>NC_136417.1:18627500-19947500 GCF_052625555.1 Lactuca saligna | reverse complement strand
GATAAATAAAGCATTTTTTGACGAGTAAACCCGCATTCAGCCTACCGTAATCATATTTATATATTAAATTGTATTTTTTTTAGACAACTAAGAGTTTTCACATTGGTTTTTCAATACTCTTTAGCAAATCAAAACCAAAAGCCACATAAGCAATCTTCGTTCAGATATATATTGAATGATTTGCAAATGCTCATTCTTCGGCCATGGACAGATATTTTACTCTCAATTACTTTTGTTTTAGCCACAACTTCATCAAATCAAAACATGCTTACGATTATCTCTTCTCCAAAAGTTTAGCAACATTGGGTCCTCTTCGATTTATTACAGCTTAAATTGATTATCATTGTTGCTGTTTCTCTGAACTTTTTACTAGTGATGGTTTTCACAATGAGATGTACACTTTGAATTGTATTCGTTATGACAATATGGGAAGAAAGAAAAACCGAATGTTAACATTGTGTGTATTGGTCAATGGGGATGGGTGGTGGAAATTTACCAATATATATAAGAATTTAAAATGAATGTATGTGGTGCATTGACTAGAAAATTCGTAGGTAAAACAAATTACCTATTCACATTTTTACTTTTTGTTTTTCTACTGAAAATCTTGAAGATAGAAGCATGATCATTGCTTCAGAAATTGGTTGTGCTTAATTTTCATTTTAAATGTTAACAAGTTTCAAAAAATCTCTAAGGATATAGTGTGTAGATACTGTATAATTTACTTTCTAATATTTTTAATAAATTTGCAAACCAAAAATATTTCATGTTAACCAAAAACATAAAAAGCACTAATTTTTTCAGATTCAAAAAAATATTTTATGTTGGAATCCTAAGTCACATAGGATTTTGGAGACCAAACAATCTAGTTTATGACAAGTTTAGTTTATGGCAAGTCTGTCTAAAGCTAGTATCCTAATTCTACATTACAAGTTAGTATCTAGGATTATATATACATTCTAAAGAATCGAGTTATGATTATTGAGAGACATTGTAAACACCGTGAGTTTTGAGTGATTTTTTGGAAAGGGATATTCCCTAACGAGGGTTTCCGGGCCAGCTTTCGCGCATTTTCTCATAACAATTAAAGAACTATTTTGGTTAATTTAACTGTGTTTAAATATTCTGACCTTTAATTGGTATCAGAGCCAAGAATAGAGGGCTTTGATATTGAATTACTAATCTGTTGACAAGGCGGCCAACGTGTTGGAAGGAGAAGGAGGAGGAGCTGCTCCGGTAAAGGCAAAGGAGGTAGGATTGACTGTCGTTGCCTGTCCCGTGCCCAATTCGACAAATTACACCGTGTGGGCACTGGGAATGAAGGTGGTACTACGAATCCACAATGCATGGAGTGTAATCGATCTAGAAGAAGAAAACGAGGAAAAAGATTGACTGGCAATGCGACTGTTGTATCAGGTGATCCCGAAGACTTTAATCATGCAAATCGAAGATGTGGAGTCCTCAAAGGCGATGTAGGATGCAATCAAAGCCAGACACATGGGTGATGACCGCTTAAAGGAGGCTAGGTTATAAACCCTAATGGTAGAATTCGACCGATTAAAGATGTCTAACTCGGAATCGATTGACAATTTTGTGGGAAAATTTTCCGAATTAGCCTCAAAATCGGCAGCCCTAGGAGAAGTAATGATAAGATGAAGCTTGTGAAGAAGTTTCTCAAATAATCACTGAGAGAAAAATTTATTCACATAGTGGCTTCGTTGGAACAGTTTATAGACCTACAAAAACTGTGAGCTCAGAGGATGTGGTTGGAAAACTCAAGGTGTATGAGGAGCGAATCAAGGAAGATGCCACTAATGGAAATCAGACGAAGGTTATGTTCGTGAAATCATCTAGCAATAGTGGTGGTGGTTCGTTTGGTTCTCATGGTGGATCGAAAGGAGAGGGGGCGACAAATGGGTCTAACACGGCAAGTGGGTCCAAACAAACGAATCGGACCTTACATGGTGGTAAGTCCAATTCACACAAGCCCAATTTTGACCCAAACAAAAATAAAACCAAGAAGGACCGATCCAAAGTTATTTGTTATCGGTGCGATAAACCAGGCCACTTCGCATCTCAATGTCCGGATCGAATACAAAAATTGCAAGAAAGTAATTTTACCGAAAGCGACGATAATGATGCGATTGTATTTTTGCACGAGACCGTGTTCATAAGTGAAGAAAAAGTGATATCGTATTGATACGACTCGCAAGATAGCGATGTGTGGTATTTAGATAACGAGGCAAGTAATCATATGGTAGGAAACCGGTCGTTTTTCTCCAAACTTGATGGGGTTAAATTCAGAGATAATTCGTGTGTAAAAATCAAAGGAAAATGTGCTTTACTTTTCCAAGGGAAGAAGGGTCAACAAATGATGAGGATGGAGATTTACTACATACCGGATCTCAAGAAAAATATTATTAGTCTCGGACAAGCAACCGAAGTCAGGTGTGATATTCGGATGAAAGACAACTACTTGACCATGCACGATGTTGATAATTGCTTATTAATGAAGGTACAAAGAACTCCAAACCGCCTTTATAAAATAAATTACAAATTGGAGTACCTATTTGCCTTCATTCGAGACTAAGTGAAGATATGTGAAGATGACATGCAAGACTTAGGCACATCAATTTCGAGTCAATGAAAAAGATGTCCAAGAAGGGTCTAGTCAAAGGGTTACCCCAATTTGATCATGAGAATCAATTGTGTGAATCTTGCTTGGTGGGCAAGCAAACAAGAAAGTCATTCCCGACTATGACGACATACAAAGCAAAACAACCATTTGAACTTGCTCAGGGTGATCTATGGAGTCTGATCACACCAACTACCAAAGGTCAAAGCCGATATGTTTTCACACTAACTGATGACTTTTCACGATATATGTGGATTTATCTCATGAAAGAAAAGAGTGAGGCGTTTACACAGTTCAAAAAGTTCAAAGTTGTGGCGGAGAATGAAATTAGAAAGTCTTTGAAATTTTTAGAAGTGATCGAGGAGGTGAGTTTACTTCTCTCGAGTTCAACACTCTTTGTGATCAAAATGGAGTCAAATGCCACCTTACCTCCCCATATTCATCGCAACAAACCGGAATTGTGGAACGAAGAAACTGTTTACTTATGGATATGACACAAAGCATAATGAAGGCAATGTATGTTCCAAACTACCTATGAGGAGAAGTGGTAAATCACTTTATAAATCTAATTAATCACGTTTACACACGAGTCCTTGTGATATAACTCCATACGAAAAGTAGTATAAAAGAAAACTGAATTTAGAAAATGTTTGTATATTTGTGAGTCTAGCACATGCAAAAGTTAAAGCGGTAAATCTAAAGAAGTTTGATGCAAAATCAAGACCACTAGTGCATGTTGGTTCCGAACTAGGTACCAAAGCTTATCGACTATTTAACCTGGCTACACAAAAAGCAATCGTTAGTCGAGACGTTATTTTTGATGAAACCAAATGGCGGGATTGGGTTAAAGAAGCAATAATCGACAATGAAGAACCGAGCATATTCATAGTACCATGGGATTACCCAGAAGAAAAGGAAAAAAAAAACAATCTAGGAAACAATGTAAACAATTATCCAATTGAACCGATTGAATCAGATCACGAGTTTGAAGACGGAACGGAAGTACAACACAATGAACAAACAAGTCTGGTCAACAATAATGTTCAACATGGAGTTGCAAACCAAAGGCCCTCGAGACTAAGAGTACCTCCAAAAAGATTTCAAGATTATGATATTGATCTTGATAATCTAGAAGAACTTCTCCTAATAACCAATGATGAGTCGGTATCGGTTGAAGAGGCGAAGAAAGAACCGGAGTGGGTCAAAGCCATGAATGTTGAAATCAATTCGATAAACAAGAATAATACTTGGACTCTCGTGAACAAGCTTATGGGGTGAAGCCAATTAGACTCAAATATGTGTTCAAATTTAAGAAAAATGCAGACGACGCCATTAATAAATACAAGGCAATGTTGGTTGCTAAAGGTTACGTGTAACAACCCGTTATTGATTTTCAAGAAGTATTTTCTCTGGTAGTTCGAATCAAAACCATCCGTTTTCTCATAGCCATAGCTGCTACTAATAGGTGGGAGCTTCATCATTTAGATGTTAAAACATATTTCTTGCATGGAGAATTGAAAGAAACCGTTTATGTGTCACAATTGGAAGGCTATATAAAGAAAGAAAACGAGCATAAGGTGTACCGCCTTACAAAATCACTATATGGTTTAAGACAAGCACCTAGAGTATGGAACATGAAGTTTGATGGAATTTTGAACAACATGAAATTTCAAAAGTGCATGAAAGAACCATCGGTGTACCGGAAAAATGAAGGAGCTAACTTGTTGATTTTAGCAATTTATGTCGATGACTTATTTGCCACAGGTACAAGCTTGAGCATGATTAAAAGATTCAAGATGGGGATGTCAAAGAATTTTGAGATGTTGGATCTTAGAAGATTAACTTACTACGTTGGCATTGAAGTTAAACAAGAAGAATTGGGGATCACTATAAATCAAGAGACGTATGCTCAACGCATTCTAAAAGAAGCTGGTTTACATGATTGCAATCCGAACCACATTCCAATGGAACCGGGAAATAAATTGTCGAAGGCTAAAGATGAACCCGAAATCAACCCGATACAATATCGAAAGGTGGTAGGATGCCTTAGATATCTCTTGCAACAAGACTCGATGTGACATATGCAGTTGGAGATGTTAGCCGATACATGCAATGTCCAAGAGAATCACATGTTGGTGCAATCAAACTCATCGTAAGATACTTACGAGGAACAACGAGGTACATAATCAAGTACGAGAGGAGGGGACAAAACCGACTCACTGGTTATAGTCATAGTAGTCACAGTATTGACCCGGATAACGAAAAAAGTACAACCAGTCATATTTTCTACTATGGGCAATCCCCGATAACATGATGTTCACAAAAGCAAGATACCGTTGCTTTATCATCTTGCAAGGCGGAGTTCATGGTGGCCACCACGATCGCATGTCAAGCAATATGGCTTCAAGATTTGCTATGAGAAATCATGAATAAAGTGCAAGAGAAGATGGTTCTAAGAGTTGATAACAAGTCGATTATCAAACTAATAAAGAATCTCGTTTTTCATGGAATGAGTAAACACATCAACCCAAGGTTTCACTTCATTCGTAATTGTGTTGAAAACGAACAAGTGGAGGTGGAATACATTACCGATGAAGAACAAAAGACAAACATTCTTACTAAAACACTAGTTCGAACCAAGTTCACGGGAAATACAGAGTTTGATCGAGATCAAAGGCATCTCTAGAAAGAATTAGAGATTCATGAATGATTGTTGGAATCCTAAGTCACGTAGGACCTTGGAGACTAAACAATCTAGTTTATGACAAGTTTAATTTATGGCAAATCAGTCTAACGCTAATTTCCTAATTCTATGTTACAAGTCGTTATCTAAGATTATATATACATTGTCAAGAATGGAGTTATGATTATTGAGAGACATTGTAAACACCATGATTTTGAGTGATTTTTTTATAATAATCAAAAAGCTATTTTGGTTAATTTAATTGTGTTTACATATTCAATTCTGATCTTTATTTTAATATCTTTGATATATTTCATTCGTGACAAAAACAATATGTAAAATTTATTTATTCCAAAAACATTAGGTATAATATGTATAAATTAAGTTGGCAAAAACAAACTAAACTCGTGTAGCTGATGTCATGAATTTCTGTCATGAGAAAATAAATAAAAATAAAACTAAAATGATGGGGTGGAATTACTGTTTAACCCTCCTTAGATAGTGAGGACAACACGTAGAAGCTTCACTGCCGATTCTGGTCCATTCTTTGTAGGCTGACTCAACTCCACTTGATACCACCACTTGTCATCTAAGAAACATTCAAAAAGTCGACGGTAGATGTTCAATTTTAATTGTTATGTTTATCATAAAAAGGAAGTGGTATATAAGATAATAACATATTAAGTTTAATATATCATAACTCTTTATTCCTATCTAAGTAACTCGTTTTCTTAATATTTTAATTTTATAATAATAAAAATAATACACACACTTTACACATAAAACGCACACACAACGTGTGAATCCACCCTTATATTTTCAATAATAAGTAATAATAATAATAAATAAAATTAGCCTACTTTCCTGAAACTTGTCACGCAACTTCTGTCAACTCTGCACCACCCGCCACCGCCAACCTCCCTTATATACTTCACTCACCACCCACACTCTCCTCACTCAATCCACCTTTCTCTCTCTAACTTTCTCTTTCTAAACAACAACCAACTACAATTCTAATGGCAGTTGAAGCTTTAAATTCTCCGACGACGGCAACCACGCCTTTGTTTAAACAAGATTCCAGCAATCATCTGAGGTATTTGGACTCATGGACAAAGGGCAAAAGATCAAAAAGGCCAAGGGTGGATCAGCCACCGACTGAGGAGGAGTACCTTGCTTTCTGCCTTATGTTACTTGCCCGCGGCGGCCATGGTGGTTCTGGTTCTGGTTCTGGTTCCGATTCTGCTTACGTGGCGCCGCCGCAGCGTGCTAACTCACCGGCTCTTAGTATAATTGTACCGCAGGAGCCGCAACCGGTTGTTTACAAGTGTAACGTGTGTGATAAAGCTTTTGGGTCTTACCAGGCGCTAGGTGGACACAAGGCTAGCCACCGGAAAAACAACCCAGCCGCCGCCGGAGCTGAGATCGAACAGTCTGCTGTAACCACCACCTCCTCCACTAGTGGCACCCACGGTGGTGGAAGTGGAAGGAGTCACGAGTGCTCTATTTGCCACAGATCTTTCCCTACCGGACAAGCGTTGGGTGGACACAAGAGGCGCCACTACGAAGGTGTTATCGGCGGTGGCCGTGCCAGCAGCGGAATCACCTCATCGGAAGGAGTCGGCTCCACCAATAGTCAACGCGGGTTTGACCTGAACCTCCCTGCTCTTCCGGAATTTCTTCCCGGATTCGTCGATGAAGAGGTCGAAAGCCCACACCCCACCAAAAGATCCCGACTTTTTCCACCGGTCAAACTAGAGATCGCCACCCACCAATAAAATCACGATTACAAATTCTGGGTTTTCGATTTTAGGAATTTTATGATTAGAAATTTGCCGATGTTTGTTTAGTATTCTTTTCACACGAATCATTCTATGTAAATAATTCTTGTATTTGATGAATTAAATTTTATTAATTCTTGATTGTTTTACGATTTGCCGGAATCTCTTGTAACTTACGCGATTTATTGAATTGCGTGGCGTATAATTAATTCACCGTCGTGATCCTCAGCCGAAAACTGGGGCAAAAAGGTAACGGAATAACTTTTGTTCTACTCTTACCGTACCCGACCCTCAACTATTCTAGTCGTGCTAGATTATACCCTCCCTCAACTAAGGTTCCATCCGAATTCCCCCCCCGCCCCCCCCCCCCCCCCCCCCCCCCCCAATTAATTAATTTTAAGTAATGGTTAATGACCATGGAAATTAGAGTCTTATCAACATTAAGACGAAGATTGCAAACAGGTTACCTATAATATATCAAATATTATAAATCTACTTGCATACTTTAGCCACCTTTTGAAGAACTTAAATATATTATTTGGATTGGAATTACAACATCTCAAATAAGCTACAAGCTACACTGCTAAGTTTTTTGTTTTTGTATGGTTAGTCAATTTATTTTGAAGACTACATAGCATTTTGTTTTTGTATGGTTAGTCAATTTATTTTGAAGACTACAAACATTGGAAACCCTAATATTTTAAGTGACCCTATATAATGGGTTTCCACATTATGCCTAGTATGCCTAACGTACCCTCTGGTACGCCCAGTGTACTAGGTGGCTCTGGCTTAAGGATCACACGCATTCGTACGCTAAGCGTACACATACGTACACCTAACGTACTCCGCTGCCACATTTCTCAACTTAGGGGCTTATCTTGCCAAAACTCCAAACATTCATAGCTTCTTTGATACAACTCTGATTCCACATGTCCTCATACCTACAGGAAGGTGACGAGATGCCCTACGCTTCTGGCAACTCGTTGCAACCCCGAGGCTTCCTCTTACCCAGTTTGCAGCCCACGAACTCTAATCACAGATGATCAAGAACTGGATGTTACAATTCTCCCCCACTTGAATTAGATTTCGCCCTCGAAATCGCTCCTTATCAACACATAGATCGAGCCCAAAAACTTGAGAAGCACCACCGGAAGGGCCTTGAATCATACAACAATCTCTTCTAAAGATACCTGAACCCATCAGGAGCTCCCAAACCCGAAAAGGATGGACTCTACTGTGGTACTCGCTTTGTCTCACCAGCACTTGCAAACTCTAGTAGTCTGTCTCCCTTCCAGACCACCCTTGTGAGGTATCACCAGGTCATCCGCTCATCGAATGATCGATCCCAAAATCACATTCTCATCTCTAATTATCTTGATGCGACTGATGAATTTAGATCATCAACCATAACTATTAATGAGCACACACGCCTGACCTATCAGCCGATCGAGATCATATACCAAAAGAACAAGAAGGGTCATATCCCTCCGACTGTATGACTATTAGAACCCATCTGCACAAAACAAACCTCAATACTTTATTCTCGTACAATAGGAAACAATTGTACTTGCTTAGAAGTATCCTTGGGCTTATAAGCACATAAGCTCCAACTCCTTATCAAATATTCCCTTCAGCACAGATTACCAGGTTAGCTCTCAACCCAGTTAGATGAACCTCCCAAGGTTACTCATTGTTTGACCAAAACGTCTCACCGGCTTCCTCTTCCCAACAACTATCTCGACTCATAGTGATACACTAGTCACGAAGTTTGCCTTACCTCAAGTGAATATTACAACCCCTTCTGAAGTTTTCGCACCTTCGACCTCTGACGCCTACTGCATACCGGTTCCCTCAACTCAGTACGTGGGGCGTACTGGAATTACGATGGGCGTACACTCAGTTTTGTTTAGTCCAGTTTCTTGGTCTTAACCCGTTAAAACCTTAGCTCATTTCTCAGATCTGGGCTTCCTAGTAGCTCTTACTCCATAAAGTCAGGGACTTTAAGCCTTTGCATGGCTTATGTGGCCACAACCACACAAAACACTCATTCTCTTTTCTCATTAAGCTCTTATCTCAAGCATTATTTGATTCTAACATCCACGATCTCATTTTTATTAAACTACTCCATCAAAAACACTTAAAAGGACAAATAATGGGCTATGGAGTTTATCAACTCATAAAGCTTCAAGCTTTGGGACCAAAAACCCTAAAATGAACCATACTATGCACAAACCAAAACGAAATATGAAAGATTTGAGCTTTATACCTTTCAATGATGCTTCATCCCCATAAAAGTTCAGATCCAAAGCGTGGACTCCAACTTCTTTCCCTTCAAGGCTCCTTCTTCACTTCCAAGGAATCACAAGGTCATCCCAAGGGCTCTCATTTACTCACAATCTGATATGGATGAAGGTTTAGCATTTTGGAGGGTTTGTTCTCTGAGAAAAGTGGCTAGGAATGAGGCCACCTCATTCCTTATATAGGGTCACTTAAAATATTAGGGTTTCCACATTATACCTAGTACACTGGGTGTACCCTCTGGTACGCCCAGTGTACTAGGTGGCTCTTGCTTAAGGATCACACGCATTCGTACGCTAAGCGTACACATACATACACCTAACGTACTCCGCTGCCACATTTCTCAACTTAGGGGCTTATCTTGCCAAAACTCCAAACATTCATAGCTTCTTTGATGCAACTCTGATTCCACATGTCCTCATACCTACGGGAAGGTGACGAGATGCCCTACGCTTCTAGCAACTCGTTGCAACCCCGAGGCTTCCTCTTACCCAGTTTGCAGCCCATGAACTCTTATCACAGATGATCAAGAACTGGATGTTACAATTCCCCCCCACTTGAATTAGATTTCACCCTCGAAATCGCTCCTTATCAACACATAGATCGAGCCCAAAAACTTAAGAAGCACCACCGGAAGGGCCTTGAATCATACAACAATCTCTTCTAAAGATACCTGAACCCATCAGGAGCTCCCAAACCCGAAAAGGATGGACTCTACTGTAGTACTCGCTATGTCTCACCAGCACTTGCAAACTCTAGTAGTCTTTCTCCCTTCCAGACCGCCCTTGTGAGGTATCACCAGGTCATCCGCTCATCGAATGATCGATCCCAAAATCACATTCTCAGCTCTAATTATCTTGATGCGACTGATGAATTTAGATCATCGACCATAACAATTAATGAGCACACACGCCTGACCTATCAGCCGATCGAGATCATATACCAAAAGAATAGGAAGGGTCATATCCCACCGACTGTATGACTATTAGAACCCATCTGCACAAAACAAACCTCAATACTTTATTCTCGTACAAAAGGAAACAACTGTACATGCTTAGAAGTATCCTCGGACTTCTAAGCACATAAGCTCCAACTCCTTATCAAATATTCCCTTCAGCATAGATTACCAGGTTAGCTCTCAACCCAGTTAGATGAACCTCCTAAGGTTACTCATTGTTTGAACAAAACGTCTCACCGGCTTCCTCTTCCCAACAACTATCTCGACTCATAGTGACACACTAGTCACGAAGTTCGCCTTACCTCAATTGAATATTACAACCCCTTGTGAAGTTTTCGCACCTTCGACCTCTGAAGCCTACTACATACCGGTTCCACGCATCTCACAGTTCTTCCCATACCAATGCAACTGTCCCACTCCGGGCTAAGACATCTGATGGAGAACAATACTTCTCAAAATGAACCCATATACGAATCTGGAGCCTCATCTTGCCTACTAAACACACGAAAGAATCCAGACTCAAGGTAGAGATTCGAATTCAACAACAGAATTGGAACCACTCACTTCCAATCTGGTACCCAACTCATGACCCAAGATTCGCAATCCACACATACACCACTTCTCCAATTCCCTTTGGATATGATAACCATGACTTAACTCAGAATATAATGATTCCTGACAAATATCGAGACCTCGGTCTCTCCCTTGTTTTAACCACCAAGATCCTACAGACTCAATTGATGAGGCTACACAACCCTAGGAACTCTCCTGCATCATGCTCTGGCTGGTGAAAACTACAGCTCCCCATAATTCCACATTGCTCTCCCTCTGACAAGTGAAAGCTACGGCTCCCCGTGGTACCATAATGCTCCCTCACTACTTGGCGAGTACCATAGCTCCCCGCAGTATCGCCACCCCATCTCGCTGCCTGGTGGATATTACGGCTCCCCACGGTATCACCACATCCTCTTGCTAACTGGTGAATACTACGGCTCCCTACAGTATCACCACACCCTCTTGCTGACTGGTGAAGACTACAACTCCCCGTAGTGTCACCACACCCTCTCGCTAAACTGGTGAATACTACGGCTCCCTGCAGTATCACTACACCCTCTTACTGACTGGTGAAGACTACGGCTCCCCGTAGTGTCATGACACCCTCTCGCTAACTCATGGATGTTGCATCTCCCGGCAACCTTACAGTACTTTCCTTTATCATCCCACGGTCTCATCCTCAAGTCGACGCCACACTCCGCATCCATTAACCCATGCAATTATACACATAACGGCCCTGAAGTTGGTTTCCTAATCCCCTTCTACCCTTTCCAAAATGCGCCTAACAACCCGTACGCTAAGCCCGAAGTTCTTCACCGCCGAAGCTATCATTTTGACCTAATCACCTCAAATTTTACTATTATAACCTTGAAGAATTTCTAATCACCACATGGTATCTGTCCAACGGCCACTTACCGTGGGGATACTCGACCTTTCCGAATCACGTACATCCTACATTACCCTATTCTTCACTTTGCCTTAGCCACCAATAACCCTGGTCTCTTGCATTCGAACCACAGGTGTCGATAACTGTTCTCTAACCACACTTGAACGAATCGATGATCCCCTTACTGGAAAACCTGTTCTCCCCCACTTAGGGTTCGAACAATCATCAATTGGCACATCCACAATATACTTAGTAGACTGTCTCACCAGTTATGTCACACTTGACTCTTGAACGTATTACACAATCATCCTAGGGCTTTCCCAAAGGAAACCAACCGATCTCCATATATCCCATCCCTGACAAAATCTCAGAATCCTCCCCGCTTGACTGCCTCTAGGCATCTTGATGCCTTAGACTGACACACTGCAGGAAACCCCATTGTTCCGAATCCAATCTGTCTTTAATCCGGAAATAGTGTCCTTTCACGCACTTTGTCTCTAACTCCTCGAACCGCCTCCCAAATCGGGAATAATCATAAAAGCACAGACCTCATTCTCGTTGTCGATACACAACATAGACCACGAGGGCCACCGCCCCGATATACCTCTTTTATCCACCATAAACTGCTAATAAAAGTACTTTTCCCCCAACAAGGCACCTCCTTGTTCTCATCCATCTTAGTCCCACTAATGACTCTTTCCTGGTATAGGGGTACCTTGCAGCAAACATACTGCCCAAATACTCTGGTGAAAAGGTCACCACACTCGCTACCCCACAGGATTTACCTCCAACTCAGAAACTTATATCCCTTCTGCTCCTCACAGAAAACAGCACATTGCGGTCATAGGAAGTGGCATCTCCACTATCGGCTGACTACGTAGCTTAAACCGTAATCCTCCATGAAGCACCACCTCTACTCATCCCCGAGTCTTGCGACTCCGATTGTCATCTCATCTAACTTTCTCGAAACCAACTCGATTTCCCTCTCAAGGTGTGCTCCCTTGAAACTCGTTCAACATGGCCCTCTAGCCCCACACTCTATCACATGTGATCTCAATCTAATCAATCACAACAAAATAACTGATAACACCAGAAGCACTAACCGCCACAAATCATGGTACTCAAACCACGTGATCACCTATCATCTGCTACAAGTCATGGTACTCAAACCATGTGATCACCTTTCATCTGTTACGGATCATGGTACTCGAACCATGTGATCACCTCTCATCTACTATGGATCATGGTACTCGAACCATGTGATCACCTTTCATTTGCTACTTAGATCCTCTGGAATTTTCCCTGTATCGAGTATGGGTCCTCTGCTTTCAGTAGTATTGGCCCATATTACCTGCCACATCTACCCATACTTTCGACATGGATCATCCCATATTTCCTAAGTAGCTGCTCAACCTCCTCAATCATCAATCCCATCATACCTGGTTGCTCCCTTGCAAATACTCTTCCTCTATCTGTATACTCATCTGACAAAGTTTACTCCTTAGGCTCTTCCTAGGTTCTCACACTTCTCTGCCATCAGTTGCTGAAGAAATCCTCATGATGCCAGCCATCTACCTCCTGAATATCGTCATATTCACTTAGTAGCTAACTCCCATCATCAGGAGTTCCACAAAGAACGAAGCAAGCATCATTCGGGCATCGAATATTCTCTATCAACACAAATAACCACTCTAGGTTACAACTCCGCTTGCTATACTCATACTCAAAATGTATCACTGAGCTCAAGCAACTCCACCCCTCGTGGGTATCTAACTACTCTCTCAGTAGGCTCTTCAAATTCTCATCTAGTTATCTGTCCTAGATCACTCCTCTACTCAGATCCCTCTCTAAAAAGGATTCCTGGTGGATACTCTTACTCCACACATACTCAAAAGCAAATCACAGATAGTAGTAACTCCTAGGCTAAGGCATCACAAATCAGGCCACTATAGTCCTAAAAATATGAAATACCTAGCCTACTCTCTAGCATGCATAACATATCTCATAACAACTTATAACACATAAGTAAAGGTATTTTGAGAAATCACCGTTCGGGCATTGGCTGATTGTACACACTGCTCATTTCCTCTTTCTCTTAAAATTATCTTACTCATTTTTAGAAAAATCGTTCCTTTTGAAAACTTTTCTCAACTCCTCAGTTTGAGTCCAGATATACCCGAAGGTGTATCTGAATCCCTCAAACTAAGACTCTAATACCAACTTGTATCACCGTAAAGTTCCAAACAAAATTTTCGATTTAAAATTACCAACATCACATATAATAATTTTCAAAATCTCAAGTGTCGATGTCATAACATAATTTAAAATAGTTTTCAAAAGTAATTATAAAAACCCAGGATCCCCATTTGTGATTCTTTTCTCTTATGTGTACAATCGAGCCGCCGCCTTCCCGCGATATTGATAAGAACCTGAAACACATAACACATAACACAATAATCATGAAGCTTAGTGAGTTCCCCAAAATACCACATACAACAATTCGCCACTCGAGGCTATACTCTGTACGACCCTCCGGTTAGTGTGTCTCAGCGAGACCCTCCAGTCATGTAGCTTGTTGGACCCTCTGGTTCGGTCTAGCTCGTTGGACCCTCCGGTGCGGTTTGGTTGAGGACCCTCTGGCCTCATAAATCGTTGGACCCTCTGGTCCGGTGTGTAAAACTCTGCATGACATAAATCACAAAGAAATAATGCACATCATAACAAATAAGGCAAGATAACATCAATGTAAGCACATAATACCTTCCGGTCACACATAACTACCACTCAAGGTAAAGTATAGTGAGAAGACTTACCTCGGATGATGAACAGTCCCTATAAAAGTTGCTGCCACACACCAGCCTTCAACTCTGTGCAAACCCACAATTATCCCAATTAGGAACTAATTATCATCTCTCACTCATTAGGTTTAAAGGTAGTCCACTAACCAGCCCATCAATGACCTAAAACCCATTGGGCCCACCAAGGTCCAATAATGAATGGGCTCTCCTGAGGCCCAACTCTCTCACATCTAATGACTAGCCCAACTCAATGGCCTAAGGCATACTTATAATATTTTTCTGCTCATAGTCTTTAATACACAAGCCCAAGGATTTAGGCCCAACCCTAAAGGCCCATAATAAAGTCTATCCCAAAAGCCCATAGAGAGGTTATGCGGGGCGTACCTCCATTAGTACGCTTAGCGTACCCAAGCATGCACGAATCTGATCGGGGACCTCAACTCAGTACGTGGGGCGTACTGGAATTATGCTGGGCGTACGCTCAGTTTTGTTTAGTCCATTTTCTTGGTCTTAACCCGTTAAAACCTTAGCTCATTTCTCAGATCTGGGCTTCCTAGTAGGTCTTACTCCATAAAGTCGGGGACTTTAAACCTTTGCATGGCCGATGTGTCACAACCACACAAAACACTCATTCTCTTTTCTCATTAAGATCTTATCTCAAGCATTATTTGATTCTAACATCTAAGATCTCATTTTTATGAAACTAGTCCATCATAAACACTCAAAAGGACAGATAATGGGCTGTGGAGTTTATCAACTCATAAAGCTTCAAGATTTGGGACCAAAAACCCTAAAATGAACCATACTATGCACAACTCAAAAAGGAAAATGAAAGATTTGAGCTTTATACCTTTCAATGATGCTTCATCCCAATAAAAGCTCAGATCCAAAGCCTGGACACCAACTTCTTTCCCTTCAAGGCTCATTCTTCACTTCCAAGGACTCACAAGGTCATCCCAAGGGCTCTCATGCACTCACAAGCGCTTATGGACGAAGGTTTAGGGTTTTGGAGGGTTTGTTTTCTGAGAAAAGTGGCCATGAATGAGGCCATCTCATTCCTTATAAAGGGATACTTAAAATATTAGGGTTTCCACACTGTGCCTAGTACGTCCAGCCTACTAGGTGGCTCTTGCTTAATGATCACGCGCATTCGTACGCTAAGCGTACACATACGTACACCCAACGTACTCTGCTGCCATATTTCTCAACTTAGGGGATTATCTTGTCAAAACTCCAAACATCCATAGCTTCTTTGATACAACTATGATTCTAAAGTTCCTCATACCTACGGGAAGGTGACGAGAGGCCCTAAGCTTCTAGCAAATCGTTGCAACCCCAAGGCTTCCTCCTGCCCGGTTTGCAACCCACGAACTCTGATCACAGATGATCCAGAAGAGGATGTTACATCGGTGACCTCCATTGGCACGACTCCGAGCAGCCATAGTAGTAAGGTTGGATATTTGATGATACATATTGCTAAAGTTGGCGCTGTGATTTTATAATCCAGGATTTAGACGAAATTCATACGATGTATGGGATATGAACCGTTAACAAGCTCACCACTATGCCATAAGCCCATAACATAAGATATATTTAGGTCATTTGGGATTGTTTATGAGTTATAAATGGAATTTTCTTGGTTTTAGGTTTCATGAATATTTAGTATTCATTTGATTCAGATAACTAGATTATAACACACGTAAAACGTGAGGGAACATATAAAAATATACATATAAAGGAATAAAAAAGTTGGCACAATAATAATAATAATAATAATAATAATAATAATAATAATAATAATATAAAGGAACAGAGTATGTACTTAACGTTGTTGGTAAATTGAAATGTCTTAATATCTATAATTGTCGAATGATCTCTTTATAGACAACATGTTTTTTTACCGATGATGCAAGAAACGACATATAACTGATCATGAATGAAGACGTGCCTACGCATGTATTGCAAGTTTATGTGTATAATATGATTTGTCTATACAATTGATGAAACATTACATGGTCTCAAATAAGCAATAGTTACTTGAGATATGGATGTAGAAACAATGGACCGATTTTACTTTCTTTTGTAGCATCACATATTCATTTATTTGTATTTTAGCATTGTACTATGAAAAGTCTAGCATATTATAGTTATATAATTCAAATAAATTTGTTTAAGTTTATTTTTATATTTTGTAGTTAATGCATTAGAAGCAATACTGAATTTTTTTTTCGCTAAGGATATAGGATGCTATTTTGGCATCAAAAGTAGCATGTTATTTTTACCCTAAAAACTAAATTTGAATGTTATTTTTGTCTAGAAAATGAAAGTAGCATGCTATTTTTTTGGCTTAACATGTAAGTCATGCTATTTTTGTCTAATAAATGAAAATATAATGCTATTTTTTTTATAAAAATGAAATTAGTGTGCTATTTTTGCATTGAATTTAGAAATAGCATGTTACTTTTACATAGGCAAACCATGGTAAGGACAAAGTGGTAAATATGCACTTTCCTCCAACACAATTATTTAAACATCATAAAAGAAATGGTTTTAACTTGTGAGACTCTTTACACAATTATAGGATTCTGGTAGCCCTACTTTATAAGTGAGTTATCCATCCAAAATATATTCGTGCCAAACCATTACTAATGCACTGTATTATCAATAAACACTTTAACAAATAATATATTCATTTCCTACCATAAAGATATTAAGCTATTGTTTCCACGATGATTAACTTGATTTCACCTTTCATGGACAGATTAGGGAAATTATTTACGAAAAATAAACAAGATTATAATAATTCTAAAAAAGTTACTAGTTTGATGGTAAATAACAAAAAATGGTACAATAATGGTATAATCATAAACTTGTCAAACATAAAAGCCTCATTCTATACCAAAAAAACCCCTTGATTACGGGTGCAACATGATATGTTGTGTGCAAAAGCAAGAAATGTGGTTGATTACATGGGAATAGAGTAAAATGGGACATAGCGGTATAAAATACTAAAACATGAAAAAGTAAAGATTGCTATTTAACTTTCTCTTTATTGTAAACAATTTGCACATATATGAGAATGGATTATTTGATTAATTAGCTCAAGAAGTCTCAATTGACATAAATGGAAACAAAAATTAAAGGATATAAGAATCATCTCATCAACTAATATTTAATCAAACATAATCTAACCAATTAATCAAATAAAAAACCTAAGCATTACCAACCATCAAGATCCAACGATGAAAAACCAAAATTCTAAAATTCAGTAAACTAATTATAAATATACGACATTAAATCAAAAATTTTGAGTTATGTACTTTGGTCTTTGGGTATAAAATTTATGGTTCAGATTGTCAAGTTTCCTATGATTCAAAATGGAAGCACAGAACCAGAGAAGCGGTGACCGACAATAGTAAACAACAAAGGTGTGAAACAATTACTGCTTTAGATGAACACCTAATCACTCCATGTACATAAAAGATTGGGAATTTAGAGTTTACTGAAGAAACGAAGACTAATAATAGGACACTGTTCAAAAGCATAAAAAACATATAATCGATACAAAAATATGTTATCATAAGCATGGATATATTTATTAAAAGAAAAGAAATACAAAATTTCAAGGCCAAAGAAGTAGAAATACTTTTACCTCAACAATTTTACAATTTATAATGTCCTTTACCCCACCCTAATTTTTTAGGAACTGATATAGTAAATTGAGTGATTATTTAGAAGCAGTCCCTGAGCTCTTCATCCAAGTGACTGAAACCACCAAAAAAAATCCATTATACGCGATACAAATTTCAGTTAAATACATGTATAAACACATGGAATTTGGTCAATATTTCCCATATAATGTTGAGAAGTCATGGATGGAAGGTGGAGAGGCCAATCTTTCCATTATATGAAATAGAAAAAACTACAATCAGGCCTGAAAAACCAGTATTCTAAGTTAAGGAAGTAGAACAAAATATAGTAAAACATACCCCTCATTTTAACTTTAGAAACGATTTATGGTCCTCCTTTGTATACCAAGAGCTCTGTAGAAGGTGAGAACATATAATTGAATGAAATCATGCCATAACTCTACAATGAATCCACACAAATTAGTTTACAAACTTAAAAGGGCAAGAAGTTACCATAATGTATTCTATCTACATTTCTTTTAACAATGGCTGGAAACAAAAATGATACTGTAAACCATATATGAAACTCAAAAAATGAAAATGAAAATCATACGTGCATCAAAACATCACCTATATAGGAAACAAATTGTATTAATATTCATAATAAAATGGTGTTAAACTTGATAGAATCAACAATTATGAGATGAAAATTGACCAAAGTGTGGGCACCAGACAATGTGACTATATCCTTATCAGATAGCTCCATCCTATAGAACACATGGGGCAGAATGAAAACCAGGGGATTCCAAAATAATAATAAAAACCAGTAAACCAAAATAATTGGGTTTAGGTTTAGAATAAGATAAACGTAAAATTGTTTTTGCATCAATATGTTTAAACGATGGATTTTGAGAAACTTAATGAGTAGGTTTAATTGTTCATGTGTCCAACTCATTTTTATATTTCAAGTATCTTAGAAAACAGATTGGTAATATATAACATATGTACATGTAGTTGAATATAAACTTAGTAGTTCCTATGAAAAAAATCGCTTGAAAGGAATTTACATGACTAATAGAAGTTACTTTATAGAAGTTTGTTTTGTTATTACGTCCACTTGTTGAAAAAAAATAATCCACAAGAAAAAGGATTAGGGTTGTAGTGTGAGGGTAAGTAATATAAATGGGTTGGGTGAATTTTGAGAGACGGGGGATGAGTGTTCTGATATGTTGACCTCTGAAAGTGAATGAAGTCATTTTCGAATTCCAATTTGAAGTTTAATTTGCTTCTTGATTTTGCGATTTATTTTCGGTTTGGTCTACCATTTTCCCTTCTCAATATTGATGGTAATGATAGTGGTGGTGCAGTGGCGGCTAGGTTTAAAGATAAGAGGATATGTATTGATCTTCTAGGATCAAATCAAGAAGGAAAAAATTGAAATTGAAATAAGTTTTTTGTAAAGGGCATATCGCCAATTCTTTTTGCAACCTAGCTGCAGGTCAAGATCCTACCAGGAGATTTGGCTTCTTCATCATGTCATTGAGAGCAACGAAAGTATGGAATGCCACCTTGATAAATTTAAAAATGGCATATCCAAAAAAACAGAGCATTATGAATAGCCATATGCACGTCGTGTAAGAAGAACTTTCAAAACTAAACTGCAATCAATGGTAAGAGTAAAATAGTTATCAGTTTCTTGGCAGAAATCGAAGGTATCTTCAAATAACCGCGACTTCAAACAACTGCGACACAAAAATTGATGAGTTGAAGGTATATATGAACATAAATTTGATTCCATAAATCTAATAAATCTTTAATTACATGCCACAAAAAGTGAGGTTGTTATGTTGGAGGTATATATTGTGACGCCTGCAGATCCGGGCTAGTCAATTTAGAGGCAATAGGGGTCGAAAATGACTTTTTGACAAAACATTATTTAGAATAAATAATCTTAACCAACTTGTGGAATATGTCACAAGGCTTCCGTACATATAAAGAATGCCAAAATCCGAGTTATAACGAAGAAGTTATGGCCCGTCGAAGTTTTACGACAAAACCAGCACGACACCGGGATGCGTAAATAGTGAATTTACAATAGAGCGAGATTTAGCCTTAGCAATCTAAACGAAAGTCGTAGAATATGTTAAACTAAGAGCGTCAATAAAAAGAACGCCCAAATCTGACTTCGTATGAGGAAGTTATGATTTTTTCTAAGATTCGGCTTACAAGTGCACGACCCGAAACTCGAATTTTAGTTCGAGCGATTTTTGCCTTATGTGACCTAAATGAGAGTTGAAGATCTCATTAATAGGAACTTAATAGTAAAAAGATAGACGAAAATGGAGTTCGTATGAAGGAGTTACGAATTCTTCGCGGTCATTTAACAGTCTAAACGCCTCCTACTGTTAAATTTGAGATCGGTCAAGAATTAGCCAACAGAGTCTAAATGAAAGTTGTAGATCTTGATTTTACCTACGCGTTGAAAAAAAGAACGTTGAAAACAGAGCTTGTATACGAGAGTTATAATTTTTATAAGTTTGAAGGCTGATACGCGATAGGGGTGACGTGGCACCACCAGAATTGGACACGTGGCACCACCAGAAGGCCACCACATGCACCAAATCGGCGATTCCATCAGATATTTTCACTATAAATAGAGGTGCTGGGTCTAGCCTCTTCTTCACACCTCCCAAACCTTCTTTCTCTCTCTAACCTCCCTTAAGCCCCCTAAAGTCTAAGTAAACCCCCTAGCACCCGAAAGAAGCCCCACGGCTCCCAAAGTCCCGAGAAAAGAGCCTTTTGGCTCGGAAACGCTGCTCGAGTGAAGCCCGGTTTTACGAAAATTCCGCTGTAAGTGAGCTATGTCTAGCCTATCTTTTGTATAGCTTATGTTTTAATATAGTAACGTTATTAGGGAGTTATAATGAGTATTTAGGATATTATTATGATGAAGTGTTGTCCAAGTACTGAGTCATCACCTTATCCGGTGAGTGCATAGTTACTTTCATCTTACACATAGATATGAAGTATTTTATATAAATTACGTGCTATGTGTGCATATTATCTGAGTACTTGTTGTCAACGCTAAATGAACGATTGTATACATGTTTTAAATGATTTAAAATGTATACGTATTTTATATCTACAATAATGTTGGGGTAAACATGGGTAGATATAATAGATGGAATATGAGTTGAATGATGAGTTGAGAGGTGTTATAGACCACGAGGTGAAGGTGAGAGGTGGACGATGTGAGAAGCCTTTTTTCCCAAATGATGGCCCCATCATTCAGCAGAGTATGGATGACAACCACAGACTATTCTAGACAGTTCAGTGGAACACTAGCAGGCTCGCAACCTGTGGGTGTTGTGAACGATGTGTTCACCCGGTGTACTCTAAACCCTGGTGATCATGCAGACTTGATGCCTAAACTTTGGTGATCATGCAGACTTGATGCCTAAACCTTGGTGACCATGCAGAGTTGGTGCCTAAACCTTGGTGATCATGCAGACTTGATGCCTAAACCCTGACGACTATGCAGACTTAGTGCCCATTGTGTATACCGTGGCAACGATGGATTTCTTGCTGATTCCTTAGGATAATCCTTAGGAATGAATGAACGAGAAATAGCTGATTCTTAGGGTAGATCCTTAAGAGTAAAGAAGATAATGGGGGTGGGTAATTGGGTTGATTGTTTGATTATTAAACATATATTATATTATTGTGGGTTGAAAACCCTATGTACTCACCAGGTTTCCCAACCTGACCCGCTCAGTTTATTTGTATTACAGGTGTCGATATGAAGTGACATTACACTGATAGATTTAAAGAGATGTAGATCACCAGTGTAAATAAATGTAAGTTCTGTTTATGCTTACGTTTCTGTATTAATGATGACATCCCAAATGTTTTAAAATGAATAAAATACGTTTCTTCGAAAATGTTTTAATAACGTATTTATCGTGTTTTTCTGGGAAGAAATTCCGCAGCATTTTTATTAAAAGAAGTACTCTGATTTTTATAAAGCATAAAGAAAATCAGTATTTTCTGGCCGTGAAAATGGGGATGTCACATATATCAATTGGAACGACCTAGCGATCATTTTTAATTGAATATGGTTATAATTCCTGATTTCTTGCCTAATGTAAATGAAATTCAAATATCTTTGTTGATTTATTGGGATTTTATAATTCTAATTCGTGAATGTATTTACGTTAGAGTGAATGAGTTGGAAACCAAAATTAGGACTGAAAAGTCATCTGATGAGGATATGTGATAATGATGACATCATTAAAATTGATCTAAGGGTGTAAAATTATTAAGAAAACCAATGAATGGACAATATTGTTGAAGGTGATGTAATAAGGTTTCTCTTTTACTATATATAAAGATTAATTTGAAATGTTGTTTTAATCAATTTCAATTATTTATTTTCTTCTCTAATAGATATTTTGTTTTCCAGTGTTATTAGGAAATTTGAACTTCTATATTATTATTATTATTATTATTATTATTATTATTATAATTGACAAACGATCATCCAATCAAGATGGCATGTCATATTATTTAAACTCGAATAAAATATGATACACTTACTGATTCAAGTTTAATTACAGCTACTAAGAATATGATAATCAAGTCCGATTTAACCCTTTTGTGGGTTTAAAATTTAGAGAAATCAATGTAAAATACATAAATAATGATTCAATTATTTCAAATTTTAAAATTCTACCATCCAAAAATAACACAAGTTTGATAAAAATCACTATCTCACACGAGTTGTTCAAAAAGTAAAAATTATTAAAACCCAAGAATTCTGAAAAGAAAAAAAAAATCGAAGCTCTTAAAATTTTAACAAATGTTTTTTTTAGTTAACGGTTTGGTAAAAATCACTATCTCACATACTTCTTATGTCATTCATAACTCTTAATGTATGACTAGTATGGGCCTCTAAATGGGGGCTTTGCAAACTTATTACTTTGAAAATGAGTTGTTTTCCCCATATTTAACACGTTTCCATTTATCCATACAAGCTAGTTACTTGATGTCTTGATTTATTTCATTTTTTTTAAAACACCCGATATACTGAAACACCCCGAAGCTAAAAGGCGGGCAAACGATTAAGGGTTAAAGTGAATTTTCTGAAATCGAGATTATTCGGAGTCAGCATTCCAAACAACGAATTACATCATATGTCATCCATTATCGGCTGTTGTGAAAGAAACTTCTCATTCAACCATCTCGTTGTGTCTGTCGGTGCCAACATGGCTCTTAAAAAATATTGGAAACCGATTGTAGATAAATTCAAATCCAAACTATTTGTTTGGAAGGCAAGCCCACTATCATTTGGAGGCAAATTAACATTGACAAAATTCGTTTTTAGCAGTCTTCCCACACACTTCTTATTTTTATTAAAAGCATCACAGTGAGTTCTTAACACTCTCGAAAAAATCAGACGTCATTTCCTATGGGATGGAGATATCCAGAAATCAAAAATCCATTGGGTGGATTGGCAAAAAGTTATAGCATGCAAAAAGACGGTAGATTTGGTTTAGGATCTCTAAAAGCTCATAACATAGCGCTTCTAACAAAATGGTGGTGAAGGTTGTACAATCATGCCGATTGCTTGTGGAAAAAGGTAATCATGAGTATCCACAACTTAAGAAGGAAATCAGTTTCATATATTGCTCGTAAATCATCAAATGGAGTATGGTGTCACATTTATAAAGCGATAATAATCTTGAATCCATTTGAATGCTTCGGATTAATCCTAGACTTTGCAGTGAACATACTTTTCTTGAAAGACATTTGGTGTGGAAACACCACTTTCCAATCTCGTTTCCCTACCCTATATAATATTGGAGCAAAAAAATGGTGTTTGATTGAAGAAAGATTTTTTCCAATCGATTCACATGGCGATGGAATTAAGATCCATGAAACGATGAGCTTCGTGCAGAACTCCTGCAGATGTATTTGGCTATTGGTAATATGGAGATACCTTCGTCGTATAATCTTGGCTTTCGGTTTACAATAAATCTAGTTGGCAGATACACGGTTGACTCCATGAGAAGCTTAATATATTCCAAAACAAATTCATATAAAGGACAGGTGATATGTTGGCCCATATCAGTCCCTTTACAAGTTTGTTGTTTCATGTGGCGAGCCTTGTTAAATAGAATATCGGTGGCTGATAATTTGGCGGTTAGAGGAATCAAGGTGAAAAATCCTGGCTATTCATTATGTGATAATGAACCTGAGACAACACAACATCTATTTCGAACTGTAAATTCACAAAAAAGGTGCAAGATTGTATCTTTAAATGGTGTGGTTTGCAATCAATACAATTCGACAACATACTCAAACTCATAGACTTTGCAACCTCTTGGGGTAATTGTCCTCGTAAAAGGGCGACTCTCAACTCCATTTTCTTCTGTCTCATTTAGTTTGTTTGGTTGGCGAGAAATGATGTGATATTTAAAAAAATGTGGGTATCTCCAACTAAAACGAAAGACTTGGTAATAGCTTTATCTTACTCGTGGGTTAAACACATGAGTTATTCTAGCTGTGGTAACCGGGCTCAATGGAGTAACTCTCCTTTTGATCATTTATAATTATATATTTTCATTTATTTTCTTCTCTTTAGTTGTACTGTGCCCTTGCTTGTTAGCTTCTTGCTTCAGGTTTGGTGTTTTTTAATGATATTTTCCATTTCCAAAAAAAAATAACACACAAATTTTCAAGAGAATGGGGGAGATTATCCATTCATCCTAATTACAATTGACTCCTTTACTCCTACATTTAACCCATAGGAAAACTAAGGACTTAATGCTATCAGCCGCTTATTCAGGTGTGGTGAACCTCCCTTGAAATAATCTATCATTCTTGACTTTCCATAAATTCCATAATAGCCCATAACATATAGCGTTGAATCTCTCCCTTTCTTTTACACTTCGACCCTATGAGGCGTAAAAAATAATTAGTTCCTCCCCCTTATGAACTCTAATTTGGTTTATCCAACACCTGTAACGCACCGATTCTCAGGTATGGATTTAAGTCAGAATATCTTTGGTTTTAAGTCCTACTCGACGAGTTAAGGGTGCCCTACTCGTCGAGTTGCAGCGAGGTGGGATCGCACATTTAGTGACCTACTCGCCGAGTCCATAAAGGGAATCGACGAGTAGGAGCTGGCAGATGAAACCCTAAATCCTGGGGTTCTGCACTCTATTTAAGGAGGCATAAGCCTCATTTGGCCTCCTTGTAGTCCTTGGGAGCTCATAGAAACCCTAACCCGCGTGTTGTGTCATTCTTGAGCATAGTAAGTTTGGAAGGAAGATTTTGTGGGAGAAAGAACTTGGAGAACAAGAGGATAGGAGCAAGGAAGGGGTGGAAATCTGAAATCTACGTCAGTTAGAATCCATTGAAGGTATCAAGTCGACATCTTTATTTCCTTTCCTTCTAGACCTCATGTGGTGGAGATCTAGGGTTTTTATGGTTTGAATAAGGGGATATTTCAAGACATGAGCTAAATCTGAAGTTGTAACTTCAGATCTAGACCTTTCCCAAGTTCTACAGTCATAAATTTCCTATCTTGGTCATGGTTGAGGCCCCCGTTGTGCATGAAACCCCATTAAATGCTTAGATTAGGCATTAAGAACCTTTTTAGCCATGCATGCACGTAAAGTTTGTAACTTTACGTAGAAGGCATGCCCTGGAAGCTTGGATCTATAATTTGGAGCCATTACATGGCTTAAATGAGTCTGTATGGCTTAAGGATTGAAGGAACTCGGCGAGTCGCAAGGTCGACTCGGCAAGTCACATGAAGATAACTAAGAATTTGACGAGTTGGATGAACAACTCGGCGAGTCCGATAAAGATTGCCATGAGACTCGACGAGTTAAAGAACAAACCGGTGAGTCAGATGAGTTTTCTCCAGGATATGTATGCGTGTGTATCCGTTGAGTTGCTAGGAGGAAACTCGACAGGTGGCCTTAAAGTTTGATTGCAAATCGAAGGAACTCGACGATATGTGATAATGATGACATCATTAAAATTGATCTAAGGGTGTAAAATTATTAAGAAAACCAATGAATGAACAATATTGTTGAAGGTGATGTAATAAGGTTTCTCTTTTACTATATATAAAGATTAATTTGAAATGTTGTTTTAATCAATTTCAATTAGTTATTTTCTTCTCTAATAGATATTTTGTTTTCTAGTGTTATTAGGAAATTTGAACTTCTATATTATTATTATTATTATTATTATTATTATTATTATTATAATTGACAAACGATCATCCAATCAAGATGGCATGTCATATTATTTAAACTCGAATAAAATATGATACACTTACTGATTCAAGTTTAATTACAGCTACTAAGAATATGATAATCAAGTCCGATTTAACCGTTTTGTGGGTTTAAAATTTAGAGAAATCAATGTAAAATACATAAATAATGATTCAATTATTTCAAATTTTAAAATTCTACCATTCAAAAATAACACAAGTTTGATAAAAATCACTATCTCACATGAGTTGTTCAAAAAGTAAAAATTATTAAAACCCAAGAATTCTGAAAAGAAAAAAAAATCGAAGCTCTTAAAATTTTAAAAAAGGTTTTTTTTTAGTTAACGGTTTGGTAAAAATCACTATCTCACATACTTCTTATGTCATTCATAACTCTTAATGTATGACTAGTATGGGCCTCTAAATGGGGGCTTTGCAAACTTATTACTTTGAAAATGAGTTGTTTTCCCCATATTTAACATGTTTCCATTTATCCATACAAGCTAGTTACTTGATGTCTTGATTTATTTCATTTTTTTTAAAACACCCGATATACTGAAACACCCCGAAGCTAAAAGGCGGGCAAACGATTAAGGGTTAAAGTGAATTTTCTGAAATCGAGATTATTCGGAGTCAGCATTCCAAACAACGAATTACATCATATGTCATCCATTATCAGCTGTTTTGAAAGAAACTTCTCCTTCAACCATCTCGTTGTGTCTGTCGGTGCCAACATGGCTCTTAAAAAATATTGGAAACCGATTGTAGATAAATTCAAATCCAAACTATCTATTTGGAAGGCAAGCCCACTATCATTTGGAGGCAAATTAACATTGACAAAATTCATTTTTAGCAGTCTTCCCACACACTTCTTATTTTTATTAAAAGCATCACAATGAGTTCTTGACACTCTCGAAAAAATCAGACGTCATTTCCTATGGGATGGAGATATCCAGAAATCAAAAATCCATTGGGTGGATTGGCAAAAAGTTATAGCATGCAAAAAGACGGTAGATTTGGTTTAGGATCTCTAAAAGCTCATAACATAGCGCTTCTAACAAAATGGTGGTGAAGGTTGTACAATCATGCCGATTGCTTGTGGAAAAAGGTAATCATGAGTATCCACAACTTAAGAAGGAAACCAGTTTCATATATTGCTCGTAAATCATCAAATGGAGTATGGTGTCACATTTATAAAGCGATAATAATCTTGAATCCATTTGAATGCTTCGGATTAATCCTAGACTTTGCAGTGAACATACTTTTCTTGAAAGACATTTGGTGTGGAAACACCACTTTCCAATCTCGTTTCCCCACCCTATATAATCTTGGAGAAAAAAAATGGTGTTTGATTGAAGAAAGATTTTTTCCAATCGATTCACATGGCGGTGGAATTAAGATCCACGAAACGATGAGGCTCGTGCAGAACTCCTGCAGATGTATTTGGCTATTGGTAATATGGAGATACCTTCGTCGTATAATCTTGGCTTTCGGTTTACAATAAATCTAGTTGGCAGATACACGGTTGACTCCATGAGAAGCTTAATATATTCCAAAACAAATTCATATAAAGGACAGGTGATATGTTGGCCCATATCAGTCCCTTTACAAGTCTGTTGTTTCATGTGGCGAGCCTTGTTAAATAGAATACCGGTGGCTGATAATTTGGCGGTTAGAGGAATCAAGGTGAAAAATCCTAGCTATTCATTATGTGATAATGAACCTGAGACAACACAATATCTATTTCGAACTGTAAATTCACAAAAAAAGGTGCAAGATTGTATCTTTAAATGGTGTGGTTTGCAATCAATACAATTTGACAACATACTCAAACTCATAGACTTTGCAACCTCTTGGGGTAATTGTCCTCGTAAAAGGGCGACTCTCAACTCCATTTTCTTCTGTCTCATTTAGTTTGTTTGGTTGGCGAGAAATGATGTGATATTTAAAAAAATGTGGGTATCTCCAACTAAAACGAAAGACTTGGTAATAGCTTTATCTTACTCGTGGGTTAAACACATGAGTTATTCTAGCTGTGGTAACCGGGCTCAATGGAGTAACTCTCCTTTTGATCATTTATAATTATATATTTTCATTTATTTTCTTCTCTTTAGTTGTACTGTGCCCTTGCTTGTTAGCTTCTTGCTTCAGGTTTGGTGTTTTTTAATGATATTTTCCGTTTCCAAAAAAAAAAATAACACACAAATTTTCAAGAGAATGGGGGAGATTATCCATTCATCCTAATTACAATTGACTCCTTTACTCCTACATTTAACCCATAGGAAAACTAAGGACTTAATGCCATCAGCCGCTTATTCAGGTGTGGTGAACCTCCCTTGAAATAATCTATCATTCTTGACTTTCCATAAATTCCATAATAGCCCATAACATACAACGTTGAATCTCTCCCTTTCTTTTACACTTCGACCCTATGAGGCATAAAAAATAATTAGTTCCTCCCCCTTATGAACTCCAATCTGGTTTATCCAACACTTGTAACGCACTGATTCTCAGGTATGGATTTAAGTCAGAATATCTTTGGTTTTAAGTCCTACTCGACGAGTTAAGGGTGCCCTACTCGTCGAGTAGTAGCGAGGTGGGATCGCACATTTAGTGACCTACTCGCCGAGTCCATAAAGGGAATCGATGAGTAGGAGCTGGCAGATGAAACCCTAAATCCTGGGGTTCTACACTCTATTTAAGGAGGCATAAGCCTCATTTGGCCTCCTTGTAGTCCTTTGGAGCTCATAGAAACCCTAACCCGCATGTTGTGTCATTCTTGAGCATAGTAAGTTTGGAAGGAAGATTTTGTGGGAGAAAGAACTTGGAGAACAAGAGGATAGGAGCAAGGAAGGAGTGGAAATCTGAAATCTACCTCAGTTAGCATCCATTGAAGGTATCAAGTCGACATCTTTATTTCCTTTCCTTCTAGACCTCATGTGGTGGAGATCTAGGGTTTTTATGGTTTGAATAAGGGGATATTTCAAGACATGAGCTAAATCTGAAGTTGTAACTTCAGATCTGGACCTTTCCCAAGTTCTACAGTCATAAAGTTCCTGTCTTGGGCGTGGTTGAGGCCCCCGTTGTGCATGAAACCCCATTAAATGCTTAGATTTGGCATTAAGAACCTTTTTAGCCATGCATGCACGTAAAGTTTGCAACTTTACGTGAAAGGCATGCCCTGGAAGCTTGGATCTATAATTTGGAGCCATTGCATGGCTTAAATGAGTCTGTATGGCTTAAGGATTGAAGGAACTCGGCGAGTCACAAGGTCGACTCGGCAAGTCACATGAAGATGGCTGAGAATTTGTCGAGTTGGATGAACAACTCGGCGAGTCCGATAAAGATTGCCATGAGACTCGACGAGTTAAAGAACAAACCGGTGAGTCAGATGAGTTTTCTCCAGGATATGTATGCGTGTGTATCCGTTGAGTTGCTAGGAGGAAACTCGATGGGTGGCCTTAAAGTTTGATTGGAAATTGAAGGAACTCAACGAGTCACTTCGTTGACTCGGAGAGTTCGAAGGTGCTTCAAGGAACACGGCGAGTAGTCGAGGGTACTCAACGAGTTGAGGTCAACATGGACTGTTGACCTTGACTGAGGACTTTGACTTTGACTAGGGGTTAACTAGTTGGTTTGTGGAATACTTTGTGAGGATGAGGACTTATGAATATATTCGTACTATGGTAATAGGTGGTGGAGTTCTTGGCAAGTGATAGGAGAGTTGGGATTTATTTACCAAGTTGACATCTACGAGGTGAGTTATCCTCACTATACTAAGCGGTCTAAGGCACCAAGGTCGGCCCATTGGATATGTTATCCTAGTAGTGTTATATGTCGAGAATGAGTTAGTATTGCAAGCTAGTCGTTATGACAGTTAGGTAGATCTGTAGGACTACCTGTGATGTTATATGATTATTTCATGCTCAGTAGTTATGTTATATGTTATATGTTATGTGGGGTGGGTTGAGGTTGTACCACTCCGTGTGGTGACCAACAAACCCTAGAGTATTCCAAACATGAGCTGAGGGATAGGTTAGGCATTCCATACTCATGCTGAGGACTCCTGAGCATTCTAGATATGAGGCTAGGGACCGGTAGGCATTCCAGACTCATACTGAGGGCTCGGTGGCAATCCAAATGTGAGCTAAGGGCTCGGTAGGCATTCCAGACTCACATTGTGGGCACAGGGGTATTTCAGTCTGTAAAGCTGTGGACCCGTTACGTGTTGTTCTGTTTCAGTTGTTATGATATGATATTGCTGACATGGTTATGTTGACTGTATGTGTATTGGTATTTTGGGGGTAACTCCCTAGGCTTTCAGGCTTACAGTTTCAGTTTATTGTTTCAGGTACATCATGGGACCGCAGCAAGGCAAAGGCATCATCGTACAACTCCTCCTGTTATGTCTATGATTCTGGGAAAGACTCTGACAATTAATATTTTGAAAATAAAGTTGTAATGTTTTAATGAACTTGACATGTTATAAAAAGTTTAAATTGGTTTTAAATTTTGGATGTTACAGCACCGGTTTAGGATTTTTTTTTCTCGCACCAGACATGCATGGGGACAATCAATTAACATATGATTTGCACATTCGTTACCATAAATACAGGAACCATACAAATTTGATTCCAATAGAATACCTCGGTGTATGAAAGCAACCACAAATGGGATATGACATGCCAAAGGCACCAAGGCCACCCATTGTATTGTATGATTCAAACAGAATACCCTGTTTTAGATTTTTGTCTGTTTATGAGGTTAGTCTTCTTACCACCTTAAGTAGGCCAAAGGCACCAAGGCCGACCCATTGTATTGTATGAGTAAAAAATGTATGTTGTCATATGATTTTGTTTGATGTGATTGTATGATTTATGTATCGAGCTAATTTGGGCTCGAAGTTATGATGGACTCGGGGTTGATATGGATCTGACACAATTGCTTGCTGTTATTTTAGGTTGATACGGACCTGACATAACTACGTTCTGTTATATTATATGTATGTTGTATGTGGTATTTTGGGCAGCTCACTAAGCTTGTGCTTACAATTTGTTTGTGGTTTCAGGTACATCCGATACATAAGGGAAGGTCCCGACCTGATCTCGTTGCATGCACCCGTGTGACGTATTTTCCTTATGATACTAATGTGTAGTTTAATAATAAATCTTATTTGACATACTTTGGTTGGTTCCTTATGAATACTTGATGGTTTTTTGATTAAAATAAAAATGAAAAATTTATCACTATTTTGGGACGTTACAAGATGGTATCAGAGCCTTGGTTTGAGGGATTCGGGCACACTCTCGAGTATGTCTGAACTCAAACTGATGAATTGGTATTTTTTTTTAAAATAAGTTTGTAAAAAGATTTTTCTAAAGTGAATAAGTTTCTGAAAATATTTTTTTAACGAAAACGGGGGTGTGATGTGTGCAATCAGTCGAGCTCAAGTAGTGATTCCTAAATTACCTATACCTATGTATTATGAGTAGTATGTCTGATATGAGAATTACATGCTAGATTGGGGATAAGGATACCTTTAGGGATCATATGATAGAATTGTCTAATTTGCTTGATGATATGCATTACTTGGAATTGATATTGACTCAGTTATTTGTTAAGTGTATGAGTTCTAAATTGTACATGAGTAGGATTGTATAGTCTTATATTGATCGGTTTCTCCTTATTTCCTGTTCCTTGTTTGGTTGTGGACATAGGGTAGAATCACTATTTGACTGTCCATGTGATCCTATTTTGTGTAGAACTTGCATGCATAAGGCAACCAATAATGTTTATTGAGATTCTTGGTATTGAGAGTTGTAACATCCAAAAAATACAGTCCAAAATTTTCTTTTTAAACTCATTTAAGAAAATCATAATTCAACAACATCATAATAAAAATCATGGGTTATGTATCTCAAATCATCATAATAAATACTATATGAAAATCATGTCTCAAAATATTAGAGTCTAAACATCCTAAGCTAAATGAATGGTGTGTGTTATGCAGTCATCTCGAGCTCTTCCCCTTGCTACTGGAAATACGTGAAACCAAGACTGAAAACTGTAAGCATGAAGCTTAGTGAGTCTCCCCAAGTTACCACATTCCATACATATAATCACATAATCACATACATTAGGCCTAGCCCGCTACATCGGGCCCCGCCCGGCATCGGATGAATCTGGCATCAGGCCCCGCCTGCATTGAGCCCCGCTCGGTATACACATCTGTTTCTACTAGGCCCCGCCTATCTCTGGGCCCCGCCTGCTATACGTATACAAACAATAACATATAATCATGCTAGTACATAACAATCAAACACACACTATAACTACTAGTCTCAAGTCCCCGCCTATCTTGGGCCCTACCCCTACTCTGCTAATAATGAGATACGGAACCCTGTCCATACTCAGCTAGTGATGAGATACGGAACCCCGCCCACACTCACCTCCCTACCAAGCAGATACAAGTATCACAAAGACAAAAAGTATAGTTGATTATGTGTTCCTTCATCGGGTACCACCCGACATCGAATCGTAGTTTGGAAACATACATATAAACCATCCTCGGTTCTCGCTCGGCATCGGATCGAAATCCTAAAACATATAAGCTACATCGCGCTATCCCTGTCATTGAATCTAATCTGGCATACACTAACATATATAAATAGGCCGACATTGGTGCCTTCGACCTGTTCCTACTGGAGAAAGCTCACCTTATAAGCTGACTACAAAATCCCCACGAATAAACCTCTCGCTGCTACCTAGCAGATCCCTGAACTGCTGATCTCTTGACTTTGCGAGCTATCATTTCTAACATAATGCTTAGTCATGAACTGATAATCCTTATTAGGGTAAAATGACCATTTTACCCATGGTCAAAGTCAAAGTCAATGCTTGGCCAAAGTCAAAGTCAACAACTCGAGTTGACTCAACTCACTGAGTTGCTCCATTAACTTGTCGAGTTCTATTAATTAGAACCCTGAAATCGCGATCCAACTCATCGAGCCACCCCCTAACTCGCCGAGTTCCTTGGCTACTCATAGTCACGATTTGGCGAATCAACTCGTCGAGTCCTTTCATAGACTTGTCGAGTTCTACCTTAAACTGGATCGGGACATCACGACTCAACTCGTCGAGTTCCTCCATGGAATGGATGAGTCCCATAGTCTATTTGGCCATCTTAACAAATTAAGCCCTTACTCTCCAGATCAAGACTCCACACATCTTCTACACACAGAAAATGCCTTCTCAAGGGTGAAGTTTCCAACTTTACTCGCTACTAGTCCTTCTTAATGGGTTTATCTAAAATCCTAGTTCTTTAGGACATAGATCTTTGTCTAAAAAGCCATAATACTCCAAGCTAAAGCATGCTAACAGAGATCTAGGCCTTAACACATCATTTAAACACATAAAGCTCCTAACTTACCTTCCATGCATGGCCTTTTGGGGATTAAAAGGCCATAACAACACCTTAAAGCTTGCATGGGGGGTCCATGGCCATAAAGTTTTCACCTTTATGCCATGAGACCCTTCTAGATCCCAAATCTGAAAGGTAAATCACTAAGGATATCCGTTTCCAAAGGACTAAGCTTGTTGGACCAAAAACCCTCATAAAGTCAAATAAGGAGATCTAAGAGACTACTAGACATGTTAGAGGCTTGATTACCAGAAAAGGATGAGGATGGGATGTTGCTTTTAGATCTACAATCTTCTCTTGAAATACTCTAGCTTCTTCTTCTTCTACAAGCTTCAAATCACACAAGGTTCACTTAAAAATGGATCACGAGCATTGAGGTTTCGTGGATTTGGGCTTGGACACTGGAGGCTGGAAATGAGGCCATAAGTTGGGGATTAAGATGCTTAAATAAGGTGGAAAAAACCCTGAATCTAGGGTTTCCCAAAACCATACCAACTCGTCGAGTTGGTCCTCCCCAACTCGTCGAGTATGTTTCTCAACCCGCGTCCTAAAAACTTATTTCTACTCGTCGAGTTGTCCCCCCATAGACTCGACGGGTAGACCTTCAATTTGAATAATATATTTCCTTAATTAGACTTCTGGTTTCCGGGTGTTACAATTCTCCCCCACTTAAACTGGACTTCGTCCTCAAATTCCGCTACTATCACCTACCCTATAAACATCTCACCCGACACACCCGCAACTCATCTCCTACTTATCCTGGACCACTGGGGTTTCGCACCGCCACCGACGCTCGCCATCTTAGAAGTACTACTATGATCCTGTGCAATCAATGGCCTTCTCAAGGCAACTGAATCCAACCATCGAAACCTTCTAAACCTGATGAAAGATCATCCTTACTGTCATACAGAGAACTACTTCTGCCTTCTAAGATCTGAAATCTATAATGGCCTATCTCCCTGACGGACCGTCTATGCTCCAAAAACTACCATGCCAAAACCTCATCGAATAACTATTCAAGAATAAAAGTTCTCACCCTGATTTTCTAGATGCTACCATCAGAAACACAATCCCTATCCATAACCAACTATAGAATACTTATACTTGACAGGAGGCTCAGATAATCCTTCGAGTAGGAGATCCATCCCTAAAATGGTTAGACTCAGATGATATCTAAGCAACAGGGTCAAATCAATTACCCTAAAATTATCCAATCCAACTCTAAGTGTCTTCGCTTTTCTGATTTGCAAGCTACTCCACACACTAGAACCCTCATAATCACTACTTCTGTCCGAACATCACGCTGCCTCTTTCCTACCTTCCGAAGGAACTGGGACCTCCCAGGTCTAAACTAATATGTCCACTATCTAGAATACCGGATTCCACCCAGTTACTGAACCAATGATCACCCTCTAATTTGCTCCCAACGACTTCTGAAGAAAACTTCGGCTATCGAAACTGCTTTATCCATCTTGCCACTCATAGCTCTATATATCCTAGAATCTTCGATCCTATATCTCGACCCCATGGTCTCTACTAGTTCCCACCAGCCTTGCTATGATCACACGGGCCTTGCCCAAACCGTACTACTGAGTAGCCTAGCCCCCAGGTCTCACCTATGTAAGGCTATGTGGTACAACTCCCTCTAATTCTATTTACCTATCCTTTCCTGATTCTGATCACGCTAACTAGGAGATATGGGCCTCACACACACTCTGCTGACTAGAAGATACGGGCCCCCACCCACACTCTGCTGACTAGGAGATATGGGCCCCCGCCTACACTCTGCTAACTAGCTGCTAATGAATATTACGGCTAACCCACAGTCTTAAAACAATTTACCACACTATCTGGCTGCTAGTGAATGCTACGACTATCTCGTAGTCTTACAACACTCTCCATGTTGTCTGGCTGCTAGTGAATGCTATGGCTATCCCACAGTCTTACAACACTTTATACTTCGATCACGCATACGACCTAACATCCTGGATAAATTTGCGTTCTGACAGAAATTTCTCAACCTGATCCCCAAAACCAACTATCGAACACCAAAAGATGCGAACCCCACGTTGGGATGTTTCCTAAAGTCCCAACTCATCTACTTCTCAACCCAATCAGCCCCTTAGGCTGCCTAACTTCCTGAAGAGAATGCAAAATCATCCTAAATCCATACTTGCTTATGTTCCTGAACCCTTGGAGAATTGTCCCCCACTTTGGTTCAACTAACATCTTACAACACACTCGGCTGGAAAGATCCCCAATCCTTCGTATCATCCAATGATCAATCTTGTTGACAGCCAATGATTACCACTGTTAGTGTTCTCAAAACTAACCGACACTAAAGTAGTAAGACCCTTGAAGACTGTCGGAACACTTCCCGGGTTCCAATCACACTTGATACAACTACTACATCCTGAGAATCCACTTTATACGGAGATGTCCCCACACTACTACCCTAAGAACCATGGCATGTAGATGGCATATAATCCTAACATAAGCTGGAAGTATAATCCCAAGATACAACTACTCATATGGATGCTAGAAAATATCAATAAAATCATAAATAAAGTCTGACAGAAAGGAAAAAGTTACGCACATGTAATATCGAAAGTTGATCATGTCTCCTATGTAATCAACTGGAAAGCCGTGCTTCTCACTACAGGCACCTCTGACTGGCCCTGACGGCCGTCGGTGATCCTCAATGTCGCAGGGGCAGGTGCTATCACATGTCCCGCTGCATCAAAACTTAGACCTTAGGCCTTCTTGTGGCCCCGCTGACTGTAATGGAAGTAGATTAGGTATGATCACTGGTTTGTGGTAGTAGTACAATGCCTGCTATAATGACCGATCCGACCGCACTTGAAGCAACCATAATCACCATTACTACCACTCCTACACGTAGCCTCATTTCTCTATCGCACTTGGCACAATGGCTACGGTCCTGGTGGCCTCTCGATCTAAAATCTGATGTCGTGGTCCTCTTACCTGATCCTACAGATTTCTGAACCTCATCTGGCTCCCTTTTCCTGTTCGCCTCTAAGTTGATCTCCATCTCCTTAGATCAAGCGATCATATACTCCAACGTCTTGTAGCTGGACCGACTCAAGAACTTTATAATGTCGCTCCTTAGCATCTCATGGTACCGAGCCTTCTTCATCTCTTCGTCCATCACATAATGCAGAACATGAAGGGCTCTGTCCCTGAATGTGGCGGTGATATCTGCACTGTCTCCATAGTCTGTTGGAGGTCCTGGAACTCCCGTGCTAACTGCTGAACCTTAATAACTAGCGCAAACTCAACCCTAAACTTGGACGGTAATTCACTCCATGTCATCGCGTCCAACACGACATCATCTCCAATAGCATGTCTAACCTCCTCCCACCAATCAAGCGCTATGTCCTTCTGAAGACAGGAGGTGAGTTAGACCTTGTCCCCCTCGGGACACCCTCTAGAACGGAAGGCGTTGGCGACATCTACCAACCACCGACTGCTAGGAATGGGATCCTTAGCCCCATGGTATTCGGGACGTATGGAAAGCAATTGGAATAAGAGGACATCGAGGATTTTGGGCTTGATGGGTAGTAGAGATGATGCATGGAGTGATCTTGATGATTATTTGAAGGCTTGGAGAGAAATAAACTTTAAATTTGCAAGATGCGGGGGAATATTCAAGCGTACGTAGATTATTAATCGGGCGAGTTCACGAGCTTTGGAGGATTTAGAGAGGTCAAATTGGGCTTAAAATGAAGAAAAACTTGAAGAAATTGGGCTAGGAGGTGATTGGATTCGATCTGGGCTAGTGGGATATGCTACGGAGGCCCAAAATCTCAAAGAAGCCCATGTCAGGCACCACCCGCGCAGCAGCACGCGGGTCGCGCAAGGCTCCGCAGGGGTAATTTCGGAAATCCATTTGGAAGGCTATTTGAGGAAGGTTGGTGCCCATCTTTTGAAGACTCTTAGACATCCGATTTTTGGAGATTCTCTCTGGAGTTTTGAAGACTTTTGAAGGCCAAGAACCCTTGAAGAACATCATATTTTTACCTCTTGATTCTTGCTTAATGTTTGGTACAATTTTCTCTAACTTTGTTTCTTTGGGTTTAGCCATGCTTGGCTAAGCTAATCTTGGTTGAATTTTGGTTAATCCTTTGAACTTTTGTTGAATGTTGAAGAATCCATGAACATGTTCTTGAATCTTTATGGGAATGTTTTATGTTTTAACATCTTTTCTTACTTGTATGTTTTAGTTCATGAGTTTAAATGTGTTTGTGGTGATTAGTTGGCTAATTTCTTGATTAAGTAAAGGATCCTCAAATTTGCAAGCAACAAATGATTTTTGTGTTGTTTTTGCTTCACACAATCATAAAAACATTTCCTCCAACATGGTGGTGAAAGCATTTGACCCCTCTTGGATTTGGTGACTTTTTGGTTCTTAATGCTAGTTGACTTTCACTAATTACATGCTATTTGGAATTAGTGACTTTGACTAAGGAAATTGTTATGAGCTTCTCTAGCCATTTCAACAATTAAGAAAAGTCTAGGTAATCTCAAGCTCCTTGGATTATTATAGCCAAATTAAGGATTTAAATCAAAGTATTGCACCATTGGATTCTAATGATATGTTCATCAAAAGTCAAAGTGAGGAAACTTTAAGTCAACCTTCTCTCCCTTATTGATTTTACATCAAACTCTTATTTTTGTTGCATTTGTCTATTTAAATCATAGTTAATTCTAGTTTGTTTCAAGTGTTTCAAAACACCAAAACCCCCCATTTTATATTTATTGTCATTTTTACAAGTATTTTTACAAAGAGATTTTTTCATAGAGTTATAAATTGAACCAATCTCCGTGGATTCGATCCCTTTACCACTATACACTATTTTAGTGTGTAATATTTAGGGTTATTATTTGTGTTGGCCTCGACAACCACCAAATTTTTGGCGTCGTTGTCGGGGATTGGTTTTGATTTAATCAGTTTGTTTCTCTATGCCTACATCTCATTGTGCAGGTACTCTAATTTAAAACCCGGAAATTAAAAAAAAAAGTATGATTCGGAAATGAACACTCCTTGCACTGAAGACCAACTTTCTGAGCTAGCTCAGTTAGTTATGATGATTGAAAGTGACCAAAGTGTGCAGTCCACACCTCTTCTTTGCGATTTTTGTGACCAAAATGGACATCATTTTGACACGTGTCCATATTTACAAGGAGAATGGGAAGAAGTGCAAGATAAGGGAAGCTACTACCGGTCAAACCAATGGAGTTATGATAAGCCTCAACATGATCAATGGTGGGACAACAACCAAGTTTGGGAAAATAACCATTACCAAAATCCATACCAAACATGGGGAAATAACCAATGCCAACCAACTCCACTGTTCCTAGAACCCTATCCTTACCCTCCTCAACAAACTGAAACGCCAAGCATGTCCTTAGAGGACATTGTGAAAAGCATTGCCACTTCTACCCAAATTTTCCAAGAAACAACTCAAGCTAGCCTCAAAAGCTTAGAGCAACAAATAACACAAATTGCTCAATCATTGAGTATAGTGGAAGCTCAACACAAATTACCATCTGAAGAGAGCCCATGTCATAACGCATGTTGCATTCCTTTGAAAGATGAGAAAACTTTTGATGGCTCAAGAGTGTTATATGAAGAAGAGGAAGAAGAAGTAGAAGTGGAAGAAGTTGCCAAAGAAGAAGAAGAAATTGAGAATGTTGTCAATGAAACTATAAACGAAGTAATAAGGGTTAACGGAAGAGAGATTGAGCCACCAACTACCAATGAGAAACTAACTCTAGTGGTAGAACAACCACAAGATCCGGAAACGATAAATCTGCCGGACCCTTCAAAGGATACCTATCCCGAGAAAGAAGACGCCCAACCGGTCACCTACTCAACCACCATGTCAAAGAGGGAAGAGTTGGTCACCTTACTAAACAAGTACAAGAAAGAATATGGTTGGATGATTGCTATTATCAAAGGTCTGAGTCCGGTATGGTTCTCCCGTAAAAAGAAAGTCAAATACAAGAAAAGAGTCCCAATGGAGGTGCGGAAATTAAAAAATGTCGACACGGGGAAAATTTACAAGGTTAATGGATATCGATTGAAGCCATTCAATGAATTTTTTTGATTCAAATGTCCAAGATGTTGTCCATTTGGACGCCCCAAAGTGTTAAAGTGAAGTTTGGAGGCGTCTTGTCAAAGATGTTAAAGAAGGGCATTTTTGGAAAGCATTGTGTTTTCGTGTTTTTAATTTGAATAAATGAGTTTGGAAGATATTTTTGGGATTCAAAAGAGTTGTTTTTGAAGAAATCAAGAGTTTCTAGGTGTTTGGGGCCTTCCAAAGCAAGAACGGGTGAAAAACGAAGAAAAATGAAGCAAAAATGAAGATCAGGATCAGGGGGTTGCGCGACCCGCGTGCTGTTGCGCGGGTGGGTTGCGCGGCCAGGTGTGATGAAGCGATATTGGCCCAAGACTTAACTGCAAGGTTTGCGCGACCCGCGTGCTACATTGCGCGACCCGCATGCTACATTGCGCGACCCGCGCACTGTGTTGGGCAATTTGGGCTATTTTTGTCTATTATTTGACCAGGTGTTGACCAAAGGTTTTAATGAGTTGACCTTTTGACTTTTCTTGACCAACATTGACCGAAATTGACCCTTTTTGACCCATAGATTAAAATGTTCAGCTTCCCTTCTTCTTCATTTAATCATCTTGACCTCCCACTCCATTCCTCTCATATAACCTTCCAGCACCCACCTCACCGGAAAATTCAAGATTAGCAGAGTTCTATCGGTCATAATTTCAAGAAACCACCGCCACAAACATCTCCTGTCATCCAATCCTCCGATTTAGGTCATTTTTGCCCTTACCTTAAGCATTGAGGACAATGCTTGTTCTTAAGCTTGGGGTGGGGCATTTCATTTTCCTTTTATTTTTTCATGCATTTTTAATTAGGTTGCATAACATTTTAGTTTTAAGCTAATTTTCATTCATTTTTTTTAATTCCAAAAAGATTTTATTTTCTTCTTTTTCACCTTTTATATTGTTGCATAACATTTAGCTTAGGGCATTAACATTCATGCATTTTTGTTGTCTGTTTATTCTCATCTCCTTGGATGCCATGGAACAGGTTCATAGTTATTGTATCATTATTGGTCCAGGATCTTGTTGCTATCTCACCCATCGAACCGGGACCATTAGCTGCAGTTTGGGACCTCATACTTGGGATCAGATGTTGGTAGCTTAAAGGGGTAAGTGATCATGGACAGGTAGTTTTCATGAAGAATTATGGATACAATACTAATGACTGTAGGATATACTGTAGCAATGGATGTCTTAGCCTTGCGGTCACTACCGCCGAGAGGATCACACTTGATCATGTTTGAACCATTAGGATGAAGCACTAGTGGTTGTCCCCGAGTAGAATCCATATCCGGTCTCTTTACATCACCATATCTTTTTGCGATTTTCTTAGGATTTTAGAGAAGTCTTTTAGTCCGCATGTGGAAATTTCCATTACTTTTGAAAAAAAAAATCACAAGTTTGAAGAGGAGCTTACATTATATCTTTATGCTCCACACATGGTCATTTTCTCGCTTAGACCATTCGGATTATATTACTACCCTTTCGGTTCCACTTACACATTTTAGGAACCAAATTTTGAGTCAAATGGTTGTTATTACATTACTTCAAGTATGGTAAAAAAAAAAGAAAACAAAAAAACAAAAAGAAAAAGAAAAAGAAAAAAAAGGGGCAGGCAAATTCCCAGCTGCAGAAATCTGAGAAGGGTGACCTGTTCAATTATTGAACTAAATTTTCCAACATTTTGGTCACCCGGTGTTTGATATTCATTTATTTAGGTATGTTTTATTGTATATAGATCGAGTTGTTTTTCGCAAATTGGTGATGTTAGGGCGACTGTCGAGTCGGATACTACGGGAGGTTTGGGCCAACACCAAGTGAGCCGATTCCTACAACGGTGCCCGAGCGAATAAACCTAGTTACACATGAGAGAAACCGGCAAACGTGAGATCAGAGTGTACATTTAAAGAAGAGCTCCACCCGAGCCCATCCATCTGCTTTCTCCCTACTACAGATATTCTTCATTGTATGCATATTCCATTGAGGCTGCGACTGCTCATCCCTCCTTACTCACCTAAAGGAGTTGTCCTGGGTGTGGTTTATGGTTCCATTGTCATTAGATGAAAATTTTGTGGGGTAACAGCAAGATCAATTCTGACCATGTTGACTAATGGGGATCAGGTTCTACGGTTCTATCAATTCTTTTTATTTTCTTAGGATAGTTCATCCCCAGTTCATTTTAGTCTTGTCTTACTTGAGGACAAGTAAGGTTTAAGCTTGGGGTGATTTGATAGTTCATTTTATTTACTTCTTTTTATAGTTTATTTTAACATATTTCATTCATAATTTAGCTAATTTCCATGCATATTTTCCTTTTTGTTATTTTATGGCCAATTTCGGGTACTTTCCAGTTTTGTGAGCTTTATTGCATATTTCATGGAGACTAGTGGAGAGGGAATGTTCGGGACGTATGGAAAGCAATTGGAATAAGAGGACGTCGAGGATTTTGGGCTTGATGGGTAGTGGAGATGATGCATGGAGTGATCTTGATGATTATTTGAAGGCTTGGAGAGAAATAAACTTTAAATTTGCAAGATGCGGGGGAATATTCAAGCGTACGTAGATTATTAATCGGGCGAGTTCACGAGCTTTGGAGGATTTGGAGAGGTCAAATTGGGCTTAAAATGAAGAAAAACTTGAAGAAAATGGGCTAGGAGGTGATTGGGTTCGATATGGGCTAGTGGGATATGCTTCGGAGGCCCAAAATCTCAAAGAAGCCCGTGTCAGGCACCACCTGCGCAACCCACCCGCGCAGCAGCACGCAGGCCGCGCAAGGCTCTGCAGGGGTAATTTCGGAAATCCATTTGGAAGGCTATTTGAGGAAGGTTGGTGCCCATCTTTTGAAGACTCTTACACATACGATTTTTGGAGATTCTCTCTGGAGTTTTGAAGACTTTTGAAGGCCAAGAACCCTTGAAGAACATCATATTTTTACCTCTTGATTCTTGCTTAATGTTTGGTACAATTTTCTCTAACTTTGTTTCTTTGGGTTTAGCCATGCTTGGCTAAGCTAATCTTGGTTGACTTTTGGTTAATCCTTTGAACTTTTGTTGAATGTTGAAGAATCCATGAACATGTTCTTGAATCTTTATGGGAATGTTTTATGTTTTAACATCTTATCATTACTTGTATGTTTTAGTTCATGAGTTTAAATGTGTTTGTGGTGATTAGTTGGCTAATTTCTTGATTAAGTAAAGGATCCTCAAATTTGCAAGCAACAAATGATTTTTGTGTTGTTTTTGCTTCACACAATCATAAAAACATTTCCTCCAACATGGTGGTGAAAGCATTTGACCCCTCTTGGATTGGGTGACTTTTTGGTTCTTAATGCTAGTTGACTTTCACTAATTACATGCTATTTGGAATTAGTGACTTTGACTAAGGAAATTGTTATGAGCTTCTCTAGCCATTTCAACAATTAAGAAAAGTCTAGGTAATCTCAAGCTCCTTGGATTATTATAGCCAAATTAAGGATTTAAATCAAAGTATTGCACCATTGGATTCTAATGATATGTTCATCAAAAGTCAAAGTGAGGAAACTTTAAGTCAACCTTCTCTCCCTTATTGATTTTACATCAAACTCTTATTTTTTTTGCATTTGTCTATTTAAATCATAGTTAATTCTAGTTTGTTTCAAGTGTTTCAAAACACCAAAACCCCCCATTTTATATTTATTGTCATTTTTACAAGTATTTTTACAAAGAGATTTTTTCATAGAGTTTTAAATTGAACCAATCTCCGTGGATTCGATCCCTTTACCACTATACACTATTTTAGTGTGTAATATTTAGGGTTATTATTTGTGTTGGCCTCGACAACCACCACATATAAGCCTTCCTCGATTCGAGTACGGATCCTCTGCTTTCAGTAGTACAGGCTCATACTACCTCCCACATCTATTCATACTTTCCTTAAGGCCTACCTTGACTCCACCAAGTCCATTCTCACTAATACTACTCCCAGCACTAATATCATCCTAAGCTTGCCCTAGGGTAATCACCAACCTACACTCCTACATCAGCTGTATAAGAAGTCCTTTCCATCTCCCCCTAACTAGCTCGCGAATACCATTACATATCACTAAGACTAGATAATTCTTCAAATTAGAAATCCTACTCTACAACGGTTGGACTCAGACATGAGCTGTGAAATACATCTAGACCTAACCTTCTGAAATTATTTATTCCTCATAATATGTAACTTAACATGTTCGTTTACTAGTTAGTAAAAGATAACTAGAACTCCTAAAAGCACAAAGCAAGCAACATTCGAGCATTGAATACACATAATCAAGGATATCCTAATCAGGCCAACATATCACTAACTAATCTATACTAGTATGAAGTTCACAAAGTTGATACACTTATAACAGGCACATAAGGCATCCTTCCTAGATCCTTAGCATTAATGTAGCATGCAGTTCTCATAAGCATATCAAAACATAAACTTGTATGGGTAATTTAGGAGTACTTACTTGAGCTCAACTGATTGCATGCACCACACCCTTTTCTCTTTTCAAAAATTATTTTCCTTTTTCAAAATTCTTTTTATAAAATGATTTTCTTTTGAAAATTTTCATACCAGGTCCTCAGTTTGAGTTCAAATACACTCGAGAGTGTGCTCGAATCCCTCAAACCAAGGCTCTGTTACCAACTTGTAACATCCCAAAATATCATCCAAAAATTTCATTTTAAAGTCATTTAAGAAAATCATAATTCATCAGCATCACAATAAAACTCATAGGTTATGTATCTCAAATAATCATCATAAAATATTGTATCAATATCATATCTCAAAATATCATAGTCTAAACATCCCAAGCTAAATCAATGGTGTGTGCCATGCAGTCATCCCGATCTCTTCCCCTTTCTATTGGAAGTACCTGAAACCAAGACTAAAAATTATAAGCACGAAGCTTAGTGTGTCTCCCCAAGCTACTACATACCATACACATAATCACATAACCGCATATATTGGGCCTAGCCCGCTACATCGGGCCCCACCCGACATTGGATGAATCGAGCATCAGGCCCCGCTTGGAATCGAGCCTTTTTTTTGGTATACAGATCTGTTTCTACTAGGCCCCGTCTGTCTCTATGCCCCGCTCGCTACACGTATAGTAACAATAACAAATAATCATGCTATTATATAACAGTCAAACACAACACTATAACTTCTAGTCTCAAGGCCCCGCCCCTACTTTGCTAATAATGAGATATGGAACCCCATCCATACTCAGCTAGTGATGAGATATGGGACCCCGACCACACTCACCTCCCTACCATGCACATACAAGTATCACAAAGACAACAAGTATAGCTAATCATGCATTCCTTCCTTGTGTACCACCCGACATCAAACCGTAGTTCGAAAACATCCATATAAACCGTCCTCGGGTCTCGCCCGACATCGGACCAAAATCTAGAAACATATAAGCTACATTGGGCTATCTCGAAACTAGATCTAATCCGACATAAACTAACATACATAAATGGGCCAACATTGGTGCCTTCGACTCGTTCCTACTGGAGAAAACTCACCTCACAAGCTGACTGCAGAATCCCCACGAATAAACCTCTCGCTGCTACCTGGAAGATCCCCGAACTGTGAATCTCTCGACTCCCTGAGCTATCATTACCAACATAATGTTTAGTCATGAACAGATAATCCTTCTTAGGGTAAAATGACCATTTTACCCCTAGTCAAAGTCAAAGTCAACAACTCGAGTTGACTCCACTCGCTGAGTTCTATTAATCAGAACCCTGAAATTGCGATCCAACTCGTCGAGCCACCCCTGACTCATTGAGTTACTTGGTTAATCATAGTCACAATTTGGTGAATAACCTCAGGGTCCTCTCAGGGGTTTTCTTCATTCTAACCACCATATTCCTAGGTAGGAGAATAGGGGCCTCCTGGTAGTTGAGCTTTTGCCATGTTGTTCGTAAGAGAATAGGGGTAGGAGAGAGAATTAATAGACGTCAAATCCTACAATTACTTATAGGAGGGTAATCCTTATAAGTGATGTCCATAATCACATAGTGCATACCTGTGACATCCCCAAAATCTCGGCCAGAAAAGACCGATTTTCATTTATGCTTTTAAATATTTTCAGAGTAAATCCTTTTGATTTGAAAGAGTTGCGGAATTTGTTCCCAAAAACAAAACATGATAAAACGATGTTTACCAAAGCATTTCATAAAAGAAATGTATTTTCATTATAATCAAAACTCGGGGTGTCATGTTCCGATACAGGCCAATAAGCATAAACGAATACATTACAAGTCATATAACAAATATAAACATATGTAGACTTGCAAACAAAACAACTTGATGGTTCATCCATCTTACGCCCTTGCGCCACTTCCTGTAATACAAATAAAACTGAGTGGGTCAGGCTTGGGAGCCTGGTGAGCATATAGGGTTTTCAACCCACAATAAATAATTAAATTTATTATTATCAACCAACAATAACCCAGTTACCCATTCCCGTTATTCTCACTTTATGTCCCTAAAATAACTAACACAAGGGACCTAAGCTAAGAATATTTTCATCGGGGTGACAACACATGCTGCGGGGTTTCCTCAGCAATATAAGTCAAATAAGGCAACCATGAGGGGGATGGAATACAGCGAATGAACACCCAAGTTCATTAACACCTACAGGTTATGAGCCTGCTAGCGTTCCACTGGACTGTCTAGAAAAGTCCGTGGTCGTCATCTAAATTCCGCTAGATGACTGGATCAAAACAACAACGAGGCCTCTCATCGGTTTATTACACACCAACTATCTACCCATGTTCTACCCAACATATTAGTAGATAAAAATATACATTTTTATACATATTTTCAAAACCTGTATAGCATGCTTGATCAATACATTTTCCATATAACAGATGAGGCACACACACATAACACATATTTCGTATAGAAATAATCAGATCTGTAAGATAGAAGAAAGTGAATATACATTCACACACATAACAACAAAGTATACACATAACACGTATCTCGTATAAAATACTTCATAGTTATACGTTATGAGAAAGTAAAAACGCATTCACACATATAAACGACAATAAACTTAATACCCTCGAACCATACTTGTATTATTATTGCGTTTATGAAAGGTAGTATACACTCACTTGATCAGAAGATGATCGGACAACACTACGGCTTGCAAAAGTCGTAATCCTCAGCAGATCTGGAAGATCTCTACGAAAATCGAACTTCTCACGGGCAGAGCTTCGGCTTGGAAACCGCACTTCTCGGGATCTTCGGGATCTCGGGACTCGCTTTGGGACTCGGGAATATTACCGGGGCTTCGGGGTATTTTTGGCACGAAAAACGATGCAAAAACGCGAGAAAACGGGAAGAAATGAGCAACTGAATCGGTTGCACTCGACTTCCTTTTATAGGGGCTGGATCTGCGATTTACGCGGGGCGTAATTCATGTACGCGGGGCGTACGCAACGTCATTGCATGTGTATGTGTTCGAGTGACGTCATTGCATGCGTAGCTGAGGCGGTTCACGAGTACGCTGGGCGTACTCCAAATTACGCGGGGCGTACGCTATTAAGCAAACTTCAAACTTGCGTAACTTTTGCATACGAGCTCCGTTTTCGACGTTCTTTATATCCACGGAAAGGTGAGACTACGATCTACAACTTTCGTTTAGACTCTGTCGGCTAATTTTGACTTTATTTTTAATAGGCCGGGACAGAAAAGTTCGTTATAAATTCATAACTTCTTCGTTTGACGTCTGTTCTCGCCTAACTTTTTATCGCTTTGATACTAACAACGAGATCTTCGATTCTCGTTTAGATCACTAAGGCTAAATATCGCTTTAACGTAAATCTCACTTTTTACATTATCCAGCGTTGCCGGTTCTGTCGCGAAACTTCGACAGGTCATAACTTCCTCGTTTTAACTCAGATTTCGGAATTCTTTGTATATCCGGAAACCTTGTTTCAACTACTACAACATTATCTAAAGATATCAAGTTTAATTTGCACTTAAATTTTGACGCTTATTTTTATTCTTAATTAATCAAACCAAATAATTAAGCAATTAAGCACAAAACACATAATACTCAAATAATACAATCTTATTATTTCAAAACGGGTTACAAAGGTTAACCTACACCATTACATTGCTAAACATGGCAAGCCCAGATACACAGGCGTTACAATTCTCTCCACCTTAGAATGATTCCGTCCCCAGAATCACACATCAACAAACAAATGCGGATAGCGACTCCTCATGTCACTCTCCGTCTCCCAGGTGAGATTCGGCCCATTCGTGTGTTTCCATCGGACAAACACTAACTCGACCATCCTGTGTCGCAACTTCTTAGTCTTTCGGTCAACAATTGCCTCTGGTTCTTCAATCAACCTTTTGTTCTCATCAATTCTCAACTCCGAAATTGGAATTATATCGGGAACTTCTCCCGTGAACTTCCTCAAATAACACGCATGGAAAGTGTTGTGAATTCCATTCAGTTCTTCGGGTAATTCGAGCTTGTAAGCTTGGTTCCCAATCCTCTGAAGAACTTTAAACGGTCCAATAAACCTTGGACTCAACTTTCCCCTTTTACCAAATCTTATAAGTCCCTTCCACGGCGAGACTTTAAGCAAAACCGAATCCCCAACTTCAAAAGTCATCGGTCTTCGCTTTTTGTCAGCATAACTCTTTTGACGATCTTGAGCTGCTAACATTCTTTCCCTAATTATTTTCAACTTTTCAGCAGTTTGATGGACTATCTCCGGCCCCATAAACTGTTTTTCCCCAGCCTCAAGCCAACAAGACGGCATACGACACTTTTGTCCATACAAAGCTTGGTAAGGTGCCATCTTAATGATCGAGTGAAAACTATTATTATAGGAAAATTATACCAAAGGTAAATGTTCATCCCAATTACCTAGGAATTCCAAGGTACATGCTCTCAGCATATCTTCAAGTGTTTGTATCGTTCTTTCACTCTGACCATCAGTCTGCGGATGGTAAGCTGTACTTAAACATAACTTGGTACCCATTTCCTCTTGTAGACATTTCCAAAACCTTGAGGTGAAACGACTATCACGATCCGACACAATTGTTAGCGGAACACCGTGAAGTCTCACAATTTCCTTCACATAAGAATTCACAAGCTTTTCCATAGACCATTTCTCCCTGGCTGCTATGAAATGCGCACTCTTAGTGAATCGATCAATGACCACCCAAATCATGTCGTGACCATTCTTTGTTGTGGGTAGTTTAGTGACAAAATCCATAGCAATGTCTTCCCACTTACCCATAGGCACAGGTAAAGGTTCTAAACTCCCATACGGTTTCTGATGTTGTGTCTTGACTCTCGCACAAGTCACACACTCGGCCACATACTTTGCAACATCAAGCTTCATCGGCGGCCACCAATAGAAGGGTTTCAGGTCCCTATACATTTTAGTGCTACCGGGATGAATCGAATACATGGTCTTGTGAGCTTCTTCCATCATAATATCTCTAATTCCTCCTGACTTAGGTACCCAAATACGATCTTGGAATACCTTCAGTCCATGACCGTTTGTACCAAACACCAACGTTTTACCCAAACGTTCCTCCTTTCGGTCATTTTTCTCAGAAGCTTCCTCTTGAGCTTTCTTTATACTTTCCACAATGGTCGAGACAACTTCAATTCTCAACGCTCTTGGCCTTTTCCTTTCAAGATTGACTTTCCGACTGAGAGCATCATCAACAACATTAGCCTTATCGGGGTGGTAAAGTATCTCGCAGTCGTAGTCCTTGAGTAATTCTAGCCAACGTCGTTGCCTCATATTCAATTCCTTCTGATTAAAGAGATATTGGAGACTCTTATGATCAGTGAAAAGTTTGCACTTAGTGCCATAGAGGTAATGCCTCCATATCTTCAGAGCGAAAACTACCGCTGCCAACTCCAAATCATGAGTCGGGTAATTCTTTTCATGCTCCTTCAGTTGTCGAGATGCATATGCTATCACCTTTTCTCTTTGGGTCAAAACACAACCCAATCCAACCCCAGACACATCGCTATAAACGGCGAAGTCTTCAACTCCATCGGGTAAAGAAAGTATCGGTGCCTCGCATAGCTTCTTCTTTAACTTCTCGAATGCTTCTTTATGCTTATCACTCCAAGCATAAGTAGCTCCTTTGTGGGTCAAAGCTGTCAATGGAGTAGCAATCAAAGAAAAGCCTTGGATAAACCTTCGGTAATATCCGGCTAATCCTAAAAAGCTTCGAATCTCCGTGGGACTTTTCGGTTGTTCCCATTTCATTATAGCTTCGATCTTTGCTGGATCAACCATTATCCCTTCTTGGTTGACCACATGACCCAAGAATTGGACTTCACGAATCCAAAAATCACATTTGGAGAACTTAGCATACAGCTTCTCCTTCTTCAAGACTTCTAACACTTCTCGCAAGTGTCTGCCATGCTCCTCCTGGCTTTTCGAGTAAATCAGAATGTCGTCGATGAACACTATCACAGATTTATCAAGGAACAGATTGCAAACCCTATTCATTAAATCCATGAATGCTGCCGAAGCATTGGTTAGTCCAAACGACATAACCAAGAACTCGTAGTGTCCATATCTAGTTCTGAACGCAGTCTTCTCTATATCCTGCTCTCTTACTTTCAGCTGATGATATCCTGACCTACGATCGATCTTCGAGAAATAACTCGAACCTTGCAATTGATCAAATAGGTCATCAATCCTTGGCAACGAATATCTATTCTTTATTGTTGCCTTATTCAGCTCTCGGTAATCAATGCACATTCTCATGCTTCCATCTTTCTTCTTCACGAATAACACCGGAGCTCCCCAGGGTGATGAACTAGGTCTAATGAAACCTTTGTCCAACATCTCCTGATGTTGCATCATTAGCTCCTTCATCTCCGTCGGTGCTAATCGATAAGGTGCTTTTGCTATTGGCGTGGTTCCTGGTAACAAGTCTATTCTGAACTCTACTTGTCTATCAGGTGGTAATCCAGAAAGATCTTCGGGAAATACTTCCGGATAATCACACACCACAGGAATACTCTGCATCACCTTCTTCTCCTTCTTAGCATCAATTACGAATGCTAAATATGATGTACATCCCTTGGTCAAACACTTTCTGGCTTTCATTAGGGAAATGATTCCAGAATTCACTCGTCGTTTGTCCCCATACACCATAAACGATTGTTTTCCAGGCGGGTTTACTTTAACTATCTTCTTCTTGCATAAAATTTCGGCATCATTGGCGCTGAGCCAATCCATTCCCAACACGATGTCGAAACCATTAAGTTCGATAGGCAATAATTCCTCGCGGAACTTATTCCCATTAAGGTCGATTAAGATGTTTTTCATACGATGGCTAACAGGTACAAACTTTCCACTAGCAACTTCGACTAATAAAGCATTATCTAGTCTATCAACAGGCAAAGCTAGTTTTCTACCAAATTCATGCAATATAAAGGAGTAGTTGGCTCCAGAATCAAATAAAATTTGGGCAGATAAATTGTTAACGAGAAAGGTACCTGAAGCGACATCAGCTTCATCCTTAGCAGCTTCCAGTGTCATCTGGAATGCTCTCGCCTTCGGCTTTGGTGGAATGTTGGGCTTAGCTGCCTCCTTTTTCTTCGGACAGTCTTTCAAAATGTGCCCCTCTTCATTACAACCAAAACACATCCTTTTGTTGTTCGGACATTCATTGGCAAAATGTCCAACCTTTCCACACTTGTAGCAGGTCACATCCTCGCTACATTTCCCAAAGTGCTTTTTCTTACACTTATCACACCACTTCGCTTCTCCCCCTTTTCCCCCACCAAACCTTTTCGAATCAGATTTCGAAAATTTACTTTTCTTACCGGAACCAGATGTTCCCTCAAACTTCCTCTTCTCACCAACCTCAACCTTGTTGGTGGTTCTCCCCTTGATCATGTTCTCAACAGACTTGGTAGCCCAGATAGCTGCCTCTAGAGTAAGTGCCTGGCGTACTGGCACCTCGTACTCCCATGGAAGTCCCTTCGCATACCGATCCACCTTAGTCAGCTCATCTGGAACAATACGCAAGACAAACTCCATCTTATCGGTGAAGTTATTGGTGTATTCATCAACTGACATGCTGCCTTTAGTCAATGTCAGGAACTTGTTCTCCAACTCCAACAGATTTTAAGCCGAGCAGAACTTGCGCTTAAACTGCACCAAGAACTCTGCCCATGATAATTGAAGTGGCTCGTTAGGGCTCAAAGTCTTCCCTAGAGTGTTCCACCAACGAACGGCTCCACCTCGGAATTGACGCACGGCATAGATAGTTTGCAACTTACCTCTGCAGCCACACGTCATGAAGGCTAACTCCATTTCGGAGATCCAATCCATAACCCTAATCGGATCCTCCTTTCCATTGAAGGTTGATGGTTTGCAAGTCAAAAAGTCCTTGTACTTGCATCCCATTCCATCATTCCTTCCATCACGGTTGTCTTGTCTAACTATCGGTGGGTTGGCTTGACCAACAGACCCACTAAAGTTTCCACCTTCCGAGTGCCCTTCATTCAGTTTAGGCTCTTCCACACGAATCGACAGTTCTTCACGATTTTGTTGAAGCAACCGTCTAGTTTCATCCATCTGACGATCCAACATCGTCTGAATCATCAATTGCACACCAGCCATGGTTATTGGCTCAGGTGCTGCTGCTACAACAGGTCTTTGTTCAATCACTGGTGGTTGATTCCTGTTTTCATCAGCATTTCCAACTCCACTTCTTGTTCTCACCATTTTTGATCTACACACCAAATAAGGTGAAATTAGATCCTTATTCACGATAGATATTCAAATCATCCTTATCACTCCGAAATGTTTACATGCTAGTTCTAATATCGTAGACGTACGCTTAGAATCCTACACACATAAGGTTTCTAGATCTGGTTGGCAACAGACCATAGATCCGAACAAATAATATCATATATGGCAACATATAACATTTAGCACATAAAGCATTTTAGGCAACTTTCCTAAAATAAACTAGTACTTGTGTCTAAAATATAACAGACACACATCTCAAAAGTTCACTTAGCATTCTATGTTTAAGTCTAGAAATCCTAAAAATTCCTATTTCGCTTAAACTAATGCTCTGATACCAACTGTGACATCCCCAAAATCTCGGCCAGTAAAGACCGATTTTCATTTATGCTTTTAAATATTTTCAGAGTAAATCCTTTTGATATGAAAGAGTTGCGGAATTTGTTCCCAAAAACAAAACATGATAAAACGATGTTTACCAAAGCATTTCATAAAAGAAATGTATTTTCATTATAATCAAAACTCGGGGTGTCATGTTCCGATACAGGCCAATAAGCATAAACGAATACATTACAAGTCATATAACAAATATAAACATATGCAGACTTGCAAACAAAACAACTTGATGGTTCATCCATCTTACGCCCTTGCGCCACTTCCTGTAATACAAATAAAACTGAGTGGGTCAGGCTTGGGAGCCTGGTGAGCATATAGGGTTTTCAACCCACAATAAATAATTAAATTTATTATTATCAACCAACAATAACCCAGTTACCCATTCCCGTTATTCTCACTTTATGTCCCTAAACTAACTAACACAAGGGACCTAATCTAAGAATATTTTCATTGGGGTGACAACACATGCTGCGGGGTTTCCTCAGCAATATAAGTCAAATAAGGAAACCATGAGGGGGATGGAATACAGCGAATGAACACCCAAGTTCATTAACACCTACAGGTTATGAGCCTGCTAGCGTTCCACTGGACTGTCTAGAAAAGTCTGTGGTCGTCATCTAAATTCCGCTAGATGACTGGATCAAAACAACAACGAGGCCTCTCATCCGTTTATTACACACCAACTATCTACCCATGTTCTACCCAACATATTAGTAGATAAAAACATACATTTTTATACATATTTTCAAAACCTGTATAGCATGCTTGATCAATACATTTTCCATATAACAGATGAGGCACACACACATAACACGTATTTCGTATAGAAATAATCAGATCTGTAAGATAGAAGAAAGTGAATATACATTCACACACATAACAACAAAGTATACACATAACACGTATCTCGTATAAAATACTTCATAGTTATACGTTATGAGAAAGTAACAACGCATTCACACGTATAAACGACAATAAACTTAATACCCTCGAACCATACTTGTATTATTATTGCGTTTATGAAAGGTAGTATACACTCACTTGATCAGAAGATGATCGGACAGCACTACGGCTTGCAAAAGTCGTAATCCTCAGCAGATCTGGAAGATCTCTACGAAAATCGAACTTCTCGCGGGCAGAGCTTCGGCTTGGAAACCGCACTTCTCGGGATCTTCGGGATCTCGGGACTCGCTTTGGGACTCGGGAATATTACCAGGGCTTCAGGGTATTTCTGGCACGAAAAACGATGCAAAACGCGAGAAAACGGGAAGAAATAAGCAACTGAATCGGCTGCACTCGACTTCCTTTTATAGGGGCTGGATCTGCGATTTACGCGGGGCGTAATTCATGTACGCGGGGCGTACGCAACGTCATTGCATACGTATGTGTTCGAGTGACGTCATTGCATGCGTAGCTGAGGCGGTTCACGAGTACACTGGGCGTACCTCAAATTACGCGGGGCGTACGCTATTAAGCAAACTTCAAACTTGTGTAACTTTTGCATACGAGCTCCGTTTTCGACGTTCTTTATATCCACGGAAAGGTGAGACTACGCTCTACAACTTTTGTTTAGACTCCGTCGGCTAATTTTGACTTTATTTTTATTATTTATTTTTAATAGGCCGGGACAGAAAAGTTCGTTATAAATTCATAACTTCTTCGTTTGACGTTTGTCCTCGCCTAACTTTTTATCGCTTTGATACTAACAACGAGATCTTCGATTCTCATTTAGATCACTAAGTCTAAATATCGCTTTAACGTAAATCTCACTTTTTACGTTATCCAGCGTTGCCGGTTCTGTCGCGAAACTTCGACTAGTCATAACTTCCTCGTTATAACTCGGATTTCGGCATTCTTTGTATCTCCAGAAACCTTGTTTCAACTACTACAACATTATCTAAAGATATCAAGTTTAATTTAAACTTAAATTTTGACGCTTATTTTTATTCTTAATTAATCAAACCACATAATTAAGCAATTAAGCACAAAACACATAATACTCAAATAATACAATCTTATTATTTCAAAACGGGTTACAAAGGTTAACCTAGACCATTACATTGCTAAACATGGCAAGCCCAGAAACATAGGCGTTACAATACCAGTTATACATAATCTGAGATAGAATAGACCTTCGAATAAATACTCTAAGTCCACAACTAAACAAGGAACAGGAAGTAGAGCCATAGTCCTAGATTCTGAGCTTATAATATCTTTAATTATGTATAACCTTATCGTATGCACTAAGTCATTATAGACCTACTAATATGGGTCTTTAGTTTCCACATAAGTTAGTTATAGCAGTACAAAATACTCCTATAGTATTTTAGATGTTTGACTTATGTTCTTAATATTTCTTGGTAGGTAGAGTTGGTAAGTTTTTAGACTTGTTGCAACACTACAACCATTCATGGGCATATGTTAATCACTTCTGGGTCAGACATAATTGATCAGGCTATGTCATTCCTAGGTCTGACTACACATCACCAAGCCTACTTGTGTTGCTCAACAATCACCACTTTTTTTTGTTATAGTATGATGCTGACCTTAGTATGTATGCATGTATACTTTTAACAAGAACTATTTATTTCTAAAAGACTAAAAGTATAGTCTTTTGAGAATGTTTAATCAAAGAGTTTAGTCCCAATGCATTTATAGTTTGTATATCTTAGGTGGTTTGATATACTTGGTTCATTATAAACAATGCTCTGATATCAATCTGTCACACCCCCAAACCAAGGATGGCAGAAACGTCCGGGGGTGGAGGACTTCATGTATAGTATCACAAGAACGAGTATAATAGTGTTCAAAGTAAATACGACCATCATAAATATAATTGAAAAGGTTACATCATAATATATGTTTACATGTTCAAAATCAATTACATTATGATGACAAAATGAATTGTTTGACGATTTAATGTCCCTTCCTCAAAATGCTGTTGGTTTCCTGTTTCACTGATTTCCTGAGAATACAAGTAGTTTTGAAAGAGTGTCAACAATTAAGTTGGTGAGTTCATAAGATTTTTATTTGAGAAAGAAATATTTTTTTGTTTGTAAAATAGGATGAGTGTGATTCTAGAAAATCCAATATTTTCTTCATGAGATGTGAAATGAAAGTTTCTATGTTAGGAAATAATGTACTCTAGAAGATCCATAGGTTCCTTCTATAATCACCCAATGTATATAAGTTATGTAAAATTTAGTTAAATAAACTAACTCTTGAAGCTTTTAAATACTTTAAACTTGTATATATGTGTAAAGCCTTATGCATAAAAGTATTCATGTATAGAAGTCTTAAAACTTTGGAATACTTTAAATTGGTACTATACATATCATATAAGACTTAAAAAATGAATGTTTCGAATTAATGAACTTATGTACATGTTTAGGCCTTCGTAAATACGATTTAGTGATAGAACACCGCGTAAATCTTATGTTTTGCGAATATCCTAAGTGAGTTATTTGGCCTCAAAAGACATTCTTCAGGCGCCAGAACTGATATGACATTTGTCACCCGTAGACCTCGTGGTCCTACTGCAGCTAACTGCGAGGTATGGGGTGTCAAGCCCAATATAGATCTATACACAACTATCACGCTCTTCCTCAAAGAGACTCTGGTTACAATTACAGGACTTTTGATTTCGTTACCTTGGAAGTAACGTGAAGCGAATGTCTCACAAAGTTATTCATTAACAGATTTACGTGTGGTGATCCGAAAACTCTTTTATGTAGAAATAAAACCTTTTTTAGGATGTTTGCTCGTATAACATAAACTATCTTTGTTATAGTTTATAAAAACGTTTGTAATGTATAATTTTCTTGTAAAAGTAGTATTTGTTATGTAAATGAATCATAAACTATATCTATTATAGTTTATCACATAGTGGTAGTAGTAGTGAATATAAACTATACTTACAATGGTTTATAAAAATGTTTGTATGCAATGGATATAAACTTTGTTTATTGTAATTAATTACCATACTTAGAGAGGTAAAAATCCATTTGTTTTCTGATGTATGTCTATTTAACAAGAAAAAATGACATATAATATAACGCATATATGGACATAATGATACAAACCTTGCTCAACAAGTTACAAGGTGTAAGTGAATTTAATAACATTTTTCCGGTGTTAATATTTCTATTCCCGTTCTTAGAAGATTTATAGAAAAATCATCAAGAGTCCAAATCAGAACCTGTAAATTCCGAGAGTTTGGAAAATGTGTCTAGTTTGTTCATAAATTTTATTATGATTTTTAGTGAGTTCTCATTTGTGTGAAAAAGCCCATATTCACAGACTGGTCTAGATTTGTTCTTGAAATGATAGGCAGTTTTGTAAAAATCACCATAAATTGTAGAAAAAAGTCATTTTAAAGGTATGAACCTGAACTATTTTCAACTAATACAGTTTTGAAAACTAAAATGTTTAAGTTGACCAAAACAGTACGTGAATGGAGTTAAACTTTTCTGATGAAAGTTGTTGGGTGAGTTTAGTTGTGTTCTTGTAATCACTTGAAGATTCGAAGAACTAACACAAATATGATGAGGTTTATGTAAGTAACCTATGATTTGAGTAGAAAGAGGTGGAATAATCATATGAAGGATAATATTACTTACCACAAGTAGATGAAGAACTTGAAAATCAGCCTTGAAATCTCAAAATTTAGAGAGAGAAGTGAGAGAGAATGGAGTTTGTTGTTTGGTAGAGAATGAGAGAAATAAGAAAAATATGAGGAGGGATAAGGATTTCAAGCCTTTGACCAAGAGTGTGGCTGGAAAAATGGTGAGAAAGGACAATGAAATGACCAGGTATGGTGGAAGGACAAGGGCTGGTCATTGAGTGGGTATGGGGTGGTTGCTTGTGTCATACATTAAGGAAAAGTCAACACTCCACCCATAAATCTTAACTATTAGATTTTATTCTTAGGCAAGGATTTTCCCTAAAATATAATTAAAATATTAATATTTATGGTTTATTATGTTAAAATACGAGTTTGGGTGAAAATTTTGCGCTAAAATCACGAGAACGTGCTCAAAACGCTAAAAATATTGAAAACTGGGTAGAAATTGCTAAAATCCGAAATTCAAAACCGAAGGTGCGAAGGTTCGGCTCCTTAGGAGCACAGAACCGAAGGTAGGGTTCGGTTGTATATGGGAACCGAGAGGTCTCGCAGGCGACTCATCAGAAGGGACCGAAGGTAGCCTCTCGGACCGAAGGTTATGCTCGGTTCCTTAGCAGGTTCTGTTTAGGAGGTGGTTTCGGTTCTCAGGAGGTTTCGGTTCCTTAAGGGAGGTTCGACTCCTTAAGAGGGTTCGACTTCTTAGGACTGTTTTTCGCGTAAACTTCTATTTTCGAGCGATTTTCGTCTAAATTACAGGTCGGGATGCCCCCAGTGATTACAAGAAGTTGAGAGAGATTTCGAAGAGATTTGATATACTTGGAGAGATTTGACATACTTACAGAGATTTGACATACTTACAGAGATTTGTGAGAGATTTCACACACACTTGGAGAGATTCCTCATATAGAGAGAGATTTGGGAGAGATTTCACATCCCTGGAGAGATTTCTCATTCAGAGAGAGATTTGGGAGAGATTTCACGTACTTGGAGAGATTTCTCATACTTGGAGAGATTTCACATACTTGGAGAGATTTGGGAGAGATTTCACAAACTTAGAGAGATTTGGGAGACATTTCACATACTTGGAGAGATTTCACATACTTGGAGAGATTTCTCATACTTAGAGAGATTTAGGAGAGATTTCACATACTTGGAGAGATTTGGGAGAGATTTCATATACTTAGAGAGATTTGGGAGAGATTTCACATACTTAGAGCGATTTGACATACTTAGAGAGATTTGGAGAGTTAGAGTGAAGGAGGTTGAGAGAGACTACATTTGTGACACTTTTGAGTGTTTGGCTTCGCAACGCAAGGTTCTTACACTTTGTTAAGCCTTGTTATGAATATTATACGCTCTCGAGGGGTATGGAATAATGTTTTATCAAGTAGATTCATTACTTACCCTGATTAGGGTTTAGAATTTTCGAACACATGAAAACTCTAAGTGATACTTTATATTAAGATTGCGAGTAGTACAATATGAATCATATTGGAAACCCTAATATACAAGGGTTGGATGAGTTGATCGGTTTGACTTGATGACTTTGGTTGACTTGACGGTTGTCACATCATCCTCCCCATTAGAAAGAATTTCGTCCCGAAATTAGTGTTTTGACTGGGACTTCAAGAATTTGGAGAAAAGATGGGTGGAAATTTTCGCAGAGCAAGAAATTAATATGGTGGGGACCAATCCGCCTGGTGTTAATTGTCGACCTTGGAATTTCTTATTGTAACTTGATTCGAGTCGATTTAAAAGGATTTATTGTTTTGGAATGATAATGTATTCAATGTGTGTCTTTATGCTCCCCGTTTTATCCTTGTGGTTACCACTATGAATATTTTATACTGTAGTTAGTAAGTACTAGTATTACGAATGCTTTAAAAAAATTATGATGAAATTTGCAATATAAGTCCTACCAGATTTTTTATAATCGCTTGGTGTGAACTAGTCGTATATCATTAAGATTGTAAGGGCATTCGAATGAATGACTCCGCCTTAAGCCCACAACCAAACAAGGAACAGGAAATAAGGCGGAATTACACATTCTAAGTCCATAGAATCTTAATGTTACATGGCCATAACGTTTACACTAGCCATCATAGATTCACTAGTAAAAACCCTGTGTTTTTATATAGGAGATAAGACTTATCCGAGTTTTGTCGTGTTCTCGAGGTTTATGGTTGATATACTTTAATCGATGCTAATATAAAAATTTTTTTAAACCTAAACGTTGATGTTAGAAACACGTACTAGTATTTACGGGTGGTACCGGGGTGGTCTCTTCAGTGGTGATCATCAGCACCCTTCCACCATCACCAGTCTTCCTTGTCCTTGGAAATTCTCTTTAACAGCGAGGTATTTGGCCTCAAAAGACGTTCTTCAGGCATCAGAACTGATATGACATTTGTCACCCGTAGACCTCGAGGTCCTACTGCAACTAACCGCGAGGTATGGGGTGTCAAGCCCAATATAGATCTATACACAACTATGATGCTCTCCCTCAAAGAGGCTCTGGTTACAATTATAGGACTTTTAATTTCGTTACATTGGAAGTAACGTGAAGCAAATGTCTCACAAAGTTATTCATTAACAGATTTACATATGGTGATCCGAAAACTCTTTTATGTAGAAATAAAACCTTGTGTAGGAAGTTTTCTCATATAACATAAACTATCGTTGTTATAGTTTATCAAAACGTTTGTAATGTATAGTTTTCTTGTAAAAGTAGTATTTGTTATGTAAATGAATCATAAACTATATCTATTATAGTTTATCACATAGTGGTAGTAGTAGTGAACATAAACTATACTTACAATGGTTTATAAAAATGTTTGTATGCAATGGATATAAACTTTGTTTATTGTAATTAATTACCATACTTATGGAGGTAAAAATCCATTTGTTTTATGATGTATGTCTATTTAACAAGACAAAATGACATATAATATAACGCATATATGGACATAATGATACACACCTTGCTCAACAAGTTACAAGGTGTAAGTGAATTTAATAACATTTTTCCGGTGTTAATATTTCTATTCCCGTTCTTAGAAGATTTATAGAAAAATCATCAAGAGTCCAAATCAGAACCTGTAAATTCCGAGAGTTTGAAAAATGTGTCTAGTTTGTTCATAAATTTTATTATGATTTTTAGTGAGTTCTCATTTGTGTGAAAAAGCCCATATTCACAGACTGGTCTAGATTTGTTCTTGAAATGATAGGCAGTTTTGTAAAAATCACCATAAATTGTAGAAAAATCGTATGGTGATGTACGAATAGTCATTTTAAAGGTATGAACCTGAAATATTTTCACCTAATATAGTTTTGAAAACTAAAATGTTTAAGTTGATCAAAACAGTCTGTGAATGGAGTTAAACTTTTCTGATGAAAGTTGTTGGGTGAGTTTAGTTGTGTTCTTGGTGTTTTAACTTGTAATCCCCTTAAAACTTAAGAAAAACATAAAAAGATAGGGGTATGAACTCACCTTGTGTGATTTCAATGGGTGGATGTTGAAGAAAGGTACTGTTGAACTCAAGAACACTTAAAAGATTGCTTGAAGATTCCAAGAAATAACACAAATATTATGAAGTTTATGTAAGCGACCTATGATTTGAGTAGAAAGAGGTGGAATAATAATATGAAAGATAATATTACGTACCAAAAGTAGATGAAGAACTTGAAGATCATCCTTGAAATCTCGAAATTTAAAGAGAGAAGTGAGAGCGAATGGAGCTTGTTCTTTGATGGAGAATGAGAGAAATAAGAGAAATGTGAGGAGGGATAAGGGTTTCCAGCCTTTGACCAAGAGTGTGGCTGGAAAAATGGTGGGAAAGGACAATGAAATGACCAGGTATGGTGGAAGGACAAGGGCTGGTCATTGAGTAGGTATGGGGTGGTTTCTTGTGTCATACACTAAGGCAAAGTCAACACTCCACCCATAAATCTTAACTACTAGATTTTATTCCTAGGCAAGGATTTTCCCCAAAATATAATTAAAATATTAATATTTAGGGTTTATTATGTTAAAATACGAGTTTAGGTGAAAATCCTGCGTTAAAATTGTTGGAATAATGTCTAAGGCTGCAACTATATTTGGTAAGTACTTGACCCAATTGAACATGGTCCTTTTGGGTTGCCTTCACCATAGCAACTTGACAAGATGATTTATAATGAGAGAAGAAATATTATTAATATATTATGAGAATAGTATAAGGAATAATAATATTGTTATTTGATTAATATAAGTCAGAAATTAATTAGGAATTAATTTGGTGGCTTAAAGAGATTAATTGAAGAAAGGGGTATAAACTGTCAATTGTATGATAGTTGTATTTTGAGCAGTGATTCCTTGGGGATAAGGGGTTGATGGATTTTACGGTTTGGATAAGACTACAAATCGTCCAAAGGCTTATCATAAGGAGATTGGATTGCTTAGAGCCTAAGTTATCCAATTAGGGTTTTAAGGGTGAAACCCTAGGATGCTTACTAGTATAATTACAACCTTAGTATTGGAGGAGCCCAGGCCGATTTTCTCACCCTTCCATCTCTCTCGAATCATCCTCTTGCTAGTTGGTGTTTGTAAGCCATTAGAGGAGTGACATTTGTAACTCTAAGCTCCAAGGACAAGAAGATTCAAGCAAGTAATTCAAGGTATTCTTTCAGATATGATTTCTTATGTTATTATACTAGATCTATCAATCAAAGTCTTAGATATATATTGCATGTTCAATTAGAGAAACCTAGATCCAAGAATTAGGGTTTGTATGTGCACATAGGAATGTTCTTATGGCCAAAAACCAACAGTGGTATCAGAGCCTTGATTGGTTTCTATTGAATTGATGCATTGGTTGCTTGATTGTTGATTGCAAAATTCGAATTTTGTCAATCTGCCTGATGAACTCGGCGAGTCCCATAGTGGACTCGGCGAGTAGGCCTCGACTCGACAAGTCCATTATGGTACTCGATGAGTCCGAGCGTCAGGAGGAGCTAATTACGGGATTTCTTGCTGTTTATCTTAAGGAAACTTAGCTTTATCTTAATGGGTCAATATAAATATGATTTTATCATATATATGAGTATATCCTTGACCTAATTCAAGATAATTACCAATTAATTGTATAATAATTTCCTTATGTGATAATTGATTAATTATTTTAATTAAATTGGTAAATTGTTTTGCAAGAAACATCAAATATGGATAATTATGAAATTAAATGGTTAATTTAAATTATTTTTTATTTGATCCCTTGTGTTTTGAAAAGTTTAAAACTAATCCTCAAGTTTTGAAATTTAGTTTTGTGATTAGAAGATTAATTTGGATAATTTAAATTTCAAACCCTAGAATTTTACAAGTTTAAAATTCAACCCTATACTCTATATGATTACAAGCTTAATATATATATATATATATATATATATATATATATATATATATATATATATATATATATATATATGTATAATTAAAATGCTAGTCTTATCGTTAGTAAACCTCATTCACAAAGCCGGTCTATAAGGTGGGTATAAGGTTGATGCCTATAAAATGGCGCTTAATGGGTGTACACTCACACCCACCGCTTGCTTGATCGGTGGAGGGTCGTTAGCCGAACGGGTAAGATAGGGCAAATCCATCTCCTCGTTAAAAGTATAATATTAAATACAAAGTAACTACATGTTTTTTCCAAAATTCTCAATCCTAGTTACTTTAGGAAAAGTGAATTGATGCAATCTCATGAAATTACACTTTGCACCCTTGCTGAGAAGTTAGTGGAGCGTGTGTGGTTTACTGGCACACTAATTGGTTCTAAGCATAGGTGGCAAAGGGTGATTTATTGTTTATCATAGTTCGGTGGAGCGTGTGTGGTTTACCGGCTCATCGAATAGGTGATTGGTGCAATGAAGGCACCTTGTAGATTTGCATGGTTATTCACACCCACTTTGTGATCCTCGACATCCCAGTCACAAACGAGAGGGGCATATCGAGATTTAAACATGCCACTGAAAAGTTCAATGAATCTCATCGAAACCTAGGAATTCTCAATGCGTTTAAAACTTATAGGTAATGTTTTCATGGTGGAGAATTAGTGAATCGTCATTCACTTACCTTCAAATTGTTTGCATGTTGGATTACGACATCCCTTTTTCTAATATGTAAATAATGTTGTTGGATCCTAGCCCTAATTTTTCTTATTGGGTGATAATTAGCGATTCAAATTCTAATCAATCTTTGTCCTTTCTATTTATAGATGTCAAATGCGAACAACGCTGCTACTAGTTCGTTCACATTGACGAGCCTTTGCCAAAAGGTGACTTTCGATGGAACGAACTTTAGCGAATGGATAAGATACATTCGCACGATTGCTCGCTACGAAGACAAGGAGTGTGTCCTCGACGAAAAGCTCGATAAGATCAATCCAGAAATCGCTACTCTGACTGAAATCACCGCTTTTGAAACTCATGAGCGTGATGCAACGAAGTTTCATTGCATCATGATAGCCACAATGAACTCCGAATTCCAAAAGTCCTATGAGGACATGTATCCGTACGAAATGCATCAAGACTTATTGGAGAGATATCATCAAAACGCAAGGCAGGAGCGTTATGAGATCTTCACTAACATGATCTCTGCTAAAATGGGACATGGAGAATCTCTAACCGTACACTTGCAAAAGATGCAAAGATATGTCGATTGTCTTTGCAAGTTGAATGTTGACTCCGGGGAAGATTTGGCTATCGACATGGTACTTCATTCCTTGCCTCCGTGTTACAACCAATTTAGGATGACCTACCACATGAACAAGGAAGAGGTCACCCTAAGTAAACTCCAAGGTAACCTAAGGGTTGCTGAGAGCAACCTCAAGGACAAGTCTGTTGCACCAACTCCCAATCCGCCCGCTGCTCCCGTTTTGGCTATTGGGCAAGGAAGGGGCAAGAAGAGGAAGGCTCCGTCTAAGAGTCACCGCAAGGGAAAGTTCCGAGATGGTTCCTATTCTAGTGGGACCAAAGTTGATCCCGCTAAGTCCAACTCTAACCCAAAGGAGGCAGAGTGCCACCATTGCCACAAAATAGGGCATTGGAAGAGAAGTTGCCCAGAATACCTGCAAGCTATCAAGGAAGGAAAGATCAAGCCATCTTTCGCAGGTATTTACACAATTAAATCTAGTGATTCATCTCATGCTATTTCTTGGGTCCTCAATACTGGATGTGGTTACCACATTTGTTCTGAATTGCAGGGACTAAGAAGAAATAGGGATGTGGAGCATGGAATAATAAATCTAATAATGGGGAACAGAAGATCGTCGTCTGTGACCAAGATTGGAGTGTATTCTTTAGTGCTTAGTAATGGATTATGTTTAGAATTGGATAATTGTTGCTACTCGCCAGAAATGGCAAGAAACATCATTTCGTTTCATGGTTTGTTTAGACAAGGATTTAGATTTTCTTTTAATAATGAGAATGGTTCTATTTATGCTTATCTAAATGGTGTCTTATATTTTGAAGCAATGTCATGTAATGGAATTTATGAAACTGTTATGATTGTAGATAACCTAGGAAAAGATGTTTTATGCATGGATTCTTCCAATAGTATGGATAGAGCATCCTTGTGGCATTGTCGTCTTGGACATGTCAACAAGAAGCGCATAGCCCAACTTCAAAAGGATGGAGTGTTGGAGTCATTCGACCTTAGGGAAGATGACACATGCCAATCTTGTTTACTTGGAAAGATGACAAAGTCACCCTTCACTAGCACATGTGAAAGGGGTGAAGGTTTATTGGACCTCATACATATCGATGTATGTGGACCCTTTAGATCAACCACAAAAGATGGGAATCGCTTCTATGTGACTTTTACCGATGACTATAGTAGATATCGGTATATTTACTTAATCAAGCAAAAGTTAGAAACATTTGAAAAGTTCAAAGAGTTCAAAAATGAAGTGGAGAATCAATTGGGCAAGAAAATCGAGATGCTTCGATCCGGTCGAGTGGGAGCGTAACAACCAAAAATTTCAACAAAATTTAAACTTTTCAAAAACAACCCATTTTAATAATGTTATTACAAAAAGGTTTTCAATACATTTATTATCAGAGTATTCCCAGAACCATATCATAAAACATAAACACGATGAGCTATACGATCACGCCTTCTCTTTGCCACGGACTCCTGAATAACCTGAAAAACATTAAACCACAACTGTAATCCCGAAAGCTTAGTGAGATACCCCCAAAATACCAACCACATATACCATACACATATAACATGTCATATCATAACCGATCACAGAATAGCCATGCATATCGGGTCTACTGTGTGACTGGTCCGCCGTATCGGGCCTTCAGTCCACTGGGTCCACCCTCCGAGTCTTGTCATGTCCCTCGAGTCTGTAGTGTGGTTGGTCCGCCCGCACCGGGCCTTCAACCTACCTGGTCCACTCTCTAAGTCTATAGTATGAATGGTCCGCCCGCATCGGGCCTTCAGTCGGCCTGGTCCACTCTCTGAGCTTCGACACGTCTGGTCCGCCCTCGTGGGGTCTACAGCCTATCCAGACCGCTCGTTGGGCCTTCGGAACAACCGGTCCGCCCTGGGTATCTTGGCCTACAGCACAAAGCAGGACCCGCCTCAACCCAACTCTAGTCCAAACAACCATGTGCACATAAACATACAATCATATAACAGTTCACAATCAACAAGACGATCGAACAGATCACATAACATATCATCATCCTAACCAGGATACCGACCTAACCGGTCACTAGCATAGCATCACCCTACATATAAGGATACCGATCTTAACCAGATCCTTAACATATACCATCCTAGCTACCAGGATGCAAACATATCAAAGCAATAACATAACAACAAATACCCAGATCTCAATCCGATAAAGGGTCAGCCTTGGTGCCTTAGACCCTGTTGATATAGTGAGGATAACTCACCTCGCGATTTCCGATACTCTGAACTGAAGAAGCAGATTCTCGAATTACCAACTCACCGCAAATCCCGAACTAGCCAACATAGCACAAATACACATTAGGCCAAGCATACTTCCACTTATCGGGCCAAGGCCAAAGTTCAAATCTTATACAAAGTCCAATATTGGCCCAATTACCAAATTAGGCCCACCTCACCAAATGGGCCTAGATCCAAGGTCCATAACAATAATTGGGCCCAAAATACTCTAATTTCCAGACATGGCCCATAAACCAACAACCCACAAACGGCCCAAACTCTAAGGCCCAACATTAAAGTCCAATCAGGGGGAGTACGTTGGGCGAACCCTCCTTGGTACGGCGGGCGTACATGTTGGTTCGCAACTGAGGATCGGGGCCCTGACCCGCTACACAGGGTGTACTACCAAGTTCCGCGGGGCGTAACTTTGCTATTCATTAAGTCATTATAACTTCTTAATGGCTTAAGCTATTAAGCCCAAACTTCAGATCCCTAGGCCAAATATGCCTAAGATTCACAAACTCTAAAACTTTATCACTTGGGATGTCCATAAAGCTCTTAATCCAAGGTCTTAATCCATTAAGACCTATATATCTCACACATGGAACAACTACAGCCCTTGGGACCTCATTTTTCTCACTCAAGACCTCTCCAAAGGTCTGAAAGGACAGATAATCTCGGCCAACACAAAGCATGAATCAAGATGAGGACTTTTAGGACAAGAGAGATGCTAAAACTTCACAACACTTAGATCTATGCAAAATAATTGGCAAGCAAGAAGCTTTATACCCCAAATAAGCTCCAAAGGATGATATCTTTCCAGATCTACAAGCTCCAATCGTTCCTCTCCTTCTTTGACAACTTCTCCTTTCTTCTTCTAGCTTCTCTTTTACCTATATGAGCTTTCCAAGACCAAACACACCCAACAATGGAGGGAATACGGGTTTTCAGGGTTTTTGAGGGTAAAAGAGTTTCTATGGAGGCTAGGGTATGAACCAACATGTTCCTTATATAGTGGCTGACCCTAAAATTAGGGTTTGCGGTTTCTGAGAATACACTGGGCGTACCTCTAGTACGTTGGGCGTACTCACCCAAACACCCACGTATTACTCCCCTCACTACGCTGGGCGTACGTCCAGCTTACGTTGGGCGTACCCAGCCAATTTCAAGCATGCATGCCATGCATGCATGGGACATTTTCCACTTTTTCCATAGAGAGCGATAATCAATTATCATCTTCAAAACGCCGTAACTCCTATACTATAAACCCGCTCCCAATAAACTTTACATTCACACGAGGGTAGCGAGAAGCCCTATGCTTCTAACAACATACACAGGTCTGAAACCTTCTCGGATAAAACCCATTTCCCATAAAGGACCAAAATTACCCTTCCTCTTAAATCTCAGTGACTCATAACTAAACACTTTAAGAACGGGGTGTTACAATTCTCCCCCACTTAAATTAGACTTCTTCCTCGAAGTCTGCGGTAACTCTACTCCAGAACTACTCCCGCAATGCACCACCTGGCATTCACCGGATCAGGTTCCTCAAAACACAACCAACGAAATCCGAAATCCAACTTACCTTTCTTGCTGACAGGATGACACATGCTTCAGCCTCAGAGCAACTCCCACGAGTTCTCCACCGCAATCTCATAACCACGATGAATTGACCCTAGCATCCTCGGGTTGGGAAAACCCGTCACACTGACGACACCTCCAAGCATCCCCCAGGATGAACTACCACTACACACACAATTCCTTGATCAGAATCAAACTTGGAGTCCAATACTCCACCCCTGCATCCCTTCCGAGCCTCTTGGCTCTACACCCGCGGAATTCCTTCCGCGACCTCAGCAGACATCCAATCCGGATGTGATCCCATACCACTACCGCAATCACGCTGCTCAATGACTATAATTGGACCACGTCAATCATAACTCTGTGTTGCTGCTTTCACTTCCGTGAATTTACACTCCCTCATAGCATAACCGCTATCCATGCAACCCATATGCTCTGAATCTGCTCGCAAGGACTCTCGAGTCCATGCACCATCTTCACCAATCAAGATCAATACCCGGGGCCAGACCTTCTAATGCTAACACATCACGACATACTCAACCCATTTCCTCGAACCAGTCTAACAATACCTGCAGAGTCTTCAGCATGACTGGTCCTCCTTACCAGGCCTTCAGCTAATCTGGACCACTCTCAAAACCTTCAGCCAATCTGGACCACCCTCCCGGGCCTTCAGTCTGGCTGGACCGTCCTCCGAGCCTTCGGCCTGACTGGTACGCCTACCGACCTTCAGTCTATCCGGATTGCTCAACTAGCATTCATCACTCCGAGTTATCTCTCCGGGAAAATCCTCCCATGCATACTGTTCTAGCCCTCTAGGGGTTCCGAACTCTATCTCCATCATACATACTCGGTCCCGGCCTGATCCCAGGCCCTCCACAATCAAATGACATAGGTCTGTATTCCGCCCCGTACGCCTGCTACTTTCTCATACCAGCCTGCTCTCGGCTGACAGAAACACTGCTGAATCCCATGCAACTAAACGACCTCCCAAACTCGTCGATCTCCCGGAGAATTCTCCAATACTCCCCCACTTAGAGCACTGACTACCAACCACCGGTTGCTATCACCGACCTCCCAAAACAATTGATATGGGCATATTTAGTTATAAAATTCATGTGTTATCTTAATACTTTATGTTGTTTTTGTCTCTTTTAATGAACAAAAGGTGCTTAATTAGTTTATAATTTCATTTTTCAGCAAAAATGACATGCTCGAAAGGAAAGTGAAGCGGAATTGGCGATTGGACGCTTGGATCTTGGATTTTGAAGAAATAAGGATGTTGCTAGACAGCTTGACCCCTCTTCAGTGTTTTGGCCATATCTCATGAACCGTAACTCCGATTGATGAGATTCAAAATTTTCTGAAAACTAGACACAATTTCGGACGACTTTCGTGTTTTGAGAAAATGCTTATTCCAAACGTACTCGGCGAGTAGGCCATCAACTCTCCGAGTTGGTAAGAAGTTTCGTGATTTTGGGCGCGCTCACTTGCCGTACACGGGTTTTCAGTGATGGACTCGCCGAGTAGGTCACTGGACTCGCCGAGTAGCCTCTGTTTTGTGAAAATCTATATAAAGGGACTTTCATATCGATACCCTAGCATATAGATGAACCCTTGAAGGCCAATTGTCGACTAAAGGTGCTGCTGGAGCGTGGGAAGCAAGGGAATCAACCCTACATTCAATTTTAAGGAGAATCAAGTCAAAATCAAGTTTACTCTTACCTAATCTCTTGTTTGAACTATGTTTTTACCAATTGATTTCGTTTTTGAGCTTATTTTTGCTGTAATTATGAGCTAAAAACTGATAACTTTTGTTTAGGTAGATGAATTTGTGAATATGGATTGATTATTTGATTAAGAGTAATTTTAATTGGTGATTATGTTTTATTAAGCTTGTTAAAGAACCTTATGTGTTAACAATAACTATTCTTCTGTTAATAAATCAGTAATTAAGTTGTATGAACATTTCTTAGTTGCTAATTTCATATGATTTACGTGACCACATAGTTGTATGTCTAGGAATAACGAATGTGAAACTAGAATTAACTTGAAGATAGGTAAGTTAATGTGTGAGCTTGTGTGATACACCATCAAGAAGAGGTTAATTGAATCACCAATTTGATTAGCTAATTACAAGTCTTTCTAAACCCGAATCAACAAACTAGGAAATTCATTAATTTAGACAACTGGCCATTGCTTGAATTAATCTGTTTTCTAAGGATTAGCTATAACGAATGTGAATCTAATCACTTTAGTCGGTAACCAATGAAGAATTAATCTGATATATTTACCATAAAATCATCCATGGGAACAAATGATTTGAACCTAAACAGAAGGCCTTTTTAATCATTGAATTTAGTTGATCTTTGTTTTCTTATCTATTAGTTGCTTAGTTTACGTGTTAGTAAAGTATTGCAAAACTAGAGAAAACTCTTTTTTTTACTTGTTTTATTTAGATAATATTAGCATTTATTTTAATGGTTTACCGTTCCCTGTGTTCGATACCCTACTTGCTTGAACTATATTACTAATCGATAGGTACACTGCCTTTCGTGTGTTTATTTTGTGTCTAAGTTAGTAGGATTAAAACTAGTTTGTTTCACACACATCAAGTTTTTTTTGCACCGTTGCCGGGGAACGGTTCTAAATAGTTAATTTTATTTGCTAATTGTTATTATTTTTTTTTTATTTGTTGATTAATTTTTTTAGTTTAATTTTTATTTTTATTTTTATTTATTATGTATTTTCCAAATCTCGATGCTTTTGATTCTTTTCTTGAGGAAGTAGTGCAGGAAATTGAGCAAGAAGATGAGGAGTAAGACTCAGATGTTGATTTGAAGAAATTTGATGGATGGTTAGATAACATCTTGTCTAGCGATCAAGAACAATTTGAGTCACAAGAGTTAAATTTACTAGATGAAGAATTTAATCCAGAAAGAGATTTGGAGGAGCTGGAAAGGTTGCTAGCAGAAGGGTCAGATGAAGAACAAGAACAAGCTGAATTGCAGGAACCAACCCGTGGCTTGACCATTACCACGACATGGCCCCCTGTATTTTTGGTTTGTGTATCGAAGCATGAGGTGACGATTCCAACTTTGGAGAAATTTCTAAATCACGATCCATTTATGATTAGTATCCAACCGGTTCCAACCCTTGTCAATATTCTTGGGTTTTATCAATTCAAGCTCGTTTGGCTAATTTTTGAAGCAAAGAGCCGAATTTTACAAATTGGTCCACCAAAGAAAATATTCAATGCAACGAATGGATTGGCATTGAGTTTATTAGAAGTTTATTAAGTTGAGAGTCCAGCTAAAGACTCTCACAAAAAGAAGCGCTTGCGGGAGGCAACCCGTCATTAGATTTTTCTTTTCTTTTTCTTTCTAAACTTCTAGTGTTTAAGGATAATTTAGGATTTTTTTTATTTTAATGTTTTTTTATTAGTTGGTTTTTGTTTTTGATCTTTTCAGTTTGAGTGTAAGGATGCATGTGAGGGCCTAGAGTCAAGGCTGACGAAGCGAGAAATCGAGTCTAGGCGAGAGAGGAAACGAAGTTTTGAGTCAAGCTATGAGTCCAATTGATAGAAGGGTTATATAGTGTTTATTACCTAAAGAAAAATGAGGGAAATTATTAGGTTATATAACCCCCATACATCAGAAACGGACTTGGGCAGAATAAAAGTTTTGTCACACAACGGTCTACTCGCCGAGTGCATCTTATGGACTCGCCGAGTCCATGTGAAAATTGGCGATTCTTCTTCCATTTACGCTTCAACTCAGCGAGTCTACATGCTTACTCGACGAGTCGCTCATTCTTCTTACTTTTGAGTTGAAGATTTGATGACATTTGATAAGGGCATTGGTTCTATTCTTTGAAGATCATTTTCCGAGCATTTCCAAGAGTTTTTCCCTTATGTTTGGAGCTTTTATAAGGACTGTACCACATGAGATTTTGACACCCAAGACATGGATGAGCTGTTCCCATGTCTAAAGTCAATTGAAGATGGAGCTGAAGAGAATAGATATCAACCTCACAACTACTATCCCAGGGGAGTTTGTTCCAATTCTCTCCTTATTTTTATTGTTCTTTATCATGCATGGTATGCAATAGGGACATTGCATAAATTAAGTGTGAGGTAGGGGGTTGGTTGGTTACACTAGTTAATTTTTAAAATTTTGCATTAAAATTTTCTACGATTAATTTAGAAAATTTCGGTAAAGAAATTAGGGATCATGCTAGTGTTATATTTGATGATTGCATGAAAACCCAAATGTTTAGTTGAGCCTATATACGTTCTAGTGCATTTGTGGCTTCCTTATTCCAGTGAAATCATGGGACAAAAATATGACCTCACTTAGTTTGAAGGATGCAATATGTTTAGCATCGTGTACCAGAAATGTATCCAGGAAAATTATTATCGTTAACCAATAAATGTTGAAGTTGAGCGCCCCTGCTTAAGCATGTAGGTTTTGAGTGGAAAAAAAAGTGAGGTACATGTAAAAAAACAAAAGAGAGAATTACAAGAAAAGTTGTAAGAATTTTGGAGCAGTTAAAGTAAAGATCAAAAGATCAAAGTTCTGAATTCAAAAAGTTGAAGATACCAAAAATCAAACAACAAGGTGGTGAATTCAAAAAATTAAAGATCAAATGTCAAAGAAGTGAAGAATTTCAAAGAGCTTCAATGTGGTATCATAAATTGTAATTGTCTAGATTATGTATGATTGGGTTGCTCAACCAAAAATACCTTGAGGTTAAGAGGTTTTCTGAGGATGGATTCGGAGGGATGCATAAAATGAGCATTGTTCGGAAAAAATGGGCGAATGTTTATGAGGATTGTGAGTATTTGGAGTATGGGGGTTATTAGGAAAATTTTAGACACAAATGCATGCGTTGCGGTCTTGGCATAATGGATGGGTTCGATTGGAGTTGTCTTATGTGATTCTAATGTGTTAAAATTCAGTTTTGCTTGAGGGCGAGCAAAAGTCAAGTGTGGGGTATTTTGATATGGGCATATTTAGTTATAAAATTCATGCATTATCTTAATACTTTATGTTGTTTTTGTCTCTTTTAATGAACAAAAGGTGCTTAATTAGTTTATAATTTAATTTTTCATTAAAAATGACATGCTCGAAAGGAAAGTGAAGCGAAATTGGCGATTGGACGCTTGGATCTTGGATTTTGAAGAAAGAAGGACGTTGCTGGACAGCTTGACCCCTCGTCAGTGTTTTGGCCATATCTCATGAACCGTAACTCCGATTGATGAGATTCAAAATGTTCTCAAAACTAGACACAATTTTGGATGACTTTCATGTTTTGATAAAATGCTGATTCTAAACGTACTCGGCGAGTAGGCCATCAACTCTCCGAGTTGGTCAGAAGTTTCGTGATTTTGGACGCGCTGACTTGCCGTACACGGGTTTTAAGTGATGGACTCACCGAGTAGGTCACTGGACTCACCGAGTAGCCTCTGTTTTGTGAAAATCTATATAAAGGGACTTTCATATCGATACCCTAGCATATAGATGAACCTTTGGAGGCCAATTGTCGACTAAAGGTGTTGCTGGAGCGTGGGAAGCAAGGGAATCAACCCTACATTCAATTTTAAGGATAATCAAGTCAAAATCAAGTTTACTCTTACCTAATCACTTGTTTGAACTTTGTTTTTACCAATTGATTTCATTTTTGAGCTTGTTTCTACTGTAATTATGAGCTAAAAACTCATAACTTCTGTTTAGGTAGATGAATTTGTGAACATGGATTGATTATTTGATTAAGAGTAATTTTAATTGGTGATTATGTTTTATTAAGCTTGCTAAAGAACCTTATGTGTTAACAATAACTATTCTTATGTTAATAAATCAGTAATTAAGTTGTATGAACATCTCTTAGTTGCTAATTTCATATGATTTACGTGACCACATAGTTGTATGTCTAGGAATAACGAATGTGAAACTAGAATTAACTTGAAGATAGGTAAGTTAATGTGTGAGCTTGTGTGATACACCATCAACAAGAGGTTAATTGAATCACCAATTTGATTAGCTAATTACAAGTCTTTCTAAACCCGAATCAACAAACTAGGAAATTCATTAATTTAGACAACTGGCCATTGCTTGAATTAATCTGTTTTCTAAGGATTAGCTATAAAGAATGTGAATCTAATCACTTTAGTCGGTAACCAATGAAGAATTAATCCGATATATTTACCATTAAATCATCCATGGGAACAAATGATTCGAACCTAAACAGAAGGCCTTTTTAATCATTGAATTTAGTTGATCTTTGTTTTCTTAGCTATTAGTTACTTAGTTTACGTGTTAGTAAAGTATTTAAGTTTCTAGTCTTGCAAAACTAGAGAAAACTCTTTTTTTACTTGTTTTATTTAGATAATATTAGAATTTATTTTAATTGTTTACCGTTCCCTGTGTTCGATATCCTACTTGCTTGAACTATATTACTAATCGATAGGTACACTGCCTTTTATGTGTTTATTTTGTGTCTAAGTTAGTAGGATTAAAACTAGTTGGTTTCACACACATCAACAACCCTGCACAAAACCAACATTTACACGCGGACTGATTCCCACTAGCACTAGCAACCTTCACAACAATCACATTTCCACACTGATCATCCCACTCGAAAGAAACTCAATCTTCAGCTAACCACTCCTCAGACTGCAGACGCTACCCGAAATTTAGACCAACACCATATTTCCATTTATAACCTCCATGAATGATAACCAACAAAATTCCAAACACTAACCCACAACCATACCAAACCCTCAAGGAACGATGGATACCATACCGAAAACCACACAATGAGACTAGCAGATAAAAAGTACTCCACAATAATCACAAGATAACAAGATATCAAGAAAGGAACATACCCGTAGCTGCATCCGGCACTGCTCTGACCTCCTCTGCTGCAAGATGAAAAGCACGACCCTAAGCCCTTAAGGGCTTCGCTCCACCCGGACCTCCACCCGTGATCCTCAAAGTGGCCGGTGCTGGAGCTTGCACCGATCCCGCAGCAAGCTGTAGACAGTTGACCCTCAATTGCCCAACCTGATGACAATGATAACAGATCCTCAAATCCCGACCCGGGGCTGGCTGCCGACAATCCCGCGCATAGTGCCCCTCTTTTTTGCATTTGCGGCATGCAGCATCGAACCTACAAACTCCGGTGTGACCCCTCCCACACTTCCCACAAGTGTGGCTGCTCTGATCTCCCAATCTAGAATCGACAGGCTTGGACCGTTTCGACGCCGACTGCGACTGCAACGGAGCCTGCCTCAGATCACGCAACTGCAACTCAATCTCTAACTCACGCCGCCTGGCGGCCTCCTGCAACTCCAACAAAGTCTCGCACCTCTGCGTAGACACAAACTGTCTGATATCTCTCTTGAGCATACTCATATATCGGGACATCTGAGCCTGCTCCGAAGCGAACTCAGGGCAAAACATCGCCCTCTCAGGGAACATCTTGGTGATCTCCGTCACCGACTTCGAATCCTGCTTCAGCTCAAGGAACTCCTGAGCTAATCTCTCGCTCTCAACCCGCAGAACGTAACGAGTACTGAACATCTCTCTGAATTGATCCCATGAAACCACATCCCTCTATGCATCCGAATATGAGCCTGTGGTCGATCTCCACCAATCCTTCGCCCCGAGCCTTAACAGGTTCAGAGCACACCTCACCCTCTGATCAGCAGGGCATGAACACGTGAAGAAACACCCCTCCACGTCCGATAACCATCTCATAGCAACAATTGGGTCCTGAACTCCATCAAAGGTGGGAGGCTTCGTATTATCGAAGTCCCGATACTGAAAACCTCGACCGGCTCCTCCCTCTGCCGCTGCTACAGCCGCTGTAGCCGTCGCGGCAGCCGTCTCAGTGAGAGCCGCATAGCGCTCATCAAAATATTCCACCATGGCGGTCTTGATCGACCCAAACAGTTCTGGCAGCTCGGCCCGGAAAAACGCAACAACCTCATCATGCAGAATCTTGCGAATCCTCGCATCTAACTCGCACATGCTCATCTGACAGATAACCTCGGGCGGTACTGACCCGCCTGGAACTCCCTCTCCTGACCCAGATCCACTCCCAACATGCCTTGAAATCTCCATACTGAAAATAAACCACAAAATCTCAGACATTTCCCACTATCCCGGGAACCAACTCTCAACACAACCCTAGAGGTCATGGTTTCCCTGATACGCGTATGGGTCCTGTGCTTTCAGTAGTACGGGCCCATACTACCTTCCACACCTACCCATATTTGTATGAAGTACTACCACAACACCCTAGTGACAAATATACATAACAAGCTCTCAATCCTCACTCCTAGAGGAACACTGGAAATCTCATACAGAAGGAAACCCTAGGCTAGCAGGCATTATAAAACAGGCAACATTATCATGAAATCCTGAAGATCCCTAGCCTAGTAGTAGCATGTTGTTCTATCAAAGCTCGAAAACAAATATCATGTATGGTATTTTGGGGTTACTTACTGGCTCCGGCTGATCGTACCTTCGCGTCCTCCATTTACTTAATTTGAAAACCATTTTAAATTCTCTTTTAAAAACTCTCCTTGATTTGAGACTGGATTCACACGAATGTTCCTCCAATTCACTCAAACCAAGGCTCTGATACCAACTTGTAACGACCAAAAATTTCAACAAAATTTAAACTTTTCAAAAACAACCCATTTTAATAATGTTATTACAAAAAGGTTTTCAATACACTTATTATCAGAGTATTAGTAGAACCATGTCATAAAACATAAACACGAGGAGCGGTACGATCACGCCTTCGCCTTTCCACGGTCTCCTGAAGAACCTGAAAAACATTAAACCATAACTGTAAGCCCGAAAGCTTAGTGAGATACCCCCAAAATACCAACAACATATACCATACACATATAACATGTCATATCATAACCGATCACAGCACAGCCATGCATATCGGGTCTACTATGTGACTGGTCCGCCGTATCGGGCCTTCAGTCCATCGGGTCCACCCTCCGAGTCTAGTCATGTCCCTCGAGTCTGTAGTGTGGTTGGTCCGCCCGCACCGGGCCTTCAACCCACCTGGTCCACTCTCTGAGTCAATAGTATGACTGGTCCGCCCGCATCGGGCCTTCAGTCGGCTTGGTCCACTCTCCGAGTCTCCGCACGTCTAGTTCGCCCTCGTGGGACCTACAGCCTATCCGGACCGCTCGTTGGGCTTTCGGAACAACCGGTCTGTCTTGGGTATCTTGGCCTACAGCACAAAGCAGGACCCGCCTCAACCCAACTCCAATCCAAACAACCATGCGCACATAAACATACAATCATATAACAGTTCACAGTCAACAAGCCGATTGAACAGATCACATAACATATCATCATCCTAACTAGGATACCGACCTAATCGGTCACTAGCATAGCATCACCCTACATATCAGGATACCGATCTTAACCAGATCTCTAACATATACCATCCTAGCTACCAGGATGCAAACATATCAAAGCAATAACATAACAACAAATACCCGGATCTCAATCCGATAAAGGGCCGGCCTTGGTGCCTTAGACCCTGTTGATATAGTGAGGATGACTCACCTCGCGATTTCCGATACTCTAAACTGAAGAAGCAGATTCTCGAATTACCAACTCACCGCAAATCCCGAACTAGCCAACATAGCACAAATACACATTAGGCCAAGCATATATCCACTTATCGGGCCAAGGCCAAAGTCTAAATCTTATACAAAGTCCAATATTGGCCCAGTTTACCAAATTGGGCCCACCTCACCAAATGGGCCTAGATCCAAGGTCCATAACAATAATTGGGCCCAAATTACTCTAATTTCCAAACATGGCCCATAAACCAACAACCCACAAATGGCCCAAACTCTAAGGCGCAACATTAAAGTCCAATCAAGGGGAGTACGTTGGGCGTACCCTCCTTGGTACGCGAGGCGTACACGTTGGTTCGCAACTGAGGATCGGGGCCCTGACCCGCTACGCGGGGCGTAAATTTGCTATTCATTAAGTCATTAGAACTTCTTAATGGCTTAAGCTATTAAGCCCAAACTTCAGATCCCTAGGCCAAATATGCCTAAGATTCATAAACTCTCAAACTTTATCACTTGGGACGTCCATAAAGCTCTTAATCCATTAAGACCTATATATCTCACACATGGAACAACTACAACCCTTGGGACCTCATTTTTCTCACTCAAGACCTCTCCAAAGGTCTAAAAGGACAGATAATCTTGGCCAACACAAAGCATGAGTCAAGATGAGGACTTTTGGGATAAGAAAGATGCTAAAACTTCACAACACTTAGATCTATGCAAAATAATTGGCAAGCAAGAAGCTTTATACCTGAAATAAGCTCCAAAGGATGATATCTTTCCAGATCTACAAGCTCCAATCGTTCCTCTCCTTCTTTGAAAACTTCTCCTTTCTTCTTCTACCTTCTCTTTTGCGTATATGAGCTTTCCAAGACCAAACACACCCAACAATGGAGGGAACACAGGTTTCTAGGGTTTTTTACGGTAAAAGAGTGTCTATGGAGGCTAGGGTATGAACCAACATGCTCCTTATATAGTGGCTAACCCTAGAATTAGGGTTTGGGGTTTCTGAGAGTACGCTGGGCGTACCTCTAGTACGTTGGGCGTACTCACCCAAACACCCACGTATTACTCCCCTCCCTACGTTGGGCGTACGTCCAGCTTACACTGGGTGTACCCAGCCAATTTCAAGCATGCATGGGACCTTTTCCACTTTTTCCATAGAGAGCTATAATCAATTATCATCTTCAAAACGCCGCAACTCCTCTACTCTAAACCCGCTCCCAATAAACTTTACATTCACACGAGGGTGGCGAGAAGCCCTATGCTTCTAACAACATACACCAGTACGAAACCTTCTCGGATAAAACCCATTTCTTATAAAGGACCAAAATTACCCTTCCTCTTAAATCTCAGGGACTCATAATTAAACACTTTAAGAACGGGGTGTTACAAGGAGAGTACCTAAGTCTTGAATTCCACGACTATCTCAAAGAATGCAGAATGGTTTCGCAATTGACGCCACCTAGGACACCACAATTGAATGGTGTGGCAGAAAGGCGTAATCGAACCTTGGTAGACATGGTTCGTTCTATGATGAGTCGTGCTTCACTATCTATCTCATTCTGTGGGTATGCCTTAGAGACTGCCGCCCATATCCTTAACCGAGTCCCTACGAAGAAGGTTGCGAAAACACCTCACGAGATGTGGACAGGGAAAGCTCCCTCGTTAGCACATATAAAGGTTTGGGGTTGCGAGGCTTTCATAAGACGAGATACTCACGACAAGCTCGAACCTCGTAGTGAGCGATGTATTTTCATCGGTTACCCGCAGAAATCCTTTGGATATCTCTTCTATAGACCGAGTGACATAGTTGTCTTCGTTGCGAGGAGAGGGGTTTTCCAAGAGTGAGAACTCATAAGCCAAGGAGATAGTGGGAGGAAAATCGAGCTTTAAGAGATTCAAGAATCGACTGATGATGGAACCTCTACCGCTGGCAAGCAACCTGAGGAGGAAACTCCGGTTGAACCTATTGACCAGTCCTTACCTGTTAGACGTTCCGAAAGAGTTAGAGTTCAACCCCAGTTGTATGGTTTTCATATTACTACCGAAGGGGACACGTATATTAGTGATGGTACACTAATAAATCTAGATGAACCTAATAGCTTCAAGGAAGCCATGGCGGGCCCGGAGTCTGCAAAATGGAAAGAGGCAATGGACAACGAGATCCAATCCATGTATGACAACCAAGTTTGTATGTCGATGACATACTGCTCATAGGAAACGACATCCCGACTCTGCAGGAGGTTAAGTCCTGGCTCGGGAAGTGTTTCGCTATGAAGGACCTCGGAGAGGCTTCCTATATTTTGGGAATAAGGATAGTGAGAGAAAGAAGAGACTAATAGGACTTAGTCAGAACACTTACTTGGATAAAGTACTAAAACGTTTTAGTATGGAAAATTCGAAGAAGGGAGAATTACCGATACAAAGTAATGCCAAGTTGAGTAAGACTCAAAGTCCGAGTACCGAAGCCGAGATAGCAGAAATGAGCCGAGTACCATACGCTTCCGCAGTTGGCTCAATCATGTATGCTATGACTTGTACTCGCCCTGATGTAGCCTTTGCTTTGAGCATGGTTAGTAGATATCAAGGGAACCCTGGCAGAGCACATTGGATTGCGGTCAAGAATATCCTTAAGTACCTTCGGAAGGAAGGGTTTTTAGTCCTCGAGGGGAGTGATGACTTGAAGGTGCGAGGGTATAGTGACGCCAGATTTTAGACCGACAGGGACAACTTCCGTTCGCAGTCGGGCTGGGTCTTTACTCTTAATGGAGGAGCAATAACTTAGAAGAGTTCCATGCAGGAAACCGTAGCTGATTCAATGTGTGAATCAGAGTACATTGTAGCGAGCAAAGTGTCGAAGGAGGAAATATGGTTAAAGAACTTCATTGGTGATCTTAGAGTTGTGCCTGCCATAAAGGAGCCTATGGAAATTTTCTGTGATAATGAAGGAGCAGTTGCCTTGAGCAAGGAACCGAGGGATCATGGTAGATCTCGTCATATCGACAGAAAATATCCTTTCATTAGACATCAAGTAGAAGAAGGACACCTCGTGGTGAGGAGGATATCATCAGAAGATAACCCAGCAGATCTGCTTACGAAGGGACTGAGTAGGGTTAAGCATTTGCAGCATGCTTGGAGTATTGGGCTGAGAGATGATATTAGATTAGATTAGATAGTTTTAGAAACTTATAATAGATAAATGTGATTTAACATTTGATGAATAAATAAAGGAGTATTATTTATAAGTAAAGTTACTATCATATGTTAAATGTTTAACTATTGTTTCACTTTGCATGTTTTGACTTCCTGAATAATTGAGTTTATTTGGAATAATCGGATTATTCAAACGATCCACAATCGTTCATATGTTGGAAGTAGATATGAAGGAAGATTGTCATGAATTGGTGTGTAGAGTGTCTAAATGGTATTAGACATAGCAAAAGTTTGTTGCAACGTTCATGAGTGCTTATAAACTAGTTTTGAGCATTGGAACAAACCCACGCTTGCTGGAATCACCTTATGGAATTTGACGAAAAAGGTTGATCGCAAGACGATAATATCCTATGGTCTTAAAACCTAGATATATGGTTTGTTATTTGTTAATTGGTTGTACATTGATAATGCGAAACCGCATCGGTAAATTGATGTTATAAAACGCATTGTTGTGTATAATTGATTAATGAATAAGTAAATGCATATAAGTCGAAGTTTATTTGTTACTTTTATCCTAAGAAGGTAAAAGCGATATCTCGGCCGCTCGATGATTTGATTTGACTTATGTGCCGGGCTCGGTCAGAACTAAATTGATGTGTTCGATTAAGTTCTATGTCGAATAAATCTGAGATCGAGAAACCAAATGCTGGATAATTGGTTCCATAGAATTGATAGCATGATATCTAAACAGAGGACTGTACGATCCCTTATCTAAAGGACAAAATTGATAAGATCAGAGTTTGATAGTGTCTTTGAGAGCTACGATTGCTAATCGGTATATATAGTTACTAGACTTATCCAAGTGGGAGACTGTTGGAATAGTATCTAAGGCTGCAACTATATTTGGTAAGTACTTGACCTGATTGAGTATGGTCCTTTTGGGTTGCCTTCACCATAGCAACTTGACAAGATGATTTATAATGAGAGAAGAAATATTATTTATATATTATGAGAATAATATAAGGAATAATAATATTGTTATTTGATTAATATAAGTCAGAAATTAATTAGGACTTAATTTGGTGACTTAAAGAGATTAACTGAATAAAGGGGTATGAACTGTCAATTGTATGATAGTTGTATTTTGAGCAGTGATTCCTTGGGGATAAGGGGTGGATGGATTTTAGGGTTTGGATAAGCCCACAAATCGTCCAAAGGATTATCATAAGGAGATTGGATTGCTTAGAGTCTAAGTTATCCAATTAGGGTTTTAAGGGTGAAACCCTAGGATGCTCACTAGTATAAATACAACCTTAGTATTGGAGGAGCCCTGACCTGTTTTCTCACCCTTCCATCTCTTTCAAATCATCCTCTTGCTAGTTGGTGTTTGTAAGCCATTAGAGGAGTGACATTTGTGACTCTAAGCTCCAAGGACAAGAAGATTCAAGCAAGTAATTCAAGGTATTCTTTCAGATCTAATTTCTTCTGTTATTATACTAGATCTATCAATCCAAGTCTTGGATATATATTGCATGTTCAATTAGAGAAACCTAGATCCAAGCATTAGGGTTTGTATGTGCACATAGGAATGTTCTTATGGCCAAAACCCAACAAAAATCACGAGAACGTGCTCAAAACGCTAAAAATATTGAAAAGTGGGTAGAAATTGCTAAAATCCGAAATTTAGAACCGAAGGTGCGAAGGTTCGGCTCCTTAGGAGCATAGAACCGAAGGTAGGGTTCGGTTGTATATGGGAACCGATAGGTCTCACAGGCGAATCATCAGAAGCGACCGAAGGTAGCCTCTCGGACCGAAGGTTAAGCTCGGTTCCTTAGCAGGTTCTGTTCAGGAGGTGGTTTCGGTTCTCAGGAAGTTTCGGTTCCTTAAGGGAGGTTCGGCTTCTTAGGACTGTTTTTCGCGTAAACTTCCATTTTCGAGCAGTTTTCGTCTAAATTACAGGTTGGGATGCCCCGAGTGATTATAAGAAGTTGAGAGAGATTTGGGAGAGATTTGATATACTTGGATAGATTTGACATATTTAGAGAGATTTCACAGACACACTTGGAGAGATTTCTCATACAGAGAGAGATTTGGGAGAGATTTCACATCCCTGGAGAGATTTCTCATACAAAGAGAGATTTGGAAGTGATTTCACATACTTGGAGAGATTTTTCATACTTAGAGAGATTTGGGAGAGATTTCACATACTTGGAGAGATTTGGGAGAGATTTCACATACTCAGAGAGATTTGGGAGAGATTTCACATACTTTGAGAGATTTCTCATACTTGGAGAGATTTGGGAGAGATTTCACATACTTGGAGAGATTTTGAGAGCTAAAGTGAAAGAGGTTAATATAGACAACGTTTGTGACATTTTTGAGTGTTTGGCTTCGCAACGCAAGGTTCTTACACTATGTTAAGCCTTGTTATGAATGTTATACGCTCTCCAGGGTTATGGAATAATGTTTTATCGAGTAGATTCATCAATTACCCTGATTAGGGTTTAGAATTTCCGAACACGTGAAAACTCTAAGTGATACTTAATATAACGATTACGAGTAGTACAATATGAATCATATTGGAAACCCTAATATACAAGGGTTAGAAGAGTTGACCGGTTTGACTTGATGACTTTGGTTGACTTTGACATGACCAAAAATTGACGGTTGTCACATCATCCCCTCGTTAGAAAGAATTTCATCCCGAAATTAGTGTTTTGACAGGGACTTCAATATTTTGGAGAAAAGATCGGGGTACTTTTCGTAGTGCAAGAAATTGATATGGTGGGGACCAATCCGCCTGTTGTTAATTGTCAACCTTGGAATTTCTTACTGTAACTTAAACCGAGTCGATTTAAAAGAAGTTTTGTTTTGGAATGATAGTGTATTCAATGTGTGTCTTTATGCTCCCCGTTTTATCCTTGTTGTTACTACTATGAATATTTTATAATGTAGTTAGTGAGTACTAGTATTACGAATGCTTTAAAAAATTGTGATGAAATTTGCAATATAAGTCCTACCAGATCTTTTATAATCGCTTGGTGTGAACTAGTCGTATATTGTAAGGGTATTCGAATGAGTGACTCCGCCTAAAGCCTACAACCAAACATGGAACAAGAAATAAGGCTGAATTACACATTCTAAGTCCATACAATCTTAATGATATATGGCCATAATGTTTACACTATCCATCCGAGATTCACTAGTAAAAACCCTGTGTTTTTATATAGGAGATAAGACTTATTCGAGTTTTGTCGTGTTCTCTAGGTTTATGGTTGATATACTTTAATCGATGCTAATATAAAAAAAAAAGTAAAACCTAAACTTTGATGTTAGAAACACGTACTAGTATTTACGGGCGGTACCGGGGTGGTCGATCATCAGCACCCTTCCACCATCACCAGTCTACCTTGTCCTTGGAAATTCTCTCTTAAAGTGTCCCGTTTCGCCACATTTGTAACAAGATAGACTTATTCAAATGTCGGGGACCTGGTTGATGGGTTTGTTATTTGTTAATTGGTTGTACATTGATAATGCGAAACCGCATCGGTAAATTGATGTCATAAAACGCATTGTTGTGTATAATTGATTAATGAATAAGTAAATGCATATAAGTCGAAGTTTATCTGTTACTTTTATCCTAAGAAGGTAAAAGCGATATCTCGGCCGCTCGATGATTTGATTTGACTTATGTGTCGGGCCCGGTTAGAACTAAATTGATGTGTTCGATTAAGTTCTATGTCGAATAAATCTGAGATCGAGAAACCAAATGTTGGATAATTGGTTCCATAGAATTGATAGCATGATATCTAAACAGAGGACTGTACGATCCCTTATCTAAAGGAAAAAATTGATAAGATCAGATGCACGCCAAGAGTTTGAGTCTGTAATGATAAGTTAGTAGTGTACATACTACTCGTGGCGGGTGATGTTCCAAGGGTCATAGAATGAAGAAATGTAAGTCTATATTGTCTTATCCTATGATCTGGCTTCTGCCATTTGATGTTTTGCTTTTAGCATGTGTTTTCTCTAACGCTATGTGAAGTTCTAGATACTCCTAATTTCGGCTCGGGTTACGGTCGCTTCCCTCTGAAGGGTCTGATGTGGTTTCCGATCTGTTTATCGTCTCCATCTAGGTGAGGAAGGAGAATTGCGGTGATCTTGGTGGTAGTGCCAACCTCCATGATTTCGACTGATCGATGCTCGTGTTTGGACGCTTAAGTGAGTGATGCAATGTATCATTAAAGAAGGAGACCCTTGTCTACTAATCCTCCTATGTTGAGGTTGTAGAAGCCTCATCCATGTCATAGGGAGGTTTTTAACCTTGTTCCCAACTCCGTATTTGTAGTTCTACGGCTTATCGAGGTGTCGGGCCATGGAAGCCTCCTCGGGGTGTGGCGACTGGAGGGTGCATTGTATTCCTCGGGCTCTTCATGAGGATCTTCCTATATTTCTTCTTTGTCTTTGTCTTCTTTTGGTTTCGCTTCCTCCAGATCCTCATTTGAATTGTCTTCGGGGTGTTACTCTATTATTTCCTCAGGGTCCTCTCCAGGGCTTTCTTCATTCTAACCACCATCTTCCTGGGTAGGAGAATAGGGGTCTCCTGGTAGTTGAGATTTTTCCATGTTGTTCATGCGAGAATAGGGGTAGGAGAGATAATTAATAGACGTCAAATCCTAAAGATACTTATTGGAGGGTGATCCTTATCAGTCATGTCCATAATCACATAGTGCATACTAGTTATACATAATCTGAGATAGAATAGACCTTCAAATAAATACTCTAAGTCCACAACCAAACAAGGAACAGGAAGTAGATCCATAGTCATAGATTATTAGCTTATAATATATTTAATTATGTATAACTTTAGCGTATGAACTAAGTCATTATATACCTACTAATAGGGTCTTTAGTTTCCACATAAGTTAGCTATAGCAGCACAAAATACTCCTATAGTATTTTAGATGTTTGACTTATGTTCTTAATGTTTCTTGGTATGTAGAGTTGGTAAATTTTTATACTTGTTGCAAGACTACAACCATTCCTTGGCATATGTTAATCACTTCTGGGTCAGACATAGTTAATCAGGCTATGTCATTCCTAGGCCTGACTACACATCCCCAAGCCTACTCTTGTTGTTCAACAATTACCACTTTTGTTTTGTTCTAGTATGATGCTGACCTTAGTATGTATGCATGTATACTTTTGAAAATGTTTACTCAGAGATTTTAGTCCCAATGCATTTATAGTTTGTATATCTTATGCGGTTTGATATACTTGGTTCACTATAAACAATACTCTGATACCAATCTGTCACACCCCCAAACCAAGGATGGTGGAAACGTCCGGGGGTGGAGGACTTCGTGTATAGTATCACAAAAACGATTATAATAGTGCTCAAAGTAAATACAACCATCATAATTATAATTGAAAAGGTTACATCATAGTATATGTTTACATGTTCAAAATCAATTACATTATGATGACAAAATGAACTGTTTGACGATTTAAAATCCCATCCTCAAAATGCTGTTGGTTTCCTGTTTCACTGATTTCCTGAGAATACAAGTAGTTTTGAAAGAGTGTCAACAATTAAGTTGGTGAGTTCATAAGATTTTTAGTTGAGAAAGAAATCATTTTTCCTGTGTAAAAGAGGATGAGTGTGATTCTAGAAAATCCAATATTTTCTTTATGAGATATGAAATGAAAGCTTCTATGTTAGGAAATAATGTACTCTAGAATATCCATAGGTTCCTTCTATAATCACCCACTGTATATAAGTTATGTAAAATTTATTTAAACAAACTAACTCTTGAAGCTTTTAAATACTTTAAACTTGTATATGTGTGTAAAGCCTTATGCATAAAAGTATTCATGTAAAGAAGTCCTAAAACTTTGGAATACTTTAAATTGGTAGTATATATATCATATAAGACTTAAAAAAATGAATGTTTCGAATTGATGAACTTATGTACATGTTTAGGTTGTCGTAAATACGATTTAGTGATAGAACACCGCGTAAATCTTATGTTTTGCGAATTCCCTAAGTGAGTTATTATAACCATGCTATGACCTGGTTGGCCTCAAAAGACATTCTTCAGGCGTCAGAACTGATATGGCTTTTCTCACCCGTAGACCTCGAGGTCCTACTGCAGCTCAGCGAGGTGTGGGGTGTCAATCCCAATATAGATCTATACACAACTATCACGCTCTCCCTCAAAGAGACTCTGGTTACAATTACAGGACTTTTGATTTCGTTACCTTGGAAGTAACATGAAGCGAATGTCTCACAAAGTTATTCATTAACAGATTTACGTGTGGTGATTCGAAAACTCTTTTATGTAGAAATAAAACCTTGTGTAGGATGTTTGCTCGTATAACATAAACTATCTTTGTTATAGTTTATCAAAATGTTTGTAATGTATAGTTTTCTTGTAAAAGTAGTATTTGTTATGTAAATGAATCATAAACTATATCTATTATAGTTTATCACATAGTGGTAGTAGTAGTGAACATAAACTATACTTACAATTGTTTATAAAAATGTTTGTATGCAATGGATATAAACTTTGTTTATTGTAATTAATTACCATACTTATGGAGGTAAAAATCCATTTGTTTTCTGAAGTATGTCTATTTAACAAGACAAAATGACATATAATATAACGCATATATGCACATAATGATACACACCTTGCTCAACAAGTTACAAGGTGTAAGTGAATTTAATAACATTTTTCTAGTGTTAATATTTTTATTCCCGTTCTTAGAAGATTTATAGAAAAATCATCAAGAGTCCAAATCAGAATCTGTAAATTCCGAGAGTTTGGAAAATGTGTCTAGTTCGTTCATAAATTTTATTATCATTCTTAGTGAGTTCCCACTTGTGTGAAAAAGCCCATATTCACAGACTGGTCTAGATTTGTTCTTGAAATGATAGGCAGTTTTGTAAAAAACACCATAAATTGTAGAAAAACTGTATGGTGATGTACAAATAGTCATTTTAAAGGTATGAACCTGAAATATTTGCACCTAATATAGTTTTGAAAACTAAAATGTTTAAGTTGACCAAAACAGTACGTGAATGGATGAAAGCTGTTGGGTGAGTTTAGTTGTGTTCTTGGTGTTTTAACTTGTATCCCCCCTTAAAACTTAAGAAAAACATGAAAATATAGGGGTATGAACTCACCTTGTGTTATTTCAGTGGGTGGATGTAGAAGAAAGGTAGTGTTCAACTCAAGAATACTTAGAAGATTACTTGAAGATTTGAAGAACTAACACAAATATGATGAAGTTTATGTAAGAAACCTATGATTTGAGTAGAAAGAGGTGGAATTATTGTATGAAGGATAATATTACCTACCAAAAGTAGATGAAGAACTTGAAAATCAGCCTTGAAATCTCGAAATTTAGAGAGAGAAGTGAGAGAGAATGGAGTTTTTTCTTTGGTGGAGAATGAGAGAAATAAGAGAAATGTGAGGAGGGATAAAGGTTTGCAGCCTTTGACCAAGAGTGTGGCTGGAAAAATGGTGGGAAATGACAATGAAATGACCAAGTATGGTGGAAGGACAAGGGCCGATCATTGAGTGGGTATGGGGTGGTTGTTTGTGTCATACACTAAGGCAAAGTCAACACTCCACCCATAAATCTTAACTACTAGATTTTATTCTTAGGTAAGGATTTTCCCCAAAATATAATTATAATATGAATATTTAGGGTTTATTATGTTAAAATACGAGTTTGAGTGAAAATCCCGCGTTAAAATCACGAAAAACGGGTTCAAAACGCTAAAAATGTTGAAAACCGGGTAGAAATTGCTAAAATCCGAAATTCAGAACCGAAGGTGCGAAGGTTCGGCTCCTTAGGAGCATAGAACCAAAGGTAGGGTTCGGTTGTATATGGGAACTGAGAGGTCTCGCAACGACTCATCAGAAGGGACCGAAGGTAGCCTTTCGGACCGAAGGTAAGCTCGATTCCTTAGCAGGTTCGGTTCAGGAGGTGGGTTCGGTTCTCAGGAGGTCTTGGTTCCTTAAGGGAGGTTCGGCTCCTTAGGACTATTTTTCGCGTAAACTTCCGTTTTCGAGCAGTTTTTGTCTAAATTACAGGTTGAGATGCCCCATGTGATTATAAGAAGTTGAGAGAGATTTGGGAGAGATTTGATATACTTGGAGAGATTTGACATACATAGAGAGATTTGGGAGAGATTTCACACACACTTGGAGAGATTTCTCATACAGAGAGAGATTTAGGAGAGATTTCACATACAGAGAGAGATTTGGGAGAGATTTCACGTACTTGGAGAGATTTCTCATACTTAGATAGATTTGGGAGAGGTTTCACATACTTGGAGATATTTTGGAAAGATTTCCCACACTTAGAATGATTTTACATACTTGTAGAGATTTCTCATACTTAGAGAGATTTGAGAGAGATTTCACATAATTGGAGAGATTTGTAAGAGATTTCACATACTTAGAGAGATTTGACATACTTAGAGAGATTTGGAGAGTTAGAGTGAAAAAGGTTGAGAGAGACTATGTTTGTGACCTTTTTGAATGTTTGGCTTCACAACGCAGGGTTCATACACCCTATTAAGCCTTGTTATGAATGTTATACGCTCGTGGGGTATGGAATAATGTTTTATCGAGTAGATTCATCACTTACCCTGATTAGGGTTTAGAATTTCCGAACACGTGAAAACTCTAAGTGGTACTTTATATTAAGATTGCGAGTAGTACAATATGAATCATATTGGAAACCCTAATATACAAGGGTTAGATGAATTGACCGGTTTGACTTGATGACTTTGGTTGACTTTTACTTGACCAAAAATTGACGGCTGTCACATGGTGTTGTGTGAAGCATTTGAGGTGTCATATTTGGGGTGCTAGGCTCACAAAGGTCTTACGGAATCCAAGCTACAAGAAAGGTATGTCATTCTACTAGTTTTTGTAATACATATACCCCATTATATGCTAGTTAGAATGAAAACTTTGTAAAATGAAAGTTTGCATGTATAATAGAGAAAACATAGATCCAAGGTTTCTAGGGTTGCATGTACATCATATAAGTGTTAGAATGCTCAAAACCCATCATAAAGCTCCTAACTTTCCTTCCATGAATGGCCTTTTGGGGCTTAAAAGGCCATAAGAACACCTTAAAACTTTCATGGGGGTTCCATGGCCTTAAATTTTGCACCTTTATGCCTTGAGACCCCTTCTAGATGCTAGATCTGAAAGGTAAATCACTTGGGATGTCTATTTCCCAAGTACTAAGCTTCTTGGACCAAAAACCCTCACGGAGTAAAATAAAGAGATCTAAGAGACTACTAGACAAGTTATAGGCTTGATTACCAGAAAAGGATAAGGATGGGATGTTGCTTCTAGATCTATAATCTTCTCTTGGAATCCTCTAGCTTCTTCTTCATCTACAAACTTCAAATCACACAAGGTTCACCAAAAATGGCTCAGAAGCATTAGGGCTTCGTGGATTATGGTTTGGACATTAGAGGCTGGAAATGAGGCCATAAGGTGGGGATTAAGATGCTTAAATAGGGTGCAAAACCCAGAATCTAAGGTTTACCAAACCCAGACCAACTCATTGAGTTGGTCCTCCCCAACTCGTCGAGTAGGTTTCTCAACCCACTAAAAACTTGTTTCTACTCGTTGAGTTATCCCCCCTTGGATCGACGAGTAGACCTTCAATTTGCATAATATCTTTCCTTAATTAGCCTTTTGGTTTCCAGGTGTTACACGAGTGGCGGGAGTTGACAATTCCTAGGAGAGTCTAGGATATGTATGCGATATAGAATAGGATTCGTATATGGTTTTAGTGTGGTGACTTAGAGGAATCAGGACTAACCTTGGTAATGGTATATGTAGCTGTGAAAGGTAGTATTGGGCTCGTACTACTAGAAACATAAGACCTATACTTGAGACAAGATCAGATCTGGAAACTCTAAAGAGGCCTATGTAGAGGAATCCCCTCGAGTCGATTGTTTATATGTAATGTTTTAGTTTGGAGGATGGTGATGATCACTCAAGGACGTTTGTGCTCTGGTTTTGGTTTTGGTTCTGGCTTCGACATAGAACCGATTGATGAGCGCATGTGCGAGTTCATCTCGGCTGAGGTTACTCGTGGTATCTTGGATGCTACCCCTATGTTGTTCGGTACCATATATGAGGGGATTTTGGAGTTGATGGATGAGAGGCTCAGGAATTTCCGAGCAGAGATTATTGCGGGTAAGATTGGAGCTTCAGCTCCCTCATTTCAGGAGTTCAAGGCTTGTAGAGCTCCTGAGTTCTTTAGGGCTAAGGAACTCATCACTAGCCATCGTTGGATCGCTGACATGGAGAATGCTCAGCGAATGAGCTTTTTTCCCGAGGGGAAAAAGGCTGGATTTGCAACTTGCCTGCTGAGGGACAGAGCCTGAGACCGGTGGGAGGAGGTTACCCGAGCTGTTGGGACAGTGGCAGTGGCAGTAATAACCTAGGAGGATTTTGTTCAGAGATTCCATGGGGAGTTTACACCATCTATCGAGGTGCAGAAGCTGGAGAAGGAGTTGCACGACCTTTTCTAGACTATCGAGACTGTGGTGGAGATCACTGCAAAGTTCTGAGAGAAGGCTCTGTTGGTTCCACAGTACACTGCTGCTAAGGAGATGAAGAAGACGAGGTATTTTGACATGTTGATGGATGACATCAGGGAGTTAGTAAGCTTTTCGGGATGCAACACCCTGAATGATATGATTGAGAAGGCATGTGAGCGGTAGATTGAGCTGGAGCTTCGGTCGAAGCACAAGCCAAAGTAAGTGCAGAATGTCGTGGTCCAGGCCAAGAATCCTAATGATTCGAATTCTAGGGAGGTCGCTAATTATGGCAAGCAACATAGTGGGGTGTATCGGTCAGTAGGTTTGGGCTGGTCCAGGTGTAAGTAGGATGGTTATATGAGTAGGGATTTCCCCAAGAGCGCATTGATCTGCTTCCATTGCAATCAAACCGACCATAAAAAGGCTGATTGTATGATATTACATAGAGGATATATGGCGGTGCCTACACCAGCCACTTTGAGGATTACTGATGGCCGCCAAGGTAGGGCGGAGGCTCATGTGGTGAAGAGCATGACAATTCAGCTGACCACCGGTAAGGCCTGTACAATGCTGGATATGGTTAGTGGTATATGTTTTAACTCTATTTTTATTGCTTTCTTTGTTTATGATTATGATTACTTTGGTCTTATATAGGGACCTTTTTGATCAATGGTATGACTACTCATGTCTTGTTTGATTTGGGTGCTACCTAATCAATTTTATCTCTTGCACTTAGCAAGAAGTTTTGCGATGCTCATGGAACTTTGGATTTTCCTATAGATGTTGAGATTGTGGATGACCACATTTTGACTGCTGCGCAGGTTCATCGTGCTTGTGACCAGAATCCATTTAGTGAGAGATAATCTATTGACTTGGTGTCGATTTCCTTGAGAGGATCGATGGTTATTATCGGGATAGATTGGTTAGGCCCTAATAGGGCCATGATTGATTATGAGTGGCAGTTGGCGAGAGTGCAAACCCCAAGTGGGGGAGAACTGGTTTTTTCTGGAGAGAGAGCTTCGCATGGATTGACTCTCTATTCAGCTGCGTGAGCCAAGAGATATCTTCAGTAGGTTTGTTCTAGATTCCTAGCTTATGTTGCAGACACCAGAGTTGAGGGTAAGACATATTTGAGTGAAGTGCCCCATTATTTAGGATTTCCCTGATGTGTTTCCTAAGGACTTACCAGAAGTAGCCCCCCTGAGAGGTAGGTGGAGTTTCAGATTGATCTGGTTCCTGGTAAAGTTACAATAGCCAAGGCGCCATATCGCTTGGCACCCTCAGAGATGCAAGATTTGTTAACGCAACTTCAGGAACTGCTAGACAAGGGTTTTAATTGTCTGGGCAACTCTCTGTGGGGAGCACCGATTCTGCTTGTAAAAAATAAGGATGGTTTACACAAGATGTGTATTGATTACCGGGAGTTGATGTAACAACGCAAATTTTCAAACAAATTTTCCATTTCAAATAAAGTGACTTTATTCAAACTAAATATAATTATTCCAAGTTTTATGTCAAAATACAATCATGAAATCCCCAAGATCTCAAAATATTGAACAGTGTGTACGCATCACGCCGGCGCCTTCCCACGGCCCTTGCTAGTACCTGAAACACATACATAACAACTGTAAGCATAAATGCTTAGTGAGTTCCCCAGTATACTACTTACACATATACGCCTTTCCAGGCCCTGACCTTCCGGTCCACAACACAACGCCTTCCGGCCCGTAACATAATCGCCTTCCGGCCCATAACATATTCGCCTTCCGGCCCATAACATATTGCCTTCCGGCCCATAAAACATACACATCACATATAACAATTAACATACCACATATAGCACATATATCACATATCATATCCGACCTTCCGGTCACACAGTCAAACCCTTCCGGGTACAGTATAGTGAGAAGACTCACCTCGTGAATATCGAAAGCTAGCAACTTCTGAAATCACTCGAACTCGATCTGCCGAGCTACAGACTCCCTATAATATCATATATCCCTTATTAACACTTTTATCATTCAAGACAACTGCCCCTAAGAAATCACATGTAGGTCAACTCTGGTCAACGATCAACGGTCAACTTGACCGGACTCGGCGAGTGCTATGGCGACTCGGCGAGTCTAGACGTCCTCACCAATTCCCTGATGTTCCCTTTCTACTCGTCGAGTATCCCTCTTGACTCGACGAGTTCCTCATGGAAGAATCGTGGGGCCACCCCGACTCCACTCGCCGAGTCTGAAGAACAGCTCGATGAGTCCCAGCTATTCTCCAAGCTACTCGCCGAGTCTGTTCATTGGACTCGGCGAGTCCATGTCATGCAGTCGATCAAACTGCTTCCTAAGATCAGTATTGTCCCGACCATTCATAGGTCTAGTCCTCCTAAGCTGGTCCATCACGTAAGGCCTTCATTTAGGTGCTCATGCTACACCCCAAGACTTATAATTTACATTTTGACTTAAGGCATAAGGATTCCAATCCAAAACCTCTCTTAATTCCCGAAATGCACAGGCATGGGACATTCTGGACCTCTAAAGGTCCCAATACAGGGTTCCAATCGTTTGGGGACTAAGGTACATTCAATCGTTTGCGTCCCCAAACCTCAGAACGTGATTCTCTTGCTGTTCCTTTAGCAAAGCCCTTCTCTTCCTTGAACAACAACTCTTCCAAACTCAACAATGATCTTCAATCCTTGCTCCAGATGCACACAATCGGTTTAGGGTTCTTCTCAGTAGGCTAAAACGGACAATGACGGCCCATAAGTCCATTTTATACGTTCCAAAACCAGGCGGCTAGGGTTTCCGCTGAACAGCGCAGACTCGCCGAGTCCATATCTGGACTCGTCGAGTCCAGTCGCGAACCCGCGACCAAGTCTGTGGTCCTACTCGGCGAGTCTGGCTCCAACTCGCCGAGTCCCCTCTTAAAACACCCCAAAAACATAATTATAACAATACCTGAAATTCCGAGCTGTTACAACTCTCCCCCACTAGGACTAGACTTCGCCCCCGAAGTCTCACTCTGCAAATAACTCCGGATGCTGGTCCCGCATCTCACGCTCCGGCTCCCAAGTCATCTCCGATCCTTTCCGGTGTTGCCATTGAACCAACACCAGAGGTACCTCCTTGTTCCTCAGAGCCTTGATCTTCCGATCCCTGATGGCCACTGGTCTCTCGGCGTAATTCAGGCTCGCATCCACCTGAATATCCTCTAATGGAACCACTGCCGATTCATCGGCTATACACTTCCTCAACTGCGATACATGAAAAGTATTGTGGATCTGTCCCAACTCTGCTGGCAACTCCAACCGATAGGCTACCCGGCCTACCCTTGCAATCACACGAAATGGACCTATAAACCGGGGCCCCAACTTGCCCCTCTTCCTTAACTGGATCACTCCTTTCCAAGGAGAAACCTTCAGGAGAACGAAGTCGCCAACCTGAAATTCAAGCTCGGACCGGCGTCTGTCCGTATAACTCTTCTGTCGGCTCTGGGCGGTCAATAACCTCTGTCTAACCTGCTGAATCTGCTCTGTCGTCTGAAATACGATCTCTGTACTGCCCATCACTCTCTGTCCCACCTCTCCCCAGCAAATGGGGGTCCGACACCTCCTACCATACAACAACTCAAAAGGTGGCATACCAATGCTCGAATGATGGCTGTTGTTGTAGGAAAACTCTACCAAGGGTAAATACACATCCCAGCTACCCCTGAAATCTAACACACACGCTCGAAGCATGTCCTCCAGTGTCTGAATCGTCCGCTCGCTATGACCGTCTGTCTGGGGATGGTATGCGGTACTAAAATGCAGTTTAGTACCCAGCTCCTCATGGAATTTCTTCCAGAACCTGGAAGTGAAGCGTACATCACGGTCCAAAACAATCAAGATCGACACTCCATGCCGAGATACTACTTCCCTCACGTATATCTCCGCCAACTTCTCCGCTGATGAACTCTCGCTGATGGCAAGGAAGTGTGTACTCTTCGTCAACCTATCCATAATCACCCAAATTGCATCGACTCCCCTGGCAGTTCTCGGCAATTTGGTGATGAAATCCATAGTAATCTGTTCCCACTTCCACTCAGGAATCTCCAAAGGCTGCAACTTGCCATGCGGTCTCTGGTGCTCGGCCTTAACTCTACGGCAGGTCAAGCACATCTCAACGAACCAGGCGACGTCTCTCTTCATACAGGGCCACCAGTATTCCTTCCTCAAGTCCAAATACATCTTCGTAGCACCGGGATGGATCGAGAATTTCGATCTGTGAGCCTCTTCCATCAAAGTAGCACGCGTACCGCCCACAAACGGTACCCAAATCCGACCCTGAAACGTCAGAAGTCCTCGTCCATCCTTAACGAACTCTGAAATTAACCCAACGACTCGCTCTTTCTTCTGCATCTCGGATCTCACAGCCTCGGCCTGTGCCCCACGAATAGCATCCAATACCGGAGTCATCACCGTCAGTCTCAGACATACATCTCGCAATGGAGTGCTCTCCGCCCTGCGCCTCAATGCATCGGCTACCACATTAGCCTAGCCCGGGTGGTACAGGATTTCACAATCATAATGCTTGACCACATCCAACCACCTCCTCTGACGCATATTTAGGTTGGGCTGATCCATCAAATACTTCAAACTCTTATGGTCCGTGTATATCGTACATCGAACCCCATACAGGTAGTGACGCCAAATCTTGAGAGCGAACACTACTGCCCCCAACTCTAAATCGTGCGTGGGATATCTCGCCTCATGAGGCTTTAGCTGCCTCGATGCATAAGCTATCACATGACCTCTCTGCATCAACACTGCACCCAGTCTCGAAATCGATGCGTCGCAATATACGACAAAATCTTCCATCCCTTCCGGGAGAGCTAATACTGGGGCTTCGCACAGTCTCTGGCGAAGTGTCTCGAAGGAAGTCTGTTGCTCGGGTCCCCATGAGATTGCAACACCCTTCCGAGTCAATCTGGTGAGCGGCACTGCGATCTTGGAGAAGTCCTTAATAAACCTCCGATAGTACCCCGCCAACCCAAGGAAACTCCTGATCTCAGAAGGTGACTTCGGTACCTCCCAACTCATCACAGCCTCAACCTTCGCCGGATCGACCAATATCCCTGTCTGATTAACAACATGTCCAAGAAATTGGACCTCCCGCAACCAGAAGTCACATTTGGAGAACTTTGCATATAGCTTCTCCGACCTCAGTACCTCAAGGACCTCCCGCAAATGTCCCTCATGCTGCTCTCTAGATCGCGAATACACTAGGATGCCATCGATAAATACAATCACAGACCGATCCAGCATCGGCCTGCATACCCTGTTCATGAGGTCCATGAACACCGCCGGGGCATTGGTGAGCCCGAAAAGCATCACCACAAACTCGTAATGCCCATATCGCGTCCTAAATGCTGTCTTTTGGACGTCCTCATCCCGCACTCTTACCTGATGGTACCCAGACCTCAGATCGATCTTGGAAAACCAAGATGCCCCTTGCAACTGATCGAATAAATCATCGATCCTCGGTAACGGGTAACGGTTCTTGACCGTCACTTTGTTCAACTCCCGGTAATCAATGCACATCCGGTGTGAACCATCCTTCTTCTTGACGAACAGAATCGGTGCTCGCCACGGCGAGCTGCTCGGCCGAATAAATCCCTTTCCCAGCAACTCCTGGAGTTGCGAGGACAACTCTTGCATCTCTGGAGGTGCGAGACGATAAGGCACCTTCGCAATAGGCGCAGCCCCCGGAATCAGGTCGATACCAAACTCTACTTGCCTCGCAGGAGGTACTCCCGGCAGCTCCTCGGGAAAAACATCTGGAAACTCGCGCACCACTGGGACCTCCTCCACTGACCTCGGTCTCTCGGAAGCCTCCCGCGTATCCATCACATACGCCACAAAACCCTTACATCCCTGCTGTAGACATTGCCTCGCCCTAGCGGCCGAACAAAAAGCTGATCCCGAACGGGTACCCTCGCCGTACACCGTAAGAACTCCCCCACTAGGGTCTCGTATAGTCACCAGCTGACGCTCACAGTCGATGACAGCGCTCAATCGACTCAACCAGTCCATGCCCATGATGACACAGACATCACCCATCGCAATAAGAATTAGGTCAATCGGAAACTCAACCCCGAAAATCTCTAGTACGCATCCCCGAAGAACCTCTGTGGCACAAACCACCCTCTCGGCCGCTATAGAAACGCTCAGAGGCCGACTTAACGGCTCACGAATAATGCTGATATACTGACTAAAAGCTAAAGATACAAAGGACCTACTCGCACCCGAGTCAAATAACACTAGAGCAGGCATAGAGTTCACAAGAAAAGTACCTACACATATATTAACATAAGCATAACATTTCGACTTTAAATAAATACGTGAATTACAGCATACCTGCCACAACATCGGGCGCAGCGCGGACCTCCTCCGCAGTCAGCTGAAAGGCTCTCCTGCGAGCCCTCGGGGCCTCGACCTTCGCCGGTCGAGTCTCAGTAGTCCTGGTAGTAGGTGTAGATCCCTGACGAAGCTGCGGGCACTCGGCCTTCCGATGGCCTGTCTGGTTGCAATGAAAACAAACCATAAACCCCTTAGGACAATCCCTGGCAATGTGTCCTTCCTTACCACACTTGTAGCAACCACCAGCTCGACACGCCCCATCGTGACCCTTGCCGCACTTTCCGCAAGTGCGGCCCTTCGGACCTCCCGTCCTCAAATCGGCGGACTTGGTCCGCTTGGCTGCCGGCTGAGACTGAGCCGGCCGCCGGTCCATCTGCCGAGACTCGGCCTCCTCCCTGGCCTGGGTCTCCAACTCGATCTCGCGCTTCCTGGCATTCGCCTGAAGCTCAGTAAAAGTACGATAGGTGGAGTTCGACACAAACTCCCGGATATCCCTCCTCAAAACACCCAAGTACCGGCTCATCCGCGACTGCTCTGTAGACACCAGCTCGGGGCAGAACATCGCCCTCTCATGAAACTTCCGCGTGACCACCGCAACCGAATCAGTACCCTGCTTAAGGGTCAAGAACTCCTGAATCAATCGTTCCCTCTCCACTGGGGGAACGTACTCGTCCCTGAACATGGCAGTAAACCTCTCCCATGTCACTGCTGTAATCTCCGCCAAAGTGAAGTTCGCCGTCACGAACTTCCACCAATCCTTCGCTCCCAGACTGAGCTGGTTCAAAGCGAACCGTACTCTCAGGTGCTCCGGGCATGAGCAAGTGTAGAAGCACCCTTCAATATCGGCGATCCACCTCATTGCAGTAATCGGATCCTGCGTCCCATCGAACTCAGGGGGTTTCGTGTTGCTGAATTCCCGGAATAGCAACGAGTCGCCCCTTTGTGGCCTGGCAGCGGCCACGGCTGCGGTAGTGGCAGCGGCTGCAACTTCAGTCAGTGCGGCGTACCGCTCTTCGAACGTCTCCATCAGGGTGGTCTTAATAGACCCAAACATCTCCGGGATCTCAGCCCGGATCGCTGCAGCTGCCTCCTCCTGAATCATCTGACGAATATCCTCGTCGCTCACACTGCTCGAACTCGTCCCGTGGCGTGTTGTAACCATGATGTCTCTGAAATACAACATAAAATTATCAGAGACTCTATCAAGTACAATTGCACTCGATAACGCAACCTTACTCAGTCTCCGATATCCAGGGATTCTTACTTGGGTCTTCCACCGACCCGGTGTCTTCGGTAGTACGGGCCCAATACTACTGACCACACCGTATCAGCATTCGTCCCAAATCTTCCTCCCCAAACCCCGAACAGTGAGTACTCTACTTTTGATATGCACTATCTACCTGCACGCTATCAAATATCTCATATCGGCAAACTCCCTAGACTAAGGCATCACAAATCAGGCCACTCTAGTCCTATCATGAATACCTAGTCTTCTAGCATGCATAACAACTCATAATTCATTGCATAATCATAACATTGTAAGGTATTCTGGGGATCTTTACCGTTCGGGCGCTGGCTGATCGTACACACTGCTTGTTTCTTGTTTACCACATTATCATTTATAAAAGTTTATGCCTTTATTTTTTTTTTTTAAATTTTCCTCGAATCCTCGGTTTGAGTTCAGTTACACCCGAAGGTACACCCGAATCCCTCAAACCAAGGCTCTGATACCAATTGTAACAACGCAAATTATCAAACAAATTTTCCATTTCAAATAAAGTGACTTTATTCAAACTAAATATAATTATTCCAAGTTTTATGTCAAAATACAATCATGAAATCCCCAAGATCTCAAAATATCGAACAGTGTGTACGCATCACGCCGGCGCCTTCCCACGGCCCTCGCTAGTACCTGAAACACATATATAACAACTGTAAGCATAAATGCTTAGTGAGTTCCCCAGTATACTACTTACACATATACGCCTTTCCAGGCCCTGACCTTCCGGTCCACAACACAACGCCTTCCGGCCCGTAACATAATCGCCTTCCGGCCCATAACATATTCGCCTTTCGGCCCATAACATATTGCCTTCCGGCCCATAAAACATACACAACACATATAACAATTAACTTACCACATATAGCACATATATCACATATCATATCCGACCTTCCGGTCACACAGTCAAACCCTTCCGGGTACAGTATAGTGAGAAGACTCACCTCGTGAATATCGAAAGCTAGCAACTCCTGAAATCACTCGAACTCGATCCACCAAGCTACAGACTCCCTATAATATCATATATCCCTTATTAACACTTTTATCATTCAAGACAACTGCCCCTAAGAAATCACATGTAGGTCAACTCTGGTCAACGGTCAACGGTCAACTTGACCGGACTCGGCGAGTGCTATGGCGACTCAGCGAGTCTAGACGTCCTCACTAATTCCCTGATGTTCCCTTTCTACTCGTCGAGTATCCCTCTTGACTCGACGAGTTCCTCGTGGAAGAATCGCGGGGCCACCCTGACTCCACTCGCCGAGTCTGAAGAACAGCTCGACGAGTCCCAGTTATTCTCCAAGCTACTCGCCGAGTCTGTTCATTGGACTCAGCGAGTCCATGCCATGCAGTCGATCAAACTGCTTCCTAAGATTAGTATTGTCCCGACCATTCATAGGTCTGGTCCTCCTAAGCTGGTCCATCACGTAAGGCCTTCATTTAGGTGCTCATGCTACACCCCAAGACTTATAATTTACATTTTGACTTAAGGCATAAGGACTCCAATCCAAAACCTCTCTTAATTCCCGAAATGCACACGCATGGGACATTCTGGACCTCTAAAGGTCCCAATACAGGGTTCCAATCGTTTGGGGACTAAGGTACATTCAATCTAGCCACCAAAAGGGTTCCATAAACCCTAAATCCATATACACATCAACATGGAATAGTGTAATTCGATTTATTACCTGAATAACGTGTTCTCTGCGTCCCCAAACCTCAGAACGTGATTCTCTTGCTGTTCCTTTAGCAAAGCCCTTCTCTTCCTTGAACAACAACTCTTCCAAACTCAACAATGATCTTCAATCCTTGCTCTAGATGCACACAATCGGTTTAGGGTTCTTCTCAGTAGGCTAAAACGGACAATGACGGCCCATAAGTCCATTTTATACGTTCCAAAACCAGGCGGCTAGGGTTTCCGCTGAACAGCGCAGACTTGCCGAGTCCATATCTGGACTCGTCGAGTCCAGTCGCGAACCCGCGACCAAGTCTGTGGTCCTACTCGGCGAGTCTGGCTCCAACTCGCCGAGTCCCCTCTTAAAACACCCCAAAAACATAATTATAACAATACCTGAAATTCCGGGCTGTTACAACTCTCCCCCACTAGGACTAGACCTCGCCCCCGAAGTCTCACTCTGCAAATAACTCCGGATGCTGCTCCCGCATCTCACGCTCCGGCTCCCAAGTCATCTCCGATCCTTTCCGGTGTTGCCATTGAACCAACACCAGAGGTACCTCCTTGTTCCTCAGAACCTTGATCTTCCGATCCCTGATGGCCACTGGTCTCTCGGCGTAATTCAGGCTCGCATCCACCTGAATATCCTCTAATGGAACCACTGCCGATTCATCGGCTATACACTTCCTCAACTGCGATACATGAAAAGTATTGTGGATCTGTCCCAACTCTGCTGGCAACTCCAACCGATAGGCTACCCGGCCTACCCTTGCAATCACACGAAATGGACCTATAAACCGGGGCCCCAACTTGCCCCTCTTCCTTAACTGGATCACTCCTTTCCAAGGAGAAACCTTCAGGAGAACGAAGTCGCCAACCTGAAATTCAAGCTCGGACCGGCGTCTGTCCGCATAACTCTTCTGTCGGCTCTGGGCGGTCAATAACCTCTGTCTAACCTGCTGAATCTACTCTGTCGTCTGAAGTACGATCTCGGTACTGCCCATCACTCTCTGTCCCACCTCTCCCCAGCAAATGGGGGTCCGACACCTCCTACCATACAACAACTCAAAAGGTGGCATACCAATGCTCGAATGATGGCTGTTGTTGTAGGAAAACTCTGCCAAGGGTAAATACACATCCCAGCTACCCCTGAAATCTAACACACACGCTCGAAGCATGTCCTCCAGTGTCTGAATCGTCCGCTCGCTTTGACCGTCTGTCTAGGGATGGTATACGGTACTAAAATGCAGTTTAGTACCCAGCTCCTCATGGAATTTCTTCCAGAACCTGGAAGTGAAGCGTACATCACGGTCCGAAACAATCAAGATCGGCACTCCATGCCGAGATACTACTTCCCTCACGTATATCTCCGCTAACTTCTCCGCTGATGAACTCTCGCTGATGGCAAGGAAGTGTGCACTCTTCGTCAACCTATCCATAATCACCCAAATTGCATCGACTCCCCTGGCAGTTCTCGGCAATTTGGTGATGAAATCCATAGTAATCTGTTCCCACTTCTACTCAGGAATCTCCAAAGGCTGCAACTTGCCATGCGGTCTCTGGTGCTCGACCTTAACGAACCAGGCGACGTCTCTCTTCATACAGGGCCACCAATATTCCTTCCTCAAGTCCAAATACATCTTCGTAGCACCGGGATGGATCGAGAATTTCGATCTGTGAGCCTCTTCCATCAAAGTAGCACGCGTACCGCCCACAAACGGTACCCAAATCCGACCCTGAAACGTCAGAAGTCCTCGTCCATCCTTAACGAACTCTGAAATTAACCCAACGACTCGCTCTTTCTTTTGCATCTCGGATCTCACAGCCTCGGCCTGTGCCCCACGAATAGCATCCAATACCAGAGTCATCACCGTCAGTCTCAGACATACATCTCGCAATTGAGTGCTCTCCGCCCTGCAGCTCAATGCATCGGCTACCACATTAGCCTTGCCCGGGTGGTACAGGATTTCACAATCATAATGCTTGACCACATCCAACCACCTCCTCTGACGCATATTTAGGTTGGGCTGATCCATCAAATACTTCAAACTCTTATGGTCCGTGTATATCGTACATCGAACCCCATACAGGTAGTGACGCCAAATCTTGAGAGCGAACACTACTGCCCCCAACTCTAAATCGTGCGTGGGATATCTCGCCTCATGAGGCTTTAGCTGCCTCGATGCATAAGCTATCACATGACCTCTCTGCATCAACACTGCACCCAGTCCCGAAATCGATGCGTCGCAATATACGACAAAATCTTCCATCCCTTCCGGGAGAGCTAATACTGGGGCTTCGCACAGTCTCTGGCGAAGTGTCTCGAAGGAAGTCTGTTGCTCGGGTCCCCATGAGATTGCAACACCCTTCCGAGTCAATCTGGTGAGCGGCACTGCGATCTTGGAGAAGTCCTTAATAAACCTCCGATAGTACCCCGCCAACCCAAGGAAACTCCTGATCTCAGAAGGTGACTTCGGTACCTCCCAACTCATCACAGCCTCAACCTTCGCCGGATCGACCAATATCCCTGTCTGATTAACAACATGTCCAAGAAATTGGACCTCCCGCAACCAGAAGTCACATTTGGAGAACTTTGCATATAGCTTCTCCGACCTCAGTACCTCAAGGACCTCCCGCAAATGTCCCTCATGCTGCTCTCTAGATCGCGAATACACTAGGATGCCGTCGATAAATACAATCACAGACCGATCCAGCATCGGCCTGCATACCCTGTTCATGAGGTCCATGAACACCGCCGGGGCATTGGTGAGCCCGAAAAGCATCACCACAAACTCGTAATGCCCATATCGCGTCCTAAATGCTGTCTTTTGGACGTCCTCATCCCGCACTCTTACCTGATGGTACCCTGACCTCAGATCGATCTTGGAAAACCAAGATGCCCCTTGCAACTGATCGAATAAATCATCGATCCTCGGTAACGGGTAAAGGTTCTTGACCGTCACTTTGTTCAACTCCCGGTAATCAATGCACATCCGGTGTGAACCATCCTTCTTCTTGACGAACAGAATCGGTGCTCCCCACGGCGTGCTGCTCGGCCGAATAAATCCCTTCCCCAGCAACTCCTGGAGTTGCGAGGACAACTCTTGCATCTCTGGAGGTGCGAGACGATAAGGCACCTTCGCAATAGGCGCAGCCCCCGGAATCAGGTCGATACCAAACTCTACTTGCCTCGCAGGAGGTACTCCCGGCAGCTCCTCGGGAAAAACATCTGGAAACTCGCGCACCACTGGGACCTCCTCCACTGACCTCGGTCTCTCGGAAGCCTCCCGCGTATCCATCACATACGCCACAAAACCCTTACATCCCTGCTGTAGACATTGCCTCGCCCTAGCGGCCGAACAAAAAGCTGATCCCGAACGGGTACCCTCGCCGTACACCGTAAGAACTCCCCCACTAGGGTCTCGTATAGTCACCAGCTGACGCTCACAGTCGATGACAGCGCTGAATCGAATCAACCAGTCCATGCCCACGATGACACAGACATCACCCATCGCAATAGGAATTAGGTCAATCGGAAACTCAACCCCGAAAATCTCTAGTACGCATCCCCGAAGAACCTCTGTGGCACAAACCACCCTCTCGGCCGCTATAGAAACGCTCAGAGGCCGACTTAACGGCTCACGACTAATGCTGATAGACTGACTAAAAGCTAAAGATACAAAGGACCTACTCGCACCCGAGTCAAATAACACTAGAGCAGGCATAGAGTTCACAAGAAAAGTACCTACACATATATTAACATAAGCATAACATTTCGACTTTAAATAAATACGTGAATTACAGCATACCTGCCACAACATCGGGCGCAGCGCGGACCTCCTCCGCAGTCAGCTGAAAGGCTCTCCTGCGAGCCCTCGGGGCCTCGACCTTCGCCGGTCGAGTCTCAGTAGTCTTGGTAGTAGGTGTAGATCCCTGACGAAGCTGCGGGCACTCGGCCTTCCGATGGCCTGTCTGGTTGCAATGAAAACAAACCATAAACCCCTTAGGACAATCCCTGGCAATGTGTCCTTCCTTGCCACACTTGTAGCAACCACCAGCTCGACACGCCCCATCGTGACCCTTGCCGCACTTTCCGCAAGTTCGACCCTTCGGACCTCCCGTCCTCAAATCGGCGGACTTGGTCCGCTTGGCTGCCGGCTGAGACTGAGCCGGCCGCCGGTCCATCTGCCGAGACTCGGCCTCCTCCCTGGCCTGGGTCTCCAACTCGATCTCGCGCTTCCTGGCATTCGCCTGAAGCTCAGTAAAAGTACGATAGGTGGAGTTCGACACAAACTCCCGGATATCCCTCCTCAAAACACCCAAGTACCGGCTCATCCGCGACTGCTCTGTAGACACCAGCTCGGGGCAGAACATCGCCCTCTCATGAAACTTCCGCGTGACCACCGCAACCGAATCAGTACCCTGCTTAAGGGTCAAGAACTCCTGAATCAATCGTTCCCTCTCCACTGGGGGAACGTACTCGTCCCTGAACATGGCAGTAAACCTCTCCCATGTCACTGCTGTAATCTCCGCCAAAGTGAAGTTCGCCGTCACGAACTTCCACCAATCCTTCGCTCCCAGACTGAGCTGGTTCAAAGCGAACCGTACTCTCAGGTGCTCCGGGCATGAGCAAGTGTAGAAGCACCCTTCAATATCGGCGATCCACCTCATTGTAGTAATCGGATCCTGCGTCCCATCGAACTCAGGGGGTTTCGTGTTGCTGAATTCCCGGAATAGCAACGAGTCGCCCCCTTGTGGCCTGGTAGCGGCCACGGCTGCGGTAGTGGCAGCGGCTGCAACTTCAGTCAGTGCGGCGTACCGCTCTTCGAACGTCTCCATCAGGGTGGTATTAATAGACCCAAACATCTCCGGGATCTCAGCCTGGATCGCTGCAGCTACCTCCTCCTGAATCATCTGACGAATATCCTCGTCGCTCACACTGCTCGAACTCGCCCCGTGGCGTGTTGTAACCATGATGTCTCTGAAATACAACATAAAATTATCAAAGACTCTATCAAGTACAATTGCACTCGATAACGCAACCCTACTCAGTCTCCGATATCCAGGGATTCTTACTTGGGTCTCCCACCGACCCGGTGTCTTCGGTAGTACGGGCCCAATACTACCGACCACACCGTATCAGCATTCGTCCCAAATCTTCCTCCCCAAACCCCGAACAGTGAGTACTCTACTTTTGATATGCACTATCTACCTGCACGCTATCAAATATCTCATATCGGCAAACTCCTCGAATCCTCGGTTTGAGTTCAGTTACACCCGAAGGTACACTCGAATCCCTCAAACCAAGGCTCTGATACCAATTGTAACAACGCAAATTTTCAAACAAAATTTCCATTTCAAATAAAGTGACTTTATTCAAACTAAATATAATTATTCCAAGTTTTATGTCAAAATACAATCATGAAATCCCCAAGATTTCAAAATATCGAACAGTGTGTACGCATCACGCCGGCGCATTCCCACGGCCCTCGCTAGTACCTGAAACACATACATAACAACTGTAAGCATAAATGCTTAGTGAGTTCCCCAGTATACTACTTACACATATACGCCTTTCCAGGCCCTGACCTTCCGGTCCACAACACAACGCCTTCCAGCCCGTAACATAATCGCCTTCCGGCCCATAACATATTCGCTTTTCGGCCCATAACATATTGCCTTCCGGCCCATAAAACATACACAGCACATATAACAATTAACTTACCACATATAGCACATATATCACATATCATATCCGACCTTCCGGTCACACAGTCAAACCCTTCCGGGTACAGTATAGTGAGAAGACTCACCTCGTGAATATCGAAAGCTAGCAACTCCTGAAATCACTCGAACTCGATCCGCCGAGCTACAGACTCCCTATAATATCATACATCCCTTATTAACACTTTTATCATTCAAGACAACTGCCCCTAAGAAATCACATGTAGGTCAACTCTGGTCAACGGTCAACGGTCAACTTGACCGGACTCGGCGAGTGCTATGGCGACTCAGCGAGTCTAGACGTCCTCACCAATTCCCTGATGTTCCCTTTCTACTCGTCGAGTATCCCTCTTGACTCGACGAGTTCCTCGTGGAAGAATCGCGGGGCCACCCCGACTCCACTCGCCGAGTCTGAAGAACAGCTCGACGAGTCCCAGTTATTCTCCAAGCTACTCGCCGAGTCTGTTCATTGGACTCAGCGAGTCCATGCCATGCAGTCGATCAAACTGCTTCCTAAGATTAGTATTGTCCCGACCATTCATAGGTCTGGTCCTCCTAAGCTGGTCCATCACTTAAGGCCTTCATTTAGGTGCTCATGCTACACCCCAAGACTTATAATTTACATTTTGACTTAAGGCATAAGGATTCCAATCCAAAACCTCTCTTAATTCCCGAAATGCACAGGCATGGGACATTCTGGACCTCTAAAGGTCCCAATACAGGGTTCCAATCGTTTGGGGACTAAGGTACATTCAATCTAGCCACCAAAAGGGTTCCATAAACCCTAAATCCATATACACATCAACATGGAAGAGTGTAATTCGATTTATTACCTGAATAACGTGTTCTCTGCGTCCCCAAACCTCAGAACGTGATTCTCTTGCTGTTCCTTTAACAAAGCCCTTCTCTTCCTTGCACAACAACTCTTCCAAACTCAACAATGATCTTCAATCCTTGCTCTAGATGCACACAATCGGTTTAGGGTTCTTCTCAGTAGGCTAAAACGGACAATGACGGCCCATAAGTCCATTTTATACGTTCCAAAACCAGACGGCTAGGGTTTCCGCTGAACAGCGCAGACTCACCGAGTCCATATCTGGACTCGTCGAATCCAGTCGCGAACCCGCGACCAAGTCTGTGGTCCTACTCGGCGAGTCTGGCTCCAACTCGCCGAGTCCCCTCTTAAAACACCCCAAAAACATAATTATAACAATACCTGAAATTCCGGGATGTTACAGTTGAATAAGCTAATGGTGAAGAACCGTTACCCACTTATGAGGATTGATGAATTGTTTGATCAACTTTAGGCTGCATCTTTGTTTTCCAATATTTATTTGTGATCGGGGTACCATTAGATGAGAGTCAAGGATGATGATATACAGAAAACAACCTTTTGGATTCGTGATGGTCATTATGAGTTAGTGGTGATGCCCTTCGCGATCACCAATGCACCGGAAGCGTTCATGGATCTCATGAACAGAGTCTACAGACTTATGATGGATTGGTCTATGATTGTATTCATTGATGATATCCTAGTCTACTCCAAGACCAATGAGCAGCATGGGGAGCACTTACGAGAGGTGTTGGAGACCCTAAGGAGGGAGAGGCTTTACGCTAAATTTTCTAAATGTGAGTTATGGTTGCCTGAGGTGCAATTCCCTCCAATACCATTGTTCCATTCTAGGGGGAATATCTGATTCCGAATGTAGAGTCACATGCAAACTTCTAGGGGGAGAATGAGAATAATAACTCAGATGCTCAATCAAAATTTGAAGAAGTGAATGCTGAACTTGATCCAAACTATGATCATAATTACCCTCCAATGATAAAGTGGACCAATGATCATCTAATATCTCGGGTAATTGGAGAATCATCTTCAGGCATTCTTACACAGGCTCAACAAACTGCATTATTTTCAAAGTTTGAATTTTGCATGTTTAATTCATTCATTTATAAACTCGAGCCTAAAACTATGAAAATTGCTCTTGATCATGCTGATTGGGTTCAAGAAATGTAGGAAGAACTTAATGACTTTCAGAGAAAAAAAGTACGGAGATTAGTTTCTACTACGAAGGATGCTTCTATTTTCGGAATGAAATGGGTGTTTCGAAACAAAATGGATAAAGAGGGAAACATGATTCACAACAAGGTACGTATGGTGGTGAAAGGATATTGCCAAGAGGATTGAATAGACTATGAAAAGACATTTGCACCGGTAGCAAGACTTGAATCTGTTCGGATCTTTCTTGCATATACCGCTCACCAAAATTTTGAGGTTTATCAAATGGATGTGAAGTGTGCATTTCTGAATGGAGAACTCGAGGAGATTGTCTATGTGGAACAACCACCGGGTTTCATAAATGAAAAGTATCCAGATCATTGCTACGTTCTAGATAAAGCAATGTATGGTCTGATACAAGCTCCACATACATGGTATTAAACTCTGACTCATTTTCTAAGCAGTTAAAACTTAAACAAGGTTCGGTTGACCCAACCTTCTTCTGCAAGAAAGATGGTGACCATTTAATGATCGTCTAAATTTATGTTGACGATATTATTTTCGGATCCACTAATCCTAGATTAACAGTTGAATTCCTAAAACTAATAGAAACTAAATTTGAGATGAGCTCAATCGTTCCTATTAACTTTTTCCTTGGTTTATACATTAGATAAATTTTAAAGGGCATATTCATCAGCCAAGAAGCCTAAACGAAGACATTACTTGCTAAATTAGGAATGGTGGGTGACTCAAAGGTCAAAGTTCCAATGGCCTTTGGAATTAGCTTACTTCATCCTTGAACAAGCCAGCAGCTTATATTGTAACACTCGTGTTTCTAGCCTAGGCATTTATATTGAGTTGATAGTCTAGGTTAACCTTTGTAACTCATTTTGAAGAAATGAAAAGCAATTATGTGAATATTATGTGAATTATGTGTTTTATGCTTAATTATTAGGGTTTATTTAATTAAGAAGAAAAATAAGCGTCAAAATTAAAGTTTGAGATAAGCCCAATATCTTTACATAAAGTTTTAGTGCTCGAAACAAGGATTTCGGGGATATAAAGAATACCAAAATCTGAGTTATAACGAAGAAGTTATGACCTGTCGAAGTTTCACGACAAAACCGGCATGATGCTGAATGTCGTAAAAAGTGAGTTTTTGATAAACTAATTTTTTCCTTATTAATATAAACGAAAGTCATATTATTCGTCAAACCGAGAAGTTCGATAAAAAGAACGCCCAAATCTGACTTCGTATGAGGAAGTTATGATTTTTCGAAGTTTCAGCTTAGCAGTAAACAACTAAAAACTCGAATTTTAGATCGAGCGATTTTTAGCCGACACAACCTAAACGATAATTGAAGGTCACATCATTAGGAGCACAACGGTAAAAAGTCTGACAAAACCGGACATCGGATGAAGAAGTTATGAATTTTTAACAAATTTCCTGTCCCGGTTTGTTAAAAAATAATAATATAAAATTTAAATTCAAAATTAGCCGACGAAGTCTAAACGGAAGTTGTATAGTGTAATTTTAGCTACGAGTGCATATAAAGAACGTCAAAAACGGAGCTCGGATGAAAAAGTTATGAATTTTAGAAGATTTTGGCACAAAATTCGAGAAATTTCGCATAGATAAGCTTCACCCGGAAGTGTCACGTGTCCTCGCTTCGCATGTGCCACGTATCCGGAACCTGCTGAGTCACCGAGCCACCTGGCAAGACGTGTTGCCTTCCCTCGCATGTGAGACTGCCTCGTGTCGCCCTGTGTCCTCTTCTGATTCGACCAAAGGGAGGCCCAATCCGAAGCTCGCAGCTGGACCGAGCCTCGCACCGCCTAGCCTCCGAACCTCGCATGTGGACCAGCAGACCATGGTCCAATCAGAGGCTGACACTGAGCCCTTCGCACATGCTACCCTCGTGCGAGCCTTCCCTGTGAACCCTTGGATCTGCAACGCGTGTCTTCTTCCTCACCGTCCGATCAAAAGCCTCGCCCCTATAAATAGAAGGGTGCGAGACCTCCCGAGTAACTTTGAAAATTTATCAATTTTAACCCCTAAACCCATATTTTCTTCACCTTAACATCCCGAAAAGCCCCGGTATCGATTGTAAAGCCCGGAATACTCCACGAAGTGCTAGAGAAGCCCGGAAAATTTATCTTTTCGGTTTCGAAGCCCGACTTTTGCAAAGCCCGGTTTCTCAATAAAACTCTCGGTTTTATTAGAAACGATTGTTTTAGGAAACGAATTGTTGCCCGATTATCATCAAACCAAGTGAGTGTATAGTCACTTTCATTTTACACATAGATATGAAATATTTACCTTATAATACGTGCTATGTGTAGATGATCACAACCCAAATGAAAGATGGTGAACCCATCACAAGCCCCATGCAGAAAATGCAAAGGTAAGTGGATCGATTGATGAAGTTGAATGTGAACTTCCATGAGGAGTTAGCAATAGATATTATTTTGAACTCCTTACCTTCTTGTTATGATCAATTCCGCATGACATACCACATGAATAAGGTGGAAGTTACACTTAGTAAACTTCAGGGACTCCTAAAGACCGCATAATCAGGTCTTAAAGGTAAGTCAGTTGTGACCACTCCTACTACTACTCCAAACTCAGCACCTGTCCTGGCAATCAAGAAAGGTAGAGAGAAGAAGACAAAGAACCCTTCGAAGGGTACCAAGGGTAAGACCCTTGATGGCTCCTCTTCTAGTGGAACCAAGAAAGGTTTCGTTACACCTTCTTCTGATCCCAAAGAGGCTGAATGCTTCTACTGCCACGAAAAGGCGCACTGGAAGCGTAACTTTCCGAAGTACCAGCAAGATTTGAAGGATGGGAAAGTTAAACCCAACAATGCAGATATTTACACTATTTCATCTAATAATTCACTATATTCTAACTCTTGGGTCCTTGATACCAGTTGCGATATTCATATTTATTCTGAATTGCAGGGACTAAGAAGAAGTGAGAATGTGGAGCATAGAAAGATAAACTTGATCATGGGGAATAGGAAAGTTCCACCTATCACCAAGATTGGAGTTTATACTTTGTTGCTTAGTAGTGGATTTACTTTAGATTTGAATAAATGTTGTTTTTCGCCAGAAATGGCAAGAAATGTTATTTCCTTTCATGCTTTGTATAAACAAGGTTTTACCTTTTCTTTTGATAATGAAATTGGTGGAATAAATGCTTACTTTAATAATGTGTTTTATTTTAAAGCATTACCTTGTGATGGAGTGTATGAAGCTATGTCTGTTGTAGATAATTTAGGAAATAATGTATTGTGTATTGATTCTACTAATGATAATAACTTGGATAAAGCATCATTATGGCATTGTCGTCTTGACATATAAGCAAGAAACGCATAGGCCAACTCCAAAAGGATGGAGTTTTGGAATCATTTGACCTAAAGTCAGATGATAGTTGTGAATCATGCTTACTTGGAGAAATGATAAAGTAACCTTTCACTGGTTCTTGTGAGAGGGGTGAAGATTTGTTGGATCTTGTACACATAGATGTATGTGGACCCTTCAAAACTACCACAAGGGATGCTAATCGTTATTATGTGACTTTTACAGATGATTATAGTAGATATGGATATGTCTACTTAATCAAGCATAAGTCAGAGACTTTTGAAAGGTTTAACGGGTTTAAACAGGAAGTTGAGAATCAATTGGGTAGAAACATTAAGATGCTTTGATCCTATCGTGGTGGTGAGTATCTTAGTACTGAGTTCCTCGACTATCTAAGGGAATGTGGGGTTGTCTCACAATTGACACTTCCCAGGACACCATAGTTGAATGGTGTAGCTGACAGGCGTAATCGAACCTTGTTGGACATGGTTCGTTCCATGATGAGTCGAGCTACGCTACCAATCTCATTTTGGGGGTATGCCTTAGAGACTGCCACCCATATCCTTAATATGGTCCCTACAAAGAAGGTTGCCAAAACACCTCACGAGATGTGGACTGGAAAAGTTCCTAGTCTATCCCACATCAAGGTTTGGGGTTGCGAAGCTTTTGTGAGACGCGAGACTCATGACAAGCTCGAACCTCGAAGTAAGAGCTGTATTTTCATCGGCTACCCACAAAAATCCTTTGGTTACCTCTTCTGCAGACCTAGTGAGAATGTGGTCTTTGTAGCAAGGAGGGATATCTTTAGAGAGAGAGAGAGAGTTCATAAGCCAAGGAGACAGTGGGATGCTAATTGACCTTGAAGAACTTCAAGAGTCAAGTGGTGAAGGAACCTCAAATCCTAGCAATCAACTTGAAGAGGAACCTCCTGTTGATCCAATTATACCTCCAATTGTACCTCTGAGGCGTTCCACAAGGGTTAGGAATGAACCTAGCATTACTATGGTTTCCATATTACTGCGGAAGGTGAGACACTTATCAGTGACAGGACACTGGTAAGTCTGGATGAACCTAACAGATATGCGGAAGCCATGGCAGGCCCCGAGTCTGCTAAATGGAAGAGGCAATGGATAGTGAGATACAATCCATGTATGACAATCAGGTCTAGGACTTGGTTGACAATGTGCCAGGTCGTAAGACAGTTGGGTGCAAATGGATCTTCAAGAAGAAGACCGACATAGATGGTAATGTACACACTTATAAGGCATGACTGGTTGCAAAGGGCTTTTCTCAAACTCCAGGAGTTGATTATGATGAGACCTTTTCACCAGTAGCAAGATTAAGTCTATTAGGGTATTGTTAGTCATAGCTGCATTTCATGACTATGAAATATGGAAAATGGATGTCAAAACCGCTTTCCTTAATGGAAAGTTGGCTGAGGATGTTTACATGAATCAACCAGAGGGTTTTGTCAGCACAAAGTACCCTAATAGAGTGTGTAAGCCTGAGAAATCCATATATGGATTAAAGCAAGCACCTTGCAGATGGAATCTTTGCTTTGATGAGAATGTCAAAGAGTTTAGCTTTTCTAGGAGTGAAGATGAATTGTGTATATGTCAAGGCTAGTGGGAGTATAGTTAGCATTTTGGTGTTGTATGTGGATGACATACTATTTATAGGATATGACATCCCAACTCTGCAGGAAGTTAAGTCCTAGCGTGGGAAGTGTTTCGCTATGAAGGACCTAAGAGAAGTTGCCTATATTCTAGGGATAAGGATCTTGAGAGACCGGAGTAAAAGACTAATTGGACTTAGTCAGAGTACATACTTGGATAAGGTGCTGAAGAGATTCAGCATGCAAGATTCCAAGAAAGGAGAGTTACCCATCCAGAGTAATACTAGACTAAGTAAGACTTAGAGCCCGAGTACTGAGCATGAGATAGCAGAAATGAGTCGGGTACCTTATGCTTCGGCAGTAGGCTTGATCATGTATGTTATGACACGTAATTGTCCTGATGTAGCCTTTGCTTTAAGCATGTTTAGCAGGTATCAGGGGAATCCTGGTAAGGCTCATTGGATAGCGGTAAAGAACATTCTCAAGTACCTGCAGAGGACTAAGGATTGGGTCATTACCCTTGGTGGGAGTGATGACTTGAGAGTTTTAGGGTATAGTGATGCCAGCTTCCAGACTGATAGGGATAATTTCCGCTCTCAGTTGGGCTGGGTCCTTACCTTAAACGGAGGAGCAATCTCTTGAAAAAGTTCCAAGCAGGAGATAGTGGCTGATTCAGCTTGCGAATCAGAGTATATAGAGGCAAGCGAGGCTATGTGGCTAAAGAACTTCATTGGAGACCTTGGAGTTGTACCTGCTATATCAAAGCCCAGATTTTCTGTGATAGTGAAAGTGCAGTTGCCTTAGCAAAGGAACCAAGGGATCATGGGAGATCCAGACACATTGACAGAAAAATATCATTTCATCAGACATTGTATAGAAGAAGGACTCCTCGTGGCAAAGAGGGTATCATCGGATGAGAACCCGGCAGATCCCCTCACGAAGGGACTGGGTAGGGTTAGGCATCTCCAGCATGCTAGGAGCATAGAGCTGAAGGATGATATTAGTCTTAGTAGTTAGATAATTTTGAAATTTGTAAAATGTAATTGACATTTGATGATGAATAAAAGTTGTGTTTATTTATGAGTAAAGTGTTGCTATACCTAGTCAATCATTTACTATTATTTCTTTTGCATGTTTTGACTTCCAGAATATTTATGTTGTTTTACATATTATTCAAATTATCCACAGTCAGTCATATGTTGGAAGTAGATATGAAGTAAGACTGTCATGAGTTGGTTGTAGAGGTCTAAGATGTTGGACATGGCCTCAAAACTCATGAGTGCTCATAAGTTCTGAGTATTGGATTCAACCCACGCTCGCTGGTATCACTTCATGGAATTTATCTCGAGTGATTGCGAGACGGTAATATCATATAAATCTTCAAATCCAGAGATATGACTTGTTAACTATGAGTTAGCTATGCATTAGACGTGCGAAACCTCATTGGTAACTCGATGTTATAAAACGTGCGTTTATGTGTAATTTAACAAGTAATAGAACAAGCATATGAGTCAAAGTTTATCTATTCCTTCTTGGATTAGAAGTTGATATCTGGGCCCCTCGATGATTTTGTTTTGACCTATGTACTGGGCTAGGTCAGAACTAAGTTGATGTGTTCAATTAAGTTCTATGTCAAAAAAATCGGATATCGGGAAACAAACTGTTGGACAATAAGTAAGACAATGTTCCATGTGTTTGCCCGGATGATATCTAAGAACAGAGGATTATATGATCCCTTAACTAAAATGGCGTACCATAATCTTCTCAGTTCCGAGAAACCTTAAAAAGAGCTACGATTGCTGATCGGTTCCTGAAGTATTACAGTTATAGTTATTAGATATATCCAAGTGGGAGACTGTTGGATAAGGTGTCTAAGTCCACAACATTTCTGGTATGTACTTGACCCGACCCGGCATGGTCCATTTGGGTTGCATGGCACCATGCAATTGGATAGACTAAATGAGAGAAATAACACTTGTGGTTTATTAATACATTATAAGTTCTAATATATTAATAATATTATTTAATTAGTTTGATCAAAAATTAATTTAGAATTAATTAAGTGATCAAAAGATAACTAATTAAATATATGGGATGATTATGTAAATCATCCATATCTTGTATAGTGGGCTAAGAGGCTCCATGAATAATCAAGTTGGGTTAAACCCATTGGATGCTCCATGGGAGTTACAAACACATGGGTCATGGAAATGAAGAGTCATGATACATTAGGGTTTACATGGTGTAACCCTAGATGTGTCAACACTATATAAAGCTCATGTTTCTCCCAAAAACGACTATACATGCATGCTTGAGGGCTAGAGCTGATTTTTTAGAGTGTTATACCTTCTCTCCAAGTTTACCCCATAGCATTTGGTGTTGTGTGAAGCATTTGAGGCATCACACTTGGGGTGCTAGGCTCAAAAGGTTTCAAGGATCAAAAACAACAACAAGGTACGTAGTTCTATCTTTTATTCAAGTTAAAATTATTCCCCATGTATTCAAGATAGGATCATAGCCTTGGAAATCAACTTTGCATGATAATTAGACAAACATAGATCCAAGGTTATTAGGGTTGCATGTACACTTAGGAAGTATTAGAATGCTCAAAACCCATCACATCGATCATAGAAATCCCTCGTAACTAGAGTACCGACCTAACAGATCACTAAAATACCAATCCATACGGATCATAAGAGCATAATATACCGTCTATCCTAATTTCGATCTAACAGATTGATATGGGCATATATAGTTATAAAAGTCAAGCATGATCTTAATACTTTATGTTGATTTTGTCTCATTTAATGAAAAAAAGGTGCTTAATTAGATTAAATATTTCATTTTCAGCAACAAAGACATGCTCGAATGGAAAATGAAGCGGAACTAGCGATTGGAGGCTTGGATCTTGGATTTTGAAGAAAGAAGGATGTTGCTGGACAGCTTGACCCCTCGTCAGTGTTTTGGCCATATCTCATGAACCGTAACTCCGATTGATGAGATTCAAAATGTTCTAAAAACTAGAAACAATTTCGGACGACTTTCGTGTTTTGAGAAAATGCTGATTCCAAACGTACTCGGCGAGTAGGGTCGATTACTCGCCGAGTTGGTCAGAAGTTTTGCGATTCTGGACGCGCTGACTTGCCGTACACGGGTTTTAAGTGATGGACTCGCCGAGTAGGTCACTGGACTCGCCGAGTAGCCCCTATTTTGTGAAATTCTATATAAAGGGACTTTCAGATCGATACCCTAGCAGATAGATGAACCCTTGGAGGCCAATTGTCGACTAAAGGTGTTGTTGGAGCATGGGAAGCAAGGGAATCAACCCTACATTCAATTTTAAGGAGAATCAAGTCAAAAATCAAGTTTACTCTTACCTAATCTCTTATTTGAACTATGTTTTTACCAATTGACTTCGTTTTTGAGCTTGTTTCTACTGTAATCATGAGCTAAAAACTCATAACTTCTGTTTAGGTAGATGAATTTGTGAACATGGATTGATTATTTGATTAGGATTAATTTTAATTGGTGATTATGTTTTATTAAGCTTGTTAAAGAACCTTATGTGTTAACAATAACTATTATTCTGTTAATAAATCAGTAATTAAGTTGTATGGACATCTCTTAGTTGCTAATTTCATATGATTTACGTGACCACATAGTTGTATGTCTAGGAATAACGAATGTGAAACTAGAATTAACTTGAAGATAGGTAAGTTAATGTGTGAGCTTGTGTGATACACCATCAACAAGAGGTTAATTGAATCATCAATTTGATTAGCTAATTACAAGTCTTTCTAAACCCGAATCAACAAACTAGGAAATTCATTAATTTAGACAACTGGCCATTGCTTGAATTAATATGTTTTCTAAGGATTAGCTATAGCGAATGTAAATCTAATCACTTTAGTCGGTAACCATTGAAGAATTAATCCGATATATTTACCATAAAATCATCCATGGGAACAAATGATTCGAACCTAAACAGAAGGCCTTTTTAATCATTAAATTTAGTTGATCTTTGTTTTCTTAGCTATTAGTTGCTTAGTTTGTGTGTTAGTAAAATATTTAAGTTTCTAGTCTTGCAAAACTAGAGAAACCCCCTTTCTATTACTTGTTTTATTTAGATAATATTAGCATTTATTTTAATTGTTTACCGTTCCCTGTGTTCGATACCCTACTTGCTTGAACTATATTACTAATTGATAGGTACACTGCCTTTCGTGTGTTTATTTTGTGTCTAAGTTAGTAGGATTAAAACTAGTTGGTTTCACACACATCAAGTTTTTGGCGCCGTTGCCGGGGAACGGTTCTAAATAGTTAATTTTATTTGCTAATTGTTATTATTTTTTTTATTTTTTGATTATTTTTTTTATTTAGTTTATTTTTATTTTTATTTATTATGTATTTTCCAAATCTCGATGCTTTTGATGCTTTTCTTGAGGAAGTAGTACAGGAAATTGAGCAAGAAGATGAGGAGTGTGGATGGGATGAAGATTTGAAGAAATTTGATAGATGGTTAAATAACATCTTGCCCAACACACAAGAACAATCTGAGTCACAAGAGCTAAAGTTACAAGATGAAGAATTTAATCTAGAAAGAGATTTGGAGGAGCTGGAAAGGTTGCTGGCAGAGGGGTTAGACGAAGAACAAGAACAAGCTGAATTGCAGGAGCCAACCTGTGGTTTGACCATTACCACGACATGGTCCCTTGTTCTTCCGGTTTGTGTTTCGAAGCATAGGGTGATGACTCCAACTTTGGAGAATGTTCTGAAGCACGATCCATTTTTTATTAGTATCCAACCGGTTCCAACCCTTATCAAGATTCTTGGGTTATATAAATTGAAGCTCGTTTGGCCAGTTTTTGAAGAAAAGAGTCGAATTTTACAAATTGGTCCAAAGAAAATATTTAATGCAACGGATGGATTGGCATCGAATTTATTAGAAGTTTATTAAGTTGGGAGTCCAGCTAAAGACTCGCACAAAAAGAAGCGCTTGCGGGAGGCAACCCGTCATTAGAGTTTGCTTTTCTTTTTCTTTCTAAACTTCTAGTATTTAGGGAAAATTTAGGATTTTTATTTTGATTTATTTTTATTATTACTTGGTATTTGTTTTTGATCTTTTCAGTTTGAGTGTAAGGATGCATGTGAGGGTCTAGAGTCAAGGTTGATGAAGCGAGAAATCGAGTCTAGGTGAGAGAGGAAACGAAGTTTTGAGTCAAGCTATGAGTCCAATTGATAGAAGGGTTATATAGTGTTAATTAACTAAAGAAAAATGAGGGAAATTATTAGTTTATATAACCCCCCATACATCAAAAACGGACTTGGGCAGAATAAAATTTTTGTCACACAGCGGTCTACTCGCCGAGTGCATCTTATGGACTCGCAGAGTCCATGTGAAAATTCACGATTCTTCTGCCATTTATGCTTCAACTCGGCGAGTCTACATACTTACTCGACGAGTCGCTCATTCTTGTTACTTTTGAGTTGAAGATTTGATGACATTTGATATGGGCATTGGTTCTATTTTTTGAAGATCATTTTCCGAGCATTTCCAAGAGTTTTTCCCTAATGTTTGGAGCTTTTATAAAGACTGTACCACACGAGATTTTGACACCCAAGACATGGATGAGCTGTTCCCATGTCTAAAGTAAATTGAAGATGGAGCTGAAGAGAATAGATATCAACCTCGCCACTACTATCCCAGGGGAGTTTGTTCCAATTCTCTCTTTATTTTTATTGTTTTTTATCATACATAATATGCAATGGGGACATTGCATAACTTAAGTGTGGGGTAGGGGGTTGGTTATATTAGTTAAAATTTTAGTTAATTTATGATAAATTTTTAAATTTTTGCAGTAAAATTGCTAGAGCTAATTCAGAAAATTTTGGTAAAGCAATTAGGGATTATGCTAGTATTATATTTGATGATTGCATGAAGACCCAAATGTTTAGTTGAGCCTATATACGTTCTAGTGCATTTGTGGCTTCCTTATTCTAATGAAATCATGGGACAAAAACACGACCTCGCTTAGTTTGAAGGATGAAATATGTTTAGCATCGTGTACCATAAATGTATCCAGGAAAATTATTATCGTTAACCAATAAAGGTTGAAGTTGAGCGCCCCTGCTTAAGCATGTAGGGTTTTGAGTGAAAAAAAAAGTGAGTTATATGTTAAAAAAAAGAGAGAGAATCACAAGAAAAGTTTGAAGAATTTTTGGAGCATCAAAGTTAAGTATGAAGTTAGAAGATCGAAAATTCCGAAGAAATTCAAAAAGTTGAAGATACTAAAAATCAAACAACAAGGTGATGAATTCAAATAAATTAAAGATCAAATGTCAAAGAAATGAAGAATTCCAAAGAGCTCCAATGTGGTATCATAAATTGTAATTGTCTAGATTATGTATGCTTGGGTTGCTCAACCAAAAATACCTTGAGGTTAAGAGGTTTTCTGAGGATGGATTTGGAGGGATGCATAAAATGAGCATTGTTCGGAAAAAGTGGGCGAATGTTTATGAGGATTGTGAGTATTTGGAGTATGGGGGGTTCTTTAGGAAAAATTTTAGACACACATGCATGCGTTGCGGTCTTGGCATAATGGCTGGGTTCGATTGGGATTGTTTTATATGATTCTAATGTGTTAAAATTTAGTTTTGCTTGGGGGCAAGCAAAAGTCAAGTGTGGGGTATTTTGATATGGGCATATTTAGTTATAAAATTCAAGCATGATCTTAATACTTTATGTTGATTTTGTCTCATTTAATGAACAAAAGATGCTTAATTAGATTAAATATTTCATTTTCAGCAACAAAGACATGCTCGAAAGGAAAATGAAGCGGAACTAGCGATTGGAGGCTTGGATCTTGGATTTTGAAGAAAGAAGGATGTTGCTGGACAGCTTGACCCCTCGTCAGTGTTTTGGCCATATCTCGTCAGTGTTTTGGCCATATCCGATTGGCGAGTAGGGTCGATTACTCGCCGAGTTGGTCAGAAGTTTCGCGATTCTGGACGCGCTGACTTGCCGTACACGGGTTTTAAGTGATGGACTCGCCGAGTAGGTAACTGGACTCGTCAAGTAGCCCCTATTTTGTGAAATTCTATATAAAAGGACTTTCAGATCGATACCCTAGCAGATAGATGAACCATTGGAGGCCAATTGTCGACTAAAGGTGTTGTTGGAGCGTGGGAAGCAAGGGAATCAACCCTACATTCAATTTTAAGGAGAATCAAGTCAAAAATCAAGTTTACTCTTACCTAATCTCTTATTTGAACTATGTTTTTACCAACTGACTTCGTTTTTGAGCTTGTTTCTGCTGTAATCATGAGCTAAAAACTCATAACTTCTGTTTAGGTAGATGAATTTGTGAACATGGATTGATTATTTGATTAGGATTAATTTTAATTGGTGATTATGTTTTATTAAGCTTGTTAAAGAACCTTATGTGTTAACAATAACTATTATTCTGTTAATAAATCAGTAATTAAGTTGTATGAACATCTCTTAGTTGCTAATTTCATATGATTTACGTGACCACATAGTTGTATGTCTAGGAATAACGAATGTGAAACTAGAATTAACTTGAAGATAGGTATGTTAATGTGTGAGCTTGTGTGATACACCATCAACAAGAGGTTAATTGAATCATCAATTTGATTAGCTAATTACAATTCTTTTTCTAAACCCGAATCAACAAACTAGGAAATTCATTATTTAGACAACTGGCCATTGCTTGAATTAATATGTTTTCTAAGGATTAGCTATAGCGAATGTAAATCTAATCACTTTAGTCGGTAACCATTGAAGAATTAATCCGATATATTTACCATAAAATCATCCATGGGAACAAATGATTCGAACCTAAACAGAAGGCCTTTTTAATCATTAAATTTAGTTGATCTTTGTTTTCTTAGCTATTAGTTGCTTAGTTTGTGTGTAAGTAAAATATTTAAGTTTCTAGTCTTGCAAAACTAGAGAACCCCCCTTTCTATTACTTGTTTTATTTAGATAATATTAGCATTTATTTTAAATGTTTACCGTTCCCTTTGTTCGATACCCTACTTGCTTGAACTATATTACTAATTGATAGGTACACTGCCTTTTGTGTGTTTATTTTGTGTCTAAGTTAGTAGGATTAAAACTAGTTGGTTTCACACACATCACAGATCCTAACCACATGTAGCACACAATAACAATAACAGCTTAAGGGACGGCCTTGGTGCCGTAGACCCTATTGATATAGTGAGGATAACTCACCTTGCAGATGGCGACTCAGTAGATGAACTCCAACTCTCGGATCACTGTCAAAAGCTCCACCACCTGATACCATAGCATAATCATACTCATAAGTTCCCAAACTTTTGAGGTACCTCAACAGTCAACTAATCAAACCCTAGTCAATATCAAAGTCATCAGTCAAGGTCAACAGTCCATGTTGACCTTAACTCGCTGAGTACCCTCGACTACTAGCTGAGTTCCTTGAAATACTTATCTACTCGCCAAGTCACGGAGTGACTCGTCGAGTTCCTTTGGTTTACGATCGAACCCTAAGGCCACTCGTCGAGTTTTCCTTCTTGCAACTCGATGGTTACACATGCATACATAAACTGGGGAAACTCATCCGACTCGTCGAGTTGCTCATTCAACTCGACGAGTCTATAGCAATCATCATCGGACTTACCGAGTTGTTCATCCAACTTGTTGGGTCCAGGCTTATCTTCATGAGACTCGTCGATTCAACCTTGTGACTCGCCGAGTCCTTAATTCCTTAAGCCATACATACTCTTTTAAGCCATGCAGTGGCTCCAAATTACATATCCAAGCTTCTAAGGCATGCTTTTCACGTAAAGTTGCAAACTTTACGTGCATTCATAGCTACAAAGGCTCCAAATGTCAAATCCAAGCTCATAATGGGGTTTCATACTTCAAAGCGGCTTCATACATGACCACATCCGGGGCTTTATGACTCTAGAATCCAAGAAGGGTCCAGATCTGAAGTTACAACTTCAGATCTAGCTCATATCCCACATTATCATCTCAACCAAACCATAAAAACCATAGATCTCAACCAAAAGAGGTCTAGAAGAAGAATGGAGTAAAGGTGACAACTTGATACCTCCAAATTATGCTATCTGAGGTAGATTCCGAATTTCCCACACCTCCTTGCTCCTAGCCTTTTGTCCTCAAAGATCTTCTTCTCAAAAGATCTCCTCTCCAAAGATTTAGACACACAAGGATGAAGCACCAACGAGTTAGTGTTTTTTGAGCTCTCAATGGACTGCAAAGAGGCCAAAGGAGGATTATGCTTCCTTAAGTAGGGTGCAAAACCCCGGGATTTAGGGTTTCATCTGCCAGCTCCTACTCGTCAAGTCCCTTTATGGATTGGGCAAGTAGGCCACTAAATACGCGATCCCACCTCGTTGCTACTCGACGAGTAGGGAAACAAACTCGTCGAGTAGGTCTCAAAACCAAATAACTTTCATTTAAACCCATACCTGAGAATCAAGGCCTTACACAACATATGTGTTCATGATCTTAAAAAGCGCTGTCACCATGATTTTAAGTGAAACCCAAAATCCGAAACCTATTTCTGAATTGATGGTGAACAACCAAATGTTCTAGATTTTTTTTCACCAAGAAATTGATGCGTACAACCTTTTTGGTTTGTATCACTACAAGTATGAAATTTCATTTTTCTTTTTGAATGATCTTAATGAAATGTTCTATACCTAAGAGATTTCTTCCCAACAAGATCTAATTTTTATTTTTTCCTGAGATTTTCATCATATGTAGCCACTTAAATGATATCTAAAGCTTATTTGTTATTCTGGCTACACTGATCAAACAAGTACTTCTTTCAGATCTTTGGACTTATTTTGAGTTTCGGAATTTGATTGAAGATGAAACCACCTTTCAAGCCTATAAAAGAAGCCTTTCACAGTTTCTTAATAGACTAGCGATCGTAATTCAACGACATACAACACTAGCACTTTTGAGTCTCTCTTGACTTAGAAGGAAGATATCGTTGCCCGGATACATCTGATTTTCATGTCAATTTTAGTTTCACATCACAAAACCCCTAAAAATAATTTGCTTTATTTCTCTATCTTTGGCACACTCTCGCGCAAAAATCCTTGTGATTTTTCCACATTTGGTTATAATTCTGAATGGTTACTTTCAATCTAAGAACATGTCTTTGTTACAAAGCTCGTGGATTAGCTGATAATTCTGAATGTGTCAAAACCGAAACAACGGTTTCTTGGAGATAAGGGCGCATCTTTTGAATTTCCTAACATCACGTGTGTTTGTTACAACGGCTCTGACACATACGGCTATCACGATTTTCAAGGTTGATTTACCTGGATATGGGCATGTGGAACAGTAGGTTTCTCTCACCACTTATCACTAACGTATAAAAGGGTTTTCGATGGTTGGTTTTCTCTCACCGCTCACAAGTAAGGTTGTAGAACTCGTTACTCGGTACCTGTTCGACTGACTACCGAGTAGCGAGTACTCAGGAGTACTTGCGAGTACTCGGGGAGTACTCGGATTCGGTAATTCATGTAGAAATATTTTTAGGGAAACTATATATGTCAAATTCATAAGTTGATTGAAATATATAACAAAATTAGATATATGTGAATACACAAAAACTGAAAAACACATAATGGTCTCACTTCGAGAATAATTATTGGAAATTTCGGATATACATGTAATAATAATCACATGTGTGTTTGTTAAATAATAAATCATTAAGTATATTATACATATTAATCACTGGGTTGACTGAGTTTTACAAAACTGCTCATTTCAGTAAGGGGCTAATTGGGAAGTACTCGGGATTCTGTAACTCGCCTCGATTAGGGGCCGAGTAGCGAGTACTCGAAGGAGTAATAGCTTTCACGATCTTTAATTAAGTAAAAATACGTTTGATGGTACAAGATTAAAAGTTATATTTTGTACAAACAACATCTAAGAAAAAAACATCTATTAATGCTAATTCATGTAGTGTTTGAAAGCATTTATGAACTTTTAGATTTTGGGTGTGTCCGACGTAGAGGATTTTGAGAGTTTTTAAGATAAAAAAAAATTTCTTAAAGAAATAAACTTTGTTATATAGTAAAAAAAATGTAGCTTTTATTTTAAATAAAATAACTCATAATCTAAGACAATTTTAAAAAGCTTCGGAAATCTTTTGCCTTTAATGTGAGTTTTCTTCAAAGCTTATTATTATTCATTTATTTATATTGATTATTTATTGTTATTGGATTACATAGTTTTTTTATTACTTTTATTGACCACTCAATATATATTGAGTGGTCAATATAAGTTCAATCCTTTGTACATTTAATCCTCGTCTTCTAATGGTATTTTATTTTACCATTTAAGTATATTTTAATTTTTAATTAATTTATTTATTACTAGTTAGTTAATTCTGTTAAACATTTAAAATCTTTTATTACACAATTTTAATGTATTTTATTGAGAAATATACAACATCTCATATTGACCACCAAAACAATAACAACCGGTCATAAGGGTAAAATGTGAACAGTTTCAATAGTTCAATGGCAAATAGATAACGAAAAAAAGTTTAGTGACTAAATATGAACAAAATCGAAAGTTCATTTCCTTCTAAAAAGTTCAATGACTAAATGTGAACAAACCTCCTCTTATATTATGTTTTAGCAAATTATTTATTTTTGTTTAATTGTAGCAACATTTGTTGATGAAGAAATCTATGAAATAAAAAAACAAAATGTAACATCCGGATTTCCAGGTATCATCATTTAAGTATTTTTCTTTTGAGTTAAGAAGAGAGACTCGACGAGTTGACGCCTCAACTCGTCGAGTAAGGTCGCGACTGATGACTCGGATTAATGAATCGACTCGACGAGTCCGCGCTGTTGGCAGAAACCCTAAATCTTTGGGCCCGAGCCATATTTAAAGGCACTTATGGCCTTCAATTGCGACTACCTATCTTGAGCTTTTTGGTGTGATAGATCTGGACCCTTCTAGGTTCAGAGAGCCGAGAATATGAATCTTTAGTAAAGTAAACCTTGGGGTTCGAAGTTAGGAAGCATTTATGGGATTTTTATGGTATATATAGTTACTTTCATCTTACACATAGATATGGAGTATTTTATATAAATTACGTGTTATGTGTGCATATTATTTGAATACTTGTTGGCTATAGTGGATGAACGATTTTATACATGTTTTAAAAGATTTAAACGGTATATTTATTTTATATCTACAAAAATGTTGCGGATGAAACATGGGTAGATGAAATAGTTGGTGCGTGATGGAATAAAATGATGAGAGATAAGTGATGATAGAAAGGTGGTGATAATTAGGTAAATAGATGATGATAAATATGTGATGTAGGATGAAAGGAGATACCATAACCTTAACCGGCAATGTGGCGATGTAGTCATCTACCAGAGTATAGATGGCGACTACGGACTATTCTAGACAACCCAGTGGAAACACCAGCAGACACATAACATGTAGGTGATGAATTACGAGTTCAGGCGATGTTGTAACTACATATTCATGTGAAGATACTCTAACCCCTTACTATGAATTACGAGTTCAGACGATGTTGTAACTACATATTCATGGGATGTCACAAATTTCACATGCTAGACCAATTGTCATAATTCACATCAGTGAGAATAGTTCATTATTTTGTAAAACCAAAATCAGATTGGAAATTTTGATTTTTTATTTTGGACAATGTCAAACCATTGGTTTTTTTATTTCGGTTTTGGTTTTTTGTTTTTTTAATATATTTTCAGGGTTTTGTTTTTTTTTTTTATTTCATAGATTTCTTCATCAACAAATGTTGCTACAATTTAACAAAAATAAATAATTTGCTAAAACATAATACAAGAGGAGGTTTGTTCACATTTAGTCATTGAACTTTTTAGAAGGAAATGAACTTTCGATTTTGTTCATATTTAGTAACTAAACTTTTTTTCGTTATCTATTTGCCATTGAACTATTGAAACTGTTTACATTTTACCCTTATGACCGGTTGTTGCCGGTCATAAGGGTAAAATGTAAACAGTTTCAATAGTTCAATGGCAAATAGATAACGAAAAAAAGTTTAGTGACTAAATGTGATAAAAGTCGAAAGCTCGTTACCCTTTCAAATCATTATCCCTATCAAATTTATTGTATGACATGCTTATTTAATGATTTTATCATATAAAGTTCATCCAAAAAGCAATATTGTATGTTCTTTTCCTCAAAAAATTAATTAATACTTTTTTAACATACTCCTAAACTATACTAAAAATTCATGTATATCCACGATAAGACCTGAACCCTCAACCACAAGGAGGGAGGACAACACCGGATAATGCTAAGCTATAAACCCTTTGGTAATTAGTAATACTTAACAATTAACATTATTTTATTATATAACATTAATGATAATGATAAGAATATAAGGTAAGTTAGACTTTGTCGACTTTTAGCTTTAACCGACATACACAATCTCTTGAGTAAAAGTAACAATCTAAGCTAAATTTGATTCATAAAAAGCACACAATAATCTTGTTCTAAGCTAATCATATACAAATATAAAAAATAAAAAAATAAAAAAAAAAAACTATACATTTTCAGACATTTTATTTTTATAAATGAAACTCGTTTTATGACGTATACATAAAATTATAGATATTTTTTGAAATTTTTCTTAAACAAAGCTTTGATAATTATCAATAAAATAGATTATCGAGTACAACCTTAATAAACATGAACTAAAATACATTTGATGATCACTTGTAATTTAATCATTTCAAATAAAATTGTCAAAATATAAATTTATGTTTTTTTTAAATTTAATTTATTTCAGTTTTGAATATTCCTTAAACATTGATTAGAATCAATAGTCTATTTTATTTTGAACATGTCCCCATATTTTTACAAATCAGAATTACCAAATTATAGTCGTTAAAATTATAAAAGGGTTTAATTCATTTTTGGTCACTTAACTTTTGGTTTTTGCTCATTTGGTCACTTAACTATTTTTAAGTTTTAAAAGGTCATCAAACTTTTGGTTTTGTGCTCATCTAGTCACTTCACTTTTGGTTTGGTCACATTTAGTCACCTAACTTTTAAAATTGTATTCATTTAGTCACTAAACTTTTAAATTTTTTCAAAAATTTAATGACTAAATGAGCACAATTTTAAAAGTTAGGTAACTAAATGAGTACAAATCTACAAGTTAAGTGATCAAACCAAAAATTAAGTGACTAAATGAGCACAAAGTCAAAAGTTTGATGAACTTTTAAAACTTAAAAATAGTTAAGTGACCAAATGAGCACAAAACCAAAAGTTAAGTAACTAAAAATGACCTAAACCCATTATAAAACAACAAAAATAATACTCATTATTTATGTCATCAAATTTATTGTAAGACATGCTTATTTAATGATTTTATCAAAGTTCATCCAAAAAGCAAGATTGTATGTTTTTTTCTCAAAAAATTAATTAATACTTAACAATTAACATTATTTTATTATATAACATTAATGATAATGATAAGAATATAATATTAAAAAAAAAGAGATCGTATATCATTTTTAGCATTTTACCCTTCAATCTAATAAATACTCATAAACTCACATAAGTCCAAAAACAACCTCTTTCCTCTATCTCTCTCTAGAAAGCTTTTCATCTTTATAAGCTTTCTCTCTCTTTCTCTCTCTCTCTCTCTCTCTCTCTCTTTCTCTCTCTCTCTCTCTCTCTCTCTCTCTCTCTATATATATATATATATATATATATATATATATATATATATATATATATATATATATATCTTTGATCCAAAGAACTCCCCTCTTTCGCTAAAAGCAGGAGATAGAAATGAGTTGCAATGGCTGTCGAGTTCTACGAAAGGGTTGTGGTGAGAATTGTGTCTTGAGACCATGTTTGGAGTGGATCCAATCACCCGATGCACAAGGCCACGCCACGCTCTTCATCTCCAAGTTCTTCGGTCGCAGCGATATCATCAACTTCATCACCGCCGCCCCCTCCGACAACCAACGTACTGGTGTGTATAGTCTAATTAGTAATTAACCACTCTTTTCAACTCATCCTACTTGTATTCCAATTTTAAATATTTTCATCTGAATTTTGCATGTATTGATTGTGCATTTCAATTCTCGCAGCGTTGTTCCAATCGCTTTTGTACGAAGCGGTTGGGCGGACAGTGAATCCGGTGAACGGTGCAATGGGATTTCGTACTGCCGGAAAGTGGCACCACCTTGAGGCTGCTGTGGAGACTGTCCTTTCTGGTGGTTCGCCGATTCCAGTTGGTGATGAAACATCGATCGCGGAAGTTGGCGAGAGTTCTGAGGTCTTCAAAGCTAGAGGTGAATGGGCAATGACGATAATCCAGAATCAGACCGATGCAGGGAACTCCAACGCAATTCCACCAGCAAATGTAGCGATCGCTGATGACAAAAACCAAAGTTTCTCGATCATTCCAACCTCTAACATTGCAATGGACTTGGGGATGAGTTCGCGCCGTAGTGACGGTGAAGAACCAAAGCTGTTGAACCTTTTTCCTTGACGGAAATTTTGATTGTAATCGCAGAGGAATTATGTTATGAATTATGAAATACATTACTAGTCGTATGGTAAGAGACTCCCTTTTTTTAGAAAAAAGTTCTTAGTAATAAATAAATATATCGAAGAGTTTCGTCGTCTACAATCGACGATGGCTATATGCAATTTCTAGTGTTTCCTTTTCCTTGACGTATGTTTGTGTGTACTCTCTCTCTCTCTCTCTCTCTCTCTCTCTCTCTAACAAGTGACAAAATTACAAAATTAGTCTCTATGATTTCTAAAAAATCTCACTTTAAGGACAACTATGAAAAACACTACACCATTAGTCCTTATGTTTTCAACTTCTTAGTGGTTGGTCATTGACTAATCTAAAATATCTGAAATACTCTAATAGTTTATTTTAGAATTTTAAATATATTATTTAACTAATTTAATTAAAAAAACACACCACTAACCCTACTTATAACCCCTATTTTTTCCTTCGCTTCATCACATCGACTTCCTTCACCTTATCATATTTTTAGTTATTGTCAATTGCTAGATTCTTCCCTTTTCTATCCCGTTGGTGGTTACGAAGCCCTTGATCATTATATTGAACTACTTAGTGTAGGGTTTGCATCAAATTACTTGTTTATTTTGTCTTCGGATTTCACTATAAGAAGTGCTGAATCATGAAGCCCTAGATAACTGTATCGAAGTTCTTACTCATTTTGTCCCTAATTTTAACAAAGATTTTAAGATGAAGGTGGGCATCTAATAGCTTGTTACACTTCATAAATATTTTTTTGTATCAAGATGGAGGTTCACATCACTGAAAATTTGATAATGGAAGTTTCAGAATGGAGGTCGACATCGAGATTCTTGTTGAAATTTAGCATGAGAGGGGGGGGGGGGGTCAAGGGATAAATAAATGGACATTTTCTCATCTATGTAATGAAATGGTAAAAAAAACAATGTTCAGTTTTTTTGCCAAACACAATGAACACGAGAGAAACTACAAAAGAAAGAAAAGTCACATGTTGAAGAATTTATGCATCCTGAAGCTTGGCTTTGTTTTCTTTAGCACTAGAACATACATTTTTATCATAGCGATTCAAATATGAAGCCTTTTGGCGATTGGGAGCTTGGGTGTTAATCAGAGCAACAAATATGCCTCTGAATCACAATTAAAACTCTCTTTGTACAAGAAATATTTTTGGAATTTAAAGATGGTGTAATTAAAAATTTTATGTTGCATTCTTGTTTAGTTTTTTTTTGAAATCTTTTTTCCACTCAAATTGCAAAGCTGATAAGATAAATGATTGCAAGAACTTCCTAAGCTTCATTATTGTTTTGTATTTCTTTTTCCACTTTCCCTTTTTCATATTTTGATTCTCCGTGTTCCAAATAAAATCGATAGTGTTTCATAATTTAATTTTCTTTCTTTGATTCTTTGCAAGATGTTATTTTTCGTTAATTTCCACATAATGCTTGCTATGTTTTTTTCTGTAATTTTGATGGAAGTGGAAGTGGAGGTGGAATGTGGCAGATAGAAAGGAAATTTTGATGGACGTAGAAGTGTAAGTGGAAGGTGGTGGATAGAAAGGAGAGGAAGGGGGTGTGGTGGGGGTTGAGGGATGCCCTATGATTTAATACTAGTTGATAAATTATATACAAGTAATAGATATAGATAAAAAAAATATTATAAAAGGGTAAAATGGACATTTTACATGACATTGGACCAATAATGTAAGATTTTGAATCCATATGAACTAGTAGTGTAATGTTTTTTTATAGTTTTCTTAAACTAAAACCCAATGACTAAAAATTAGTCAAAAAAATAAATGATTTATATATAGATTAAAATCTTGTACCCTTAAGATAGTACATTAATTATAAATTTCAAAATTTTGGCATATTTAATCCCTATGACTTTGTAATTTACATAAAAGTTTCCTGTGAGACTTTTTTTTTATAGAAACCCTCTATGGTTAAGATTTTCATCTGTTGGAAGGTTTGTGTAACATCCCCAAAAATACAACTCAAAATTTTCATTTTTAAGTTTACCAAATCACAAAATTAAAACATCATTGATTTCAAGGCTATGAAAAGATAAAATAGTTATAGTCTGTAATCAAGACAATTTGTGGAAAAACATTATCAAAGCATAAGTCCCAAAATCCCTACTGCGGAAAATCATAGTGTGATGCGTCGCGATCAAGCCGGCCCCTTCCCCTTTGAGCTGGAAGTACCTGAAACACAAACTAAAACAGTAAGCACAAAGCTTAGCGAGTTTCCCCACCATACCACGTACCAATAATAAACATATTGCCAAGAATATATGGGTGTTGGCCTACCCTTTCGGTCTATTTCAACCAAATAGTGTTGAGCATATATGGGCGATCGACCTTCCCCTTCGGTCTATTTCAACCAGATAATGCTGAGCATATCTGGGTGCTCGACCTGCCCCTTCAGTCTATTTCAACTGGATACCGGATCTATTTCATCCCTACCACTACCACATAATATTTCACATAATTCATAGAATCATCAAACATTACCTGCACAATCGATAATTATCACAAAGACAACCATCATGCTAAATCATAACTAATGGGTCGGTGTTGGTGCATTCAACCCATAAATTCTACGAAAGGAGACTCACCTCAACTGTGAATGTCAAATTGTACTCGCCGGATGACTCGAGACTCCTCTCCCTATAGCACAACAAATCTCCTAATTAGTTATTGGATCTAAACATGACCCCAAGGTCCAAACCCTGATTCATAACATAAAACAAGGTTCCCTAACATTTGCCCTATTGGGCCTCTTCCTTCCAAGGCCCAACTTTCAAATTAAAGCCCAACTCCATCCAACTAAGCTTTAAGGCCCAATAAGACCCAATGAGGCCCAATACCATAAATCCTAGGACTAGGCCTAAAGGCCTTAATCCACGGGTAGACTTAAGGCCCAACTAATCCAGGACCAAAGTCCTAAAGCCCAAAAAACAACATTTGACCCGATGCATGCATACGCGCGGTGTACTTGGAACGTACGCCCAACGTACGCTAGCCTTGACCATTTACGTGGAAGTTGACCCAGTACACGTTGCGTACCAGAGGTACGCCCAGTATACTGGCTAGCCACCTTAGGAGCTTCATTTTGACTTAATCAGTTAAGTCCTAACGTCCAGAACATAGATCCAGGTCCTAAAAGACGTCCGAACCATAAAGTTATAAACTTTATGCTTTTGAATGCATGGATTAGGATTAAGACATGATTTATGTCCATAAACACACTTTGTGGCCATCTAACACTTGCATGGTTGAGACTAAACCATCAAGGCCTGATTTTTATGGGTCCAACCACTTCCAGGAGCCTAAAAGGACAACTCTTATGGACTGGAGTTTCTAAAACACAAGAAACCTCAACTATGGAGCCAAAAATGCACATAAAACACCCCAAAACTAGATCTAAGCATGCAATGGTCATGTTTAAAGCTTTATACCTCAAATGAGTCATAAATGATGCTAAACTTCTAGATCTATAATCCCTCTTCAGGTTCTTACTCCTTCTTCACACTACTTCTTCTTCAAAATCAAAAAAATAACACCAGAAATGCTTACGATTAGCTCAAAATGCATGCAAGAGGCTTAGGTTTCAAGTTTGGCACTTTAGGGACAGTGGAGGTTGAGAGAATGAAGGTTGGGATGAACTTAAGGTGTTTATATAAGGTGCAAACCCTAAAATTTAGGGTTTGCATTTGGCCAGCTTACGCCCAACGTACACATGAGTACGCCCAGCATACACAGGGGCTTCCCCTGCTTCGCACCTCACCTTTGTACGCCTCGCTTACACTATGTACGCCCAACGTACAACCTTCCTCCCAAAAAATAAAAGGTTATTACTCAATAAGTTACAAAAAGAAATACATGGTAACCTGGGCATTACAGTTTGACCCTTATATAGAAAATAAATTATAAAAAATTTCCTCGTTATTTATTAAAAAATTCATTGTGCATTTTTTTTATAGAAACGGTCCATGTATTTAAAAAAAATATAAAATGGTAGTTTATAAAATTTGTCCTCGTAACTTACCAGTTATAATTATATAAAAACTACAATAAAATTTAATGAACAATTTGTTTGGATCAAAAGTTAAATTAAAAGTAATATCACTCTTTGAAATATTTTTAATCGTTTTCCTTTAAAAAAATATTAGTGTGCGTTTGGTTGGCAGCAAAGGAATGAAATTCGAGAGAAAATGGTTCCAATGCCTGCGAATTCATGCGTTTGGTTGGATTTAGAGGAGGGAAAATGATTCCTAATTGAAATAAACTTTGCACCATTTGGAGGAAAGTGAATTCCTTCCAAAGTTGGATGGAAAACATTCATTCTCATCAAGGAAAGTGGCAGATTATAAAAATACCCCTTATACTTATCAGAAAACCCACCACCACCACTATCACTGACCATCACACCGCCGCTACTGCTGCCACCACCGCTGTTTCCACAACCACTGCCGTCGTTGCCACCACCGCCGCTACTGACCACCATTATCACCGCCAAGACCGCCACCCACCACCACCATTGACACCACCACCACCAACCATCATCGTCGCCGCTACCCACCACCACTGCCTCCGACGCCACGACCACTACTATCACCATCGTTACCACCGTCGCTGCCGCCACTAGCTGCCATTACCACCATCACCATTACTTCCTCCACCACCACTATCACCACCAACGTCCCCGCTACCATCACCGCCACCCACCACTATTGTTGCCACCACCGCTACTGCCCCCACCACTACTGCCACCACCATCAAAATTTTATTGTTTTTATAATGTTCATAATGAATCATTACATATAAGTTAGAAAACAAGGTAAAATTAAGCAAAACAGGCAAAAAGGGTAATTCTGACACTTCACATTAATTTCAATTTCATTTTATGTGAACCAAACAGAATCTAGAATTAATTCCAATTCCATTTCCTGCCAACCAAACAACATATAGAATTGGATTCAAATTCCTGACAGATTCATTTTCGAATTCGAATTCAAATTCCTGACAGATTCCTTTAATATTATTGTCTTGTCATCATTTCATTAACTTTAATCTCTAAATAAATGACTTTTCTAATGATTAACATGTTTCTTTAAATTTAATTAATATATCCTAGTCTATTTAAAATATTTTATATAATCACCTCCATTTAATTAGTCGATTTTAAACACATATCATATTTTAATACAGATTATTCTAATAAATATTATTGTTATACATTTAATTTCATAAATAAAATGTCATTAAATATTTGATAGAATTAATCAACTACTAAAAAGTAAATAATAAATTAAAAACTAAAATATAATTAAAAAGTAAAATAAAATATTATTAGAAGATGGGGGTTAAATGTTCAAAAGATTAAACTACATTGACCACTTAATATTCTAACGTCTCAAAAATACGAAAAAAACTATGTATTCATTATTCCAAAAGATGACGAGATTTATTCATTATTCCAAAAGATGACCAGAGTACAAAGTATTCTCAAAACATCAGAGTAAACTATAAACAACCTTTGCAGAATAATTTCCAGGGGATGCAGTGCGATCATTTCGGACCCTTCCTTTTGAAACTAGAAGTACGTGAAGACATTTTAAACATAAACATTAAGCACAAAGCTTAGTGAGTTCCCCAAAATACCACGTGTCATACAAATCAGTGGGCCTCGTCCTGGTGTATGTTTCATCTTGATCATGCCATAATGATAATGGCCTCCCCAATAGGGTCTTGCCCTGAGGTATATTTCAACCCAATAAAAAAAATATGGGCCCAATCTTGGGGTATATTTCAACCCGAACTACCATCTGTCTACCACGCAGTGTCACTATACTCTGAAATAACCACTATAATACTCGTCAAAGCTCAAGGGATCTCACACACTAAAAGTTCCCTGATCTTATGTCAACCTTCCTTGTCTAGGAGATTCGGGCCCCACCCATACTCCGTTGTCTACGAGATTCGGTCCCTGCCACCAATCTGTTGTCTATGAGATTCGGGCCCCGCCCACACTGTGAGAACCCGATATTTCGAGGCAATATGATGGAACGCAAGTCAAATTTGGATCAAAATTTAACTTTCCTAAAATCTTATTTGGGTTAAATAAAGTGGTAGGAATCGTATCAAGGTTTTCGTACATATAAAGAACCCTAAAATCCGAGTTATAACGAAGAAGTTATAACCAACCGAAGATTCTCGGCAAAACCGGCAACACCGATTAAACGAAAAACGCGAAGTTTCAATACAATAGTTTTTAGCCTTAAATATCTAAATGAAAGTTGTAGATAACATTAAACCGTAAACGTACGTAAAAAGAACGTCCAAATCTGACTTCATATGAAGAAGTTATGATTTTTCCAAGATACGGATATAGCAGTAGACAGCTAAAAACTCAAAATAGAGATCGAGAGACTTTTGACCAAAACAACCTAAATGAGAATCAAAGGTCTCAACAATAGTAGTGCAACGATGAAAAGTCTGACGAAAACGGACATCGGATGAAGAAGTTATGGATTTTTAACGGAATTTTTGTGTCAAAATTAGCCAATGAAGTCTAAACGAGAGTTGTAGATCATGTTTTCAGCTACGCGTGCATATAAAGAAGCTGTCAGGCCCCCACGACGTGGCACAAGCTTGCTGCGACCCGGCAAGTGACTGAGGGCATCCAATCAATGGAAGAGGGTAAGTTTGACTCCCCACGACGTGGCCATACCTTGCCACGACGTGGCACACCCCAAAATGCCCCTACAAATAGATTTCAAGGGCTCCGAGTTCCATTGCTCAATTCCCTTCTTTCTCGCGCCGAAACTCTGCGTTTAAGCCCTCGAGACCCTCCCAAAGCCCTGGTTTTCACCTTCAAGTCCCGAAGGAAGGTTTTGTGTTCCCGAGATTCCCGAGAATCCCAAGATTTTCCCGCGTTTTCAACTCTTCCTGTCGAAGTTCTGCTCGATTCTTCTCTCGACTACTTCAAATCAACCAGTTCAATCAAGTGAGTTCATACCCCTATAAACTACACTTTTAAATGTTTTATAAATACTTTTATATGCTTTTAAGGGGGGGAATACAAGTTAAATACTCGATTATTGTCGTGTGTTATATAATAAAGTTCATTATACGCTTTTCATCAACGGAATCATATGTGATTTATAACTAGTATACAAATGGATTTACTACAAGTTTAACAGTTTTACTAAACATATTACTTCGAATGACTTTCTTAAACGTTTTTACATGATTAAAGCTCGTTATCAAACTGTCTTACATACTGTAAGCTTCCTTTCAAACTCGGTTACGAAGGTGTTTTCAAATAGTGGTTTTCCGTGTACTTAAACTGTCTTATCAAACAAGATACTTTCAATCATTTTATAAACTGACATCAAGTCACAAATTCTTTGTTAGACTTTTCAACGTTTTTACAAAACTTCTTTATTCTTTTATATTATAAATTGCATGCCTCTATATGTATAGTTATATAAGAAATGTTTAAAAGACTTAGAAAGGCTATCCACCCTATTTCCTTTTCCTCGATTTGGATGTGGTCTGGTGGGATATCGGGTACTCCTCCGAAGGTCATTTAAATATTAGTTATATATCATGTATACATATATGGTCATAAATGTTCCATCAGTTAATTTAGTTCCGATACTCTTGGGTAGCAAGGGTGTATAAACATACTTGGACACTCATCAAATACATTCTAGTAAACTATTATAGGAATAGTTTAGAGTAAACAAAACATTATCCCTACTACAAGAAATTACACCGGAGTCAGTTCATTCATGAGTCTAGACTACATGCTATATGAAAGAATACTCTTACATGAATACTTATACATGAATACTTTTACATAGACATTATAGGGAAAATTACTATTACATGTTATATGTCTAGATACTGTTATATAGTTCACCTTTCTATCTTTACCTTGTGATATAATCACATCATCGACAAGATAGATTGGACTTTATATTCTAGTACCAAAGGATACTTTGAGGGACTAACCATTCCGAGAACCACTGTTAGCTACAGAGGTAAATGAACAATCTACGGATGTTTTAGGTTGATACCATCGCAGGTATACTTAAGGGACTAACTATTCCTAAACCCGACTGTTAGCAACAGAGGTAAATGAACAATCTACGGATGTTTTAGGTTGATACCATTGCAGGTATACTTAAGGGACTAACTAAAAATAGTTAAACAGGGAAAAACCGTCACATTTTCAAGTGATGTGTACTTTCAAAACATTCGAGTCTTGGTAAAAGACTACTTTTATACTAGTAGGAAATAAGGGATTTTCTAGAGTTTTTCATACTTATACTAAATGTTTCATCGATCATTCACCAGTCTTTCATATAATCAAAGCAATGACATTAAATACTTATGAACTCACCAACTTAAATGCTGACCTACACTTTCAAAATAACTTGTATTCTCAGGTCACAAATAGACAGGTGTCGATGCAAGGTTTAGAGAAGACGGAGCAGTCAAGACTCGTCTTTCATTTTGATCAATTATCATGTTGTCTTGTACTATGAAAGAAAACACTTGTAACTAAAATTATACTATTAATGCAATGGATGATGTTGTTGCTTATTTACTACTTTACATTTGTTGTGATGCATACATGATGTCCTCCGCCCCAGAACGTTTTCGCCGTTCTCGGTTTTGGGGTGTGACACACACTTGGCTACTCTGAGATTCGGGGCCCGCCCACACTCAGCTACAATCATTCATACAAGTATCATATAGACAATGAGTATCTCTAACTCTATCAAGCAGACACTTCACTATACTCAAATAACATTACGAGATTCAAGTCCCCCCACACTCGACTACTATGAGATTCGGTCCCCGCCCACACTCAGCTACTAACATGCATACAAGTATCGTGCAGACAACAGGTATATCTAATACTATCAAGCATTTACATATCCATAATCAAATAATACTATGAGATTCGGGCCCCGCCCACACTCGGCTACCATCAGATTAGGTCCCCGTCCACACTCAGCTACTAACATATCACATATATGGGCCGATATTGGTGCCTTTGACCCGTTCCTACTGAAAGGAAACTCACCTCACACTGCTGTAGTCCCGCAGACAAAACCCTAGCTATTGGATGACAGATTCCCGAATAAGTCAACATCAAAATATCACCCAATTAATAACTGGGTCCCAATACATATCCATAAGTCCATGCTTGGGGTAAAAGACTAATTTACGCCTCTCTTAGCTTGATTCAAGTCCAAGGCCCAATCCAAAGGCCCAAAAGTCTAATAATGAACCAAGGCCCGACTATGGCCCAATTTTCCAAATTTGGCCCAATACTCTACATGGACTTATTCTAAGGCCCAACCATTTAGTCCAGTCCAAACATTTGGCATTTCTAATGGCCTAATATCTCATAATGAAAAAGGCCCAAATTATGGCCCAATTTTCCAAATTGGGCCCAAAGCCCTTACATGGGCCTTACCCTAAGTCCATTAAATTATTCTAGTCTATTTGCTTGCTCTTGGATGGTCCAATATTATCCCAATCACCAAAGCCCAATAGGAAGGCCCAACTCAAAGCCCAAGTGAAATTAGGGTTTCACATAAAATGGCAATTAGGGTTAAGTGTTTCTCACTTAACCCATTAAGGACTTAATCCATTAATTTCATTACTCTACTAGATAAATCATATGGTGTGATTGGATGTAATTCAAAATTCCATTCCAATTGCCCAAATGTGGGTCCCGATAAGTCCAAGGCTCATAAATCCAATATTAAGGTTTTCTAAACCCTAATTAGGGTTTCCTACCCAATCGTAGCCTAGTAGGCCCAAAATTGAATCTTTAAGTGCATTAGGGTTTCATTAGGTCAATTAGGGTTTCACTAGTCGGGCACCACCCACTACCACCTCGGGTAGTGGTGGTTAATGGCATATTACGGCGGTGGCCACCACCTCACAGTGGTGGTTATGGTTCTTTCAATTATTCGTTTTGCTAATTACAATTACAATGCTTTAATCCAAAATTGAACACACACACTAACTAACATAAACACACACACACACAACCACCCTAGTGGTGGCCGGTGGTGGTATATGGTGGTAGCCACCACCTCACATTGTTGGTGGTGGCTTTTTTGGCCAAACAAACCACCTAAAACCTTATGAAAACCGAACACAACAGGTCTACTCGAATACACACCTATACACAAACTTGTAGCGGTGGCTGGTGGTGTCAGGATCCGGTAGATGGCGGCAGAAGGAAGTTATATCGAGACAACAAGGTAATGACCACCATGGTGGGCTGCCATGGTGGTTCCCATGCTTTTTCAGCCAACAGAAAGCATGCACGCACACACAGACACGAGCTGAGCAAGGGAAATGCACCTAATCATAGCCACCCTCGCGGTGGCTCTTGGCAATCGGAGGGAAGGCGTCGACTGCAACTGCGGCTCGAAGTGGTGGCGCTCTACGGCCCTAGCGACACCGGCGCCCACGGCTAAAGGCAAAACATGAGAAGGAGAAGATAGGGAACGTCCAAGAAGGACAACAAATTTTCCCCGATGTTGAACTTCAGTAACTCATTATCGTCAGCAGGAATTGCGGTGGTATCCACGGGTCACAATGCTAACATGGCGGCTGGAGGTGTGGAGGGATAAGGGTGGCGGCTGCTTCTACCGATTAGGGTTAGGGTTTCGGACGGTAGGTAACGGGTTTATATACCATGGTCTCAAAACTTAATCCCATAATGATACTATCAGCCCCTCACTTCCATATTCATTTTCAAACATAGTCCTTAATTTACCAATTCAACTCTGCCCTCTGAAATTCCTTTCAAATCAAGACCAAAACTTACACTTTAGCCCCTGATCCCATAAAAGCTTCTCAAATTTAGTCCAATACTTACCATTCAATCCTTAACTTCCAACATCTCTTCAAATTAAGGACGAAATACATTTTAACCCCTAAACTCTCAATTATAATTTTTAACCCCCAAAACTAACTCCTTGCTGCACTATTATGCTTTTAGGGCTATTATTCGTTTATTAATTTTTCTATTTATTTATTAAATGAATGGGGTGTTACACACACACACACACACACACACTCTCTCTCTCTCTCTCTCTGATCCTAAGAACTCCCCTCCTTCGCTAAAAGCAGGAGATAGAAATGAGTTGTAATGGCTACCGAGTTTGGCGAAAGGGTTTTGGTGAATACTATGTCCTGAGACCATGTTTGGAGTTGATCCAATCCCCTGATGCACAAGGCCACGCCATACTCTTCATCTCCAAGTTCTTCGGCTGCAACAATCTCATCAATTCCATCATCGTCGTCCCCACTGGAAACCAACGTATCAATGTGTTTACACAAATTAGTAATTAACCACTCTTTTCAATTCAACCAACTTGTTTTCCATTTTTGAATGTTTTCATCTGAATTTGCATGTATTAATTGTGCATTTCAATTCTTGCAGAATTGTTCCAATCGCTTTTATACGAAGCGGTTGGGCAGACAGTGAATCTGGTGAACAGTGCAATGGGATTTTTTACTACATGAAAGTGGCACCTCCTTTAGGCTGCTGTGGAGACGATCCTTTCCTGTTATTCGCCTATTCCGATTGGTGAAGAAACGTCAATCGCGGAAGGTGACGAGAGTTCGAGGTCTTCAATGCTAGAGGTTTGTGGGTGATGATGATAATCCGGAAATAGGCCGATGCAGGCAACTCCAACGCGGCTCCACCAGCAAATGTAGTGATTGCTGATGACAACAACCAGAGTTTCTCTATCATTCCAACCTCTAACATTGTGATGGACTTGGGGATGAGTTCCCGCTGCAGCGACGGTGAAGAACCGAAGCTGTTGAACCTTTTTCGATGAAGGAAATTTTGAGTGTAATGGTAGAGTAATTACGTTATGAATTATGAAAAACATGAGTAGTCGTATGGTAGGAGATTCCCTTTTTTCAGAAAAAGTGCACAGTAATAAATAAATTTGCTGAAGAGTTCCGTCATCCAACTCTCGGAATTTGGTATCCTTCTAACTCCGAATTCTTTGTGCAAGCATATTATGATGCCGATCTTTGTGGATGTGGACTCGATCGTAAAAGCACTTCTTTGGATTGTTAGTTTCATTATTTTTGTTTTAGTTTTTTTAGAAAACAAAAATTCACAAAAATATTTTCTTTATTTATATTTTACCTTTTTCAGAAAACCAAAAATCACAAAAATATTTTCTTTATTTATGTTCTATCATTTTTAGAAAATAAAAAATTTACAAAAATATTTTCCTATGTTTTTAATATGAATGCGTTCTTTTCTTAGGCATAAATTCTTTGTTACTTTAATTCAGAACGTTGAGGAAGGTATAATTCTGAAATTATGTACTAGTTAAGTGTCCCTAGAAGCGTTGCATGTTGACCCAAGCCTCTTAGACTCTATGTTTGAAGCCTTAATTAAGCCTGGTCGCTTCTTCCCAATCAGGCTATAAATTTACATAAGTTGTCGAGCTACCTTACTCTTCTCACCTTGAGTTAAGTGTTGACTACATTGTCATCTATTTATAGCAAAGGTACATTTTCTTCTTCGAAACCAATCTACAACTTCTGCATCAAATTTCATGTTCATAAATGTAACTCTTGAGACTCTCAGCCATTACCACTGAGGATTATTGTTACACAACATGTAACAACAAAAATTTTACGCCAAATTAAAACTTCTTCAATCATAGATAAAACCAAATAGTATTTGTTTACAAAATGTTTTCAAATCATTATTCATCAGAGTGTCCCAATAACTAGATCAAAAGGATGAGGAGCAGTACGGTCACGCCTTCGCCTTGCCATGATATCCTGAAGTACTTGAAACAAAAAACTGAAACTGTAAGCCCAAAGGCTTAGTTACCTACCCCTAAAATACCATTACCACACCGATAATACCATTTCAATAACAGACAATCAACAACATGCATACTGGGCCATCGGCCTAACTAGACCGCCATGCGGGGCCTACACTCTATCTGAATCTGTCCCGATCCTTCGGCATAACTGGACCGCCATGTGGGCCTACAGTCTCCCCAGACCGCTCATAGGGTATTTTGGCCTTCAGCCCAAAGTAGGACCGCCTCAACCCAACCAACAAGCAAATATCCAAGTGCACATAACTAAAAGATACTGGAATATACAAACATCAAACATATCTATCTCATTGATCATCGATCATAGAAATCCCTCGTAACTAGAGTACCGACCTATCAGGTCACTAACATACCAATCCTTATGGATCATAAGAGCATAATATACTATCTATCCTGATTTCGATTTAACAGATCCTAACCACATGTAGAACACAATAACAATAGTAGCTTAAGGGACGGCCGTGGTGCCGTAGACCTTATTGATATAGGAGGATAACTCACCTTGCAGATGTCAACTCGGTAGATGAACTCCAACTCTCGGATCACTGTCAAAAGTTCCACCACCTGATACCATAGCATAATCATACTCATAAGTTCCTAACCTTTTGAGGTACCTCAACAGTCAACTAATCAAACCCTGGTCAAAATCAAAGTCATCAGTCAAGGTCAACAGTCCATGTTGACCTTAACTCATCGAGTACCCTCGACTACTCGCCGAATTCCTTGAAATGCTTGTCTACTCGCCAAGTCACGGAGTGACTCGTCGAGTTCCTTTGGTTTATGATCAAACCCTAAGGCCACTCGTCGAGTTTTCCTTCTTGCAACTCGATGGTTACACATGCATACATAAACTGGGGAAACTCATCCGACTCGTCGATTTGTTCATTCAACTCGTCGAGTCTACAACAATCTTCATCGGACTTACCGAGTTGTTCATCCAACTCATCGGGACCAGGCTTATCTTCATGAGACTCATCGAGTCAACCTTGCGACTCGCCGAGTCCTTCAGTCCTTAAGCCATACATACTCTTTTAAGCCATGCAGTGGCTCCAAATTACATATCCAAACTTCTAAGGCATGCTTTTCACGTAAAGTTGCAAACTTTATGTGCAGTCATAGCTACAAAGGCTCCAAATGTCAAATCCAAGCTCATAATGGGGTTTCATACTTCAAAGAGGCTTCATACATGACCACATCTAGGGCTTTATGACTCTAGAATCCAAGAAGGGTCCAGATATGAAGATACAACTTCAGATCTAGCTCATATCCCACATTATCATCTCAACCAAACGATAAAAACCCTAGATCTCAACCAAAAGAGGTCTTGAAGAAGAATGGAGTAAAGGTGACGACTTGATACCTCCAAATGATGCTATCTGAGGTAGATTCCGGATTTCCCACACCTCCTTGGTCCAAGCTTTTCTTCCTCCAAGATCTTCTTCTCAAAAGATCTCCTCTCCAAAGCTTTAGACACACAAGGATGACGCACCAACGAGTTAGGGTTTTCTGAGCTCTCAATGGACTGCAAAGAGGCCAAAGGAGGCTTATGCTTCCTTAAGTAGGGTGCAAAACCCCGAGATTTAGGGATTCATCTGCCAGCTCCTACTCGTTAAGTCCCTTAATGGACTTGGCAAGTAGGCCACTAAATACGCGATCCCACCTCGCTGCTACTCGATGAGTAGGGCAACAAACTCGTCGAGTAGGTCTCAAAACCAAATAACTTTCATTTAAACCCATACCTGAGAATCGGGGCCTTACACAACATATGTGTTCATGAACTTAAAAGTCGTTGTCACCATGATTTTAACTGAAACCCAAAATCCAAAACCTGTTTCTAAATTGATGGTGAACAACCAAATGTTCTAGATTTTTTTCACCAAGAAGTTGATGCGTACAACCTTTTTGGTTTGTACCACTACAAGTATGAAATCTCATTTTTCTTTTTGAATGATCTTAATGAAATGTTCTAGACCTAAGAGATTTCTTCCCAACAAGATCCAATTTTTATTTTTTCCTGAGATTTTCATCATATATAGCCACTTAAATGATATACAAAGCTTACTTGTTATTATGGCTACACTGATCGAACAAGTACTTCTTTCAGATCTTTGGACTTATGTTGAGTTTAGGAATTTGATTGAAGATGAAACCACCTTTCAAGCCTATAAAAGAAGTCTTTCACAGTTTCTTAATAGACTAGCGATTGTAATTCAACGACATACAACACTAGCACTTTTGAGTCTCTCTTCACTTAGAAGGAAGAGATCGTTGCTCGGATACATCTGATTTTTATGTCAATTTTAGTTTGACATCACAGAACCCCTAAAAATAATTTGCTTTATTTCTTTATCTTTGGCACACTCTCGCACAAAAATCCTTGTGATTTTTCCACATTTGGTTATAATTCTTAATGGTTTCTTTCAATCTAAGAACAGGTCTTTATTACAAATCTCGTGGATTAGTTGATAGTTCTGAATGTGTCAATACCGAAACAACGGTTTCTTGGAGATAAGGGCGTATCTTTTGAATTTCCTAACATCACGTGTGTTTGTTACAACGGCTCTGACACATACGACTATCACGATTTTCAACGCCGATTTACCAGGATATGGGCATGTGGAACAGTAGGTTTCTCTCACCACTTATCACTGACGTATAAAAGGGTTTTTGACGGTTGGTTTTCTCTCACCGTTCACAAGCAAGGTTGTAGAACTCGTTATTCAGTACTTGTTCGACTGACTACCAAGTGGCGAGTACTCAGGAGTACTCGGATTCGGTAATTCATGTAGAAATATTTTTAGGGAAATTATATTTGACAAATTCATTAGTTGATTGAAATATATAACAAAATTAGATATATGTGAATACACAAAAACTGAAAAACACATAATGGTCTCACTTCGAGAATAATTATTGGAAATTTAAGATATATATGTAGTAATAATCACATGTGTGTTTGTTAAATAATAAATCATTGAGTATATTATACATATGAATCACTGAGTTGACTGGGTTTTACAAAACTGCTCAGTTCAGTAAGGGGCCAATTGGGAAGTACTCGAGATTCTGTACATCGTCTCGATTAGGGGCCGAGTAGCGAGTACTCGAAGGAGTAATAGCTTTCACGATCTTTAATTAAGTAAAAATACGTTTGATGGTACAAGATTAAAAGTTATATTTTATACAAACAACATCTAAGAAAAAACATCTAATTAATGCTAATTCATGTAGTGTTTGAAAGCATTTATGAACTTTTAGATTTTGGGTGTGTCCGACGTAGAGGTTTTTGAGAGTTTTTAAGATAAAAAAAATTTCTTAAAGAAATAAAGTTCATTATATAGTAAAAAAATGTAGCTTTTATTTTAAATAAAATAACTCATAATCTAAGACCATTTTAAAAAGCTTTGGAAATCTTTTACCTTTAATGTGAGTTTTCTTCAAAGCTCATTATTATTCATTTATTTATATTGATTGTTTATTATTGTTGGATTACATAGTTTTTTTTAATACTTTTATTGACCACTCAATATATATTAAGTGGTCCTTTGTACATTCAATCCCCGTCTTCTAATGGTATTTTATTTTACCATTTAAGTATATTTTAATTTTTAATTAGTTTATTTATTACTAGTTAGTTAATTCTATCAAACATTTAATGTCTTTTATTACACAATTTTAATGTATTTTATTGAGAAATATACAACATCTCATATTGACCACCAAAACAATATATATATATATAAAGTAAATTACAATTTTGGTCATTCTCGTTAAATTCATCTGCATTTTTTGTTTGAATTTTGAATTTTTGTCATGGCTTGTATCTAGGATTTTTTTTCCAGGAAATAGGTCGCAGCTCATATCTAGGATTTTTAGTAGTTGTATGTGTGGTCTCTATGCGTTGCCATTTCCACATTCTGGTGTGGCCTTGAAGTGGTGTTCCGATCAGGGGCGGTTTTGCTATGGTTCTCGTAGTGACATCGGCAACGCTTGATATTTCTGTACGCAATGTAGTAAATTTTCTATTTTTTTCTTCAATTATCATGAAACTACAAATTTCTATGCCATGTCTACTATGAAATTTTATGTCCGCACATGATTCCAATCTTGTCCACAACGTCAAGAGAGGTCTCCTCACCCTCCTCCATGCCATTATAGACCCAAACCCCAGAGCCTTACATAGAGAAAGAACATTTGATAACACCCACATTGGCAGATTTTGGTGTATCTCGCGGGGTCCCGAGCCACCACTTGATTTTATGTCGTGTAATTTTTTTCTAGTAACTCTATTAAAAATATATGAAGCTACAACAATAAGTTTTGCATCTTGAACACCCGTAGAAGCATATTATACCTCGTATGTGAACAAATACATGTCTCCCTCATGGGAGGTATCGATATTTCAATCTCTAAAACTCATTCTCTTGTTCTCATTGACTCTTTTGAGCACAACCTTCCAAATTTGTGAGTCAGAGCATCATCATAGACCAAACCCTCAAATTATTGTCTAACCTAAATTTCATTTGTCATGATAACATGTCCATAATATTTGAATCACTCTCAGGAAGATTATACAATCTCATCCTACACTTCTTCACTTGTCTATCTCTCTGCGACTTAATTGCATCATATAATGATAGAACTTGCATATTGTTAGAATGATTTGATCTTGAAATTTAATATTTTATTAATGTATGTAGCCGTACAATCTGTCAATAGGTAAGTCAAATTAAATGACAATTTTTATATGAACTTTGTCGAGTTTTAGCTTTAGCTGACATACACAATTTCTTGAGTAAAAGTAACAATCGAAGCTAAAATGCATTCATAATAAGCACACAATAAACTTGTTCTAAGCTAATCATATACAAATATAAAAAAAAAAAATTTATACATTTTCAGACATTTCATTTTTATAAATGAAACCCACTTTATGACGTAAACATAAAATCGTATATTTTTGTTGAAAATTTTCTTAAACCACACTTTAATAATTATCATTAAAAAATAGATTAACGAGTACAATCTTAATGAACATAGACTAAAATACATTTGACGATCACTTGTAATTTAATCATTTCAAATAATATTGTCAAAATATAAATTTATGGTTTTTTTTTTAATTTACTTTATTTCAATCTTGAATATTTCTTGAACCTTGATTAGAATCAATAGTTATTTTATTTTGAACATTTTCCCATATTCTTTCAAATCATAATTTTCAAATTACAGTCATTAAAATTATAAAACAACAAACATAATATTCATTAGATCTGTTATCAAAATTTATTGTATCATATGCTTATTTAATGATTTTATCATACAAAGTTCATCCAAAAAGCAAGATTGTATGCTTTTTTCCTCAAAAAATTACTTAATACTTTTTTTAACCTACTCCTAAACTACACTAAAAATTCATTTATGTCCACGACAGGATCTGAACCCTTAACCAAGAGAGAGAAACACCTGATAGCACTAGGCTATAAGCCCTTTGGTAATTAATAATACTTAACAATTAACATTATTTATTATATAACATTAATGATAACTATAAGAATATAAGCTAAATTGGACTTTGTCGACTTTTAGCTTTAACCGACATACACAATCTCTTGAGTAAAAGTAACAATCTAAGCTAAATTTGATTTATAACAAGCACACAATAATCTTGTTCTAAGCTAATCATATACAAATATAAAAAAAAATTATACATTTTCAGACATTTTATTTTTATAAATGAAACTTTTTTTATGATGTAAACAGAAAATTATAGATATTTGTTGAAATTTTTCTTAAACCACGCTTTGATAATTATCAATAAAATAGATTGTAGGGTACAACCTTAATAAACATAGACTAAAATACATTTGATGATCACTTGTAATTTAATCATTTCAAATAAAATTGTCAAAATATGAATTTATGTTTTTTTTTCAATTTTTATTTATTTCAGTCTTGAATATTTCGTAAATATTGTTTAGAATCAATAGTCTATTTTATTTTGAACATGTCCCCATATTTTTACAAATCAGAATTACCAAATTATAGTCATTAAAATTATAAAACAACAAATATAATATTCATTATTTATGTTATCAAATTTATTGTGTGACATGCTTATTTAATGATTTTATCAAAGTTCATCCAAAAAGCATTAATACTTAACAATTAACATTATTTTATTATATAACATTAATGATAATGATAAGAATATAATATTAAAAAAAGGAGATCGTATATCATTTTTACCGTTTTACCCTTCAATCCAATAAATACTTACAAACTCACATAAGTCCAAAAACAACCTCTTTCCTTTATCTCTCTCTAGAAAGCTTTTCATCTTTATAAGCTCTCTCTCTGTCTCCCTCTCTGTCTCTCTCTCTCTCTCTCTCTCTCTCTCTCTCTCTCTCTCTCTCTCTCTCTCTCTCTCTCTCTCTCTCTCTGATCCAAAGAACTCCCCTCTTTCGCTAAAAGCAGGAGATAGAAATGAGTTGCAATGGCTGTCGAGTTCTACGAAGGGGTTGCGGTGAGAACTGTGTCCTGAGACCATGTTTGGAGTGGATCCAATCACCCGATGCACAAGGCCACGCCACCCTCTTCATCTCAAAGTTCTTCGGCCGCAGCGATCTCATCAATTTCATCACCGCCGCCCCCTCCGACAACCAACGTACTGGTGTGTATAGTCTAATTAGTAATTAACAACTCTCTTCAATTCATCCAACTTGCATTCCAATTTTAAATGTTTTCATCTAAATTTTGCATCTATTGATTGTGCATTTCAATTCTCGCAGCGTTGTTCCAATCGCTTTTGTACGAAGCGGTTGGGCGGACAGTGAATCCGGTGAACGGTGCAATGGGATTGCTTATTACCGAAAAGTGGCACCTCCTTGAGGCTGCTGTGGAGACTGTCCTTTCCGGTGGTTCGCCGATTCCAGTTGGTCATGAAACTTCGATCGCGGAAGTTGACGAGAGTTCTGAGGTCTTCAAAGTTAGAGGTGAATGGGCAATGACAACAATCCAGAATCAGACCAATGCAGGGAACTCCAACGCAATTCCACCAGCAAATGTAGTGATTGCTGATGACAAAAACCAAAGTTTCTCGATCATTCCAACCTCTAACATTGGAATGGACTTGGGGATGAGTTCGCGTCGCAGTGACGGTGAAGAACCAAAGCTGCTGAACCTTTTTCCTTAACGGAAATTTTTAGTGTAATTGCAGTGGAATTATGTTATGAATTATGAAATACATTACTAGTCGTATGGTAAGAGACTCCCTTTTTTAGAAAAAAGTTCTTAGTAATAAATAAATATACCGAAGATTTTCGTCGTCTACAATCGACGATGGCTATATGCAATTTCTAGTGTTTCCTTTTCCTTGACGTATGTTCGTGTGTACTCTCTCTCTCTCTCTCTCTCTCTCTCTCTATATATATATATATATATATATATATATATATATATATATATATATATATATATCTAAAAAGTTACAAAACTACAAAATTCGTCTCTACGGTTACTAAAAAATCTCAGTTTAAGGACAACTGTGAAAAACACTATACCACTAGTCCTTATGTTTTCAACTTCTTACGCGGTTGGTCCTTGAATTGTTTAAAATAACTAAAATACCCTATTAGTTTATTTTGGAATTTTAAATATATTCTTTAACTAATTTAATTTAAAAAATGCACCATTAACCCTACTTATAAACCCTATTTTTTCCTTCGCTTCATCACGTGGACTTCCTTCACATGTTCATATTTTTAGTTATGGCCAACTGCTAGATTCTTCCCTTTTCTATCCCGTTGGTGGTTACGAAGCACAAGATTGAACTACTTAGTGTAGGGTTTGCATCAAATTACTTGTTTATTTTGTCTTCGGATTTCACTGTAAGAAGCGCTGAATCATTAATCCCTAGATAAATGTATCGAAGTTCTTACTCATTTTGTCACTATTTTTAACAAAGGTTTTAAGATGAAGGTGAGCATCTAATAGAGTGTTACACTTCAGAAATAGTTTTTTTTTTTTATTTATCAAGATGGAGGTTCACATCAATGAAAATTTGATAATCGATGTTTCAAGATGGAGGTCTGCATCAAGATTCTTGTTGAGATTTTGCATGAGAGGGGGGGGGGGGGGGGGGGGACCATGGGATAAATAGATGGACATTTGATCATCTATGTAATGAAGAGGTTAAAAACAATGTTCAGTTCTTTTGCCATACACAATGAAAATGCAGGGAACTACAAAAGAAATTAAAGTCACATGTTGAAGAATGTATGCATCCTGAAGCTTGGCTTTGTTTTCTTTAGCACTAGAACATACATCTATATCTTATTGATTCAAATATGAAGTCTTTTTTGGAGATTGGGAGCTTGGGTGTCAGAGCAACAAATGTGCATCAGGGCGACAATTAAAACTCTTTGTACGAGATATATTTTGGGAATTTAAATATGGTGTAATTATAAAATTTCTGGTGCATTCTTGTTTAGTTTATCTGTAATCTTTTTCCACTCAAATTGCAAAGATGATAAGATAAGTGTTCGCAAGAATTTTCTAAGCTTCATTATTGCTTTGTATTTCTTTTTCCGCTTTCCCTTTTTCATATTTTGATTCTTCGTGTTCCAAATAAAATCGATAGTGGTTCATAATTTAATTTTTTTCTTCGATTCTTTGCAAGATGTTATTTTTAGTTACTTTCCATATAAGGTTTTCTATGTTTTTTTCTATAATTTTGATGGCATTGGAAGTGGCGGTGGAAGGTGGTAGATAGAAAGGAGAGGAAGGGGTGTGATAGGGTTGAGGTGCGAAAGACTCTTAGTTTAGATGGAACTCATTATATCTAACACAACCACATATAATTAAGTGTGCCTTACCTAACGTTGACACAAAAGGTGTTTTCTTGTCGAAGAAGCCATACCTCGACGCCATGATGTGTCTTGGCGCCATAATGCACCTTATAAAACGTTGATATCACTTACTTGGGTGGCTACCTATACGACCATGACATTTCAACTGTATATCTAATTTTGTAATATGTTTAAAAAAGTTTAGATTGCAATAATAATATGCCCTCATAATGTTTTTTTCTCTTAACGAGAAGTGATCTCTATTATAAGAAATATAAATATAAAAATATAAAGATAAAAATTATATATATATATATATATATATATATATATATATATATATATATATATATATATATATATATATATATATATATATATATCAATATATTTTTATAAATATTTTGGTTTGATGTGATTGATTTAACTCATTAGACTCAATTAATTTCAATTTGCCCCATCTAAGTAGCAATTATTTGTTGGTTTCTTGGTATTTATAGGTTTCCATATTTTTTATCATCATGTTCCTTACTAATTCAATACTCATATATAAGATTCTAATATAAAGTTAACACTAAAACTAATAGATATTTTCAAGTATCTTAAATTGAATTGTTATCATATTAGATGATGATATTATTGCCGATTATTCGTCGCAAATTATTAACTTAACTTCAACAATAAATGTCTAAAATTTGGTCATTAATCAAGTCGCTGCAATTTATTTGATTTTTATAGGAAAAACTTTCAATTCTTAGTTTTTTCCTTTAAAAATATCAAAATTTGAAACGTCTGTTTTGATATTTAAAAACAATTGACTTTTCGTTAATGATTAATAAATGTATAACAAAATAAATCAAAACTACAAAATAAAGACATTATAGAAAATAAAAAAAGCTGAATTTATTCTGAAAAAGAGTTTTTGGTACGAGATAGCTAAAATGAGAAAAAAAAAATTGGGAGTAATCAACAAAATCAATTTCTTTTTAATAAATATATAAATTGAAAAAGAGAAAAGAGCCTAGATATTGATTAATACATTATTTCCCATTTTCATCTACCATAGATAAGTTCTTATATAGGAAAAATATTTCAGTTAATTAATAATTTTGCATAAGTTAAAAAGGTTGGAACGTTTCAAGGGGATATGAGTCAAGATAGATGTCTTATCTATTTGGATAATATGTATAATAAAAGTTATAAATATATTGATATATACATGTAGTAAACTATCATTTATAATTTAGCTTCCTATATGTGATGCATATTAGATTTGGAATCCCGAACCAAAAGATCATAAAATGAATGACGAATACTATGAAAATGATCCCTAGCCCGATAGCCACATACCTAAAAGAATCATTTACATCCCTATAAAAAAATGTGTTTCTACTCATATCCCGAATCCCATATTCCCATATTTCTCATTTCTCATATTCTAATAAAATAGTACCATTTACGCCACATGTCATTTGATTAGCCCCTCCTAAGCTTATTTTCCCGCTCATTTTCCTTCAAGTGAAATTACTAAACTACCCTTTAATGTCTTCAAATTGGTCGGCATTATAATCTTTATAAAGATAAAGATATTCATAATCAATCCCACTAAATTTGCAACAAATTGATTGACTAACTATAATAAGCATAAAGATAAAGATGCCTAATTTGCTTTTGCATTTTTGAAAATCAAATCACACAATCTTATTTGTTCATTGGTTTAAGCTATTAACTCCATTATTTACGCTTAAATTTTCTCTTTGATGAAACTTAATCCCAATATATCTTCTTCATTTTTCAAAACCATGATCGTGCAAATCAGACACATAATCGCAAGAAATCACAACATTTCTTCTTCCTTTCACTCTCTCGAACACCTAGATGGGGAGTTCTTCTTCTGTCTTTTGTTGCTCCTAATTTGATTTGATTTTTGTTAGTAATTTGAAGAAGTTTGGTCCCAATCATATCAAATCATCGTTGAAAACAAACAAATTGCAAGGTTACAATTTTTCCTTCATTCTCGCTGGCTTCTCGCAACCCTATCTCCCTCTTTCTCAAATTCCATTTTCTTCTCCACGTTCCCCTATTGCAGGAGTTAGGTGATGGTTCGGTTATATTTGTCGTCTTGGGATTATGGTCTCATCTATTGGTTTAACATTTATGGATGTTAATGATGGTGGATTCACTTGAGAACTTCTGGTTCACGAATTCTTCTTATTAAGGTTCTTAATTCATGGTATGCAAGTTTATTTTTTTTCCATTCTATATTTCTGATTATTACAAAGTCTTTCTATTGAAAATTTGCTCATTTGTTGTTTGAATTCTTGGGTAAAAGTTAGGGAAAAAATCCGACTTAACCTAATTTCAATCCAAGAGACATCTTCATGACTTTCTTAAAATAAATGAGAAATTTTGTACGGAAGCATAACAAAATTTGTTGTATTCTCCTTTACCCTCCACTAATTGCTAATGGGCTCATTTCTCTAACACGATTGGTTCCCCTTCTCAACACACTGATGAATAAGGTAATCTATATCATCCTTTTCATATTCTCTTAGAAGAAAAAACAATTTTGATCCCTTGTTTATGTTTTTTTTTATAGAATTCTTTGTTTAAAGATGCATTGGATTCTCATGGTTTCCTAATTCAAGTTTTACATGATTCTGTTCTTTGGCTAATAGCTAACATGTTTGTTGTTGATTTAACTTTTAGCCCTTTTAGTACTATGATTCAAGTATATAGGGGTGAGACAATTATTCTTTTCGGTTGTGCTTTGGAACAAAATATTGTTGATCTTCCAGATAATGAAGTAGCAAAATACTATGAGGAATTTATTTATTTTAGGTATAAATTCTCTGTTAAAAGCCTAAGAACGGTTGTTTTTTTAGAATTCCATGGATAATGGGCTTATATTTTGCCTTGCAAAATGACTCATTTGATTGCTAAACTCCCAATCTTTCAGTTTTTAAGATACGAGGGCATACTTATTCTACTTGATTTCAATTTCAACTTACACCGAAAACTTTCAAACATTTATTCTTCTATAGTAGATTTAAATACTAAGTATTTATAATCATACTTAAGGACTTACAATACCTTGAATTTGATTGACTGTTTTGTTCTTTTTGTATAAAATTGTTTTTTGTGGCATCAGTCAATCTCTCATCTTAAATTATGTCAAATTAGGTTTATGTTGAGTTGACTTTGAGCTTTTTTGGCTGGTTTTGTACCTCACCACATGAGATGAAGAGGCCCATGGCATGGGTGTTGTCATTGGTATAGCCTCCGTGACATAAGGAAGCTAACTATGGACGATAAGACTGGTGACATTGTTTAAAAACCCCTTTCTCTATCTCTATTTTTCTAAGACCCACACACATGTTTCATTGATTACTAACAATTTAGAATGGGTGAATAGTAACTTTCGGGTGTTTCTTTTTGAATTAATAGAAAAAGGCTCAAACTTTAAAGTGGAAGAATGGAGGGTGTATGTATTCTGACCATAAATTGCATTTCATTTCCCTTAACCCATAGGAAGTATATATACAGAGTACAAAGAGGTCATCAGTCATATGTTAGATTAAACCTATGTAATAATAATTACGATGATGTTGTGAATTCATATAAGATACCTTTTGAGGCCTTTGCGTAGAAATCGCTTTGCATTGACATATTTGAACAAATATGGACAAATTTTGACATCAATCTCATTCCATAAATCATATAAGTTAATTGGAGAATAAATGTTAGAAAGAACTATTATCAATCTTGTGGTAACATTCAAAGATAAATTCTTCTATCCTCTTTCCCACAAGTTACTTATATGGAAAATAAATATAATAAATTAACACTAGATTTAAATAATAAAATAAGTTTTAACATAACATTCTTTGTTGTATCTAAAGCTAATATTATAATTTTTTTTTAGATTTTATGTTGATAGGATAATATTTGATTTTTTAGATTTTTTTTGAAAAAAAGTGAGTGTACGTCTGATTATTATATCTTTATGGTGATCGTTTGGACTTGCCCTTAAAATCAAAGATGATTTGTGCATTTATAAGAAATATTGGTTTTGTGAAATTAAAAGCTAAAGTTTTGTACTAATACTAAATTTATATTATATGCATAAGTGCATCTATAAGTGAGAGGATCACAAGAACATGTTGGAACAATTCCCATGTCTACGTTACAAGGCCCTATGGTTGCAAGTGAGTTATGCGCATAAGATTGTATTTCAAGTAATGGATACTACAATGTCTTCTCCATTGAAAATGACTATGAAAAAGTGATGATTAAATATTAGTCAAAAACTCTTCTTGATATAAAACAAAAATTAAAAATGATTATGAAAAGGTGATAATTAAATATTAAATTATTTATATAAAAAATTATCTCATACAATGCATCAATAGTTTGAATATAATTTTTTACCTGCACAAATAAATATATTGGAAGAGTAAATTACACAAATGGTTCTTATGGTTTAAAGTAATTTGCATATTTGGTCAATAACTTATTTTTTTTAATTCGGAAGGTCTCTATGTTCATTATACATACTCATGACTTTTATAAAATATGTGGATTTACATGTGTAATTAAATACTTACCAATTACCAAGTTATTAAAAAAATGCAATATTACAATTCATAAGTTTTTTTAAATTAATGATATACTATTTTATTAAGCAAACAATCTTTTAATTCTATTTAAAATTAATATCAATGGGTTCTACGAGTTATAACCTAGTAAAGAATAAAAGACTCATTTCAAAATTACAATTTTATATTTTATAGTATCAAAGCTACAAGGTCATATCAACATTTGGATCAAACATACTAGTCTCAGAATAATTAATTTTTTTAATCAATTATTATATTTATTATATATAAGATAAAAATAGAGTAATTTACATGAATGGTCCCTATGATTTGGAGTAATTTGTACGATTGGTCCATAATTTAGTTTTTTTTTTTTAACTTGGAAGTTCCATATTGTTTGTTTTTGTTACGCACTTGGTCCTTACTTTTTGTTTTTGTTACACTGTTGGTCCTTGTCTCACTTAAAAAGACTATTATTTAAATAGAAAAAAATTGAAGATAGGTAAGGTAAGCTAAGAGGATGGGGTTGGGGTGCGTTTATTTAAATAAATTATAAAATCAAGAACAAAATAATCTTTTTAGGTAATACAGGGACCAAGCACGTAACAAAAACAAACAGTAGGGACCTTCTGAGTTCAAAAATAAATTATGGACCAAACATAAAAATTACCCTAAACCATAGGGACCATTTGTGTAATTTACTCAAAATCATTTACTTATAGTTTTGTATATTCATGAGTTTTCTTCTTATCTTTTTTCATTACACAAATGCTCTATATGGTTTAATTTATGAGAAAATTCATCAAATAATAAAGAGGGAATGTTTAAAGCAAATGGTCAAGAAAAAACACAATTTTATAAAATGACCATGACTTCCGTAGAGGAGCGCTCTACAGAAGTTCTTATGCTCTGAGAAACAAGAAAACTCTGAGAAAATGACATGGCGAGGGGAAAAAGACAAAAAGAAAATTATAAAATTTTAATTCCGCAAAGGGTGCATCATTCCATAGATATGCCCTCTGTATATTTGTTCTTTAGAAGAGTAACTCTTAGGAATTGCTCTTTGCTAAAACATGGCTTATTTATTCGCTAAATTCTAAGTCTATTTCTTAGAAACATAGTTTTATAGTTTAAATTGTTATTTTGAATTAATGATATGTGTTAAATGTTGATACCTCATTAGATTTAGAAGAAAACACATACAAAAATCATTATTAGGTTATGTTTTAGTGAAGAACAATTCCTCAGAGATACTCCTCTCACTAACAGATTCGTAGAGGGCAACTCTGTGGAACAATACACCCTCTGCGGAATTAAAATTGTATAATTTTTTTTGTCTCTTTCCACCACCACGTCATTTCCTCAGAAGATTTTCTTGTTCCTTAGAGCATAAGGACTTCCGTAGAGCCGCTCTATGCGGAAGTCGTGGTCATTTTATAAAATTGTGTTTTTAATGCTCATTTGCTTGAAACACTCCCCTCTTTTTGGTTATTTGATGAACTTTCTCTTAATTTATTGCATAGTTGGTTTGTAAATGACACTTCTACTCTTTTTTAATTTATTTCCTTTTTTCTTATACATATTTTGTCATACCCTCAAACTGACATGACAGAAACGTTCGGGAACGGAGGACGTCATGTACAGTATCACAACAATTGTATAATAAGAATCAAAGCAAACACAACCATTACATTGATTAAGTAAAGTATTTACATCTATTTGATACATAGTTTGTATGACATCAAAATGTATGACAAAAGTATTAAAGACGCGACTCCAAAAGCTCCATCTTCTCAAACCTGCGGGTGTACCTGTCTACCGGCTCCTTAAGAATACAAGTGGTTTTGAAAGTGTATCAACATTTAAGTTGGTGAGTTCATAAGAATGTTTTTGCAATGAAATCTTGTCTTTGAATCTTTGAAAATGTTTGTATGTTTCTCAAGAACATCCAATATTTTTCTTTAGTAGTGAAAAGTAGTCTTAGACCTTAAGACCAAAATGTACGTTTGTTACTGTATTCAGTAATTGTATATCATAGTAATGTTTAATAAGAATCCTTGTCTGAATATATTTGTATGTATGCATGGATACCACCAGCTGTATTGTATAGTATTGTTTTGTATGAAATCCTTGGATACCACCATTAATAGTGTATAGTATTGTTTTGTATGAAAACCTTTGTATAAAATCCGTGGATACCAGCAGTAGTAGTGTATAGTATTGTTCTGCATGAAAATCTTTGTATGAAATCCCAAGATACCACCAGTAGTACTGTATAGTATTATTCTGTATGAAAACCTTTATATGAAATCCCTAGATACCACCAGTAGTAGTGTATATCATTGTTATGTATGAAAACCTTTGTATGAAATTCCCGAATACCACCAATAGTAGTGTATAGCAGTTCTATTAATTAAAATAAAACCATGTGTTTGTAATTCCCTAGAATCCTCCAGTTGTATTTCATAGTAGTTCTATTAATTAAAATAAAACTATTTAAAGAGATGATATCCCGTAAACAAATGTTTAATTTATATTGTTGTGAGTTTGATATAACCATGCTTGATGTGATCTAGAGACCTCTATGACGTTCTTCAGGCGTCGGAATGGTATGACATTTGTCACCCCAGGCTTGCCGGCCTAATTGTAGCTAACAGTTCAAGTGTGGGATTGCCAGTCCCGTATAGATCTATACACAAATCTCAAGCTCTCCATCCAGGAGACTCTGTTATACTGTATAGGATTTAGTTCCGTACCCTGATGGATACAATTGAAGTAGTGCCTCACAACCCCAAACTATACCTATTATAGTTTGAATGTATGTTCTCGTTTCGTGTATTGAATTCAATAAAAGTAATGTAATGTTCCAAAACTATGTCAACTATAATTTAAATGAATGTTATGTATTGTACTGAAGACTTTGCAATTTTGGTTGTATGTTGAAAACTACCCTTATGCTCGACATGTTACAAAAGGGTTAAAAATATATGAATATTTTTATTAAATGTTGTGATTACTCGGCTTGTATCAATTGCAAAAGTTTTTAATCAGTTTGAAATCGTTTGTATAAAAAAACAAAAGTCCTTGTGTTTTACTTATATTTCCCCCCCTGAAAACATTAAAAACAGTGAAAATGTAGGGGTATGAACTCACTTGTAGTATGTGTCCGTAACTGGATAACAGACTATAGAGATGACCCTTGAGTTGGCGTACGCGGAACTAACAGTATCCTAATAATAGTTAAACACATAATTTTATTTAAATTAGCGAAATTATTAATTAAAGTGTTGGAAAACACTTGTTTTGTGCTGGGAATAATTACCGAGAATCGTTTGAAGTGAATGGGAGGATTTTCGGTCAACGCTCAACCGAGAATCAGGTTCTCGGCCCTAATGAGTTTTCGATCGGAACAGGTTTTTGGCCGAACACAGATTTTCGGTTATGGATTGATTTCGATCACTTGAAGATATGAAGGTTGTTCTTGGTGAAAATATAAAGATTTGAATGTTTCCAATTAAAGGTATGAATGTTCTTGGATGATCCTTGGGAGCACAATGAGAGTGTTTTCGAGTGAAATGAGTGAGAAATGGTCAAGTTTTCGAAGTAAAAACTTATATACGGTTGGGTTTTCGGCCGGAAAAGGGTTCTCGGCTGAAATTTGTTCTCGGTCCGAAGGTTTTCAGCCCAAAATAGTTTTCCGTAACGACTTTTTGCTATTTCGAGGAAAAAATCTTGGTTTTTTGAGTGTTTTTGGCTCCAAAAACTTATATAACCTTTATTTATATAAATTAAATTATTTTCTAACCCTCATGAACTTAACGGAATAAATAAAACTCAAAATTTATTTATCGGATTTGACTTTTATTGACATGGAAATTATCAGGTTGTCACGTTATCCCCCCCCCCCCCCCATTAGAGGATCATGCACTAGGAAAAAGCTCCCAAGTGAATTCGGGTCCTCGCTTGGCATTCCAGCGAACCTTCACTATCGGTTTGCAACTTTGTTTCGTTTGTTTGATTTCCCTATCCATGATTTCTACTGGTTCTTCCACAAATTTAAGACTCTCATTTATCTTGATTTCTTCAAGTGGAATCATAAGAGTCCCATCAGATAGACACTTCTTAAGATTTGACACGCGGAAGACAGAATGTATGTTGCTAAGCTCTTGAGGTAGACGGAGTTTGTAGTCTATTGGGCCGATTCTAGAAAGAATCCCGAATGGCCCGATATATCTTGGATTTAGCTTTCACGCTTTCCAAAGTGTATCATGCCCTTCCAGGGTGAGACCTTCAACAGAACGCGATCACCAACATGGAATTCCAAGGGTTTTCGCCTCTTTTCTACGTAGCTCTTTTGTCTATATCTCGAGGCTTTTAGTCGTTCTCGGATTTGGACTATCTTTTCTATGGTTTCTCGAATGATCTTCGGGCCAGTGAGAGTGTTGTCATGAACTTGTCCCTTAGCTAGCTGTGTATCACCCACTTCAGCCCAGTACAGAGGGGATCTGCACTTACGGCCGTAAAGGGCTTCGAATGGAGCATCCTTGATGCTAGAGTGATAGTTGAAGTATTATGAGAACTCAACAAGTGGCAAATGGGTATCACATGCTTTACCAAATTCGATCACTCATGCGCATGTCTTCTAGTGTTTGAATGGTTCTCTCACTCAGCCCGTCGGTTTGTGGATGGTAGGATGTACTCATGTCTAACCTAGTTCCAAGAGCCTTCTGAAGTGACTGCCAAAATCACGAGGTGAATCTACTATCTCTATCTGAGATAATAGATATTGGCACACCATGCATTCGTACTATCTCTCGGATGTAAGTTCTATTTAACTTCTCCATTTTGCCTGTTTCTTTGATTGGCAGGAAATGGGCGGACTTGGTTAATCTACCAACGATCACCCAAATAGTGCCATGATCACCCGGGTTCTTGGGCAACTTGGTAATGAAATCCATTGTAATTCGTTCCCACTTCTACTTAGGTATCTTTAGTCGTTGAAGCAAACCTGAGGGCTTTTGGTATTCTACCTTAACTTTGGCACAAGTTAGGCACTTGCCCACATAGGTAGCAATCTCGGCTTTCATGTTTGGCCACCAATAGAATTTCTTAAGATCCAGATACATCTTATTTGAATCTGGGTGAACGGAGTATCAAGTTTTGTGGGCTTCGTTCATGACAACCTCCCTGTAAACATCGAACCTTGGGGTCCAGATCCAGTTCTTGAAATAATTAACTCCGTCTCCCTTGATATCAAATTTCTTCGCCATTCCCTTAAGGCTTCGTCCGGCACATTTTCGGATTTTAGGGCTTCCTGCTGAGCCTCTTTGATTTGTGTGGACATGTGGGAATGGATTGTCATTGTGAATTCTTTCACTTTGCGACCTAAGTACTCCTTTCAGCTAAGGGCATCAACTATTACATTGGCATTGTCGGGATAATAACGAATTTCGTATTAGTAGTTAGTAAGTAGCTCTACCCATCGTCATTGCATCATGTTAAGCTCATTCTGATCAAAGATGTATTGAAGGCTTTTGTGGTTAGTAAAGATAGTGCACTTAGTACCATAGAGGTAATGTCTCCAGATTTTAGGGCAAAGACCATTGCTCCCAACTCAAGGTCGTGTCTAGTGTAATTGACTTCGTGTGCCTTAAGTTGTCTCGAGGCATAAGCAATTACTTTTCCTCGTTGCATGATCACACAGCCTAGCTCTTGATAGGATGCATTACAGTATACAACAAAATCATATGTCCCCTCTGGAAGAGACAATATAGGGGCGCTGCATAGGGCTTGCTTCAGGGTTTGGAACACGGTGTCTTTTTCTCTCCCCAAATAAAGGTTACACCCTTTTGAGTCAGGGTAGTAAGTGGTTTGGTGATTCTGGAGAAGTTTTGTATGAATCTACGATAGTAGCCAGCAAGAACCAAGAATTGACGGATTTCCATGGGCATTATCAGTTCTGACCAATTCTCAATTGTCTTTATTTTAGAAGGGTCCACGTGTATTCCTTCTTCACTGACCACGTGACCAAGGAAAGTTACATTCCTAATCCACAACTCACACTTAGAGAATTTTGCATATAGTCTTTCCGTCCTCAAGGTTTCTAGCACTTGTCACAAGTGTTGACTATGTTCTTCCCTGCTCCGTGAGTAGACGAGTATATCATTTATGAGTACTATCACAAATTTGTATAGAAAAGGATGACACGCCTAATTCATTAAGTCCATGAACACGACGTGTGTGTCGGTTAGACCGAAGGGCATCACTAGAAACTCGTAGTGACCATATCGAGTTCAAAATGTTTTCTTGGGAACATCACTCTCCTGGACTCGTAATTGATGGTACCCTGATCTCAGGTCTATCTTTGAGAAGTAGCATGCTCCTTGAAGTTGGTCGAACATATCTTCTATTCTGGGTAAAGGATAGCGGTTCTTAATGGTAAGCTTATTCAGCTCATGGTAGTCTATGCACATTCAGAAAGACTCATCCTTCTTCCTCACGAACAAGACTGGTGCTCCCCAGGGTAAGAAGCTTGGCCTAATGAATCCCTTGGTGAGTAGTTCGTTCAGGTGGCTAGATAATTCTTGCATTTTTTTTGGTGCTAGATGATACGGGTATTCGGCTACAGGGGTAGCTCCAGGAATCAAGTTGATACGGAATTCAACTTGGCGTTCAGTGGGAACTCCTGGAAGATATCAGGAAAGTTGCAGACTTCAGGGATGCTCTCGAGGTCTTTAACTTCTTGTTTTTCGTTGACCACATGCGCTAGGAATGCGTGACACTCCTTTCGTAGGTATTTTGGGCTTTAATGCATGAAATGATACGAAGGTTCATGCTGAGTTTATCTCCATAGATAACAATGGATTCGCCATTTGCAGATTAAGGTGAATGGATTTTTCGTAGCAAAGAATATCAGCGCGATTGGGGATCAACCAATCCATGTCGATGATGACATCAAAGCTTTTTATGGATACTGGCATAAGGTCGATTAGGAAGGAATGATTTTTTAAAGTGAGGGTACAACCTATGAATATGCTGTTAGTGTTTTCTTTCTTTCCGTTAGCCATCTCGATGGTGAATATTTCGGTTAGAGGTTGGGATTTATGTTTTAGTAAGTGTTTGAAGTTATGGTTGACAAAACTCCTCTCCGCACCACTATCAAAGAGAATGCATGCATAATAGTTGTCGAGGAGGAACATACATGTGACTACGGTGGGATTAGTGAGTGCCTCCTCCTGGCCCATTGCTAGCACTATCCTTGTGTTGCCAGCATTTCTAGCCTTGGGGCAATCCCTCTTGTAGTGCCCAATTTCACCACACCAATAGCAGGCTTGACCTACTCCAGTTCTAGGGGTGTGGTTGGTTGGTTGTGTCGGTGCCTTGCGAAAACGGGTTGTGTGCCCCTTCCTACTCCATTTGGCGCATTGCATATCACGACAAGGCCCGTGATGATGGAAGTTGCATTTGTCGCACCTTGGGAGGGTTCCAGCATATCGGCAGATGGGTGCTTGTGTAGTGGGAACAACAAGAAGAATGGTAGCAACATGTATTGCCACTATTTGCTGTTTCTTGGAGGGCTCTTGCGAAGATTGGCCCTCTAGTTTGTTCCAAAACTTCTTCTTTCCACCACCTTCTTTAGGTGGTTCGGGAGCAGCTGACACAGAATCTTGGCGATCTCTGTGATCTATTAATGTTTGTGCCAGACGTTTGGCACTATCAAACGTGAGTAGATTAGCAGCTAGGACATTTCCTTGCATCAAGGGAGTTAGTCCCCATATGAATCTCTCCACTTTCTTGCACTCTGGGGTGACCATCCCGGGACATAAAAGAGCCAAGTCACTGAACCTCGCGGTTTAAGCAACGATGTCGGAGCCCTTCATCTTTAGACTCCAGAGCTCTTGCTCGAGTTTTTGCATTTCACCCCGTGGGCAGTATTCGGCGAACATCAGTTCTTTAAAATCATCCCAACTCATAGCATTAGCTATTGATAGAGTCAGGGATTTGACTTTGCTATTTCACCAAGTTAGTGCTCTGTCAGTGAAGGTGCATGCTGCAAATTCTACTTTGCTTGACTCAGGGCACGCACAGATCTCAAATATTGATTCGTTTTTCTCGAACCAACGAGTTAGTGTAATGACTCCTCCGGTGCCATCGAAGGATCAAGGTTTCTTGTTGGTGAAGTCCATGTATGACCACTTCCTTGGGTGTCCGTGACTATCACCAAGGTTTGATGGGTTGGCACCACTACCCCCTGCTAGTGTCGCTCGCATTGATCTGTGACATGGCGGCAGCCACAACGGCTGTTATTGCTGCCTGAAAGACAGCAGGATCACACTGAGGAGGTGGAGGCGACAGATTTATTGGAGGATTGTTATTCTTTCTGTTAGACTTCTTCGGAGGCATCTTTCTCTAAAATAGTTTAAGAGAAAAATGATGATAAGTCCCCTATAGTAGTTATGAGTCAGGTGATACTGAGCCGGGTATATCTTATCCTGACAGTTACAGTGTTCTATTATGCGATTTACAGTGGAAGTCTACTAATACAAGTAAACAATCGCCATTAATTAATAGAAACACATGGAATGGAATTGTACAATGTGATTTGTGCCTAATTCCCCCTATAATCACATAATATACACAAATTATATATAACTAAGACCAAATAGACATTCGATTAAGTGATCCAACTCTAAGTCCACAACCAAACAAGGAACAGGAAGTAAAGTTAAATCACTTATTCTAAGTCTAGAAGATATTATTTATATATAACTTATATGTATACACTTAGAAATTATAGATCTATCAGAAAGAGTTCTTTGTTTTCACGTGTTTGGCTCTAGACTCATAGTGCTACAAAATACTCTTATAGTATTTTAAATGTATGTTCGATTCCAGTGTATCCTTTGTATAGAGTTTGGTAAGTTTTAGACTTCTTGCAACACCCCTATTACTTCCAAACACATGTTAACCGTATCTCCAATAAATATAGTTGATCTGGGTATATTTATCCTAGATATTATTACATAACTCTCCAGGTTTAACCGTAGTGTCCAACATCTAACTACTTTTGTTTTATTCTTCTTGTGATACTGTTTTTGGTATGTATGTATACTCGTATACTTTTTATAAAATACTTCGATTTAAAAGTATACTTTTAGTTCAGAGCGCCTCGACCCCATAGTGTTTGTAGTTGTATATCATGTAACGTTTGATATACTTAGTTCATTATAACCCATGCTCTGATACCAATTTGTCACACCCCCAAATCGAGCCAGTGGAAACGTTCGGGGGCAGAGGACGTCATGTACAGTATCACAACAACTGTATAATAGGAATCAAAGCAAACACAACCATTACATTGATTAAGTAAAGTATTTACATCTATTTGATACATAGTTTGTATGACATCAAAATGTATGACAAAAGTATTAAAGACGTGACTCCAAAAGCTCCATCTTCTCAAACCTGCGGGTGTACCTGTCTACCGGCTCCCTAAGAATACAAGTGGTTTTGAAAGTGTATCAACATTTAAGTTGGTGAGTTCATAAGAATGTTTTTGCAATGAAGTATTGTATTTGAATCTTTGAAAATGCTTGTATGTTTCTTAAGAAAATCCAATATTTTCTTTAGTAGTGAAAAGTAGTCTTAAACCTTAAGACCAAAATATACGCTTGTTATTGTATTCTGTGATTGTATGCCGTAGTAATGTTTAATAAGAATCCTTGTATGAGTATATTTGTATGTATGCATGGATACCACCAGCTGTATTGTATAGTGTTATTTTGTATGAAATCCCTAGATACCACTAGTAGTAGTGTATAGTATTGTTCTGTATAAAAACCTTTGTATGAAATCCTTGGATACCACTAGTAGTAGTGTATAGTATTGTTCTGAATGAAAACCTTTGTATAAAATTCATGTATACCACCAGTAGTAGTGTAAAGTATTGTTATGTATGAAAACATTTGTATGAAATCCCAAGATACCACCAGTAGTAGTGTATAGTATTGTTCTGTATGAAAACCTTTATATGAAATCCCTAGATACCATCAATAGTAGTGTATAGCAGTTTTATTAATTAAAATAAAACCATGTGTTTGTAACTCCCTGGAATCCTCTAGTTGTATTGTATAGTAGTTCTATTAATTAAAATAAAACAATTTGAAGAGTTGATATCTCGTAAACAAATGTTTAGTTTATATTGTTGTGAGTTTGGTATAACCATGCTTGATGTGACCTAGTGACCTCTATAATGTTCTTCAGGTGTCAGAATGGTATGACATTTTCACCCCAAACCTGCCGGCCTAACTGTAGCTAACAATTCAGGTGTGGGATTGTCAGTCTCGTATAGATCTATACATAAATCTCAAGCTCTCTGTACAGGAGACTCTGGTTATACTGTATAGGATTTAGTTCCATACCATGGTGGATACAATTGAAGTAGTGCCTCATAACCCTGTATTAACTAGTTTACGTGTAGTGTTGTAGTGTTCTCTTGTACTAGAAACAATATGTACAACCCTGTAGCGTAAAATAATTATACTTAAAGAATTATATAGTATTGTAATCTTGTATTCGAGAAATAGTATTGTATACCATAAACTATATCTACCATAGTTTATATGTTCGTTTCTGTATAATGCTATTGTAATTGTAAAAAGTGTAATGTATCCCAAACTATACCTATTATAGTTTGAATGTATGTTTCGTTTCATGTATTGAATTCAATAAAAGTAATGAAATGCTCCCAAACCATATCAACTATAGTTTAAATGTATGTTACGTACAATACTCAAACCTATGCAATTTTGGTTGTATGGTGAAAAGTACCCTTATGCTCGACATGTTACAAAAGGGTTAAAAATATCTGAATATTTTTATTAAATGTTGTGATTACTCGGTTTGTATCATGTAACATATACGTTTTAAATTCTTGTTTTGTAATGAAAAAAATTGTGAAATACTACGTGAAATAGAGTGTTGAGTTCTAACAAGATGGTTTTTACCATAAATGAAGTAAAACTATGTTTAGAAGCACTCAGAAAATATTGGAATTCTTATGAGATTACAATTAAAAGCCAAATAGTGAAATTTAATGAAAATATAAAATTTTAAATAAGTAAAATTTTATTATTTGACGTTGTAGAGAATCTCGTTAGAAACTTGTAGGCGAAAACCTCGTCGAAATTCGAGTTATAACGAAGAAGTTATGACCAACCGAAGATCCGCGACAAAACCGGCACGACGCCGAATGACGTAAAAAGTGAGTTTTTGATAAACTACTTTTTAGCCTTAGTAATCTAAATTAAAGTCGTAGTATTCGTTAAACCAAGAAATTCGATAAAAAGAGCGCCAAAATCTGACTTCGTATGAGGAAATTATGATTTTTCGAAGTTTCAACTTAGCAGTAGACAGCTAAAAACTCAAATTTTAGATCGAGCGATATTTGACCGATACATCCTAAACGAGAATCGAAGGTCTCGTCATTTGTAGTACAACGGTAAAAAGTCTGACAAAAACGGATGTCGGATGAAGAAGTTATGAATTTGTAACGGATTTTCCTGTTCTGGCCTGTTAAAAATAATAATATTAAAAATAAATTCAAAATTAGCCGATGAATTCCAAACGAAAGTTGTAGAGCGTAATTTTAGCTACACGTTCATATAAAGAACGTCACAAACAGAGCTCGTATGCGAAAGTTATGGATTTTAGAAGTTCGGGGCTCAAAATTCGAGAAATCTCGCATGAATAGTGTCAGCCACGTCACCTTGCACGAAGCAGCAGCGTCACCGGAGATGTGGCCCAATCTGAAGCCGGCACGTGTTTCAAGTTGATTTGTCCGAGGCCAAGGTCCAGTAAGATTTGGACACGCCTTGCATCGGTGGCCAATCCGATGCGAGCCACGTGCCTCGCCTCGCATCCGACGCCCCACTCCGAGAAAGCCACCAAGCTGATTCGGCACCGCTTCTTGTCCGAGCCTCGCATGCACGCCAGCTCCCCTCCTCTCGCTTCGTGGCCTTCGCTCCAGAAGCCGCGTGTACCTTCTGCCAACGCACCTCCAAACCTCGACCCTATAAATAGAGACCTGTGAACCCTCCCGGCTAAAATTAGAAAATTAACACTTTTTCACCCTAATTCCATATATTCACTATTTTGACTTTTCCCAAAGCTCCGGTATCAATTTTAGCACCCGAAACACGCCCCGAGACCCCCGAGCAGCCCAAAAATTTTATCTTTTTGATTTTGAAGCCCTACCTTCGCAGAGCCCGGTTTTCAATTAAGCTCCCGGTTTTCAACATAGAAAGTCATATTTAAAGACGAAGTGTTGTCCAAATTACTATTTTAACCCCCGGTTAACTTAAAGTGAGTTCAATATATAGGAACAATTGTATGTTATGTGTTATATGTGCTATGTGCTTTTCAGTGTTATTATTCTGAGTTATTTTCCTGTGTTATTTTATTCACTATGTTTACGGCAATTGTAATACCTTTGACCATGTGATCAGTGAAAGGATTTAGATTCACATTGGTACTGGTACGTAGCCTCTGGCCATGTAGAGCATGTCTCCGTAAGAGAATTACTTCTATTCTATGGCATTGGCAAATGGTTAGACAGGACTATAAGCCTGAAATCTTACAAGATGTTAATCAGAAATTGCATGTCTTCTATGCCATTTGGGCCAAAGTTTTATTGATGTATATTAAGAATTGAAAAGTATATCTTTGAATAAAGTCTTTGATTGATATAAATGGTTCTAACATGATCTCATATATGTCTTGTTACTTCTTCTTTGCTTTTGCCACATTGAAGTATATATGTGGTATAACGTTATATTGTATCTATTATTGAACTTACTAAGCGTCACCACTTACCCTATCAATGTTTAACAATTGCAGGTGATAAGTAACTAGTATGTTCACATACTGTTGAATGACTTATAATAATTTGTAATAGTACTTTTGTACTTCAGTTTATGTTTGTATAAATTACAATATCCTGGGTAGTTATGTAATATATAACACTTTGTAATAGACGGTTTGTATCCAATAGTTTCTAATCTCTTTATCAATGTAAAATATTGCTTTTAAGAATATGCAAGTAGCATGTTTTGGAGTAATGATATTATGAAGTATGAAAGTTTTGGTCTTTCAAAAATACAAAAGTTGGTGTCTTTCAACCATGGTATCAGAGCAGTAGTTTAAGCGAACTAAATTCCATAGATTGGTATTTAGACCTAAACTATAAGAAGTTCAACATATGAACTTAATCATTGTAAGTATTGGGATACAAACCATTAGAAATATATAAGTAAATGTTTTAGGTAATAGTAAACCATAATATTCTAAAATACTATCTTACTCCGTATTTCAGATCAATGGTTGAACAAGTAAGTAGCCATACCCCTGAGGTTGGTGGAGATCCTCAACCCGAGGAAGTGAATACTCCAGTATCTACTCGTGAGGAGCGAATCTTAGGTAAACTTACCGGTGTTATTCGACAAACTCTCGAAGAACACAAAAAGAATGATGATAAAGGAAAGGAGAAAGTCACTGGAGAATCTTCAAGCGGAAAGGTGAAGCGTCCCTCGTTCAAAGATTTCAAGAGTAGTGATGCTACAGAGTTTTCTGGTATCCTTAATCCTATACTTGTTCTAACTTGGATTCTGAACACTGAGAAAGTATTTCGTGTTTCTCATGTGGATGATGAAGACAAGGCTATCTATGCTTCTGCAATGCTCATTGGAGAAGCCTTAGTCTGGTGGGAAGCAACATATGAAGCTCTCGATGGATGTGACCAGGAGAACTTATCCTGGGAGTTGTTCAAGACTCGTGTGCTAGAGAAGTATTGTCCTCTAGATATGAGGAGAAGATTGGAGAAGGAATTCCTCGAGCTTAAACAAGGAGGAATGACTGTGAATGAGTATGAAACTCAGTTTAATCGAAGAGCAAGATTTGCTACGAAGTATATTCCAACTGAAGACGAGAAAATTTAGTTATTCAGGGAGGGACTACGACACAAAATCCATGATTTTGTTGTCAATCGGGATGTTCTGTCATTCGATAAAGCCTTTGATTATGCTCGAAGACGTGAGCATGACTTAGAGATACGTGGTGCCACTCTTACTGTTCCAAATCATCCACGTATTGAAAGAACTACTCCTGTTTCCACTATTCCACCAGCTCAATCTATTCGAACTGATCCTAGCAAGCAAGCATAATCTCAGAGTGCTTTTTGTGGCCGCGGTAGGTCACAATCTTTTTCTATTCAATCACCTTCATGTCGCGTTTGTGGAAGGAATCATCCGGTTCAATGCAAAATAGACAATGAATCCATTGTCTGTTATGGGTGTGGGGAAACGGGTCATATAAAGCCAGCTTGCCTAAGGAAGGATGTGACTTGCTATGCTTGCGGTATTACTAGCCACAAGAAGCGTTTTTGCCCTACTCTTACCAGCCAAGTGACGGGAAGTCAAGCTTCTGTTCAACAACCGGCGAGAAGTCAAGTCCCTGTCCAACAACCGAAGAGTACTCCAGCTAAAAAGGAGGACGTGCCAAAAACTAAGGGTCGTGCATTCCAGATTACCACAGAGGAAGCACGTGAGGACCCGAATGTCGTGACGGGTACATTTCTTATCAACTCTAGACCTGCTCACATCTTATTTGATTCTAGTGCCTCGGATTCTTTCGTATCTTATGAATTTGCGCATTCTTTTCAAACTATTTGCTATGCACTCGCGCAATCATTTCACGTAGATACTGCAGGAAGTATATCATTACTTGCTAATAAAATCTATAGGTATTGTGTCATAGAAATTGAAGGCTATAATTTTCTTGCTAACCTAATCCCTATCTCTTTGCCCAATTTAGATATTATTCTAGGCATGGATTGGTTGTCAAAGAACCATGCAGAACTTTTGTGTTACGAAAAGATGGTACGCATTCCTATTGAAGGGGAAGATCCTATTCATGTCTACGGTGAACAAAGGATCTTAAAAATAATCTCTTTCCTTAAAGCTCGTAAATTCATATCGAAAGGTTGTCCTATCTATCTGGCCTATATAGTTGACATCTCAAGAAAGGAGAATAAAACTGTAAATGATATTCCCATTGTTAACGAATATCCTGATGTTTTCCCCGATGATCTGCCTGGACTTCCTCCGGACAGGCAAGTAGAATTCCGAATTGACCTTGTGCCTGGTGCTGCTCTGATTGCAATGACTCCTTATCGTCCTGCGCCAGCCGAGATGAAAGAAATGATGATCCAACTGCAGGAATTACTTGACAAAGGCTTTATTCGACCGAGTACCACTCCCTGGGGTGCTCCAGTATTGTTTGTCAAGAAGAAGGACGGATCGATGCGAATGTGCATTGATTATCGTGAGCTGAATAAGGTGATCATCAAAAACAAGTACCCGCTACCTCGCATCGACGATTTTTTCGATCAACTTCAGGGTGTTAACTATTTCTCAATGATTGATTTGAGATCTAGCTATCACCAGTTGAAAGTACAAGAACAAGATGTACCGAAGACTGCTTTCCGTACTCGTTATGGGCATTTCGAATTCCTTGTCATGCCATTCGGTTTGACAAATGCTCCTACTGTATTCATGGATATGATGAATCGAGTATGCCGCCCAATGCTCGATAAGTCTGTCATCGTATTCATTGACGATATTCTAATCTATTACAAGTCTGAAGCTGATCATGCCGTTCATATTCGTGAAATCTTAGAACTTCTTCGAAAGGAGAAACTTTATGCTAAATTCTCGAAATGTGAATCTTGGCTTCGTCAAGTTCAATTTCTCGGCCATGTTATTTCTAGTGACGGTGTATCCGTATATCCTATCAAAATCAAAGCCATTCAAAATTGGGAAGTGCCCCGTAATGCTTCCGAAATTCGAAGTTTATTAGGTCTTGCGGGATATTACCGGAGATTCATTAAAGACTTTTCTCGTATAGTCGTACCTCTCACGAGTCTTACACGGAAGGAAGTGAAGTTCGAATGGGGTGAAGCCCAAGAAAAAGCTTTCTCAACTCTAAAAGATCCTTTGACTCATGCTCCCATCTTATCACTCCCAGAAGGTAATGATGATTTCTCCGTGTATAGCGATGCTTCAAGATTGGGACTCGGTTGTGTGTTGATGCAGTGTGGTAAAGTGATAGCCTACGCCTCAAGACAACTGAAATATTATGAAAAGAATTATCCCACCCATGATCTTGAACTCGCTGCAGTGATATTTGCCCTAAAACTTTGGAGACATTACCTTTTTGGTACGAAATGTCAATTGTTTACCGACCACAAGAGTCTCAAGTATATATTCAGTCAACAAACTCTGAATATGAGACAACAACGAGCCATGAAGCTTATCAAAGATTATGACTGCGAAATCATGTACCATCCTGAAAAGGCTAATGTGGTTGCAGATGCACTTAGCAGGAAGGTTTATCGTAATAGTATGTGTTATACTATTACTCACACTACGGTGAAGTTCACTATTCTTGATGAACTAGAAAAGTGGCAAGTTGAGGCCTTAATCCCAGAAAATGTGAAGAAGGAAGGAATGGTACATTATGCTGATGTTTTACTTGATGATCCACAAGGATTAAAAGTATTTAAGAATTCGATATGGATTCCAAAGATTGGTGGATTAAGACAGAAGATTTTAGATGAAGCTCATAAGTCTAAGCTGTCAATACATCCTGGTACAAGTAAAATGTACAATGATGTAAGAGCTGATTATTGGTGGCCTAGATTAAAGAGAGACATTGGAAGATATGTACAGGAATGCTAAGTATGCTTACAATTCAAAATAGAGCACCAAAAGCCTTATGGAACCCCAGAAAGTCTTAGTTTTCCTGTACGGAAGTGGGAAGAGCTATCCATGGATTTTATTACCAAATTGCCAAGACTGCTAGACAACATGATAGCATTTGGGTAATCATCGACCACCTGACTAAGAGTGCACATTTTCTCGCCATGCGTGAAACGGCTCCGATAGAGAAATACGCACAAGTATACTTGGATGAAATTGTTGCAAGACATGGTGTGCCATTAAAGATCATTTCCGATCGCGATACTCGCTTCACTTCTCACTTTTAGGCGAGTATGCAACGCGAATTGGGATCTCAAGTTGCTCTCGGCACTGCTTATCATCCCCAGACAGATGGTCAAACGGAGAGAATAATCCAAACAGTAGAAGATATTCTTCGTGCATGTGTCTTGGAGTTTGGTGGTAACTGGGATAATTACTTACCGCTTGTCGAATTTTCGTATAATAACAGTTTCCACACTTCAATCAAAATGCCACCATATGAAGCATTATATGGTCGCAAATGTCGTACGCTGTTATGTTGGCATGATGTAGGACAGAAGATCCTTGGAGGCCCTGAAATGATTCAAGACACCACCGACAAGATTCAAATCGTACGAGAAAGAATGAAAGCAGCCCAGGATCGACAGAAGTCCTATACAGAAAAGAGAAGACGACCTATAGAATTCCAAGTGGGTGATTTCGTGATGCTGAAGGTATCCCCATGGAAAGGCCTTATGCGATTTGGGAAAAAAGGAAAGTTGAGTCCTAGATTTGTTGGTCCTTTCAAAATCATCCACAGAATTGGAAAGCAAGCATACTGCTTAGAATTATCTGAAGATTTGGCAGGTATTCATGATGTGTTTCATTTAAGTTATCTGCGCAAATGCTTGAGCATCTACTGTAACATCCCAAAAACACAGTCTGAAAATTTCGTTTAGTAATAAAACCATATTCATCAACGTCATATAAGAATCATAAACAATGTATATCAAAATATCATAACAACTGTCAAACATATCAGAGTATAAACATCCCAGGCTGAACAAATGGTGTGTGCACTACATCGGACCCGAAGTCCGGAACTAACTACATCGAACGAAGTCCGGAACTGACTGGGACCCCGTCCCCTGGATCGGACCGAAGTCTAAAACTGACTGAACATAGCATATCATAAACATATCAACTAGCATGAATACATATAGTGCATACTACATCAAAACAGAGTCCGGAACACATAACACAAAACATGCCTGAATCACAAAGACATCAAGCACCCTAACTACTGCATCGGACCGAAGTTTGGAACTAACTGAACATAGCATAACATAATCATAGCATATAATATAAACACATATATTGCATACTGCATCGGACCATAGTCCGGAACACATAAGTCATCTATATCACAATGACACCAAGCATAATGAACTACTGCATCGGACTGGAGTCCGGAACTACTGCTAATTAAACGGGTCGGCATTGTGGCCTTAGACCCGTTCCTACTGGAAGGAAACTCACCTCACACTGCTGAAGTCCTGTAGACACAATCCCACACTGATGAAGTACCGCAGACTCAACCCAGCTGCTGGATGACAGATTCCCGAATTGTCAACACCAAAATAACACCAAATTAATAATTGGGTTCTAACACATAGCTATAAATACATGCTTTGGATAATTACTACATTACCCCTAGCTTGGCTTACCCAAGCCCAAGGTCAACTAAGGATCAAAGCCCAACATATGGCCCAATTTTCCAAATTGGGCCCAAACCTCTACATGGACTCCCCTTAAGGCCCAATTATCCAGTCCAGTCCAACATGTCTCATTCTAGGGGCCCAACATCATACAACCATCTAGGCCCCAACTATGGCCTAATTTTCCAAATTGGGCCCAATCATTCATATGGGCCTTACCCTAAAGCCTAACTAATTACTCTAGTCCATTTAATTATTCTTGGATGGCCCAACACAAAGCCCAAGTGAAATTAGGGTTTCACATAAAATGACAATTAGGGTTAAGTGTTTCTCACTTAACCCATTAAGGGATTATCCCACTAAGTACGTAATCCATTAAGTCCATTATTGCTTAGATTAATTTCTGCCAATGATTGTTATTTAATATTTCACTTATTAATTAAGTCTCGTTTGCATCCTGAAAAATTCTCAAATATTAGGATTTTCTCAATTAGCCCATTAAGGACTTGATCCATTAATTCATTTACTCTACTATATAAATGGCATGGAATAATTTGGGCTTAATTCACAATCCAATCCAAATGGCCCAAAAGTGGGTCCAAATAAGTCCAAAGCCCAAATACTCATAATTAGGGTTTTCCACCCAAAATTGGCCCAATAGGCCCAAAACCAATCTCTAAGCCCATTAGGGTTTGCTAGCGGGACACCACCCACTACCGCCTCGGGTAGTGGTGGTCAATGGCGGCTGACGACGGTAGCCACCACCCTAAGGTGGTGGTTTTCCATTTATTTTCATTAATCTTTTGGAAATTACAATTGCAATGCTTTATACACACACACTAACTAACACACACACACACAACCACCCTAGTGGTGGTCGGCGGTGGTACAAGGGAGCAGCCATCACCTCACGGTGTTGCCGATGGTTGATCTTGATCTTTTTCCGGCAGCAAGACACTCAAACAAAATAACACAGCCACATACACTGAAATATTTGCCCAAAATGGAAGCACAACCACCCACCGGTGGCGCTTGCGGCGACGAAACCTCCGGGGAGACGTCAGCAGCGCTAGAAAAGTAGCAGCAGCGGCGGTTGCGATGCTAGCCACCACCCAATGGTGGTGGCGGTGATCTTTCTTGTCCTTCAGCCAAGCAAACGAATAGCAACCACAAAACGGTGGCAGCTGCGGTGCTTCTAGTAGCCGTAATGGCGGTTCCGACTCCTCACAAGAAGATACTCACGCCGACATTTCCTTCCAACCACAGTCATACGACGCGTCCCGCTTGTGGTTCCATGAGCTCAGCCGCCCACCACGGTGGCAGATAAGCCTTCCTAGCGACTTAAATTAACAATAAAATACACAACATCCGGCTCCGATTCTCGGCCTCACCACACATCGGAAATGGAAGCGGTGACAGCAGGGGCTCACATGGCGGCCACAACTGACCAGAAAACATGCATGGCGGTCGGGATATGGCGATAGGGCAGCGGTGACGGGGTGCCAGCACCGGAGAATGGAGAAGGAGAGTGGTGGCGGCGTTGCAAATCGAAGAGTGGGAAGGGAAATGGCGATCGATTCTTAGGGGTTGGCGGCTGCAACCTTTTCTTTAGGGATAGGGTTCCCGTAAGAATATATACCCGATGCCTCTCTAATTCTTTTCCATAATACTAGGATCGGCCCCTCCTTCCCTTTGTTATCTCAAAATGAGTCCATAATTTACCCATTTAACTCTGACCTCAAAAATCCTTTTTCAAATCAAGCCCCATAAATTACCAAACATACCCTTGCTTCTATAATTCTTCTCAAAACAACTCTATAACTTACTAAACAACCCCCAGTATCAGAATTCTTCACAATTCAGTCCGGGAATTACATTTATTAATTAATTAATTTGTTTATTCATTAAATGGGGTGTTACAACTCTCCCCCAATTAAATTAGATTTCTCCCTCGAAATCATTCCTTACCATTCCTTACACACTAACTACTCACGCAACATGGCCATAATCTTGGGTACACCCTAGCCTTCTCCGGGTAGCTGTGACCAAACATTGCAAAGCCCTAACATCTGCAGGCGGACTAATCCCTCGCAACAAGTTCACATCTACTTCCTCTGGACCCTGATGTCCTGAGATGCTCTGAATCCCTGACAGACCACTCATACTAGGTCATTATTGCCGAATCCGGTCCTCTTGTCTCTCAGCTGACTACCCATCTCGTGATAACTCAAGGCTCCCACTAGAAAAATAGAATCACCACTCCATTATCCTTGTGATTCACTTATACTTTGCCAATGCTCAACTATTTCCACTGTGAGTGACTTGTCACTATCCATTTCAACCAGTTATTCTATCCGCACTTGCAACCTAAACACAATTACTAACACCGCCTAAACACTGAAACTGTACAGACACTGAACTGCTCGAAGCAGTATGTTGCCACATGGCTACTTCCCCAAATCTATATCTAGGCCTTCATGATCTCAACTGATTCGCCAATCATCTGAAATATCGGGTTCCATCCCGACTGCGGAGCCAAAGGGCTCCCTACTTAGTTGCCTCATACAACTTCTGAACAAATTCCTTTTCTAGAACTAGTTGCACTAGTTACCATGCCACTGAGGCTCTAATAACTTGTTGATATAATTGATCGAGTCCATACGTCGAGTCCTGACGTCACCAAACCCAAGGCTAAAAGTGATTGCTACATGACCACCGGTAGCCTTATGCCATAATGACCTTAAGCAGTCCATTGCTTCTTTGCTCTCTTCTCTGTAGTGGCGCTTCTATCATCTTATCATTGGCTTAACCAAGTCTAATCCGTCTGAGAAACTCCGAAATCCAATATTTGGATTTCCATATCCTCACTGCTATTCCCGAACTGGTGGGTACTACTACCCTTCCCGTGTCCTAACGACGCACTCACGCTATCTAATAACCTAGTGAATGCTACGGCTACACCCATAGACTTACAACACTTTATCACTATCTGCTGCTAGTGAATGCTACGGCTACTCCCGCAGACTTACAACACTCTAACACTATCTGGCTGCTAGTGAATGCTACGGCTACACCCGCAGACTTTCAACACTCTAACTCTATCTGGCTGCTAGTGAATGCTACGGCTACACCCGCAGACTTACAACACTAACACTATCTGACTGCTAGTGAATGCTACGGCTACACCCACAGACTTACAACACTCTAATACTATCTATATTGGGTCGAATACGCGCTTGACCTGTACTCAGCTGAACTCATGTCCTGACTGGAATCCCCAATCGAATTCCCTAAGGCTTGCTGACAAACATTACGGGAATGCAATCTCCTTATTGGTAAGTTTTTCCGAACTTCCATATCACACTCTCCTCGAACCATACAACCACATGGGCTGTCTTCCTTTAAGACAAGGATGCAAAACTTATCCTAGTCTCAAAAATGCTCTCGCTTCTTGAATTCTTGGGAGATTCTCCCCCACTTTGATTCAGCTAATGCCTTACAACATACCAAACTGGAAGAATTCCCAATCCTTCTCACCACCCATGACCATCTGCTGGAACTCACGCTTATCTGTGCTAGGGTTTCAACACCAGCTAATCCAAAAGATCACATGACTTCTAAAATTCGAATAAATCTCCGGTAATATCCCGCTAGACCTAGGAAGCTCCAAATCTCATATGGAGACCTCATAATCTCCCACTGCATCACAACCTCTATCTTGGCCGGAACGACTAGAATACCCTTCTGATTGACAAGGTGCCCAAGAAATTGCACCTCGCGCAACCAGAACTCACAATTGAAGAACCTTATGAAAATTCTCTCCCTCCTCAAAGTCTCTAGCACCTCCCTCAGGTGCTTCCCGTGCTGCTCCACAATCTTGGAATAAACCAAGATGACGTTGTACTTCCTAATCCCGCAATCTGGGGGATTGCTCTATCACTATTCGCTAATGCTTCTCGGTATGCAATTGGCATATGACATCTCTTAAAAATATAATTCAGACACAAACTGAGGATAACTCAGGGTTACACTTACTCAAACCTCTGGAACGAAAGGCTCCCTTGTGCAGTTTCCTGCAAGTGCTGCACCGAATCTGGTCCTGCTAGTCTCTCGAAAGCTAATCTGAAATCTACGGTCTCCTCCCGAGACCCCTCACTATAAGCAACTGATTTGGTTCCCTCTTACCAATGTGCTCCAAGTCCATATCCCGAACTCAAGCTCTAGAAGTCATATCATTCAGGGTCTTGCACCCCGAGATACTCACGATCTCCATGCTACCATTCTACAGTATGTTCTGGTAACTTACCTTCTTAAATTCCTCATCTGTTGCATACTATGGTACCATATAAGCTCTCTCCCTGAGACTTGGCAGTGATCTCTGCCACAGTCTCAGTCATCTGGTGGAGATCTAACAACTCTTGCGCCAACTGTTGCGCCTCAATCGTCGGGGCACACTCTGCCCAAAATCTGGTCTAAAAGTCATCTCATGACATAACATTAACCGCATCATCACTCAACTCACCACCAACTTCTTCCTATAAATCTCGTGCTCTACCCCGCTGGAGATAGGAAGTAAGTCAGATCTTGTCTCCTTTCGAGACAACGTCTGGTACGAAAAGTGTTGGTGACATTTGCCAACCATCTGCTGCTAACAATGGGATCCCTAACCCCCATGACAATCTGAAGCCTCATAAACTCTGAATTTTCCGAAACATCAATGTATGGGTCTCTATCATGACTGTTATCTCAGTGCATAATGCATTTGGCCTCTCATCACAAATCTCTATAATGCCCTCCTTGATCACACTAAGGATCACAGGAGTCTGGTCAATGATAATACGCGTAATTCTCAGATGGAATGAACTCCTTCATCTGATCATCAATCTGCCTGGCTCTAGAGTCCGATCCTGATCCCTCGTCGACACCAGAACTACCATCTGGTCTACCACGTAGCGTCACTATACTGGGTAATATACCATCACTAACATCACAATACTCATCCAAACTCATGGGATCTCACACACTACAAGTTCCCTAGTCTTATCTCAGCCTTCCTTGATTCGAGTACGGATCCTCTAACTTTCAGTAGTACGGGCCCATACGACCTCCCACATCTATACGTACTTTCCTCAAGTACTGCCTCGACTCCACCAAGTCACTTCTACTACTACTGATCTCTGCTACTCTCATCCTAGGCTTGCCCTAGGGAAATATCTGACTCCACCAAATCCAGTCCTCAGCTGTTGAAGGCCTCCTTGTAATGCCAATTAGCCATCACCCGAATACCATCACATGTGACGAGGATCAAATAATCCTTCGAGTAAAAGACTCGTCCCTACAACGGTTAGACTTAAACAAGAGTTGTGCAATAGGGCAAAATCTAGCACTCTGAGATTATTCAACCCTAATCACATGTGACGTGACGTATTCACCTAATGGTTAACTCCCATCACTCTGAGTCCCACAAAGCACAAAGCAAGCAGCATTCAGACACAAGAGACTACTCAAGCAACTCTATCCTCATAACAAGAAATTGTACTACCATACAATGCTAAGCTCATAATATCAGGTATAACCTAAACAGGCTATCCTACAGCTGTCTACTCAATACTAGCATGTTGTTCTACTGAAACTGGAACTGATATACATAACATAGTCTTGTATGGGTAATTTGGGAGTACTTACTTGAGCTCGGCTGATTGCATGCACCATACCCTTTTCTCTTTTTAAAATTCTTTTCGCTTTTTCTAAAACTCTTTTCCTTATACCTTTTCTAAAATTGTTTTCTTTTCTCAAAATCTTTTTCTAAACATGGTTTTTCTCTTGAAAACTTTATACCACTTCCTTAGTTAGAGTTCAGACACACCCGAAAGTGTGCCCAAATCCCTCAAACCAAGGCTCTGATACCAACTTGTAACATCCCAAAAACACAGTCTGAAAATTTCGTTTTAAATCAGTAATAAAACCATATTCATCAACGTCATATAAGAATCATAAACAATGTATATCAAAATATCATAACAACTGTCAAACATATCAGAGTATAAACATCCCAGGCTGAACAAATAGTGTGTCCACTGCAATCTTCTCGAGCTCCTCTTTTGAAAACTGAGTACCTGAAACCAAAACTGAAACTGTAAGCACAAAGCTTAGTGAGCTCCCCCAAACTACCACATACCATACAATAACATATAAACACGTATTGGGCCTTGCCCACTGCATCGGACCGAAGTCCGAAACTGACTGGCACCCCGTCCCCTGCATCGGACCGAAGTCCGGAACTAACTGCATCGGACCTGAAGTCCGAAACTAACTGCATCGGACCGAAGTCCGGAACTGATTGTGACCCAGTCCCCTGCATCGAACCGAAGTCCGAAACTGACTGAACATAGCATATCATAAACATATCAACTAACATGAATACATATAGTGCATACTGCATCAGAACAGATTCCGGAACACATAACACAAAACATGCTTGAATCACAAAGACATCAAGCACCCTAACTACTGCATCGGACCGAAGTCCGGAACTAACTGGACATAGCATAACATAATCATAGCATATAATATAAACACATATATTGTATACTGCATCAGACCATAGTCTGGAACACATAACTCATCTGTATCACAAAGACACCAAGCATAATGAACTACTGCATCGGACTGGAGTCCGGAACTACTGCTAATTAAACGGGCCGGCATTTTGGCCTTAGACCCATTCCTACTGGAAGGAAACTCACCTCACACTGCTGAAGTCCCGTAGACACAATCCCACACTGATGAAGTACCGCAAACTCAACCCCAGCTGCTGGATGACAGATTCCCGAACTGTCAACACCAAAATAACACCCAATTAATAATTGGGTTCTAACACATAACTATAAATACATGCTTTGGATAATTACTACATTACCCCTAGCTTGGCTTAACCAAGCCCAAGGTCAACTAAGGATCAAAGCCCAGCATATGGCCCAATTTTCCAAATTGGGCCTAAACCTCTACATGGACTCCCCTTAAGGCCCAATTGTCCAGTCCAGTCCAACATGTCTCATTCTAGGGACCCAACATCATACAACCATCTAGGCCCCAACTATGGCCCAATTTTCCAAATTGAGCCCAATCCTTCATATGGGCCTTACCCTAAAGCCCAACTAATTACTCTAGTCCATTTAATTATTCTTGGATGGCCCAACACAAAGCCCAAGTGAAATTAGGGTTTCACATAAAACGAAAATTAGGGTTAAGTGTTTCTCACTTAACCCATTAAGGGCTTATCCCACTAAATACTTAATCCGTTAAGGACTTAATCCATTAAGTCCATTATTGCTTAGATTAATTTCTGCCAATGATTGTTATTTAATATTTCACTTATTAATTAAGTCTCGTTTGCGTCCTGAACAATTCTCAAATATTAGGATTTTTCTCAATTAGTCCATTAAGGACTTGATCCATTAATTCATTTACCCTACAATTTAAATGGCATGGAATAATTTGGGCTTAATTCACAATCCAATCCAAATGGCCCAAAAGTAGGTCCAAATAAGACCAAGGCCCAAATACTCATAATTAGGGGTTTCCACCCAAACATGGCTCAATAGGCCCAAAATCAATCTCTAAGCCCATTAGGGTTTGCTAGCGGGACACCACCCACTACCGCCTCGGGTAGTGGTGGTCAATGGTGGCTCACGGCGGCGGCCACCACCCTAAGCTAGTGGTTTTCCATTTCTTTTCATTAATGTTTTGGAAATTACAATTACAATGCTTTATATACACACTAACTAACTAACTAACACACACACACAACCACCCTAGTGGTGGCCGGCGGTGGTACAAGGCAGCAGCCACCACCTCACGGTGGTGGCGATGGTTGAGCTTGATCCTTTTCCGGCGGCAAGACACTCAAACAAAATAACATAGCCACATACACTGAAATCTTTGCCCGAAATGGAAGCACAACCACCTACCGGTGGCTTTGGCGGCGACGAAACCTCCGGGGAGGCAGCAGCAGCAGCGGCGGTTGCGATGCTAGCCACCACCCAGTGGTGGTGGCGGTGATCTTTCTTTTCCCTCAGCCGAGCAAACAAATACCAACCACAAAACGGCGGCCGTTGCGGTGCTTCTGGTAGCTGTAACGGCGGTTCCGACTCCTCACAAGAAGATACTCATGCCAACATTTCCTTCCAACCACAGTCATACAACGGATCCCCCTTGTGGTTCCATGAGCTCAGCCGCCCACCACATTGGCAGATAAGCCTTCCTGGCGACTTAAATTAACGATAAAATACACAACGTCCGGCTCCGATTCTCGGCCTCACCACACGTCGGAAATGGAAGCGGTGATAGCAGGGGCTCACATGGCGGCCACAACTGACCAGAAAACGTGCATGACGGTCGGGATATGGCGATAGGGAGGCGGTGACGGGGTGCCAGCACCGGAGAATGGAGAAGGAGAGTGGTGGCGGCGTTGCAAGTCGAAGAATGGGAAGGGAAATGGCGACCGATGCTTAGGGGTTGGCGGCTGCAACCTTTTCTTTAGGGATAGGGTTCCCGTAAGAATATATACCCGGTGCCTCTCTAATTCTTTTCCATAATACTAGGATCGGCCCCTCCTTCCCTTTGTTATCTCAAAATGAGTCCATAATTTACCCATTTAACCCTGACCTCGAAAATCCTTTTTCAAATCAAGTCCCATAAATTACCAAACATACCCTTGCTTCTATAATTCTTCTCAAAACAACTCTGTAACTTACTAAACAACCCCCACTATCAGAATTCTTCACAATTCAGTCAGGGAATTACATTTATTAATTAATTAATTTGTTTATTCATTAAATAGGGTGTTACATCTACGATGAGACAGTTCCATTATCCGAGGTGAAATTGGATAATAAGTTAAGATATGTTGACGACCCTGAAGAAATCATGAATGAAAGAACAACTAAGCTACGCAATAAAGAAGTAGAATTGGTGATTGTTAAGTGGAAACACCATCGAGGCCCAAACTATACTTGGGAGAATACGAATGAGATAAAAGCAAAGTATCCCCATTTATTTTAATCGATGTAATTTCAGGGACGAAATCCTCAAAAGGAGGAGGTATTTGTAACATACACGTTTTAAATTCGAGCTTTGTGATGAATAAAATTGTGAAATACTATGCGAAATAGAGTGTTGAGTTCTAACAAGATGGTTTTTATTAGAAATGAAGTAAAACTATGTTTAGAATCACTCAGAAAATATTGCAAGTCTTATGAGATTCCAATTAAAAGCCAAATAGTGAAATTAAGCGAAAATATAAAATTTTAAATAAGTAAAATTTTATTATTTGATGTTGTAGAGAATCTCGTTAGAAACTTGTAGGCGAAAACCTCGTCGAAATCCGAGTTATAACGAAGAAGTTATGACCAACCGAAGATCCGTGACAAAACCGGCACGGCGCCGAATGACGTAAAATGTGAGTTTTTGATAAACTAATTTTAGCCTTAGTAATCTAAATGAAATTTTTAGTATTCATTAAACCAAGAAATTCGATAAAAAGAACGCCAAAATATGACTTCGTATGAGGAAATTATGATTTTTCGAAGTTTCAACTTAGCAGTAGACAGCTAAAAACTCGAATTTTAGATCGAGCGATATTTGATCGATACATCCTAAACGAGAATCAAAGGTCTCGTCATTTGTAGTAACACGGTAAAAAGTCTGACGAAAACGGATGTCGGATGAAGAAGTTATGAATTTGTAACGGATTTTCCTGTCCTGGCCTGTTAAAAATAATAATATTAAAAATACAGTCAAAATTAGCCAATGAATTCCAAACGAAAGTTGTAGAGCGTAATTTTAGCTACGCGTGCATATAAAGAACGTAAAAAACGAAGCTCGTATGTGAAAGTTATGGATTTTAGAAGTTTGGGGCTCAAAATTCGAGAAATCTCGCATGAACAGTGTCAGTCACGTCACCTCGCACGAAGCAGCAGCGTCACCGGAGATGTGGCCCAATCCGAAGCCGGCGCGTGTTTCAAGTTGATTTGTCCGAGGCCGAGGTCCAATAAGATTTGGACACGCCTCGCATCGGTGGCCAATCCGATGCGAGCCACGTGCCTCGCCTCGCATCCGACGCCCCGCTCCGAGAAAGCCACCGAGCTACTTCGTCACCGCTTCATGTCCGAGCCTCGCATGCATGCCAACTCCCCTCCTCTTGCTTCGTGGCCTTCACTCCAGCAACCGTGTGTCCCTTTTGCCAGCGCACCTCCGAACCTCGGCCCTATAAATAGAGACCTGTGAACCCTCCCAGCTAAAATTAGAAAATTGACACTTTTTCACCCTAATTCCTTATATTCACTATTTTGGCTTTTCCCGAAGCCCCGATATCAATTTTAGCACCCGAAACACGCCCCGAGACCCCCGAGAAGCCCGAAAATTTTATCTTTTTGGTTTTGAAGCCCTAGCTTCGCAGAGCCCGATTTTCAATTAAGCTCCTAGTTTTCAACATAGAAAGTCATATTTAAAGCCGAAGTGCTATCCAAATTATTATTTAAACCCCTGGTTAACTTAAGGTGAGTTCAATATATAGGAACAATTGTATGTTATGTGTTATATGTGCTATGTACTTTTCAGTGTTATTATTCTGAGTTATTTTCCCGTGTTATTTTATTCGCTATGTTTATAGCAATTGTAATATCTTTGACCATGTGATCAGTGAAAGGATTTAGATTCACATTGGTACTAGTACGTAGCCTCTGGCCATGTAGATCATGTCTCCGTAAGTGAACTACTTCTATTCTAGGCATTGGCAAATGGTTAGACAGGACTATAAGCCTGAAATCTAACAAGATGTTAATCAGAATTTGCATGTCTTCTATGCCAGTTGGACCAAAGTTTTATTGATGTATATCAAGAATTGAAAAGTATATCTTTGAATAAAGTCTTTGATTGATATGAACGCTTGTCACATGATCTCACATATGTCTTGTTACTCCTCTTTGCTTTTGCCACATTGAAGTATATATATGGCATAACGTTATATTGTATCTATTATTGAACTCACTAAGCGTCACCGCTTACCCTATCAATGTTTAACAATTGCAGGTGATAAGTAACTAGTATGTTCACATACTATTGAACGATTTAGAATAATTTGTAATAGTACTTTTGTACTTCAGTTTATGTTTGTATAAATTACAATATCCTTGGTAGTTATGTAATATATAACACTTTGTAATAGACGGTTTGTATCCAATAGTTTGTAATCTCTTTATCAATGTAAAATATTGCTTTCAAGAATATGCAAGTAGCATGTTTTGGAGTAATGATATTGTGAAGTATGAAAGTTTGGGTCTTTCAAAAATACGAAAATTGGGGTCTTTCATATCTATTGCAAAAGTTTTTAATCGGTTTGAAATCATTTGTATAAAAACATAAAAGTCCTTGTGTTTTACTTATATTTCCCCCCTGAAAACATTAAAAACAGTGAAAATGTAGGGGTATAAACTCATTGTAGTATTTGTCCGTAACTGGATAACAAACTATAGAGATGACCCTTGACTTGGCGTACGCGGAACTAACGGTATCCTAATAATAGTTAAACACATAATTGTATTTAAATTAGTGAAACCATTAATTAAAGTATCGGAAAACACTTGTTTTGTGTTGGGAATAATTACCGAGAATCATTTGAAGTGAATGGGTGGATTTCCGGTCAAAGCTCAACTAAGAATCAGGTTCTCGGTCCTAATGAGTTTTCGGTCGGAACAGGTTTTCGGTTGAACATAGATTTTCGGTTCTGGACTGATTTCGATCACTTGAAGACATGAAGGCTGTTTTTGGTGTTCTTGGTGAAAATATAAAGATTTGAATGTTTCCAGTTGAAGGTATGAATGATTGTGGATGATCCTTGAGAGCAAAATGAGAGTGTTTTCAAGTGAAATGAGTGAGAAATGATCAAGTTTTCAAAGGAAAAACTTATATAAACTTTATTTATATAAAGTAAATTATTTTCTAACCCTCACGAACTTTTTGCTGTTTCAAGGAAAAATCTTGGTTTTTCGAGTGTTTTTGGTTCTGAAAACTTATATAAACTTTATATATATAAAGTAAATTATTTTCTAACCCTCACGAACTTAACGGAATAAGTAAAACTCAAATTTTATTTATAGGATTTGACTTTTATTAGCGTGGAAAGTATCGAGTTGTCACGTATTCATAATTTATACACTATTATCTGTTTGTTATATATTTTTAATGTTTTTTTAGGTTGGAGGCAGTGGTGCCACAAGAACCGCACTCCGTCCTCTGCCACATAAACGCCACATAAGTGTCATGTTAATTTTACCACACAAAATATGGTTCTTTGCCACACACTAGGTGTGGTATACCCAAGGAGGAGCATAGAGAGAAACAAATAAAGAGAGAAGATAGAGAGTAGGAGGAGTGCGACACTTTTTGGGTGAAAAGAAAGAAAATGTGGTTCTTACCACAAGGAGGGGACAGTGTTTTGGGTGCTGATGTTCTCCCATTGGTCTTATAATTAAAATTGTTTGATGTTTATGTAACCCACCATCTCACTTCCTCTATCTTATTATGTTGCCCACCACAATAGCAAAACAAATTCTAACATCATAAGACGAACCAAACCAATTTTCAAAAACTAGTTTTTTCACAAAAAATTGTAAAAACTATATATATATATATATATATATATATATATATATATATATATATATATATACACACACACACTAAATATATATATATACACACACACACACTAAGAGGGTGTTTGGATAAATTAGTTTATCGCTTATTAGCTTATTACTTATTAACTTATTGTTGTGGGAATAAATAGTTTTTGCAAAAGTGTTTGTGGTGAGAATAAGCAATAAGCAAGGGGAATGCTTATTAAAATCAACTTATTTAGCTTATTCCTACCATAATAAGCTGATTTTTAAGGATTCTTATCTAAACACCTACATTTAACTTTTTGTGGTGGTAATAAACAATAAGAAACAAGCACCCTCATTTTTTCATATCCAAACACCCTTTAAATGTAACTTATATGCAACCTGCAAAACATACCATAGAAAATACAATTCAAAATTAACATAAATTTGATCGGACTACAAACAAAATGGTTGATATACCCTCTCATAGCCAAATCATATTAGTATATTTTGATGATCGCTTCTATACAACACGTATTCAATAATAATAATAATAAAAGAATCAACCACACCCTAGCTTGGCTTAAATCAATCACAATAGAGAAGAGATGAGTAGTAAGTCAATAAATGATCTTTCCCAAACATCATTCTAAAGATATTCCCACTCAATCAAGTGAAAGATTGCATGAATTTGGCTTTTAAAGTTCAAACCTTATACACAGTGTGTCTTTGCTTCATTCATGATCAAACCCAAGAATGAGCAAGAATTGAAGGTTGTGAAGGTATGGGGAAGAAGACAGTGAGTGTGGTGATGCTTCGTGGTTGGTGAAGGTTGGTCAACGGATTTAACGAAAATGGAGTAATTAGAGGCTTACCAACCATTCCAGTTAACCTTCTAGGTTCTTGTTAATCAAATCTTTTGACAACTATAACCAAGTCTTCATCCCCATCTAAGAAAACCTAAAACCCACAATCATATTCCACCACCGATTTCGCAGATGAAGAAGGCAATAACCACAAGAAGAAAATGATATGATGACGAGGTAATAGAGTAGGTAGAGATAAAAGTTGTGTTCCATCTTATTTCTAGGCGTAATTGAGCAAATAGAGTAACAATGAGCAGTGGTGGAGGCCAAACCAAAGAAAGGAGTGGGGTTAGGTTAGATGGGAAAATGAAGTTGTTATTAAGAGCCGACGGAAATATATGTATATATGTGTGTGTGTGTGTGTGTGTATATATATATATATATATATATATATATATATATATATATATATATATATATATATATATATATATATATATATAGGAGTAGGATCAAATGAGAACACCCAAAAGGTTGAGAACGCGAGAACAAATCTGAATTATTTAAAAAACTAAATCTAATGTTATTATCGAATGAGCCATTTATGTAAAGTTTTAAAAGTTATAGGTATTAAAGTGTAACTTCAAATGGCGATGAGGGTATTATAGTAATTGGACCTTTACCATCGTTATATTAATTCCTATAATTCCTCAATCAGTCACCTGTTTCCTTCTATTTCCCGTCTCTCTCTTCATCTCTCTCTCTAAACCTAGGTACACCTCCACCCTACCTCATCGATCCACCACAAAAGGAAAAGAATGGTGGGACAGATTGGAATCGATGAAGCCAAAAAAGGGGAAAGGGAAACACGATCTCTGAATTGCTTTTGATCGGAAGGGAAGGATTCACGAACGGAGCAGGGATCGGGAAGCATAGTCAATTGGGGAATGTTCGATCCTTGTCTGCTCGAGTGACAATGAATGGAAATAGGTCAGAAATCATTTGGGATGCTCTCGTTTTTTTGTTTGATTTTAACAAAAATCGAAGAAGAATAAGAGAAGAACACCAATTTTCTTTTTCACTTTTCTATTTTGGAACAAGATCTCTGAATTGTTGTTGATTGGAAGAGAAGGATTCACGAAAAAGATCCAGAGATCAAGAGGTAAGCATTGAGTTATAATCAGTAATGATTATAAGACTTGATGTAGGTTGTGCACAGAAGTTTTAGTTATTAGATTCAAAGTAAAATTGTAATCAAATTCAAAGTAAAAGGTTGTGCACAAAAGTTGTTTGATGAAATGCGTGAGAGAGGTATTATTTTATGAATTTTAGTTATTATTTTGTGGATTTTTGCAATACTAATATGATATCTTCACTTTACACTTACATTCATCTTATTGAATATATCTAATATGAGAATTCAGAATTACACTAATTTTTTTCTGGGTAAAAAAAGGCATATGAATATGTTTTATGTGTAGTTATTTTTTTGGTTTCTCTTGATTATGAGCACCTTCAACCAAATTCATCACACAGTTGACCTTCCCTTTGAAAGATAGCCCAAACCTGGAATCATATTCATAGGAAAAGGTTGTGCACGAAAGTTGATTGAACTCAATGATATATGGGTTTTTGTGGAGGTCATTTGGAGTTGTTTGAGAAGATGAAAGGTGAAGAATTTAAGCTAGAGGAGAATGAAAAATTGTATTATGTTCTATATTTTTTTAGATGCAAGTTATATTATATTTTCATGAATTCATTTATGATAGAATATGTATTTAGTTATGAATAGCAGTATATTCATTTGTGAATAGTAGTGTATTCATTTGTGAATGAATGTATTTATTTATGATTAGTGGTATTCATTTATTCATTTGTAAATAGTGGAGTATTCATTTGTTAATAGCAATGTATTCATTTGTGAACAAAAGTGTAATGATGTGTGAATAAGTGTATTTATATATGATTAGAAGTATTCTTTTATCAAGAAATGATAATTTTTACACTCATTTTATTTTTAGTTGATTAAAAAAAAAAGAATTGGATTACTTGTAAATTAATGTGTATTCATTTGTGATTGAAGTAGTATCAAGTTTTTTGAAAAAAAAAATCTTTATGAATATAGTATTTATTTGGGGTTGGATTTATATTCATTTTTTAAGGAAAAAACGTGAAATAAGAGAAAAAAAAATTTTAGAAAAAAAAATTAATTTTTTTTTTCAGTTAAAATTTTTTTTCGTAAAATGTTTTTTATATTCCATTAACAAAAAAAAATAAAAAATTGAATATTTAGTTCTTTTTTGGTAACTGATCTTAAATTTAAGAGAATTTGATTGAATTTTTTTATTTTAATTTAATTAAAATATACAATTACTAACATGCCCTTATATATTGATTGATTCAGAATTATTCTTACATTCTCAACTTTTTAGATGTTCTTATTTGATCATTCCCATATATATATATATATATATATATATATATATATATATATATATATATATATATATATATATATATATATATATATATATATATATATATATATATATATTTGGCATTTAGGTTTAATAAGGTTGTCTTTTATTTTAAATTGAAATGAGTTTTGAAATTAATATAAATTGATATAGAAAACAAAAACTAATAAAATATTTAAATAGAAGTTATAAAAGTAATTTTAGATCTAATTTGTAACCAAAATGAGACTACAGTGACAAACAACGCAAAAAGTTAAAACCATGGGGATGATAAATGTAATTAAAAAGAATGATAGAGGCAAAACATACAAATCTGAGAAACTATGGGAACCATTTTTGTAATTTTGTCTATATATTAATTACTTATTATATTAATATCATAACTACATAACTAAAACAAAAAATTATTCAAAATTCAGTTGGTAATATTTAACTTATATAGTTAGTGTTATGTCAATAAAAATAAATAACACATAAATAATAGATTATATTTTTGTACAAATTTAATTACCTTTTTCGTTTTAGTTAATGCAGAATGTATTTTATATTTAACGACTACTATGCTATACTTTCGTTTTGTTATTAAGATAATATAACAATTATATTTGATAATAATCATTTTAAAGATGTCTACAATATTTTCATGATGATACTTTTGCGTAAATTTCTTTTTGCCTTTAATTGGTAAATATTTAACAACTTATACAAAATATTCAAAACGCAAAAAGAATATATAACTATTAAGTAAAAGTCGTACTAAAATGATTAATATGATAAACTAAATTTCTAGAAAAATATATAATATTCCTCTCATATTTTAAGTAGACTATTTTTTTCCAAATAAAAATTGAAGTTGGAATTTGTTGCGTAAATTTTAATAAACAATCCAATTTTATGTATAGGAAACTCCAACACGAAATGAAAAACGAAAATCGCACCATGTCCACGAGTTCCCTAAATGCACTCAGTAGACAGGTGAGAATGTTGAAAGGTGTGATCTACCTTCCTAAATTTGCCAAAGCCAAAAGACAAAACTACCCTTGAAGAATCTTTTAGAACAAACTTTTTATTCGTACGGCAGTCAAGTTCATAAACACTTCCATTATATAGCACCTTAATATAGAACAACTCTCAACTACTTTTAACCCATTTTATTATATCATATCCTTCACCAAATTCCATCCACCTGCACAAAAACTATAAATAAATATCAACATTTATGAAAAGTTATTGGTTTCTGTGACTTTATCTGTTAAATCGTTCTAAAAAAAAAAAAAAAAAAAAAACCCATACCTGTGCTCTTGAGGGATCGATGCTCACCCCTATTGCCTCCAATCAATGTGAAAAACTCCCATGAGCGTTACAAAGAGAGTTATGGCCATAGAAAATGAAAAAAAAAATGCTAAAACTTAAGCTTCAATTGCTTTTTCCAAACTTGCCATGTACGTCAAGTATATAGTCCACAAATATGAAAACGAACTATTCATTAATGGCTGTCAAAAGATATAAAACATATTTACGTTAATTTAGTATGTCATCTAATCTAAGTAAAAAATATAAAAAAAGAAATTAAGAATTCGACATGCCTGCAAATGAACGGGGATGATTTTGTAAGTGAAGAAATCGCACACCGGCCAATACATAAGACCGCCTGTTAAAGTTGGCACAAGATCTCTCCTCAATCTTGAACCAACCTCACTAGCACTTTCACCTGTATAACATGACATGACATGACAGATCAGATTGTACTGTGTTTAGCAGACTGTCAGTGTAGATGTAACACCTTAAGTCCAAAATTAACTATAAAAATGTTGATGTGCGTACGGCGTACCTTGTAGAAACGCGTTGTAAATGAAAAAAACGGCGGTGCAAGTGGGTCCGTAAAAGATTTGACCAACAACTAGCTTCTTGAAGGTGGTGGTCATGTCTCGTTTTGGTAGGATTCTTCCTAAGAAATTAAACCATACGTGTTGTGCGGGCCCTAGGAAAAAGAGCCCGAACATTGACATGCGTAATGTTCTTATTATGTTTAAAGAACCCCAAGATTCCATGGTCATCATCTGGTTTGCAAATTGTAATGAAATCAGTTGATTATCATATAAAATGACAATAATCGAGAAAAAGGGACATTTTTGTCATTTTATAAACACTAAGGCGATTTTCAAAAAAATGATGGAAGGGCATTACAAGATACATAACAAGTTTTATTGTTTTTGACATTTAAATGGACTTAAACAAAAGTTGCAGCTATTTGTATATCTAAACTATAAACATTAATAACTTAATACCATGCCAACTAGAACAAATTTTGAATTTTTAAAAGTTAAATGAATGGTTTTCTAAATTCAGAAATTGATAGAAATTATTTTCTGTTTTCAAAGAACAAGTTCAATATCTATACTTCTCTACATATAAACTTTACAGACAAGAAAATTGTGAAGATTAAAACCTAAAAAATCTAGGACAGATCTGGAATTTTCTCCAAATCAAGTTTGAAATTAGATAACAAATATCGCATCATGTAAAGCCATAAAACGCCCAAATCCAGGTTTAATCCGAAGGGTTTTGATTCAGTTTACCTGTGCAGTCAAATCAGCAGCTGCGTAGATCAAGCCAGCGGAGATGCTCTTCGTGTAGAGCGGACGAACATCAAGCATTTTCAAATACCATGAAAGAGGCCCCATTTCCTGATCTGAAAAGGGGGAAACAGAAGAAGATTGATATCAATTCGGATGAATTGATGAATAAATGGATTTGGGGTTTGCGGGATCTTTAAGATTCTTGCGGGGAAACAAGGAAGAATTAGAATAGTAAGCTCTGCATTTTGAAGGAATCGAAAATGAAGATGGGTGTGCGGGAAAGATGGTGCTTTTGGCTATGGCTACTCGCATGTTTTGCTTATAGTGTTCCAACACATGAAAATGTTCACGCTCTTTGATCTTTGTTTTCTTTTTCTTTTTCGATTTTATTTTTTCTGGAATGTTGAATGTTGATTGGTTGAACGGGTAATTCGTGTGACACTGAGAAATTTTGAAGTTGGGGTTTTCGTTTTCACTTTTTTTACATACTTAAAAAGGAGTGATTGTTTCGGCTCTGTCCCGATTGGTCTGTTTATGTTTCTAGAAGTGCGACAATAATTTTTATATCCTTGGACGGAACAAATAACATGCAAGAATTTAGACGTATGAGTAAATATCTAGTGTGATTGGTATTTAATTGTTCATTTATAATTTAAAATTTTGATGATGAGAAAAATTAAACTAATAAGAAACAGAAGTTAAAAAAAAAAAACAGCTTATTTAAGCAACACATGCAACTTATTTTATTAGAGTAAGTTACAGAAATCATCCATTCTTTAAACCTCCTTATGTGCCTTACGTATTGTTAGAATTTTCGGGTGTTTAGAATACTTGGAAAACTGAAAGTTGTGAATTATACTTTTAGATCAAAGTATTTCGATGGTAGTCTCGAAAACTTTAAATCGGATAAAACTCAATGTATATATAGAACAAAGAATGAAAAGATGTTATGATCTTATTATGTACCAAACAAAAAAACAATAATAACCAATATTAGGAGATAACTCCTTTGTCTACAAATTGACAAAAAAAATAAAAAAATAAAAAAATAAATAAAATAAAAAATAAAAAAAGAACACCATATGGCAGTTTCATAACTATCTCAAACTATCAAAAATTTGTCATTAAAAGTCGGTTCAAGGGTTGCACCTCTAAATGATAATGTACTTTGAATCTTGAATAAACTCAAACAAATGTGCACTCTAGTGGATCCACATTGGAGCCTGTGGTATCCTGGCCTACCCCTCAAAATTGATCTAGTAGTAACAGTGCATTGGTTGTGCTTGGAATCGGAATAAACATTGGCGGTGCAGTTGTGCTTGTGTTCATTGGCGTTTTCGTTATTACAAGAGACAGAAGAGAAGTCGTCATGCCTTGTTAGAGTCTTCCGCTCCATTAGGGTTCAAAGGTTAGGTGTTTGATGATGCCATGTCTTCATTTGATTTTTGATAGGTTATTTATTTATTTATTTATTTATTTATTTATTATTATTATTATTATTATTATTATTATTATTATTATTATTATTATTATTATTATTATTATCTTGACGTTAATGGCTATTTCGATGGTTGTTCGTTGATACTCCCTCTTGCCTACTATCGATTATAGATATTCCCAGACATGATGTTTTTTGTATCTAAAAATTGATAAGAAAGCACATTAATTAAATTCGGATCGATTATTTGGGGGCAAAGTTGATTTTAGATAAGATAAGTAGCTTCAGTTATCAATTGTTCGTTCCATAATACTCAGCGTTAAAAATGAAATGCGAAAATTTGAATTTTGATGTGAACTAATTAACTTCATAGTGAAATTTAAATGCATTACAATTCATAGAATAATTGCTTCATATTTTTCATTGACTGAATCAGACTCTCATGGTGTAGAGGATTATTATACATAAAATGGCCTAACCTATTTAGTGCATTATTAAGTTATACTATGAATTTTTGACTTCAGTGGGAAAGGGCAATGAAACTCTTTTAGAAATTCAAGTGTTGCATTTTACTCTAATTTCTAAATGAACAATGATATGGTTTTCTTAACCTTACCCAAACTATGAGTTGATGCCAAGCTTAACCTCTTATAAATTAGGGTACAATCCCATTAATGGGGAAATACTATCAAATTTCTAGAATACTTGATCATCAAAATTAATCCGTTATCGGTTGAAGAAATATGATAAATCTGTTTATTAGATTGATCTAAAATTGCATAAGTGCTAATGGGAAATCTATTTATTAGATTTATCTAAAATATTTGATCATCAATATTTGATACCAAGCTTAACCTCTTATAAATTAGACTCTCCAGAACTGCTAATATGGATCTCTAGTCTTTAAATTGGATCAAACCATACTAAACCCGGTTCACATTCGTGCCCCGGAGTGGACCGTGGGTTTATAAAGAAATAGTCAAACTATCCCATTAATGGGGAAATACTATCAAATTTCTTCAACAGATAACGGATTAATTTTGCCTACAATGTGTTGAAGAATTTCCTTCAATCTGATGATTTTTCGTTAAATCTTTCATAGATGCCATCATTATTGATGCTGTTGGCTGCAGGATAGCCTGCGTTCTCGGGCTCATTTGGCGATTTTATTCTACATTTCATCATAAATCCTTAACTCCCACTCGATTAGATTGGATTGGATAGATATGGCCTCGCATTTGGATCGATGGGAGAAGGATCCGTTCTTTCGTGCTGCCGAAGAAGTTCAGGAATCTGCCGATAGGTAATTTCCCCAATTAGGGCTTTTCTTCTTCTTCTTCTTCTTCCTGTAATTCGTTCATCAGATTGTTTAGTTTTCATGTGATTCAAGGATGGAATCCATGTACAGAACATTGATTCATGCATCCAAAGAACCTTCGGTCTGGAATTCAGACGCTGTTCGAAGAGATTTACGAACTGCCATCGGCACTACCAAATGGCAGGTGATCGAAACCACCCCAATTTATCCCCAATTTCGTATATAATTGTTGACATTGATTCTCTGTTAGAAATAATTTTTATATAGAATTGTTGCAGTTGGAGGAGTTCGAAAGGGCAGTTCTCTCAAGCTACAACAAAACTTCAACCGACAATACAAAAGACAGGCATCGTGACTTCATCAATGCAATCGAGACTCAGATTTCAAGAGTTGAAACTTCATGGAACGATTCATTTTCTTCAACAGGGAAGCCACCACGTCCATGGGTGAAACTTAATGAAGGAGAAAGGAAAGAACTCGCACTATTTCTCGCAGGATCAGTAACACCTATCGCTCATGAAGAACAACCTGCAAAAACTCGCCGGAAGCAAAAGGCGGCAGCGGCTAAAGAAAAGAAATTTTCCATGCATAGAAGAGCCGCGAGCGCCAGTGCCGACATCGGGTCTTGGAAGATCACGGTTGACGACGATGTTGGAAAAGACGAAAAAGCCCCTCGAAAGATCCCGAGTTTTTCTGGGCTTTTGAACACTTTAGAGTACACGGCTTCGAAATTGAAGTGGCCCAAGAATGGATATAGGAAATTAAAGCAAGAAGTTGATGTTGCGCCTATTATTCAAGTGAGTTTTTTTTCCTTATGTAATGTTTATAATATGTTTGTAAATCTTGTATTAATGACCATATATTATTTTTTCTTTCTTTAAAGATTCATGACATGAGTTGCCCTGAACATTATGATGATGATGATCATGATAGATGGCTTCATAGGTGGTGTGATGCAATCCAACGACAACTTCAAAGGTTGCAGTATTATATGTTGTATAGTTGTCGCACCCAAACGATCTTTTGGGTTGTTGTCATTATTTGTTTACTTGGTGAGTTTTTTGATAAGGAGGACAAAACATGTCTTATATTGAAACAATCTATCATGTCATATCAGTTGTTTATGTTTGTTGGTAGTGTCTTTTCTGATTCTTCTCATTGAATTGTTTGATTGCAGCTTTATTTGTATTACATTCAATCTAAAAAGGAGCAACGAAGCATAATAGGCGACATCTCCATCCAATTTTGATGTTAGATTTTGTAGAAATGTTGTATTTTTAGGTTTGTGTTTAGTAAACTTGAATTGTAACAACAACATGGAGATTTTACAAGAACTTGGACAAATGATGGATTAACTCGAAGTTTCTATTCATTTACTCTTACAAATTGAAATTTGTTCTACAAATTCCAAGGTGTCAAGAATCAAGATGACTGTGTAGTACCTTCGGTTTCACTTTTCTTATTGAAATCAACTCCCTGAAAAACAACTCTTGAAGATCGATATTTGCTACCAACTCCTGTTCCAAACCCCCATCCAAGGCCCACCCCAACTCCACAGCCTCCACCTTTCAAATCAATCAAACAGTTGCAGGTTTATGAACAATACGCATGAATGAAGAACAAGTTGTATATATATACAAGTAAAAAAATAGTATAAATGGCGTACCTGCACCAAGACCTAGGAAATTCAAAGGCATACCTGAATAAGATACAATGTTAATTAGTTTGGATTCCAATTTGCAGTTTATGAACAGGAAGAACAGATAGCATTATCTGTATATATTGATCAATCATATGGATAAAGAATATAAGACGAGTTATAGAAGTAATTGAGGGTGGAAACAGGTGTGAATGTGTTAGAGAGAGATGTGACCTCCGAAACCCCATCCAACGCCGAAACCACAGCCGACTCCAAAACCTAAAAACAGAAACCAAGTGAGGGTTTTGCAGGAAGAATCTTAACGAATAGAGAAAATTAGACGGAATATTGTGAAGGGAAATGCAAGAATTGAATAAGATTACCGAATCCAATTCCAGTTCCATCGAAATTTGTAAGCACCATTCGGATGGAGTGCTCTTACCACGACAATGGCGGATCCCTAACTTTTTCACGTTGCCAAGGCCTCTACAAAAGGAACGCTCATTTTATTTCTTTGATAAATTTGTGTTTTGAGTACTACCACTTTTTGTTTTTCTACTTTTGCACCTTATATCTTTTACAATATTTAGTGTTTTTTTTAGAGGTGTTTGTATAGTTAAATGTTTAAAATAGAGATTAATGAACGATCTATCTATTCTAATAAATAAATATATATATATTTTTTGTTATACGTTAAACTCTTATTTATTTTATTTGATCGTTTTTTATGATTAAATTCCTTCTACATGTAATTTTATTTTTTTTTCTTTGTTTTTTTTTATTAAATTCCATATAATTTAAATGTAATGTGATAAATATATTAATAAATACATGTCAGTTTTATTAATGCAATTTTTTTTTTATTTCTAAAATTTTAAATTGAATCTAATTATTTTTTTGTTTATTTATTTAAATTAAAAAAATACATTTTAATAGTAATAATTAAATACTTTTATCTTTTTCCTTATAAATTCTAACTTTTTAAAATTTTAGATCTTCATATGTTTTTTTTAATAAATTCATGTAATACATAGCTAGTTTTATGTGTCGTTTAAATAGTGTAGCATCATCCGGCTAATGTTAAATATACATTAGTCTAGTAGTTTGTTGTTCCAAATAAAATTATATGTTGATACAGTGAAAAGTTTATTAAAGTTTTAGAAAACATGAAAAACCCAAATTGAATCTTAATAAAGGTAATAATTTTTTTTATAAGAATGTATCTTCAAAATAGATTAAAGGTGTAAATAAAAAAACCCATGCGTATTGCCATCACAAATATATGTATATATAATGGAGAAAACATAATCTACATTATTATTATTATGGTTAATTATGCATAAAAATGTAATTTAGTTAGTAAATATGTAGATTAAAAAAATTATTACATGAAATATATATATATATATATATATATATATATATATATATATATATATATATATATATATATATATATATATATATATATATAACAAATTCGAAAAAAAAACCTTAGAAATAAATGTGTAAAAAAGTTATAAAAGAATACTATGTAAAATATTAAATTTTATAAAATCAAATTCATGAAAAACAATGTTGTTAAAAATGATATATATATATATATATATATATATATATATATATATATATATATATATATATATATATATATATATATATATATATATATATATATATATATATATATATATATATCTTTACTAACTTATAAAAGAAATCCTACTATTTCTATAAATAGATCCAATAAAATAATATTATTTTTTTAAGACGTTCAACTCTCTAAGCGTAAAGTACAACTAATTATCAATAAAATAATATTAAATTTTAATCTGATTACCTTTGAAATCTTATCTCTTCCAAAAATTTGACTAAATCTCTTATCTAATTAAAATAAAACAAATAATTCATTATATATGCTCTTTTATTTGTAATTTTTTTTAAGCTTTATTTATTATTTATACCCTCTAATCGAAATTGACCAATCAGTTGTAAAATCAAATATTTTGTTTAATAATAAGAAAAAATATCTATGTATGATTTATGACTAATAGAAAATCAGTATTCCATTTGTTATTCATGTTCCATGAAATATGTTTGTATTAATTTTATTATTTTTCGGTTTAAAATTTTAGATAGTAAAGTGGATAATAGGATATATCTGTTTAGACTTATCTGTATAAAGCAAACCGGGTTGTTAAGATTAACTTTGATTCTCCCTTTTATTAACTTTATCAATACCAATAAAGGTATAAGCAACTCACTTCGTATGGATGTGTCCTGATTTCTAAAATGAAGGACTATAAACGTACACTACACACCAAAATATTTATTTTCTTTTGTATTGAGAGGGTTACATTTATTTGTTGCCGTAAAACCAATCGATAACAATATGCATATGTTTTGTGTTACTTGAAATCTAACATGTTTCCGTATAGAACTTATTGCCGAATGAGAAACTATTTTTCGCCGCCGCTTTGCGCGGGTCTACGGCTAGTATATATATATATATATATATATATATATATATATATATATATATATATATATATATATATATATATATATATATATATATATATATATATATATATATATATATATAACAAATTCGAAGAAACCTTAGAAATAAATTTGTAAAAAAGTTATGAAGGAATATTCTGTAAAATATTAAATTTTATAAAATCAAATTCAAGAAAAAAATATTGTTAAAAATGATATGAAATAACTATTATTTTATAAATTACCAAGTAATAAAAAAACATCTAAAAAATGTTGTATTTCTTTTAAAAAAATATTTTAAAAAACTCAAACCAAAGTCGTCAAACGAATTTTACCTTTCTAAAAATAACTTCAATGTTAGAGTTAATAAAATTTATTTTTGTAAAAAATAATGTTATAAAAAAACTAAAAATAAAAATAAAGTTGGTACCAAATTTTGAAGATAAACTCAAAATTTAGCAAAATGCTAAAAAGAAGTTTGGACCCAATTTTAAAAGGGAAATTAAATAGTCTTCTTTATTTTGTTCTTAATATCCTCATACCTATTTTAGATGTTGACAAGTGTAATTAAATTTAATTTAAATTTTATTGACATTTTGAATTTGTACACTTGGCATCATCTTAAATATATAGGAACAAAAGTAGGAACAAAAGTTAGATGATATTTAATTTCTCTATTTAAAATAAACTAAATTTTGGGCTAAGTTTGTAAAATAAAAAAGTTTAATAGAGTGGAATCGAAAGATCTCACGTCCTTATTATGTCTTTGTACTAAGGGTTTAGCGCATCAACTTTTTTATTTTTTGTTGATACAGTGAAAAGTTTATTAAAATTTTAAAAAACATGAAAAAGCCAAATTGAATTTTAATAAAAGGTAATTTTTTTTATAAGAATGTATCTTCAAAATAGATTAAAAGTGTAAATAAAAAGACCCATGCGTATTGCCATCACAAAAATATGTATATATAATGGAGAAAACATAATCTACATTATTATTATTATGGTTAATTATGCATAAAAATGTAATTTAGTTAGTAAATATGTAGATTAAAAAAATTCTTACATGAAAACAATATATATATATATATATATATATATATATATATATATATATATATATATATATATATATATATATATAAATAACAAATTCGAAAAAAAAAAACCTTAGAAATAAATGTGTAAAAAAGTTATAAAAGAATACTTTGTAAAATACTAAATTTTATAAAATCAAATTCATGAAAAACAATGTTGTTAAAAATGATATATATATATATATATATATATATATATATATATATATATATATATATATATATATATATATATATACACTACAAATTCGAAGAAACCTTAGAAATAAATTTGTAAAAAAGTTATGAAGGAATATTCTGTAAAATATTAAATTTTATAAAATCAAATTCATGAAAAACAATATTGTTAAAAATGATATGAAATAACTATTATTTTATAAATTACCAAGTAATAAAAAAACATCTAAAAAGTGTTGTATTTCTTTTGAAAAAATATTTTAAAAAACTCAAACCAAAGTTGTCAAACGAATTTTACCTTTCTAAAAAGAACTTCAATGTTAGAGTTAACAAAATTTATTTTTGTAAAAAATAATGTTATAAAAAAAAAACTAAAAATAAAAATAAAGTTAGTACCAAATTTTGAAGATAAACTCAAAATTTAGCAAAATACTAAAAAGAAGTTTGGACCCAATTTTAAAAGAGAAATTAAAAAGTCTTCTTTATTTTGTTCCTAATATCCTCCTACCTATTTTAGATGTTGACAAGTGTAATTAAATTTACTTTAAATTTGATTGACATTTTGAATTTGTACACTTTGTATCTCTTAAATATGTAGGAAGAAAAGTAGGAACAAAAGGTAAATGATATTTAATTTCGCTTTTTAAAATAAACTAAATTTTGGGCTAAGTTTGTAAAATAAAAAAGTTTAATAGAGTGGAATCGAAAGATCTCACGTCCCTATTATGCCTCTGCACTAAGGGTTTAGCGAAAATAAGCTAAAACAAAACCCCTAATATCAATGGTAAAATCAATGAATTAATTAGAAAAAAAAAACAATGCGTAATTAAATTAATGGAATTGGTAAAATCATAGTTTATTGCTATTATGGCACACAGTTTTAATGAGACTTTTTTTATGTAACTATGTATAGTTTTAGTAGCATATTATTTATGCCACTATAAAATTAATATATTTTCCAAGTTATGAACTTTTGATGATTTACACTAAGAAAATAAATCGAGCTCATAAAAATAGGATAGAAAAAATAAACTAAAACAAACACCCCTAATATCAATGGTAAAATCAATGTATTAATTAGAAAAAAAAACAATGTGTAATTAAATTAATGGAATTGGTAAAATCATAGTTTATTGTTATTATGACACACAATTTTAATGATACTTTTTTTTACATAACTATAGTATAGTTTTAGTAGCATATTATTTATGCCACTATAAAATTAATATATTTAATAGCACTTAATAATATTGTATGCCAATAATATTAATAATTAATAATAATAATGGCATAAATAATGAAAATGCCACTGAAGTTCTATATTTGGTGTCATATATTCTTTTTATTCCTATATCCACAATGAATCGGTGTTGATGTTTTCCCCACTTCTTATCCAGCAACAAAAGAAATTTGAATATGAGTCACACGAGTTCCTTGACTTTCTAGACCATGCGTCGTCGTCTACGCTTATGAAACAGAAAAATAGAGAAATATCGATTCAGAACCATGATTTTCCACCTTCGTCAACGGCTGTGATGCATGGTTGTTGTTCGTGGCGAATGCCTAACTCTCATTTACCCTCTTAAATTCCAAAAGGTTTCGTGAATCGGCCATTTTCTACTTCCAATGGCTTATAGACTCGTAGATTCTTGTTTCTTTTTGTAGGTAACATGCTTCCGTTGATCTTTAAAGTTGAATTTGTTCATTTTAGACATTGTTTAATGTTCCTTAGTTAATTTTGATAGCGAATTCATGGACATAGATTTTTTTCGTTGTATCCAACAGGTACCAATGCGTACTCTTGTTGTTTAATTTGTAGATTTGGGTTTGTATTGTCTTAATGCACATTATCTGTTTGTTAAAAGATGTGCTCTTATAAATAACCATCTAAATATGTTCATTAGAATCAATTCTTTTTCCTAATATAAGGTTGTGATGGCTTTCTGGTTATAGATATGCACTCCTCTGTATGGTAATCAGACCTATATATTGCATCTTTGATGTCAAACATAGTTGATGAATGATGATAATGAATTTGTCATTTTAGTAGAGTGCTCTTCAAACCTGGAAAAATAGAATCGTTAATAGGGATGGGGTCATTTTCACACCAATGAAAAGAGATTAAGATTTAAGAGTAATTACTATAAAATGTGTAAATGTGATAAAGTTGTTTTATGCATGTTTCTTACTTGTTTTTAAGCTGCTAAGAGGTGGATTTGGCTAAAACTAAAAGGTCATGAAACCTTGGTTCCACCTATAACCACAAAATTATAGAATTTTATGAAACTTATGAACTTAGGAAACACACTATTTTAACCTTTTGATGGTCATTTATCTATACAAAGTTATTCTTCATTTTTCAGGTTAACTACAAGAAAAATAAATTTATCTACTCTTTTTTCCTCGTATTCAATATATATTTGTTTTATTTTCCTTATTTTAACATTTTGATTCTTTATAAAGGGGAGAAACTCAGAAAAGATTGATATTGTTAAGACTGTTAAAGAAGTTTTTGAACCAGTTAACATTCATATTGTTGTTTATATAATTGGGCATTAGTTCTTGATATGATTACAAGAAAATGTAGATAATGTTAATTCAAATACTAATTCACCTTCCAAAGATGCTTTACTTGACGAAGCCTGCAAAAAGTATGTGAATCTACCAATTTAAATATTTCCCTTCATCATGTGAGAAAAAACATAACGTGATTTTGATTATAATATTGTTCTCTTAGCATATACTAACTTTTACATGTTTTCCAACTATATGCATATTATAACTAGGCTATAAGGTATCTGATAGAACCAAATTCCATGGACATACAAAGGAAGCTGAAGAACTATGGAAACATGAAACAAAGAATCGTGAAAATAGTCATTAAAGTAAACTGGAGCAGTCCACTTGTAACTTTAAAAAAAATTGTAGCTTTATTTCATTTGTAAATTCTCTGTTTATTGTTTATGACTGTCATGAAATTAATTTGAGGCTCTTAACTATTAGAGACTTGAATTACAGGTGCTTAATTTAAAACTTTTTAATATACTTCCTGCAGGGTCGGGATGTCGTTTCCTATGAGTAGTATGTCATCGACATTCAATACGAGGAAGCTAACTATACTCCCACTGGCTTTGACATATACACATGATTCATCCTCGCTTCGCAGAAAACCGAACTATTTGACTTTCTCATCGAAACAAAGATTCCATCTGCGAGATGCTTGTTTCAGTCCATAGATGGACTTCTCAAGCTTACACACTCTATTGGGGTGCTTCGCATTGACAAAACCCTCTAGCTGACTCATGTAAACATCCTCAGCCAACTTTTTGTTAAGGAAAGTGGTTTTAACATCCATCTGTCATATCTCATAGTCATGAAATGCATGAATGGCTAGCATCATCCTAATAGACTTTATCTTCGCAACTAGTGAGAATGTCTCATCATAGTCAACTTTGGGAGTTTAAGTAAAACCCTTCGCAACCAATCATGCCTTATAAGTGTTTACCTTCCCATCCATGGCGGTCTTCTTCTTGAAGATCCACTTGTACCCGACTGTCTTACGACTTGGCACATTATCAACCAAATTCTAAACTTTGTTGTCATACATGGACTGAATCTCGCTATTCATAGCCTCTTTCCATTTTGCAAACTCCGGGCCTGTCATGGCTTCCTTATAGCTATTAGGTTCATCCAAATTTATCAATGTACTATCACTAATAAACGTATCGCCCTCACTTGTTATATGAAAACCATACAACACGGGTAGAACACTAACTCTACTAGAACATCTAAGAGGTAAGGATTCATCAATCGGTTCAACCGGAGTTTCCTCCTCGGGTTGAGTGCCAACATTATAGGTTCCTTCATCGCTCGAATCTTGAAGCTCTTCAAGATCGATTTGCCTCCCACTATCCCCTTGGCTTATGAGTTCTCGTTCTCGGAACACCCCTCTCCTCGCAATGAAGACAACATTATCACTCGATCTATAGAAGAGATATCCAAAGTACTTCTACGGGTAGCCGATGAAAATATACTGCTCACTACGAGGTTCAAGCTTGTTGTGAGTCTCTCGTCTTACGAAAGCCTCACAACCCAAACCTTAATATGTGCCAATGTGGGAGCTTTCCCTGTCCACATCTCATGAGGTGTTTTGGCAACCTTCTTTGTAGGGACTAAGTTAAGGATATGGGAGGCAGTCTGTAAAGCATACCCCCGGAATGAGATAGGTAGCGAAGCACAACTCATCATGGAATGAACCATGTTTAGCAAGGTTCAATTACGCCTCTTAGCCGCATCATTCAACTGTGGTTTCCTAGGTGGCGCCAGTTGCAAAACGATTCCTCATTCCTTGAGGTAGTCGTGGAATTCAAGACTTAGGTACTCTCCTCCTCGATCGAATCAAAGTATCTTGATTTTCATGGCCAATTGATTCTCCACTTCCTGCTTAAATTCTTTGAACTTTTCAAAGGTTTCTAACTTGTGCTTGATTAAGTAGATATATCCATATGTGTTATAATCATCAGTGAAAGTCACATAGAAGCGGTTCGCATCCCTTGTGGTGGATCTAAAGGGCCCACACACAGCAATGTGTATGAGATCCAATACCCCCCCCCCCCCCTTTTCACAAGTACCAGTAAAAGGTGACTTGGTCATCTTTAAGTAAACAAGACTCGCACACGTCATAGTCCCTAAGGTCGAATGACTCCAAGACTCCATCCTTTTGGAGTTGGGCTATGCATATCTTGTCGACATGTCCAAGACAACAATACCACAAGCATGCTTTATCCAAACTAATGGAAGAATCGATACACAATACATCATTTCCTAAGTTATCTACAATCATCACAGTTTCATATATTTCATTACAAGGCAATGCTTCAAATAGAAAACATCATTAAGATAAGCATTAATAGAACCCATTTCATTATCAAATAAATATCTAAATCCTTATCTATACAAACCATGAAAGGAAATAATGTTTCTTGCCATTTCAGGCGAGTAACAACAATTATTCAAATCTAGTTCTAATCCATTACTAAGCACTAAAGAGTAAACTCCAATCTTGGTGACAGACAATACACTTCTGTTCCCCATGATCAAGTTTATCTTCTCATGCTCCACATCTATTTCTTCTTAGGCCTTGAAAATCGGAACTAATGTGAAAACCACACTCTGTATCAAGAACCCAAGAAATAGCATGTGACGAATCATTAGACTGAATAATGTAAATACCTACGAAGGACGGATTGATCTTTCCATCATTGATATCTTGCAGATACTTCAGGCAGCTTCGTTTCCAATGCCCTATTTCGTGGTAGTGATGACACTATGCATCCTTGGGGTTAGAAGTGGGTACATTAGAACCAACCTTGGTTCCACTAGAAGAGGTGCCATCACAGGACTTTCCCTTATGGCAACTCTTTGAGGGAGCCTTCCTATTCTTACCTTTTCCTTGCCCAATAGCCAAGATACGGGCAACAGTAGGAGTAGGAGTTTGTGCAACAGACTTGTCCTTGAGGTTGCTTTCAGCAGTCCTCCATAGACCTTGAAGTTTCTCAACGTAACCTCCTATTTGTTCATGTGGTAGGTCATGCAAAACTGGTTGAAGCAGGGTGGCAACGAATGAAGGATGATGTCAATCGCTAACTCTTTACTGAAGTTAACATTTAACTTTAACAGGCAGCCAACATACCTTTGCATCTTCTGCAGATGAGCAGTGACAGACTCTTCGTCTCTCATCTTGGTCGTGATCATCGAAGTGATGATCTCGTACCACTCCTGCCTCACACTTTGGTGATACCTTTCAACCAAGTCTTGATGCATTTCATAGGGATAAAAGTCCTCGTAGGACTTTTGGAGTTCAACAGTCATGGTCGTTAGCATGATGCAATGGACTTTCATGGCATCATGCTCATGGGCCTCAAAGGCAGCGATCTCTTCTAGAGTAGCAGTGTTCAAGTCCACCTCTTTCAGCTCCTTATCGATGACATATTCCTTGTCCTCGTAGCAGGTGACCATCCTTATGATACAGATCCAATCGTTAAAATTGTTCCCGTAAAAGATCACCCTCCCACACAAATTCATGAGTGAGAATGAGCTAGAGGCGTTCGAGCTTGAAGCGTTGTGGTTTGAGTTCGACATCTGAAAAAGAAAAGAGACAAAGTTTGATAGTTGCAAGAATCCTTTGATCTTCAAGAAGCTTAGTGTCACAAGAGTAACACCATTAATGGCTTACAAACACCACAAGCAAAAGGATGATGTTTAGGAGAGAGAATGAAGGGGCAAAAATTAGCTTCCAAAGGATCAAGTGGTCGATTTTGCTAGCCCTAAGGGTCTTTTTATACTTGAACTTCTAGGGTTTCAGTCAAAACCCTAATTGGATGACTTAAGCCCTAAGTAACTTGAGAATCTTCTGGAATAAGGCCTCTATGGATGAAATTAGAGTGGGCTTCCACCCCTAATTTCTTCCACCCCATATCCAAGAAGATCCACAGCCCAAAAACCAACTATCATACAATTAACAGTTCTAGTCTCCTTTATTTAATTAATCTCTTTTAGCCACAAAATTAATTCTTAATTAATTCCTGTCTAATATTAATTAAACTATATAATTTCTCCTTTAATATATTATTCATATAATATATTAATAAACCATAATAACCTCTCTATCTCCATAAATCATCCTATCAAGTTGCTTTGGTGAAGGCAACCCAAAAGGATCATGCACAAGTCAGTCAAATACATGTCAAATATAGTTACAGACTTAGATACTAATCCAACAATAACATCCTATTTTTGTGTTTCTTAATCTATTTATGTTGGTTGTTATAATTTATTTCATGTTTACTTTTACTATAATAGAAGGCTTATATAAAAATATTTGGATTTTCATCTAGTACAATATTGTCCCAAAAGGTTCGTTTAATTTTGTCTATTATAGCATCCTACTTCCATAATATTTTACTTTATATTCTAATAAATAAATCTAACATCTTATATTCATGTTTTAACTCTTTTAAATGTAGGTTGTGTATGAACACCAAATATGTGTGGTGAGATGGATATTAAAGATATTAAAGATGTGAAAGTTGAGAAAAATTAAGTATGAATTATAGTACTTTGAAATCAGTCAATGTTAAACTTTGATATACCATGATTTAGGATTTTTTTAGTAAACTTTAATGGTTGATGCTTTTGGTGTTTTTAGGTTAATTGTTGGTTTTCGAGTGTATATTTATTAATGTTGTTATTTAAATATTAATGTTTTGTTTTGGGGTTGAATAATTTATTTGATTTTTTTTGGTATTTTTGTTTTAGATTGGTAATAAAAAAAAATCAAAAACTATGTTATTATGTTATTAAATTTGTGAGGGTTTAGCAACAGACTAAAAAAATCTTTTATCATACATTAGCGAGGGATCAACGATGGATTACAAAACTATGGTATCATACGTTTGCGACGGATCAGCAACAAACTGCAAAAATAATGCTACTATGTTTTGTCGCTCGATGTCCTAAATAAGTGTAGTAAGTAACTATTTCCGATAGATAATCTGTCACTAAATCGTCGCAAGTAAAAACCAATTTATCGCAAAAACTCTTGTTGGCACATTAGCCATACTTAAATTGGCTATGGAGTTTGTATGTTGCTGATATGTCGCAAACAATCATTAGCAACGGAATAGCGACGGGCTGATCTGTCGCTGAAACTCTTGTTTTTAGTAGTGCTATCTAAACCTATTTCTAAATAATATTTATATCTCTTAAGAGACTTGAACCCATAACATTTAATTTAAGAGAATCATTTATTAGCCAAAGACTTTTTGATATTTATCTTTCTACTCATTTGAAATAATGACATATGGATGGATTAATTTTTTTTAATATTTTTCTTAATTTTAACACTAATGAAAAAAAGACAGTAGAAATTTAATTTATCTTATAAAACAATGTTACAAAAGTTTACAAGTGACATTTTGTTATTTGATAGCATCATTTGTCCATTTGTCATGATGCAAAGCCTAAGCCTAGGATTAGGTTTACCTATAAAGAACAAAGAAAAGGTCATCGCTTTCTTCCAATTGAAGTATCATGGTGCCAATCTACCAAATCCTAGCCCACCATTGTTTCCGCCTTTGAAGCTTTTGAGGTAGCACAGTCTATATACACTCCCTTAATACTCAAAAGTCAAAAAGAGTTGCTCCACCTTCATCATATCCTCCATATTTCAATTCCAGGTGTCGATAATAGGTTTCATTTCTTACGTATGATCTATCGAAAATAATAAAAAAGTTCTGTAAATTTTGAGTTGAAGAAGTATTTGTTTGAATCTTATTAGAAACTGGTTCTTTTCTGGCAAAAAGAGTAAGGTTCTGATGTTTGATATTCATAGAAGACTTTAACTGCCGGTGATCAGAAAACTTAAGATGTGTAGGAGAAATATTAGGTCTTCATGGCGCTGTTCTAGCCGAATAACGTTAACCGAACTTTAACTCAACAGGGTTTTAGTCGCAACTCGCAACCCAAAACCTAAATCAACTCGACTAGATTAGCTAGTCTACTATACGTACCATTATTGTGTCCTTTTTTCCATAAAAATTAAGAGATCTGTTTACTTCGGAGGTTTTAAATTACTTGGTGGATCATGAACTGTATATCAACACAACTTGGGTAACTTGGGTGCGGTTTTCTGGGACTTGTACAGGATCTAATAAAGTCGTATAAAAGTTCACTTGTAACATAATATGCCCATTTAAACAAAATGAATATTCAAGCTGTGTTTAGTACTTTATCTACTAATATGGATTTGTGGTCCTCTCTTGTCACTACCTTCACATGCATGCACATATGAATAGTGATGGGAGGAGAAGAAAAAAAACCTCAGGTTGATCATAAAATACTGTTAGATTTATAAATAGTATTTGATGCTAACTACCAGTACAATATATAATTAATAAACTAGTAACTAAAAGAAGGTACAACAGTTTGTTTTCTAAACTGCTTATACATACCTAAATATTTGTTATATTGATTCAGCCATGGAATATTTCCTTGTATTTCCATATCCATGAACCTTTCTCCTGGTAGAATCTCCATCTTTTCTGATCACTGGGTCTTCTAAAATGGTATATAACTCTGCAAAAAGTTCGAAGACAAAAGTTTCCCGCATGATATATTGTTCTGCTTTAAACATTGTATTGTATTTGAAATAAAAACCATATATATACTCATGTATTGTGTTTTCTCAAGGTTTATGTGAATGTTAGTTTATTCTGTATTGATTCTTATGACTGGTTGTGTACTTTTGATTGCCATATATGCTCGGAGTTTTCAGAAATCATTTCAATTTTCATGTCCAATGTTGGCTCATTTGACTTCAAAATATCTTGTTTTTGGCGAATTCATTTGATTTTGATAGAAAAGAAGTATAAAAGACAAACTTTGATTCCGAATGACCATATTCACACACGTGATGACACAACAGTCAGAGAAGGTTAGATATGTAAGCCATACCTGACATCAGCCGTTCATCGCTTGTGAGTTCTTCCTTGCTTCTTCCAGGATCGCTAGATGAGCTCCCATTGTTTGATAATTTTGATTTGGCAGACGCGAAAAACCATGTAGAATCCATCAGTTTCTTGATCATATGCACTGCATAGTAAGGGATTTTCGCATGTTTTTTCTTGTCGGCAGTAACGAAATTGATGAACATCAAACAGTCCATCAAGCTCTCTTTTGCCAACCCTTTCATGTAATAAGCCTGTGATCTTCTCCACAGGCTTTTGGCATGAGAATTGACAGGGTTTGAGATTGAAAGAGCTCTGGTAGCATCACTAATGGCGGCATCTGGATTATTAAGCAGTAAATAACACTGAGCTCTATTACTATGAAGTACAATCCTCTCTTTCTTTAGTTTTAGTGGACATAATTTTACACCTTCTGTGTATTTCACAACCGCGGTGTTTATATCGCCTAACCAAAAACTATGATTCGCTTGTTGTTTTATCAGACTCACCAGGACTCTTTTCTCCTCTAGTTTCTCATCAGATATCAATCTCTCTTTCTTGTTCTTATCGACTTTAAAAACCCATATTTCTTTTAATATTCTTTCCACTTCAGGAGTCTTGATTCTTGATTTCCCATTCTTGAAGTCAATGAGCAGTGCTCTTGTGATTTTGTGGCCTAAGTTTGACCTTTCTCCTAGTTCCCGGAGCTCAATCAAATCAAACAAATAAACTGATGCGATTTCAAGAACTTTGTACCTCGTGTTCAGGTCATGAAGAAGTAACAGAAGACAATCGATCGCCATATATTGCCAATCATCCGAAGATCTTGAGAGGTTACAGATACTTTCGATAACCTCTTTGGATTCTGAAATTCTTGTTCTTCCGACTGGGGTATAACACAAGATCCTTATTAACCCGACACCAGCAGGTGATGTGTGATTCACAAGCCCACCCCACATGGAACTCAACTCCTTCAAGAACTCTGTATTACATATAACATCTATGGACCTCCCTCTAATGGCAAAGCAATTTAGTAGGTGTAGAGACCAGCACTGGATTTGGCTAGCCCATTCCTCAGCCTTTCTGTTCTCCATTTCTAACCCTCCAACTCCTCTAGTGATTAAGTTTTTGTGATATTCGACCCTCTCGTTTGCATCTTTAACAGCCACAAACTCATTATAAACTACCTCACCACAGCTAGATGCTAGACCCATGGTTAGCTTCACTACCTCTTGTTCATAAACCGCCAAGGCTTCAAAAGTACCATCATAGCTTGCTAGGTGTCCAAGAGCTCTAACTGCAACCCTTTGCTCCAACCAACTTATCTTTCCTCTCAAAAGATCCAACAATGGCGGAATAATACCAGAGTCCACAGCTTTTTCTGCAAACTCAAATCTGTTCATGGTGTATGATCCTACAATATGGGCTGCATAATATGGTATGTATACGTTTTGGCCATCAAGAAGCCAAACTCGGTCGCTGATGCTCTTATCGAGCAAGGTAACCATGCATTTGAATATACCTAGGGATGGAAACTCTGGATCCTCGGGTTGAGTCATGGCGATGTTCCATAGACTGCTTAGAATAAGCACACGCTCTTGCTCGTTGATTGTTAACATTTCTTTGAAGCATTTCTTGATTCCTGCTCTCTTGATTAATATGTTTGGCTCTTTCATGGTACAGAAGAAGCAAGTAGGGTTAGTGCAACTCATGGTGGATCGATATCTGGAAAGATTTTGTTTATGGTGTTGTATTCGTCTTTGATTAGGTCTTGTATAAAATATAAGGAGATGAATAATAGTGGAGTTGGCCAAGTTATAAAGTGACAGTGAGCCGAACAAAAGAAGACTTTTTATGTAACATTCTGAATTCTTTATGTACAAGTGTACAGTTCCACTCATCATTTCTTATGACGCATTCCATGATCAAGAGAGTTTAGAATGAAATATTAGTTTAATCCAGTGTTCTAAAAATCATGATTCGGTCCCGATTAATCTCCGATTAGTCGCTAGGCGCTACTTAATCGAGTAGGATATATGTATCTAGTGATCAATATATGCATACAAAATGAACAAAGTAGCAACAAATGATGAAATTCTAACACTTACAATAAATTCTATCTCAATAAAAATTATGTAAGGAATAATTATAGTTGTATTAATCATGTTAACCTATTTTTGTTATGATATTAACGGTATTTACAAACTTTATTATGATATTAGTCATATTTAATTTTTTAAAATTCAACGAATTAGCAATTTATGGTCCTAATTTAATCATCTGGTTAATTATTATCTAACTGATTAATCCTTTAACCACAATTCACCGATTATTATCATAATCTAGGTTTGGCAGATTAATTTTAAGATTTCTGCACGTTTTATTTGTTATTTTTCTTAGTCTTCAAGTTTGAATAAGTCCAAGCCATGTTGGCTAGTTGTTCCTTATTTTCATGCATAGAGGGGTAGTTTGTTTCCTTTATGTTAGGCAATCCTTTTTTTCTTTTAGTTTAAATACAAGGCAAAAGTGTACGTTTGGTGTGTTCTCTTTTCCAAGTTAGTGAATAACAAGTGCAACCTTTTTGCCCCTGTGTGTTATTTTTTTGTCCTAGTTTTCCCTGTTATCTTTGGCTACAATGATACCCTTTATTTATCCCATGCCTTTTGTTTATGTGAAAAGTCATTATCACTCCTTTGAAAAGCCAACATTTGGTATCAGAGCACAACCTGGTGCATGCCCAAATACCAACACCGTGAGAGAGAGATGACAGGAAACAACCACAACGAGAAGGAGGGGTAGATCACACTTCACTACCCTAGGTTGTCAAGAACCAATTATGTTTCTGGGCTATAAAAATGAAAGTCTTCATGCAGGCTCAAGGAGTATGGGATGCAGTTGAGCCCAGAATAGCAAACACAGTGGTTGAAGTGAAGAAAGACAAGATGGCTTTGGCAGCCATCTACCAAGGCATTCCAGAAGACATGTTGTTGTCTTTGGCGGAGAAGAAAATAGCAAAGGAATCATGGGATGCCTTGAAGACAAGGTTTCTTGGGGCAGATAGAGTGAAGACAGGAAGAATTCAAACTCTGAAGGCAGAGTTTGAAGCTTTGAGCATGAAGGATACGAAGGTAGCAGATGAATTCACTGTGAAAGTGAGTAACATCATGAGCAACATTCGTACCTTCGGCGAAACAGTTGAAGAGTCGTATGTGGTAAAGAAACTACCACAAGCAATGTCATCTAAATTTTTACAAATTGCTTCAACTCTTGAGCAGTTTGGTGATTTAGATGAGATGACAGTTGATGAAGTAGTAGGAAGGTTAAAGGATCATGAAGAAAGAATGCGGGGTCAATGTGAAACTGATGACAGGAAGCTTTTCTTGACTCATCAAGAATGGACAGAAAGAAGTAAGAAGAAGACAGACGAAGACTCCAAATCCAACCACAAAGGGAATCATGGTAGAGGCTTACGAGGACGGGGTAAAGGCAGGAGCAGAGGTGGTAATCAAGGTGGCTGAGGTGGTCGTGGCAGAGGCAACTCTTTTCACCAGAAGAACAACGGAAACAATGGTGGGTCCAACAGTCAAGACAAGAGTAGTGTACAATGCTATAATTGTCAAGACTATGGATATTATGATGCAGAGTGCAAGAATCCAAGAAAAGAAAGAAATCAAGTGAATAACTTGATTCGAGAACACTTTGACAACGAACCAGCACTCTTGTTGGCATCTTTTGATGCAACTGTAGAAATTGGTGAAGTGTTCTTGAATGAAGAAAACTTAAACCCACCATTGAAGAAAAAATGAGATACAGTGAAGCACTCAAATATGTGGTATTTTGATACAGGAGCCAGCAACCACATGACAGGTGACAAGTACAAGTTTAGAAATTTAAACAAAATGATTCAAGGTTATGTGAAGTTTGAGAATGAAGCTAGAGTGAGGATTGAAGGGAAAGGCTCAATTATTTTTCAGTGCAAGAATGGAGAACATCGCAAGTTGGATAAGGTTTATTATATCCCAGACTTATGTAGCAACATAATAAGTCTGGGATAGTTGGCTGAAGGTGGGGATGTGTAACGTCCCAAAATTTAAGACTAAAAATTTCTTTTAATAAAACATTACTTAAAGCAAAGTCATCATTCCAAAACATAATCAGAGTATTAATTTTCAAAACACATATTCGTTATCAGAGTAAACATTCCCAGGCTATCTAATCTATGGTGTGTGTTATGCGATCATCCAGAGCTCTTCCCTCCGCTACCGGAAGTACCTGAAACCAAAACTGAAAACCGTAAGCACGAAGCTTAGTGAGTTCCCCACCCTACCACATACCATGCATAACCACATACTGCACATACTGGGCCACGCCCGCTATCTTGGGCCTCGCCCGCTACAACGGCCCCGCCGCTCCAGGCCCCGCTCGGATACAGATCTGTTTCACTTAGGCCTCGCCTGTCACAGGGCCTCACCCGCCAACAATAATAACACATAAACATATCTCAGGGCCTCGCCCGAGAGCAAATAATAACACATAAACATATCACAACACATAAGTAAACTCATACGACTGATCCTGTCCCAAGGCCTCGCCTATCCTGGGCCTCACCCTTGTCCTGCTACTGATGAGTCATGGAACCCCATCCACGCTCCTACTGATAGTGAGATACGGGCCCAGCCCACTCTCACTCCTTCCCTAACTTAGGCCTCGCCCTTGTTCTGCTACTAATGAGATGTGGAACCCTATCCACACTCTGATATTGGTGAGATACGGGACCTCACCCACACTCACCTCCCTACGAGGCACATACATGTATCACACAGACAGCAAGTATAAACTATCCTATAAACAAATCCTTGGGCACCCGCCCGCTATTAATGGACCTCATCCCGGATATCATACTAGCATATTGTGCCTAGGGCTAACCCCCTAGCCTTCTACTCATAACTACATGGGCCGGCATTGTGGCCTTAGACCCATTCACACAAAGGGAAACTCATCTACACTGGCTGAACTTGCTGATGATCCCACTAGCCGCTGCCCGGCAACTCCCTGAACTCCTGCTCCACTCGCTCCCCGAGCTACCAACATCAAAGCAATACTTAGTCTAACTGACCCCCAAAAGTCAACTAAGTCAACTCTGGTCCAAGTCAAAGTCCTGGTCAAAGTCAACCTTCCAGGTCAACCCTACTCGCCGAGTCACCCTACTGACTCGCCGAGTTTATATGTTCCGAGTCCTTCCATTCGCGACGTGACTCGCCGAGTCTACCGATTTCCAAGTCCTGACCTTTCCGACTCACTGATTCGAGTCTCAACTCGAAGGGTTTGGGGTTTCGCGACCTGACTCGCCAAGTCCAAGAGCAGACTCGCCGAGTACAAGGCAATCTTCATCTAATTCGACGAGCTGTTCATCCCACTCGTCGAGTTGCTCCTAATCTTCATGCTACTCTGCGAGTCCACTCAAAGGACTCGCCAAGTCCATTCATATCTCCTTACATGCAGAGGACTTTTGAGTCATGCATGGACTCCAAACTGTAGATCTACCCTTCCCAAGCCTATTCCTTACGTAAAGTTGCAAACTTTACGTGTAGAGAAGGAGATCCAGGCAAAATACACCATAAACTAGGGTTTAAGGCATGGAGGCTCCATAATCAACTCAAGGGAAGATACTTTATGCTTCTCAAGACAATAATATGCTTAGATCCGAAGTAGCAACTTCAGATCTGGCTTCTAACTCAAATGGATACCATCATGGCTAAAAAGCCCCAACACCCACACATAGATCTAGGTGCAAAAGAGTCCAAGAACTAGTTTATTACCTCCAAATGCTTAGAAATATCTTCCCAATCCCAGATCTATAGCCCCTTCTTGCACCTCCAAGATCCTTCTTCCTTCTCCAAGCTTTAATGCACTCTTCAAGGCAACAATTGGCTCAAACATTGGATATGGCGACTAGGGTTTGGTGTTCTGGGTTAGAGAGGCAGTAAAGGAACCCTAGGGAAGAGAATGAGACGCTTAAATAAGCTCCAAGTCCCGAATTTAGGGTTTTCCTCGCACAGACCAGACTCGCCGAGTCCCCTTGGCCGACTCACCGAGTCGGTCACTTACTCCTCGACCCGGATCCCGCTCGGACTCGCCGAGTCGCCCCTTAAAATTAGGGTTTTCTTGTTGGATAAGGTGTCTAAGTCCATAACTTATTTGGTATATACTTGACCCGACCGGCATGGTCCATTTGGGTTGCATCTCATCCAAACTATTATGGATAATTTTATGAGAGTTATACACATATGTTTATTAATATATTATGAGTTATAATATATTAATATGAAGTTACGTTATTTAATTAGTTTTAGTCTTAAATTAATCATGGATTAATTTAGAGATTAAAAGGAATACTAATTAAAATTATGGGCTATTTGTTTTATATAGTGTGGGCTAATACTCATTTGTTAATGGGCTAGGCTTATGTGGAAGTCCATGGATGATCCATGGAGCTTTTAACCCATGGATCCTTGGAAAAGGAAAAGACATGGGTTATTAGGGTTTCACCCTAACCATGCATACTATATAAGCATGCTTATGGAGCATGAAATGAGGCCTAAGAGAAAGCTAGTGATCTAGTGTGTGTGTGCATGTGTGTGGCCGATTTATACAAGGTGTATATACTCTCTCAAAGTTTTCCAAGAGTTTGTGGTGTTTGTGATTCCATTTGAGGCATTCACACTATTGGTGCTTGGCCCTCAAACTCCTAAGAACCCAACACACCAAAAGGTATGTAATCTCTTCTAACTCTTTTATGTTGAAATGTTCCCCATGCCATGTTAGATAGGTTATAAACCTTGGAAAATTATTATTTTGCATGTATTTAGACAAACATAGATCCAAGGTTTATTAGGGTTGCATGCACACTTAGGAAGTGTTAGATTGCTCAAAACCCAACAGTGGTATCAGAGCCTAGGCTTGCTTGTTTGATACTTGATGCAAAATATTGAAAAAGGTCGAAGTCGTTGCTATCTGCATGGTAGACTCGCCGAGTCCATTGGGGGGACTCGCCGAGTCCAAGACAAACTTCAACCTACTCGACGAGTCCGTTCGTGCACTCGGCGAGTAGGATCGAAAGAATGCAGAATCTCGATTTTTGCTGCTGGAAATGGACTAGAAACGTTACCCTAAATTGTTTTGGTGTTGTAAAACTTATTTAGTTGGTGTAATGGTTGTTCTAATCCATTTACAATAGCATATATCAAAATTCCATGATTTTATGTGTTCATATATTTCTTGAATTTTGATGATCATGTTCATGTTCTTATGAATTTAGGAAATGATAGGAATTATTTGCTGAATTGTTTAGGATTAATTCTTTATCATTTATGTGTTTTAATGGAGTCCATAATTTGTCCTCAAGTTATGGATTACCAAAGGTCACTTTCATTTAACACACACTTAAAACACATAAGTTACATGAAAATGAAGAGTCTTCATTTTTATGAACCTTTAATTCATAAGTTATGAAATGAAGAGTTTTGCAAAGTTACAAAACTTGCCCTCAAGTTTTGGAATTTGTAAAGTTTCACACACTTTAATAAACTTTAATTCCAAACCTTAGAATTCTAAAGAGTTAAAATTCAACACTTATACTATTTATAACATTAATGGTTAATTATTATATATATGTATAAGAACAAGTCGTTTTACCGTTAGTAGGCCTCATTCACGAAGCCGGTCTATAAGGTGGGTATAAGGTTGTTGCCTATAAAATGGCGACTTAATGGGTGTATACTCTCACCCACCGCTTGCTTGATCGGTGGAGGGTCGTTAGCCGAACGGGTAAGACAATGACTTTAAATTCTCCCTTCATTAAAAGTATTAATGATAAATACTAAAGTAACTAAAATCTTAATAATTCCCAATCTTAGTTACTTTAGGAAAAATGTGAATTTGGTGCTAACCCATGGAATTCACACTTTGTACCTTACCAAGTCGTTGGTAGAGCGTGTGTGGTTAACCGGCACACTAACTTGGACTAGTAAGGACCACGAAGGGTGACTTAATGTTTTTCATAGATCAATGGAGCGTGTGTGGTTAACCGGCACATTGATTAGGTGATAATATTAAGGGTACCAAGTGAATTGGTATGGTTATTCACACCTTGTTTTGTGATCCTCGGCATCCCAGTCACAAAACTTGAAGGGCACAATCGAGATTGAAACATGCCATTGAAAAGTTCAATGAATCTCAAAAGATCTAGGAATTTCAAATCCAATTAAAACCTAATAAATCATTTCGTTTTTCATGGTGGAAATTGGTGAATCGTCATTCACCTACCTTCAAATATTTTATAGCTTGGATTACGGCATCCCTCTTCTAAGTTATAAAATAGTTTGTTGGGTCCTAGCCTTAATATTTCATATTGGGTGTCATATTAAGGACTTTAAATCAACTATCTTGAATATCTCCCAAAACATGTCTGGTTTAGACATTTATGATCTTCCCAAATCTCTTGAAGATGATGTTCCTCAACATCATGCTTCACTTCCTCTATCTCCTCCAATTATTCTCCCTCACCTACAAGTTCTTGAAAAGTTTAAAGTCACTCAAGCCCTATTGGCAAGTTAAGGTCTTGGTGTGGTCACATCTTGGAGATGTAGTCACATATTGACAAGACGGGAGAGTTGGGTGTCATAGTCTCGTGAAAGTTGGATGTTCAATCACTTTCTTAGTAACATAGCGGGTCACTTTGGGACTTCTATGAGACAGACTATGACACGAGCCTTAATGATCTTATCTATTTGCTTTGTGCTGTGGAATCAGCAATGATTTGGAACACTAGTAAAGCAAATTTTGTTAGAAGATCAACTTCCCAAACCTTAAATGGACATTGGCAATGGTAGCATTGGATATCTAGAAAAGCATTTCTCTTCCCAATGGAAAGGGATCGGCCATAGTCAACTCGGTTGACCAAATGGTAAAGAGAAAGGCTAAGTCTGAGATAGTCTCATGTGCCATTATCAAAGGGTCTACATGTGTTTTGTTGCCAAAGGAAGGGGAATTGGTTGCGAAGCTGCCCTATTCATCTGAAAGGTCATAAGGTTGATCAAGTCAAGAGGTTTGACTCTACTTCGGGTAAAATACACTGTATAACTCTATTAAGTTTCTATTATGAGATTCTTGATACATGATGTGACTGGGTCACATGGTGATGTTTTAAGAATCAAAAGAAAAGATAGGAAGCTTAAAGAAGTATATGCTGATTTTGATTGCGAAGATGGGTTTCGATCGCATGGTTCGGTAATCAGAATTTTGAGCTGTTGCTTAAGAGTTATAATATATTGCTTGCGAATAGATAACAACAAGGTTTTCATGTGGATTGTAAGGATAAGTTTTTCCGCAAAGTTTTAAAATAAAAGAAAAAAAAAGGTTTTAATTTTATTTATTTTAAAAATATCCTTACAATGGCATCGGTGGAAAATTGTTGCTTATATGTTTCCAGTAATAGCAATATTGGAAAGTGGATTTGATTTTTCATTTGTGGTAGTGTCTGAATTTACCAAATGAAGAAAGTTTTTCATCACCCAAGTTTCAATTGGACAGAAACTTGGAATCATACAAGTTGTATTGTATGATGAATGAGAATTTTTCATCTTTGAAAAATTAAGACTAATTCTTTGATCACATGTATATGTGAGTCAATTGAAGGACTAAGGAATTAGGTACACTGGGTGTGCGCTGGTCAAGGTCCACCACAAAGATTGGTTTGTCATGATTTACTAAAGATTAGTAAATATGATTATACTTATAAGATTAAGTATAATTCTGTAACATTGGAAAGGTTACAATGTATGACAAAACAAATGAGAAGAATCAAATTAGGCAGAAGGATAAAAGTTTCTCAAATCTGAAAAGATGGGAGAGTACTTTAGTATCAGCTTTGTGATCATCTTGATGATTAAGAAACCATATCAAAATTTGTTCTCTAAGGATGTCTTAGTGCATTGTTATGGCTAAGAAGAGAGGTCATGAATTGTTGGATTGGTTAATATCAAGGAGATGAGTCATACTTCGTTCCAAAACAATTCTTAGAGTCATACTCCAAGATTGTAATTTGAGTGACATGACATAAAGTAAGGTTTAAAACACTTATCAAATGTAGTGTGAAATGTTTCTACTCTTGTACATTTGAGATTGGTAAGTTGTGATGTCTTGGATGAGACAAAGACCAACTAAGACCAATTGTGTGAAGTGTTAGTCTTGATAAGAATCCGCACTATCCCTTGAATATTTGTTTTGTTAAGGAATGGTTCTTGACTGGGGAAACTTATATGTCAAGAGGACAGTGGGAGCCTTAAAGATCCTGAAAGAGTTTCAAGATTTAATCAAGAGTGAAACCTGTAATTTATCACTAGCACACGACTTAAGGTTTGCAACCTATCGTGTTGACATAATTCTTATTTCTGTACCTACTTCAAATAAGTTGAATTTACATGTGAGTTATCAGAGTTCAACTTGGAAGCATTGGTGGGCCTTGTGTTACCAAGGTGACAAGAAACTAAGATTGAATAAGTTTAATCCATGTAGGGCTGAATTTGTCACTAACCTGATCTTGTGATTATGGTTTTGGCAAATTCGCATGGATAGGAACTCATACACTATTAAATCTAAGTGTCATAAGGTTTCTCTCCGATTCATGAAAATGATGGTGAGGAAATTCTTTCACTAAATAGATTTTAAGTAGATATCAATTGTGTCATTTGCATTTTCAAAAGTCATTAGTGGAGCGCGTGTGGTTAACCGGCACACTAACATGGACTTGTGAGAAATGGCAAATGCCTAAGCAATTGAGACTATGATTACGGCATCCCTTTTTCATAGTTCTGAAAATTGTTTAGACACACATGTGATTTATCTAAGAAAGGATGTATGAATCTAAATTTCAGAAGTCTAGCAGATTTCTGAAAATATGTCAGAGCTAGTGGGAGCATAAGTGTTATGCTGATAATCATCATGTTAGTGGGAGTATGATTATTATGATTAGTATTGCAAGCTAGCAATGTTAATTATAGAAAACAAAGTTTCAATCCGTGAAGTTGCAGGGGTTGAAAAGTTGTTTTGCTATAATTAAGGGAGAGGAAATTATACTTCATGTCAATTCTAAAGCTTAGATTGAGATTTTAATCATCTTTAGTCAAGAATATATATGAATTTTATGTCTGAATGGTTCGACTTAAGGAAATTCTATATATATTGCGTTTTCAAAATTCGATTATGATTACGGCATCCTTCTTCATAGTTAAATTTTGAAAACATGGCAAATGAAAAATATTGTAGCAAAAGACTGGTCTAGTATCATGTCTTTATGTGAGACATCATGAATCGTGTCCCATATGCTTCGGATATAGGATCGATTTCACGTGCTATAATATTCATCCTTTCTAAATTTTCCAAATGCTTAAGGCATATAGAAGGGAAAAGTCTAGAACTGGATATGACTAAAGTGATTAAGCAATTGTCGAGGACAATCTGAGGTTCGCCAAAGATTGGTTGCTCAGGGACATTTGGAAGTCTAGTGTTAATTTTGGTAGGACCATATTGACATTTTCTGAAAAGTGGTAACTCTTGTTCGGAAGTGATAGTCAAATGGGACTATGGAAATGTCTCCATAGGTGGAAGTTATTAAATCTATGTAAGATTAGGAAACTTAATGCAAGAAGGATGTTCCCAAAGAGCTGATCTCCTTTGGAATGCTCTGTAGTGGTTGTTGTCAAGTCTTTCTGACTTCGTGCATAATCATTACAAGAGGATCAATGCATATAAGTTTAGAATCTAACAGATTTCAGTAAATGACATAAATTTGGAATTCTTGCATTTACAATAAGGATTTGGGATTGTGAAATGAGTATCATTGGAATCATGTTCAATTGATCTACATCACAATGTAAGGATCATAGACAAACATAGTGTGCATATTTGGGGTATGGCATAACTATTGTTTAGAAAACAAAGTGTACATGCTAGGAGCATGGGACGACTGTTGTTTTATTCGAGTCTTAAGTTGATTATTTGAAACATTGAATAATGTGTAATCAATATGGTGATAAATAAAAGGTGGTTTTATTTATATTCAAAAGGGTTCTGAGACCATATTAGATTCGATTATTATTGTGTTTCACTTTGCATGTTTTGACTTCCAAAATAGCTAGGTTATTCTTTCCGAATGACTAAGTTATTTAAACACTCCACAGTCGTTCATATGTTGGAAGTAGGTATGAATCAAGACTGTCATGAATTGGGTTTGTAGATGGCTAAATGGGTTTAGTCATGGCAATGGTTGCTACAACATTCATGAGTGCTCATAAGTTATGAGTATTGGAATAAACCCACGCTCACTTGTATCACTTCATGGAATTTATCTCGAGTGATCGTGAGACGGTAATATCATATAAATCTTCAAACCTAGAGATATGAGTTGTTACCTATGAGTTGGTTGTGCATTGATTGCACGTAAACGCATCAGTAACTTGATGTTATAAAACGTGCCTTTGTGTACAATTCAACAAGTAGTAGAACAAGCATATGAGTCGAAGTTTATCTGTTCCTTCTAGAAATAGAAGCGATATCTGGGCCCCTCGATGATTTTGTTGTGACCCATGTACCGGCCGGTCAGAACTGAATTGATGTGTTCGATTAAGTTCTTTGTCAAACAAATCGAAAATCGGGAAACAAACTGCTGGACAATAAGTACGACGTTGTTCCATGTATTTGTCCGGCTGATATCATGAGAACAGAGGATTATGTGATCACTTATCTAAAATGGCGCTTCATAGTTTGACAGAGTCTTCATGGTTCGAGGGAGTTTTCGAGAGCTACGATTGTTGGTTGGTTCCTAAAGTTATAGGCAAATATAGTTATTAGACTTATCCAAGTGGGAGTCTGTTGGATAAGGTGTCTAAGTCCATAACTTATTTGGTATATACTTGACCCGACCGGCATGGTCCATTTGGGTTGCATCTCATCCAAACTATTATGGATAATTTTATGAGAGTTATACACATATGTTTATTAATATATTATGAGTTATAATATATTAATATGAAGTTACGTTATTTAATTAGTTTTAGTCTTAAATTAATCATGGATTAATTTAGAGATTAAAAGGAATACTAATTAAAATTATGGGCTATTTGTTTTATATAGTGTGGGCTAATACTCATTTGTTAATGGGCTAGGCTTATGTGGAAGTCCATGGATGATCCATGGAGCTTTTAACCCATGGATCCTTGGAAAAGGAAAAGACATGGGTTATTAGGGTTTCACCCTAACCATGCATACTATATAAGCATGCTTATGGAGCATGAAATGAGGCCTAAGAGAAAGCTAGTGATCTAGTGTGTGTGTGCATGTGTGTGGCCGATTTATACAAGGTGTATATACTCTCTCAAAGTTTTCCAAGAGTTTGTGGTGTTTGTGATTCCATTTGAGGCATTCACACTATTGGTGCTTGGCCCTCAAACTCCTAAGAACCCAACACACCAAAAGGTATGTAATCTCTTCTAACTCTTTTATGTTGAAATGTTCCCCATGCCATGTTAGATAGGTTATAAACCTTGGAAAATTATTATTTTTCATGTATTTAGACAAACATAGATCCAAGGTTTATTAGGGTTGCATGCACACTTAGAAAGTGTTAGATTGCTCAAAACCCAACATTTCTTTCCTTTCTTGGCCTTCCAGACTTTGGGTTTTACATTTCTCCCCCACTTAAACTAAACTTCATCCTCGAAGTTTACTATGATCCACCGCCTGCGATCTGCCTCCAATACCCCACCAGTTATTCTAACAACAACTGCCTACCTTCGTTGGCCTTCCACTCAATCATTCTGACTAACATTAATCCTTACGGATAATCATCTCGGGTCAGCCCTGTCCCTGAACATTCTAGAAACACAGCTTACTCAACCGACAATCCTTCTGGTACTCGCCGAGTACTGCACTGAACCCATAGGGGTTCTCCCCTTCCTTCCTTGCGCGATTTCCTTGCCTCCCCAAGGCAATGCTCCATAACCAACTATTTCTTCTGCCACTGTGAAGACGCTATCTTCACCAAATCTATTACTCCTACTACTTCCAGTACGGGTCATTATCGCCAGTATCCACTGGGCGTTCTTTCTACTATCATTTGGTGTCGAGCACCCCACGATCAACTAACTGAACTCCACCATACGTTGCATACTCGCACTGCTACTGACTAGAAATTCTGTTATTCCTCATCTGACTTCCGAATGAACTGAGACCACCCTGGTCCCTACCAACCTATCAATATCTGGATTACCGGTTGCCACCGATCGTTGACCCAACACAACTACTAGTCGCTCCCAGCAACTTTCGAAGAAACTTCGACCACCTAAAATTGCTCAGTCTATCCTGCCATGCAGGCACTACAATTTCATGGGATCCCTGATCCCCTATCTTGACACTAAGGTCCCTACCAGGTCCCACCTGTGCTACTAAAACTCACGGGCCTCGCCCACGGGTCTCACCCTCCTCTATCCCTCTAGTCTTATTTATCTAGCCATTCTTGCTCGGGCCTCGCCCACGGGTCTCACCCAACCATACTACTGAGCAACCCTGCTCTCAGGTCTCACCTACATTGCTACTCTCATACGGGCCTCGCCCACGGGTCTCACCCACTATATCCTAGAGCGGCCTCTCCCAAGGCCTCACCTCTCAAGGGCTATACATGCAAACTCCTTACCATTCTCATCCATTACCCATTCCTGATCCCTATCTGAATGCTAGGAGATAAGGGCCTCGCCCCAACTCTGCCAACGAAGCTACTATGGAATGATACGGCTTACCCGCAGTCTTGCATCTCCTTCTATCGCCGTCTGCTAGTGAATGCTAAGGCTGCCCCGTAGTCTGACAACACTTCCCACCACTGACTGCTAGTGAATTCTACAGTTGCCTCATAGTCTTACAACACTTTCCACCATTAAATGCTAGTGAATGCTACGGCTGAGGCTCTCCCGCTCTACATGCTATCTCTACCACTATCTAGTAACACAAAAGCATCCCATGCTATCTGTCCTCAAGATCTTCATTCCAACTCACACGAGTCCTACAGGCGATCCTTCAACCTGAATTCCAAACCACATACTCACCATCACCATTACATGCACGAACTGATGGGAGTTTCTCAAACTCCCAACCCTGAACTACTCAATCCATCAAACGCTTAACTACCTCTTTTACTTCTCAGAAATCGCGTACTCATTCTGGATTTGCGTGCTCTTACTCTTGTACACTCGGAGGATTCTCCCCCACTTCGATCCTGCTTACACTTCGATGCTCAATGAATAGAAATTCCAATCCTTGCTACCATTCCATAATCAATCTGATGAGGAATCCCAAGCTTACCATAGCTAGGGATCTAACCAGTCCATTTCTAAAACTTATACGGCTCCGAACTAGCGAGACATACTGAATCCCTCCAAGGCATGCTACAGTTACTGTATCCTAAGCAACCTCCCTCAATAAGGCACATCCCCTAACTACCATTCAAATATCCAAGGTATGCAGATGGCATATAACTCGATCACAATCAAACCGCTAAAAAAAATACTCATACCGATAATGATGCAGAACCATAACAATATAATCATGCACAAATAAAGAACTAAAAACGGAAGTCGCATACCTGCAACGTCCGGCGCTGCTCGCGTCTCCAAGGTAGCCATCTGAAAATCCCTGCCTCCTACCACAGGCACCTCTGCACGGCCCTGACGACTGTCAATGATCCTCAAGGTTGCAGGGGCAGGTGCCATCACCCGTCCTGCTGAAAACAAAATGGGGCACTGGGCCTTCTTGTGGTCCCGCTGATTGCTGTGAAAACATATCTAGTCTGATCCCTGAGTGGTGGTAACAGTACAATCCCTGCTAAAATGACCAGTTCGACCACACTTGAAGCAGCCAGACTCACCACCGCTACCACTCCTACACGCGCCCCCGTGCGCCTTGCCACACTTCCCGCATCGGCTGCAGTCCCGATAATCCCTCAATCTCGAATCCGATCCCTTGGGCCTTTTGCCCGAACTCACGGCTACCTGAACCTCATCCGGCTTCCTCTTCTGGATCTGCTCCAAATCAATTTCCCTCTCCCTGGTCCGAGTAATCATATCTTCCAGCGTCTTACAGCTGGACCTGCTCACGAACTCCCTGATGTCATCCCTCAACATCTCGTGATATCGGGCCTTCTTCATCTCCTCATCCGCAACATACTGCGGTACAAGAAGATCCCTCTCCCTGAACTTGGCGGTAATCTCTGCCACAGTCTCAGTGGTCTACGTCAAATCCTGAAACTCCCATGCCAACTGTTGCACCTCAATAATTGGCGAAAACTCCGCCCTGAACTTGGCTGAAAAATCACCCCATGTCATCGCGTCCAACGCAGCATCATCACCCAAAGTATGACCAATCTCTTCCCACCAATCCCTCGCTCTGTCCTTCAGAAGACAGGAAGCGAGTCTGACCTTGTCCTCCTCAGGATACCGGCTCGTACGGAACGCGTTGGCAACATCAGCCAACCATCTGCTGCTAGCGATGGGGTCCCTAGCACCATGATAATATGGTGCCCCGCAAGCCCTGAACTCCCGAAATGTCAAGGTACGCGCTCCCATCAATGCCATCATCTCAGTACGGAAGGCTCCCAGCCTCTCATCCAAAATCTCCAATATACCCTCCTTGACCGTGCCAAAGATCACAGGAGTCTGATCTAGAATATTGCGCGTAACCTTAGCTGATATCAACTCCCTCATTCGCTCCTCGAGCTGCTCGGCCCCTGAACCCGAGCCTAATCCCTCTCCGGCGCCTGATCCGCCCACTGGTCTCTCTCGCAACGTCACCATGCTGAAACATATAACATAACCACTATCAGAATACTCATCACTGCTGCGAAACCAAACATACGCACTACCAGGTTCCTGGTCTTGTCTCGGCCTTTCCCGAATCGAGTATGGATCCTCTGCTTTCGATAGTACGGGCCCATACTACCTTCCACATCTATCCGTACTTTCCTCAAGAACTGCTTCGACTCCATCAGGTCCCTTTTCTACTACTACTGCTCCCAATACTATCTCATCCTAGGCTTACCCTAAGGAAACCTCTGACTCAACTCAAACCAGTCCTCAGCTGCTGAAGGTCTCCTTGTGATGCCAATTAGCCATCACCTGGGTACCATCACATGTGACGAGACTCAAATAATCCTTCAAGTAAAAGACTCATCCCTACAACGGTTGGACTCAAACAAGAGATGCGCAATAGGACCAAATCCAACACTCTGAGATTATTCAACCCTGATCACATTTGACGTGTCGTATCCACCTAATGGCTAACTCCCATCACTCAAAATCCCACAATGCACAAAGCAAGCAGCATTCAGACAAAGGGAAAATCTAACCATAACATACTATAGCAATCATATTATCATACCAAGAATCTGAACTAACATGCAACACAAACTCATAAACTCAGGCATAACCTAAACAGGCTATCCTGCTACTATCTAGTCAACACTATTATGCAACTCAAAGCACATATAACAGGCACATAAGGCATCCTCCCTAGATCCTTAGTCCTAATCTAGCATGTTGTTCTATTAACTGATTATCAAAACATAGACTTGTATGGGTATTTTGGGGTACTTACTTGAACTCGGTTGATTGCATGCACCACACCTCTTTTCTCTTTTCAAATTTCTTTTCTTTCTGAATTCTTTTTGCTTTTCTAAAACTGTTTTCTTTCTCAAAACTCTCTTTTTACAAAACTATCTTTTCATTTTGAAAACTTTTATACCAATTCCTCAGTTTGAGTTCAGACACACCCGAGAGCATGTCCGAATCCCTCAAACCAAGGCTCTGATACCAACTTGTAAAGTCCCAAAATTTAAGACTACAAATTTGTTTTAATAAAACATTACTTAAAGCAAAGTCATCATTCCAAAACATAATCAGAGTATTAATTTTCAAAACACATGTTCGTTATCAAAGTAAACATTCCCAGGCTGTCTAATCTATGGTGTGTGCCATGCGATCACCCCGAGCTCTTCCCTCCGCTACAAGAAGTACTTGAAACCAAAACTAAAAACCGTAAGCACAAAGCTTAGTGAGTTCCCCACCCTACCACATACCATGCATAACCACATACTGCACATATTAGGCCACGCCCGCTATCTTGGGCCTCGCCCCCTGCCTCGTGCCTCGCCCGCTACAACGGCCACGCCTGGCTTCGAGCCCCGCTCGGATACAGATATGTTTCACTTAGGCCTCGCCCGCCAACAATAATAACACATAAACATATCTCAGGGCCTCGTCCGCGAGCAAATAATAACACATAAGCTAAACTCATATGACTGATCCTGTCCTAAGGCCTCGCCTATCCGGAGTCTCACCCTTGTCCTGCTACTTATGAGTCATGGAACCCGGTCCATGCTCCTACTGGTAGTGAGATACGGGCCCAGCCCACTCTCACTCATTCCCTAACTTTGGCCTCGCCCCTGTTCTGCTACTAATGAGATGTGGAACCCCATCCACACTCTGATATTGGTGAGATACGGGACCTCGCCCATACTCACCTCCCTACCAGGCACATACATGTATCAAACAGACAGCAAGTATAAACTATCCTATAAACAAATCCTTGGGTGCCCGCCCGCTATTAATGGACCTCATCCTGAATATTATACTAGCATATTGTGCATAGGGCTAACCCTCGGGCCTTCTACTCATAACTACATAGGCCGTCATTGTGGCCTTAGACCCATTCACACAAAGGGAAACTCACCTGCACTGGCTAAACTTGCTGATGATCCCACTAGCCGCTGCCCGACAACTCCCTGAACTTCTGCTCCACTCGCTCCCCGAGCTACCAATATCAAAGCAACACTTAGTCTAACTGACCCGCAAAAGTCAACTAAGTCAACTCTGGTCAAAGTCAAAATCCTGGTCAAAGTCAACCTTCCAGGTCAACCCTACTCGCTGAGTCACCCTACTGACTCGCCGAGTTCATATGTTCCGAGTCCTTCCATTTGTGACGTGACTCACCGATTCAGTCCATGACTCGCCGAGTCTACCGGTTTCCGAGTCCTGACCTTTTCGACTCACCGAGTCTCCACTCGACTCACTGATTCGAGTCTCAACTCGAAGGGTTTGGGGTTTCGCGACCTGACTCGTCGAGTACAAGGCAATCTTCATCTGACTCGACGAGTTGGATACAAAACTTCTCGAACAGAAATCCATATTTCTTGCAAGAACCCTGCCTATGACTTTCCCCTTTCTACCCTTCGGCCCAATACACACTTCAAGGGTTAAATCTTTTAACCATCATTACCTCCTTCAACAAGGACTAAACTTTACCTCCTTAAGCCCCAAAACCCTCACATAAGCGACTTCTGGCCTATGACCCCGAAATAAGAAATAACAGGAAACAGGATGTTACACCATAAGCCTTTAACCATTTCCCTAAGCATTTGACTATTTCCCCATTTTCTCGGGTTGGTCGGACTTATAAAATTCACAAATCCAGCCACTCACTTGATTGGTTTTGATCAATACTTTTGAGTATTTTGGTCATTATTGTTGTTATGCTTTCATTATAGACATATTTAATATGGAAAACCTCATATGGTATTAGGGATTGAGAGAAAAGATTATGTTGCAACTTAAAATAACTAATTTTCTTAATTAGTTATCAAATCACGATATCATTTTGTTTGAAAACTACATGCACCTTATGGTTGAGATATATGAAAAATAATTATGTGGGATAATCTAACAGAGCATTTACTTTTTCAAGAGTGAAAAAGATAAAAGTAACTCAAATCGAATTTGGGATAATTTATAAATTTGTTGGTGTCAAAACTTGGTGTGTGTGTGTATATATATATATATGTGTATATATATATATATATATATATATATATATATATATATATATATATATATGAACATCTTCATCTGTTGACATGAAAATCACTCATGTTCATAAATAAACATACGTTCATTTTCATGTTGATATGTCGTATAATTTTGTTATATTTTTAACATACCACTATATATATATATATATATATATATATATATATATATATATGTATATATATATATATGTCTCTGTGTGTATGTGTATGTGTATGAGAGAGAGATGCAGTGTGTGTATGTGTGTGCATGTGTATGTATTTAACTTAGACAAGATATTGCTAAAATTGGTTTTACAACAAATTTAAAAAAATATTATTGTTGGAATGTCTATAAGGTGCATGCGCATGCACCTTATAGACATTCCAACAATAATATTTTTTTAAATTTGTTGTAAAACCAATTTTAGCAATATCTTGTCTAAGTTAAATACATTATTTTTATACTAATAGGATAAGGTATGTCCTAAATATTCTTCAAAGTAAGTCCTACACTTTTTTCTATATAAACGTTAAACAAAATTTAAAAATTAGGTAGGTCCTAGGACCTACCTTAGTAATAGCTAGCTTCACCTTTGCTTTCGATGAATATAAGACCAACTAATAATCAAGACAAAATTCTTAAACCAAACAAGCACATAAGGATGTGGATGCCACATGTAAATACATTTTTATGTAGGATTTCGTTGGTGTAGTAGATGATAGTTGTAATACCCAATCTTTTTAAACATTAAAATAATATGGTCTATAGAATATTTTCTATCAATGAGTCCCATTTATAGAATATGGTTCCAAATTTTCTCATTTCATTTACAAATACATTTGTAGAAATATTACTTCAGGTATTATAACCGATACAATAAACTGTTATAAGGTTGTTTATGTCGTGGAAGTTATGGTTAATTTCTATCCATGGCTCTTTGCTATCTATCTGAACACAACACTTTAAGATGTGTGTTGACATTTGGAATACGTGACATTTCAAACAAAATACATAAGACAAAAATTATCTTGTGAGCTATTTGTATTTAGAAACAAAATCATTATACAAATTACTTGATAAAACTATAATTTGACATGTATTTATAAATAGAATGCAAGATATCTTATGCATGTCCTTACTCAATGCAATTCTTGTCGAGCCTTCCCGAGTCTTAGCTATCTACTGAATCTGATGTCCATAAGGAACGCCCGAATTAGGCTAGTCATATAAGTGACAAGACCCACATTGACCTTTACCATAGAACAAATAATCCAGGCAAGGCCTTACAATTGGTTCCCATGGGAACCACTAGGCAACTTTGATCCCCATGCGAACCTCTAGGTCTAGCCGACACTCTCAAGACTATGAAATTCGCTTACATGATACATGATAACCACTTTCTTTTAGTAACTCAATCACACATAAATGATTGATGTGATGGTCATGCACTTTCAATAATAACATTGCAAAGTAAAATATTCAATATAATATAACTATAACTATAAATATTCAATATAATATAACTATAACTATAATTCTTTAATTATTTTCAATAAATCACGTAACAAATTGTAGCTAGCTAACCATTACTCATAAAAGAGCTTCTTTGTTTGAAAACATTCTCTTTTCAAAACATTTAGCTTACTCTAGCTTTAGCAAAAGAGTTCATTTACTTGCTAGCTAGGATTTATTACCTTTGCAATAAAAAAAGCATTTACAAATCATTTTCAAGCTTTTCACAGAAAACTTTACTAATATATCATGTATCCCAAATGGGAAAATCCACATGCACTCACCTGGCCAGTTAGTGAACACTAACTTTCGTCATAGCTTCTAGCATCGCGTTATCTCTTACCTTAAACACTAGTCCAGCTATTTTGACAAAATACCAATTTCCTCAAACTTGTCTCAATACACTTACGAACTTAGTTATTTATATCTATTATAATGACATTTGTCTAATCACTAACACAACTGGGTAACCATTCGTTACCAAATCACTAAGCTTCTCAAAACCATTACCAAATGCCTTAACTTCGTAAGCTAATAATCCAATCTTACCGTCGGACAATCTTGTGAACTAGGGTTTACAACCCTGGTTATTTAATCGAGAGTTTCACCACAGAAACTCTTCATCAACTTTACCAATTAGTGCATAATAACACCGTATTACGAACTTTAAATACTATATCAGATTTATATACCCTTCGTAACTCAATATTCACGTAAATAAAATTACATATTAATAAATCGAGATGATACCTTAGCCCAAACAGTAGTCATACCCTTGTTAAACGGTTTCACAACCTCCGTTTCTAAGCCGTAATCTTCACTCCTCAACTTAAAACCAAGGCCCGTGTCGATTTTCTAGCCTCTCGGGAGCATAATCTCTTCAAAATCTTCAATGCCGCACCTTTTTCATGCCTACTATTCCTGGGGGTGTTTGGGTATCAAATGGGGTCAAAGAAGCCTACTTAAGCATTTTTTTTTGCAAAGTAGGTAAAGAAGCGTCACACCAATTTAAAAGGTGTGCCGCGATTTCGGAAAAATCTACCTCAACTTCAGATGGTCGTTACTTATTCATACGAACTCCGGTTTAACAAGAAACGGAAGTGGAACTGGGGAATATGGTCAATAAAGTAGGAGGTAGGAGTCGTCAGAGAGGGGATCTAGGGTGTGGATGGGCTGAGGGATCGCAAAATAACAAAACACAACAAACCATATTAACAAAAAAATGTTCAAAAAAAAGTTTAAAAAAAATACAATGTCATCTTCAAACACATCAAAACGTTCATTGATTGTTTTTTTTTCACATTAACGGAGCAAGAAAAAGTTGATGCACTTGAAGTATAAAAATAATTTGAAAAATGATAACCATCCAGTGATTAAAGTTAGGGATGTAGAGAGGTCGGTTAGGGATCAAAACCAAATCATAAGCAAAACAATTGGTTAATCAAATTCCTTAACCCACTAATGGTCATTATTCTTGTAGTGACCATTGAGTATGGTTGATATTGGTTTCTATCAAGGTTCCAAAAAGCTCGTCATAGTTCCATCAGGGCGCATCATGGCTCCAAGGTTTGTGTCTCCTACCAAGTTTTATCAAAACACCGTCTTAACTCATATATGTATATAAAATATAATAATAGTTGGAAATACTTATAAAAATCTTAATTATATATAAAATTGTTGCCTTAAGTCATGCCTTACAAACAACGTGGCTCGCTAAGGCTCGAAAAAACTTTTGACTTGACATTGCCGCTAAATCACGTCTTACGTTATTTACAACATTGGTTTCTATTATTGGTTATAGTTTATGGGTTTGGTTATCGGTTAATATTGGTTAACCATTATGATGAAAAATATAGTAAAAAAGAAAAAATACATTGTTATTGTTATAAAAAAATAAAAGCAGAAAATACATTGCTATTAAATAAATTAAAAGCTACATTGCTATTAAAAAATTGAAAAATCTAAACGCTAGCAAATCAATGTGTGGTAAAAGCACTATAGCGCTAAAATCAAGTCTTGTGAGATAATCATCTTAGGATTTTAAGTCGTTTAGTTATAGTAGTTTTAATACTTTAGCTGTAAATGAGTAGATTTGAAATTGAATATAGAACAATTATGCTATTTTATTTATTAATAGTGACGTTTCAAAGAAAATGGCTGTTAAGACTAATAGGGTTAAGTTAAAATACTGTCATTTACGTGGCTTATTAATAATATGCATTTTATTTCAAGAAAAAATAGGGGTGCATGGACAACGAATGCTTTTTACAGTAAACTCAACATCGATTCCTTATAGTAATTAACTATTTACTATTTAGAAATACTCTATAAACTGGTTTCATATACTATGCTCTCTGTAGCAATTTAATGTACTCTCACTCATTTACCATTAGGTTTCATTTTTAGCTAATGGTTCGGTTCGGTTAAAAGTGGGTCGTTCGTTTTCAGTGATAACCAAAACCGAACTTATTTACAAAATTTAGAAACCGTATCACCACTTTTAATAATGGTTGGGTTAATTCGATTTTTCGTATACAATAATTTTTCTCGATACATAACAAATTGTACTTTAAAATGTTGTATTGTACAACTCTATAAAGCACCAATTGTTGTATATAAAGAAAAAATATTATGTAAAAATTACTTCGCTTTAGTTTTTTTGTTCACCCTAATAAAAGTAAACATTTCACAGGTAAACAAGAAATAAACTTTGACTTTGAAGGTCAAATGATCTACGTTACAACTTGAAATTTGATATAGAAGTGTAACTCTTGGGCAACTACGCACACTGCCTCCATGCTAGATCTGCCCTGATACAAAGCCAATTAGGCGTTGTCCGATTTTCAAGTGTATTACTTTAGATAAGGCGTTTCTACGTAAACTGGAAAAGGGGAAAACTTCATATAAGGACTTAATTCTCCAGCCGACCCTCGAAAATCTGAAACAAAGGGCATTGATGCACATAAGTCACTCCCTCTGCCAATGCATGTACGTAAAGGTAGTACATGTGTTAAAACAGTTGGTAGTACTTGTTTATTCTTTAAAGAATGCTAATGGGCGTTCATTGAGCTCGATAGGCAGTAAAAGCATGGTGAAGGACCACGCTTGAAAACTGGGCAATGTCCCTTTAAACCAGAAGTGACATTGTGGTCCCAAACATAAAGAAATGCAATTTAAACTAGAGTTAAGGACAAAAGGGGAAGGTTCCAAGAACATTCAACTTCTACTTAGGGATAAAAAGAGCACGAAAAGCGCGTTGTTAAGGTTACCCTTTTCCCGTAAATGTAATCTAAGACTGATAGGATCTTTCGACATATGATGATTAGCTACTACAGTTCCCTGGAGGACATCTGTTTTTGTCACGACTTGCCGACACTTCTTTGTGGATTGTTTTTTAATTGTTTCTTGTGCAATCCGCATGGAAATAAAACTACATTCGTATCTATGTTCATGATGAAGTGCTTGGATTCTATCCACTAACTCATGAACTTAACACTTCAACTTTCAAGGTTTAAACAAGAAGATAAAGGGTCACTTTTTCATGTTTAACCTCAATCTTGCTCATATCGTTTTGTTTTGGTTCTCTGGACTGACCATGTAATCAAATTTCATCAGCAAACGATTTTCAAATGTTTGGAGAACTGTTTGTATGAACGATAACTTCATAGGAACGAAATGATTTATGCAATATTATGCAGCTAATCTAAAAAAAACTACGTTCTGATTTAGTTGGTCTTTCACGTGTTACTAGTTTTCTATTGTTTTTCTTTATGTTTGTTTTTCTATCATGATTAGAATTTCATGTGAATTGATATCCTACTAAGAGTAAAGAGGTCCATCATCAGAAGATCAGAAATTTCCGTGACACTGAAAAGAAGAACCTGAAATAACTTGAATGTTTATCCGGTATTTAACATTTATAATGTAGGGGTCATGAATATAGTGAAATATACATCTGCCTTCAACGGATTAAATTGAATTATAATGGGATGTCAACTTGATATTTAATAAAAAGTTCAATAGCTATTGAACTAATGAGAAAAAATTGAACTTTTTAGTTCTTAAATAAATATCATAAATTAGGTTTTGTAATGTTTTATTAATTTTGTTTTAAGTATTCTATTTTTTAAGATTTCAATCTTTTCAATTTTGGACATCTTAAAACATGTCTTATCATTTTGTATATTTTCAATTTTGGACCTCTTAAAACATGTCTTATCATTTTGTATATATCTCCTTTTATCATTTTTTGTTATTCTACAACTATAAAGAAAATATAATACGATAGAACACCTCTTATCATTTTGGGGTCACTTAGATTGATGAATACATGATTTCTTTACTTAAAAATATATAGAGTACAATAAAAAAAATACAATCATAAGAAATTATAGTTAAAGAAACAAAAAGATTTATAGTTTATAATTTTAGATAAAACACAATTTGTATGTATTATATTTTTAGGTATTTTAGTTTTTGTTTAATGTATTTTAGTTATTGTATTTATAGTTATTCTATTTCTTGTTTTTAGTTAACTTATTTTTAGATATAATATAAAATGATTAACAAATAAATGTTATTTTTATAAATATATTAAGTTGTAAAGTTCAATGTCTTATAGAAACTAAAATAATATAGTTGTATGTGATTAATCATGTGTCAATTCATTTGACAATACGTAACATTTTAAAGTAGGAGTCTTAAATAAATATATGAAACTGAGGGTGGAGATGGGGAGATTTGTTATAAATTGAAACTTTTTTAAATAATACCAATAACAAATGTTGGTGATAATTTTTTGTCATCGAGTTCTTTAGTATGAGAGGGATTATCTTGATACATGTTGAGCTCAATTTATGTTATATATTGTGAGTTTAGGAGATGCAAAAAGAACAAGTTCGCATAAGCTAATTTGATCTCACGAGTATAGGGTCATGGGTCAATGTCCCTCTAGGTTACAATGGATAGCTCCTTCAGCGGTGGTATCCCACCAAAACCAAACGCAATTAACGGTTGCATATCAATATTTATAGGTATTTAGTAAGGGTAAGCATTGTCTGGTTTTAGGGTCAAACCGAACCCCAAACCACAAGGTGTGGTTTTTTAATTCTAAAAATCGTTGGGAGCGATTTTTCAATGGTTTGATTTTAAGGATTTTAAGCACGGTTTCGGTTTATACCGGTTTGGTATCGGTTTTAAACCGAGTCAAACATATGTGCGCTTTTTATTTTCGCCGGTATAATTTTTGTTAACCATGGTGTTCATGTAAAGATTTATGATTGTATGACATGATGTCATTTTATTTTCTCACATTTAGAAGCTGTAATTTTGAGTATTTTATATTGTTTACTTGATCACTTCATTTGCAACCCATATTCTCAAGCTTTCTTTTTTATTAATTTATGCTTAGAAGTTACAAGTTTGTAAGTTGTAGCTTACATAGTATTTATACTTTATACATAATCATTAAGGTAGTGTTTGTTTTTTGTCTGCATATTTGCGTGGCATCTTCTGTCTGCACCGCGCAGACCACGCACAGACATTAGTTTTTACAGACTGATTGTTTTTTTTGAAGACAGCAAACATTAAAATGTATGCACCCTCTTCTTGGCGCAGATGTGGACCATAGTCTTCTAACATCTTCAGACATCTTCTAACCTAAAAAACATATATATCTTAATTTTTTTCAAGATTTTTTTTTAATTTATATTTTTTCCAACTTTATTAACGATACACAATTTGAAAAAAAAATTACAAAACTTAAAAAAAAAAAAAAAAAAAAAAAAAAAAAAAAAAAAAGTTCGACGATACAAACATATATTTTTGACAAATTTATAAATAAAGATTTATTACAATAATAGTCGTTGAAGTTGTTTATATGAATATAAAAAAAAATCATAATATATTCTTATATTTTTTTCCCAAATTTTGTAATTCATTATTTAATAAAGTATCGTCAGTTTCTCGAGAAAATATTTATGGTACATTTTTAATGGATTTAATTGAAAAAATCGAAGTTTATTTTCATCCATTTATATATCAAATTATTTGATCACTAATTATAATGTTTAGTTATAACTTTGCAATCAAAGTTGTTGGTTTTTATCAAATATATACGTTAATTCATACCATTTTTATTTTTGTTTTTTATATAATAATACATAAAAGTTTGATCTAGATTCGTTAATTATTTATAATAAAGTCATAAAAATATTAAAAAATCACTTTGAAGTTTAAAAAAATCAGTTTATTTAGATTTCAGTTTATTTTAGTAGCCCGCAGATGTTAAAAAAACAAACAGTCTTCTTTTTTCAGACTGCAGACGTTTGGTCCACCTCTTTTACTGCAGAGGTCTACAGATTTGATCCGCAGACTGCAGACATTTTGCCTCAGAAAAAACAAATAGCACCTAAGTCATAAACACGAACAAACTCACACATTAAACCTAATATCTAATTACTAATTAACGTCAAATTCAATATATAATATATGTATAAATTAGAATTTATTAGTTTTTTAAATTATATGTATAATTGTATAATATAAATTACTGATTTATTTTATTGTTAATAAGCTTGCGGTGCAGTTCAGTTTTGGTGGTCCGGTTTCTAGATAAAAATGGCACCGGACCAATAAATTCAGTTTTTCAAAAAAAAAAATATGTACCATCGGTTTTTGCGTCGGTTTCGGTTTTTCGGTTGCAGTTTATTGTGGTTTTTTCGGTTTCTCTTTTATCGGTTCGGTTTTGCTCACCCGTGATATTTAGTTTTGCATATGATGATTTTTCCCATTTTCTCTTCCGGGGTTTAAAAACATCGCTACAGGTGGTGGTACCTCCAAAAACAACCACAATTAATTGTTTCATACCTATATTTATAGGTTTTCGATTTTGCATATGATGATTTTTCTCATATGTTCTCTTGTTTTTTTGCATGAACACCAAGAGGATGATTTTGGATTATCCCAAATTTGATTTCATGTAACATTTAGTCTATGGACTCAATATTATAGATTTCAAAAAATGTTTGATTACAGTTAGTTCACACATCTTATGATTCTGAATTGATTTCATGCTTAAAATACCCTTGAGTAATTTTGTGTTTGATATTTGATCTGGATCCCATTGCCTTTGTATCATTATTTGTCCTCTGATATATATGGGGAATACAAGGTACTACTTTTTTATGATCTTGGATTCGGATCTCATTGCCTTTGTATCAATAGCCCTAGGAGTAATAAGGGAGAGGTAGTTCGAGTAAGACACTTAGGGGTGTTGGTCAAGAGCCTTAGGAGGCCAAGACTTTTTTTGATACCAAGGTCAATAGTCTCGGAGAACTGGGTGAGACATTCGGTATATGGCAATTAGTCATTTAGTATAGGATTGTCATTAAATTTGGAAGAAAAAAACTTTTGAAAATGTCTTCAGGTTGCCAACAAATGCATTTTATTTTTTAAAAGTGTAATGCAGTCATATTTTCTATATATTTTCCATTTATCTCCGGTTGGATGGTAACTTCCTCTTTTCATTTTTATACTTTTGGCCCATATTTTAAATTTAATTAATAGTAAATTTTAGTCCAAACATTAAATTTTATTAGAATTCGTCCCAAATTTAGTTTAATTTATAAATTTTTATTTTTATAATTTTTTTAGAATTTTTTGCAAACTCTTTTAAGATCTTGATTGATGTTCCTTATTTCTTCCTTTAACTCAGCTCCAAGATTGCTCAATGGACTTGGAGTGTATATATATATATATATATATATATATATATATATATATATATATATATATATATATATATATATCAACATTTTCTTGGGTGAACGCCTTGATTGTTTCTTCCATGTCCCCATGATTTCCATTAGTTATTAAACTAAGAACTGGAGTTGGTAAATACAAGATTTAATTACTTTATCAGAAGTACTAATATGAGGTCATTACTTGATCTTTGAGTTGGATCATTTAGAGTGTCATTTTTGTGGGTATTTTTCTCACTCGTGTACTCTATAATCCTACTTGCAAAGGGTTGAGTATTGTAACATCCATAAAATTCATGAAAAAATAACCTTTTTAAACAACCCAGAAATCATCATTGTTTACAAAATAGTTTTCAAAGCATGTCTATTATCAGAGTTTGCCCATAATCGCAAAACCAAACACGAGGAGGTGCACAATCATGCATTCGCATTCCCGCGATTCTCTGATGTACCTGAAACATAATCCAAAACTGTAAGCCCAAAGTTTAGTGAGTTCCCCGAAAATACCAATACACAAACAATAGTACATATACAATAACAGCATGCAATGGATCCAAAGCTAACATACCAGATTATCCCTGAGCCCACATCATAAATCTAGCTTGCCCTCGGCCTAAAAGTTATGCCTGGCTTACTCCCTGGACAGATCAGCCCTCAGACTAAATACCGCTAAGCCCTTAGTACAAGTCTAACATGCCTTTCTCCTCTCTCAGCTCGTATCTGGAATGCTCATGATCCCTTAGTATGAGTCTGACATGCCCTCCCAGCCCTCAGCTCATATATGTCTTGCTCGAGGGTTTGTTGGCTACCGCACGAAGCAATACAACCTAATATGTTGACATATAACAGATAATATCATACACATATACACAGATAGTATCACATGTAGTCCTACAGATCTACCAAACTAGTATAACGAAACTAGCATGCATATCTATTTCATACTCAAATCTTATGAAAAGGCAGCTCATGTGAATCTGGTCTTCTGAATTGGAGGAACACTCATGTGAATCCAGTCTAGGTACCTAAAACATAATCCAAAATTGTTTTCAAAACTTTTTGAACAACCCAAAAATCATCATTGTTTACAAAATAGTTTTCAAGACATGTCTATTATCAGAGCTTGCCCAAAATCACAAAACCAAACACGAGGAGGTGCACAATCACGCCTTCGCCTTCCCGCGATCCTCTAAGGTACCTGAAACATAATCCAAAACAGTAGGCCCAAAGCTTAGTTAGTTCCCCCAAAATACCAATACACAAAAATCATGTGAATTCATGTGTATCCAAACTTTTTAAACAACCCAAAAATCATCATTGTTTACAAAATAATTTTCAAAACATGTCTATTATCAGAGTTTGCCCAAAATCACAAAACCGAACACAATGAGGTGCACAATCACGCCTTCACCTTCCTGCGATCATCTAAGGTACCTGAAACGTAATCCAAAACTGAAAGTCAAAGCTTAGTGAGTTCCCTCAAAATACCAATACACAAACAACAGCATATATACAATAACAGCATACAATGGGTCCATAGCTAACAGACTGTATTACCCCTAAGCCCACAACATAAGTCTGGCTTGCCTTCGACCCACAACTTACGTGTGGCTTGCTCCCTGACCAGATCATTCCTCATAATAAATACCGCTAAGCCCTCAGTATGAGTCTGGCATGCCTTTCCCGACCCTCAGCTCGTATCTGGAATGCTCATGACCTTCGGTATAAGTCTGGCATGCCCTCCCTGACCCTCAGCTCATATATGGCTTTCTCTAGGGTTTGTTGGCAACCACACGGAGCAGTACAACCTCAACCCAACCCATACATTTTGTCGATATATAACATATAATATTATACACAGATAAACATACAGTATCATAGGTAGTCCTACAGATCTACCATACTAGTATAACGAAACTATCATACATATCTATTCCATACTCTACATATCAACGAATATCAAGTTATCAAACCAATGGGTCAACCTTGGTTCCCTCGACCCGTAAGATAGCGAAGAGAACTCACCTCACATTCTTGAATCACACTGAAAGTCTCTAGCTGCTAGCTCACTAAAATCCCCGTGCTATCACAGCAAAATAATCATCCAATTAATAATTGGATTACAACCTAATCTAATAGTCCGTTATTAAGGTAAAAGTCCACTTTACCCTTTCCTTAGTTGGGCTAAGACCCAAGCCCAAATCTTGATCCAAATGACCAAAACTAAGTAATCACTCAAGGCCCATAATTGGCCCAATTTTCCAAATTGGGCCCAAACTCCTACGTAGGCCTCACCCTAAAATATATCCCTTCACTTAGCCCAATACACTAATAATCGAATGGTCCAATAAGGGCCCAAGCATCTAAGCCCAAAAGGTGGCCTAACTTGAAGCCCAAACTTGCTAAACCCAAGAGACTAAGTACACGGGGTGTACCCAGCTGTACGCTCAGCGTACTCCACCTTGACCAAGAAACACATTGTTGACTGCCTATGCCCAGTGTACGCCCTGGTACGCCCAGCGTACGTGGTGGCCATGAAAATCTTCGAATAAGGGCTTAATCCATGCAGTCCAAACTTCCAATAACCAAATCCAAGTCCAAGAAGGTGCTCTTAACCATAAAGTTTCCAACTTTATGGTTATGCATGCATCATTAAGACCTAAATCCAACTTCTTAGTTGGTCTTAACCACTAAAGACCTCTACACTTTGCATACAAGCACTAAGTAAGTCAAGAAAGCATTTTTATGACTTAACACAACTTAAATCTTCTGAAAAGGTAGCTCCTTCAGTCTTAGAGTAACATTTACTCATTAAGTCAAAGAAAATGGACAAAACTCATAAAACTCCATATGGCTAGATCTCTAAGAAATACAAGTAAAGTTCAAGGCTTTATACCTTCTTAAGCTTCCCAAAGAGATGAAGATCTCAGATCTACAAGCTTGAATCCTACACCAAAGCTTCTCAAAGAATCTTTTCTTCTTTCTTCAACACCAAGAACACACACACACACTCAAGCTTAACACATATTAGGGCTAGGGCTTGCAAAATCGACTCAAGGAGGGTGGAGACTGAAAGGGTGAGGGAAATGAGGTTATAAGGGGGATTACATAGGGGTCAACCCAAAAAATTAGGGTTTTCAATACCTAATGAGTACACCATGCATATGTTGACGTACACCCCACGTACTAGGGCGCACCCAAGTACACTAAGCGTACACACATACGCATGGCGTACTCCCATTCCTTCCAAATTACGATTTTTCCATTAGGGCTTCTCATGGCTACTTCCTTCTATTACAGGGGCCAAAATGATATAAATTAAAGCCATAAGGATAAATTTAAAAGTACCTGAATACCAGGGTGTTACAAGTATGTCGTAAAATGAGACTTGAAAGAGGTTTGAAGCACTTGTAGATTAAATCATAACTAAGAGTGCTAAGAAGGAACTTCAAACAATTGAAGAATGTTTTATATTTAATATTGGCCTCTAAAATGAAAAGAGGAAAAATGAAATAGATATGGTATATTTATAGATGGCCTTACATGCTAGCAATAGACATAAAATAATTGGACACCTTCTACAAATTACAAAGAAACTAAAGTAATAAAGGACATGTGTTGGAGGAACATTGCCACCTTGATTTAGTCCACAAACTTTGAGGGGTAACATTCGGCTACCTATTTCTCTTTTTCTAGTCCAACGGCTCTATGGTGAGAGAATATTGATGCAACGTATCAGATTGTCTATCATGTGTTTCATCAGCAGACCAAACATATTGATATTGATACATGTATTTGGATCTCTAGTACTTCAATATGTTCCTTCCATAGGATAGGTTCTTGATATTTTGACCAACGGTCCTTCAAGTTTCAACTACTCGTTTTGCAATACCTATGATCCAAGTTTCATGTTAGCCACTAGCATTTAATTCGAGGGAAAGTTGGTTAGAAATAAAGCAATCAAGATCACTTATCTTCCCCAACCAACTTAGTTACTTTTATATAAATACTTGATTTGTCATTTTTGTATTCAACACAAAAATATAAAAATCACCTCTCCAAATATGTTATAGCATCTATCATCCACCATCTACCAAATTTTTCACTTGCATCATCTGCTTTCACATCGCACCAAATCCCTCACCTTTACGATTCCTTATCGGTATATCTTGTCTAAGAAAAGCTTCAAAACAATCCTTTATATGACTCACACCTCTAAGTAGGACCAAACAAAACAATAAAAAGGCATGTGAGGTCACTCTCGTACAATGAGCTTATTTTAAGCAAGTAAAAAGGACTATGAACTAAACCATATTCATGAACATACATATACATATGCAGTAACAATATCATCATGCTTGTGTTCACCTTTCCCATCATATCATTTATCATTCAACTATTCATACCATATGCATTATTTACCACAAAAAGACACTGACAAGATCAAAAAACTTGAAAATAACTATGCTTTGCATAAGTATTGTACAAAGATGATATCAAATGTCAATCTTTCAAACAAGATTTTACACAAAGAGAGTAAGCGAAAGAGAGACCTTTGAACTCTTGACTGACAGAAAAAAGCTCAAAACATAACAATAATCCCCAGAAATATTAACACTTGCTCATGATCAGTCAAGTTCCTATTCCTTTCCAAAAGTAAAAACGAAATCCCCATTCTACCCCTCTTCCTCTACCAAATATCCCATCAAATCAAATCTCTCTCCTTGATCTCTCCAATGCCACAACTTTCGCCCTGTAAGCAGCAGCAGCCATGGCAGCAGTCTTGACTCGATCTTCCTGTCCAAACTCACTCGCTTCACTCACATTCCCAAATCTCAACTCAGCAGGAGGAATAAAACAATCCATCGACAACCCAGGAACATTAAAAGCAACTTCTTCAATACTCCAAGCTTCTTCCATTCTCGTCTTTGTATGACTCATAGCTGTTTCACCAAATCTAAAAAGAGTCACAACCGATCTTCCTGAATGTGCAATCATGATTCCTTCAACAGGTCTATAATCATCCAAAAACGAATTGATTGTGGTTTCCCAATAAACAGCATCTCCGCCATTCGTTTGGATCCGGGTTAGATGAGAGTCTTCAAGGTGGATCAGGAGCCCCGTTTTTTGGCTGAAATACCCGAATAACACGTGTCGGATGATTTCAGCAGGCCCCTCGCTTCGAGCTTTTAGCGTGTGTGGATCCGCACAGAGCTTTAAGATGAAGCAATCTTCATCGTTGATTTTTTTCTCTCCCGTGCATCTTGCGTGTGTGAACATGCTTGCAGTTGTTCGTGGATCCAAACCCTAATAAAACATTTTAATTTAATTTTTTGTAAAAAAATAAATTGAGGGATAAAAATAAAGATTTTCAAAATTAATTGAGTGATTTACCTGAAGAGCGCGACGCAAGGGTCTGACCGGTCCTTTGGCGGCGTGAGCACCGAGCCACGGTGTGTGCCGCCAGACGAGCCGCCCATTACAACCGGCGTGAACCTTACTTGCACCGAGTGCGAGTTCCACATACCACATATCAGGGTTCATCTGCCATAACACAAAACCTCCAGATTCTGCTGTTTTTGATGAGTTTCTGTTTTTTATCACTTTTGTTGCAGTTTCTATATCAAATGCCAACATCTTCACTTTCCCCATTGCATACGCGTTGTGAATGGAGTTCTGCAGCTTTTGGCCGCCGGACGCCGCCATGTACTGTTGCAGTATGTATTGTGCTGAAGACGTTTCCTGCAACCACCGCCACCAAATAGATGATGATGTTGATTATGACGACGACAACACAACAACTTCCACCAGAAAAATCTTTATTGCTTAACTTCTATTTGCTTTGCATTTACTCAAAAACCAACCAGAATAAAAAAATCTTGAATTAAATATTTCTATTTTGAAATCGCACAAACATGTAGATCAAACGAGAGTAAAACTTTTTGAATCATTGTGTTTTGAAAGAATGGGAAAGAGAAAACAGAATTACTAGTTGGAATTTCACTTAAAATAAGTAAACAAAATAGGAAAAAAAACAAAAAAACAAAAAAATCAAACCATCACATCCACATAATCTAGTTCCATGTTTATGGGGATAGGATACTAATTTACTTGAAGACCCTACCTTAGCATGCTATATATAAACACCAAAGCAATTAATGAATGTTGATTAGCCTAAAATGCACAAGTTATGTTAATCACATATCCTTGATACCAAATGAGAGAGAGAGAGAGAGAGAGAGAGAGAGAGAGAGAGAGGGAGAAATATTTGACTTTAAATGTCAAACAATCTAATATCCAAGTTAAATCGATGTAATAAATTGTAGCAAGAAAATCAGTACCCATGTAGTATTTCAGAAGCATTTATCAAGAAAATCGAAGTGAGTAGGAAAAGAGAGATGGAAACTAACAATGGGGGTGTCTTTGATGCTGAGGTGAGGAAAGGGCTCGGCGTTGCTAACGTGCACTGGTGCAAGCGGCGCACCCAAGACACCAAGAAGCAATCTCAGATCCGAACGTTGATAGGATGCAGAACCCGAACCGGAACTGGTAGCAGCGGACGGAGCACGGCATAACTGGCCCTTCATCCAGTGTCCCCATCTCTCTACTTTCGAGGAATCTCCGGCGGCGTCGACCGTCGTCTCATTCGGATCCGGACCTTCTCGGAGCGGTGACAGAGCTTCCAATGGTCTCAAGCTCCCGGATCTTGACATAATCGGTTCGGTTTGAGCCACATGGTGACCTTTCCTCCGCCTGAGTAGACCCGAATTCGGAGACCCGCTCCGGCTCCGGCCAGGTTTCGGTGTTCTATTCCTCGACCTTCCCGGAGACAAGCCTCTGACTACTTCCTCCTTCAATGTAGAAAAAAACCCTTGTTTTTTCTCCATAATTAAGATGAACCCAGATGAGATTTAAGCTCAAATCAGTTAGTGCTCACTGAAAAAAAGCACTAAAAAGAGAGAGAAAGAGAGGAGTATGACGTTTAAGAGAAGCAAAACATGTTGATTGCTTTAAGAATTACAACACAGAGAGAAAGCAAAACAGAGATGATTGATTATAATAATAATAACAGTAAAGGGGTTTTTGGTATATAATCGATTAACAAGAACACGAGACAAACGACACTGTTGGTGCTGCCATTGCTCTGAACTTTGTGTCCAATTGTTTAAGAGAGAGAGAGAGAGAGAGAGAGAGAGATGAGGGAGATTGAAAGGTGTATTATACATATAGGTGGTGTGTATCGTATTCGGACCCCTACATCTTACCTAATTTCATAAACATCCCTCCCACATTAATGATCAATCAAACGAATACCCTTTTGATAACATCCACAATAGAATCATCTAACCCTATTTCAACTTGATGTTCTAGGTAGATGAATTTTGTATGATAAAGAGTACTCGAAATATAAAAACAAAAAGTTTTTAAATTGGGCATTCTTCTTTTGTTAGTTCTTGAAATGATGTATAATGGATTAACTAACAAAAATTAGGTTATAAAATTGATTGGGTTCTAAAATCATTTTTGTCTCCATCTACTTGTATAGCGACCAGTGAATATTCAACATGCCCATCATTTTCTTCAAATAAAAGGATAATATCAAATGTTCTGTTTTTCTTATCTATAGGTCAATATGATAGCATATGTTATACATATAGTTTAAAATTTCATATTGAAATTGTTTCTAACAATTTAGTCATTTTGTTTAGTTTTGTGTTTATGTCGATAAGAAATAATGAACTAAGCGTATTTTCAGCATCAAATCTAGAATACAATGATTATGATGTAAGATCAAAATACATCATGTTGCATTAAACTCCCCCATGGCCTCCATATAGTGGATTCTTCTAATATCTACAATATATATATATATATATATATATATATATATATATATATATATATATATATATATATATATATATATATGCATATAATTAATTAATGTGGGAACAATTTAAACATCTCATACCGTTCTTCAAATGAAATGTTAATAGCCAATGTTGTGTTATTTACATTTTGGTCAACAACAATAACATTCGTAAATATACAATTTAAAAGTTTATATAGAAGTTGTTTGTAACAATTTAGTTATTTTGTTTATTTTTGTGTTTTTATCGATTAGAAATAATAACTCAATGACTTTTCAATATCAAATTTAGAGTACAATGATTGTGACATAGGATCAATATACATAATTTTGCATTAAACGCTTATATGGCCTACATATTTAAGTGGATTCTTAATGTATACGGCATCTATATGTACATTACCAGTTACGGTAGGAACAATTTAAACATTTGACGTGTATGTGAGGACATTGTTTATCTAGAAATTGCCTCATCTTGGAAATGTAGGGGTTAATTGTGATTATCCCGTAAGTTTGGGTCTTATATGAAGTTTTGCTAATTAGCAGGGGTTGAATGTGATTTGATCTTTATATATATCCGCGTCTTTCGGCTTTCTATGTCGTTTTTTTGCTTTTGTTTTTTTTTTTTGACTTTTATTGAGTTGTAAATTGTTTTTAAAACCCTACATTATTGAGAGATTTCATACAACTCCTAATATTTTGGATTACTTAAATGGCCAGTGAAGATTGTCTAAAACAAGGTAACATGTCTATATAGTTTCAATAATCATATAAACTACGTTTTTTTAAATTTTATTGTTACTAGCATAAAGTGTAAACAATTGTCAAATTCCTAACAGTTTAAAATCTCGTTTTTTATCATACCAATATTAAAGTTTTCCATATAATTTAGTACCAACGGAATACTAACAATTACTCACAAGTAAGAAAATTATTCTTTCATTTCACATATTTGCTAACCTTATTTGCATATAAGTATACTCATCATTGGTTAGCTATAATTAGGCTATTCATCAACACCTAACTATAAAAAGACAATTAGACATATAAATTTTGGATCAAATATAGATTGGGTGGAAGTTATGAAGGGAATGCAATGTTGCAAAAGAAAGGGTTCATATTTATGAATTTTTGACTAATTATTGATCAATATTGACCTCAAAAAAGACTATTTTGTTAGAAGAATTTTAATTTATAATTAAAATTAGATAATTGAAATTTAAGGACTACACTTGCATACTGGAATTCTTGAGGGCGAATGTTTCGTAGTTTACGATTTTCTAAAATGATCGAACGGTGAGTGAAACGGGGTTGTATGCATGTTACTGTAGGCTGAGAAACACATAAGTATCCGTGAAGTCCAAATGATTATAAAAATGCCTCTCATTCTATTTCTATGTGAGTATGTTCTTCTAACCATAAATATTCCTCTCCTCCTTTTTCTTTTCCTTTTTTTTTTGCTTTTTTTCTTTTTCAGTACCTTTTTGCATAGAAGATTAAAAAAAATTACTACATAAAAAACAAAATGTTTACGAACCCGACCCAACTCGAGATACAAACAATTGATTTTCTAAAGATTCGTTATAAATTGGTTTATAATAGAGTTTCCTTGATGACTTAAAAGTTGGAAATTTGTTAAGCAGTTAGTTATTTAATTATTTATTTATATATTTTTGTACAAAACATTACAATATATCTTGTTTTGGGTCGTCTAAGAAATACAATCTTTTTTTTGATGATTCAAATTCAATTTACCTGTTTCTTATTTATTACATGAATTAATTTTTAAAAAATTAAATATAAATTTTAAAATATTTAAAAACTTTGAATTTATAACGAAATAAGAAAAATATTAAATTATTATAATGAAAATGTTTTTTATCTTTTAAATTTAAACAAAAACTTTAATAAATAAAAGAAACTAATAAGTTTTAATTTTAGGAATTTTAAAACCAAAATTTAAGTTTATTAATAAAAGTGATATCCAATTATTACTGTATTTCTTGCAATTATTACATTAAAATACTATATATAATTTAATAAAATAAAAAAATTTATAAAATGACTAGGTATAACACAAATGTATTACATGCGTTCATATATATATGAAAATTCTAAACATTTGAAATTTTTTGAATTTATAAGAAAAATTAGAAAAATATTGAATTATTAAAATTAATGAGTTTTATTCTTTTAAAGTTAAACAAATAATTTAGATAAATAAACAAAGTAACTGATAAAGTTTTAATTTAAAAATGTTAAAATTAGAAGCAACGTCAATTACTGAAATTGATATTCATTTATTTTTACATAATTACTATATTTAAATATTATATGAAATTTAATAAAATAGAAAAAACCGCAAAATATCATATAGAAAATTTAATTGAAAATAACCACAAAATAACACGTGATCAAATCAATAAAAATATAATATATGGCAAAAAGATTTTCATTTATTAGAATAGAAGTTAATTATGTTTCATTCGTTTCAATGAAATTTTATATATGTATAAAAGTAAAATGATAATCAAAAAACTATCTTGTTATCTCATCTCATTTCGTTTAAAATTGTTATCAAAACATCTATAAATGTATGTTAATACTATAAAAAATGCTAAATATGTTATCAAAATATATGTCAAGATGTAAAATAAAATTAAGCAACTTGAATTAATTATAAAAATAAGAAAATATTGTTACAAGTTATTAAATGTATTTTACACTTAATGCTAAAAACATGCATAAGCGCAAAAATGTAAAAAAGGTTATATATATATATATATATATATATATATATATATATATATATATATATATATATATATATATATATATATATCTTGGTTCAAATAAAAATCCAAAAAGGTTAAAAACCTTAAAAAACTAATTTTTAAATGTTTTTATTAAGGTTATTTTGGACAAATCAAACATTAATATTATATTAACCAAACTTTTTTATTCTCTAGTTTAGAGCTAGTTACCACTTGTTGTTAGACAGTCATCAGACCACCATCACACCACCACTAGACCAATACTAAATTCATTGACATTTTCTGGCCGGATTCATAGTTTAATAGAATAAATATTATAGTTCTGATTTCTTTGATAATACTTTTTAATACATACCATTTTATTTTTGCAACCAAATATACAACATTTTAATAAAAAATAGGTTTATGACTTTATAAATTCAATTTTCTATTTTTTTCTAAATTGTATATTTATTTAAAAAGAAATATATCATGTATAAGATATATTCACAGTTTAATAAACATATTAATTCATTAATACATAATTTAATATTTTCATGCATGCATTTATTGGTATCCTAACACAAAATTTATATAAAATATACAACTTAATATAATTTACTTTTAGTTTAATATATAAAATTCATAAAATAACATAATACAATTCATTATACACTAATTCACATATTTAAAAAAAGTTAAACCTAAACTCTATCACCACCACCAAGATCACCAACCACCGCACCCACCACCCACCACTTTACCGTCGTTATCGTTCTTCCTTCCAAATTAGATGTTTATATAAAATCGTTGATTGATAACTTAAATACTATATTTACAATTTAATAAACCAATTAAATTACTTATTCAAAGTTTAATACAAAATAATTACAACAATTAATACATTCTTACATATTTATACAATACAAAATTAAATATATTCACATGAAATTACAAACGTTCATACATAAATCATTCATATTTTAACATAAAATTCGTTAAAATTTCACATCTTAATAACAATTCAGCACACAAAATTCACAACTTAATATATAACTTCATAGTTTAATGCATAAAAAGTATACATTCATAACTATATTATCATCTTTAAACTTACATATATACCTTTAGATTTATATGTTAATGCTTCTTTTAAAGTTTATTTACACAACTATTCAAAATTTAAGTTTTACATACTTTATTCAAAATTAGATAAAATCATATGTGTCGATACTGTTTATACAATCTTATATTTCAGAAGTAAACAAGATTTTATAAAAAAATCACAACTTAATACTAGTTAATTTACATACTAATACAGTGAGTCCGCACTTTAATATAAAAAGTTCACATCTTAATATAATCAATTTACGGTTTAAATAGAAAATCCACATCTTAATGTAGTTAATTCATATTATAAAACATAAAAATAACAACTGAATATAGGAGATTCATAGCTCATTGCAATCAATCCATAAATTAAAACACAAAATTAAACAACTTAATACAAAAAATTCGCAACTTATTACAAAAAAAAGTATGCATTTACAGCCATATTATCAACTTAAAACTTTTAATATATTCAATTTTTTGTTTAATACATAAAATTTACAGCTTAATATAATTAATTCATAGTTTAGTATACAAATTTCACAGCTTAATTGTGACATCCTCATTTTTACAACCATTTTAAAACTTTTTATTTACGCTTATTTAAAATCAGAGTTTATTTATCAATGCGTGATTTGGTCCCATAAAAGTATTTTTGAATAAATGTTTTTTGTTTATTTATAAAAAGTTTGGTATGTCATAACTCATACAAAACATAAGCATAAGCAGACCTTATAGTATTTTAGACTAACTGTCTACATCTCTTTGAATCTCTCATCATGCATGTAACTTTCTACCGCTACATGTTGTATAAAGAAGCTGAGTGGTTCAGGTTGGGAAACCTGGTGAAGATATATGATTTTTAACCCACAGTAATATATTTAATGTGTTTAATTATCAAACAATTAACCCGATTACCAATCCTCGTTTTCTTCTTTATTCTTTCCTAAGGGTCATCATAGTTATCGTTGCTGACAGTATTGTTTCAGGGATTTCTCCGCAATACGTGTCAGTGGCTTTCTTTTTATTTTCATTCCTAATGATCTGTCGTAAGGATCATATTAATCATCATTGTTGACAGTATTGTTACAGGGACTTTTCCGCAACACATGTCAGTATGGTAGAGTACATCAAAGGGGAACAAAGTTCATCATCGACAAGTTATAAACATAGATGTGCTCCACGGGATTGCCATCAAATAGTGTGGTGGTCGTCACATATACTATGTTAGATGACTACATCGTTGGTACACTAGTACCGTTCCTACATCGTTAACATACAAGTAATAGTTCTACATCATTGGCACACTAATACCATTTCCAAAGTCATGGCATTTTATCATTGCCTACATCTTTCATTACACTATGGCGTCTTATCTTCCATCATTATGTTGCATCTTTCATTACCCTTCGTTACCCCATGTATTATATTTATAAAATACATATAGTGTATATATCATAGAAAATCTATCTTTATACTATTTCATCTAACACATAACATCTTTGCACATAAGCACATATAGCATTCAATTATCTAAAATACTTAATATCTATATTTAAGATGAAAGTAACTATGCACTCACTTGATAAAAGTAGATGCCTCGGAATTTGGGCAGAACTTCTCTTTAGCACTTTATCTTTTCCTTTTATGTGACTTAGGTACGAATATCGCGAAGTCTTAGTTTTATATTCCTAGAGACTAATGATAGTCTAGATGACTCACTAATCCAATGTCTACATAAATATTTATCAAGTAAGGAACAACCAAGTAGGATCATATTGGAGGTAGCATACTTTTGGTATACACAGTATATTGTTTGGAAATCCCACTTTAAACACCTCACAAAATCCAGCCTAAACACCATCTTCGTAGGTAGATCAATCTGTATAATAACTTAGGATTAGTCATAAATCTTATTTATAGGTTCACAATAATGATTTATGACCATAAATATAAGTTACACTAAAAAGACTAAAGTGTTAACTTACGAAGATTCTTTTAGCAGAAGTCCGGAAATTATGTTGCAGAGCTTCTACTCGATAACTAATACTTGTCGAGCGCTCAAAGACCTTAGAGCTTCGCCGAAATACTTAAAACTAAGGAATAAAGGGGCTAGAATCGAATTATATATATATATATATAGAGAGAGAGAGAGAGAGAGAGAAACAGACGTAGGTGTGGGAAATGAAAGAAGCAAATTGGGGGTATTTATAGGGAAAGTGTGTGCTATGCCCGACCAAGTGCACGTTTCCCCCAAGCTTGGTCAACACTCCTTTCTCTTAGAGCGTGACATGTGGCAACTTTTGGCTGGTGATGTGTGGCAACTTCTAGAAAATGCATGTCACACCTCATTTGAGCGAGGTACACTCGGGAAATTTCAAAATTTGTAACTTCTTCATAAGAACTTCGTTTTTGATGTTCTTTATATCAGCACGTAGCTATTGATGAGATATACTACTTTCATGTAGACTATGCCAGCTAATTTTGTAACATCCCGATGTTAAGGTACTTCCAATTGTAACCCTATATATGAATAAATATTGCATTTTAGTCCTTGAGTATAAGAAAGAGTGAAAATGGCCCATAGTGGCATTTTGGTAATATTAGAAAAGAAGTAGTACGTTGGGCGCACATCGTGTACGCTGAGCGTACTAGAGTAGACCCTAGTATGTTGAGCGTACACCACGTACACATGGCGTACGTAATGAAACCTCAAACCCTAAATTTTAGGTTTTGGTCCATTTATAACCATCATTATAGCATCATTTATCATTCTCTCATCAACCCCCATCTGATAATTCGACCCTCTAGCAAACCCTAAGTAAGAAGATTCTTTTGAGCTTATTTGTGTGCCTTTTGGTGTTATCGAAGAAGGAGAAGTTGGTGCAAGGACCTTGAAGATTGGAAGCAACTTAGATATGTGATTCCCCACTTGTTAGCAACCTCTGGGAGGTAAAAAGTTCATAACTTGACCACTCTATCTTGTAGATCTAGCCATTTCTTCCATTAGGGCACCTTTAGTCCCACATATGGTGATTCTTGAGCATGGCATGCTCTTGACAAAATAAGTCATCTTTTCCAACCTTATAAGGTGTCTTAAGTCATAAAAATGTAGTCTTGATGGTTAGTTTTACTCCATACAGGCTATAGAAGGTCTTAAGGCATTAAATGTGGAGATTTTGTGTATTAAGCACTTAATGGACATGAAAAGTCATAAAGTTGGATTCTTTATGACTCTTAGTGGTAATTTGGCCTTGGATCTGAAGTTCGACGTAAGAGCTTAATGCATTAAGCTCTTGTTGAGAAATTGGGAAGTCTAAGCTTACGTCTTGCGTAACCTAAAGAACTAAGCACATATGTGGTCAATCACCCCGTTTGCGGTCAAAGCTCGAGTACTCCTGGCATACCTCACGCCCCACATACATTCCCTGAGTTGAATCGACTGAGTTGACTCGACTGGGTTAACTCAACTGGGTTGACTCAGTCGACTGGTTGATTTTGACCAGTTTTGACCAATGGTATTTTGGGGAAAATATTATTCATGGGAAATGTTTAGATATTTATGATTGGGTTGAGCTGGTTGTCAGAACTGGGGATTATTCAGTCTACATTCAGACTGTGAGGTGAGTTTTCCTCACTGTACTTACAGGTCGAAGGCACCAAGGCCAACCTATGTTGTAGTGATCTATTAGATCTATATCCCGATATATAGGATGTTGCTATGTTTTAGTGATTTGTTGGATCTGTATCCTAGTATATAGGATGTTACTATGTTGCAGTGATCTGTTACATCTGTATGACCACCTGTGTATGCTAGCTATTGACTGTTATGGTATATGTTGATATGTGATGGTGTATCGGGTTGAGGAAGTCATGATTTGTGCTGAAGGACAATACACCCAGAGTGGTCCAGATAAACTGAAGGCCTATGAGGCGGACCAGTCAGGCCGAAGGCCCGGAGAGCGGTCCAAATAGGCTGAAGGCCTAGTGAGGCTGTCCAATTATGCTGAAGACTATGTATGTATGTTGTTGTTTGTTATGTTTATGTGGTGGTACTTTTGGGCAATTCAGTAAGCGTCAACTTATAATTTTAGTTGTGTTTCACGTACTTCGGAGGACCATGGCAAGGCGAAGGCGTGCCCGTACACATCCTTGGTTTTATATTGCTGATCTTGGGAGACTCTGATTTTAAATAATGTTAGAAAAATAGGATAATATTAGCCTGAGAAATTATGATAATTGTGATTTCACTATCAATCAAAATATTGGATGGTAGTCCTTAATCTTTGATTGGATAAGACTCAGAAGAGAAAAGAACAAAGAATAAGAAATATGAATTTCGTGAGTACTAGAAAAAACTGACCAAAATTGGTTAAATACCTTCTTTGTCTAAAAACTGTCAAAACTGTCATAAAACAGTTTGGCAACAGTCAAAAAACTATCATACATCTGGGTTTTCTATAATGATTAATACCAGCCAGGAGCTCTGCCCCTTGGACCCCGCCAGGGGTTGCCACCCTTGAACCCCGCTCCCAGGGGCGTTGCCCCCGGACCCCCGTTCGTTTAGCGGCTTCGCCTCTAAATGACAGTCTACTTGTAATCTTGAATAAATTTAAACAAGTGTGCACTCCACACCTTCCTTACTTGTTTGATATTTTTAATGATCACTTTTGGTCATACAAAGTAATCCCATTACACTTAAATCACATTAGTGAAACAAATCACCAACAAATAATGTTTTAGAAACAATGGTTTTGTAAACACTTATTTTTAGTAAATAGGTTGTTGTCTAAAGTTTGAATTGGTTGTGATTATTGAGATGTTACAAGTTGGTATCAGAGCCTTGGTTTGAGCGAATTGAAGGAACATCCATGTGAATCCAGGCTCAAACTAAGGAAATGTAAAAGTTTTAAAAATGATTTTCCAAAACTATTTTAAAAAATAATCAAGAAAGGATGTGATGTGTACGATTAGTCAGAGCTAGTAAGTATACCCCCAAGCTACTACACTATCATTTTATGTTATGTTATGTTAGAACAACATGCTAGTGATAAGCTAGTGATCTTCAGGAATGCATGATAGAATTTTTTTTATTATTAATGTATGATAGCCTAGGATTTCTTCCTTATATGGAATTGACATCATTACTATAGTTGCTTAGTGTATGCATCAAAATTATATATAACCATTATTTTATAGCCTAAGAATGTTTGATTTTGCCTTATTTTCCTGTTCCCTATATGGTTGTAGGCCTAGGGTTGAATCAAGTATTCGACTGTCTATAGGATCTAATGTTATGTATGATTAGCATAGATGGGTGTTGCAGGGTTGGTGGAAGTTTCATGGATGAGTTATGTGGGGTCATTCTGACAGTTAAGGAATGTCTAGCCTTTCTCAAGGAAGTAATAATAGGGTCTATGCATATTCTAGTGTGTGTTGTTAGGGTTGTTGTGATGTTCTTCTAAGAAAAATACAGGTAGGTGCGGAAGGTAGTATGGTCCTATACTACTTGAAGCACATGACCTGTACATGTAGTAGGGAAGTCACATCCCTAGGGTTTTGTTGTGGAATGGTCCATATGGTTTGATATGCACCTCATCTGATATTTTTTGGTTTATTTTTAGTATGGTGCTTACGAGGGTATTTGAGTCAGGGTCTGGATCAGGAGCTGGAGCGGGTGGCTAGGATAGGCCAGGATTGACTGAGGAACAGGCTAGCGAGATGAATCATGCTGATGTTGCATCTATTGTCCAAGGGTAGGTACAAGAGTTTTTTTTGGCTCTATCAAGACCACCATGATGGAGTTCTTTCATGACCGATACACTGCAATTTCTGAGGTTGTTGTTGTTGTTACCGCGGTCGTCGCCGCTGCGGGGATTGTCACAGGTAGAGCTTTTTAGTACCTGGACTTCGACAATACGAAGCTCCTGGTGTTTGATGGAGTCCATGACTTGATCATTTCCATGAGGTTGATTTTTGATGTGGAGGGATGTTTCTTTACTTGCTCCTTCCCAACTGACCAGAAGGTCAAGTGCGCTTTGAACCTTCTTCAGTCTGGAGAGAAGGATTGGTGGAGGCTGGTTATTGGTGATGGGTTTTGAGCATTCTAACACTTCCTAAGTGTACATGCAACCCTAATAACCTTGGATCTATGTTTGTCTAATTGTCATGCAAAGTTGAATTCCAAGGTTATATTCCTATCTAGCATACATGGGGAACAATTTTAACATAAAGTATAGATAGAATAACTTACCTTGTTGTTGTTTGTGTTCCTTGAAACCTTGTGAGCCTAGCACCCCAAGTGTGATGCCTCAAATGCTTCACACAACACCAAATGCTCTTGGAAGAACTTATGAGAGAATACTCACTTCTCAAAATCGGCCAAGCCCTCTTGATTCTTAGTGTAGCCGATTTTGGGTGGAGAACATGTTACTTATATAGTGTTGACACATCTAGGGTTAAACCCTAATGTGTCATGACTCTTCATTTCCATGACCCATGGGTTTGTAACTCCCATGGAGCATCCATGGAGCATCCTATGGGTGGAACCCAACTTGATAGTCCATGGAGCCTTTTAGCCCACTATACAAGATATGGATGATTTACATAATCAACCCATATATTTAATTAGTTATCTTTTGATCACTTAATTAATTCTAAATTAATTATTGATCAAACTAATCAAATAATATTATTAATATATTAGAACTTATAATATATTAATAATCTCCAAGTGTTATTTCTCTCATTTAGTCTATCCAATTGCATGGTGCCATGCAACCCAAATGGACCATGCCGGGTCGGGTCAAGTACATACCAGAAATAGTTATGGACTTAGACACCTTATCCAACAGTCTCCCACTTGGATAAGTCTAATAACTATTACTGCAAGTATGACTTCAGGAACCGATCGGCAATCGTAGCTCTTTTCAAGGTTTCTCGAAACTGAGAAGATGATAGTACGCCATTTAAGATAAGTGATCATATAATCCTCTGTTCTAGATATCAGTCGGACAAATACATGGAACAATGTCTTACTTATTGTCCAACAATTTGTTTCCCGATTTCCGATTTGTTTGACAAAGAACTTCATTGAACACATCAATTTAGTTCTGACCGGGCCCGATACATAGGTCAAAACAAAATCATCGAGGGGCCCAGATATCAGCTTCTAATCCAAGAAGGAACAGATAAACTTCGACTCATATGTTTGTTCTACTACTCATTGAATTACACATAAGAGCGCGATTTTATAACATCGAGTTACCAATGCGTTTTTCGTACAATCAATGCATAACCAACTTGTAAGTAACAAATCATATCTCTAGGTTTAAAGATTTATATGATATTACCGTCTCACGATCACTCGAGATAGAATTCCATGAAGTGATTCCAGTGAGCGTGGGTTGAGTCCAATGCTCAGAACTTATGAGCACTCATGATTGTTGTAGCCTTGTCCCAGACCTCTACAACCAAACATGACAGTCTTGATTCATACCTACTTCCGACATATGACTGACTGTGGAGGTTTGAATAATATGTTATACCAAACAAAATTATTCTGGAAGTCAAAACATGCAAAAGAAATATAGTAAACGATGGACAAGAGATAGCAACACTTTACTCATAAATAAAACACTTTTATTCATCATCAAATGTCAATTACACTTTACAAATTTCGAGGTTATCTAACTACTAAATCTAATATCATCCTTCAGCCCTATGCTCCGAGCATGCTGGAGATGCTTAATCCGAGTCAGTCCCTTCGTGAGGGGATCTGCCGGATTCTCATCTGATGATACCCTCTTTGCCACGAGGAGTCCTTCTTCGATCCGATGTCTGATGAAATGGTATTTTCTGTCGATGTGTCTGGATCTCCCGTGATCCCTTGGTTCCTTGGCTAAGGCAACAGCACTTTCACTATCACAGAAAATTTCCATTGGCTCTTTAATAGCTGGTACAACTCCAAGGTCTCCAATGAAGTTCCTCAGCCATAACGCCTCCTTTGCCGCTTCGCTAGCTGCAATATACTCTGATTCACAAGTAGAATCTGCCACTGTCTCTTGCTTGGAACTCTTCCAAGAAATTGCTCCTCCATTTAGGGTAAAGACCCAGCCCGACTGAGAGCGGAAGTTATCCCTATCAGTCTGGAAGCTAGCATCACTATACCCTACAACTCTCAAGTCATCACTCCCACCGAGGGTAAGGACCCAGTCCTTAGTCCTTCGTAGGTACTTGAGAATATTCTTTACCGCAGTCCAGTGTGCCTTGCCAGGTTTCCCCTGAAACCTGCTAACCATGCTCAAGGCAAAGGCTACATCAGGTCGAGTACACGTCATAGCATACATGATCGAACCTACAGCCGAAGCATAAGGTACTCAACTCATTTCTGCTATCTCAGCCTCAGTGCTAGGGCTTTGTGTCTTACTCAACTTGGCGCTACTCTGGATGGGCAACTCTCCTTTCTTGGAGTCTTGCATTCTGAATCTCTTCAGAACCTTCTCCAAGTAGGTACTTTGACTAAGTCCAATTAGTCTTTTACTCCGATCTCTCAAGATCCTTATCCCCAAAATATAGGCAGCTTCACCAAGGTCCTTCATAGCGAAACACTTTCCAAGCCAGGACTTTACTTCCTGCAGGGTTGGAATGTCATTTCCTATGAGTAGTATGTCATCCACATACAATACCAAAAAGCTAACTATACTCCCACTAGCCTTGACATATACACAAGATTCATCTTCACTCCTAGAAAAGCCAAATTCCTTGACCTTTTCATCAAAGCAAAGATTCCATCTGCGAGGTGCTTGCTTTAATCCATAAATGGATTTCTCAAGCTTACACACTCTATTAGGGTACTTGTTGCTGACAAAACCCTCTGGCTGACTCATGTAAACATCTTCAGCCAACTTCCCATTAAGGAAAGCGGTTTTGACATCCATTTGCCAAATTTCATAGTCATGAAATGCGGCTATGGCTAACAGAACCCGAATAGACTTAATCTTGGCTACCGGAGAAAAGGTCTCATCATAATCCACTCCAGGAATTTGAGAGAAGCCCTTTGCAACCAGTCTAGCCTTATAAGTGTGTACTTTACCATCCATGTCGGTCTTCTTCTTGAAGACCCATTTGCACCCTACAGTCTTTCGACCTGGTACATTCTCAACCAAGTTCCAAACTTGATTGTCATACATGGATTGTATCTCGCTATCCATAGCCTCTTTCCATTTAGCAGACTCGGGGCCTGCCATGGCTTCCTCGTAGCTGTTAGGGTCATCTTGACTTACTAGTGTCTCATCACTAATAAGTGTCTCACCTTCTGCAGTAATATGGAATCCATAGTAATGCTCAGGTGCACTCCTAACTCTCGTGGAATGCCTCAGCGGTACAGATTCGTCAATTGGCTCAACAGGAGTTTCCTCCTCAAGTTGAGGGCTAGAATTTGAAGTTCCTTCACCACTTGACTCTTGAATTTCTTCAAGATCAACTTGCCTCCCACTGTCTCCTTGGCTTATAAACTCTCTTTCTCGAAAGACTCCTCTTCTTGCTACAAAGACCACATTGTCACTAGGTCTGTAGAAGAGGTAACCAAAGGATTGTTGTGGGTAGCCGATGAAAATACACCTCTCGCTTCGGGGTTCGAGCTTATCATGAGTCTCACGTCTCACGTCTCACGAAAGCCTCGCAACCCCAAATCTTGATGTGGTCTAGTTTAGGTACTTTACCAGTCCACATCTCGTGAGGAGTTTTGGCAACTTTCTTTGTAGGGATTAGATTAAGGATATGGGCGGCAGTCTCTAAGGCATACCCCCAGAATGAGATTGGTAGCGAAGCTCGACTCATCATGGAACGAACCATGTCCAACAAGGTTCGATTACGCCTCTCAGCCACACCATTCAACTGCGGTGTCCTGGGAGGTGTCAATTGTGAGACAATCCCACATTCCTTTAGATAGTCGAGGAACTCTGAACTAAGATACTCACCACCTCGATCGGATCGAAGCATCTTAATGTTCCTGCCCAATTGATTCTCGACTTCCTGTTTAAATTCCTTAAACTTCTCGAAAGTCTCTGACTTATGCTTGATTAAGTAGACATATCCATATCTACTGTAATCATCATTAACAGTCAAATAATAACGATTAACATCTCTTGTGGCATGTTTGAATGGTCCACACACATCCGTGTGTATAAGGTCCAACAAACCTTCACCCCTTTCACACGAGCCTGTGAAGGGTGACTTTGTCATTTTTCCAAGTAAGCATGATTCGCAACTATCATTTGACTTTAGGTCAAACGACTCCAAGACTCCATCTTTTTGGAGTTGGCCTATGCGTTTCTTGCTTATATGTCCAAGACGACAATGCCATAATGATGCTTTATCCAAGTTATTATTATTAGTAGAATCAATACACAAAACATTATTTCCTAAGTTATCTACAATAGATACAGCTTCATACACACCATCACAAGGTAATGTTTTAAAATAAAGTACATTATTAAAGAAAGCATTAATCGAACCAACTTCACTATCAAACGAAAAGGTGAAACCTTGTTTGTACAATGCATGAAAGAAAATAATATTTCTTGCCATTTCTGGCGAATAACAACATTTATTCAAATCTAAATTTAACCCACTACTTAGCGATAAAGTATAAACTCCAATCTTGGTGACAGGTGTAACTTTCCTATTCCCCATGAGTAAGTTTATTCTTCCTTGCTCCACATTCTCACTTCTTCCTAGTCCCTGCAAGTCACAACAAATATGAATACCGCAACCGGTATCAAGGACCCAAGATTTCGAATGGGGTGAGTTATTAGAAATGATAGTGTAAATACCTGCATGGTTGGGTTTGACTTTCCCATCCTTCACATCCTGCTGGTACTTTGGGCAGTTCCGCTTCCAATGAGCTTTTTCATGGCAATAGAAGCATTCAGCCTCTTTTGGGTCAGAAGAAGGAGTAATGAAACCTTTCTTGGTTCCACTTGAAGAAGATCCATCAAGGGTCCGAGCCTTGGTACCCTTCGAAGATCTCTTTCTCTTCCTCCCTCGACTTTTCCCGATTGCCAAGACCGGAGTTGAGTCTGGAGTAGGAGTGATAGCAACCGACTTCCCCTTAAGACCTGTTTCTGCGGTCTTGAGAAGTCCCTGAAGTTTGCTGAGGGTGACCTCTTCCTTGTTCATGTGATATGTCATGCGGAATTGATCATAGCACGATGGTAAGGAGTGCAAAATGATATCTATTGCAAGCTCCTCAGGGAAGTTCACATTGAGCTTCAGCAAACGATCCACATACCTTTGCATTTTCTGCATGTGGCTCGTGACGGACTCTTCGTCCTTCATCATGGTTGTTATCATGGAGCAGATGACTTCGTACCTCTCTTGTCGTGCACTTTGATGGTATCTTTCCATCAAATCTTGGTGCATTTCATAAGGGTAGAAATCTTCATAAGACTTTTGGAGTTCAGCTGTCATGGTGGCCAACATGATGCAAGCCACCTTGGTTGCATCTCTTTCATGAGTATGAAAGTCAGCGATCTCCTGTGGAGTTGCAGTGGACTCATCAATTTCCTTAAGCTCCTTGTCAAGGACATATTCTTTGTCCTCGTAGCTGGTAATCATCCTGATGTTTCTGATCCATTTGTTGAAGTTGGATCCATCAAAGGTGACTTTCCCACACAAACTCATAAGAGTAAAGGAGCCATTAGGATTCGAGCCAGAAGCATTATTTGAAGACATCTGAAAAGGAAGGACAAGTTTAGTATAGATTTAAGAGAGTCCTTAATAAAACACCCAAATTTAATATTAAGGCTAGGATCCAATCACAATATAATATAACTTAGAAGAGGTATGCCGTAATCTAAGCTATACCATATTTGAAAGGTAGGTGAATGACGATTCACCAATTTCCACCACGAAAACCGAAATATTAAATATTTAGTTTTTATTGGTTTTAGAAATTCCTAGATTCTTTGAGATCCAATGAACTTTTCAAAGGCATGTTTCAATCTCGAGAGTGCCCTCCAGGTTTTGTGACTGGGATGCCCGAGGATCACAAAACGAGGTGTGAAGTAACCATGCAAATCACTTGGTACCCTTAAAGTTTATCACTCAATCGATGTGCCGGTAAACCACACACGCTCCACCGATACTATAACAAACCTTAAGTCACCCTTTACCTACCTTGTTAAGTCCAAGTTAGTGTGCCGGTTAACCACACACGCTCCACCAACGACTTAGACAAAGTGTAAAGTGTAATTTCATGGATTAGCACCTTATTCACATTTTTCCTAAAGTAACTAAGATTGGGAATTTAATAAACATTTAGTTACTTTATTATATTCATCATACTTTGAATGAGAATTTATAAGTCCTTGTCTTACCCGTTCGGCTAACGACCCTCCACCAGTCAAGCAAGCGGTGGGTGAGAATATACACCCATTAAGTCACCATTTTATAGGCAACAACCTTATACCCACCTTATAGACCGACTTCGTGAATGAGGCGTACTAGCGGTAAGACGACTTTATTCTTATACATATATATATATATATATATATATATATATATATATATATATATATATATATATATATATATATATTATTAAATCATCATAATATAAGTATAAGGGTTGAATTTTAACTTTTAAAATTCTAGGGGTTGGAACTTAAAGTTTTAACTTAACTTTACTTGTTCCAAAACTTGAGGGCAAGTTTTGTAACTTTCAAAACTTTTCATTTCTTGTAACTTATGAGTTTAATAGAGTAATAAAATGAAAACTCTTCATTTTTCTAACTCTTGTGTTTTCTTAATGGTTTTAACTCAAGTGTGACTCTTGGTTTTCCATAACTTAAGGATAAGTTATGGACTCCATTAAAACACATTATGATCAAGAATTAATCTACCACATAGGTTACAAATAATTCCTATGATCATCTAAAACATCATAAGAACAAGAACATGAATATGAACACAATCAAAAATTACATAAAACTTTGTAATTTTGATAACTAGTTGTTGTAAATGAATTAGCAAAGACATTACACCACCAAAAACAAGTTTTCAATTACCAAAACAGTTTAGGGTAATGTTTCTAATTCATTTCCAGCAACTGAATCGAAAATCTGCACTCAGTCGACCCTACTCGCCGAGTGCATAAACTGAATCGCCGAGTTGGTTGAAGATACTCATGGACTCGACGAGTCCCCCCTATAGACTCGATGAGTCCATTCGCAAACAGCAAGATTTCCGATTCTGTTTTCAACTTTTAAGCACAAATAAGAACAAACAAGCCTAGGCTCTGATACCACCGATGGGTTTTGAGCATTCTAACACTTCCTAAGTGTACATGCAACCCTAATAACCTTGGATCTATGTTTGTCTAATTGTCATGCAAAGTTGAATTCCAAGGTTATATTCCTATCTAGCATACATGGGGAACAATTTTAACATAAAGTATAGATAGAATAACTTACCTTGTTGTTGTTTGTGTTCCTTGAAACCTTGTGAGCCTAGCACCCCAAGTGTGATGCCTCAAATGCTTCACACAACACCAAATGCTCTTGGAAGAACTTATGAGAGAATACTCACTTCTCAAAATCAGCCAAGCCCTCTTGATTCTTAGTGTAGCCGATTTTGGGTGGAGAACATGTTACTTATATAGTGTTGACACATCTAGGGTTAAACCCTAATGTGTCATGACTCTTCATTTCCATGACCCATGGGTTTGTAACTCCCATGGAGCATCCATGGAGCATCCTATGGGTGGAACCCAACTTGATAGTCCATGGAGCCTTTTAGCCCACTATACAAGATATGGATGATTTACATAATCAACCCATATATTTAATTAGTTATCTTTTGATCACTTAATTAATTCTAAATTAATTCTTGATCAAACTAATCAAATAATATTATTAATATATTAGAACTTATAATATATTAATAATCTCCAAGTGTTATTTCTCTCATTTAGTCTATCCAATTGCAAGGTGCCATGCAACCCAAATGGACCATGCCGGGTCGGGTCAAGTACATACCAGAAATAGTTATGGACTTAGACACCTTATCCAACAATTGGTTCATACACTCCAGTGCAGAGAGTTGTTGTATCATGGGAGTAGTTTTCTGATATGTTCCACTTGATATACGTTCCTCTGGTTAAGAGGGAAAGATTAGTCCATGAGTATTTAGACCTGCGGTAAGGTATTGAGTCGGTGATGGAGATCAACAATATGTTCACTGAGAGAGCGTTGTTTTACCCTGAGTTTGAAGCTTCTGAGCAAGCTCAGATGACCCAGTACTTGAGCATGCTCAAGACGGACATCCACCAGTTTGTGTCTACTCAACGCTATGGTTCACTCATTGAGTAACAGGAGGCTGCTCCGCGGCGTGAGATTAAGATGGAGCTCCAAATGAGGGATCAGAGGCAGGCTCTGGTGTAGTTGTAGCCTACGAAAAAGTGATTAGAGGCCGCTGACGTGATATTTGGGAGTCATTGGGGCCGCACTTGTGGCAAGTGTGGCAAGGTTCATGAGGGTCATTGTCGATCTACTTTTGGATGACACAAATATGGAAAGAAGGGACACTTTGTGAGGGATTGTCGCCAGCCATCCCTAGTACCGAGCATTAGGATTTTCTACCATTGTGATCAGGTTGTCCATATGAAGATCAACTATCCATAGCTCACCGCTAAACTTGTGCAAGCCCCCGCGCCAGCCACTCTGAGGATTACTGATGGACACCAGGGTAGGGTGGAGCCGCCGAGGGCTTCGGGCTGTACTTTTCAGCTCACTGTCGAGGAGGTCAGGGCAGCGCTAGACTTCATGACAGGTATATTCCTATTTATTGTTCCGTCAATTATTTTATGGTATGCTTATGCTTATGTTTCTAATAGGTACATTCTTAGCGAACTCTTCGCTTGCTCTTGTGTTATTTGACTCATGTGTGAATCGGTCCTTTGTGTCTCTATCTTTCAACATGCATTTTGGTATGACCCTTAACTATTTATAGTGTCCGTTGTGGGTTTCTATCGCTAACAAACATTGGGTTTTTGCATCCAAAGTGTATCAGGGTTGTGTATTGGAGATCTTCGGGGTGCCTTATCTGATTTGTTTGATCACTATCCCCATGGGGGATGTATGCGTGATAGTGGGAATGGATTGGTTGAGGAGGTTTGGTGCTATGATCGATTGTGAGGGTTAGTGAGTGATAGTTCGAACACCACGTGGGGGAGAACTTGTCGTCTATAGAGAGGGTACCAGGGTTGGATCAGGGTTTTATTGGGCAGCCAAGGCTCGATAGTAAAATGTTGATAACACATGTCAAATGTAGAGTAAAATGTTTTCTTACTCTTGTACATTTGAAATTGATAATTTGTGATGTTTTGGATAAAACAAAGACCAACTAAGGCTAACTGTGTGTGTTTGTCTTGATAAGAACCCGCACTAACTCTTGAATATTTTCTTTGTCAATGAATGGTCCTTGATAAGAGAATCTTATATGTCAAGAGGACAGCGGGAGTCTTAAAGATCTTGAAAAAAGTTTCAATAACTAATCAAGAATAAAACATGTTGTTTATCACTAGCACACGACTTGAGGTTTGTAACCTATCGTGTTGATATATTATTATTTTTGTGCCCATTCCAGTTAAAGTTGACTATGCATGTGAGTTCTATGACTTCCTAGTTGTTTGCATAACTACTTGGAAGCAATGGTAGGCCCTTGTGCTGCCAGGTGGCAAGAAGTTAAGATTGAACAAGTTCAGCCCATATGAGTTTGGATTTGTCACTAACCTCCTCTTGTGGTTATGACAAATTCACATGGATAAGAATACATACACCATAAAAATATAAGTGTGATAAGGTTTCTCTTTGATTCATGAAAATGATGGTGAGGAAACTCTTTCACTAAGTAGATTTTAAGTAGATAGCAATTATGATATTTGCATTCTCAAAGTCATTCGTGGAGCGTGTGTGGTTAACCGACACACTAACATGGACTTGTGAGAAATGGCAAAGGTCTAAGCAATTGAGACTATGATTACGACATCCCTTTTCATAGTTATAAAAATTATTTATACACAAATGTGAGCTATCTAAGGAAGGGTGTATGATTTTGATAAAGTTTTATCAAAGCAACTCGTATCAGAAATCTGAACTTTGGCAAAAAAAATCAATAAAGTATTGATTTCTAGAAGTCCAGTTGATTTCTGAGTACGTGTCAAAGCTAGTGGGAGCATAATTGTTATGCTAGTAATTACTATGTTAGTGGGAGCATAATCAATTTTGATAAGTGTTCCAGGTTAGTAATGTTAATTATAGAAAACAAAAGTTTCAATTGAGAAAAGTTGTTTTGCTATAATTAAGGGAGAGGAAATTATACTTCATTTCAATTCTAAATACTTAGATTGAGATTTTAACCATCTTTAGTCAAGGAAAGTATGCAGTGCACACGTGGTCAATGACCCCATCTGCGGTCAAAGCTCGAGTATGCCCCGCGTGTGAGGCTTGAGCTTACTCGGTCGGGTTGACTCGGTTGACTTGTTGATTTTGACCAGTTTTGACCAAGGGTGTTTTGGGGAAATTATTATTACTGGGAAACATTTAGATATTTAGGATTGGGTTGAGTTGGTTGTCGGAGTTAGGGATTATTAAGACTACATTCAGACTGTGAGGTGAGTTTTCATCACTATACTTACGGGTCGAAGGCACCAAGGCCGACCCATTGGATTGATATCCTAGTTTTACCATATGTTGTTATGTTATAGTGATATGTTAGATATATATCTTGGTATATAGGATGTGGCTATGTTGTAGTGATCTGTTATGTCTGTATCCTAATATATTGGATGTTGCTATGTTGTAGTGATCTGTTAGATCTATATGACCACATGTATATGTTGGCTATTGATTGTTATGGTATATGTTGATATGTTATGGTGTACTTGGTTGAGTCAGTATTGCTTTGTGTTGAAGGTCAAGATACCTAGGGCGGTCTAGATAGACTGAAGGCCTACAAGGCGAACCAGTCAGGTCAAAGGCCCGGAGAGCGGTCCAGATAGACTGAAGTCTCAGTGAGGCGATCCAGTCGTGTTGAAGGCTCTATATGCATGTTGTTGTTTACCAGGTTTATATGGTGGTACTTTTGGGGAACTCAGTTAGAGTCGGATTATAGTTTTAAAATTGTGTTAGGTACTTCGGAGGACTATGCCAAGGCGAAGGCGTGACCATACACATCCTTGATTTTATGTTGTTGATCTTGAGAGACTCTGATCTTAAATAATGTTTTGGAAATAATGGGTTTGTAAACACTTCTTTTTAGTAAATGAGTTGTTTTAAAAAGTTTAAATTGATTGTGATTTTTTTAGACGTTAAAAATTCTAAATTTACTTTTAAAGTTATTTTTTTTACAGACTTAGACTGTTAAAGTTCATTAAAATTTCATAACTCTCTCATCCGATGTCCATTCTCGACTTCCTTTATATCGTCAGACTCCTTATCTCAAGATCTTCAATTCTCATTTATATTTTTGGACTAACAATCAACCGATTAGAATTTCAATTTCTATGCCCTCGCTGTTGCGCTGAAACTTCAAAAAATCATAACTTCATTCTCACGAAGTCAAATTTGGACGTTCTCTGTATACATGTTCTTAGTTTAATGACTACTACGACTTTTTTTTAGATCATTTAGACTAAAAAGTAATTTATCAAAAATTCTTTTTTTTTTGATACACAGAGTCGTGTCGGTTTATTCGTAAAACTTCAAAGAAACATAACTTATTAATATGAAGTCGAAGTTCAACGTTCTCTATATGTACGAAATTCTTGTCATATGTACAATAACTTTGGTTAAGATTATTTATCTTGAATAATCTTCTATCAAAAAGTCATTTTTAATGTTTATCATATCTTAATTGTCTAACCCGAATCTGCGAGCGTTACATCAATATAGTCAATTTACAATTTTAAATGAAAATTCACAACTTAATGTATTCAATTCACAGTTTTAAACACAAATATGATAGCTTAATACACAAAATTCAAATCTTAATACAATAAATTAACAGTTTAATACACATAAATTATGCATTCACAACTAAATTCACAGCTTCCAAGAAACATAACTCCTTCATATGAAGTCAGATTTCAACATTCTTTATATGTAAGGAATTCTTGTCACATATACTATAAATTTGGTTAAGATTGTTTATCCTAAATAATCTTCTATCAAAAATTCATTTTTAATGCTTATTATATTTTAATCGTCTAGCCCGAATCTGTGAACGTTACATTAATATAGTCAATTTACAATTTAAACGGAAAATTAACAACTTAATGCATTCACTTCATAGTTTTTAACACAAATATAATAGATTGATACACAAAATTCAAAGATTAATTCAAAAAATTCACAGTTTAATAAACAAAAAGTATACATTCACAACTGAATTCACAACTTAATAACTTACCAAATTTCATTGAGGCATTTCATCGAACACCCTTTGTGCATCTTTTTTCAGAACTTCCTTTTGTAAAGACCATCAATGTAAACCCCATACACACATACACACTAGATCTAACCTAAAAATGCATAAAAAAATCAGATCATATCTCAATTTGGTGGTGTTTCGACCATAGATAAGAGAGACAAAGTTAAGGATAAGGAGGTGACACATAAGAGGTCTGGTACAAATCTGGAAAACATTTCATTAGTGATGGAACAGGTCAGAGAAAAATACAAGTTTAAGAGTTCTAGAACAAAACAAGTTCAAGATTAACACCTGTAGGTTGAGATGATAACTATGATTTGTGATTTGTGATGCTCCGATGACGACCAACGATGGGAGAACATATCTAATGTAGATCCAATAAGAAAATTATGAAATAAAAAGAAAATTTCCTATAAAATAATGCTAAGTTCTCATATCTACAATGGATCTGACCAGATTTTGTGTAAATGAAGATAAAGGAAGTCTCTAGTGGTCGTTTAAAGAAAGAAGTAGACTTGGAGGTGGCGGACATCTGGAGGCAAAAAAGCCTCATGCTCCGTCAAATTTGTAATTCTAGCGAAGCATATCATATAGTTTTTCTCGTGCTTCATCAAATTTGAAACGTCAGAGATCTGCAGAAGAAGCATATTCAGACTTTGAAACAGAGTGCGGTGTTTTCTACGTGTTTCAGGGAAGCAAATTGGTTGATGGAAGGCAACGATCGGTGTTGGTGAGATAGATGGCGATGCAAAGAGGCAGCGCTCAGTGGTAATGGTAGATTTGAAGGCGCAGGCTCTAGATCCGAACGCAAATGATTGTATATGAAGGATAAGGCTCTAGATCTGAAGGCAACGACTCCAGGTCTAGTGATCGTTGTCTGTCGGTGACAGTGTAGGTGGTGGTGCCAACGGTGGAGGTGGTGGTTGGCGATGATAGGAAGTAAGAGTGTGTGAGAGAGAGAGAGAGAAAGAGAGAGTGAGAGAGTGAGAGAGAGAGAGAGAAAGAGAGCAAGAGAGAGAGAGAGAGAGAAAGAGATGAGAGAATGAGAGAAAAGTTGTCTTGTGAGAGAATATTGATCAAATATATTCCCGATGATTTAAGTTATAAAAATACAGTTGACAGAAATATCCTTTTAGGCTTTATAAACATATGTTTTGAAATCATAAGTATAATTTATAAGGTTAAAAGAGTGGTTTCACGGTTCTTAACCTTTTATGGTTATCATTTGACCTTTTTCTTATATATATATATATATATATATATATATATATATATATATATATATATATATATATATGGGAAAAGTGAATCTATGACTGTCATGTATGTAATATTATGTATAAAACCATCAAAATTAACGTCATTTTGATTTAAAAAAACACAATTTTCTTTTATTATTAGCTTTTTCCTATTGTTTTTGAACTCTTCTAAATTTAGATTTCGTGATTTATCCCTAACATCTATGTATTTTGAATTTGCTTTTTTATTAGACCTCCAGCAGTTTTTATAACTTCATTCGACATCTACTTTATGTACACTTGCATAGTCTTTTTATTTTTATTTTTTTATGTGTTATGTAATGAGGTTTATTGGGTTTTTTAATAAGCACTTTCAATCTTTCACTATAGTTTTATGTTATTACATTTCAATATGGAGACCTATATGTAGTCAGTAAAATATTCTTATACACGATTTGTGGTGCAAAATTAAACTTATAAAACTCCATAAATAATATATACAAAGACTAGCATAAGGTCTAATAGAAGATGCAAGAAAGATGGTAGAGAGATTTGATTGCATTTGGTTAAAACGATGTGATTTTTAATGGTTCTATACCTAATATTAGGTACATAACAACTACATATTCCCTAAGCATTTAAATATACTAGACGAATTCTCGCGCGTTGCGCGACGCAGGTTAAAAATATATTGTTAAAATATAGTTTTCAGACAGTCAATTTAGGTTCTTTTATTATTATTATATCTAATGTTTTCCTTTTAATTATGTTAAAAATATATATATTGAATTTTTTTAAACATTATTTGATATTTTACTTTAGGTTTTAAATTTTACACTATATTTTTAAGCTTATTTGATATATTAATGTAGGTTATTTATTTAACTATATATTGAAGTTAACAAATTAAGTATATCATATTGATAAGTCACAAATTCTTCCATTTATGATAATGTTTATAACTATGAGAATATTTAAGTTAATAAATTAAGTATATATATTGTATGGAAATATGAAAAGTGAGAGTTTCAAATGAATGTGGTGAAAGAAAAAATGCTTCATTTACAATATAGTATGATATGATGATTATAGTTTTAATTTTTAAGTCATTGTGATGTATATAATTCTTTGATAAATTTATAAACCGTTTAAAATTGTGTAAATGATATATCAAATGTATGGTAAACTATATATAACAGATAACAAAATGTATGAACAAAAATATGAACTATAACTATTAGTAACATAAAAATATAAAAACATATATTATAACATTTGTATTAATATATATATATATATATATATATATATATATATATATATATATATATATATATATATATATACAACGAATAATAAAAAATATGAAAAATTAACACTACAATTTTTAATAACATAAAAATATTAAAACATTTATTATAACATTTATATTAAATTTTCATATTTAAATCACAAATCTCTTCAATTACATTAATGTTTTTAATGAACAAAACTTCACAACCTTATAAAAAAAAGGAAAATCAAAAGTTATTAGTGATTAGTAATTCATAATCATAAGTTAAAAACTCTTGAGTTGTAACTAATAAATATACATAAATTAGAAAACTCTTGAATTGTAGTGTGAGCTTCAAATTAATACAGTACTTGGAAATATGTATTATTATTATTATTATTATTATTATTATTATTATATTCGTCTAAATAATTGGTTTTGATGCATCATTTTAATCCTTTCAATTATTAAACATAAAGATATTTAATTATAAATTTATAACATACATAGGTGCATATATATGTTAAACAAATCACATACAATATATATTTTTGTAAATGTCATATATAATTTTTGTCGTATTAATATGGATAAATTACTTTCATATAAAGAACATATCACGATAAGTCATCATAATTACATATAAAATGTTAAAAATTATATTATATTTTAAATATTGTCTTGTAAATATGTTGTGTAGGAAACTCAACAAAATATAATAGAAAATAAACATAATCAAAATAGAAAAACTACAATCAAATAAATAAGAACATTGATTGGTTGAATATATAAATAAAAATGTTACATAAATATACGTTTAAATCAAAAGAAAAAACTAACATTCGTCTACTTTGCTCAAACAAACAAAAAAAAAATTATATCCGTTTTCTGAATTTTCTTTCTTTATTGAACATCATTCAACCATAGAAACTTGATGACAATTCTTCACTAACCTGCAATCAAAATGTTTTTCTTGAAAACGAAGAATGAGAAAGATATTTCAAGCAAAACATTGATGTTTGGAGAGTCGCATTCAAGATTGAGTAATACATACAAATCGTCAAATGAGAAATTGAATATAAAGAAAGAATAGAAAAGCTTTATTTGTTTTGGTTGAAAAAAAAAATCATATTACAATTACCATCGATGCGACATAACCAGTTTCTACAAATCATGATATTTGGATCGTGAATGCTTCAACTATATGAAAACTTTTGAATCATAATATCTTCAACCAAATGATGATTTTTTGTAAGAAAAATATACTAATATAATTACATATATAATGAAGGTGAAAGGGTGTGGGGGGTTTGAAATGCATGAGGTGTTGAACTTATAGAGTGTGTGATTTTTTTGGAATGAGATTATGTTTTGATTAACTACTTTGAAGGTAAAAAGGTGTGAAAGTTTCAAATGTATGAGATTCAAGACTACTCTACTACTATTATTACTAACGCAATATTGAATCATTATATATATATATATATATATATATATATATATATATATATATATATATATATATATATATATATATTATAAACCTATACACAATGATTCAATATAGCGTTACTAATAATTGTAGTACAGTAGTCTAACTGATAAAATAATTATAGTCATAATTTTACAAATTAAAAATCAAAATCATAATTACTAGTTATAGGAATATTTTTGTAGCAATGTATCGTCATTTTTTTTTTTTAATCTCGTATTGTCAATCCACTAGAAACTCTACTTACCCCAATCGTACAAAGGCTAGTTTAGTAGTTTTCACCACGTGTCGTGAATTGAGCCATGGGGTTTCATGGAACACATTTTTGTTATCAATGCTTGTACTTGCTTTGTTATTATGTCCTACGTTGGAGGTCCTTTTTTGATAAAGGAGAATAAAAACAAAAAAAGCTTCTAAAGAATGAAAGGAATTACGCTAGGAAAACATATATTACTTTCTTCACAGAGATGGAATTATTATCATAATTCTATAAGGGTTTTTGGGAAAACATGGACCCAATCCATATAATGATGAATATTGATGCATACGGTGAACATGGATGCATATAGATGTAATATATACAAAACTTATCTGAATCTAAGAATTCTCACCACCAATTAGGTGGGATTATATATATATATATATATATATATATATATATATATATATATATATATATATATATATATATATATATATTGTTATCATAATTCTATAAGGGTTTTTGGGAAAACATGGACCCAATCCATATAATGATGAATATTGATGCATACGGTGAACATGGATGCATATAGATGTAATATATACAAAACTTATCTATGAATCTAAGAATTCTCACCACCAATTAGGTGGGATTATATATATATATATATATATATATATATATATATATATATTGTTATCATAATTCTATAAGGGTTTTTGGGAAAACATGGACCCAATCCATATAATGATGAATATTGATGCATTCGGTGAACATGGATGCATATAGATGTAATATATACAAAACTTATCTATGAATCTAAGAATTCTCATATATATATATACATATATATATATATATATATATATATATATATATATATATATATATATATATATATATATATATATATGTGTGTGTGTGTGTGTGTTCAGGTTCATTTGAGACCATTTTAATTTTTTGAGATTATGAGACCAAATCTAAAAATAATTATAAAATGCAAAATAAATGGAAAAATCCAAAAATTCTTTTATTAAATATTATTTTCGGAACTTGAATTAAATAAAAAAAATAAAAAAAAAATCCTGTTTTTTTTAAATACGTGAAATATTCTAATAGAATATTACACTGATATATTATAAAAAATAATTTTAAAATGCAAAATAAATGCAAAAATCTAAAAAATCTTTTTTTAAATATTATTTTCGGAATTTGAATTAACTAAAAAAATAAAAAATATATATAAAAAAAAATATAAAAAATCCCATTTTTTTTAAATACTTGAAATATTCTAATAGAATATTACACTGTACATATTCTAAAAAATAATTTTAAAATGAAAAATAAATGGAAAAATCCAAAAAAAAAATTTAATATTATTTTCGGAATTTGAATTACCTAAAAAAATAATAATAAATAAAAAAAATGAGTCTCACGGTCTCACAAAATTAGGTCGTCTCACATGAACCTAACCCTATATATATATATATATATATATATATATATATATATATATATATATATATATATATATGTTTAGGTTATTTTATTCAAAATTAAACAAAAGTTGTAGTATACGTTAAACCGAGAGCGTGAATAAAAAGAACGCCCAAATCTGAATTCGTATAAGGAAATTATGAATTTTCTAAGATTTGGCATAGCAGTGCACGACCCGAATCTCGAATTTTAGATTGAGCGGTTTTTGGCCTACACAACCTAAATGAGAGTTGAATATCTCATTAATAAAAAGTGAACGATAAAAAGACAGAAGAAAACGGAGTCCGTATGAAAAAATTACAAATTTTTCGTTGTCATTTAACAATATAATCTTCTTCTACTGTTAAATTTAAGATCGATCGAGAGCTAGCCGACGGAGTCAAAATGAAAGTTATAGATCTTATTTTTACCTACGCGTGGATATAAAGAACGTCAAAAACGGAGCTCGTATGCGAAAATTATGAATTTTAGAAGTCGGAAGTGTGTTGTACGAAAATGGATGAGGTGACACAATCTTGGTCATTGCTTTCTCCCCAAGTCTTGCCACCAGATGGTGACATTTGGCATCAAGTTCAGCCATATTTCACCCTATAAATAGAACCTCCCCCACCATCATTTTCTTCACACCTTTCCCATTCTTTCTTCTCTCTACACTCTCTATAAACCTCCCAAAACTCCCCTAGCACTAGAAGAAAGCCCCGGAGCGCTCGACGGCTCCGAGAAGAAAAGCTTTCGGCTCGGAAGTTCTGCCCCTACAGAGCCCGACTTCTAGCCAAACCCCCTCGTAGGTAAGATACACCTACGCTATTTTAAATATAGTTTTTATTTAAATATAGTAATGTTATTAGGACCTTATAATAAATATCTGGACTATTATTATGAGTTATATAAGGGTCGTTATAATATCTTTTTAACCACTCACGGTATGGGGAATTTGGTTTGGAGGGCCGCTTGGGTTGCTGGATTTCAGAAGTGCTATATGCCAAAATGATCCTGCCCTCCGGTGTTCCATGTCTAGCCCCTGTCTGTACATAGTGGGTGAAAAGTATTGTGTTAACGCTTATATAATAGTAATAATAGTTAGACTATTAATTAGTCTCGTCGAGCATTATACTAAACTCTAGTGGTAATGATACTAGGTTTTGTGAAAGGAGTTGTTTAAAGTAAACAGATTGTCGTCCGAGTACCGAGTCACCACCTTATCAAGCGAGTGCATGGTTCTTTTCATCTTACACATACATATGAAGTATTTTAATATAGATTACATGCTATGTGTTCATATTGCCTGAATACTTGTTGTCTATGATGGGTGAAAGATTTTTATACATGTTTTAAATGATTTAAACTGTATATGTATTTTATATCTACAAAATGTGTTGCATAAAACATGGGTAGATGAAATAGTTTTCGAGTGATAACACGACGAAAGACATCAATGTTGATAGTGATCCAGTCATCTAGTGGAGTATATAGACGATGACCACGGACTATACTAGACAGTTCAGTGGAACACTAGCGGGCTCATAACCTGTAGGTGTTTTTGAAGTAGGTGCTCATTAGGTATTTTTGAACTGAGTGTGTTCACTATGTATTTTTGAAATGAGTGTGTTCAATAGATATTTTTGAACTTAGTGTGTTTCACTATGTATTTTTGAACTAAGTGTGTTCACTAGTTATTTTTAAACTAATCTTCACCAGCTATTTTGGAGTACGTGTTCACTAGTTGTAATCTATAAACCTTGGTAACGATGGACTTCTTGCCAATTCCTTAGGATGATCCTTAGGAATAAATGAACGAGGAATATTTGATTCATAGGGTAGATCCTTAAGAGTAAAGAAAATAATGGGGATGAGTAATTGGGTTGATTAATTGTTTGAAGATTAAACATAATAATTATATTATTGTGGGTTGAAAACCCTATGTACTCATCAGGTTTCCCAACCTGACCCACTCAGTTTATTTATATCACAGGTGTTGCTATGAAGTCACATTACACTGAGAGATTAAGGAGATATAAATCATTAGTGATAATGAATGTAAGTTCTGTTTATGCTTATGTTTTTGTATTGACGGTGACATCCCAAATGTTTTAAAATGAATAAAACTATTTTTCTTCGGAAATGCCTTGATAACGTAGTTATCATGTTTTACTGGGAACAAATTCCGCAACATTTTTATTAAAAGAGGTACTCTTATTTTTTATAAAGCATAAACAAAATCGGTCTTTTATGGCCGTGAAAATAGGGATGTCACAGTTGGTATCAGAGTATTAGTTTAAGCAAACTAGGAATAAGGATTTATTTCTAGACTTAAACTTAGAATGCTAAGCGATGATCGTGAGGAGTGTGTCTAATAAATTTACGTAATACACATGAATAGACACAAGCACTAGCTTATTTAGGGAAAAATGCATAACATGCTTTTATGTGCTAAATGATTTATGATATGCATTATATGATCGGATCTATGGTCTATTGCCGACCGGATCTTGAAACTTTATGTGTTCAGGTTTCTAAACTTTTAATTACGATATTAGAACTGGCATATAACTTTTTGGGAGATAAGGGGATATATACGTCAATCATAGATAAAATATTTCCTATCTTAATTCTCGTCATTACACACCGACCGTCTGATTTGGTGTATAGATCGAAATGGCAACAACCCGAAGTGGAGTCGGGAATGCGAATGGAAATAGGAATCAACATCCCCTAGTGATTGAACAAATACCTGTTGTAGTAACCCCACTTGAGCCAATTACAATGTCCAGGGTACAAGCGATGATCTAAATAATGTTGGACTGTCAAATGGAGGAAACAAGGCATTTACTTCAACAAATTCGAGAGGAACTTACGATGCCTATTAAACAGCCCGAGTTGAATGATGGGTAGTCAGAAGGAGGGAACTATAGTGGGACGGTTGGTCAGGCCAACCCACTGATAGTTAGACGAAACAATCAGGATGGAGGAAATGACGGACGTGGATGCAAGTACAAGGATTTCATGGCATCCAAACCCCTGAGTCTTTCTAGAAGCCCATCACCGATGGAAGTTATGGACTGGATCTCCGAGATGGAGACAATGTTTGAGAGTTGCGAGTGTAGCAACAAACAGAAGACCGCCCTTGTGGTCCCTCTATTAAAGTCTAGAGTACTGAGCTGGTGGAAGCTACTAGCTAACACGATGCCCATGGGAGAAGCAAGCAAGATGTCTTGGGAAGATTTCCTAGTGCAATTAAAGATGCAGTACTGCTCTGAGTAGGATCTTCTGGAGATCAACAATGAATTCTAGAATTTGAAGAAGGGGAGGATGAGTGTCACCGAGTATGCTGAAAGTTTTACGGAGAAGATGAAGCTCGTTCCTTATCTAGTTCCAACTGAGCTCTACAAGGTCAACAAGTTTGCCCACGGATTACCAGCGAACTTTGTTCCAATGGTCAAGCAAGCAACCATTCTGAAAGCCGCCATCTGGGCTGCTAAGAATGTGGAGACCCAGATAAGAGAGAAGGGTCTGGAGAGAGCTGAAGTTGGTGAGAAAAGGAAGCATGAAGGTTCTTCAAGGTCCAAAAAGGAGAGAAAATTCCCAAAGTTTGGAGGAGGAAGAGGTAAAGCAAGATGGTGTGATAAATACAAGAAGAAACACTTTGGAAAATACGGCGAGGAGGTGACATGTTTCAAGTGTGGAAAGTCTGGGCATACGCCAATAAGTGTACATCCAACAAGAGGGTGTGTTATTAATGTAAAGAATGAGGGCATCTTTCAGAGAATTGCCCAAAAAAGAATGAAGCAGCATGGTGAAACACAACACCAAGGCCAAGGTCATTCCACATGATCCTCGATGAAACAAAAAACAAAGCGAGGAATCGAGGATGAGGACTTCATCAAGTTATGCAATAGCCGTGAGGATAGTATCGCATGGTGTAGCCTATTAGAGGCATAGTCTAGGGTGAACTTGAACACATATGTAATCATTTCAAGGAATAATATAAAATCATTGTTTTGTTATCTGGTGTGTTAAGTTGTTATGTGATTTTCTTGTATGGTAACTTAGAAGACTGCGAGACAATACTTGGGACGAGTATGAGTAGGTGTGAATGGTAGTTAGGCCTATACTACCGGAAGCACAGGACTCGCACTTGGATCGGGGAAAGTTAGATGGTTACCAAGGAGCTAGTAATTGATTTCGTTTTATTCAATTATTTCGTTACCATTGTTTCAGTAAAGATTAATAAGATGATTGTTATTCTGAACCTAGTAGTCATACCAAATTGAGTCCGACTACGACGAGTATGTTACGTGATTCCGAGAACCAAGTTCGATGTAGCACCCGACTTAAGCTGTAAGAATTAATCAATGCGATTAGTAGAGGTATCACGGCGGTTTATTGTAGCTAGAAATGCTACCTATTAAGATGAGATTAGAGCATGAATGAAAGTATAGTCTGTTTTGGAAGACTCAAAGAGACCTGTGTCTAAGTGTTGCAACGTACGATGATAGGTCATTAGAATATGACACATCATTCCATTGTAGTAATCAAAGAACTTATCTTAAGTTTGTATTCAGTGAGGATCGACATTGTGACTTTAAGGGTCATAATTTGGAGTCTAACGTGAGATAAGGAGCAAGTCCAAGATCGGGCATCGCCTGCAGTCAGGAAGTCTTAGAGTTAGATACGCGTTCGAAGAAACATCAAAGTTACGGTTATTACTTAGGATGAAGAGATAACGTATGGAGTCATCATGTGAGCCCTTTTTCGTTGATGATTACGAGACGTAATCATCCTAAAGGGGAGATAACTGTAACCCCCGCATATTTGGGCTAATCAATTTAGAGACGATAAGAATAAAAAATGAGTTATTGATGGAATATTATTTACAAGAAATAATATTAACCAATTATTAGTATATATTACAAGGGTTTCGTAGATCTAAAGAACGCCGAAATACGAGTTATAACGAAAAAGTTATGGCTCGTCGAAGTTTTACGGCAAAACCGACACGACACCGGGAGACGTAAATAGTGAATTTACGATAAAGGAATTTTTGGACTTAGTGATCTAAAAAAAAGTTGTAGTATACGTTAAACCAAGAGCGTGTATAAAAAGAACGCCCAAATCTGACTTTGTATGAGGAAATTATGAATTTTCTAAGATTTGGCATAGCAGTGCACAACCCGAATCTCGAATTTTAGATTGAGCGGTTTTTGGCCTATGCGACCTAAATGAGAGTGGAATATCTCATTAATAAAAAGTGAACGATAAAAAGACAGAAGAAAATGGAGTCCGTATGAAAGAGTTACGAATTTTTCGTTGTCATTTAACAATATAATCTTCTCCTACTGTTAAATTTAAGATCGGTCGAGAGCTAGCTGACGGAGTCAAAATGAAAGTTATAGATCTTATTTTTACCTATGCATGGATATAAGGAATGTCAAAAACGGAGCTCGTATGCGAAATTTATGAATTTTAGAAGTTGGAAGTGTGTTGTACGAAAAATGGGTGACGTGGCACAATCTTGGCCATTTCTTTCTCCCCAGGTCTTGCCACCAGATGGTGACATGTGGCACCAAGTTTAGCCATATTTCACCCTATAAATAGATCCTCTCCCACCTTTATTTTCTTCACACATTTCCCATTCTTTCTTCTCTCTACACTCTCTCAAACCTCCTAAAACTCCCTTAGCACTAGAAGAAAGCCCCGGAGTGCTCGACGACTCCGAGAAGAAGAGCTTTCGGCTCGGAAGTTCTGCCCCTACAGAGCCCGACTTCTAGCCAACCCCCCTCGTAAGTAAGATACGCCTATTCCTTTTTAAATATAGTTTTTATTTAAATATAGTAATGTTATTAGGATCTTATAATAAATATTCGGGCTATTATTATGAGTTATATAAGTGTTGTTATAATATCTTTTTAACCAGTCACGGTATGGGGAATCTGGTTTGGAGGGCCGCTTGGGTTGCTGGATTTCAGAAGTGCTATATGCCAAAATGATCCTGCCATCCGGTGTTCCATGTCCAGCCCCTGTCTGTACATAGTGGGTGAAAAGTATTGTGTTAACGCTTATATAATAGTAATAATAGTTAGACTATTAATTAGTCTTGTCGACCATTATACTAAACTCTAGTGGTAATGATACTAGGTTCTGTGAAAGGATTTGTTTAAAGTAAACAGAGTGTCGTCCGAGTACCAAGTCACCACCTTATCAAGTGAGTGCATGGTTCTTTTCATCTTACACATACATATGAAGTATTTTAATATATATTACGTGTTATGTGTGCATATTGTCTGAATACTTGTTGTCTATGCTGGGTGAAAGATTTTTATACATGTTTTAAATGATTTAAACTGTATATGTATTTTATATCTACAAAATGTTTTGGGTAGAACATAGGTAGATGAAATAGTTTTCGAGTGATAACATGATTAAAGACATCAATATTGACAGTGATCCAGTCATCTAGTGGAGTATAGATGATGACCACGGATTATACTAGACAGTCCAGTGGAACGCTAGCATGATTGTAACCTGCAGGTGTTTTTGAACTAGGTGCTCATTAGGTATTTTTGAATTGAGTGTGCTCACTAGGTATTTTTGAACTGAGTATGTTCACTATGTATTTTTGAGCTGAGTGTGTTCACTAGATATTTTTGAACTAAGTGTGTTCACTAGGTATTTTTGAACTAAGTGTGTTCACTAGTTATTTTTAATCTAAGTGTTCACCAAATGTTTTGGAGTACGTGTTCACCAGTTGTAATCTCTAAACATTGGTAACGATGGACTTCGTGCCAATTCCTTAGGATGATCCTTAGGAATAAATGAACGATGAATAGTTGATTCTTAGGGTAGATCCTTAAGAGTAAAGAAGATAATGGGGATGGGTAATTGGGTTGATTAATTGTTTGAAGATTAAACATAATAATTATATTATTGTGGGTTAAAACCCTATATACTCACCAGGTTTCCCAACCTGACTTACTCAGTTTATTTATATCACAGGTGTTGATATGAAGTCACATTACACTGAGAGATTAAGGAGATACAAATCACTAGTGATAATGAATGTAAGTTCTGTTTATGCTTATGTTTCTATATTGACGATGACATCCTAAATGTTTTAAAATGAATAAAAGTACTTTTCTTCAGAAATGACTTGATAACGTATTTATCATGTTTTACTGGGAACAAATTCCGCAACATTTTTATTTAAAGAGGTACTCTGATTTTTATAAAGCGTTAACAAAATCGGTCTTTTTTGGCCGTCAAAACATGGATGTCACACAAGTGTTGTGGCGGCATATACAGTAACCATTTGTTACTCCTTCGGGGGTTCATGTGTTGTTTGCTCCTTCCTATTTTCCCCCAACTTTCATTTATAGTCTCCTCCTTTTGATGGTTCAGGAACGGGGACCACCACGCCATGGCAGACTTCATGGCCAATGAGTCGTTGGGCCAGGCGTTTGGCGTTATCGAATGTAGTTGGGTTGGAAGACATTACATCTCCTTGAACCGGGGAAGATAACCCCCATGTGTACCTTTCTATCTTCTTACTCTCTGGGGTAACCATCCCGGGATACAGTGCTGCCAGGTAGCCAAACCTGTCTGTATAGGCCACTATGTCTGAGTTGACTCCGGTATGTTCCCATAGCTCTTATTCTAGCTTTTGAACTTCGTCCCTTGGGGATTATTCTTCCAACATCATCTCTTTCAGGTTTTCCTAGCGTATCGAGTTAGCCACTGATAGGGTCATTGACTTAACATGGCTATTCCACCATGTTAGGGCTCTATCGGAGAAGGTGCAGGCAGCAAACTTCACTTTGCTCCCTTCTGGGCACAAACAGATTTTGAAGACCGAATCTGTTTTCTTGAACCATCGCATTAGAGCAATGACTCCCCCATTTCCATTAAAGGATTTGGGTTTGCAGTTCATGAAGTCCTTATACGAACACTCTCGTGGGTGTCCGTGGGTAACTCCGGGGTTAGATGGGTGGGTACCGCTACTAGATCCACTGGTACCATTTGCACGGATCTGAGCTATGGCGGCCGTTGTTGTGGCTGTTACCGCTGCTTGGAAAGCAGCAAAGTCGGGTTGTGGTGGTGGATTCTATGTTGTGCTATTGACTACGCATCTTACAGGTGTACCATGAACCATCTTTTGCTAAAAAGGATACAAATATGAGATGGATATAAGTCTATAGCTGAGGTTATAAGACGAAAGCTGAAAGACTAAGTTATCCTAGTTCTGAGTGTATCTGGTTCTGAATTTCATAGGGTTCTGGAAACAATTCATAAAGGAGTCTATATAAAATAAACTTTATGAATCAGAAGTGGTTATCCTCGAATGAATCTTGGTGAACTGAATAACTAAGACTGGCTGCACGAAAAAGAAATAATCCTAACACATAGTGTGCGTAGTGTAATCACTAGCTCACTAAGTCAATTAAGGCTATTATTTATTAGTGTGATGCATAAGACGTTTTAGTTTCTCCGGTTGATCCCTCCTTAGAAAACTCCTCTCGAATCTCTTTTTGTTTGTCCTTGACTCCCCTTCTGACTGCTATGATGGAGTGGTTACATCTATCCAGGTTTGTCATGCGAGAATGGAAGTGTCTAAAGAATCCATGATATTTAGTGAAACATTATGGGGTGATCCTTACCGGGTCCTCCTATAATTACGCAATGTATACAAGTTGTATATAATTTAATATTAAATAGACCTTTGAATAAGTGATCCTAATCCAAAACCACAATCAAACAAGGAACATGAAGTAGATAATAGATCACAAATTCGAAGTCTATCAAAATCTCAATTATATAAAACCTTGGAAGTATACACTCCAGAATTATAGACCTACCAGAAGGGTCTTTTACATTATCACATCACTTATTTATATAGTGCCTAAAATACTCCTATAGTATTTTAATGTAACGAACTTGGTATGTTTTAAACTTGTTGTTGTCTTATAGTATCTTAAAATACTCCTATAGTATTTTAACTTTATGTTCTGATCTAGAATTCGCTTGACTAGCGTTAGGTAAGTTTTAAGACTGTTGCAACACCACATCACTCCCAAACACATGTCGGTCATATCTCAAATAGTGGATCAGGCTATATTGATCCCATATATGATTACATAATTGTCCATGTTTGACCACAATGTCCAACCCTTAAATACTTCTGTTCTATTCTTCTTGCGATACTTGTTTTAGTATGTATATATGTATAAGCATATATGTATACTTTTATAAAATATTGTTATATTTTTAAATATACTTTTAGTTAGAGCACTTCGGCCGCCATTGTATTTATAGTTGTATATCTTTTATAATTGTATATCTTTTATAGGTTGATATACTTAGTTCACTATAAACAATGCTCTGACACCAATCTGTCACACCCCCAAACCAGAATGACGGAAACGTTCGGGGGCGGAGGACGTCATGTTTAGTATCACAACACATGCATCATAGTAATCAAAGTAACAAAAAACCATTGCATTAATATTAAAGTGTTTACACTATATGTAATTCACAAAAGATTGACTCCAAAGGTAAATGACAGAACAAGACATGAAGCTACTATACTCCATCTTCTAAATCCCAGTGTGCGTACTTGTCTACTAGTTTCCTTAGAATACAAGTTATTTTGAAAGAGCAGATCAACATTTAAGTTGGTGTGTTCATAAGTATTTAAGTGATGAAAATTAAGTTGTAAGTTCTTTCTAGAAAAGTTTGCCTGTTCCTCCAGAAAATCCTATATTTTCTGATGTGACGAATGATAAGTAAAATGACTCTACAATTATCTCTATGAGTACTAAATGGATACAAGTTATATACAATTTAGAGTAAACAGACAATCGATTGTGTGAATCTGCCCTAAGCCCACAACGAAACAAGGAACAAGGAATGAGGTGGAAGTCGCACATCCCATTGCTTGTTAGATCATCACTGTATATAACCCCGACGTATTTATTTGGTACTTACGGAGTTAACTGTAATACTTCTTTATATTTGATGAAAACATCATTTTAAGAAAATCATCTATTTCCTTTAGTAAAAATGGTAACCACAATAGTTCATTCTATAATCACTTGGCTTATACAAGCTATATATAATCTAATGTCGAACGGACAGTTAAATGGGTGAATCTGCCCTAAGCCCACCATCAAACAAGGAACATGAAGTAAGGCAGAAAGCACACATGCAACTGCCTATCGGATATAAATTACATATAACCCTGATGTATAAACTAAGGTACTATAGAATTAACCACTAAAGGTCCTTTAAGTTATACTGGTTTAATAAAATCGATTAAACCCTTTTGCTGATAAGTTTCTAGTTTAGCCTACTAAATGTCCTCTCTAAAAAGTATGTTTTTGTACGAGAAAATGGTGTATTTGAATTTGTATGCTATGACCTGACCTATACCTGGTATTCCTTATGATTTCTTGTTGTATACTGAATATATATATATATATATATATATATATATATATATATATATATATATATATATATATATATAACTAAGATCGAATAAATAGTAGACTAGGTGAATATGCTATAAGCACACAACCAAAAAAAGAACAGGAAATGAAATGGAAAGCACACATTCTACTATCTACCGGACCCAGTTAATATATATCCCTCATGTATCTACTCAGTAATCATAAAGTTAGCATTATGGGCCCGCTTCTAACTGTATGTTCTAAGACTTGACTGTTCTGTTTGTCTTTTGTATTAATGTAAGTTTTCCAAAGTTTAAGACTATCTTTACTAGAAAATAGTTTGCATTACCTTTTATGTGAGAATATCACTATAAGAATGAAATGGGAAAATGAAAGTGTGCAATAATTTCTGTATAAAATAACTACTGAAGCACTAACTATCTTAAAACCAATCAGTTAAATTAAGGTAAAATGTGATAAGGTTGTAACCATGTTGATTGGCTGCTGTAAACACGACGATCATCCGTCGTCGAAACGATGTGACATTTTGTCACCCTTTAGCCTTGCCGGTTGGGACTGTAGCTAACAGTTGGGGTGTGGGATTGTCTGACCCGTAGAGATCTATACACAAGATGCCCACTCTCCCACCAGGAGACTCTGGTTACAAAACGTGACACAACAATTGGATTGTTGTGCCATGAAGTAGTACCTCACATTATTTTTATTTGTTTTTGTTATCCTATGTTCCTTCCTGTTCTTGTTATAGTATGTTCCTTCCTGTTCTTATTATAGTGTGTTCTAAACCCCTAAACTATACCCTTTATACTTTACTAATATGTTTGTTTTGTATTGTCCCTGATGAAACATCCCAAAAATACAAGCCAAAAATTTCATTTGAAAACATTACTAAAACCATAATATACAAATATCATATAACAAAACAATAAGTCGTCTATCTCAAAATGTCATAATAAATGTATCAAATCAAATCTGATGTCATGATCATGTCAAAATATCAGAGTCTAACTCCCAGGCTAAAACTATGGTGTATGCCATGCCATCAATCCAAGCCCTTCCCCTTTCTAGTTGAAGTACCTGAAACCAAAACTGAAAACTTTAAGCAGAAGATTAATGAGCTCCCCCAAACTACCACATACCATGCAATAACAAATAAAGCACATATTGGGCCTTGCCTAATGCATCAGACCGAAGTTCATAACTGAATAGGGTCTTGCCCACTGCATCGAACCGAAGTCCGGAACTAACTAGTGCCTTGCCCACTGCATCCGACCAAAGTCCGGAACTAACTAGGGCCTTTCCCACTGCATCAGACCGAAGTCCGGAACTAACTAGGGCCTTGCCCATTGCATCGGATCGAAGTTCGGAACTGACTGAACATAGCATAACTTAATTATAACATAAAATAATAACTCATAAACTGCATACTGCATCGGACCGCAACCTAGAATACATAACACATAGAAATGCCTGAATCACAAAGACATTAAGCATACTGAACTACTGTTATCTAAACGGGCCAGAATTGTGGCCGTAGACCCATTCCTACTGGAAGGAAACTCACCTCGTAAAGCTGACTGCTGAAATGCTGATCGGGAACTGTTTGACTGTTGATCCGGTAACTCCCCGACTATAATTACCATAAAGACACTTAATCAAACACTGATTACAAATCCTAGGGTAAAATGACAATTTTACCTCGGGTCAAAGTTAATATTTTGGTCAATGTCAACTTTCAGTTAACCTAAATCGCTGAGTTGGGCCACCAACTCACCGAGTCCCTACCCTCTATGCTACTCCCTACCCGACTCTACTCGCCAAGTTTAGCAAAGACTCGAAGAGTTCTCCTTCTTTAATATCATCGAATCAATCTTCATCCGACTCACCGAGTTGTATGAACAAATCGTCGATTCCACCTTCATCATATGAACACGTCTAGTCTACGACTCGCCGAGTTGTATGAATAAATCGTCGAGTCTGTTCTTGTGGGTAAGGAGTTTGCCTTGGATTCGCCGAGTGTGTTCTTACACTCGTCGAGTCCCATGGTTTCCAGATCATGGCTATGTCTTAAAACATCGAATCACTCCTCTGGACTTGACTAAATCCCTACTACCACTCAGCTAAGCTCCTTTGAACCACAACAGATTGGGGACTAAAGCCCCAGACTCGTCGAGTTCCAAGAACAACTCGTCGAGTCGCCTATTGTCCAACTCTATAACTCGATTTCTGGTGTACAACTCTCATCCAAAAGGTAGATGCTTCTAAGATCAATCTAGCACGTAAAGTTATGAACTTTATGTGCATGCATGGAAGTATAAGCTTTAAGGACCCAAAATGAGGTCTAAAGGGGGTGCATGGGCTAATATGGCCATAAAGCTTGCATTTTTATGCCATGAACTTGGTTCTATAGTCTAGATCTGAAGGTGAATCGACTTGGGACGTCCAAGTCTTAAGGATCAAGCTTATTGACCCCAAAACTCTATAAAGGGGCAAAGGAGAAAATCTATAAAACCACAAGTCGAGTTTGAGCTTGATTACCTGAAAGTGAAGAGAAACTAATGTTGCTCCTGGATCTAGTCCTTCTCCCTTGATCCTTCTTCCTTCCAAATCTTCTACTAGATACACAATGCACCAAAAACCATGCACGTCACTAAGAAAGCTCAAGTTTGCCAAAAGGGAGTTAGGATTTCGAAAGCAATACTCTGGAGGTGATGGAGACTGGACCTGAAGCTCATAATGTTGTTTAAATAGGGTGCAAACCCTTTAATTAGGGTTTCATCCATACCGGCCTACTCGTCGAGTCCAAGTGCGGACTTGGCGAGTAGATTACTTAAACCTGTGTCCCAACCTCACATCTACTCGACGAGTTAGGGCTGCCACTCGTCGAATCACTTAATAAAAATGATATAAAAGTAGATCAAATACGTACCAGAAACAGGGCGTTACACCTGATTTGTAGAACATACTCGATTATCTATCGAGTTATGATTGTACTTTAAAAATAGAGTTTTATAAACAACTAAATACATAACCTAAAAAGAGTTTTTGAATTGATTTGATCACTTATAAAGCATAAGAAAACATTTAATGTGATGGTTATCGCAGGTAAAAAGTTACACAATATTATTGTGTTCAACTTGTATTCTCCCCCCACCCCTCCCCACCCTTAAAAGCATTTAAAAGATTGATTATAGGGGTATGAACTCACATTATGTAGGTGATTCAACTGAAGATTCAAATAAGGATGAGAAGTTCCACGAATGAAGTCCCGAGGCACAAACAAATCCTAAATGACGTATATTGATACATATATGCACATAATTAGTGTTTTAACAACTAACACGTAAGGGAGAAAACCTTAGGAACTAGGAAACACTCACAATTGAGTGTTAGAATCACATGGGATTGATCACAAGGAATTCACGGCCAAGATCTAGGAGTTCACGGCCTTGGGAGGGTTTACGACCCAAGATCCTTTGAAGGGTTTACGACCAAAGCGGGTTCACGGCCATAGAACACATGGTGTATTCACGGCCATGCATGAACTCATGAAGGGTTCACGGCCCTATGATGGGTTAACGACTGTGAACACTTCAATCTCATGAAGATGGTGATGAAAGTGTTGAATCTAGGGTGTAATCAAAGGAGGTCTTAAGCATAAACAAGTATAGATGTGTTACTAACCTTTTTGGGGACGATATACGAGTTCTTGGTGGATGATACTTGAGAGAGTTTGAGAGAGTTTGTGACCAAGGGAGAAAGAAATGAAGAAAAGTGAAGTGATTATATATATATATATATATATATATATATATATATATATATATATATATATATATATATATATATATATATATATATATATATATATATATAAGGGAGGAGATCACGACCATAAGAGAGTTCACGGCCGTGAACTACGTTTGCGGCCGAGAACCTCAAGTGTTTGGTTATTTGGTTCGGGTGCAGCCTTCTGATCTCAAGCTAATACTCCCTAACACTCATTCCTTAAGTGTACTAAGATCAAAAGCCTAAGAATAATCCTTAACACAACTAGATGGTAGCAGAAACAAGGATGAACTTTTGATGGATTTTTTTTGACTTACAGGATAGAAACTTTCGAGTTGTCACAGATTAGGAACAACTAAGTATCATGAAGCTTAATATTACGAGGAAGATTTGAGTAGCTCGTAGATATAACAGGTAATGAATGGCTATTACCAAATTTTACGTGTGTATTACATGTATAAGAAGAGACATTTTTTAGACCATCAATAGACGGTGCCATATGAGTGGAAGCCCATGAATCGACAAACCAATTAAGTGTTGAATTATTCAGCTAACAGTGAGCTTGAAAAACTTAAGCTACATTGGCATCATGTGGGATGGCATTAGAGACAAACGAAGCAAGATTATGATAGTGATTAGCAAAATGGCCCTCTTTTCGACAAAGTTGACAATGGGGAGGTCGTCTAAGACAACCTCGACCACCCCTATAGTTTGAGTTATAAGACCAAACATATCCTTGGGAATTGGACCCTAACTGAGATTGTTCAACAGAAAAGGCAGCAACAAGAGTTGAAGTGGTTGAGCCATGCAAAGATATTAAGAATAATTCATGACTTTCAGCTTGCGGGTTAACATCACAAAATATCGGACCCGGTTTAGAGTCCCGTATGGCAATGGAAAATGTTTCAAAAGAAGCACCCAATCCACACAAGGACTAGTGAATTTTATCAATCTCCTCTAGCAGTTGACCAGTTGTTGCAAGTTGATCACATAGAACTTTAAAACCACGACTAAATTCATTGACCAATATCGTACCTTTGTTGAGTTGCAGAAGCTGATCACGTAAACTCTGAACTCGTTCAACAGAAAATTGCTATAAGCATATTGAAGAACAGACCATATTTGGGCAACAGTAGAAAAGCCAAGAACTTTAGATATAGCTTCTTCAGAGAAAGACGAAAGGAGAAGAATCACAACCCTTTTATTAGCTTCATACCATGATGCGTAATCAGGATTAGCCATGGATTCTCCCTCAATAGTAATTGTCTTCGCAGGAGGTACAATCGACCCATCAATGTGGCTCATTAACTTCTGATGAGTTAGAAGAGGAATCATTTGATTTCTTCATAACAAGTAATTGGAAGAACTGAGTTTGGTCATCATGTGAAGAATAGTAGACATACGTAGATTTCCACCGGAAGATTGAGAAAAAGACACGTTGAGATGATTGATTGAAGAAAAAGAAAGAAATAGGAGGGTTAATTTGTGAGAAAGAGAGAAAGGAATTTCCCTAAAATTAAAGGCTTATACCATATGAATGTAAGAATTTGCAAATGAGGGGAATATATATATATATATATATATATATATATATATATATATATATTTGAAATATTACAACAAAGTACATCAAGAAGTAAATAAATACAAATGTAGGACAAACTATTTATTTACTCTAACAGGTGAGCATTTTATAAACTTAGTAATAATATTGCAGACTTGATTATATTAAGGATTGTTTAACAAATAATAATGAATTATACGGCTAGAGTAATCTCTAGTCGTTATTATTGGAAGTTGGAACCTAAGACTGTTCGGTGTGGAAAATGTCTACCGACGTTTTTCTGAGGCGGAAACGCGTAACGACATTACAACACGTAGAACACTGCCCCATCTAGGCATTTGCCAACGCTATGTTGCAACAGTTTTCTTGGCAGCGGGAGACAATGAGTGCATTGGTCTTGCATTTTTGGGGTAACAGTAAAAGAAAGACCGTTGATGAGCGGTCCATAGTAAAAAAACTATTTTATCTTTTTCCCAATTTAACTCACATATAAATACACACATACACTTCATTTTTTTACCTATACAAATCCTCTATTTCTCTCATCTTATTACAGAAAAATCAACTAATTTCTTATTTAACCAAATATGGAGCAAAACTCAAACACCCCTCTTCTAAACACAAACACATCCGCTCTGCTTAGTTTCACGCCTTATAGGAGCTATGTGAACCTCCTCAACTCTCAAAACTCGCCACAAATACCATTTTCTAGAACCTTTTTCAATCTATACCATTTTCTAGAACCTTTTTCAATCCCACCTCACCCCAATACAATTTCCTATATCGCTCTACATGAAACAAAACCCAAACCATCAACAAAAATTTTACAACACGTTTGTTTCCATGCCACAAACAACTACACAACCACCACCCACATAAGAAAACGCAAAATACAGTTGCCGAGACGAAAGTTAATCGTAAACCTAGAGGGGAAGAGAAAAAGAAAGGGAAAGCGGTCGCGGTCACGGAAAACGACGACGAACCTCCAACATGCTGGACACTGGAGGAGGAGCAGCGTTGGTGGTGGCGTGGTGGAGGAAACTTAAACATCCAACTATGGGAAACGATATGAGGAGAGTTGGATTTTGGGAAGCCGCAATCGTAAAACTTCACACAATTTTGAATAAAGAGGAGACATATCGCAATCACGATATGATTATTAGCAAATGGATTGCAACTAATAAGAAGTGCACAAAGTTTAATTCAATTTACAAAAAACTTTCTTCACACAAGCAAAGTGATGCGAACGACTTCGATGTGTTTCGAGTCGCAAGGGGGGCAATATCACGTAGAAACGGGTCACGTTTTCGAGTACAACACAATTTGGGAGATTTTGAGAAATGACCCAAAATGGCTTTAAGATGACAACATCATTAGAGGTACAATCAAAGAGGTCTCGTGGTTCGGGTTCAGTTGACGTTTCCAACACACGGACGAACATCAACATCAACGCCGATACCGATGAGCTCTCGAACACATAGAAGATATCTCCCCGCCATGCTGACTGATAGGGCGCGACAAAGCGAAGCATGCTCAACGACATGCGGAGGAAAGTGAAAGTAGGCTTCGAGAGCACCCGAAAATGAAAAAGAAATTTGACGCGCACAGCGTAATTGCAAATAAAAAATATGAATTGCAATGTGAACATTTGGAGTTCATTCGTCAACAAGCGGAGGAAGATCGAATGATGAAGGGTATGACAATTCTTCCGATAGGCAAGAAAAATATGGCATAAAGACAAATGCAAATGCTCTAAAAGATAGAAGTAAAATATTGAGAAGTAATATTGGGGGCGAAGACAAGTGTATTGTTTTTATGTTATTTAAATTTAGGATTATTATATTTTTTTTCATTCAATGTTTTTTTGTAATGTCATTTTTAGTTTTTAAATGTTATTTTTGACTTAGGATTAATTAAATAATTAAACTACATGTGTTGGTAATTTTTATGTTTTTTTATAAATATTATGATATAAATAAAAAAAACCAATCGGAGTAATAGAAATTAAAAAATAAAAAACATAAAAAAAAAATAAAAAAAAAATAAGGAGTGTTATACTTATAACATGTTATTTAGTGTTTTCTATTTCCACACTTGATATTATAACACTATATATGAATAAGATGTTAAGATGATAACTTTTTAATGTGATAAAATATTACTTACACCTAACAACCTAAAACAATGTACCTAAAACAATGTTTGCTTTGATTTTGAGTTTTAAACCTCCTAACAACCTAAAACAATGTTTGCTTTGATTTTGAGTTTTAAACCTCCATTATTGAAGATTTTGTTTAAAAATAATAAAAACGTTTATATTGATATTTTTTATGGGCATCTTCATCTTCTTTTGGAATTATAATGTGTTAAATAAAAGTTCCAAAATAGGTTTGGACGAATTTTATGAATTTTACAAATGATAATGAGATGTGTGACATGACGGTGGCTGAGTATAACTAGAGGAAGTCCTTTGAGCTTCAAAAAATAATAAACTGTATCATCAGAACTATCCACGTTGTATCTATCTCTTGGCCAATTACATGGAAGGTCAATCACGGGTCATGCAAGGGGTCTCAACGTCTCACATTGTATGCATAATTTTGAAGTGAGCAGGCAACCTATGTGATGGTCCGATTGGTTCCTTTTGTTGGTTTAGCATGTGAAAAAATCAAAAAACCTAGGGATATGTTATATACAGAATATTTTTAGGATCCCATAAGGTTGTTTTGACATAAAGGGGTTAGCTTGATATAACCTTAGCTTGTGCGATATGACTCACAAACCCATATATGGATGAGGTGGCAACGCCACCACGGTCGTGCACACCACCAACGGTTCCCCGATCATGGTGGTTTGTAGTGTTGAGGACGGAAGGCAACGAAAAGTGGAAAATGGCTACTTTTTTTAAAAGAAATCAAATTTATTAAATATATATCCATATCATCTATAAATACCATTTCAATTTCACAAACATTATTCACTATCTTTAAACCTTTCTATCATTATAAACATGAAATTTATGCATTTTTTAGAAAGATTACATGATTCAAATGATGTACAATTATTCACAACATTATTTATTTTTGTTACAAAATGGTGCTGATAAAGAGTCCATAGGTATTACTCATAAAAAATCCCTTGTTAATCAAGTTCGTCAATAAGCACATGATCATACCAATTACTCTCTCATAGTTGTATTTATAATGAGTAAGCATTTGAACATATTTTTGTTTAAATAGAAATGTATTTTAATTCGTTAGCAATGCCTTAGAGGCGTGATATGAGTTTTTTCAGCAAAGACCAAACGTTAGAGGTAGAGTAGGCTTTAGTTATATACATAAATGTAAGGCGGCGATTAGGTATCTAAGATACGTTACGATATTACCTATGACGTAAAAAAAGAGTATTTGAAAATACCTGAGAGAACTGCAAGATAATGTGTGGAGTATTTTTATGCTTATGTTAGGCTGGACGTTATTTGTAAGGGAAAGAGTGAGGGAAATAGTGAGGGAAGCTTTCCCCCTCACCGAACAAAATCCCTAACTGAGGGAAAGATGGTGAGGGAGCCCATTCCCTCACTCTCTCTCATATTCCTATTTGCCATTTTTTTTAATTTGTTTTAATATTTATTAAGTTATATACCTACTAAAAATTATAAAAAAAATATATCAAAACTCATGATTTTTAATTTCCTACAAAATGCGTATAATATTTATAGGAAATATTTAAAAAAATAATAAAAAAAAATAGCGAAGGAAGTTTCCAACCTATTCATTAGGATTAGGTGAAGGAAAGAAAAATAAAAAGAATGGTTTTGTGGTCCACAAAAAATGAGGAGAATTTCTCACCTACATCCTCTGGTCTTACAAAGGTTTTTAGCAAAGTATACTTGCATAAACCTACTAGAAGTGAATACATGACAATGGTTTTTGAAATTCAATCTACCAGTATATGTCAATTTCTTCGACAATATTTAACGAAGCATTTATATCAAAACAAAGGCTCTAATGACTAATAATAATTGTATGTTTTTATTGTAAGTTTTATTTATTTTATGTAATTTTCGGATTATTTGAATTTGCATTTTAAATGTACGTGTTAAATTATTAAAATTTAATATTATGTAGTTAATTAAAAAATCAACAGGTAAATAATTTTGATGATATAGGATTGTAGGTACACGAAGTGCAAAGGAGTGTGGATTAGATGAGTTGGAGTGATGTGACATTAACTTTTTAATGGTCAAACGGTGAGTACATCCATAGACTTAGGAACATAAAGTGAATTAAGGTATTGTCTTGAACTGTATCAAATTATAGGTCCACGAACGGGTCCGTGGTTAGGTGACAACGAACAATGATCTGAACACTGGCCCAACAGTTCATGGTGGGCATCACAATTGTAAACGACCAATGGTCGTCTTCTTCTCTCCCAGCTTCCTCTTCTCTCTCTTCTTTCTTTCTCTTCTCTATCTTATATCCAGTAGTGGGGAGTACACCGGTGGTTTGTGGTGACTTGAAACGGCTGACATGGAAGCTCTCCACGATCCATGGCGTGGAAAGTATAGAGGATGGCCTAATGTTCCTTCATGGGGATTCAAGCAAAGTGTATTGATTTTTCATTTGAGATTAAGGAGAATAAACTCATTCTTGAAATATATATAGAATATATATCAAACGTATTTATTTTCATACTATTAAGTTATTGAATAGCATGGATAAAAAATACTATCAGACATTTAGTATGAATTTTTAAATGTCTAAATGAATGAAATGATTTATGGACAATTTTTTAAATTTTTTTGGCATTCCTTTAGGATTTTGTGACATACCCATAAAGCAATTGCCAAGTTTTTACGAATAGTTAAATTAATAAAAAAAATTGATTAAAAAAAACTTAACCATATATAAAAACATGTGTTTAGTTCGTCTAATTATTATTGAACAAAAAAAAATATTATCCAAGATAAGTGAATACATTTGTAACACTCCAAATCAGATATTATCTTGAAGCCCTTGAAAATTTTAAAATGTTGCATAATAAGTCCCTTAAGTACGTTGGGCGTACTTATGGGTACGCTTAATGTACTTTGCAAGAATGATCGTGGAGGGACAACACATACGCTGGGCGTACCAAGAGTACGGATGTCCAAACCCTAAATTCTGGACTTGAGGTCTATATAAACATCCTTATCTCATTTGAACCTCACCTTAATCAACCTCTTTCACCTTCAAACATCTTTGAAAACCCTAATACCATTTGAGAGTGTGATTTGAGCTTAAAGAGTGCATTTGTGGCCTTTATAGTGTTCATTCGAGAAGAAGAAGTTGTCAACCCAGCTTAGAGTGGCATTGGGCTTCAAGAATCTGTATCTAATTCACCTTGAGGAGCTTCTTGAGGTATAAAGCTTTGATCTTGCCTTCTTGTTCTTTAGATCTAGTGTGGGTTTTCTTTATGGTCCCTTTTTTTGGTTTTGGACCTTCTCTTAAGAGTTAAGCAACTCCAAAGGTTGGAATAGTTAGCTCAGAGTCTTGTGAGCATGATAGATGCATAAAGGGGCTAGCTTGGAGAGTATCTAGACTCCATGCAAGAGTTTGGAACCTTATATGAAGTCCTAATGTGAAGAATGAAGTTTTTAAGTCCCATAGAGCATGTAAGGGCATAAAGTTGCCAACTTTATGCCCTAGGACGTCTTAATGAGCTCAGATCTGGTTTTAGACGTTAGAAGATCGAGTATTAAGCACTTAATGGAAGGAAGTGCTTAATCTGTTTCTACGTTGGGCGTAAGTTAACGTATGCCACACGTACTGCTCAAGGACTCAGTACGCTGTGCGTACCGGTGTGGTACGTCGGGCATACGCACAACAGTTGGACTTGGAATTTTTTTGGGCCTTTGAGCTTTTGGGCCTCAATTAGTCATTGTGCATGGTCGTGTTCTGGGATTAGTGGGCCAATTATCTCTTTTGGGCCACAGATGTTATGATTGGGCTTTATTGGGCCATGAGGCCCATCAATGATTTTGAATATGGACTTTGGGCTCATTAACTAAGGAAGACCTTCTGGGCCATTGGGAAAGGACTTGGAGTTTGGGTATTTCAATTGGATTGTGTTTAGCACTAACCTTGGGTAATGTTATCATTGTTCAGTACGGGAGGTTACAGATAGTTAGGAGAACAACTTTTGGATTCTACGGACAACGGTGAGTCTTCTCACCATACCAATGGGTCTAAGGCACCAAGGCCAGCCCATTTTATGTTATGTGGTACACTAGCTATAGTAGAGATATGTGGTATCATAGTTAGCTTTATGCTAAGTGGTATGCTAGTGATTATATGATATTTGCATGGAAAACCCCGGAGGGATCCCGTGGCAATTGGATATAAGACCATGTGGGGGAGCGCATGACATTCCTAGGTAAAGACCATGTGGGGTAGCCCATGACACAATGGTATACAACCTTAGGGCGAGCCCACGGCATCTATATATGTTTATATATATGTTATGTAGTATGATAGGTACTTATGTGATATATGATATGTTAGTTGGTTATGTATATTATTCTATGGAAGACCCCGGGGGGATCCCGTTGCAGTTGGATATAAGACCATGTGGGGCATCCCATGGAATTCCTAGGTAAAGTCCATGTGGGGTAGCCCATGACACGAAAGTATAAGACCCCGGGGGGAGCCCACGACATCCTTACAGGTTTATGTTGAAGAGTTTTGAGCATTCTAACACGCCTATGGTGTACATGCAACCTTAGAAACCTTGGATCTATGTTTTCTCTATTATACATGCAAACTCTCATTTTCCAAGGTTTTCATCCTAACTAGCATATCATGGGGTATATGTAATATAAAAAACTAGTAGAATGACATGCCTTTCTTGTAGCTTTGATTCCTTAAGACTTTGTGAGCCTAGCACCCCAAATGTGATGCCTCAAATGCTTCACACAACACCACCAACAATTAGAATAACTTGAGAGAAGATTATTATGCATCAAAATCGGCTAGCCCTCACATATATCTCTTAAGTGCCGATTTTTCTAGGATGAGGCTTCATTATATAGTTTGCACATTAGGGTTACACCATGTAACTCATGACTTTCCACATTCCTCATGATCCATGGGTTTTAACCTCCATGGAGTATCCATGGGTCACCACATGGGTTTAGCCCAACATGAAGAACTATGGATGATAGCCCACTATATAAGAATGAATGATTTACCAAATCAATCCCCATTTATTTAATTACTCTTATTCGCAAGTTGAATCAGCTACTGTCTCCTGCTTGGAACTTTTCCAAGTAATTGCTCCTCCATTTAGGGTAAAGACCCAGCCCAAATGAGAGCGGAAATTATCCATGTCAGTCTGAAAGCCGACATCATTATACCCTACTACTCTCAAGTCATCACTCCCACCAAGGGTAAGGATCCAATCCTTAGTCCTCCGCAGGTACTTGAGAATGTTCTTCACCGTAGTCCAGTGAGCCTTTCCAGGATTCCCTTGATATTTGCTAACCATGCTCAAAGAAAAGGCCGCATTAGGGAGAGTATAAGTCTTAGCATACATGATCGAGCCTACAGCGGAAGCATACGGTACTCGAATCATCTCAGCCTCTGTACTCAGGCTCTGAGTCTTACTCAGTTTGGCGTTACTCTGGATTGGTAAGTCACCTTTCTTGGAATCCTGCATGCTGAATCTTTTCAACACCTTATCCAAGTAGGTACTTTGACTAAGTCCAAGTAGTCTCTTACTCATGTCACTCAATATCCTTATCCTTAGGATATAGGCAGCTTCTCCAAGGTCCTTCATAGTGAAACACTTCCCAAGCCAACACTTAACCTCTTGCATGGTTGGGATGTCATTTCCTATGATTAGTATGTCATCCACATACAATACCAAAAAGCTAACTATGCTCCCACTAGCCTTAACATATACACATGACTCATCCCCGCTCCTCGAAAAGCCAAACTCTTTGACTTTCTCATCGAAACAAAGATTCCATCTGCAAGATGCTTGTTTTAATCCATAGATGGATTTCTCAAGCTTATACACTCTATTAGGGTACTTTTCATCAACAAAATCCTCTGGTTGACTCATATAAACATCCTCAGCCAAATTTCCATTAAGGAAAGTGGTTTTTACATCCATTTACCATATTTCGTAATAATGAAATGCAGGGCTAGCATAAACCTAATAGACTTAATCTTCGCTACTGGTGAGAAGGTCTCATCATAGTCAACTCCTGGAGTTTGAGTAAAGGCATTCATAACCAATCACTCTTTATAAGTGTGTATATTCCCATCCATATCGGTCTTCTTCTTGAAGATACATTTGCACCTGACTGTCTTACGACCCGGTACATTGTCAACCAAGTTCCAAATTTGATTGTGACACATGGAATGAATCTCGCTGTCCATAGCTTCCTTGAAGTTGTTAGGTTCATCCAAATTTATCAGTGAACTATCACTGATAAATGCATCACATTCTGTAGTAATATGGAAACCATAATAAAAATCAGGTGTGCTCCTAACTCTTTTGGAATGCCTCAGAGGTACAGACTCATCAATCGGCTTAATTGGAGTTTCCTCCTCAGGTTGATTGCTAGTGTTTGAGGTTCCTTCACCGCTTGACTCTTGAATTTCTTCAAGGTCAATTTGCCTCCGAATTTTTCCTTGGGTTATGAATTTTATCTCACGAAAGAATCATCTCCTCGCCACGAAGACAACATTGTCACTCGGTCTGTAAAAGAGATAACCAAAAGATTTATGTAGGTAGCCAATGAAAATACACTGATCACTTTGAGGTTCGAGCTTGTCGTGAGTCTCATGCCTCATGAAAGCCTTACAGCCCCAAATCTTGATGTGGTCTATAGTGGGAACTTTCCCAGTCCATATCCTGTAAGGTGTTTTGGCAACCTTTTTGGTAGGGACTAGATTAAGGATATGGGCGGAAGTCTCTAAGGCATACCCACATAATGAGATTGGTAATGAAGCTTGACTCATCATGGAACAAACCGTGTCCAACAAAGTCCGATTGCGCCTCTCAGCCACACCATTCAGTTGTGGTGTCCTAGGAGGTGTCAATTGTGAAATAATTCCACATTCCTTATGATAGTCAAGGAACTCGATACTAAGATACTCATCACCCCGATTAGATTGAAGCATCGTTATCATCTGGACCAACTGATTTCCCACTTCTTGTTTAAAATCTTTGAATTTCTCAAAGGTTTCTGATTTATGCTTGATTAAGTAGACATAACCATATTTACTGTAATCTTCAGTAAAAGTCACATAGAAGCGGTTAGCATCCCTTGTGGCGGTATTGAAGGGTCCACACACATCTGTGTGTATGAGGTCCAATAAACCTTTACCCCTAGCTTAAGTACCAGTGAAGGGTGACTTAGTTATTTTTCCAAGCAAACAAGATTCGCAACTATTATCTGACTTTAAGTCAAATGACTCCAAGACTCCATCCTTTTGGAGTTGGCCTATGCGCTTCTTATTAACATGTCCAAGACGATAATGCCACAAGGATGCCTTATCCAAACTAGTGGAAGAATCTATATGCAATAAATTATTTCCTAAGTTGTCTACAACCGATACAGTTTCATATACATCATCACAAGGTAATGCTTTAAAATAAAAAACACCATTATAAAAAGCATTAATACCACCACATTCATTATCAAATGAAAAAGTAAATCCTTGTTTGTACAAACCATGAAAGGAAATAATATTTCTCACCATTTCAGACGAGTAGCAGCATTTATTAAAATCTAATATTAACCCACTACTAAGCAATAAAGAATAAACTCCAATCTTGATGACAGGTGAAGCTTTCCTATTCCCCATGATCAACTTTATCTTCCCGTGCTCCACATCCTCACTTCTTTTTAGGCCCTGCAAATCAGAACAAATGTGAATTCCACACCCTGTATCAAGGACCCAAGAATTAGTATGTGGTGATTTATTAGACAATATACTTTATAAACCTGCATGGGTGGGTTTCACTTTCCCATCTATAACATCCTGCAAGTACTTGGGACAGCTTCGCTTGCAGTTCCCTTTTCCTGATAGTAGAAGTATTGTGCATCCTTCGGGTTGGAAGAGGGTGGGGCAGAACCACATTTGGTTCCACTCGAAGAGGAGCCATCAGGAGACTTTCCATGGGTACCCTTCGAAGGGGTCTTCCTCTTTTTCCCTTTACCTTTCCCGATTGCCAGGACAGGGGCGGTAGTAGGAGCAGTAACAACATTCTTACCTTTGAGACTACTTTCAGCAGTCCTCAAAAGTCCATGAAGTTTGCTAAGTGTGACCTCCTCCTTGTTCATATGATAGGTCATGCGGAACTGATCATAACAAGAGGGTAAGGAGTGTAAAATGATATATATTGCTAACTTCTTATTAAAGTTCACATTTAACTTTAGCGAACGGTCCATGAATCTTTGCATTTTCTGCAGGTGGCCCATGATGTACTCTTCATCCTTCATTTTTGTTGTTATCATGGATGTGATGATTTCGTACCTTTCCTGATGAGCATTATGATGCTATCTTTCCATCAGGTCCTGGTGCAACTAATAAGGGTAGAAATCTTCATAGGATTTCTGGAGTTCTTTTATCATGGTAGCCAACATGATACAAGATACCTTTGTGGCATCATTCTCATGTGTAGTGTACTCAACAATCTCCTCGGGAGTAGCAGACGACTCATCGATGACCTTAAGCTCCTTGTCGAGGACATATTCCTTGTCCTCATAACGAGTGACCATCCTTATGTTCCTAATCCAATCATTGAAATTAGTTCCAGCAAAGATGACTCTCCTACAAAGGTTCATTAGAGAAAAGGAGCCACTAGGTTTTGAGCCAGAAGCATTGTTGGAAGACATCTAAAAAGGAAGAAAGATAAGTTTTAATTAGATAAAGAATCCTTAATAGGACACCCAAATGAAATATTAAGGCTAGGATTCAACACAATATTTTTTAGCTTGGAAGAGGTATGTCGTAATCCAAGCTACAAAATATTTGAAGGTAGGTAAATGACGATTTACCAATTTTCACCATGAAAAACAGAATCGATTTAATTAGATTGAAACTCCTAAATCTTTTGAGATTCATTGAGCAATTCAATGGCATGTTTAAATCTCGATTATGCCCTTTAAGTTTGTGACTAGGATACCGAGGATCATAAAAAGGTGTGAATAACCATGCAAATTAACTTGGTACTCTTAATTTTATCATCTAATCGATGTGCCGGTTAACCACACACGCTCTACCGATCTATGATAAACCTTAAGCCACCCTTTTCCACCCTTGTTAGTCCAAGTTAGTGTGTCGGTTAACCACATACGCTCCACTAATGACTTAGCAAGGTGCAAAGTGTAATTTCATGGGTTAGCATCAATTTCACATTTTCCTAAAGTAACTAAGATTAGGAATTTAATAAAAACATTTAATTACTTTATTATCATTATACTTTTAATGAGAATTATAGTCTTTGTCCTACCCGTTCGGCTAATGACCCTCCACCAGTCAAGGAAGCGGTGGGTGAGAGTGGACACCCATTAAGCTGTCATTTTATAGGCAATAACCTTATACCCCCTTATAGTCCGGCTTCGTGAATGAGGCTTACTAACGGTAAGATTGACTTGATCTTATATATATATATATATATATATATATATATATATATATATATATATATATATATATATATATTAATATTATTATTAACTTATAATACTATAAAGTATAAGGGTTGAATTTAAAACTTTTAAAATTCTAGGGTTTGGAATTAATGTTTTCTAAAGTGACTTTACAAATTCCAAAACTTGAGGGAAAGTTTTGAAACTATTCAAAACCTTTCATTTCTATAACTTATGAGTTTTAATGATTTTAATTGAAAAGACTTTTGGAATTCCATAACTGGAGGACAAGTTATGGAGTCTATTAAAAAGCATTTAGATCAACAATTAAACTAACAAGCATGTCAAATAATTTCTATGATCTAACAAAATATCATAAGCATACATAATTCAATTCAACATTTTTCAAGAATCATATGAACTTAATATAAAACTTGAAACTTTGATAATTATCTATGAAATTGGATGAGCACAATCATTACCACATCAAAAATAGGTTTAACAATTTAAAACAGTTTAGGGTAATGATCCTAGTCCAATTCCAGCATTAAAACTCAAAATTCTGCACTCAGGGCCTCCAACTTGTCGAGTGCAAGAACCAACTTGACAAGTTGGATGAATTTCAACGTGGACTCGTCGAGTCCCCACATGGACTCGGCGAGTTCACTGAATAGTGAGCAGAAAATCAATTTTTTTAGGAAGTTGCATCAAGTATAATTAAAAACAAGCCTAGGCTCTGATACCACTGATGCGTTTGGAGCATTCTAACAATCCTATGGTGTACATACAACCCTAGAAACCTTGGATTCATGTTTTCTCTATTATACATGCAAACTTTCATTTTCCAAGGTTTTCATCCTAACTAGCATATAATGGGGTATATGTAATATAAAAAACTAGTAGAATGACATACCTTTCTTGTAGCTTTAATTCCTTACGACTTTGTGAGCCTAGCACCTCAAATGCTTTACACAACACCACCAACAATTGGAATAACTTGAGAGAAGATTATTATGCACCAAAATCGGCTAGCCCTCACTTGTATCTCTTAAGTGCCAATTTTGCTAGGATGAGGCTTCATTATATAGTGTGCACATTAGGGTTACACCATGTAACTCATGACCTTCCACATTTCTCGTGATCCATGGGTTTTAACCTCCATGGAGTATCCATGGGTTTAGCCGAGCATATTGAACTTGGATCATAGCCAAATATATAAGAATGAATGATTTACCAAATCAACCCCCATTTATTTAATTAGTCTCTTTTTTATCACAAAATTAATTCCAAACTAATTCTTGATCATTACTAATTAAATAATTCATATTAATATATTAGAAGTTATAATATATTAATAAACCATAAATATCCTCTTCTCGCAAAAGTCTATCCAAGTTGTTCTGATGCCATGCAATCCAAATGGACCATGCCAAATCGGGTCAAGTACATACCAAATATAGTTATGGACTTAGACACCTTATCCAACATATATGTATGCATGGCATATGTGGTATATGTAGCTTTGATAGCTAATATGATATGTGTTATGTGGATTGGGTGTGGGGTATGTTCTGAGGGGGACTCACTAAGCATTAGATTATAGGTTGTGGATTTGTTTCAGGTATATCAGAGGCTAAGGGCAATGACAAGGCTTGATGGTGTGGCGTGCATTCTCTCACAGGCATTTTATTGGACGCTCTGATGTTTTTAAATACAAGTTGTAATTGACATGAGTTTCAAAAAAATTATATCTGGATTTTGTAATTTATTTAAATGCTTTTGTGTAATCAAAAATGAAAATTTTCCTTTGAAAATTTGGCTTGTTACAAGTTGGTATCATAGCCTTGGTTTGAGGGATTCGGGTACACTCTTGGGTGTGTCAGGACTCAAACTAAGGAAATGGTAAAAATTGTTTTAAAAAATAAATAAAAAGCTTTTGAAAGGAAGGAAAATATGAAAGTGCAACGCGCGTGATCAGTTGTGTCAAGTAAGTAGTTCCCCACTGTGTTAGCCATGTTATATTGATATTTGAGCTTTGATGATAGTATGGGGCTTGCTATGTGTATGCTTTTAAAATTGTATACAGTTAGGAGCTTATAGCCTTAGAATGATTAATTTGGCCTTATTTCCTGTTCTCGTTTTGTTGTGGTCCTAGGGTAGAATCTTTTATCCAAAAATCTATTTGATCCTTTTCTGTGTATAATTTGCATGCATCAAGGCAACCTTTTATGATCGGTCTGATTGATGTGAGTAAAGCAAATCTTAGAGCAGTCTAGGATTTGATGTATGCGGTATTCTGTAGGATATGGCTTTTTTTGGGATGAATTGGAGTTATCAGGTAGAGCCTTGGGGAAAGGTATGGGTAGGTGTGGAAGGTAGTATTAGGCTCGTACTACTGAAAGCACATGACCTGTACCCGAACCAACGTTAGACCTAGAAGCTTTAAGGAGGACCAGTGTGGGAAGATCCCTGTTATGAATATCCTGATCGTTATGTTTTATGGTATTATAGTGCAGTATGGTGGTGACACGACATGGGACTGGGGGATCAGGATCGAGTTCTGGATCCGGGGATGGATCAGGCGACACTACCGATGTCATCGACGAGAGGCTGCATGAGCTTATTGTGGTCGAGTTTATGATGGACATCCTTGATGCTACCCCAGTTATATTTGGGACGGTCAAGGAGGGTATGATGGAGATTATGGGGGAGAGGCTCAGGGTATTCAGAGCCGAGATTGTTGCAGGCCAGGTTAGGGCCCGAACTCCCTCATTTCAGGAGTTCAAGATGCACGCAGAATCAGAGTTTTTTGGTGTTAGGGACCCCATTGCTAGCCTTCGCTGGGTGGTGGATATTGAGAACGCCCAGTGCTCGAGTTCTTTCCCGGATGCGGAAAAAGTGGGATTTGTTTCTTATATGCTGAGAGACAGAGCCCGAGATTGGTGGGGCGAGGTTACTAGCCAGGTGGGAGCAGCCGGTGTAGCTGAGATGACATGGGCCGAGTTTATTTGGCGATTTGACTTGGAGTTTGCACCAGCTATTGAGGTGCAGAGGATGGAGAGATAGTTCCAAGAACTCCAGCAGACAATTGAGACTATGGCAAAGATGACCGCCAAGTTTCGGGAGCGAGCATTGTTGATCCCGCAGTATGCTATTGATGAGGAAATGTGGAGGACGCAATATCATTGCATGCCGAGGGATGTTATCCAAGAGTTTGTGAGTTTTACAAGGTGCAAAACCCTGAATGAGATGGTAGAAAAGGCTCGTGAGAGGAAGATGGAGTTGAACTTCCGCACCAAGCAGAAGCCGGAGCAGGCACATGAACCGGTGGGTCAGGCTAAGAAGCCTAAGACCTTAGACACTTCTAGCAGGGGCCAGCAGGGCCGGGGCCGGTGTGCCACGTGCAGTAAATTGCACATTGGGGCTTGTCGGACAACAGGCTCTGGATGTTACTATTGTGGTCAGCAGGGCCATATGAGCAGGGATTGCCCCAAGAAGGGCTTGATATGTTTCACTGCAACCAGACTAGCCATAAAAAGGCCGAATGTCCGAGGTTACAGGGAGGGGGAGGAGCAGTGGTGGCGCCTGTGCCCACCACGGTGAGGATTATTCATGGCCGCCCTGCTAAGGTGGATGCTTCATCAGTGAAGAGCTGCACATTTCAACTGACTACCCAGGAGGCTCGGGCAGAGCCAGGCGTTGTGTCTGGTACTTATTTATTCTTCTCTGCCCTATGTTATCTATATTGCTTATATGTACGTTGTGTTTGTATAGGGACCTTTTGTTGGGTTTTAGCCATAAGAACTTTCCTATGTGCGCATGCAAAACCCTATTGCTCGGATCTAGGCTTTCTAATAAACATGCTTTGAATCCAAGACTTCTAATAGCTAATTAGGTTAAATAACAATGATGAAACAGATCTAGAATCATACCTTTGAGTTCCTTGTTGATCTTGTTGTCTTGGAGCTTCTAGAGTCACAATTGTCACTCCTCTAATGGCTTACAAACACCAATAGCAAGCAAGATGATTTAGGAGAGTGGAGAGGGGAGGAATTCGGCCAGAGTATCCTTGCTTAAGGTTGTGTGTCAGGTTGTACACGAATTCCCCATCCCAAGGGCCTATTTATACTATTAGACTCCTTAAGGGTTTCACCTTAAACCCTAATTGGATAATCTTCTCTTAAGGCTATCCAAATCCATTCCATAGATAACCATATGGACGATTTGAGCTATCCTAAAGCTCTTAGAATCCGTCCAAGGTCCATCTTAATGGATTTACAGTCTAAAGTCTAACTATCAAACAATTGACAGTTTATACCCTCTTATTTAATTAATCTCTTTAAGTCACCAAATTAATACCAATTAATTTATAACTTATATTAATCAAATAGCTAAATATTATTCCTTATAATATTTACTCTCTCTTAACAAATCATCCTTCAAGTTGCTATGGTGAAGGCAACCCAAAAGGACCATGCACCACCGAATATAGTTATAGCCTTAGACACTATTCCAACAGTCTCCCACTTGGATAAGTCTAGTAACTATACAAGTACAATACGGTTTGCAATCGTAGCTCTCAAAGACGCTGTCAACTCTGATCTAATCAATCTTGTCCTTTAGATAAGGGATCGTACAGTCCTCTGTTAGATATCATGCTGACAATCCTATGGAATGGTTAGTCTAGCATTTAGATTTCTCGATCTTCGATTTATTTGACATAGAACTTAATCGAACACATCAATTCAGTTCTGACCGGGCCCGGCACATAAGTCAAATCAAATCATCGAGTGGCCAAGATATCTCTTCTATCCTCTTAGGATAAAATTTACAGATAAACTTCGACTTATATGCATTTACTTATTCATTAACCAACTATACACAACAATGTGTTTTATAACATCAAGTTACTGATGCGTTTTCGCATTATCAATGCACAATCAATTAACAAACAATAAACCATATATCTAGATTTTAAGACCATATGATATTATCGTCTTGCGATCACCTTTTATATCGTATTCCATAAAGTGATTCAAGCAAGTGCGGGTTTATTCCAATGCTCAAAACCAGTTCATAAGCACTCATGAACGTTGCAGCAACCCTTGCCATGTCTAACACCATTTAGACATTCTACACACCAATTCATGACAATCTTCATTCATATCTACTCCCAACATATGAACGATTGTGGACCATTTGAATAATTCAATTATTCCTAATAAACTCAATTATTCTGGAAGTCAAAACATGCAAAGTGAAACAATAGTTAAACAACTAACATGTGACAGTAACTTTACTCATAAATAAAACTCCTTTATTTAATCATCAAATGTTAATTACATTTATCTATTATACGTTTCTAATACTATCTAATCTATGCTAATATCATCCTTCAGCCCAATGCTCCTAGCATGCTGCAAGTGCTTAACCCTACTCAGTCCCTTCGTAAGCGGATATGCTGGATTATCTTCTGATGATATCCTCTTCACTACGAGTTGTCCTTCTTCTACACGATGTCTAATGAAGTGATATTTTCTGTCGATATGTCGAGATCTACCATGATCCCTCGGTTCCTTGGTCAAGGCAACCGCACCTTCGTTATCACAGAAAATCTCCATGGGCTCCTTTATGGCTGGCACAACTCCAAGATCACCGATGAAGTTCTTCAGCCATATTGCCTCCTTCGACGCTTCGCTCGCTGCGATGTACTCTGATTCGCACGTTGAATCAGCTACGGTTTCTTGCTAGGAACTTTTCCATGTCACTGCTCCTCCATTTAGGGTAAAAACCCAGCCCGACTGCGAACGGTAGTTGTCCCTGTCAGTCTGAAAGCTGGCGTCACTATACCCTCGCACCTTTAAGTCATCACTCCCTCCAAGGACTAAGAACCATTCTTTCGTCCTCCGAAGGTACTTAAGGATGTTCTTCACCGCAATCCAATGTGCTTTGCCAGGGTTCCCTTGATATCTGCTAACCATGCTCAAAGTGAAGGCTACATCAGGGCGAGTACAAGTTATAGCGTACATGATTGAGCCAACTGCGGAAGCGTATGGTACTCGGCTCATTTCTGCTATCTCAGCTTCGGTACTCGGACTTTGAGTCTTACTCAACTTGGCATTTCCTTGTATCGGTAGTTCTCCCTTCTTTGAGTTTTCCATACTAAAACGTTTTAGTACCTTCTCCAAGTAAGTATTCTGACTAAGTCCAATTAGTCTCTTACTTCTTTCTCTTACTATCCTTATTCCCAAAATGTAAGAAGCCTCTCCGAGGTCCTTCATAGCGAAGCACTTCCCGAGCCAGGACTTAACCTCCTGCAGAGTCGGGATGTCGTTTCCTATGAGTAATATGTCATCGACATATAGAACGAGGAAGCTTACTATACTCCCACTGGCTTTGACATATACACAAGATTCGTCTTCGCTTCGTACAAATCCAAACTCTTTGACTTTCTCATCGAAGCAAAGATTCCATCTGCGAGACGCTTGCTTAAGTCCATAAATGGACTTCTCAAGCTTACACACTCTATTCGGATGCTTCGGATCCACAAACCCCTCTGGCTGAGCCATGTAAACATCCTCAGCCAACTTTCCATTAAGGAAAGCGGTCTTGACATCCATTTGCCAAATCTCATAATCATGAAATGCGGCAATTGCTAGCATCACTCTAATAGATTTAATCTTCGCAACTGGTGAGAAGGTCTCATCATAGTCAACTCCGGGAGTTTGAGTAAAGCCCTTCGCAACCAATCGCACCTTATATGTGTGTACGTTCCCATCCACGTCGGTCTTCTTCTTGAAGATCCACTTGCACCCTACGGTCTTACGTTCGGGCACGTAATCAACCAAATTCCAAACTTGGTTATCGTACATGGATTGGATCTCGCTATCCATCGCCTCTTTCCATTTTGCAGACTCCGGGCCTGCCATGGCTTCCTTATAGCTATTAGTTTCATCAAGATTTACTAGTGTACCATCACTAATATACGTGTCCCCTTCGGTAGTAATATGAAAACCATAAAACTGGGGATTAACTCTAACTCTATCGGAACGTCTAAGAGGTAAGGATTCGTCAATCGGTTCAACCGGAGTTTCCTCCTCGGGTTGAATGCCAGCGGTAGAGGTTCCTTCATCTATCGACTCTTGAATCTCTTCAAGTTCGATTTGCCTCCCACTGTCTCCTTGGCTTATGAGTTCTCGCTCTCGGAAAACTCCTCTCCTCGCAACAAAGATAACATTATCTTTCGGTCTATAGAAGAGATATCCAAAGGAAGTTTGCGGGTAGCCGATGAAAATACATCGCTCACTTCGAGGTTCAAGCTTGTCGTGAGTATCTCGTCTTACGAAAGCCTCGCAACCCCAAACCTTGATATGTGCTAACGAGGGAGCTTTCCCCGTCCACATCTCGTGAGGTGTTTTGGCAACCTTCTTAGTAGGGACTCGGTTAAGGATATGGGCGGCAGTCTCTAAGGCATACCCCCAAAAGAAGATAGGTAGTGAAGCACGACTCATCATAGAGCGAACCATATCCAATAAGGTTCGATTACGCCTTTCTGCCACATCATTCAACTGCGGTGTCCTAGGAGGCGTCAATTGCGAAACTATTCCACACTCCTTGAGATAATCGTGGAATTCAAGACTTAGGTACTCTCCTCCTCGATCGGATCGAAGCATCTTGATTTTCCTGCCCAATTGATTCTCCACTTCATTCTTGAACTCTTTGAACTTTTCAAAGGTTTCTGACTTTTGCTTGATTAAATAGATATACCCATATCTACTATAATCATCGGTAAAAGTCACATAGAAGCGGTTCCCATCCTTCGTGGTTGATCTAAAAGGTCCACATACATCGGTATGTATTAGGTCTAATAGTCCCTCACCCCTTTCACAAGTACTCGTGAAGGGTGACTTAGTCATCTTTCCAAGTAAACAAGACTCGCATGTGTCATCTTCCCTAAGGTCGAATGACTCTAACACTCCATCCTTTTGGAGTTGGGCTATGCGTTTCTTGTTGACATGTCCAAGACGACAATGCCACAAGGATGCTTTATCCATACTAGTGGAAGAATCAATATTCAAAACATCATTTCCTAAGTTATCAACAATCATAACAGTTTCATATATTCCATTACATGGTATAGCTTCAAAGTAAAAGACACCATTTAGATAAGCCAAAATAGAACCATTCTCATTATTAAAAGAAAATCTAAATCCTTGTCTATATAAACCATGAAATGAAATGATGTTTCTAGCCATTTCTGGCGAATAGCAACAATTGTTCAAATCCAAAACTAAACTATTCTTAAGCACTAAAGAATACACTCCAATCTTGGTCACAGGCGACGATCTTCTGTTCCCCATGATTAGATTGATTCTTCCTTGCTCCACATCCCTACTTCTTCTTAGTCCCTGCACATTAGAACAAATGTGATAACCACAACCGGTGTCAAGAAACCAAGAAATAGCATGATTAGAATCGTTAGATTTGATTGCATATATACCTGCGAAAGATGGCTTGATCTTTCCTTCCTTGATGGCTTGCAGGTAATCCGGGCAGCTTCTCTTCCAATGTCCTATCTTGTGTCAGTGGTGGCACTCTGCCTCCTTCGGGTTAGAGCAGGGCTTAGAGGGATCAACTTTGGTCCCACTAGAAGAGGAACCATCTCGGGCTTTCACCTTTCGATAGTTATTTGAAGAAGCTTTCCTCTTCTTTCCCTTCCCTTGACCAATAGCCAAGACAGGAACAGCGGATGGATTGGGAGTTGGTGCAACAGACTTGTCCTTGAAATTGCTCTCAGCAACCCTCAAGAGACCTTGGAGTTTACTTAGAGTGACCTCCTCTTTGTTCATGTGGTAGGTCATCCTAAATTGATTGTACATCGGAGGCAAAGAGTGAAGCACCATGTCGATCGCCAAATCTTCGCCGAAGTCAACATTTAACTTGCGAAGGCGGTCGACATACCTTTGCATCTTTTGCAAGTGCACGGTAAGAGATTCTCCATGACCCATCTTGGCGGAAATCATGTTAGTGAAGATCTCGTAACGCTCTTGTCTCGCGTTTTGGTGGTACCTCTCCAACAAGTCTTGATGCATTTCGTATGGATACATGTCCTCGTAGGACTTTTGGAATTCGGAGTTCATGGTGGCGATCATGATGCAATGTACTTTCGTAGCATCTCGCTCATGAGTTTCGAAGGCGGTGATTTCGGCGGGAGTAGCAACTTCGGGGTTGATTTTTTCGAGCTTCTCGTCGAGGACATACTCTTTATCCTCATAGCGAGCAATGGTGCGAATGTATCTTATCCATTCGCCAAAGTTCGTTCCATCGAAGGTGACCTTTTGGCAAAGGCTCATCAATGTGAAAGAACTAGCAGCAGCGTTGTTTGCGTTTGACATCTATAGAAAGGACAAAGATAGATTAGAACAAGAATCCCTAATTATCACCCAATAAGAAAAATTAGGGCTAGGATCCAACAATAACATTTACATACTAGAAAAGGGATGCCGTAATCTAACATGCAAATAAATTGAAGGTAAGTGAATGACGATTCACTAATTCTCCATCACAAAACTTAAACTTTTAGTCCTAAGTGTTTTTGAGAATTCCTAGGTTCGGATGAGATTCATTGAACTATTCAATGGCATGTTTAAATCTCGATATGCCCCTCTTGTTTGTGACTGGGATGCCGAGGATCACAAAGCGGGTGTGAATTACCATGCAAATTCACATGGTGCCTTCATTGTAACGATCACCTATTCGATGTGCCGGTAAACCACACACGCTCCATCGAACTATGATAAACAATGAATCACCCTTTGCCACCTTCGCTTAGAACCAATTAGTGTGCCGGTAAACCACACACGCTCCACTAACATCTTAGCAAGGTGCAAAGTGTAATTTCATGGGATTGCATCAATTCACTTTTCCTAAAGTAACTAAGATTGGGAAATTTTTTAAAAAAATTTAGTTACTTCGTATTTCTTATTATACTTTTAATGCGAGGATGAGGTTGCCCTATCCTACCCGTTCGGCTAACGACCCTCCACCAATCAAGCAAGCGGTGGGTGTGAGTGTACACCCATTAAGCGCCATTTTATAGGCCGCAACCTTATACCCACCTTATAGATCGGCTTCGTGAATGAGGCCTACTAACGGTAAGACTAGCATTTAGTTATACATATATATATATATATATATATATATATATATATATATATATATATATATATATATATATATATATATATATTATACTATTAATCACAAATATAAATTTCAAAACCTTTTAAAATCTAGGGATTGAAATTTAAGTTGTCTAAATTAAACTTTTAATCACAAATATAAATTTCAAAACCTTAGGGTAGGTTTTAAACATTTAAAACATGGAGGATCAAATAACAAATAATTTCAATTAACAATTAATATCTTAATTATCTTTATTTGATTTATCTTTGATTTCTTTGAAGATAATTACCAAAATAATCAAAATAATTAATTAATTATCATATAAGGAAATTAAATATTTAATTAGTTGATAATTACCTTTAACTAGATCAAGATAACACTTATATTTATCAAAAAAACGGATTTATATTGATCTAATTAGTTTATGGAAAGTTTGGATAAGATAAACACAAAGAAATCCCGAATCTAGCCATTCCTGACGCCTGGACTCGCCGAGTGCACAAGGGGACTCGCCGAGTCAGGCCTACTCGACGAGTCCACCTTGGAACTCGACGAGTCAGTGACTCAAAACCCAAAAAATTCGAATTTTGCAGGTTTGTTTCAGTTATTCAAGTAACAATTTAAAGAAAACCAATCTAGGCTCTGATACCACTGTTGGGTTTTAGCCATAAGAACTTTCCTATGTGCGCATGCAAAACCCTATTGCTCGGATCTAGGCTTTCTAATAAACATGCTTTGAATCCAAGACTTCTAATAGCTAATTAGGTTAAATAACAATGATGAAACAGATCTAGAATCATACCTTTGAGTTCCTTGTTGATCTTGTTGTCTTGGAGCTTCTAGAGTCACAATTGTCACTCCTCTAATGGCTTACAAACACCAATAGCAAGCAAGATGATTTAGGAGAGTGGAGAGGGGAGGAATTCGGCCAGAGTATCCTTGCTTAAGGTTGTGTGTCAGGTTGTACACGAATTCCCCATCCCAAGGGCCTATTTATACTATTAGACTCCTTAAGGGTTTCACCTTAAACCCTAATTGGATAATCTTCTCTTAAGGCTATCCAAATCCATTCCATAGATAACCATATGGACGATTTGAGCTATCCTAAAGCTCTTAGAATCCGTCCAAGGTCCATCTTAATGGATTTACAGTCTAAAGTCTAACTATCAAACAATTGACAGTTTATACCCTCTTATTTAATTAATCTCTTTAAGTCACCAAATTAATACCAATTAATTTATAACTTATATTAATCAAATAGCTAAATATTATTCCTTATAATATTTACTCTCTCTTAACAAATCATCCTTCAAGTTGCTATGGTGAAGGCAACCCAAAAGGACCATGCACCACCGAATATAGTTATAGCCTTAGACACTATTCCAACACCTTTTTGGTCAATGGTATGCCGACTCATGTCCTGTTTGATTCGGGTGCTACCTGATTGTTTGTGTCCCTTGCGCTTAGCAAGAAGTTTCAGGACGCATCGGGAACTTTGGATTCCCTACTCAAGGTAGAGATTGCAGATGACTACATTGTGAGTGTTGTGAGAGTGTATCAGGACTGTGTCCTGAATGTGCTTGGCGAGAGGTTTCGCGTTGATCTAGTTCTTATACCGTTGTGAGGGTTGAAGGTGATTGTTGGGATGGATTGGTTGGGGGCCAATGGGCCATGATTGATTGTGAGCTCCAGTTGGTTAGGGTTCGAACCCCATGTGGGGGAGAACTGGTTACACATGGTGAGAGATCCTTGTAGGGGCCAACTCTTTATTCGGCTACGAGGGCTAGGAGATTTCTACAGCATGGATATATGGGATTTTTGGCTTATATCTCAGATACGAGGGTTGAGACCATGACAGATGTGGGTTGTGTGCTGGTTGTACAAGAATTTCGGGATGTTTTTCCCGAAGAGTTACCAGGAGTGCCTCTGGAGAGGCAGGTGGAGTTTCAGATTGATTTGGTGTCGGGTGCCGCTCCGATAACGAAGGCACTATACTGGTTGGCACCGCCTGAGATGCAGGAGTTATCGATGTAACTTCAGGAGCTGCTAGACCAAGGGTTCATCCGACCAAGCAGTTCCCTGTGGGGGCACCGATCGTGTTCGTGAAAAAGAAGGATGGATGACACAGGATGTGCATTGATTACCGAGAGCTGAACAAACTAACGGTGAAGAATCGTTATCCATTGCCAAGGATCGAAGATTTGTTCGATCAACTGCAGCTTGCGTCTTGGTTTTCCAAGTTGATTTTCGGTCGGGGTACCATCAGATGAGGATTTACCGAACACAGCTTTTAGGACTCAGTATGGGCATTACGAGTTTGTGGTGATGCCGTTTGTACTCACCAATGCCCCAACAGTTTTCATGGATCTCATGAAAATGGTGTGTACACCGATGATGGATCATTCTGTGATCGTTTTTATTGATGATATCATAGTCTATTCTAAGACTAGGGAGCAGCATGAGCAACATCTAAGAGAGGTATTGGAGACCCTGAGGGCGAAGAGGCTGTATGCCAAGTTCTCCAAGTGTGATTTTTGGCTGCGAGAGGTATAGTTTTTGGGGGCACATCATCAACCAGAAGGGCATTTTGGTTGATCCAGCCAAGGTTAAGGCAGTGATGCGGTGGAAAGTACCGAAGAATGCATTTGAGATCCGTAGCTTCTTGGGTTTAGCGGGCTATTATCAAAGATTTATCCAGGATTTCTCCAAGATTGTTATAACCTTGACCTGCTTGACCAAGAAGAATGTGACATTTCAGTGGGTCATGGGTCATCAGTTGGCATTTAAGACCTTGAGATGGAGGTTATGCAAGGCTCTGATCCTATTAGTACCTGAGGGGTTCGACAATTTGGTGGTGTACCATGATGCATCGATTTCAGGGTTAGGCACGGTACTGATGTAGATATGGCATGTGATAGCTTACGCCTCGAGGCAGTTGAAGCCTCATGAGTTAAATCACCCCACTCACGACTTGGAACTGGGGGTAGTGGTGTTCACCCTCAAGATCTGGAGGCACTAGTTGTATGGATTGCGGTGCACCATCTATACCGATCACAAGAGTTTGAAGTATTTGATGGATCAATAAAACCTCTGTTGGATAAGGTGTCTAAGTCCATAACTTATTTGGTACATACTTGACCCAACCCGACATGGTCCATTTGGGTTGCATTTCATCCAAACGATTTATGGATAATTTTATGAGAATTGTATACTTACGTTTTATTAATATATTATAAGTTATAATATATTTATATGAAGTCATGTTATTTAATTAGTTTTAGTCTTAAATTAATTATGAATTAATTTAGAGATTAAAAAGAAGACTGATTAAATTATGGGCTATTATATTTTATATAGTGTGGGCTAATACTCATTTGTTAATGGGCTAAGCAAATATGGAAGTCCATGGATGATCCATGGAGCTTTTAACCCATGGATCCTTGGAAAGGAAAAGACGTGGGTTATTAGGGTTTCACCCTAACCATGCACACTATATAAAGAAGCATACGATGCAAGAAATATGGCTCTAAGAGTAGACTCTAGTTGTGTGAGACTTAGTGGTGGCCGATTCCACAAGAAAGTATACTACTCTCTCAAAGTTTTCCAAGCATTTGTGGTGATTTGTGATTCCATTTGAGGCATTCACACTATTGGTGCTTGGCTCTCAAACTCCAAACAATCAACCATCATCAAAAGGTATGTATTTCTACTAGTAGATTTATGATTCATAATCCTTATGCTATGCTAGTTAGGAAGAAACCTTGGAAGTTATTATTTGCATGTATTTTAGAAGAAAACATAGATCCAAGTTTTATTAGGGTTGCATGCACACTTGGGAAGTGTTAGATTGCTCAAAACCCAACAACCTCAACATGCAACAGAGGAGGTGGATGGACGTGCTGAAGGATTATGATTGTGAGATCCTATACCATCCAGGAAGGCCAAAATGGTGACCGATGCTTTGAGCCGCAAGATGGAGGGGTCCGCAATTGGGAACATTTGTATGAGGATGACAGTGATCTCTCCATTGTTGTACATAATCAAGGTGGCCCAGGTCTAGGGAGACAAGGAGTGAAGAAAGAGAATTGGAAGATAGAGCAGATTTGGGGACATCATCCTTTGTTTGTTAAGGATAGTCATGGCCTTTTGACACAGTGTGGCCAAGTGTGGGTACCGGTAACTGGATGAGTGAGATAGAGGATTTTAGAGGAGGCACACAAGTCCAAGTTCTCTATATACCCAGGGGCTACAAAAATGTTTAGAGACTTGAGACTAAGTTATTGGTGGCCTTGCATGAAGCGGGAGATCGCCTAGTTATGGAGCGGCACTTGACCTGTAGGAAGGTCAATGCCAAGCATCAACAGCCTCATGACAAGGTACATTTGCTACCCATTCCCATGTGGAAATGGGAAGAGATCACTATGGACTTCATCACAAAGTTACCGAGGACGATGAGGGGTGTGGATGCCATATGGGTGATTGTGGAAATACTGATGAAGAGTGCCCACTTCATTCAGATTTCTGAGAGTATATCCGCTGAGAAGTTGGTAGGTATTTATGTGCGAGAGGTGGTGGCTAGACAGGGGGTGCCAGTTTCGGTAGTCTCTGACAGGGATGTTCGGTTTACATCTAGGTTCTGGAAGAAGTTCCACGAGGAACTAGGAACTCAGCTACATTTTAGCATGACATACCACCCCCATATCGATGACCAGAGCAAGAGGATGATCCAAATACTGGAGGACATGCTTCGAGCATGCTTGTTGGATTTTGGAGGGAGTTGGGACACATACCTCCTGTTGGTAGAGTTTTCATACAACAATAGTTACCATGCCAGTATCGACCGACTGTCATTTGAGATGTTGTATGGTCTGACGTGTAGGACCCCGGTTTGTTGGGACGAGGTTGGGCACCAATTCATGGGGAGCACTGACGTAGTGCTCAAGACTACCAAGTTGATTCAGAAGGTGCGCGTTCGATTGCGGGTCGCACAAAGCCGTCATAAAAGTTATGCTGAGCGACGGAGATCGAATCTTGAGCTCCAAGTGGGGGACTTTGTGTTACTGAAAGTGTCACCCTGGAAGGGGGTTATCAGGTTTTGAAAGAGGGGCAAGCTAGGACTTCGATATATAGGTCCGTTCAGGATTACAACCTGGGTGGTCAAGGTGGCATATCGCTTGGATATGTCGTATGAGCTTAGCCAGATTCATAATACCTTCCATGTGTCACAGCTTCGGAAGTGTGTCCCTGATGAGTCCGCATTCATTTATTTGGACAACATTTAGCTAGAGAAGAGCCTAAACTACAATGAGAGGCCCATTGATATTTTGGATAGGAAGACCAAGGGTCTTCGAAACAAGGAAGTGAACCATGTAAAGGGGAAATGGCAGCACCGAAGGGGCTTTGAGTGGACATGGGAGCCGGAGGAGGAGATGCGGGAGCATTATTCCGATCTATCCATATCTACAGACTTCGAGGACAAAGTCTAATTCAAGTGGGGGAAATTTGGAACACTCCAAATCAAGCATTACCTTGAAGCCCTTGAAAATTTTAAAATGTTGCATAATAAGTCCCTTAAGTACGTTGGACGTACTCATGGGTACGCTTAGCGTACTTTGCAAGAATGATCGTGGAGGGACAACACGTATGCTAGGCGTACCAAGAGTACGCTGGATGTACATGACAAATGTCCAAACCCTAAGTTCCAGACTTAAGGCCTATATAAACATCCTTATCTCATTTGAGCCTTACCCTAATCAGCCTCTTTCACCTTCAAATGTCTCTGAAAACCCTAATACCATTTGAGAGTGTGTTTTGAGCTTATGGATCTCATTTGTGGCCTTTATAGTGTTCATTCTAGAAGAAGAAGTTATCAAGAAAGCTTGGAGTGGCATTGGGCTTCAAGAATTTGTATCTAATTCACCTTGAGGAGCTTCTTGATCTATAAAGCTTTGATCTTGCCTTAGTGTTCTTTTGATCTAGTTAGGATTTTCTTTATGGTCCCTTTTGTTAGTTATGTACCTTCTCTTGAGAGTTAAGCAATTCCAGAGGTTGGAAACTTGGAATAGTTAGATCTGAGCCTTGTGAGCATGCTAGATGCATAAAGGTGCTAGCTTGGAGAGAATCTAGACTCCATGTAATATTTTGGAACCTTATATGAAGTCCTAATGTGAAGAATGAAGTTTTTAAGTCCCATAGAGCATGCAAGGGCATAAAGTTGCCAACTTTATGCCCTAGGATGTCTTAATGAGCTCAGATCTGGTTTTGGACGTTAGATCATCGAGTATTAACCATTTAATGAAGGAAGTGCTTAGTATGTTTATACGTTGGGCGTAAGTTAGCGTATGTCGCACGTACTGCTCAAGGGACTCAGTACGTTGTGCGTACCAGTGTGGTACATCGGGCGTACGCACAACAGTTGGACTTGGATTTGTTTTGGGCCTTTGAGCTTTTGGACCTGAATTAGTCATTGGGCATGGTCGTGTTTTGGGATTAGTGGGCCAGTTATATGTTTTGGGCCACAGATTTTATGATTGGGCTTTATTGGTCCATGAGGCCCATTAATGATTTTGAATATGGACTTTGGGCCCATTAACTAAGGAATACCTTATGGGCCATTGGGAAAGGACTTGGAGTTTGGGTATTTCAATTGGATTGTGTTTAGCCCTAACCTTGGGTAATGTTATCGTTGTTCAGCACGAGAGGTTACAGACAATTAGGAGAGCAACTTTTGGATTCTTTAGACAGATGTGACTCTTCTCACCATACCAATTGGTCTAAGGCATCAAGGCCGACCCATTTTATGTTATGTGTTACACTAGCTATAGTACATAAATATGATATGATTGTTAGTTTTATGCTAAGTGGTATGCTTGTGATTATATGATATTTGAATGGAAGACCCCGGGGGAGCCCGTGGGAATTGGATATAAGACCATGTAGGGGAGCCCATGGCATTCCTAGGTAAAAACCATGTGGGGTAGCCCATGGCACGATGGTATAAGACCTTGGGGGAGCGCACGACATCCTTATATGTGTTATGTAGTATGATATGTACTTCTGTGATATATGATATGATAGTTGATTATGTATGTTATTGCATGGAAGACCCCCGGGGAGCGTGTGGCAGTTTGATATAAGACCATGTGGGGGAGCCCATGGAATTCCTAGGTAAAGACCATGTGGGGTAGCCCATGGCACGAAGGTATAAGACCCTAGGGGAGCCCACGACATCCTTACGTGTTTATGTATGCATGGCTTATGTGGTATATGTAGCTTTTATAGCTTATATGATATGTATTATGTGGATTATGTGTGGGGTATGTTCTGGTGGGGGGGATGGGGCTCACTAAACATTATCTTACATGTTGTGGATTTGTTTCAGGTACATTGAAGCCTAAGGGCAAGTGCAAGGCTTGATGGCGCGACGTGCACTCTTTCACACACGTTTTATGGGACACTCTAATGTTCATAAATAAAAGTTGTAATTGACATGAGTTTGAAAACAGTTATATCTAAATTTTTTAATTTATGGAAATGCATTTGGCTAATCAAAAATGAAAATTTTCCTTTCAAAAATTAGGTTGTTACAGGATTATACTTGAAACAACATAATACTACTTACTAATAATTAATTAATTAAACAATAGATATATAATAATAACAAGAACATGATAACAATACGAGATATTTTTGTCAAATTAATATCTCTAACTTTTGTGAGATGGGTATAAGGTGTATTTGTTAATCATGCTTAAGTAGTTTTTGGGTTTCAACTTTCAAGTTATAAATCAAAATGCATGTGTTTATAAATAACTGGTATATGTAATGAGATTTATGTAGTTTCTATATCATATCATACTATATTATAAAGGAAACATTTTTCCTTTCACCACATCCTTTTGAAACTCTTAACTCTTTATATTTCCATATAATATACTTAATTAATTAACTTAAATATGTTTTTAGTTATAAACATTATTATAAATGGAAGACTTCTTGAATTATCATCATGATATATTTAATTTGTTGACTTTAATATAGTGTTAAATGCATTACCTAAATTAATATATCAGATAAATGTAAAAATAAAGTGTAAATTTTAAAACCTAAAGTACAATATCAAATAAACTTTAAAAAAAATTCAACATATATTTTTTAAAGTAGTTAACGAAAAATATTAAATACTATAGATATATACCTAAAAATGAAGCATTCTTTCTTTCACCATATTCATTTGAAACTCTCATGTATTTTTTTCTTTCACCGCATTCATTTGAAACTCTCATGACTTTTCAATTTCTTTCTAATAATAAGTATAGTTTGGTTAATTAGGTTAAATAAATATCAAACCTAAAGCGTAATCATATATAAACTAAATTTCAATATTAAACTAATATCTTTAAGTCTTACTTATAAAGTTATGTTATTTTAACATTTAATATATTATACTTAATTTATTAGTTTTAGTATATTGTTGGATGTAAACCATTGTCAATTTAAAGATACAAATTCGGAACAATTTATATAAAATACTTAAATTATTAATTTAAATACAACATTATAGGGACAACTTAAATATAAATTTTAGTTTAACTTAAACAACCCAAAGAATATTTTGTAAATAGTTAAAAGTGATAAATTGTAGTGTTTTTGTAATAATGATTATAAGTTGGTTTATAAGGTTAAATAAATATCAAATTTAAAGTGTAATCATAAATAAACTAAAATTCAATTTTAAAATAATATATTTACTTCTACTTATAAAGTTATGTCTTTAACTTTTAACATATTACACTTAATTTATTAGATTTAATGTGTTGTTATATGTAAACCATTATCAGTTTAAAGCTACAATTTTTGAACAGTTTGAACAAAATACTTAAATTGTTAGCTTAGATATAATATTACAATGTCAACTTAAATAAAAATTTCAGTTCCACTTATAAACCAAAGAATATTTTGTAAATAGTTAAAAGTGTAAATTGTAGTCATAAATGCAAAAACTAATTTGTAATATCAATTTAACTAAAATATTTCTTAAAGATATGTTTATAATCGTTAAAATTTTTCAAATAAGTAGCTTATAATAACTTACAATAACAATAATTAAAAATAACTCTATATAAATGATTATATAGTTATCTTTAAAATCAAAAAATAATGTATGATGTTTTAAATAATTATAATGATAGAAATTAAAAAATTAAGCAAATAAATTTTAAAAAATTAGTTAACAACAACAACAACAACAACTATAAATAACATTAAACCATATATTATATTTAATTTTCTTCATGTGTAACTCGGGACAAAAGACATTCGAACGATTGAGATTATGAAGTTATAATAGATGTATATATTATCATATAATTGAAAATAATCAATATATTATATCAATTTAGTATACAAATTATTATATCAAATTTAGCAACAATGTTATTGTTATATTTAAAAAAAACATATATTTGTAAAGACTTCAACTATACAGGTGTTTCTACGCATTACAATGTCAGCTTAAAGAAAAATTTTATTTCCACTTAAAAAACCAAAGAATATTTTGTAAATAGTTAAAAGTGATAAATTGTAGTGATAAATGCAAAAAACTAAATTATAATCTCAATTTAATTAAAATATTTCCTAAAAATATTTTTATAATCGTTAAAAGTTTCCAAATAAGTAGCTTAAAATAACTTACAATAACAATAATTAAAAACAACTTTATATAAATGGTTATATTGTTACCTTTAAAATCAAAAATAATGTTTGATGTTTTAAATAATTATAATGATAGAAATTAAAACTTTAAGCAAATAAATTTTAAAAGAATTAATTAACAATCACAACAACTATAAATAACATTAAACCATATATTATATTTAATGAAGTCATTCAAACGATTAAGATTATGAATTTATAATAGTTGTGTATATATATCAATGTTCTAAATAACGTAAGGCGTGACTTGGCGGCAATGTCAAGCCTTAAGCTTTTCCGAGCATTGGCGAGTCACGAAGTTTGTAAGGCGTGACTTAAGGTGGCAATTTTCTATATAATTAATATTGTTATATGTATTTTCAACTATTATTCTTTTTATACATATATATGAGTTAAGACGGTGTTTTGGTAAAGGTTGGCGGCATGTGCAAGCCTTGGAGTCGTGGCACACCATGGCGGAGCTATGACGAGTTTTTTAGAACCTTGATATATATATATATATATATATATATATATATATATATATATATATATATATATTATATCAATTTAGTATACATATTATTAAATCAAATTTAACAACAATGTTATTGTTATATTTAAAAAAACATATATTTGTTAAAACTTTAACTATATAGGTGTTTCTACATAGTCATACTATATTATAAAAGACTCATTTTTCCTTTCAACACATCCATTTGAAACTCTCAACTCTTCATATTTCCACATAATATAATTAATTTGTTAACTTAAATAAGACATTTTTACTTGCACCACATGCATTTGAAACCTCCATGGCTTTTCAATTTCTTTCTAGTAACTATCATAAAATTGGTTAATAATATTAAATTAATGCAAAAACTAAATTCTAGTAATACATTAACTAAACTACAATATTAAAATATTATATTTTACTTATGTTAATAAAATTATAACTTTAACTTTTTAAAATATTATAGTTAACTTATTAATTTAGATATGTTGTATGTGAGCAATTATCATTTTAAAATCACAACTTTTGTATAATTTATGATTTATGCAAAATAGTTAAATTATTAATTTCAATATAACGTTAAACGGTTAACTTAAATCAAAATTTCAGTTAAACTTAAATAAATGTGAAACTATTTTTAACAAAAATTATTAATTGCAATCCTAAATTAACAAAAAAAAAAACGTGAAACTATTTTTTATAATTATTAAGAATTTTCAAATCGGTAGCTTAAATACAATTTACAATAAGAATAGCAAAAAGTAATAATATATAAAAAATTATAATGATATCTTAAAAAAACAATGATTGTTGTTTTAAATAGTTACAATCAAAGAAACTAACAATATTAATCAAATAATTTTAAAAAAAGTTAAATTTTTTAAAACAAATTAAAATAATTATAAGTTTTCAAATACGTTATTTAAAATAACTTACAACAACAATAGTTAAAAGTAACATTATATACAAAAATTATATTATTACCATTAAAAACAAAACAATGTCTGATATTCTAAATTAAAATGAGAAACAAATAAAAATTTTAAAATTAATCAATCATAACCACAACTATAAATATCATTAAATCATATATTATATTTAATTTTATTTATGAGTAACCTACAAGTAGACGTTATTGAGACAATTGAAATTATAAAATTTTAAAAGATATTTATATTATCATATAATTCAAAACAAATAATGCTTATACCAACTTATTATAATTTTTTTTTATATAAGAGGAAACAACAATGTTATTGATATATTTAAAAAATATATATTTATAAATATTTCAAATATATTGTTATATTTTGGGGAACGCGTGGGTATTTGCCTAATTTATATCAATAATTAAGTAGATTTTAAATATTTAAGATGTAGACACTTTTTTTAATGTTATTGTAGGGTCATTTTACGATTCGACCATAGATTATTTATTTGATGCCTAAAGATAAATTTAGGGTAATTAAAATAAATATTAGGATATTATAGCGTTACATTTTGTAAGTGTGATGTTTAATATATGAGATTCTTTAGATGTCCTTGATGGATTGTCTAAATGAAGATACAAGTTGGAGAATCAAATGGTCTATAAACCATATTATATGAAACTAATTAATTAAATTCCTATGATTTTAATCCATAAGAACGTGAATTTGTTTGACGTTTGAGGTTGTGGCCATAGGAATCATTTCCCATCCTGCCGCGTTGCCATTATTGTCCCTAATAACAAATTAACACAATTTGAATTAATTTATTTTATCAGTTTTGTACTCATTAGAAAATGCTAATTGTTTTTAATTACAAATTCACTAATTTGTATAAATTTTTCAATATAGGTTTGAATTGTTTTTTTTTTTTTTTCAAACATACAAATAAGTTTTGACTCTCGTTGTCTCATGATTATAATGATTAGTAAGATATATTTGTTTATTTATGTGTGTGACTTAACAATATGATAATAAAATATAATTGATGAAAATGAAGCTCCATGATCACTCGTGCATTTTCTTTCGACTTCTTCAATTATATATGTTGGATTGTTGGGGTCCAAACCACCTTTCTTTTATTTAATTATTTTTTATTTTACAATCTCTTTTAGTTATAAATAGAGCAACAACACTGGAACTGAATTTCAAACATATTTTAAAGGGTAAATTACAATTTTAGTTCATATGGTGTGTCACAAATTGTACATTAATGTAGATGCTTTATTTGTTACATGGATGGGTAATTAAAGTCTATCTTTTTCTCTAACATTCGTCCATTAACCGTATAATTTAATAGCAGGTACGTTAAATCTACACCATATGACAATTTTATCCTGTTTTCTCCATTGTCCTTCTCCTTAATCCTAGCAACACCAATATTCAAACACAAGTTAACTAACTCATAAAATATAATCTAAGATAAAAACAAAACAAAATTAAAATCAAACAATTAAAACACAAATTTAATAACCAAATCAACAATCAGTAGCAAACCATGAAACTTTTAGTGAATCTATATTCAATTCGAAACCAAATTTAGCGTTGGCTCTTGAGTTCAAGTGTTGATATGGGGCTGAAATGGTTTCACATAAAGGATTTGGAGAGTAATATGGCAAAGGTGGGGCAACTATTACACCCTATCTCATTTACTTTGGGAATAACATAATGGGTTAATGATCTAGAAAGGTAACGAACTTTGGTCTTTATCCATATTTAGGTAACTATGTTTTTTTTGTTCACATTTGACCGTTGAACTTGTTTGACCTATTCAAAATAGGGTAATATGACGTGTAATTAGCGGTAACATTACCTTATTATGAACAGGTCAAACAAGTTTACTGGTCAAATGTGTACGACAAAAACATGGTTACCTAAATTTAGACAAAAACCAAAGTTCCTTACCAATTTTGGTAATATTGGGTTCTTTATGTTAAGTGCAAGTAGTCATAAGATCCATTGATGTGAAATGAAACTGGGTTGTCCGATCTTGTGTATGAGGAGATGGTTAAGTCTTGGGTCAACCCAGTTTAGGCCAAACTAGTTAAGGGTTAGGTTGTATACGCTGAAGGGGCTAGGTTGTATGTGTTTTAAAGACCGAGCAACACAACTTAGCCCATGACTAGACGAGACTAAACTGAGTTAGACCAAGCCTAACCTAATTGTTCATTAACTTTCGGAGCTTGATCCCAGGGCACACAATCCCAAAGACGGTTGTTGTCCAGTATTACCAAAACGGGTAAGAAACTTTGGTTTTTGTCCGTATTTTGGTAACCATGCTTTTTTTGTACACATTTGACCAATAAACTTGTTTGACCTATTCATAATAGGGTAATATTACCGTAATTACCGGTCATATTACCCTATTTCGAACAAGTTAAAAAAGTTCAATGGTCAAATGTGAACGAAAAAAACATGATTACCTAAATGTGGACAAAAACAAAAGTTCGTTACCTTTCTAGGTCATTAACCCTAACATAATCTAGTGACATTACTTGCAATAACGTCATATTCAATGGAATCAAGGTCCAAAACAAACATGAAAAGTCATAACATATATGTACTATGTAAAGATTTTAGTATTGGAAAAACTTAATTCATTCAATAAACAAAAGAGAATTTATACAAGAGAAAATAGAATCCTATATGGAAACTAAAATACAATTAAAGAAGCTAGATATAAGGAAACTAGATAAGCCTTGGAGGGTAAGGTAATGCCAATTTCTTTACTCCCCCCTCTTATAGAGCATGAAGGTCCCAAATGTCCAACTTGTTGAGTAAGTCATCAAGCCGACACTTTCCTAAAGCTTTTGTAAAAAGGGCAGTCAATTGAGCTTTAGTGTTCACTCATTTGGTTGTAATTTATTGTGATTCCACCCTCTCTCGAGCAAAATAATAATCCATTTCAACGTGTTTTGTTCGTTCATGAAACACCGAGTTATTTGCAATATGACATGCAACTTGATTGTTGCAAAAAAGGAGTGGGTCCCGTAGGAGCTTCCTCTGAATCCTTTAAATGTATTGTAGCCAGATAACTTCGCTAACTGTAGTGGCCATGACTCGGTACTCAACTTCAATGGAGGAACGAGATACTACTAACTATTTCTTTGTTTTCCAAGATATGAGAGCACCTCCCAATATAAGTACATACCCAGTTCTAGATCGCCAAGTGTACGGACATCTTAGCCAATCAACATCGTAGAAAGTAACAAGATTTAAACCTCCTGCCGTGGGAAAGAAAATCCCTTGCCTAGGTATCCCTTTTTAGATAACGAAGGACACGTATTATTGCATCCATATGGTTTTGAAGAGGTTCAACAACGTATTGACTAAGAATGTTCATAGCATATGCAATGTTCGACATGGTAACTTGAAGGCAGAGTAGTCTTCTAACAAGACATCGATACCTACTTGCATCGATTTTGGTAATTTCTTCATTTTGTTCAATTTTCAAGTTTTTTTCCATAGGAAAAGAACTTGGACGGAAACCTTTTAACTTGTTTTTGTAATGACACATATTTTCTATACAAATATCTAAGAGAATTATAAGAGTTTTATCTACTACATGTGAAATTCAACTAAAATTAAAAGACTTTCAATCCCAGGTTAAATATTAGGTTTACAATAAAGACTATTACATAAATACAACAACAATGGAAATGTGCACTAAATAGCAATCTACTATATAATTCTTGTCCTTGTGCTTCTGTCTTCTCCTCTGGTACTACGGCTGTTACTTGAACCTGCAAAAAAATAAAAGATATCTATAACATCAGACACAATGTGTCTGGTGAGTTATTCTTTCCACTTTGCTTATCTTTCTTTTCCTTCTCGTTCTCATACTATATTATCTAACTCTTTTTTCGTAGCATATATTGTTATTCTTTCTCTTCTTATCTGTCTTTTCTTCTCTAATCTCAACTTTTCATCTCTTACTCTTTCTCAGCCTCTTCTCAAGCTCATCTCATGCTCTGCACATACTCTATCTATGTCTCTACGTCTACATATTCTCTACTTTATCTCTTCTCTGCTTTAACTCTTCTCTACTCTATCTCTTCTCTGCTATATCTTTTCTCTGCTTTATCTCTTTTCTACACTTTCCATACTCTGTGCATGTTCTTTTCAATCTCTCACTCTATTCTTCTCGTGTTTCTTACTCTTAGCATGTCTGTCTTATACTTTGTATACTCATCATCTCTCGATTGCCAACTCTAATGCTTCAACACTTTATTCTCATTTAGACCCAACAATCCCATCTCATACCATACTGTCATATCTTATGATCCCTCGTGGATCGTTAACCATTCTTATTTTATTGAATCCCTCACAGACTCCTTACTCTTAATCCCTTACAGATTATATATAAGTTCTTAAAAGGACTCTCTTGTCTTGTTCCACTCATCGAAGCTTTTCTCTATCTTCAACCATAGTCTTATTCCTAAAGGAGTCATACTCATTTCACTGTAGGAACCATTCTCTTATTCCCAAAGGAATCATACTCCTGTCCCTATAGGAACCATACTCTTATTCCTGACGAAATGATACTCATGTCCCCGTGGGAACCATACTTTTATTCCTAAAGGAATCATACTCTTGTCCATGTAGGAACATGTAACTCTTGTCCTCGAAGGAATCATATTTCTTCACATCTCTATCTTTGATATGTGACTCATTACATAACACTTTTCCCATTAACATTCTATCTCTTTATCTCATCAACAAATACTCTACTACTCATATAGTATTTAATCTTTATCTATATCTGATAACATATAAGTATTCTGTACAATAACATTAATGTCTAGACATATGATGTGTATATTTAATGCACTAGTTTTTTTTATTAATAATTCATAATTTATCGCATCTAAACCATACCTTACAGGTAGTGAACCCGATCGAGTATAGTATAGCTTTGATAAGCAAGGGTGTCGATCACAGGGAACGGTGGATTAATTTAATATATTTGATTATAGGTTACAGGTCACACGAAAAGAATAAAAGAAATAGTTTAATAAATCTCAAACTAATAATTAATTAACAACTCTCGATAAACTAACAGGAAAACAAATCTCTTCAGGTACTTTGGTTTAGACAAGTTACACCTTAAAAACATAGACAATTGTATACACAAAGTCATTTATTCATGTTCACCGATTCCTAAAATGATTAGATTCGCGTTCACTATAACTAATCCTTTAGCAAACAAGTCAATTCAAACAGTGATCAATTGGTTAAACTAACATGCTTCCTAGTGTTCAGTTCGTATCAAGCAAGACTTGCAAATATAGTTAATCAAATTAGGCATTCAATTAACCTCTTGTTGATGGTCATCAAACAAGGCTCACACATTAACTTACTTATTCCCAAGTTAATCCTAGTTTCACATTCGTTATTCCTAGACTTATAATCTCGATGGTCACCAAAATCATAAGAGACAAGCAATCAAGCATATGTTCATACAACTCAATTCACTTAACAATTAACAACAAATAATTATCATTAATACGTAAGGATCTTTTAACAAGCTTGGCAAGATAAATTAAACACAAAGAAACTATTCAATATAGCAATTAGTCTAATAATCAAAGCTTCATTCAATCATAAACACAAAGTAAAAGGTTTTTACACCCAAGTCAGAAACTAAATACAGAATAGTAACACAATGGAATGCTAAACATGGTCATGTTAACAACCCATATGATTACCGACACGTATCCGCTCTCCAACCCTTCCGATCTCCGCTTCCGTTAGCTTAACGGCCTTCCGGCCACCTCCTAGACCCTCAAAACGGCAACTATGAAGTTTTCTTGTTGCACAAGTCGAAGTGGAATATCATAGATTATTCAAATTGGTGGAATGATATGGGGTATTTATAGTTGATGGAGATGGAATTTATATGGAATATTAGAGTTGGATTGGAATAAGGAAACTAATGGTGGCTTAGGGATTAAGCAAATAAAAATAAGATAAGTGGAGCTTGGGGAATAAGTAACTTGGAGGGAATTTCCGTCCAGCTTTTATGCTTCATCTTTAAGACCAATTTTGGATAAGATAAGTGTCGAATTAGCCAAAATTCCCTCTCACATAAGTCGTAGGAAATTTTGTCTAGTTTTCAGAACAGTTTGAACTTCGTCAATTGGACTTATGAGTCATCAGATATACCCGAAACACTGAAGAGGGGTCAATCTGCCAGCAATATCCTTTTTGCATATTTTCAGCTCCATTCTCTTTCTTTTGCATTCCATCTCCCATTTTAACTGTAATTAAATATTTCAAAGCATATTAAGTTTATTTTAGTTCTAAATAATAATAATAAATGCTAAAATATTAAGATATGCACCTACTCGGCGAGTACCAGTTTATTTAGCAGTTAATTTTTATTTTTTTTAGTACATTTTTTTTTGTTCTTGTTACGCTTTTATTCTATTTATTTTAGGACTTTCATGACCAGAGGATCAAACACACTACTGGTACCCCCGTTTGAAGATCCCGAATCCGCATTGAAAAGGAACAAAGGAAAGGACGTGGAGAGTTCAAGTACACCAAGGAAGTCGCCTTTGTCCAACTTGAAGACCGTTTTTGGGAAAAAGAAGAGCAGTAAATCAGGAGCATCTAGTGCTTCTTTGATAATCGAAGATCCAATTCAAGAAGATATCGGGTACGAGACCGAGGAAGAAGAGGAGCCTACATACGAGCACAAAACCGAGTCCGAGGAAGAGTTAGCTTTCACAATGGCTAACATTGATGAAATCCCCATGGGAGAATGGAAGAAGAGGATGCGCGACGACAATGGCCCGGGACTTGTGCAACCCGCAATTCCCGCGACTGCTACCTTCGAGCTAAAGGGTCATATCCTAGCTTCACTCAAAGAAATACCTTTTTATGGGAAAGATCACGAAGATGCCTACAAGCATTTGGATGAAGTCAATGATGTAGCTGACTACTTCAATATTCCAAATGTAACCCGCGAGACTCAACTACTTCGTATGCTTCTGGTAACATTCAAAGGTGCTGCCAAAGACTGGCTCAAGTCACTTCCCCCTGGATCAGTCACTACTTGGGCTAAGATGAAGGAAGAATTCATTGATCACTTTTTCCCACCTTCTAAGATAGCCAAGTTGAAGAAGGCCATTGCAAACTTTGAACAACAAGCTGGAGAGTCGCTATATGAAGCATGGGAGAGGTACAAGAGCTTGCTAAGAAATTGCCCGCACCATGATCTAAACATCCAGCAAGAAGTCTCCATCTTCTATGATGGAGTCAATGTCACAACTAGGCAGTTACTAGACTCGCAAGGCCCACTTACAAAGAATCCACCCCCGGTGATTAAAGAATTGATTGAAGAATTCTCTAAACACTCTAAAGAATACCATAACCCTAGACATGATGTCACTAGGGGAGCCGCTTATGCTGCTACTGAAGACTTATCCGCGGTCATGGATATGCTAAAAAACATGGATAGGAGAATGGATAAAATGGATCAAACGATCCATGCTATTCGGGTGGGTTGTGAAAATTGCAATGGGCCTCACCTCACTAGAGACTGTAATTTAGATGAGAATGGCAACAAGAAGGCGCAAGCGTGTTACTCGAGTGGAGACCGATATGATGAAGATTGGCGCAAACAAAAGAAAGAGTGGCTCCCTTATGACAAGTACAAGAAAGCCAAGGAGGAGAAGTATAGACAAAAAGGGAGAGGGTTCTACCAAAAGAAGGAGCCGGTGCAAGAAAGGAAGCCAAGCTTGGAAGATATGCTCACTAAATTTGTAGCTGCTTCAGAAAAAAGACATAGTGATCATGATGCTGCAATTCAAGAAACAAGAACCATGCTCAAGAACCAGCAAGCATCTATCCACAATATAGAAACACAGCTTGGGCAACTTGCTCAACAACTTAACCAAAGGTCACCGGGCGAACTTCCTAGAAAAACCGAAAATAACCCACGAGGCGCACACATAAACATTGTCACAACAAGAAGTGGGAAGATAATCACTCCCCTGGCACATATTCGGACTGAAGCACCCAATGATTCACAGAAGGATGAGGCAGAAAAGCAAGCAAAAAACCAAAATTTACAATCTGACAGTCCTACTCGCCGAGTAGGACCGATGGACTCGGCGAGTACACCATCAAAAACCGGTGAGCAGGTTCCTGAAAAGCCTTACCAGCCTCCAATGCCATACCCAGCCCGAGCTAAGAAAGAGAAGCAGGAAGAGGAGTATCAGAAGTTTCTAGACCACATCAAGACTGTTCAAATCAACATACCTTTCATTAAAGCCATCATGCAAATGCCCAAGTATGCAAAGTTCATTAAGGAACTTCTCACCAATAGAAGAAAGATGGAAGAAGTGAAGAAGGTAGTGCTCAATGAAAAATGCTCTGCTGCGATGCTAAATAAGTTACCAAAGAAGAAGGGTGATCCAGGGAGCTTGACTTTACCTTGCCAATTTGGCAACTTGGCTGCTATTCATGCCTTAGCTGATTCTGGAGCAAGTGTGAACCTAATGACATACTCATTCTTTAAGAAGTTGGACCTCCCGGAGCCAAGGCCAATTCGCATGGCAATACATTTGGAAAACAAGACAGTCACCTTCCCAAGAGGCATATGCGAAGACTTACTAGTGAAAGTGGATAAATTTGTCTTTCCTGCTGATTTCATCATTCTAGACATGGAGGCGGATCCACAAGTTCCAATCATCCTTGGAAGGCCTTTCCTCAACACGACCAACGCTATAGTAGACGTGAGAGATTCAAAGCTCACCTTGCGGGTCGGAGACGATTTAGTGACATTCAGGGTAGACCAAGCTATGAAGTATTCTAGGAGCAGTGACGACACGACATTCTCAATAGATATGCTTGGTGAACTATTGGAGGAAGACATACCTGGAAATTCCAACAAGTTTACAGCTTTAGATGAAGCATTTGATCCAGAAAAAGATTTAATGGAAATTGAAAGACTGTTGGAAGAAGCAGAGTATGAAGAGCTAATGAAGCAATCTGACAGTCCTACTCACCGAGTAGGACCGATCTACTCGCCGAGTACCTCTGAAGAAAAGTCAGAATTCGTGAATGCAGCCACCAACTCGCCGAGTACCTTACCTGCACTCGGCGAGTCCATCACTCAGAACCAACGAACAGAGCTCAAAACATTACTAGACCATTTGGAGTATGCTTTTCTAGAAGAAGGCAATCAAAAGCCAGTAATCATAGCCTCTGATCTGTCCAAGTCTGAAAAGGAGGAGCTCGTGCAAATGTTGAAGAAGCGGAAACGGGCCATAGCATGGAGCATCACCGACATCAAGGGAATAAGCCCATCCTATTGCTCTCACAAGATCAATCTAGAAGAAGGAGCAAAGCCGGTAGTACAACACCAAAGAAGGTTGAACCCGGACATGCAAGAAGTAGGCAAGAAGGAAGTGGTCAAACTCTTAGATGCAGGAATCATTTACTCCATTTCCGATAGTCCATGGGTGAGTCCGGTCCAAGTGGTGCCCACAAAAGAAGAGATGACGGTCATAAGCAACGAAAAGAACGAGCTAATCCCGACACGAACGGTAACAGATTGGAGAGTGTGCATCGATTATCGAAAGCTAAACGATGCCACTCGCAAAGACCATTTTCCCTTACCTTTTATTGATCAAATGTTAGAAAGACTATCGGGCCATAGCTATTATTGCTTTCTAGATGGATTTTCGGGTTATTTTCAAATACCCATAGACCCAATGGACCAAGAAAAGACCACATTCACTTGCCCAAGTGGGACTTTTGCCTATAGACGCATGCCTTTTGGGCTATGCAATGCACCTGCGACTTTTCAAAGGTGTATGATAGCTATATTCCACGATATGGTGGAAAAATTCATGGAAGTTTTTATGGATGACTTTTCCGTTTTTGGATCTTCTTTCCATGACTGTCTCACAAATCTTGACTCAATGCTTGCTAGGTGTGAAAAAACTGACTTGGTCCTTAATTGGGAAAAATGTCACTTCATGGTCAAGGAGGGTATAGTTTTGGGCCACAAGGTTTCCAAAAAGATAATTGAAGTGGATCAGGCAAAGATTGACACCATTGCCAAATTACCCCCACCAACTAATGTGAAGGGCATTAGGAGTTTTCTAGGACACGCAGGTTTTTACCGGCGTTTCATAAAAGATTTTTCAAAAATAACTAGGCCTCTAACACAATTATTACTAAAAGATGCACCATTTAATTTTACTAAAGAGTGTTTAGAGGCGTTTGAATTTTTAAAGGAAAAATTAACTAATGCAACGATCATTATTGCACCAAATTGGAACTTACCCTTTGAGATTATGTGTGATGCTAGTGACTATGCATTAGGAGCTGTCATTGGTCAAAGGATTGATAAGCACTTTCAACCCATATATTATGCTAGCAAGACTTTAAACCCAACCCAAGAAAACTACACCACCACTGAAAAAGAGTTGTTATCTGTGGTATATGCTTTTGACAAATTTCGCCCTTACTTGGTTTTATCTAAAACTACTGTTTTTACTGACCACTCGGCTATCAAGTATTTGTTTTCCAAACTGGTTGCTAAGCCAAGACTGATACGATGGGTGCTACTTCTTCAAGAATTCGACATAGAGATACGAGACAAGAAGGGAATGGAGAACATAGCAGCTGACCACTTGTCCAGGCTGGAGAACCCGCAATTTCAAGAAGACAAAGATGGAGATGACTTTCCGGACGAATACATTATGGTGTCAGTGGGAGAAGAGCCATGGTTCGCGGACATAGCTAATTATTTAGCTACAAAATACAACCCGAAGGACTATAGCAGTCAACAAAAGAAGAAATTCTTTGCTGAAATAAAATATTACTTTTGGGACGACCCATACCTCTTCCGGAGCTGTGCGGATGGTATCATACGAAGATGTGTGTTCGGGAAGGAAAGCCGGAGAATACTAGAGCATTGCCATAGCGGGCCCACAGGAGGACATCATGGAGCACACTACACTGCAAAGAAGATCTTTGACATTGGGTTTTATTGGCCTACAATCTTTAAAGATGCAGCCCAATTTGTCAAAGAATGTGATGCTTGTCAAAGAGTGGGAAACATTTCATCTCAAAATGAAATGCCACAACATAGTATCCAAGTGTGCGAGGGGTTTGATGTATGGGGAATTGACTTCATGGGACCATTACCCATATCCAAAGGAAACAAGAACATACTAGTAGCGGTCGATTATGTATCAAAATGAGCGGAGGCACAAGCGTTACCAACAAATGACGAACGGGTAGTGGTGCAATTCTTGGAGAAGCTATTTTCACGCTTTGGCGTTCCGAAGGCCCTAATCAGTGACCGAGACACACATTTTGCAAATGATCAATTGGAAAAGGTGCTAAAGAAATTTGGGGTTACCCATAAGTTCTCCACATCATACCATCCACAAACTAGTGGACAAACCGAAGTGACAAATCGAGCCTTGAAGCGAATTTTAGAGAAATCGGTGGGAAGCAACCGCAAGGAATGGTCGGATAAGCTAGATGATGTGTTATGGGCTTTTCGTACAGCTTTCAAAACACCTATTAGTACTACACCGTATAAGTTAGTTTATGGAAAGCAATGCCATTTACCGGTCGAGCTAGAGCATAAGGCGTTTTGGGCTTTAAAGAGGTGCACCTTCGACATGGAAGAACTAAAGAGCAACCGCTTGATGCAAATGAATGCCCTTGAAGAGTTAAGGAATGATGCGTACTCTAGTTCATGGCTTTATAAAGAGAAGACTAGGAAATGACATGATAAAAGGATTAAAGATAAAGAAATCCATGAAGGCCAAAAAGTGTTGCTTTTCAATTCACGATTAAAGCTTTTCTCGGGCAAACTCAAATCAAGGTGGGATGGTCCTTTTCTGGTGAAGACGGTGTTTCCACATGGTGCTATAGAGTTGTTATCAAGAGATGGCACGCCCTTCAAAGTCAATGGTCATAGAGTAAAAAAATATGAAGAAGGAGTCCCCCGGAATGAAGGAATGGAAGAGTTGCTGCTGGAAGGGATTGCAACTATGTAGAAGGGAAGGAGTCCAACTAATGACTCCATAAAAAGAAGCACTTCTCGGGAGGCAACCCGAGTCTCAAGTTTGCATTTTCTTTCCTTTTCTTTATTTTCATATTTTTTTTTTCATTTTTCTTCATCTACTTTTATGCCCATAACTGCTTGAGGACAAGCCATGCTTAGAGTGCGGGGTGGATGGTTTAAAAACATGAATTAATACATTAATTTTTCTAAATACAATTTTTTTTTTCAAACTGTGACATTTACTCGCCGAGTAGAGTCGTGTACTCAGCGAGTAGATGCCCGGTTCAGTTACGATGATGTTTAAAAGCACTTCTACTCGGCGAGTAGACCCATTCTACTCGGCGAGTAGCCAGTTTAAAAAGAGTGAAACATAAATCTGTAAAAAAAAGGGTTTTCACCATTCCATCCCATTACTCGCCGTGCAACAGCCTCTCAACCATTTTCAAGTTGCTTTCAAGTTTCTTCAATTTTCTACTCAATTCTCCCTATTCAAGCAAAAAGGTAACATATTTACCCTTTAAATTCTTGAAAGGTGTGATTTTTATCAAAGATTTGTCCAGATTTTAAGTGATTTCGGGTTTGGGGGGTTTTCCTCAAACTCTAGGGTTTTGATTTAGTCACAAATTAGATAATGTTAGGAGTATTTTCTTCAAGATCTATGGTTAGATAAGTAATTACAACAAAACCCTATGAAAAATTTGGACATTTGGACAGTCTACACAGATCCGGCACTCGATCTGTCATGGTGTTCATACTACTCGCCGAGTAGAGTCGTGTACTCGGCGAGTAGGTAACAGTGCAGGCCCAATTCTTTGTTTTTAATTACTGCGTGTTGTTTGTTTGTGTGTTCTTGATGTTTGCATGCAGGTATCATGGCAAGAAGGGGTCAATCTTCGCGAGGGGGAAGCCATGGTGATATGTCATGGCTATCTTTTCAACAAATTACTTCCAAATCGTCAAAAACAAGGGCCCTAAACCGACTGGAGGCACTTAGGCAGAAGGAAATTCACCTTCCAAATGCAGTGAATTGGGGGTTGATGGGAAATGTGATGGGTTTTGGTCATAAGACATCCTATGTGCTCATACAAACCCTAATGCTTGGATCTAGGTTTCTCTATTGTACATGCTTTGAATCCAAGACTATAAACCCTAATTCTAGCATACAAGTAATCATATTAATATGTAATTAGGTTTAAGATCATACCTTGATTGTTATGTAGCAATAACAATCCCAATTCCACCTTGGATTGACTTTGGAATGCTTAGAGTCACAAGTGTCACTCCTCTAATGGCTCACAAACACCATAAGCAAATGGAGAAGGTATAAAGAGAAAGGTGAGAGGTTAGAATTCGTATCTAGGACCTCTTGGGAAGGGATACACGAATTCATGACCCTAGGGGTGTTTATATAGGTGTAGAGATAGGGTTTCAGTCATTATCCTTATCTAGTTGATTATCCATTAAGCAACCAATAAGATAATCCTTGAATCCTTATCATACTCGAATTCTAAGGCCTTCCAACCTTAAATTCGTCCACCATATAAATAAGATAATCCTTACCTTATTTTGTAACTATCACATAATTACAAATCAGCCCCTCTAGTTTAATTAATTACATTTGATCACAAAACTAATTCTTAATTAATTATTGACCAATATTAATTAAACAAATATGATTTCTCCTTTAATATATTATTCTTATAACATATTAATAAATCATATTATCCTCTCTCTCTTTATTCATTTCTCCAATCAAGTTGCTTTGGTGAAGGCAACCCAAAAGGACCATGCACCATCGGGTCAAGTACATACCAAAATAGTTATGGACTTAGACACTAATCCAACAGTCTCCCACTTGGATAAGTCTAACAACTATTCTGCGTATGACTTCAGATCCCTATCTGCAATCTGTCAACTCTGATGATATCAGATACGCGTGTCCTTAGATAAGGGATCATATATTCCTCCATTCTAGATACCGTATGAGATATGATTTCTAATCATTCTCTTTGTACTATATCTCGATTTCCGATTTATGACGACAGACTAATTGAACAAATCAAATTAGCCCTAGCCCGGCCGAGCATTTACGTATGTCATCACTAAACCATCGAGGGGCCCAAAGATATCGCTTCTATCCTACCTTGGATAAAAGGAACGGATAAACTTTGATACAATGCTTGCTTGCACTCACTAACCAAATCACACACAACAATATGTTTTATAACACCAAGTTACTAGTGCGTTTACATATTATCAATGTGCAACCGATTAGCAAGATACAACTCACACATCTCGGTTTGAAGAATATAAGATGTTATCGTCTCACTAATCACTCGAGATAGTGATCCAAGTGAGTGTGGGTTTAATCCAATGCTCAAATCATATTCATAAGCACTCATGAACGTTGCAGCAAACATTTGCTTATGTCTAATACTCTTTTAGACAATCCACACACCAATTCACGACAATCTTCATTCATACCTACTTCCAACATATGAACGACTGTGGCCCGTTTGAATAATTCGATTATTCTTAATAAACTCAATTATTCTGGAAGTCAAAACATGCAAGGTGAAACACAAGAATAATACTAATCCCACATGGCCTCAAACCTTTGAGTATAAATAAAACACGTTTTATTTATCACCATACCGATTACTCATTATTTGTCGTTTCGGGTAATCAACTTCTTACTTGAATTCCAACACTTGTCCCACGCTCCTAGCATGCACACAATGTTTACCTATGGTTCTTACTTTTGTGAAATAGACAAATTGAACACATTTCCAATCATTCTCATTTTACAACTCCAAATCCATTTTCTTAAGTGTAAGAACATCAAATTCTTGTTACTTATAGAATATACTAGATTCTAACACTTTATGCAACGATCCTTTTGTAATGTCACTGCACCAAAGTCTCCAAGACTATTGCCAATGATATTACAAAGTCCTCTAACGGAGATTGTTACAAGACAATTCCTTAGATACGATGTCTCTCACTCAAAGTACATTCCTTTGAACATCCTTTTGCATAAAGGTTTCTAATCTAGTCATAGATTTTAAGTATTTACTTCCCAATATGGACACACTTCCATATTTTCCATATGACAACTAATTTCTTAATAGAATCTTATCTATTCGTAATGATGTCGATATTGTCCATCCAATATGGAAACATTTCCATATTTTCCAATACTATACTTCCAACTACTCATAAGCGACCAATTCTCATCGAACTTCGAATCGTCCTTTGATAGTTGTTTAATTATTTTAGTCAGAACCAATTCTAGTCCCTTTTCCCTCTAAATGCGCTATACATTTGGAAAATTTTAGAATGGTCAAACATTAAAGCATTTACAATCGATCCTATACCCGAAGCGTATGGGACATGACGCACAATGTTTTATTTTCTATGTTCTCAAAATTCGAATTGTGAAGAGGAATGCCATAATCATAATCGAAACTTTAAGAACGCACTATGTACCTTTGACTAAATTTATCAACATTTCACAACCTAATCCTTTAGATTTGAAATGAAGCATAATATTCTCTCCCTTAATTATAGCAAAACAACCTTTCAACTCTTACAACTTTGCAAAGTATGACTCTTGTTTTCTATAATTAATATTGCCAACTATGCAATACTTGCCTTAATAATCATACAATCATAACATTTATGCTCCCACTATCATGATGTTTATTATAAAACATAACACTTATGCTCCCACTAGCTTCGACATGTATTCATAAACATCTTAACTTTAAGAAAAACAATACTTATTGAATTTCTTAAGTTCATGTTTCTAATACTTAGTGCTTTGATAATCTTTTATCAAGACTTCTTGAACTTATACACTTTTGCCTTAGATAGTTCATATGTGTGTCTTAACAATTAAGACTAATTGCCAAACCTCACAATTCAAATTATGGAAAGGGATGCCGTAACCATGATCGAATTCGAGAATGCAATTTTACAATCACTATCTTTAAAATCTTTCTTAGTGAAAGCATTTTCTCATAATCATTTTCATGAAGGAGGAAATCTTATTACACTTAGATTTAAATGGTGTATGTGTTCCTATCCATGTGAATTTTTTAAAACCAAAGTTTACGACAAATTCAAACTGATATGAATCGAACTTCCTTAATCTTGATTTCTTGCCTTATGGTAGCACAACTGCCTACCACGTTTTCCAAGTAGTTAAGCAGCTCACCTTTTCCTATCAATGTACTTTCCATTGATCAAGGTCCTTGCCTTTTATGAATTCAATTGAGAACTCATAGGACTCACATGAATAATTAACTCGATTGGATTGGCACAGAAACAAAATAATGTCTTCACGATAGGTTGTAAACCTCAACTCGTGTGCTAGTGATAATCAATAAGGTTTATTTGATTTGTTCTTGAAACCTTTCAAGACCATTAAGACTCCCACTGACACCTTGACATATAAGATTCTCTTGTCAATAAACATTTGTTGACAACCAAATATTCAAGAGTTAGTGTAGCTTTTATCAAAACACTTCATAATTTTGGTCTTATTTGGTCTTTGTCTTATCCAAGACATCACAACTTTCCCCAATTGATGAATGTTATAAACCTTCTTAATACTATTCACTAAATGTCACAGTCTTGACTTTAAGACTTGTTTTGGAATGAAGTATGATTGACTTCTTGATTTGACCATTTCTTCAATCTTTGATTCCTCTTCTTGGACATACAATTGTACCAAGACTCACTTAGAGGATCAATTGAGATATGGTTCTTAATCATTAAGACCTATCATAAAGCATAAAAGCTACTCTCCCTTCTTCTTAGAATGGAGAAACTCTTATCTTTCTGCCTACTTGATTCTTCTTATTCGTTTTGCTATTGATCTAAACCCTTTAATCAATTCAAAATTACACTTAATCTTATAAGTATAATCATATTTACCAAGCCTTTAGTAAATCATGACGAATATCCTTGTTACTCTTATGGTGGATTTGATCAACACACAACTTTGTGTACTCGATCTCCTAGTCCTTCACTTGACACTTTGTCAATGAATTAGTCCAATTTCCAAATACGAAATTTCTCATTCATCGTGTATCCACGTTGCATGATTCCAAGTTTCTATCCAATTGAAACTTGGGCGATGAGAAACTCTCCCTATTTGGTAAATTCTTGACGTTTCCATAAATAACATAACTAAGAATCATATCCATTCGTTGTAGAAATATGTAAACATCAATTTTTCATAACGATTTCATTGCAAGGAAGTAAACAAACAAATAAATAAGTCAAAAAAAATTTATTTTATTTATATAAAAGCAGCGGAAAAACATTTGTCCTTACAATGCAAAATCTATTGAAAACTATGTAAAAAGAAAATTTCTAACAACTCTATCATAACTATCTAAGCTCAAAATCCAATCTTCAAGTCCATGCGATCAAGATCCATCTCTTGTGATTAGATTCATCTTCATCTTGCTCTCTTATCAAGCTTCCTTTCTTTTCACTGATCCTTCAAAACATTCAAATGCAATCTTATCACATCATGTATTAAGAATCAATGAATAGGAACTTAATGGAGTTAGATAATGGATTCTTACCTAAAGCGTAGTCATACTTTTGACTCTCCCATCTCTTAGATCTCTTAGGTAAATAGGGCAACTTCGTCTCTAATGCCCCCTCTCTTGGCAATAAAAGCAAATTGACTCCTTTGGAACAACACATGGAACTACTTCAGACATCGCCTTTCTCTTATGATCAAACTTTTCGATCATTGCATGTCTTTCATTGCCATTGTCTATATCCATAGAGGTCTTGAAGGCAGATTCACCAATCAACTTTGCTTTTCTATTGCACCAAACCATTGTTGATTCAGCAGCAATAAGCATGTAGGTGAGATCTATAAGTGTCACGTCGTGGTTCATCATATAGTACTCTCTTACGAACTCACTATACGAGTTAGGAAGTGACTAAAGAACCCAATCAACATCCATCTCTTCACCGACAATGGATCCCATCATTCTTAATCTATCAATGTGTGACTTCATCCCTAAGACGTGTGCACACACCGACTTGCCCTCTTTATGTTTACTTGCCAAAAGGGCTTGAGTGATATTGAACCTTTCAATTTTACAATCTTGTGGGTTAGGGAGAATAATTGGAGGAGGAGGAGGAAGTGAAGCATGATTTCTTGTTCCTCGATCGAATCGTGGAATATCATCTTCATGTGGAATGCTTGTTCCACGGGATTTGAGAAGACCATAGTTGTCGAACTTTGACATCGGGAGAAAAACGAATTCAAGTTAGTTGATTGATTGAGTCCTTGGTAAATCACCCAAATGAAATTCCAAGGCTAGGACCCAACACAATATCCTACAACTCGAGAGAGGGATGTCGTAACCCAAATTGCAGAACATTTGAAGGTAAGTGAATGACGATTCACTAGTTTCCACCATGAAAAATGAAAAAGAAATTTAAGTTTTAAATCTATGAAAACTCCTAGATCCTTTGAGATTCATTGAACATTTCAATGGCATGTTTAAATCTCGATATGCCCCTCTTGTTTGTGACTGGGATGCCGAGGATCACAAAGCGGGTGTGAATAACCATGCATACTACATGGTGCCCTCACATGTTACAATCACCTATTCGATGTGCCGGTAAACCACACACGCTCCACCGAACTATTACAAACATTGAGTCACCCTTTGCTACCTTTGCTTAGAACCATTTAGTGTGCCGGTAAACCACACACGCTCCACTAACGTCTTCGCAAGGGCACAAAGTGTAATTTCATGGAATTGCATCAATTCACTTTTGCCTAAGTAACTAAGATTGGGAATTTGAAAAACATTTAGTTACTTTGTATTTCATTATACTTATAATGGAAGGTTTCGTCCTATCCTACCCGTTCGGCTAACGACCCTCCACTAGTCAAGAGTGCGGTGGGTAAGAGTGGATACCCATTCAATCGCCATTTTATAGGCAATTTCCTTAAACACCCCTTATAGACCAGCTTCGTGAATGAGGCCTACTAACGGTAAGAGTGACTTTTACTCATACATATATATAATGTTAGACTTTTAATGTTTATATATAGTATAGGGTGTATTTTATACTTTTAAAATATTATATGGTTAATTTTAACAATTACACTTTTAATTCAATTAAAAAAGTTAACCTAAACCTTTATGGATTTATTAAACCTCTTTTAATTATACTCCTTAATTAATTAATAAAACCATAAGGGTGTGATTTGAACTTTTCAAAACATTACTAGGGTTTTAGAATTTAACATTTCTAATTAAACTTTTAATCAACTTTTAAATTCCAAAACTTGAGGGCAAATTTTGAAACCTTTTTCAAAACATTAGGGTTTTAACTATTTAAATTTCAAGACTCCAAAACTTTTGGGTTCAAATTTAAACTATAAAACCTAAAGGGGAAAATATGAAACCTTTCATAACAACAAGGATCAAATAACAAATAATTTTAAATTAACATTTAATCACATAATTATCCATATTTGATTTATTTAATAATTTCTTGCAAAACAATTTATCAATTTACTCAAAATAATTAATCAATTATCTTATAAGGAAACAATTATCTTGTTAATTGATAATTATCTTTAATCAGATCAAGAATATAGTCATATATATCATAAAATCGGATTTATATTGATCTAACATGATAAGGTAACTATCCATATGCAAAAACAGCAAGAAATCCCGAGATAAACATTATCTGACGAGTTGACTCGTCGAGTCAGGCATGGACTCGTCGAGTCTGCATGGACTCGGCGAGTTCAGCCATGGACTCGGCGAGTCCAGCCTCCACAATCCAAAAAATCGAATTTTTTTGCAGTTATACAATGCATCAATACAATTGAAACCAAGCTAGGCTCTGATACCACTGATGGGTTTTGGTCATAAGACATCCTATGTGCTCATACAAACACTAATGCTTGGATCTAGGTTTCTCTATTGTACATGCTTTGAATCCAAGACTATAAACCCTAATTCTAGCATACAAGTAATCATATTAATATGTAATTAGGTTTAAGATCATACCTTGATTGTTATGTAGCAATAACAATCCCAATTCCACCTTGGATTGACTTTGGAATGCTTAGAGTCACAAGTGTCACTCCTCTAATGGCTCACAAACACCATAAGCAAATGGAGAAGGTATAAAGAGAGAGGTGAGAGGTTAGAATTCGTATCTAGGACCTCTTGGGAAGGGATACACGAATTCATGACCCTAGGGGTGTTTATATAGGTGTAGAGATAGGGTTTCAGTCATTATCCTTATCTAGTTGATTATCCATTAAGCAACCAATAAGATAATCCTTGAATCCTTATCATACTCGAATTCTAAGGCTTTCCAACCTTAAATTCGTCCACCATATAAATAAGATAATCCTTACCTTATTTTGTAACTATCACATAATTACAAATCAGCCCCTCTAGTTTAATTAATTACATTTGATCACAAAAATAATTCTTAATTAATTATTGACCAATATTAATTAAACAAATATGATTTCTCCTTTAATATATTATTCTTATAACATATTAATAAATCATATTATCCTCTCTCTCTTTATTCATTTCTCCAATCAAGTTGCTTTGGTGAAGGTAACCCAAAAGGACCATGCACCATCGGGTCAAGTACATACCAAAATAGTTATGGACTTAGACACTAATCCAACAAAATGTTGGGTTGGAAGAAGAACTCACCCCGTACTTGGTAAAGGATTGCAATTTGGGATATGCCAACATCACTTGTGATGGGTGGTTGCAGTTATTTAAGATCCAAGAGTCGGTTTATGCTGAGTTGTGCTGGGAATTTTTTGCTACCATCTCATTTCGAGGTGGTAGTGAGTTCTATAATCCTAACACAATCTCTTTCTCTTTGGGTGGGGAGCTGCGACAATGCAGCATGGTGGAGTTCTCATGGAGGTTGGGTGTTTATGATCAAGAGATGGTGATAACGGACTATTTTGAAGCTTTCTTGGAGAATTGTCACAAAGAACTTCCCGAGGAGGTGGTGGCGTCTACATGGTGGAACACAATTGCCAACTGAGTCTACATTCCTTCCACCGCGCAAGAAGGCCACATTCGTTCTCCGATCCACCGACTCATTCACCGGTTTGTGGCTAGTACAATAAACATGCGGAAGGATGGGGACAAAGTCCCCACCCTTGACATCTTCTACTTGTGGAGCATCATTACTCCTGACGCTTTTTGTAACCTTCCTTACTGCATTGCCAAGTTCCTTGCTGAGGGGGTGGTCAAAGAGAAAATCAATTCAAAGATAAATGGAGGCATGTTTATTACCCGACTGGCCAAATCATTTGGGATCTTGGATTTGCCACAAGCTCAAGCACTAACGGTTATCCACCCTCCACCATTCAACACTGCACTTTATAGGAGGGCACGGATAGTTGAAAAGTTTGGCGACTCCTTCACTATTCCACATGAAGATGAGCCGGCAGTCCCCGAGGATCCGGGAAGGCGGGTCCGAAAAAGGAGTGAACAGGTGCGGGAAGATCCACCGGTTATTCCAATGGAGGATAATGATGGCTGGAACCAAGTAGAGTACCGACACTACTTGGATGATATTGGGCAAGGGGTGAACTACACTAATCAATCTTTCGAATACCTCTTTCAACAAATGCAAATTGCCCCGAGACCTGGACCCGACTATCCCTATATCATGAATTGGGATGAGAGGATGAGAAGACAAGATGGAGAGGGAGGAAGTGGAGCAGGAGGAGCTGGAATGGATGATGAAGATTGAAGAATTTGTTTTGTTTTTTTTTTTTTTATGTTTTATGCTTATGATGTTTTGTTTGAAACAATTGTTAAACACTTTGGATTTTTATGGTGGGTGGTTTATTATTGTCACTGTTAGTTGTTTATTTTTCAGGGATTGAAGATAGGGAAGCATACTAACTTGTGAGGGTCGAGAAAGGAATGAGCGATTTTCAAGAAATTATGGAGTTTTGTCCTTAGGATTGAGTCCGTGAGAGTCGAGGGTCATAGGGAGTGTTGCTGTTGAAGGAATTAGAGTGAGGGTCAGTTTACATTTCCTTTTTTAACACTAAAGTCGAGAGAAGCAACAACTACACCAATTTTAGAAAAACACTCACTACTCGCCGAGTGCACAAACTCTACTCGGCGAGTACATGCGATGTTACACGATCTTATTCTGCAGGCTACTTTTGGATTTCAAGAATTGCTTTGAGCATTTTTACTGCAACATTCATACACTCTTTGTGAGGGATTGCTACTGGAGACTTTCTAACGACCTTGTTCCGTGGAATTTTCGAGCTGTAAACCACACGAGACGCATGACACCCGTGCCTTGGATGAGCTGTTCCCATGGCTAAAGTCAATTGAAGAAGGAGCTGAAGAAGAGAGTGTCAACCTATCGACTGCTACCCCAGGGGAGTTTGTTCCAATTCTCTCTATATTTGCATTTTTATTTTTGCATAGTATGCAATGAGGGCATTGCATAAAATAAGTGTGGGGTAGGGGGTTAGTCACATTTTAGAATCTTAATTTAGGCTAATTTTAAAAATTGTCGCATACCAAAAATATGACTTAGGGATTTAATTTAGAAAATTTTGGTAAAGTAATTAGGATTCCATGTTAGAATTATGTTGATAATTGCATGAAAACTCAAATGTTTAGTTGAGCCTATACACGTTCTAGTGCATTTGTGGCTTCCTTATTTCAGTGAAATCATGAGACAAAAACACGACCTTGCTCAGCCTGAGGGATGCAATATGTTTAGCAGCCTAAACCTGAAATGTATCTAGGAAAATTGTTATTGTTAGCCAATAAAGGTTGAAATTGAGCGCCCCTGCTTAAGCATGTAGGGATTTGAGTGAAAAAAGTGAGGAATACATGTAAAAAAAGAAGAGAGAATTGCTAGAACAGTTGTAAGAATTTGGGAGCAAATAAAGTGAAGATCTAAAGATCAAAATTCCAAGAAATCCAAAAAGTTGAAGATACCAAAAATCAATCAATACAAGGTGGTGAATTCAAAGAGATCAAAGATCAAATTATCAAGGAAGTGAAGAATTCAAAGAGCTCCATAGTGGTATCGAAAAGTTGTAATTCTAGATTATGTATGCTTGGGTTGCTCAATTAAAAATACCTTGAGGGTAAGAGGTTTTCTGAGGATGGATTCGGAGGGTTGCATAAAATGAGCATAGTTCGGGGTGAGTGGGCGAATGTTTATGAGGATTGTGAGTATTTGAAGTATGGGGGGTCCTTAGGAAAATTTTAGACACAAATGCATGCGTTGCGGTCTTGGCATAATGGCTGGGTTAGATTGGAGTTATTATATGTGATTCTAATATGCTTAAAATTTAGTTTTGCTTGGGGGCAAGCAAAAGTCAAGTGTGGGGTATTTTGATATGTGCATCATTAGTTAATTATTTAGTATACATTTTCAATCATTTTTAATTAATTATGTGAACAATGTGGACAAAAGGTACTTAAAATGATTTGAATTTTGTTTTCAGTCCAGAAGACATGCTTGGGAGTAAAAGGGAGCAAGGGAAAGCAACTGAAGACCAAAGAATGAAAATAAGGGACAAAAGACCACCTACTCGGCGAGTACACGACTCTACTCGGCGAGTACACAAGGATGTTCCAGAAGATAGCTACGATTCCTGATTCAAGACGGATAACTATGCACCTACTCGGCGAGTTGGTCCTGCTACTCGCCGAGTACACCCTGTTTTGAGATATCTATAAAAACCGAGTCTTTATCCAATGGGGCAACATTCCTGGAAATTTTTGAAGGTTAAGTTGTGACTAAGAGCCCTAGAAGACGCTGAGGAACCCTAAGCTTCAATCTTTTGAAGAATTCAAGCAACTAGGTTAATCCTACCACTTAGATTTAGGAATTGAATATGTTTGATCTAGTAAAACTTGTTTTTATGTTTGTTTCTACTGCAACTATGAACTAAATTCGTTTTTTGTTTCTGTTTGGGGAATACCAAGGAACTCCTATGGTTTAATTATTAGTTTTTGTTTGACTGTTTATTGGTGATTTATTAAATTAAGTTTGTTAAAGAACCTTATGCATTAATCACTACTATTTTCTGTTAATTGGAAGACAATTAGGCTGCATGAACATGTCTTAGTTGTTAACCTCATATGTCTATGTGAACACTAAACCATATGCTTAGAAGTAATGATTATGAAACTAAGATTAATAAGACAATAGGAAGATTAATGTGTGAGCTTGTTTGAGAAACCATCAAACAAGAGGTTAATTGAATTAGTAACTTAATTGACCACTACAAATCTTATTTAATCCAAATCATTAATCTAGGGAATTAATTAGTTTAAACACTTGATCACCGCTTAAATTAGTTAATTGTCTAAGGGTTAGGAGTAATGAACATGAACCTAACCACTATAATTGGTAACCAATAACAATTAATCTATCATAAATACAAATAACCATATGAGTAAATTGGTTGAACCTAAATAGAAACATCTTTATCAAATTTGGTGAATTAGTTGTTTGCTTTAGTTATTTAGTTAATTTAGTGTGCCTAAGTTTCTAGTCTTGCAAAACTAGAAGAAACCCCTTTTACTTTTATTAATTGTTTTAGTTAAAATTAGTTATTAGTTTAATTTTCCGTTCCCTGATTTCGACACCTTACTTACTAATGTATACCACTAAAAGACAGGTTCACTGCCTTTGTGTGCTAAATTTATTAATAAAAAGTAGGGATAAAACAAGTGCATTTTACACACATCAAGTTGACACCTTACAAGCAGTGAACCCGATCGAGTATAGTATAGCTTTGATAAGCAAGGGTGTCTATCACAGGGAACGGTGGATTAATTGAATATATTTGATTATAGGTTACAGGTCACACAAAAAGAATAAAAGAAATAGTTTAATAAATCTCAAACTAATAATTAATTAACAACTCTCGATAAACTAACAGGAAAACAAATCTCTTCAGGTACTTTGGTTTAGACAAGTTACGCCTTAAAAACATAGACAATTGCATACACAAAGTCATTTATTCATGTTCACCGATTCCTAAAATGATTAGATTCGCGTTCACTATAACTAATCCTTTAGCAAACAAGTCAATTCAAATAGTGATCAATTAGTTAAACTAACATGCTTCCTAGTGTTCACTTCACAGCGAATGAACACCCAAGTTCATTAACACCTACATGTTATGAACCTGCTAGTGTTCCACTGGACTGTCTAGAAAAGTCCGTGGTCGTCATCTAAATTCCGCTAGATGACTGGATCAAAACAACATCTAGGCCTTTCATCTGTTTATTACACACCAACTATCTACCCATGTTCTACCCAACATATTAGTAGATAAAACATACATTTTTATAGATAGTTTCAAAACTTGTATAGCATGCTCGATCAATACATTTTCCATATAACAGATGAGGCACACACACATAACACGTATTTCATATAGAAATAATCAGATCTGTAAGATAGAAGAAAGTGAATATACATTCACACACATAACAACAAACTATACACATAACACGTATCTCGTATAAAATACTTCATAATTATGCGTTAGAAGAAAGTAACCACCACACTCACACATATAAACAACAATATACTTAATACACTCAAATCATACTTGTATCATTATCGTGTTTATGAAAGGTAGTATACACTCACTTGATCAGAAGATGATCGGACAGCACTACGGCTCGTAGAAGTAGTAATCCTCAGCAGATCTGGAAGATCTCTACAAAAATCGAACTTCTCGCGGGCAGAGCTTCGGCTCGGGAACCGCACTTCTCGGGATCTTCGGGATCTCGGGACTTGCTTCGGGACTCGGGAATATTACCGGGGCTTCGGGGTATTTCTGGCACGCAAAACGATACAAATCGGGAGAGAGAAGGGAGAAAAATGGCAAAAGAGCCGACTGCTCTCGCATCCTATTTATAGGAGGCTGAGGCATCATAGTACACGGGGCGTACTGCTCCGAGTTCGTAAGCACATGCGTCATCCGAAGTCTTCGAGTGCGAGTGTCGACATCCTTCGTTGTACGCAGGGCGTACACGAGTACGCGGTGCATACTTCGGATGAGTCCGGTGACTCGTCTTCGGATAATACCGAATTTAATAATTAAATTTAATTATTAATTATTTAATAAACTTCGAAAATTCATATCTTCTTCATACGAACTCCGTTTTCGACGTTCTTTATATCCACGCGAAGGTGAGACTACGCTCTACAACTTTCGTTTAGAATCCGTCGGCTAATTTTGATTTTATTTTTATTATTTATTTTTAATAGGCCGGGACAGAAAATTTCGTTATAAATTCATAACTTCTTCGTTTGACGTCCGTTCTCGCCTAACTTTTTATCGCTTCAATACTAACAACGAGATCTTCTATTGTCGTTTAGATCAATAAGGCTAACTATCGCTCTAACGTAAATTTCACTTTTTACGTCATTCAGCGTTGCCGGTTCTGTCGCGAAACTTCGACAGGTCATAACTTTTTCGTTATAACTCGGATTTCAGCATTCTTTATATCTTCGGAAACCTTGTTTCAACTACTACAACATTATATAAAGATATCAAGTTTATTTTAAACTTAAATTTTGATGTTTATTTTTATTCTTAATTAATCAAACCACATAATTAAACAATTATGCACAAAACACATAATACTCAAATAATACACTTCTATTATTTCAAAACGGGTTACAAAGGTTAACCTAGACTATTACATTGCTAAAAATGGCAAGCCCAGAAACACAACATCATGTCACTCTCCGTCTCCCAGGTGAGATTCGGCCCATTCGTTTGTTTCCATCGGACAAGCACTAACTCGACCATCTTGCGTCGCAACTTCTTAGTCTTTCGGTCAACAATTGCCTCTGGTTCTTCAATCAACCTTTTGTTCTCATCGATTCTCAACTCCGAAAGTGGAATCATGTCGGGAACTTTCCCCGTGAACTTCCGTAAATAACACACATGAAAAGTGTTATGAATTCCATTCAGTTCTTCTGGTAGTTTGAGCTGGTAAGCTTGGTTCCCAATCCTCTGAAGAACTTTAAACGGTCCAATAAACCTTGGACTTAATTTTCCCCTTTTTCCAAATCTTATAAGTCCCTTACACGGCGAGACTTTAAGCAAAACTGAATCCCCAATTTCAAAAGTCATCGGTCTTCGCTTTTTGTCAGCATAGCTCTTTTGACGATCCTGAGCCGCTAACATTCTTTCCCTAATTATTTTCAACTTTTCAGCAGTTTGATGAACCAACTCCGGTCCCATAAATTGCTTTTCCCCGGCCTCAAGCCAACAAGACGGCGTACGACACTTTTGTCCATACAAAGCGTGGTAAGGTGCCATCTTAATGTTCGAGTGAAAACTATTGTTATAGGAAAATTCTATCAATGGTAAATGTTCATCCTAATTACCCATTTCCTCTTGTAGACTTTTCCAAAACCATGAGTTGAAATGACTATCACGATCCGACACAATTGTTAGCGGAACACCGTGAAGTCTCACAATTTCCTTCACATAAGAATTTGCAAGCTTTTCCATAGACCATTTCTCCCTGGCTGCTATGAAATGCGCACTCTTAGTGAATCGATCGACGACCACCCAAATCATTTCGTGACCATTCTTTGTTCTGGGCAGTTTAGTGACAAAATCCATAGCAATGTCTTCCCACTTACCCATAGGCACAGGTAAAGGTTCTAAACTCCATACGGTTTCTGATATTATGTCTTGAGTCTTGCACAAGTCACACACTCAGCCACATACTTCGCAATGTCAAACTTCATCGTCGGCCACCAGTAGTGGGGTTTCAGGTCCCTATACATTTTAGTTCTACCGGGATAAATCGAGTACATGGTTTTATGAGTTTCTTCCATCAAAAGATCTCTGATTCCTCCTATCTTAGGTATCCAAATCCGATCTTGGAACACCTTCAGTCCGTGACTGTTTACACCGAACACGAACGTTTTGCCCAAACGTTCCTCCTTTCGGTCATTCTTCTCAGAAGCTTCCTCTTGAGCTTTCTTTATACTTTCCAAAATAGTTGAGACAACTTCAATCCTCAACGCTCTTGGCCTTTTCCTTTCAAGATTGACTTTCCGAGTGAGAGCATCAGCAACAACATTAGCTTTACCTGGATGGTAAAGTATCTCACAGTCGTAGTCCTTAAGTAATTCCAGCCAACATCGTTGCCTCATATTCAATTCCTTCTGATTAAAGAGATATTGGAGACTCTTATGATCAGTGAAAAGTTTGCACTTAGTGCCATAGAGGTAATGCCTCCATATCTTCAGAGCGAAAACTACCGCTGCCAACTCCAAATCATGAGTCGGGTAGTTCTTTTCATGCTCTTTCAGTTGTCGAGACGCATATGCTATCACCTTTTCTCTTTGGGTCAAAACACAACCCAATCCAACACCAGACGCATCGCTATAAACAGCGAAGTCTTCGACTCCATCGGGTAGAGAAAGTATCGGTGCCTCACATAGCTTCTTCTTTAGCTTCTTGAATGCTTCTTTATGCTTATCAATCCAAGCATAAGTAGCTCCTTTGTGGATCAAAGCTGTCAATGGAGTAGCAATCGAAGAAAAGCCTTGGATAAACCTTCGGTAATATCCGGCTAATCCTAAAAAGCTTCGGATCTCTGTGGGACTTTTCGGTTGTTCCCACTTCATTACAACTTCAATCTTTGCTGGATCAACCATTATCCCTTCTTGGTTGACCACGTGACCCAAGAATTGGACTTCACGAATCCAAAAATCGCATTTGGAGAACTTAGCATACAGCTTCTCCTTCTTCAAGACTTCTAACACTTCTCGCAAGTGTCTGCCATGCTCCTCCTGGCTTTTCGAGTAAATCAGAATGTCGTCTATGAACACTATCATAGATTTATCAAGGAACGGATTACAAACTCTATTTATTAAATCTATGAATGCTTTCGGAGCATTGGTTAGTCCAAACGACATAACCAAGAACTCGTAGTGTCCATATCTAGTTCTAAATGCGGTCTTCTCGATATCTTGGTCTCTTACTTTTAGCTGATGATATCCTGACCTAAGATCGATATTCGAGAAATATCTCGAACCTTGCAATTGATCAAATAGGTCATCAATCCTCGGCAACAGATATCTATTCTTTATTGTTGCCTTATTCAGCTCTCGGTAATCGATGCACATTCTCATACTTCCATCTTTCTTCTTCACGAATAACACCGGAGGCCCCCAGGGTGATGAACTAGGTCTAATGAAACCTTTTTCCAATAACTCCTGAAGTTGCATCATCAATTCCTTTATCTCCGTAGGTGCTAATCGATAAGGTGCTTTTGCTATTGGAATGGTTCCTAGTAACAAGTCAATTCTGAACTCCACTTGTCTATCAGGTAGTAATCCAGGAAGATCTTCGGGAAATACTTCCGGATAAAATGGTTCAATCAACAAAGGACATACTAAACGCAAGATTTGACATGAAAGATATGGGTTTGGCAGACGTCATCCTTGGTGTGAAGATCACAAGGACTACAAATGGACTTACTTTAAATCAAACCCATTATGTGGATAAAATTCTTGAGAAGTTCAAATCCGGTGATACTACTGTAGCTAGGACACCAATTTATACAAGTCATCATTTAAGTAAAAATAGAGGTGAAGGAGTTGCACAAGTCGAATATGCAAGAATTATTGGTAGTCTGATGTACCTTATGAGTTGTACCAGACCTAACTTAGCTTTTGCAATTAGCAGACTAAGTAGATATACCAGTAATCCAAGTGATGAACATTGAAAGAGTATTAAAAGATTATTACAATACTTAAGGTACACTCGCAATTATAGGTTGAACTATACAATATATCCCGATGTGATAGAAGGGTATAATGATGCAAACTGGATATATGACATTAAAGACTCCAAGTCAACCAACGGGTTTTTGTTCACACTTGGAGGTGGAGCTATATCATGGAAATATTCAAAACAAACAGTTATAGCTAGATTCACCATGGAATCTGAATTTATAGCGCTTGATAAAAGGGGAGAAGAAGTTGAATGGCTACGATAATTTTTGGAAGATATACGAGGATGGTCTAAACCAGTTTTTACAATCTCAATCCATTGCAATTGTCAATCGGAAATTAGACAGCCATAAAGTGCTATGTATAATGGTAAGTCTTGACATATCCGTCGAAGACACAACACCATTCGACAACTACTCTCAACTGGATTTATCTCAATTGACTACAGAAGGTCCAAGGATAACATTGCGGATCCACTAACCAAAGAGTTAAACCGAGAGTTAGTTGCAAAATCGTCAAAAGGAACAGGATTAAAACCCATGAACGAATGAGTTATTGTAAAGGAACACCCAACCTAGTTAACTGGAGATCCCCAGATCTAGGTTCATTGGTACAACATACTTGCATATAACATTTGTGGATCACTGTGGAGGTCAACCTCAACTCATTCCTATAAATAACAGTGAAGCTAATTAAGCTTATAGTAGTTCGTGATAAGTTGGAAATCATCAAGCTTTAGCTTTTAATGATTATGATATAATCACTTATGTGAGAGAGAGAAGTGGGTTCACTTCAAAGGGAATTGAATGGGAAAGTTCCTAAGAGCTCCTACAGAACCAAGCAAGTTTCTACAACCAAAATAGACACATTGATGAGAATTTAACTAGGTTAAGGAGAATCATGTGAGACATGTATTGATTATTTACACAAATGGAAGAATAGTTCAAGGACATCGAGTCTACTGGTCCGCTAGTAAAATAAATATGTATCTTAAGGAAAAGTTCAAACGATCAAACCTACCTATCCTGTGCGTGATTCAACTATTGGATTTTACCTAAAGCAACTTGGAATTGCGGATGCTGAAGCAATTTTCATTCATGTGCGGGATTGTTGGAAAATTAATTTTATTAATTTCCAAAAATGGATTTTCTCCATTTTTTAGCATAAATTTTGGACTCTAAATATAATCAAAAAGAGTTATTGATTATATATTCGTGTTCTCATCCATGATATCTTCGTTTTGATATATCACAAATCCAAAACGGATTAAAAATGAATGAAAAATTACTTGTCAAAGTAGGGCAATTGGAAGAGAAAATAAAGGAGTTAAGTGAGTTTTGAAACTCATCCCATATTGGTGGGAGAATGAAAAGGAAATTGGTTTATAACTACAAAGACTAGCTACCTTTTTAACACTTATTAGAACCAATGCTCTCTCATGTGCACGCATGTAGGGATGCAAGTGCGATCCAAATTGGCTTCGGGCCACTAAACTTGTGTACGAGCGCGCGTCCTGCGGGCACGAATGCACCACTGGTCGAACATAAAAGTTCAAGGACCCTTTTTTGCTTTTTTTCCTATTGGTTAACAGGAATAAGAGCTATTAATCACAGATTTCGGTTTTGATTTCTTGATTAATTTTCTTATTTAATTGTGATAGTTACGATTTCGTTTTAATTACATCGGTTACATTGGGTAGTATATATACAACACTCATGTGATTGATTCGATACACCGAATAAAACGAGATCACTATCTTCCTCTCTTACGCTTCTGCTTCATCTTTTCTCTGTTGCTGCAACCAATGTATAATTTGGGCCAAATAAGTGTTCGGATAATCTTGAAGAATTGATTTCTATTGTTGTATCCTGGTAAACAAACACCCATATAGGACGAATTTGTTTTAAGAAAATTGTGTTAAACACAGGCCTCAGTCAATAATTTTTAGGGTTTTGTTCTTTCGTAAAGTTTTTGGGTTATATATATATATATATATATATATATATATATATATATATATGTGTGTGTGTGTGTGTGTGTGTGTGTGTGTGGACCATTGGTGTTTTTAATATCTTCAATATTTTTAATGTAGTCATGATTTTATTCGAGACATACCGAGTAAATTTTGATTATATTTCGAGACATAAGATGTGGAGTATACACCGATGACTCGGTAATACGGGATCCGAAAGTAGCACCCCTTATAGGGTTCCTACTGCCTAGTCAACGAGCGGGGTCAGTGGGCCAACCTAGTGGGGTGCAGAGTAACGCCTCGACCAAAAATAATTCATATTGGGAAAAGTAGTACAACTGAATTATAATCGTTTTTTTTTTTGGATTATCTAATGATATGAATTAAAAATATTTATACACAAGGTAAAAAAATTATTCAACTTTTAGTGTTATTCGAAATCCCTAATTCTAATATACATTGACACATTCTTTTAATCCATGCTATATTTTTTATATTTTGACATCTTATATGATCCATCCCATGTTTACCCGTTAATACTCCTTTCTCTAACCAAATGAGCAAATATTTAATTTCATATTTTTCTTAGAACTATAAATATCACTGTCTTATATTTTATATAAGGTAATTATTATTATTTTTTTTTATCTATTTTAACATAATAAGGTAAATTCTATTTTAAGAGGGAAGAGTAGGTGGGGGAAGTTGTTTGGTGGTATTTCGAGGCGCGACTGGCGGGCGGTAGATGAACCCCACCACACTACTTTCATTTTACTCGTAATTTTAAAAAATCTTAAATATTGGAATTTCCTATGATGCTATTACAATTTTAATATTCGATTTTTCTCTTGATATTTTTAACTTGAGTAAGTTACACAAATGGTCCTTATGGTTTGGGGTAATTTGCACGTTTGGTTCCTAACTTATTTTTTTAACTCGGAAGGTCCCTTCGGTTTGTTTTTGTTACGTGCTTGGTCCCTATAGTTTGTTTTTGTTACGCACTTGGTCCCTATCCTACCTAAAACGACTATTATTTAAATAAGAAAAAAATGGTGAGGTAGGTGAGGTAAGGTGAGTGGGGTGGGGTTGGGGTGTGTTACTTAAATAAATTAAAATATCAAGGAAAAAATAGTATCTTTAGGTAAGACAGGGACCAAGCGCGTAACAATAACAAACAGTAGAGACCTTCCGAGTTAAAAAAATAAGTTAGGGACCAAACACGCAAATTACCCTAAACCATAGGGACCATCCGTGTAATTTACTCTTTTAACTTTATGGACATATTTTAGAGGTTGAAATTCGGTTGAAGTTAAAAAAATAATATATTTTGATTTTTGTAAGGAAAAATGACTTATAAGAATAATTATTTTTTTTTTGTTTTGTTCATATTTAAACAATTTTTGTTTACATATTTTCTTTTGTAATGCCAGCTTCATATTAAAAAAATTTGTTTTGTTCATATTTAAATCACCCATAATACTGTCATACATACGAAAACCACAATCGACCTTTCCATTCTAGCAACCGATCACGAGTCGATCCAATCAATCATGTTTGTAGGTGACTGAAACACATGGAAAACCAAATCAAGCCCGCTAGCAATTCGATTCCAAACCTACGAAGTTAAAGAGTAACGAAAAAAATATGGGAAACATCACCCTGATTAGTCCGAAAAATATGACATAGAACTGAATCCATAAATATACTCCTCTCTCCACTTACTTTGTGATAAGAGACACACGATCCGGAAATAAACACAATAAAAAGACGCTAATCTTGATTGGAACACACCTATTCCATCTCGTTGACCTCCTTCCAACCGACAATCGAATAACATCAATATGTCGCCTTGTTGACTTCAACGTGTATACACTATTAGTACCATAATCCCAACTCAATCTAGTTGTTGTAAAGTCAGATTCACCATGGACAACAACTACATAAGAGTGGACAATTGAAGCACCTCTTCCTGTGACATCTTCTAAATTTTCAGACCAAAAAAATTCATTTACGCTTTAAAAATCATGATACTTCATTTGCGGAAATCGTAAGGATGTCATAATCAATACAGATACATAAGTTACAATGTAAAGATCTAATGGTCTTGAACACCATTGCAGCATGTCTCTTAATCATTCGACATCTTAATCAAGTTCTAGTAGCTAAAATCTTGATACATGTGATGCATACAAACTGAGTGGGTAAGGTTGGAAAACTTGGTGAGATACATAGGGATTTCAACCTCACTATGATAATATATATATATATATATATATATATATATATATATATATATATATATATATATATATATATATCTCCTGCAAAACCAACTGTTACCAAACAATGTATATCAAACTTAGATACCTATAAATCAATCATAACCATCCCAACTTATCCTCACAGATCCTAGTTCGTGATTATCATGAAGATAAACAGTTTTAAAGCAAGGGTTCGACTACACAACTAGAGTCTTCCTTGGCTGGTGAAAGTCATAAAAGTATTCAAGCCACCAGAGTATTTGATGAATATGGTATCGAATTTCATCTACATTTGTGGGTTATGAACCCACACTAGCAACATAATTCACAAGACCATCTAGAATGATCAAGTGTTGTCATCTTACTCTAGGAGATGACCAAACATACCATTACAGTTGCCTGATGTCAACCCACCATTTCTGTTCATCCAAATATGAATACTATTTGTACCCCGATACGTATTTCGTCCATCGACACCTGAGAGTGTCACGGAATAGAACTCTACTCTCTGTTCGTAACTTACACACATTCTCCAAATGATACTACCCAATATCAAACTTAACTGAACTAGGTATCTATGATAAGTCTTATCCCATTAACGGGCAAAACTACTAGGCTCCCAATACCAACTCTATTTAGACAACACTATCTTAATTTAATGTAAATATTTAGCATTGAGTATTTATGTATTAATATACTTTTATCATACTCTCTAACAATACTTGTATTATTATTATTATCATGTAATATATATATATATATACACACACACACACACACACACACACACACACACATATATATATATATATATATATATATATAGCTACGTTCAAATGTGGATTGACATCTAGTGTGCAGATGTGTGGACAATTCTATTCTGCGGATGTGTTTCAGTCACCTACAAACATAGATAGGTGCACCCACCCATACCAAATAAGCATCACGACTCCTGACAGCAACCGCCATGACAAAACTCCTTTTCTCGCTGCAATCCGCATTCTTAGATAATCTCGCTTGATGTCAATTAGCCGAAGGGCTCCCACTGGAACCATAGATACTTGATACACCACTTGCCATCTCATAACTCAAGACTCAAAATAATCCAAAATTTAGGACATCATACTCAGATACCTTGGTACACCATCACAGAACCTCACAATGTCTTGCCTCAACCACTGATCTCATAATCACGACATCATACTCAGATATCGCAATGTACCCTCTCAGAATCTCATAACCGATCTTCCTCTCACACAACTCGTAACTTCGGAATATTCCCATCTCACAAATTGAAACATAGAGGAATCGTCAATGACCAAAAACACATTGACGAATTCCGAAGCTCCACGCTCAATTGATCACCGCCCATACGAAGTACTCACACCGACTCTGAAATTGTTTGAAAAATCAATTGTTGCCCCTCCTAGAGTATAGATCACAATCTATACCTATACATGCAAATCTCAGCTATTGCACCATGAACTCGGCGACCCAACCGCCTCAAACTCAACAATTGCAAACCCGAAAAATCCCTAGCCATAATAAATTCTCTGACCAACGGCCACCTTGTGACAACCCGAATCTTTTTTTTCGTTAATGTTAGCTAGATTCCGTTAATATAGTATGAATTTTATTTAATTCCGTCAAATTCTTATTATTTGGAAAATCATTTAAGTTATATAATTGAATTTCCTTTTATGAGTCGGAACCAAAAATCACGTGAAAACCAAAGTTCCTTCGAAAATTAGCAAAAATCCGGCCTGACTAGTGTTCACGACCATGAACCCGATCGTGGCCGTAAACTCGTTCACGGCTACACCCCACCACCGACCATACCCACCAACCTATATATACGAGACTCCCACCCTCATCTGAACTTTTCTGGCTCCGAAACACACTTTCTCTCTCTAAAAATCATCACCCGAAAACACAAGGAAACACAAGATTTCTCTTCATCTATCGTTATATCCACCTTTAAACTCGTTTTCGTGCATCAAATCATCAGTTTCTCGTCGAGATCAAGTGTTGCTATTCTTGAGTTTACGGTCGTACACCCTTCAAAAGTTCATAATTCCTTCAAGAACATCTTTCACGGCCGTAAACCCTTGAAGGGGTTGTTCACAGCCGGAAACCCTTTACGGCCGCAAACTCCTTCACGCCGTGAATCTTGGCCGCAAACCCACTTTTCCACCTCTATCGAGTCTCGGTAACATTCCTAAACCAATAACAAGTGTTTTTGCAGCACTATAATAAATGGTTTTGTTAATAAAATACATATATGTATTAATGGTTATTAGGATCCCGTTGAGTGTCGCGTACATCAACTCGAGGGTCTTCATTTCCAGTGTGTTGATTTGACGATTGCACACAACTAACAGTGAGTTCATACCCCTACGCTTTTATGAATTTTTTAAACGTTTTCAAGGGGGATAAAAGCCAAACACAAATTATTTTGTGAACCAAAACAAAAGAATTTCAACAAGTTTAAAACTTATACAATTGATACAGTCAAACGACTTCCCACATTTTATAAAATATTTAGATATTTTATCCCTTTTGTACTATGTTGAGCATAAGGGAAACTTTCAACTTGAGAACATAATTGCATAGTTTTCAGAACAATTCACAAACCAAGTACATAACATTTCAAGCAAACTATAATGGGTATAGTTTGGGGGAATTCATTACATAGTTTTTACAGATTCACACTATATATATGGGCAAATATATAAACTATGACAACTTTAGGTTATGATATTCATTACTACGTTTGGATAACAAGAGTATAACACCAAATAATTATTTAAGTATAATTATTAATACTCTACCAAGTATACAAACGGTTTTAATTATGAGAAAACAATACGTAACTACACGTAAACTAGTTAATACAGGATTGTGAGACAACTCTTCAATTGTACCTTTCGAGGTACTGGTAAAATCTTCAATCTTTAGTGTAACCAGAGTCTCCTGGAGGGAGAGCGTGAGATTTGTGAATAGATCTATTCGGGACTGAAAATCCCACACCTAAACTACTAGCTACAGTTAAGCAGGCATGCATGGGGTGACAAAATCATATCGTATGATGCTTGAAGAATGTCACTGAGGTCATTAGTCATATCAAGCATGATTATACGAACTCACAATAGTATAACTAACCTATGTTTACGGGATTTCATTCTTCATTTGTTTTATTTTAATTAATAGAACTACTATACATTAACACTGGAGGATTCCAGGGATACAATACTCGATTTTATTTTAAATAATAAAACTACTATACATACTGGTGGTAGCCAGGGTTTTCAAACAGAACATATAACCAGGGTTTTCAAACAGAACATATATCCAGGGTTTTCAAACAAAACATATAGCCATGGTTTTCAAACAGAACATACTATACATACTGGTGGTAGCCAGGGTTTCCAAACAAAACATACTATACATACAAGTGGTAGTCAAGGTTTTCGAACAGAATACGGTAACGAACATACATGTTAAAAAATATTGGATTTTCATGGGAAACATGCATACATTTTTACAGAATTCAATGACTAGTATTCACTACAAAAAAAAACATTCTTATGAACTCACCAATTTTATGTTGATACTCTTTCAAAAATCGCTTGTATTTTCAGAAAATTAGTAAACAGGTAATCCTGCAGCATTTTGAGAAGAGGGAGCGTATAGAGACACGTCTTTTACTTATTTTTTTTCGTAATTTTGATGTATACAAACTATGTATCAAACAAATGTAATTATTCATATCTTAATGTAATGGTTATGTTTACTTTGATAACTATGATGCAATTGTTGTTATACTATACATGATGTCCTCCACCCCCGAACGTTTCTGCCGTTTTGGTTTGGGGGTGTGACAGATTGGTATCAGAGCTATTGTTTATAGTGTACTAAGTATACCAAACCTTACATGGTATACAACTATAAACACTAAGGGCTGAAGTGCTCTGAACTAAAAGTATACTTTTGAAAATATAAGTATTTTATAAGAAGTATACAAGTATACATACATACCAGAAACAATATCATAAGTAGAACAAAACAAAAGTATTTGGATGTTGAACACTGCGGTTAAACCTGGATAGTTATGTAATCATGTCTAGGATCAATATAGCCTAATCAACTATATTTATTTGAGATGTGACCAACATGTGTTTGGGAGTGACCTTGGTGTTACAACAAGCCGAAAACTTACCAAGCTATATACATCAAGATATCGATAGAATAGAGCATACAACTTAAAATACTATAGGAGTAGTTTAGCTAGATCTGAATACAGTGTAGAGATTCATTCCAAGTGTTGCTACTTATTTCTTCTTAGCGATAATATACTTGCATTGGTAACCTTTCTTTGTTTATCCCTGAATAGAACACTTTATCTATCAGGCTGAGATATATCTTGTTTCATATCTCTTGATTTAAAGATATAGGGGACTTATCATCCTATTCTTCCTGATTATTTTTAAAACAAGATGCCTCCCAGGAAGAGACCCAATAGAAAGAACATCAATCCCTCGACGGATCCGATGCCACCGCCTCCTCAGTTCGATCCTGCCATGTTCTATGCCGTAGTCACGGCTGTTGTGGCTGCCGCAATGTCATAGATAAATTTTGGCAGCTCTATCGGGTCGGGAAGTGGTACCCATCCCCAAAATCTCGAGGGTAGCCAGGGACACCAGAAGGAGTGTTCCTTCAAAGATTTCATGAATGCGAAGCCTAAATCCTTCGACGGCAATGGATGAGTCATTGCCCTGACCTGGTGGTTCGATAAGATCAAATCGATTTTCGAGATTTGTGCTTGTTCTGATGCCAGCAAGGTAAAGTTTGCTCCCTGCACCTTCACCGATAGAGCCCTGACTTGGTGGAATAGCCGAGTCAAATCCCTAACTCTGCCTGTAGCCAATGCCATGGGTTGGGAGAGTTTAAAGGAACTTGTGCTTGCTGAGTACTGTCCAAGAGGTGAAATGCAGAAGTTGGAGCACGAGCTTTGTAACCTGAAGATGAAGGGTCCCGACATTCCCTCCTATACAGCTAGATTTTGTGATCTGGCTCTTCTTTGTTCCGGAATGGTCACCCCAGAAAGCAAAAAGATAGAGAGGTACATTTGGGGATTGACACCCCCAACTCAAGGAAATGTTTTGGCTGCTAAACCTCTCACATTCAACAGAGCCAAGTGTTTAGCGCAAACTCTCATAGATGACGGGGTTGATCTTGATGCATTGGCAACCGTTCCCGAACCACAAAAGGCGAGTGGTGGGAAGAAAAAGTTTCAAAATAAGTGTAAGGGCCACCCTTCACAGGAACCCTCCAAGAAACAGCAAGTAGTGGTAGTTCATGTTGCTACCACTCCCACCAACCTTCCATGCAACTTAAGAACCTACCAGTAGATATGCTGGTACCCTTCCTTGGTGCGACAAGTGCAATTATCAACATCATGGTCCATGCTATGAAATGTTGTGCAACAGTTGTGGCAAGAAGGGGCACACAGCTCGAGTTTGCAAGACACCAACCCAACCAACCAATCAGGCTCCTGTAGCGGGTGTTAGTCAAGCATTTTATGGTTGTGGGAAGATCGGGCACTTCAAGAGGAATTGTCCCAAGGCAACAACAGCTGGCTACACAGGGAGAGTGCTAGCGATGGGCCAATAGGAGGTAGTTGCTGATCCCATCGTTGTTACGGGTACATTCCTCCTTGCCAACTCTTATGCATGCATTCTTTTCGATTATGGTACGGAGAGAAGTTTTGTTAGTCATGCATTCAAGCATATTCTCAAGCATAAATCCCAACCTTTAACTAAAATACTTACCGTCGAGATGGCTAACGGAAAGAAAGAGAACACTAACAACGTATTCATAGGATGTAGCCTTACCTTAAACGATCATTCCTTTCCAATCGACCTTATGCTAGTTTCCATAAAAATCTTCGACGTCATCATTACCATGGTTTGGTTAAGCCCCAATCATGCTGGTATCCTTTGTTATGAAAAATCCATTCGCCTCGACCTTCCCTCTTGCGAAGCCCTCATTATCTATGGTGATAAACTTAGCTCAAACCTGCGTATCATTCCATGCTTCAAAACCCATAAATATTTGCGAAAGGAGTGATATACATTCCTAGCACATATCATTTGAGAAGCAAGAAGTTAAAGAACTCGAGAGCATCCCCGAAGACTGCAACTTTTCGGATGTCTTCCCCGAAGATCTTCCCGGAATCTATCCCGAGCGCCAAGTCGAGTTCCGAATCGACTTAATCCCCGGAGTTATGCCCATATCTAAATCCCCATACCGTCTAGCACTGGCAGAACTGCAAGAGTTATCCAGTCAGCTCAATGAACTACTCAGAAAAGGGATTCATCAGACCGAGTTCCTCACCCTGGGGAGCCCCTGTCTTATTTGTGAAAAAGAAGGATGGATATTTTTGGATGTGTATTGATTATCGTGAACTGAACAAGCTTACCATCAAAAATCGTTATCCTCTTCCCCGAATTGATGACCTCTTCGATCAACTCCAAGGAGTCGGCTATTTCTCAAAGATAGACATGAGATCAGGGTACCATCAGTTACAAGTCCATGAGGGTGATGTCCCTAAGACATCATTTCAGACTCGATATGGTCACTACAAGTTTGTAGTAATGCCCTTTGGTCTAACCAACGCACCGGCGTTATTCATGGATCTAATGAATTGGGTGTGACGCCCTTTCCTAGACAAGTTCGTAATCGTGTTCATTGATGATATACTTGTCTACTCTCGGAGTGAGGAAGATCATAGACAACACTTGAGGCTAGTATTAGAAACTCTAAGGGCGGAGAAGCTGTATGCGAAATTCTCTAAGTGAGAATTCTGGATCCGAAAGGTAACTTTTCTCGGTCACGTGGTTAGTGAGGAAGCCATACACGTGGAACCTTCCAAGATCAAAGTGACAGATAATTGGTCAGCACCGAAGACGCCCACAAAAATCCATCAATTCTTGGGTCTCGTTGGCTACTATTGCAGATTTATCCAGAATTTCTCCAGGATTGTTAAGCCTTTAACCACCCTGACTCAGAAAGGTGTACCATTTTGTTGGGGAGAAAAGAAAGAAATTGCGTTTCAAACATTAAAGCAGGCTCTGTGCGGTGCACCTATCTTATCTCTTCCTGAAGGGACGAAGGACTTCATAGTCTACTGTGATCCATCCAATCAGGGCCTAGGCTGTGTGCTCATGCAGCGATGAAAGGTTATTACCTATGCCTCAAGACAGCTGAAAGAACACGAAGTCAATTATACTACCCACGACTTGCAGTTGGGAGCAGTGGTCTTCGCATTAAAGATATGGAGACATTATTTCTACCGAACCAAGTGCACTATCTTCACTGACCATAAGAGTTTGCTGCACATTTTCGATCAGAAAGAGTTGAGCATGAGACAACGACGATGGGTGGAGCTACTCAATGATTATGAGTGTGAGATACGCTATCATCCAGGCAAAGCCAGTGTGGTAGCTGATGCCCTCAGCCGGAAAAAATACTCAGGTCGTAGAGGGAAGGCACTGATAATGACCATCTATTCCCATTTATCCGCTCAAATGAGAGAGGCTCAGCTGGAAGCCTTGAAACCAGAGAACATGTCAGATGAAGCCTTAAGGGGAATGGAAATGAACTTAGAGATCAAGGGAGACGGAGTTCACTATTTCATGGACCGGATCTGGACCCCAAAGTTCGACGGTTACAGGGAGGTTGTCGTGAACGAATTTCACAAGACTATATACTCCGTTCATCCAGGTTCGGATAAGATGTACCTGGATATCAAAAAGTTATATTGGTGGCCAAACATGAAAGCATAAATCGCTACTTTCGTGGGCAAGCGCCTAACTTGCGCCAAGGTGAAAGTTATCAAAAGCCCTCAGGTCTACTTCAGTAGCTAGAAATACCTGAGTGGAAGTGGGAAAGGATTATAATGGATTTCATCACTAAGTTGCCCTATTCTCTGAGTGGGTACAATACCATCTGGGTAATTTTCGATCGACTGACTAAATCCGCCCACTTCCTGCCACTCAAAGAGACATTCAAGATGGAGAGACTTACACAAATCTACATCCAAGAGATAGTTCATCTGCATGGTGTACCTGTGTCCATTATCTCCGATCGGGATAGCAGATTCACCTTGAGATTTTGGCAGTCACTTCAGAAGGCTCTTGGAACTAAGCTGGATATGAGCACATCTTACCATCCACAGACATACGGGCAGAGTGAAAGGACCATTCAAACATTGGAATACATATTGAGAGCGTGTGTCATAGACTTTGGTAAGTCATGGAACACCCATTTATCTTTGGTTGAGTTCTCCTACAGCAACAGGTAACAGACCAGCATCAAGGCTACGACTTTTGAAGCCCTCTATGGTCGTAAGTGCAGATCCCCTCTGTGCTTGGTTGAAGTGGGCGACACGCAACTAGTTAAAGGTCAAGTCCCCGATATAACTCTCACATGCCCAGAAATTATCCGAGAAACTATATAAAAGATCATACAAATTCAGGAACGACTAAAAGCTTCAAGAGATAGACAAAAGAGCTATGCTGATAAAAGACGAAAGCCTTTAGAGTTCCAGGTTGGTGACCGTGTTCGTTTGAAGGTCTCACCCTGGAAAGGCATGATACACTTTGGAAATCAAGGAAAGCTGAATCCGAGATTCATAGGACCATTATAGATCCTCGCTAGGATCTGTCCCGTAGCATACAAACTTTAGTTACCCCAAGAACTTAGCAATATTCATCCTGTCTTCCACATCTCGAACCTTAAAAAGTGTCTATCTGACGAAACCCTTGTAATCCCTCTTGATGAGATCGAGATCAACGAGAACCTCAACTTCGTGGAAGAACCAGTCGAAATCATGGAACGGGAAGTCAAGCGAACAAAACAAAATCGCATACCGATAGTGAAGGTCCGCTGGAATGCCAAGCGGGGACCTGAATTCACTTGGGAGCGATAAAATTCCATGAAACAGAAATACCCTAATCTTTTTCCGATTCCATGATTTATATTCTGAGTTTGATTTTCGGGACGAAATTCCCTCTAATGGGGGAATGATGTGACAACCCGAATGTTTTTCCATTAATGTTAGCTCGATTATGTTAATATAGTATAAATTTTATTTAATTCTGTCAAATTCTTATTATTTGGAAAATCATTTAAGTTATATAATTGAATTTTCTTTTATGACTCGGAACCAAAAATCACGTGAAAACCAGAGTTCCTTCAAAAATCAGCGAAAATCCGGCCTGATTGGTGTTCACGGTCGTGAACCCGATCACGACCGTAAACCCGTTCATGGTAGGACCCCACCACCGACCACTCCCCCAACCTATATATACGTGACTCCCACCCTTATTTGAACTTTTCTGGATGCAAACACACTTTCTCTCTCTAAAAACCACTACCCGAAAACACAAGGATATACAAGATTTCTCTTCATCTATCGTTATATCCGCCTTGAAACTCATTTTCAAGCATCAAATCATCAGTTTCTCATCGAGATCAAGTGTTGTTGTTCTTGAGTTTATGGTCGTACACCCTTCAAAAGTTCATATTTCCTTCAAGAACATCGTTCACAGCCGTAAACCCTTCAAGGGTCTATTCACGATCGAGAATAGTTCACGGCCGGAAACCCTTTACGGCCGCAAACTCCTTCGCGTCGTGAATCTTGGCCGCAAATCCAATTTTCCACCTCTATCGAGTCTCAGTAACATTCCTAAACCAATAACAAGTGTTTATCTAGCACTATAATAAATGGTGTAAGGGTAGTTTGGTTAGAGTCGAAGTCTAATATGCACTCTTCGTATGTTTTGTTATCTATTTTACAAAGGCATATTATTCGAAGCTTTGATGTCTAGTCCTTAGTATATTTTTAGTACGCTTTTATTCTCCTATAAATAGGAGTCTTTACTAGAGTTAGATAAGGTTTTTACAGTCTTGTCTACTTTTGCACTCTGTAAACCTAAAGCGTAATATTGAGCTGAATCAAGATCTTATTTACATCGGTGTTCAATCTTTCATACAATTTTTGATTACATACTCTGATTAATATTCAAACTCGATTCTTAGATTCTAAAATTGGTATTAGAGCATGAATCATATCTCTGATCTGATTTTCATCCTTTCAAAAGTTTTTAAATCAATTTTTTGGTTTAAAAGTTTCCACACTTTTTGAAAAGTGAAAAGTTCATTGGATCTAAGTCTGTGATTCGATTCTGCACTTGAATTGTTGAATCGAGTGTTCTGCTAGTTGTTTCAATTTGAATCAACTAGTTTGTTGTTAAAAATCTCAAGTTTTCTTCAAAATTCTCAAAGTTTTCTTCCGTACAACAATTGCGTCCACTACTAGAAAAACAGCCTTTTACGACGCTCATTGCGCGTCGTAAAAGGCTCAGACGACGCGCAAATGCGCGTCAAGGAAGGCCCTGTCATAAAGAGAGACGACGCGCATTTACGACGCTCATTTACGACGTGCAATTATGACGCGCGTTTACGACACGCAATGCGTATCAAGGAAGGCCCTGTCATAAAGGAAAACGACACGCATTCGCGTGTCGTAACCTTACGACGCGCGTGTTAATGACACGCAATGCATATCAAGAAAGCCACTGTCAAGAAAGGCCATGTCATAAATGAAGACGACACACATTTTTGCGTATCATAATTTTAAATGTTTAAAAAAATATTATTTATAGATTTACTTATTTTCAAATTAAATTTGTATTTAATGTTTCATAATAGAAAATAAAATATCATATACAAAAAATAGAATCCATTGCATAAATTTAACGTCATACAAATAATCGTTCCATGGAAAGATAAAACAAATCAATAGAAGTTGTAACAAAAGTTTACAAACGAATTAGATACAAAAAATACAATCCATTGCCCCTTTGCTTATTTAAGATCAACCTGCAAGTAGCTAACTAATCTGTACAAATTCACCCTTGTTTCTAATCATTTTCTTAAATACTTTACAAACTTAATTCATCCATAGTACCTGAACTATAGTTGCAGCCTTGTTTCTTCTTTTTCTGAACTCATCTCTTGGAACCATTGCTCTAAGCCTAGTCTGAATAGATACAACAGCTAGCTGTTTCCAGATGAAATCAGATATAAAATATGGAGCCAAACAAACCATACCTTTGGTGACACTATAAACAGACCCAACAGAAACGTGAACAAGACGTGCAACAGATGAAATCAAAACAATGTTTCTAGCTCCAGAAGCTTTTAAAAGATCATTAAACTAAAATCATTAATTAAAATTTGGGTTATATATTATAATGCTTACCTTTTTGTGTAAAGATCTTTCATAAGTTGATTAGCAATACCATCTTGCAACAAATCCTTATGAAGAAGAAGTGTTTCCAATTTAAAAAAATAAAAAATAAAAAATAGAAAATAGAAAACATCATACAGTGTTTTTAAAAAAATGAATACCATAGCATTACATGTAGATGGGTAACTTGTTTTTGAATCCAAAACTATGTTTTCTGCCATTTCTATATCGACAGATTTGTCAAGACAGACATGACAAATTCAAATTGAAAGTTTAAAAAAAAGATTTATGACATCATCGATGATGTCATCATTAGAAATTAAGATTTAAGATCTAAATAGCATGACCTAGAACAGGAATTTTGATTGAAGATTTAATTTGGGAAACAAGATTGTTGCTGCCTCTTGGAATCACAAGATCGATTACATCATCAAGCTGCAGTGGAATTAGAAACGGAAATGGAATTGGAATCATGTATTCCGGTTAAATATATAAATAAGATTTCAAACCTTAAGGAGTTGAGGAATTTGTTCTCGAGAAGTCACAAGTGTAATAAGCTCTTTACCAATTGTTTTCATTACTGAAGTAATAATCATGAAATTTGAAAAAAAAAAAAAAAAATTAGCAACAATGAGTTTCGAAATTTAGACTGGTTGAATTTACTAAATTAACCTTGTGCAAGATAGCATTGGATCGTTTGGCTTCTTTTCCCCCTTCAAGTAGAATCCCATTTCCAGTTCTAATAGCCAATGATGCTATCTGTTAAAATTATATAAAAAATAAAAAATCAAAGACTTGAATTATTATAAGTGAAATAATAAAGGAGTATGAGATTAACGATTGTTATACAAATTTTCACAAAAAATCACCTGAATTATCACATGAACAAATATCTGACTTAGAATGATGAACAACTATTGTCTATAGTAGTTGTCGGATCTAATTATGAGAACATAATGTTAAATTTCAATGATATTAATCATTAGAGGAGGAAATTAAAAAGATGTATATTATTTTAAGCATATGTAATTGGTTATAATGTAAACAAAATAACATGATACAAGAAGGAAGACATGTCTGCAACATCTAAAAGGGAGAAAAACCTGAGCAGCAGCCATGTAGCTACTGAGATGATGAATTAGTGAAGCACAACTAGAGGAATTAATCAAGACTAGTGTATTTGGTAGAGAATGGTTGTATATAAATAAGCAAAAAGGCACGGTATGGTGTGGGTTGGTAGTAAGAAGCAAAGGAATATTACCAAAACGCCCACTGCTAGATATTAAATGGTCTGAACCCAAACCAGATTTCAAGAATGCACTTGACCATATGTTGCCATAACCACTTGACCAGTCAGAGTTGTATCCTCTAAAGCCGCCACTTGCCTGTATGTATTGCAATTACAAGTAACAATATTAAAAGTTTCTCGTTCTATTTCAAGTGGAAAAGTTGCAAGGGTAATTATTCCCTTTCTTCAACTTCACCTTGCAAAAAATTAGATTTATATATTTATTGGATTTCATTATCCCTGTTCTATAGTATTTTTGTATATGATCCAAAAGGAATAATTCTTTTTTGGCCTTCTTTGTTAAAAAAAAAGGACGTTAAGTCTATATCCTCTTTTGGTCTACACTTTTTCCTTTAACTGGTTTCCTATTTCCCAGGTTTCTTCTAAACGAAACAAAATAGGGGAAAAACAAAAGGAAGATACTCTATTCATTCTCTTGATATTGTGTCTGGAATGATACACAATACTGTATCAGCAAATGAATCCAAGGTAAAAGTTCATTTTTGAGATTTTTCTTCTATTTTCTTTGGTGATTTCATATAAATAATTTAGAAAGGTAACAAAAGAAGTAAACTAACCTTATCATGGAAACTGTCTAAAGGTCCGTTGTTGATTTGGGAGATCAAAGGATTCACTAATTCCAAATTTTCCCCTGCAAGTGAAAGGGCTACCAACTTCCTCTGACTATTAGCTAGTTTATCGCTTAATGTTTGAGTCATGAAGGATGCCGAATTGATTGTGTCATGTGAACAGTCAAAAGGGTAAAATAGTAAATAATGATTACAGAAAGAACAAAAATGAAGGTCATGACTTTTTAGTTTTTACCCTCAAAGCAATTATTAGAGGAAAATGAGTTGACTCGGTTTGCTGAAGAGCTGCAGCTGTGTGTTCCAGCATTCCCTTTTAAAATGATGCATCAACAGAACACTCCATAAATGACTTATTTGATCAAACAACCTGAAGATATTTTGAGAAATAAAATGTTGTTAAAGGAAGGGATGGATGTAGGATATTGTTTTTTTATATCTAAACACTCCATAAGCTTGAACTTGTTTTTTATATCTAAATTTAGTTTAAAATTTTTTAACAAGTGCGTATCTGGAACCGGAACTGGTTTTGTCGGTTCCGAGGGCACATGGGTATCGGTTTCAGAAGTGAATCGAGCAAGTCCAAAATCAGCAATATGAATAAATTAAGTTAAAAATGTTCATTTCACTAAACATATATTATTATTATACAAGCAGTTTCTACCTTTGGCTCAAAATATAACTTCAAACCACCATTAGGCATCGTAAATGAGCACTTTTTGGTGTATATTATTCAACATTGTTCCCTGTAGTTATTTAGAATGATAAAAAAAATTAACAATCTAATGATCTTTATTAAATTATATGTGAATTAAATATTTACATGATCAGCTACTGCCTGTCTGTTATATCCGACACCTAGTTATTTCCGGTACCTAGTTATATCCAGCAGTTGACACCTATTAAACTGCAAAAGAACCACAACATAAGCTTTCTATAGCTATTTATTTTACCATGATGAGGATGAATTTTTCACAGCTTTGCACAATTCATACTAATACATGTGTAATGCTAAAAAAAGGGAGAGAAATAACAATTACCGGAAGAGAACAATGTTGGTCACATGGGACATCTTCTTCATCTGTCATGCTCTAGGTACCTGGTTAAAAAAAACTGATAGTCCAGAATCTATGTACCCTTGCATTGATTGGAAGAATCTTCATAATCCTACTACACACAAACAAATAGTCAATAATATGAGCTACCATATGTGTATGCTATCCACTTCCTTTTCACTAAAGAAATCGATGTGTAGACATTTAAACAAACAGTTGGCGTGCAACTAAAAATCACCCAAATTAGAGAAAACACTTATATTAATTAAACAATACGATGTTGATAGCAAAGTTAAAACAAAATACAAATTAGAGCGCACATAATCAAAATCCGAAAATGAAATCACCTTCAAGGGAATAGTGGAGGCATAAGATGTTGACAGAAAAGATGAGTGAATGGGTGGATTGGGCAGAACTGTAAGATCTCATGGTAGGGAGGTGATGAACGGATGGCATGAGTCCTAGAAAATCCAGACCACTGTTTGGTGATGCTGGAGCACAATAGCCCTTAAACAGAAACAAAATATTTTAGCTCCACCAATATACTACAAAAGTAAACAATAATAATAATAATAAATAAATAAATCACCTTTGATTTAATAAAGCTTCACGATCCTTCCTGTCTAAGGTAAACCATGGATCATGACCCCATTTTCTTTTAAATGTTTGATAATCGGTGTGGTGGTTGATATCCTCACAATCCCTTAACAACCTTCAAACACCACCATACAGCCTCACCTGTAAATAAAAAAAAGATAAATAATAAGAATGGAGAATAAGAGACTGCGATACGCAAAATCTGAACAGGCATATATAGTGCTTTCATACTTATGTAGTAGTGGTGGTCGAACATTGGTCATATTCTCGCTAACCCTACCCACCTCAATTCAATGATGAATCATAACAAAGGAAAAAACATCAATGATGCTTATGTTGTAGAGAGCACTACTTTACGTTTTGAAAAAAAGCCCTAGAATCGTCCCTTCAATTTTGTGTGTGTGTTTGAGAGAGAGAGAGAGAGAGAGAGAGAGATAGCGATAAGTCTGTGCGTGTGTGAGAGTCTGGCATATGTAGAATAGGGTTCTTGAAAAAAGTAGTAGAATCGTCCCTTCAATCATCCCTTGCCTCTATTTCACGTATTTGGATTCTTTATACTGATCGTTATCATCGTTGGCGTGAGGCATTTGATCATGAAAGCCAGAGCAATTATGCTATGAAGACGAAGGCCCTAGGGCTTTTTCTTGCTAATCGGAAGAGGCGGGGGGTTTTAATTTTTGGCATCCAATAGGCGGGTGAAATCCCGCTTAAAATGCGTGTTTCATTAAAAAATTATAAAGCGACATACTTAGATGACACACATCTAATGAAAGGCGCCCTCCGCATTTTCTTTTTTTTCTTTTCCGATAGTAATTTTAAGGCGCGCACAAATGCGTGTCTTCTATCCTTCAAAATTTTGAAAACTGACATTATTTTTTAGGGCACACACAAATGAGTATCCTCTATCAACGCGTGTCATTGTTTGCGCGTCCTTAAAGGCCTATTTTCTAGTAGTGGTCATTCGATATTAATTCCATGACTTCACTCTCTCATTTGTTGGGGTCATCAACAAAAATTCCAATGCTAATCCCTGAGTATTATGATCAGTGGGCTGATTGTATGGAGGATTATCTCAATGGTTTAGATGAAGAATTGTGGACGTGTATTTTTGCTAATATCAATCCTCCATCAAATGTTCAACCACTTGGAGCATCTTCTGCAAGTTCTGGAGTAGAGAATCAAACTGAGCGTATGAAAATGCTAGAGAAGAGATGCATGAGAGAGTTGCGACGAGCTTTGCCTCCAGTTGTTTACAACTATGTGATGAGTTGTAAAACTGCAAAGGAAATCTGGAACAATCTAAAGGACAAATTTCAAGGAAGTGAGAAGACAAGAGTTAGTTCTGTGAAACAATCCTTGGTTGAATTGAAAGACTTCGAACAGAAAGAAAGTGAAACTATTGAGGTGTATTATGATCGTCTGAATGAATTGGATGCAACCAATATGGAATCACCATATTAGTCATGGAGTTCAATATCATCTTTGTTATGGGTCTGAGAAAGGAGTGGCGAAATGTCTGCATGATGGTCAAAAATCAACAGAGCTTTGATACATCAACTTTGAATGATGGGTACAATCAGTTAAAATCACACGAAAATGAAGTGAACGAAATTGCTGAAGAAACGAAGGCAAGTTTGGGAGCTCCATTGGCTTTGGTTTCAAAAATGATTGAGAAAGAAGTTCATGAGAAAAGTGATTCTGATGGAGAAGAAGGATTCATCATGAATTCTGATGATGAAGCAATAGCCTTTTATTCAAACAATCGTGTCAAAAATTTCTTCAAAACCATTCAATTCGAAGATTAAGTCAACTGAGATTAAAGGAAGTTTTGTGAATAAAACTACAAGTGATGAGAAGAACAAGGAAGAGAAGAAGGATGCGAAGATTGTTGAGGGAAAGATTGAGAAGAAGTTGAAAGGAGATGATGGAGTAGATTGTTACTACTGTAATGGGGCTAATCATCTAGCCAATGATTGCATGTTGAGGAAGAAAGATGAGAAGAAGAATAAGGTAAAATATGAAGCTTATTATGCTGAAAGACTGGAAGAGGTTCGTGCGAAGGTGAAAAACTTGTCATTGGTTGCCATGGGAGAACAAGAAGATGATGGAACTTATCAAGTCTGGTCATCTGGATCAGATGATGAAGAGATGCAAAATCCAACACATGGAGCAATGTTTGCAAAGATGGAGGAGGAATCTGATGAGGAAGCATACGAAGTAAAAGGAAGATGCTTCGTATCAAAGGCTGCAGACAAATCTCCAATGACAACAAAGGTACGTAACATTATTGAATCTTTTAATATTCCAGTACATGCTTATAATTCTGAATTGGTGTCTTTTGATGAAACTGTTACTTATTTTGATTCAATTGTGGTGTCTGCTAGCAATGAGGCTAAGAAGCTTTCTATGCAGTTGTTAGAGACAGAGAAGAAGTTAGATTTGAAAAACACGAAAGTATATTGTTTAGAACTTCAGATTACAAACATTATGGTTGATAGGGATAATTTTCGAAGTGAAATAAAATTGATGTTAGCACAAAGAAACATTTACTGTAATTCAGCTAAGAGATTGTACGGGAAATTAACAAAGTTACATCATTCTTGTGAGATAATTAAAGAACAACATAGAAATTTATTGCCTTTTTTAGCTTACGAAAGAGTTAAGGTAGATAATATTTCATATGATTGTGAGAAAGAAATAGTTGAATTTGACAAAGTTCCTGATGATAGATATAGATATGGAATAGTCAAAGTAGATGAATGTCTTGATGCTACTGAATTAGTTGAAATTGTAAATGATACTTTGACTAAGTCTGAACAAATTCACATTTTGAAAAAGACTAAAACTTCAACATCTGATGCTCAATGTAATTTTGCTGATATTGAAGATAATTCTGACAATATCAGTGAAATTAGTCATCTTGAGGATGTTGATTGTTCTCAGTTGTCTATTATTAATGTTGCATCTTCATCTAAAGGGAAAGAAAAAGTTAATGATTTGTTGGTTAAGAATGATACTAATCAACCCTCAACTTCTAAAGTTTGTGATTTGGACTTTGTGGAAATCAGAGACAGTCAAACAGATGATAGTGATGATGAAAAAGATGAGAAACATTCGAAGGAAAAGGAATTTTCAAAGAATGAAGAAATTCCTCGAATTGTAGTTGACCAAGTGTATGGTTATACACAAAAGTATGAAAAAGTGTTGAAAGAACAAGGTGCTCATTACCTTGAAACAAATACTGTGCTGTATCCAATTTTCAAGTGTACAGATGATGTTGTGTTTCCAAACCAAGTGTTCGTAACAACTGGAAACATTGAAAATGTCAAACCAGAATTCAAGAAATTGGTGGAACAAGACAATTTGAAAACATTCGATGAAGGGTTCTTCTCAAATCAAAGCACAGTTGAAAGCAACCTAACAAAGAATTCATATATTTTCCAAAGACAAAAATCTCAGAGAAAATGGGTTGAAAAATCAAAAATTGAGAAAGAAGTCACCAAACCAATTTTTGAGGAAACGAAAAGTGGGGTCAAATTAAATTCAAAGGAATTCAAAGAACAAATTGAAAAAATTTCAAAAGAAAATAATGTTTCAAAAAGACAAGCAAGAAAGAAAATATTCTGGCAAACAATCGAGTCTCGAAAAACGTCAACTGAACACATATAATAAATGGTTTTGTTAATAAAATTCATATATGTATTAATGGTTATTAGGATCCCGTTGAGTGTCGCGTACATCAACTCGAGGGTCTTCATTTCCAATGTGTTGATTCGACGATTGCACACAACTAAGAGTGAGTTCATACCCTTACGCTTTTATGAACTTTTTAAATGTTTTCAGGGGGGATAAAAGCCAAACACAAATTATTTTGTGAACCAAAACAAAAGAATTTCAACAAGTTTAAAACTTATACAATTGATACAGTCAAACGACTTCCCACATTTTATAAAATATTTAGATATTTTATCCCTTTTGTACTATGTTGAGCATAAGGGAAACTTTCAACTTGAAAACATAATTGCATAGTTTTCAGAACAATTCACAAACCAAGTACATAACATTTCAAGCAAACTATAATGGGTATAGTTTGGGTGAATTCATTACATAGTTTTTACCGATTCAGACTATATACATGGGCAAATATATAAACTATGACAACTTTAGTTTATGATATTCATTACTACGTTCGGATAACAAGAGTATAACACCAAATAATTATTTAAGTATAATTATTAATACTCTACCAAGTATACAAACGGTTTCAATTACGAGAAAACAATACAGAACTACACGTAAACTAGTTAACATAGGATTGTGAGACAACTCTTCAGTTGTACCTTTCGAGGTACTTGTAAAATCCTCAATATTTAGTGTAACTAGACACTCCTAATGGGAGAGCGTGAGATTTGTGACTAGATCTATTCGGGACTGACAATCCCACACCTAAACTATTAGCTACAGTTAGGCAGGCATGCCTGGGGTGACAAAATCATATCGTACGACGCCTGAAGAACGTCGCTGAGGTCATCAGTCATATCAAGCATGATTATACGAACTCAGAATAGTATAACTAACCTATGTTTACGGGACTTCATTCTTTAGTTGTTTTATTTTAATTAATAGAACTACTATACATTGACACTGGAGGATTCCAGGGACACAATACTCAGTTTTATTTTAAATAATAAAACTACTATACGTACTGGTGGTAGCCAGGGTTTTCAAACAGAACATATAACAATGGGTTTCAAACAAAACATATAGCCATGGTTACAAACAGAACATATAGTCAGGGTTTTTAAACAGAACATACTATACATACTGGTAGTGGCCAGGGTTTCCAAACAAAACATACTATACATACAAGTGGTAGTCAAGGTTTTCGAATAGAACACGGTAACGAACATACATGTTAGAAAATATTGGATTTTATTGGGAAACATGCATACATTTTTACAGAATTCAATGACTGGTTTTCACTAAAAAAAAAAATAAATAAATAAAAATTCTTATGAACTCACCAGCTTTATGCTGATACTCTTTCTAAAATCGCTTGTATTCTTAGGAAATCAGTAATCAAGTACTCCTGCAGCATTTTGAGAAGACGGAGCATATAGAGACACATCTTTTACTTATTTTGTCATACTTTTGATGTATACAAACTATGTATCAAACATATATAATTATTCATATTTTAATGTAATGGTTGTGTTTACTTTGATTACTATTCTGCAATTATTGTGATAGTATACATGACGTCCTCCACCCCCAGACGTTTCCAATGTTTTGGTTTGGGGGTGTGACACACCTGCCATGGATTCAATCCTCCTTCCTTAAGCACATACCTATACATCCTCCCGCCTTTCACCTCGCTTCATCCACCAATAACCCAAGTCTCATGTGTCCGCACTGCGGATCTCAATCACTAGTTATCTAACCGCACTTTGAACGGATCGTTGATCCTCTCAACAGAATACTAAGTTCTCCCCCACTCGTGGTTCGAACCATCACCAATTGGTATACCAACAATCTACTCCATAGACTGTTTCACCAGGTATATCACACTTGACTCTTGGAACGTTCCATATAATCATTTCAATGATCTTCCCGATGGAACTAAGCAACTCTAAATATCCTGTAACTCAGACAAGAGTCTCAGAATCATCCTAACGTGACTGCCTCTAGTCATCTTGAAGCCTCACACCGATATACCACCGGATACCCCAACTGTTCAGAATTAGTCATGATTCTCGGTCCGGAAATAATTCACTATCACACACTTCATTTTTTACTGTTCGACCAACCTATCATTGTGGGAATCATCATAAAAGCAAGAGTCCCCACTCTCACAGTCGATACACAACGAAGACAACGAGGGTCGCCGCCCCGATATACTCCTCTTAACGACTTGAAACCGCACCTAAAAGTATGCCTCCATAAAAGGCACCTCCATGTTCTCTTCCATCATAGACCCACAATTAACTTTCTTATGGTATAAGAAATACCTCGCAGCAAACATACTGCCCAAAAATACCCTAGTAAAAAGGTTGCAACCCTATGCTAGCCCACGGGGTTTACCCTCTTACTCTAAGAACCGGACGCTCATCATCTCTTTTGCTTCTCCCAGGAGATGGGGACAACACAACTCTTGCCACAGAAGATCACACCTCATCTTTCAGTCGATTGCTAAACTTAGACTGTGATCCTCCAATGTAACGTCCGTAGTTTAGGGCTAGTCAATTTAGAGACGATAAGCATCAAAAATGACTTTTTGATGGAAGATTATTTAGATTGATTAATCTTAACTAAATTATAGTACATGTTACAAGGATTCCGTACATATAAAGAACATTGAAATCCGAGTTATAACGAAGAAGTTATGACTTGTCGAAGTTTCGCGACAGAACCGGCACAACACAGCGCGACGTAAATAGTGAATTTACGTTAGAGCAATATTTGGCCTTAGTGATCTAAATGAAAGTCGTATAATACGTTAAACTGAGAGTGTGCATAAAAATAATGCCCAAATCTGACTTCGTATGAGGAAGTTATGATTTTTCCGAAGTTTCGACTTAGCAGTATGCAGCCCTAATACTCAATTTGAGTCCGAGCGGTTTTTAGCCGAAACAATCTAAACGGAAATAGAAGATCTCGTCAATGGTAGTGCAACGGTAAAAGAACAGATGAAAATGGACGTCGGATGAAGAAGTTATGAATTTATAACGGAGTTTTCATGTCCCGGCCTACTAAAAATAATATATTTATAATATATTAAATAATAAATTAAAGATTAGCCAATGGAGTCTAAACGAGAGTTGTAGAACATAATCTCACCTATGCATGGATATAAAGAACATCGAAAATGGAGCTCGTATGCGAAAGTTATGAATTTATGAAGTTCGGAGCCGTGAACCCCAAGGCTGTGTCAAAGCTCACGCGGTGAACATATGTAGTTCATGAGGTGAGCCTAGCTCACAAGGTGAGCATTAGTGGCTCACGAGGTGAACAGATGATGGACGTCTTCCAAGGCAAGTGGCCATGACGAACGCAATGACGTATCGAGCTCACAAGGTGAGCATATGTAGCTCACGAGGTGAATATTAGAAACTCATGAGGTGAACCTAGAAAATTCACCCTATAAATAGAAATCAAGGGTCAGCCGATTTTGGTTACTCCTTCTCATCTCTCCCACTCCCGATACTCTCTCTAAGCCCTATTTTAACCCCCGAAGCCTCGGTGTCATCCCGAGACCTGAAGCAAGTCCTGAAGCCCGAAGATCCCTAGAAGAAAAGAATTCCCGAGCTGAAGCTCTGCCCGCAAGAAGGCAATTTTTGTGAAGATCTTCCATATCTACCGAAGAATACTACTTTTACAAGCCGTAGTGATGTCCGAGCATCCTCTAATCAAGTGAGTGTATAGTCACTTTCATCTTACACATAGATGTGAAGTATTTTATAAAATACGTGTGTATATATATTGTTGTTTATATGCGTAAGTGTGTGGTTATTATCTTCTAACACAAAGATATGGAGTATTTGCTATGAAATACGTGTTATGTGTTTATATATTGTTGTTTACTTGAGAAGGATGTTGAATGACTGTTTTTTACACGTTTTTAAATAGTTTTAAACTGTATATGTAATTTATATCTACAAATATGTTGGGTAGAACATGGGTAGATGAAATAGTTGGTGTGTGATGAAATAATGTGATAAGAGATAGGTGAGGATATAATGGTGATGATAATTAGGTGATGACAGATAGGTAATGAATTAAGAGTCAAGGCGATGTTGTGGCTGCGTATTCATGCGATGATAGTCTAACCCTTATTATGAATTACAAATCCAGACAATGTTGTGGCTGCGTATTCATGTGATGATAGTTTAAGCCTTATTATGAATTACGAGTCCAGGCGATGTTGTGGCTGCGTATTCATGCGATGATAGTCTAACCCTTATTATGAATTACGAGTCCAAGCGATGTTGTGGCTACGTATTCATGCGATGATAGTATAACCCTTATTATGAATTACGAGTCTAAGCGATGTTTTGTCTACGTATTCATGCGATGATAGTCTAACCCTTATTATAATTTACGATTCCATGCGATGTTGTGGCTGCGTAATCATGTGATGATACCCTAACCCTTACTAGACACATATTGAGGGAATGATCCCCGAATTAGTATTGTCTATGCGATGTAGGCCATGATCCTTAGGAAAAGTTCTTAGGAACAAACACATAAGGAAATAAGATGTAAGGAGATGAGAGGTAAATATGATATAGGAGATGACCATTAGGATAATATCTTTAGGGAAGATTAAACGAAGATAATGGGGATGGGTAATTGGAGTGATTGTTTGATAATTGAATATTGTAATTATATTATTGTGGGTTGAAAAGCCTATATGTTCACCAGGCTCCCAAGCCCGACCCACTCAATTTTCTTTGCATTACAGGTAATGGCACAAGAGTATAAGTTGGTGGACTTGACGAGATATTTTGGATTATAGATTAGTAGTTATAAATAACTGTTGTAAGGTCTATTTTATACTGTTTATGCTTTTGGTCTGTATTGGAACATGACATCCTGAGATTTTGTTATTTAATGAAAATACATTTCTTTAATATATGTTTTGATAAATGGTTATCATATTTTGTTTTCGGGACAAATTCCACAACTATTTTCCCTAAAAAGGATTACTCTGATTTTAAAACAAAGCATAAACAATCGGTCTTTTCTGGCCGTGAAATTGGGGATGTCACATCCAATAAGCATCATCTCTACTTATCCCTGAGTCTTGCGACTCCAACTGGCATCTCACCAAAAATCTCTTGGAAACTAACTCGATTTACCCCTCAAGGTATGTTCTATTAAGACTCGCTCAACATGGCCCACAGGCCCCACACTCTATCACATATGATCCAAGTTTAATCAATCACAATGGGATAACTGGTAAAACCAGAAGCACTAACCGCCACGAATCATGGTACTCAAACCATGTGATCACCTCTCAATCTACTACGAATCATGGTACCTGAATCATGTTATCTCCTCTCAATTTGTTGCGAATCATGGTACCCGAACCATGTTATCTCCTATCAATATGCTACTTAGAACCTCTGGAATTCTCCCTATTTTGAGTACAGGTACTCTGTTTTCAGTAGTACGGGCCCATACTACCTGCCACATCTACCCATACTTTCCACACAGATAGTCCCAGATTTCCTAAGTAGCTGCTCAACCTTCTCGATCACCAGTCCTGTTAAACTTGGTCGCTCCCCAACAAATACTCTCCTCTATCAACATACATATCTGACTAAGGTCACTCCTTAGGGTCTTCCTAGGTTCTCACACTTCTTTGCCGTCAGCTGCTGAAGAACTCCTTATGATGTCACTAATCTACCTCCTGAATATCGTCATATTCACTTAGTAGCTGACTCCCATCATCAGGAGTTCCACAAAGCACGAAGCTAGCAGAATTCGAGCATCAAATAATCTCCACCAGCATGTAAAACCACTCTAGGTTACAACTCAATTTGCTCTACTCACACTCAAAAGGTATCACCAAACTCAAGCAACCCTACCTCTCGCTGGTATCTAACTACTCCCTCAGTAGGCTTCTCCAATGCTCATCTAGGTTTCTCTCATAGATTACTCCTCTACTCAAAGCTCTCTCTAAAAGATTCCTGCTGGATACTCTTACTCCGCACATACTCAAAGTGTATCACAGACAACAAAAATTCCTAGGCTAAGGCATCACAAACCAGGAAACTCTACCCCTAATATATGAAATACATATCCTATCATCTAGCATGCATCACTAATATCTCAATAATTACTCATAACACAAATAAGTAAGGGTATTTTAAGAAATCAGTGTTCGGGCTCTGGCTGATTGCACACAATGCTCCTTCTTGTTTTCTCTTAGAAACTCTTGCATGTTTTAGAAAAATCATTTTTTTTTGTGAAATGTTTTCTCAAATTTTCAATTTGTGTCCAGACACACCCGAAGGTGCATCCGAATCCCTCAAACCAAGGCTCTGATACCAACTTGTAACACCGTAAAATTTCAAAACAAAATTTTCATTTAAAATCATATAATTCTCTTAACGCGTTTCACATAAATCCCATTTATTTAATTTACAAATCGCAACTCCATAATTGTTTGATTAAAATCCAGGGTTCCTCAAATCATGACTCTTACACTAGTGTGTACAATCAAGTCGGTGCCTTCCCATGATCCTAAGAAAAACCTGAAACACATGACACATAACACGGTAAGCACAAAGCTTAGCGAGTTCCCCAAAATACCATACATATCACATTAGCCACTCGAGGCTATAACGCGAATAAGACCCTCCGGTCAATGTTTCTCAGTGGAGACCCTCCGGTCCCACAACTCGGGTGGACCCTCTAGTCATATCTCCATAACCTCATAACAATAATACACAACATAAATCTCAAAGACATAATGCAAGATATCACAATACTCAAGGTAAGCATACAAGACCCTCCGGTCACACAAAGATACTACTCAAGGTAAGTATAGTGAGAAGACTCACCTTGCAAACAAGCAAGCAAATAACTTAATACTCGAATCTCGAACTAACCTTCGCCTAACACAAAGGATGCATATCTTTAATTAATAGTCTTTTCACGACTCTAATATCCGAAGGCAATTCTTTCTCTATCTAACTCTTGAAGTGGATAAAAGACCATTTTACCCCTCCATAGTCTCCATTACTCATGTTTGACCCAACCCTAAAGTCAACATAAGTCAAACTTGAGTCAACAGCCCATGTTTGACCCGACTCGCCGAGTGCACCCATGTGACTCATCGAGTCCACTCGTTTTCCTCAGAAGTCTAGTGAAGGTCCAGCTCATCTCGTCGAGTTGACCCTGAACTCGCTGAGTTATTGCATGATCAATCTCATTGGGACAAACCCTCACCTACTCGTCGAGTCGGCTCATCAACTCGGCGAGTCAATTCAAACTTATTCCTTACTCAGACGATTCAAAGCAGATCTACCACTCTAAACACTAGATCTAGCATCTCAAGACTCAGTTGTCACATAAAGCTTCGATCTTTACGTTCATGTATAATAATTTTGCTCCAATATACCAAAACATGCTCTCACAAGGTGTTAAGCACAATAACCCTCATGAGGATGAATAAAGTTGGGACCTTTAGACCCTAGGGGCCTCACAAGGTCCAGATCTGAGGTTTAAACCCCATGATAACTCTATATGCTCGAAGTCCCAACAAAAGGTGGAAGAAACCGTAATATTCCAATATAAAGAGATCTAGGAAAATAAATGAGAAATGTGCAAGCTTTTACCCCCCACTGAAGCCCTAGCATGAAGACACTCTAGATCCAACCGATTCTCTTTCTTCCTTGTTGGTTAATCTCCTATTCTCCTTAAAATATGCACAAGGTTACTCCAAGTTTAGTTTCTAAGAATCTCTTAGCTTACTGCATACGTTTAGGGTTTTACACGGGAAGGTTAGGCAGCTGGTGAGGCAGAAATGGGGGCATAAGTTCCCTTATATAGGCCCCAACCCCGGGATATTAGGGTTTCATAACACAGCACCAACTCAGCGAGTCGGCTCTCTAACTCGTCGAGTCCATTCATTACTCCCACGCGGTCAACTCAACTCTACTTGACGAGTTGGATTCATAACTCGTCGATCACTCAATAAATCCAAAAAAAAATAAACACACAATAATATACCTGGGAGTCCGGATGTTACAATTCTCCCCCACTTGAATAAGATTTCGCCCTCGAAATCGCTCCTCAACAACACAAAGATTGAACCCAATAACCCGATAAGCACCACCGAAAGGATCTCATATTACACAACTATCTTCCTCCATGGACACCTAAATCCAAATAGGAACTCCGAAGCCCAGAAAAGGACAGACCCCTCCACCGCTACGATACCCGATCTGACTCTCCAGAACCTGGAGACTCTAGTGGCCTGTCTCACTGCCAAACTGCCCTCTCAAGATATCACCATGTTATTCGTCCCTCAGATAATAGACCCTGATAACTTAGTGCCCCTCTGATTCTCTTGTTGTGTTTGATAGAAACAAGTCAATGCCCAAAAATTGTCTTCCGATCACCCTGATAACTTAGTTCACACACACACACACACACACACACACATATATATATATATATATATATATATATATATATATATATATATATATAGAGAGAGAGAGAGAGAGAGAAAGAAAGGGAGAGAGTTCAACTGAGAAAAAAGGTTAACAACGAGGGAATGAATCTAGGACACTCTTTTCGAATCAGCCACTTAAGCACTCCAACATACCCGACCGTCAGAACATATTACATTCATATATCATAAAGTATAGAGGAACTGATTATTCGTATATGAATATGGCGGTGGTGGTAGTTGTTGGCGGGGGGAAGATGGTGGATTCATATATGAATACACTTACATTTATATTCATATGTGAATTTTACTCATCCTCTGTCGCACTGGTACAATGGAGAGTTTTGTTGTAAAAATAAATGAATTACTGAGAATGATTCTCCATTTTCAACCTTTTTTATTTTTTCAATTGAAGTTATTTATCTCTCTCTCTCTCTCTCTCTATATATATATATATATATATATATATGTGTGTGTGTGTGTGTGTGTGTGTGTGTGTTAAATGTTACTTGAGCATTTGGAGCACTTGGGGGTTCTTGGAGCATGTGACAAATGAACGTATCACCTGAGAAGCGTATGGATACAGAAAGGAACGGATCAAGTTCCTAAAAAATGAATCTTCTAAAAGGGAGTATAGAGCACTGAAAGTGAAATGGAGCATCCTGGTGCAGGGATATGCCATTTATAGGGTAGATGCGCCATCTTATGCTTCGATGTGCCACTCTGAATGTAGATATGCCACCAAGTGACTTGATATTCCACAAAGTCACTTGATATTCCACGAAATGACTTAATATGCCACAAAGATGCTCGATATGCCACAAAGTGACTTTATATGCCGCGAAGTTGCTTGATATTGGTAGGCAATCAAGTGACATGATATGCCATTTATGAGGAGGATACGTGAACTTGGAGAAGATGATTCATCGCTTGATTAAGATGTGCCATCCTCATGCATGATGTGCCATCTTAATGCAACGATGTGACACTTAGTTCCTCGGTATGCCAAGGTATCCCTTGATGAGCCATATGCTATAAAGTCCCCTATTATGCTCATGATTATTCAAGGAAACTCATAAGTTAAATATGATCAAGGATTGTTGTTTGATGCGCCACCATGATGGTTGATATGTCATGGTGATCTTGGTGTGCCACTTTTTCGTCTTGATATGCCACTATGGACCATGATGCTCCATCATGTGTATTGTTGTTGCTCATGCAAGGATGAATGTTCCAGAAGATGTTGCATGGTAGATTGTGATAGGCTGAACTCTTTCATTGGCCTATAAGCCAATAGGCTTGGCCCATTAGGATTTTAGGTCTAATCCCTCAAGTAGGGCTGTAAACGAACCAAACGAACACGAACAAGGTCTTGTTCATGTTCGTTCGTTTAATTTAGCCGAACAACAAACGGACATGAACGGATAAACGAACGAGATTTTCTTGTTCATGTTCGTTCGTTTAACAAATTACTTTGTTCATGTTCGTTCATTTATGTTCGTGAACATGCTAAACGAACATAAACGAACAAAGATAAAAAAACACAATTAAACATATATGTACATAGACGAACATATAATATACCAATATAATAAAAAATAATTGAATATAGATGAATATAAATAAACTTAAACGAACGAACATAAACGAACGTAAATGAACATCGTAAACGAACGTTCACGAACATAAATGAACGAACGAGACCATTGTTCATGTTCGTTCATTTAACTAAACGAACGATAATTTTTATTCATGTTCGTTCATTCATTAAATAAACGAACATAAACAAACTTCCCGCCGAACAGTTCACGAACGGTTCGTCGAACGTTCAGTTCGTTTACAGCCCTACCTTCAAGTATAAATAAGGATTCATGCTAAGTCATTTTGTATCTTGAATTCTAGAGTGTTAGGTGAATCTCTATGAAAAATTATACTTGTAACCTCTGTTTGAGAGTTTTGAAATAAAGAATACTCCCACCTGCTCATGGACGTAGGTCACCTTGACCAAACCATGTATATATTATGTCTTGTGTGCTTTTAGTTTTGCTAGTTATTCGTGTTGCATCCTAACAAGTGGTATCAGAGGTGTGGTTTGTATCCATGTGATTGAAGATTGCATCTCACAAGTTTGATTTGGAGATGTTCAATGGATCAAATGACTTTGCTTTATTGAAGGTGAAAATTAGGGCTCTTCTGGTTCAACAAGGATGTACAACGACACTGGAAGGAGAAAAAAAAATGCCAAAGGACATGGCTGCTGATAAGCTGGTGGACATTATGACAAAAGCACGTAGTGCCACTCTGTTGAGTTTGACAGTTGAAATACTGAGGGAGGTCATGGATCAAACAACTGCTTTTGGGCTCTAGGAGAAACTATGTGAAAAGTACCAGAACAACTCTCTGACGAAAAAATTGTATTGGAAACAAAGGTTGTATACTCTCAGAATGTCTGAAAGTACCCAATTGAAAGATCATTTGGATAACTTCAATCACATCATCTTGGATCTACAAGGGATTGATGTGAAGATTGAAGATGAAGAGCAGGTGCTCATTCTCTTACGTTCTCTTCTGAAATTATATGAGAATTTCATTGATACCATGCTCTATGGTAGGACAACGATCATTGTGAATGATGTGAATAACTCTCTAATACCCAAGGAACTAAAAAGAAAAGTTTCAGATGGAGAGGAGGTGTCTAGTTTCGGCTTATTCGCAGGGAGAAGAAGGACAAAAGAGAGGAAAGGGGGAAACAAGGGGATATCACATTCAAAATCGAAGTCTACAGATTCATCGAATGCCAAATGTTATATAACTACAAAGAGAGGGGGCACTTCAATCGAAACTGTCTACAACTGAATAATAAGTTCAAGAGTGAATCAAGAAGCAATAACAATGGTGTTGTGGTTTAGGAAAGCTTTGATGAAGGTGACGATGGTGAGGTACTGACTGTAAGTACATCAAGTTCTGTTGATTCTTGGGTCTTGGATTTTGGAGCATCCTATCACATGACGTATAATCATGACTGGTTTGACTCCTTCAAAGAGTGAGATGAAACAGTCAAGAAGGGCGATGATTAGGTGAGCATTATCAAGGGTAGTGGCACAGTGAAGATCAAGATGCATGACGACATGGTCAGGAAGTTAGATTGCTGGTACGTTTCGAAACTTCAGAAGAATTTAATTTATTTCGGCACATTGGCTAAGAATGGGATAAGTTACGCTAGTGAATGTGACTGGGTCAAGGTCACCAAAGGTGCTCTGGTTATAATAAAAGGGAATATGAATCCTAGAGGGATTTATATCCTAGAAGACAATACGGTTATGGGAACGGTGGTTGTATCTCAACCCTTGAATGAATGCGATACATGTTGGATTAGGTGTCTAAATCCATAACTATAATTGGTATATACTTGAAGATAGTAGCACAATCCTTTTGGGTTGCCCTCATACCTAGCAATTGGAAATGATGACTTTTAGAGAGAGAGAGAGAGAGAGAGAGAGAGAGAGATTAATTTATTATGTGATCAGTAAATTAAAATAAATAGTTTATTATTATATTAATTAGAAAATCTATTATTTAATTAATAACTGATTAGAAATTAATTAGAATTAATTTAGAGATTAATAGAATTAATTAAAAGTGCACGGTCTAAAGTGCAATTGTTCAATAGTTGAACAGAAGCCTCTAGGACCTTCCACCATAGGGGTGGACTGTTTTGAGGGGACATTCTAGGGTTTATAAAATATCCCATGTGGATAAATAAGGGATGAGATAAATACCAGATTTGAAATATTAATTTAATATTCAAATCAAGGTTATCTAGAGTCTCCTTGTACCACTATATAAACATCCTTAACCCTTGCATTTTCAGCCACTCATACCTCCATAGAGATAGCCGAAATTCTCCCCTCACCTCTCCTCTCTCTATAGTGTTCCTTTTTGCTAGTGTGGTTGTAATCTATTAGAAGCACGACAATTATGGTGCTTGCTTTGAAGAGATCTACAAGTGAAGCATTCTTGTTATTTTCTACAATAACAACAAGGTTTGTAAAGCTAAACCCTATCATGATTTTTGAAACATAACTAGCGTTTTATTCTTAGTTATAGGCTCAATAGTGAAAAAATAGTTTCTTAGGTTGCATGTGAACTTAAGGGTTTTAAGTTTATTTGTTTTACCTAAATCATATCAATACCAAGACAGAGTTGTGGTATCCTAGGTTGGGGCACATGAGTGGGAAGGGCATGTCAATACTAAGTAAATAAGGACTACTTGGTGGAGAGGCTACAAAAAGGATAAAGTTTTGTGAAACTTGTTTCAAGGGAAAGCATCATAAAGTAAAGTTTGGTACTGATCAACACACAAGCAAGGAAATCTTGGCATATGTTCACTCATATCTGTGGGGCCTGACACCAATAAAGTCTCAAGGAGGATGCTCATACTTTGTGATGTCATTGATGATTATTAAAGGAAAGTTTGTTTTAACTTTCTAAAGACCAAATATGAGGTATTTGGGAAATTCAACGAGTGGAAGACCATGGTTGAGAAAAGGATTGGAAAACAAGTCAAGACTTCGTGGATTGAAAATGGGTTGGAGTTCTGCAATGATCCATTTGATAATTTCTACAAGGAAGAAGGTATATGAGGCACCACACTATACGACACATAACACAACAAAATATAGTGGCAAAAAGGATGAACTAAACACCCATGCAGTGTACATGGTGGATGCGAATATTTGCTAACCTATCCGAGCAATTTTGGGCAGACGCAGTTAACACTACTTGCTATTTGGTGAACAGATCACCATCAACTACAATAGACTTGAAGACTCCTTAAGAGGTATGGTCCAGGAAACCCTCTTCTTATTTTGGTTTATGTATATTTGGATTCCCTACAAATGCTCATGTGAATGATGGTAAACTTGAGCCAAGGGCAATGAAGTGCATATTTCTAGGATATACGAATAAAGTAAAAGGTTATCGCCTGTGGTGTATAGAAGAAGGAAGAACTCCTAAATTTACCATCAACAAAGATGTCAAATTTAATGAATTTACCATGGATAACTAGGGAGGAGGTGATACAAGTCAAGCAGGGAACAAAGATCAGGATGCTAACCAGAAGGTAGAGTTTGCATCTCAAACTCTAGATAGAATTATAATAAGTGATGAAGAGCAACGTAGCAATAAACAACCTGGACAAAATGAAACCCAAGAACAACCCATGTGATCTTCGTCTAGTGGTGCTGATGTTGGGAAGGACGATGGGTCTGAATTTATAGCAAAGAAGAGATCCAAGAGGGTTATTCAACAACCTGGTAGATATGTGGGATGTGTCAATTCTGGTGACCTTAACTCCATTTCTTTTGCTTTAGCAACTGGAGAAGACATTGACACCGAGGAGCCTCAATCGTTGTAACATCATGGATCCCAGGTATAATATTTAATTAACTTACATTTGTGATGTCAGATCAACTCGACGAGTTGGAATCCCTAAATCTGTGAGTAGAGGAGTTATTAGCCGCATGATTTTTAAAGTCTACTCGACTAGTCGGAGGACCCCAAATCGACGAGTAGGAGCTGAGTGAGAAAATCCTAATTTTCAGGGTTTGTGTCGTATTTAAAGAGAGGTTAATATTGTGTGAGAGAAAGAGAGGCTAATATTGTGTACTTTAGTGCATTTTGGGAGGAAGGTTGAGAAGCAAAAGGCTTGGGACGAGAGGGATCTCTTGGATCCGGTGTTCATTCATTCCCAGCTTCAGTTTGAAGGTTAAAAGTTACCACCTTGCTCATTGGTTGGTTAGATCTCTTTTAGGGCCTTTTTTCCATCCTTCCTTGATTTCTTGAGTTGTTTGAGATTGCCATGGAGTTGAGACTTCAGATCTGGACAATATGAGGTCCCTTGAGCCCAAGGATACAAGCTTTGTCAAGTTAGTGGCAAGCTTTTATGCATTAAACCCCATATAGAGCTTGTTTTGGCATTTCTAACTCTAGATGATATGCATGGATGTAAAGCTTGCAGCTTTACATGGTATTTCAGCCTTGGGAGGCTAGATCTAGAGTTTGGAACATTATTTCTGCTTGGAATCGTCTGAAGGAGAATTGTTCTAGAAGGACTCGACGAGTGCATGAGCCAACTCAACGAGTCAGTTAGAGTTTTCCGCGATAGTCTGGACATGGTACAACTCGGCGAGTTGATGAGACAACTCGACAAGTTGAGTTGGAGCTTTCCCAATTCTTCTGAGAATAGGAGGAACTCGACGAGCCACATAGGTGCACTCGACGAATTGGGTCAACTGGGATTGTTGACTCGAGTGTTGATTTCCGTTAACTTTTAGGGTTTGGCCTATTATGGACTTTGGGGACCATGGAGAGGTAAAATGGTGCTTTTATTCTTCCGAGATTTAGTGGAGGAATTACCTTAACATCTTGGAGTGGTTATTACAAGTTACTAATTAGAAATGATTATATTATGTAGGTAGATTCTAGACTATTCGTGGGGTACTAGATCTACTTGCTTACTCACGAGGTGAGTCTTCTCACTATACTTACCTGTGTGGTAACACTGAGTGACCGAAGGGTCTTAGTTGAGTTATCGACTGGAGGGTCCTATGTGCTTATATTGAGTTATGTGATATTATGCATTTTGTCTTTGTGATATATGTTATATTATTTTTGTAACTAAGCTTCATGCTTACCATGTTGTGTGTTATGTGTTTCAGGTGCTTCTCAGGATCGCGGGAAGGCGCCGGCTTGATTGTACACACCTGTTCAAGATTTTATTTGGGGATTCTAATATATTATCATTTTTTTGTTGATTTTGTTTTGACAGTTGATACACTGTGGTTTTGAGAAAATGTGATATTGAGTTTTTATGTGATTTAAAAATGAAAATTTTGTTGAAAATTTATGGCGTTACAATCGTATAAAGAGGCAGTGGCGAGTAATGAAGCAGCAAACTGGTTGATGGCCATGAATGAAGATATGCAATCATTGGAGAAGAATGAAACATGGGATCTAGTTCCATTACCAAAGGGAGCAAAACCAATTGGATGCAAATGGATCTTTAAGAAGAAGGAATGGATACCAGGAGTTGAACCAACTCGGTTCAAGGAAAGGTTGGCAGCGAAAGGGTTTTCTCAAAAAGAAGAAATTGATTATCATAATGTGTTCTCATCGGTCGTACAAGAAAATTCGAGTTCTTTTGGCCATGGTGAGTGCATTTGATCTAGAGCTTGAACAACTTGATGTGAAAATTACATTTCTTTATGTGAACTTAGAAGAGAAGATTTATGTATCCCATCCAGAAGGGTTCCTTGATTCTAAGAAGAATCATGTATGTTTCCTGAAGAAATATCGATATGGTTTGAAGCAGTCTCCAAGACAATGGTACAAGAGATTTGATTCATTTATGATCTCTCATGGCTACACTTGGAACCAATTTGACAATTGTGTATACTCAAAGGAATTATCAGTAGATTCCTACATATATCTATTCTATATGTTGATGATATGCTCATCATAGTCAAGAACATGGTTGGAACAAATGAATTGAAGGCGACCCTGAAGAATGACTTTGAAATGAAGGATTTGGGAGCAACAAAAAAGATATTAGGAATGGAGATTCAAAAGGATATAAGAGCAGTGCGGTTGTGTATTTCTCAACAAGAGTACATTGAGAAAGTTCTGCATTTGTAACATCCTGCTTGATCACTTATGAATTTTGAGTTTTATTCGTGGAATTTTAAGGCTATGACGAGTTACTAGAAGCGTAGGGCTTCTCACCACCTTTCCGGGGATATAAAGTTCATTCGAAACGGACTTGTAAAGAAGAAGCTAGGATAGTTTGAAGTTTTGGCAAGTTTAGTCCTTATTTTTAGATGTGTGGTAGTTGAGTACACGGGGCGTAATTAAGTGTACGCTCGGCGTACTCATATCACTACTAGAAAAAAGGCCTTTTACGACGCTCATTGCACGTCGTAAAACGCTCAGACGACGCGCAAATGCGTGTCAAGGAAGGCCCTGTCATAAAGAGAGACGACGCGCATTTATGACGCGCATTTACGACGCGCGGTTATGACACGCATTGCGTATCAAGGAAGGCCCTGTCATAAAGGTAGACGACACGCATTTGCGTGTCGTAACCTTACGACGCGCGTGTTTATGACACGCAATGCGTATCAAGGAAGCCCCTGTCAAGAAAGGCCATGTCATAAATGAAGATGACACACATTTTTGCGTATCATAATTTTAAATGTTCTAAAAAAAATATTTATATATTTATTAATTTTTAAATTAAATTTGCATTTAATGTCTCATAATAGAAATAAAATATCATATACAAAAAATACAATCCATTGCATAAAATTTAATGTCATACAATTCTATTTTTTACAATATCTAAATTTGCATCTAATCTACTCTCTACATCAAATTCCAGCTAAGTAAAGTTACATCTTGCCTTTCATAATTCTTTAAGACTAGTGTTGCAAGATTTGAATCAAGTGGCTTCATATTCGTTTCTTCCACCAACTTTACCTGATGCACAAAATACACAGAAACAAAAAAACATTGTAGAGGAAGGGGTAATTTGGGAAAATGTGAGGGGTATCCTTTGCAAAACAAAACAAAAAATATCCTTTGCAAGATTTGCTCTTTAGTATCCTCTGGAAAACAAAATAAAAAATGTATATCAAAAAATTAAATTTTTTATAGTTTTATATTATAATACACAAATAACTAAAAGTAGGTTGCTATTTCTTAAAAAGTAATTCAACTTTGGCATATTATAGCTTACCTTCTCTGTTGGTGGCAACTGCAATGAGTTCTTTCACAGCTATATCAGAAACAAGATAAAACTACAGAAAAAAATGTAGGTTAACTCAGCAAATGATAAACCAATAGTTGGTAATTTATAATCTTTCTTTCATCATACAATCTTTATTCTTTAGGTATAATGTATTTATTAATCCAACAATATTGACATTATGCATAACTTGAATTCAAATATAAATTGGACAAGATATAATGTATTTCTTAAGCAAGTAGTTCAATATGCTACCCCACTATCGTTGACTATTAAAGAAATTAGGGCCAAATCTAACAGTAGAATGTTTATGACAATTAAGGCCTCGTTTGGAAGCCAGCAACAGTAATACAAGCTAGAAAAGAGGGAACAGGTGGTGTTTTTAAGTTATAATTTTGAATAGAAAAGGCAAAACTTCTATAACAACTACTAAAGCAACTGAAGTTAATATCATGATGCCTTCCTCAGATCCTGATGCTGATCTAGTATGCTTGCTTCCAATTTATTTTTCTTAGAAAACTTTCTAGAGGTAGTTACATCATTTGCACACACAAGAGATTGAAAACAAGTCCTGGTCAAAGTTTCTACCAAATATACAAAATTTGTATGTTATTATCGTACAAAATATAGAAAAAGAGGTGAATATCTAATTTTTATTAGCTGATTCTTTCTATATCACATGTCTCACCTGTTATCAATAAAATCTAAAACCTAAAATGATCAATTTTTAAATAAACGAATTGAAATTGGGACGTGTAAAGATGTTTGTAACTTTTATGGTTTGTAACATGTCACAATGGTTAAATTGGAAAAATGTTTGTAATTTTTATGGTTTGACAGGAAAAATATAAAGTATAAGTGGTTTAACAGCAAAATTGGTCAAAATATAATGATTTTTTCAATATAAAGATAAATGTAGGAGCATACTCTGAAATATTTATCATGTTGTCTACATCATTGGTGAACAAATGCATCTTCTGTGCTTGATAGAATATTCTTTTAGGGGACAAATGTAATGTGTAATTAGGAATCTCCTTAAGATACCTGTGTAATCTTTCAAAATTCCTGTATCAGTTGATAAAATGGAAAAATAATAAATAGAAATATTTGCTACAATAAGTATGAAATTTAAAGGGTAGTTAAAGAGATTAGTAATAACACCTTTTCACAAACCAAGTTTTGTCATCAACATCAGTCACTGCAATAAGTATGAAATTTAAAGGGTAGTTAAAGAGATTAGTAATAACACCTTCTTTTTCTTTTTTGGTTTGTTTGATAGTTCTGTCATGTCAAAGTGCAGCTGCTTTTCATATTCTCAAATAGATTCTGCTTCCATATTATTTGGTATCTGATATGCACAATGTAAAGAACTTTGTTCATCCTGAAAGGAATTCGTATCACCACTTGAAGCATATGCTCTATTTGGTGCCTGATTCATCAAATAATCAAAAAGTCATAAACACATTCAATTACATTGAGCTAAAAAGGTTTTGCATAAGGGAGCAACAATAGTCGACATGACTGTCACTGTAACCCTAGCACCAAACTATCATCTCCCACTAGATGGCACATCAACAGTAAGAAATCTATTTTTTAATATAATTATTTCCATTATTAATAATCATAAATAAATAATTTTACATTTTACAGGCACGTGGAGTTACAGAAGGTGAGGAATCTGTTATGAGCAAGATGTAATCAACAACATGCTTTTAAAGGGTTTTATCCTGGGAAAAGATGTTGTTTCCAAAGCCAAATCATTCGATGAGAAAATAGGATTAACTAAGAAGGTGACTACAGGAACCTCCATGGTCAACTAAAAAGTCAAAGAGGTCGACTAGAAGCTTCAGATTTCTGCATAGACCAAGTCAGCGTATGCAGCCGCTGCTTCATGAGTGACAAACACTTTTAGTAAAGTGGCCAAATCAGCATCCGAAGTTGGACAGCAGACAAAGGAAAAAGATGACATGGCGTCAACTCAGCAGCCACCTAAGACTTCACAAGTAGAAGGTTTGATCCTTTTGTTTAATCCACCTTTCTTTGTGTACATAGAACATCATATTAAACTGCCCAATGTGAATTAGGATTCTAATTTTATTTCAGAAATCATTTAGACCCAAATTAAAGTCAATGGTTATAATTTATTAAAAAAAACATCTACTGGAATATTGTTTCACCTTAATTAATTGGGCTCGAAGTGACTTCTCAAAAGCATTGTGAGAAACAAAAACAAAAATTTTCATCTTTTTTTTTTTTTTTTACAAAAAATGATTTTTATTAGATTTGTGATTGAAATCAGACTTACTCTCTATATGTACTGATTTTAAGTCCATTGTAGCTTACCACAAGCCTAACTGTCATGCTTATGTCCTCCCTGCAGCATATCACATCAAAATTCAAATACTTGAATTAGATGATAAATTAAATTAACCATACTTTATTTTTTTCAAAATGTAAAGGAATTATATACTGCTATTAATATTCTAGGTAAAAGATTATCATTCATGGCATAATACCTGAGAAGATCAGAATAAAAGTTATGATGCTTGTTGACCTCATCTTTGGGAAGAGAAGCATAGTTTTACCTCAGCTTCTTACAGATATCAAGCATTTGCTACAAACGGGATCAAACAAAGAGTTGAAAGGAATGATGAAAACTGTGAAGATACAAGACATTGATGTTAGTATAAATATTATGAATATCTTTCTTTTGATACTTTGTAATTACAGATCATTTAATCTTGTTTTTATGTTTAGAATTTTCAAGATGAAATGATGTACATGATGGATATAAGTAGTGAGATACAAGAATCTCTTGGTAGAAGTTTAGTGTGCCCGATGATATTGATGAAGATGATCTCATGGGTGGTAAGCACAAATTCATTATTATTATTTTTCTTTTTTTAAATGTTAACTTCACTTCATGGAAATGTTTAAGAACTTGATGCTTTGGAGGCAGACATGGGTCAAGAAACTGAAGGTGAAGGGGTACCTTCATATATTCAACCTGATAATGAACCTGATCTGGATGCAGAACTTAATATGCCTTTAGCTCCAAGTGGACATGCAGTGCCAGTGAAACCATCAATCAGATGAACTCATTACAAGAATCTAGAGTAAAATCACAACAAATTTCAAGAATTTCAGATACCCAAATTGCTAAAATTGAGAACTCTTATGTTTCACATATGCAATCTAACATCAGAAATAAAAAAACAAGAAGTGCATTTAGATACTTCAAGAACAGATAGAAGAGAAGAAAAACATGAAAGAATAAATCAGATGACCTCATTACAAGAATCTAGATTGAAATCACAACAAACTTCAAGAATTTCAGATACCCAAATTGCTAAAACAGTGAACTCTTCTGTTTCTCATACATCTAGCATTAGAAATGAAAAAAAAAGAATTGGGTATATGATTTTTAACACTATTGATTCAAAAAAGTTTTACCTAGTCGAGCAGCATGCTTAAGCATCATCTGTGGTAATATCCCTTTCTGCAAGGTTAGCTTCCAAATTTAACATCATTAATTAGTTAATTAATTAAAGGGTATTTTGGGAAAATCATAAAAAGATAAGTTTTTTGGTTTTGTGTTACTAGGTTATGCGTAATCCTGGAGGATTGAGTAGAGGTTCTGGTTTTAAATACTAGGAATAGGAATATCTTTTACAGGTTCTTGATCTTTGGGTAAAGGGGTTTTAGGAGGGAGACCTCGTCTTTTTATAGGTGTGTCTTTTACAGGTTCAGTGAATGCAATAACTGCATCAGGATCTGGTCCCACTTGAAATTCTTCACGATTTTCTATTTCTACTCTTGGTTCTGTAGAATCCAGGGCACCATAACATAAGATCTGCAAAATGATTAGCTTCCTACCTACAGAAAGGGTATAATAGTCCTTTTCCAAGACATTCACAAAATTATGGTCAACGGTGGGGATTTTAACCATACTAAGTTGTGGAGTATTAATGAGGACTTAGCTCTGCAGTATCAGCTTAGCTCTGCCGTATCAACTTCAGTGTCTTTTGCTTTCTTAATCAATGAGAACTTCAAATAGATAATCAAAGTCAATATCAATTATCTAAGATGTGGTCAACTATTAAACCAATAGATCAATTAAAACCCTAAACTAAATATACCTCACGTTCAGGGAACTTTGGCATTTCTGCTAATATATCCATGAGGGCTGCACCTTTCCTACTCAATTCAAAATACTCCACAGCCATTCTCATTTTTCTGTAGCATTAATCACTATTTGGTATTAAAATTTTTGGGATTTGACCATGATCAGAAATGTCGATCTTGTTAAGCCTAACACAGCATAAAACTTGCTCGGGTAGTTCTTCAGGATGTCATGCCTAAAAATTGAGAATCCAATCAAATACATATATTCAGTTTATGAATCACAACACAAAATCCAATTCCATATTCAAAAACCAGAAACCCAATTTACCTGAATCGTTAAACCAATGCCAAGAATCCCATGTTTCAATCGTCCCTGGAATGCATCAAGTGCTTTCCGAGAGATGTAGCTGAATCGATGTATATCTAGGTCAATTTTGAAGTAGTTATGTCTGTGCATAAAAAGAATATGCACAATTTCAATTTCGTAATTCCGAATTAAAGATTGAGATTTAAAGATTAACACCCAAGATTTGGAAAGGAATTACGAACCCGATAGAATGTTTGTTGAGGGCGTGAAAGAACCAGTTTATTGTGTATCCACATTTTGAGTGCCCAAAATATCACCGAACCCACCGTATTTAAAGATCTTAGCAGCTTCAACACGTTCCTCTTTTAATCTGCTTAGGAATCACGAATCTAGAGATGCCGCGATTGTGGTGGAAACGATTGATAGATCCGCTGCTTGATGGACGGTCCATTTTCCGGTCTCTTCCATGCCTGTTTTATCCAACACTTTGTCGACTAGATATTCGTCTCCCTTGTCGTCCTTGATTTCGAAGATGTCTCGGTGATTTCAATCAAGAAGCTTTGAAGATCCCCCAGATTCCATTCGGAGAACACTTTGTGTAGTTCCTTGTTCAAGAGTTTCCCAATGGATTCAACATGTCGTATGCTTCGGAAATCAGCTACATGTCACCATACTCGATTCCGTTGTGGACCATTTTGACGAAATTGCCGAAACCGCCTTCGCCGATGTATGTGACACATGGACCACTGTCGGGTACTTGAGCGGCTACTTTGAGCACATTGTGGAGAAGTGAAGCGGTGGATGTTTGAGAATCAAGAGAGAAGAAAGAAAGAAAGCGGGTTTTCAACAGGGACGAGCTAGGGTTTTCAGTCGGTGGAAACAAAGCGGGGTTTTTAATTTTTTGGATTTCATTTCCCCCCATGAGAGATGCAACGCGCGTTTCATTAAAATTTATAAAACGACATGGTTAGACGGCGCACATTTTATTTAAGGTGCCCTCCGTTCTTTTATTTTTATTTTTATTAGACACTAATTTAAGGGCACGCAAAAATGCGTGCCCTCTATGCTTCATATTTTGGAAAACTAACATCAATTTTTAGGGCACGCACAAATGCCCATCCTCTATCAGCGCGTGTCATTAATTGCGCGTCGTGAAAGGCTGTTTTTCTAGTAGTGTATGCGTGGAAGAGACGTGAAGGCCACCTAGTACGTTGGGCGTACCAGGGGTACGCTGGGCGTACTAGGTCCTAGAAGAAAACCCTAATGTTTTGATGTATCCCTATTTAAGGAATAGTATGCCTTCATATTCAGCCACCATTTCGAGCATCTTACTTCCCTCAAAACCCTAAATCTCGTTTCTTAGCTTGTGTGAGCATTGGAGGCTTATGAAGTGATTTGTGGGATTCTTTTGAGAAGAAGGAACTTTGAAAGAAGAAGAGTTATCATTCAAACTTTTGGAACTGAGTTTCCTTGAGGATGGAGCATCATTCAGAGGTATCAAGCTCAAAACTTTGCTCTTATTTTTCATTGTTCGTTTAATGGTCCATTTTCGGGTTTATGTGCCTAAAGCTTGAAGCTTTATGAGTTGGTAATCCCAGAGCCTTATACTTGTCCTCTTTGATGTCTTTGGATGGTAGAAGTTCATAAAAATGGAGTCTTGGTCATCAAGATCTCCCCATCTATGAGATATGTGGATTTTATGGTGAAAAAGTAAGAGTTTATGAGATCTAGACTTGTCCAGCCATGATAGAGCTTAAAGTTACCAACTATATGTTATAAGAGACTTCATTTGATAGAGATCTGGGATGGTGACTTCTGTCTTAATGGGTTAAGACCACTTGAGTGAGATAAGCAAGTCTGGGACGTACGCCGAGTGTAGTCCTAGCTACGTGCATCGTAGAACTGAGCCACCCCCGTTGCATGCTTGGCTAGGCGTACGCCCAGCCTACGTGGCGAGTGTTGACCCCCCCCCCCCCATTGACTTTTAAGGTTTCGAGCAAATGTGGATTTTGAGGCGCAAAATGGTATTTTCACCCTCCTGGGATTTAATAAAGGATTATTGGGCTTGGGGGTTAGGTCCATTTAAGGTTGTGCCTAATTGGGAAGATTGGGCCATTAGTGCGCCCTTGTGTTGGGCTTGCCTTTTTGTCTTGAGTTTAAGGGTTGGGCCTTATGTTGGCCCATTTAGTATCGGGCCTTGGTGGGCCTAATGGTTTTAGGTTAATTACGGACCGAGTTGGTGGGCTATCTTTAGACCTAATGAGTGATGGTATGGTACTAGATCCTAATTGGGTTAACTATGGGTTTGGCACAGTGTTAGAGGCTTACGGGCAACAGTACCATTTGTAGGAGCTGTTCATCATCCGAGGTGAGTCTTCTCGCTATAGTTTACCTAGAGTGCTAATTATGTGTGACCAGAGGATCTTATGTGCTCACTTGAGTTATGCATTTTCTATGTGATATGTACTATGTGCTATATTATGAGACACTTAGACTGGACTGGAGAGTCCAACGAACTTTGAGACCGGAGGGTCCTCACTTAGGTCGGACCAGAGGGTCCAACGATCAGTGAGGCCGGAGGGTCCTCACTTTGACCGGACCGGAGGGTCCAACGAGCAGTGAGGCCAGAGGGTCCTCACTTGGACCGGACAGAGGGTCCAACAAGCTGTGGGACTGGAGGGTCCCACTGAAACACATTGACCGGAGGGTCTTACAGAGCTATAGCCTCGAGTGGCTAATTATATGTGCGTGGTATTTTTGGAAACTCACTAAGCTTCGTGCTTACCGTGTTATGTGTTAGGTGTTTCAGGTTTCCTCAGGATCGCAGGAAGGCACCAGGTTGATTGTACACACATCGGAGACAAAGTTAAATTGAGAGGATCCTGGAGTTTTGATATATAGAGTTTTTGGATATGAGATTTAATGATTTGCAATTATGACATTTGTCATTTTATAATTGTGATAAATGTTTTTTTAAATTGACAATTTTGGTATGAAATTTACGGTGTTTCAGCAGTCTTTCAACTATGATCAGTCCAAACCAGTTGGAACTACTTTGGCAGATCACTTTAAACTTGGTCTAGATATTATACCCACAACTAATGAAGAAAGGAAGTACATGAGCATGGTATCTTACTCTAGTGATGTTGGAAGTCTCATGTATGCAATGGTCTATACCAGACCTGATTTGGCTCATTCAGTTAGCGTGGTAATTAGGTTTATGAGCAATCCAAGGAAGGCTCATTAAGAAGTTGTCAAGTGGGTCATGCGATACTTGAAGGGAACGACGAATGTTTGTTTGGTGTATGGAGCTAATACGAAGAATGACTTTGTTAGATATGATCACTCTGATCATGGAGGTGATTTATTGAAGCGCATGTCACGAAAAGGTTATATTTTCACTTTGTTCGGATGTGCCATCAGTTAGAAGTCAACCTTACAAGATACCGTGGCTTTCTCTACAAATGAATCCAAGTACATGTCTATGACGGAAGGAATAAACGAGGAGATATGGTTAGATGGGCTTATTCAATGTCTGGGTCTAAGGGTGGAGAAGCCGATATTGTACTGTGACAGTTCAAATGTGTTGAATCTTATAGAGAATCCTATGTATCATGAGAAGACGAAGCATATTAATGTCAGATTGAATTTCACTTGTGATATTCTGTAAATAGACATGTTCTCGATTCTGAAGATTGATACCAAGGTGAATCCAACAATAATGTTAACAAAATCGTTGCCCACAGAGAAGTTTAAGCTTTGCTTGGACTTGGTTGATGTTCGCAGGAGGTAAGCCCCTTCGGGGCTTGACGGTAGGAAGGCAGGGGAAGTTCTTGTTTGAGGTGGAGTTCAGAGGATGAACAAGTCAAGGTGGAGATTGTTAAATATGACTCGAGAATCTCGAACATTCTCATGGAGCATTTGGAGTACTTGGAACTCAGTGGAGCACTTGTTATTCATGGAGACTGTGACAAAGGAACAAATCATCTGAGAAGCGAATATGTAACACCCCAAATACATAAGACAAAGAAAGGAAAGGAAAACCTCAAAATCATGAAGAGACTCGTCGAGTAGGTGGGATGACTCGATGAGTAGGAGCACGATTCGGGTCGCGGGTTATGTGACCTACTCGACGAATTGGTCTGGGTTGGGAAAACTTCATGGCATATCAGGTCACTGTTTGTAGGAGCAGTTTATGAGTTGCCGGTTAACAGTCACTGTTTGTATGGGTCTAAGGCACCAATGTCGGCCCATTTAGTTTATGTATGATAGGAAGACACGGGGGTTATCCCTAGGCATTATGCATGAAAGACCAGGAGACGGATCCTGGCCCACAGTATGTTATTATGTATGGTAGGAATACCCGGGGGTTAGCACTAGGCAATATGTATGGAAGACCAGGAGATGGCTCCTGGCATACTATATATTATTATGCATGGTAGGAAGTCCCGGGGGTTAGCCCTAGGCAATATGTATGAGAGACCAGGAGGTGACTCCTGGCACACTATATGCTGATTAGCTAAGTAGAGTAGTATGTATGCTGGTTATCTTTGTGATGCTTGCATGGAAGATAAGGATGTGACTCATGGAAATTCTATGTAAGACCGAGGGGGATGACCCTAGGCTTGGAAGGAAAGACCACGTGCGGTCCGTGGCATAAAGGCAAGACTATGTTTGGCATATAGCCCCTTACTTGATTATGGACATGTTTGATATGTATAACTTACAATATGTATGACATGTATGGCACAGTTGATATGTATGGTATGTGGTATTTGAGGAACTCACTAAGCTTTGTGCTTACGGTTTACAGTTTTGGTTTCAGGTATCTTCAGTTTCAAGAAAATGGAGCTCGGGATGATCGCAGTGCATTCACACATGTTATTCCGCACTATGTGATCTTTGGGATTGGACTCTGATAATTGTTTTAATTGAAATGTTTTCACTGTAAACAAAGTTGTTAACGGTTTTCTTATATTAAAAATGAAATTTTTGGCCTTGAATTTTGGGATGTTACAGAATGGATCATCAGACCAAGGAACGGATCAAGGGCCAAAGGAACAGATCTTCTAAAAGGGAGTATGGGGCATCTGAAAGTGAAATGGTGCATCCTAGTTCCTGGATGTGTCATCTATAAGCTATATGCACCATCTTATGCTTGGATGCACCACTTTGAAGGTGGATATGCCACCAAGTGACTTGATATGCCATGAAGTTGCTTCATATGCCATGAAGTGACTTGATACACCACAAAGTCACTTGATATGCCACGAAGTGACTTGATATGCCACGAAGTCGCTTGATATGCCACAAACTGACTTCATATGCCATCAAGTGATAGGATATGCCATTCATGAGGAGGATGCGCAAACTTGGAGTCTAGATATGCCAACTTGGAGAGGATGCACCATCCCTTGATAAAGATGCACCATCCTCATACCTGATGTGCCATCTTGATGTAAGGATGTGCCACTTGGTTCCTTGATATGCCAAGGTATCCCCTGATGAGTCGTATGTTATGAAGTCCCCTATAATGCTTAAGATTATTCAAGGAAGCTCAAAAGTTTAATATGCTCAATGATTGTTTCTTGATGTGTCACCATGATAGTTGATATGCCATGGTGATCTTGATGTGTCACTCTTGCATCTTGATATGCCACTATGGATCATGATGCTCCATCATGTGTGTTGTTGATGCTCATGCGATGATGAATGTTCTAGAATATTTTGTATGACAGATTGTGATTGGTTGACTCCTTTCATCGGCCTATAATAGATCCTCAGATCATGACCTTTGATTCTATTCCATCCAATGGTCCAGATCTATGCATTTTGGCACACAATAGTTAGTACAAACAAAATAACCTAAGCTTATATATATATATATATATATATATATATATATATATATATATATATATATATATATATATATATATATATATATATATAGGAAATAAAGCAGATAACTAGCAAAACTAAAAACAATTTCAAACGTAATTTATAACACATAAACCGATTTTATTTTATCAGAATGTTATTTTGTTAGAATGATATTCTGTAATTCTATCAGAATGGTATACAACTATGAACATAATATTATAAACACATATTATCAAGACCAATAATTTTTAATGAATACAATTTTTATATAAGATGAAGGTTAATAGTTTAGAATAAGTAATTACATTCATTCTTAAAGAATTCAACTATGAACATAAACTACATTCATTCTTAAAATCTCTTCCAAAAAAAATATCGTCATTCTTGAAAGAATCTTCATTCACTTTCTTGTTTTGTTTTTAGATGTCTTGTGTATGTTTAACCTTTAAGCTACTTCAAAATATGCTAGTAATGTATGAGATTGACATTTTGTGAGATTGACATTTTGTCGGAATGGTATTGCATGAGAATGATTTTATACAAGGAGTCTTTCTCATCAGGTGTTCAAGCCATTGTATCACAAATTCATTGCTAAATATTTTGTAGTGATACATTTGTAAAACTGCACATTAAACATATAACTAATTAACTACAATTTTATCAGAATACAACAATAATATTCTTTCAGAGTAAACTATTCTTGCAGAATGGTTTTGAATATTCTTAAAGAATTTGTATTATCAAAAATATACCCAACGAACAAAACATTTGAAATATAAATACCGGAAAAGATCATGTTAATACAAAGATGTATCTTTAATGAACAACTACATTAGATGTATTCTTCACTCTCATCTAATCTCATTTTGGGCATTCACAAAAGTATACACAGATAGCAACACAAAAGAAATTGACAGACAAGCAAATGGTGCTATATGGAAAATCAGTATTCATAAACATAAAAAAATCGCATATAAGCACACTCTATGATATTCACGTTAATTTAAATTGAATATGCGATATGATTTTTTGCGAAACATAACTTTTGAGTAACCGAAACTGAATCTGCCTCACGATCAAAAATATATAACAAAATCAATTTTTCTAAACACTTGATTGTTTATTCATTTTTGCAATTAAAATAAGAACTTTATATTCAAAATGGATACAGAATTTACAATAATCTAAACAAAAATCTTAATGGCATGTGAAAAGAAAAGTAATCATTTATTATAATAGCATATATCTCAAATCAAATTGCAAACTTAATTATCGTTTCTAGGGCGTCGACTTTTTCATTACGTTTATTACTTTCGTTCAAAACACGAACCCTCCAATAACGAATTACCCAATATTTTTTTCACAACCTCAAATCCATCATTATGTTATTCTCAAAACAAATTGGATTTTAAATTTAGATATCGACTTCAATAACTTACCGGGGCTCCAATGGTGACCTATGGTGGAGAGGCCTCGACACCTTGATTCCAATTCACATCTTCGAAATCGTCAATAACAAAATAGGAGGAGGCAGAAATAGAATACGAATGATTTGAGACCGTGAGATGTATTTTGAGACGGCCTAATTTTGTGAGACCGTGAGATGTATTTTTTTAATTATTTATTTTTTTTTTTTAATTTTTGTTAGTTAATTCAAGTTCCGAAAATAATATTTAAAAAAAGAATTTTTTGATTTTTCCATTTATTTTCCATTTTAAAATTATTTTCAGAATATGTACAGTGTAATATTCTATTTAGAATATTTCACGTATTTTTCAAAAAAAATAGAATTTTTTTAGTTAATTCAAGTTCCGAAAATAATATTTAAAAAAAAGAATTTTTAGATTTTTCCATTTATTTTGCATTTTAAAATTATTTTTTACAATATGTCAGTGTAATATTCTATTTAGAATATTTCATGTATTTTAAAAAACAAAAACGAGATTTTTTATTTATTTATTTTTATTTTTATTTTATTTTATTTTTATTTTTTTTAGTTAATTCAAGTTCCGAAAATAATATTAAAAAAAGAATTTTTGGATTTTTCCATTTATTTTGCATTTTAAAATTATTTTTAGATTTGGTCTCATGGTCTCACAAAATTAGAATTGTCTCAAATGAACCTGAATATATAGGCTTAGATTATTTTATTTTTACTAATTATTGTGTGCCAGAATGTACAGATCTGGACCACCGGATGAGTAGAATCAATGATAATGATATGAGGGTTTATGATATTACAATAGAATAGCATGTACCATATAATCACACAAATTTCGCAAAAATGTATTTTGGTCAATTAACTTATTTTAAAAAAGGTAATTTTTGGATTTTAAGAGATCATTAACACTCCTAATTTTAAAAATATGGTTCTTTTAAATTAATTCTAATTAATTCTAAACATAATTTGTAAACATAACAAATTTATTCCGTCAGAATGGATTTTCGTTTGAATGATGTTCTTTCAAAGTTTTATTATATTAGAATATTAATGAAGAATATCAGAATTCTTGAACTCCTAGTTGAAGAATAACAAAATTTTAATATTTTCATATACATTTGAACTTAAATACAAATTCATACATATTCTTACATACTAAAAGTATTATACATTCTAATATATTTATACATATTCTAAAAGAATATCATAAAAAATCAGCATTCTTGAATATACAGTTGATGAATAATTACTGTGACAACCCGATATTTCAACTCTTTGTAATGATCTAATAGGTCAAGTATTGTAACCACTTATGAGTAATAAAATATATAAATAAGTTCTACTTAATTTCCCTCTATGATTTAATGTCTCTGAACCATGATCGTGCGTAAAAAGATCACCCAAATTCGAATTCAGATAGCGAAGTTATGAGTTTTTAAAGAGATTCCTTAAAAACGATGGATTGGTATTAAATAATAAAAACAATAATAAAAATAATTTCGGAATTTGCCGACGGAATCTAAACGAAAGTTGTAGATCGTAGTCTCACCTTTGCGGGGATATAAAGAACGTCGAAAACGGAGTTCGTATGAAAGAGATATGAATTTTTGAAGTTTGATAAATAATTTAAATATAAATTTTATTAAAAGTTCGGTATTATCCGAGGGAGGAGTCAGCCTTGGGCCGAGGTACGCGCCGCGTACGCTCGAACGCCCCGCGTACCCGAATGGAGGGTCTCGGATCGACCACGTCGCCTATGCGAAGCTACCGACCCGTCCCATCCGACCCGCGAACCCAGGAACCCGTCTCGTCCGAAGTGCGTAAGCAATGACGTACGGGTACGCGCTGCGTACACCCGTACGCCCCGCGTTCGGAGGCGGTTCAGCAACTCAATAAATAGCATGCGAGCTTTTCCGAAAATATTGTTCATTTCCTCTCTTTCTCGCCCGATCTTGCCTCGATTTCCGTGCCCGTTCAAACCCGAAGCTCTGGTCTTTTTGCTCAAGTCCCGAGGGTCGATTTTACTCCCGAGATTCCCGAGAATCCCGAGAAAAATCCGTTTCGCGAGACGAAACTCTGCCCGGTTTTCGAGCTCGCTATCTTCGAATTTCCAAGTGAGTTTCATACCCCTTAATCAACCGTTTTAATTATTCTAAATACTTTTAAATGCTTTATGGGGGGGAATACAAGTTAAACACTTATAGTTATTGTTTCAGTCACATGTGACGGTATTAATCACATGTGATTAATAACTAAGAAACCAATGATTTTATCACTGTGCAAACGGTTTTACTCCAAAATGTTTTACAAACTCTTTTATTTATCAAATGCTTTATTGTAAACTTGGTTTTACTACTTATAAATTTGCATGCCTATATATGTATAGCTGTATAAATAATGTTTAAAGGGCTTAGGAAAGCCACCTATCCTATTTCCTTTTCCTCGATTTGGATGTGGTCTGGTGGAATTTAGGGTGACTATCCGAGGGTCGTTTCAATATTAGTTATATGTCATATATACGTGTTTAGACATAAAAGTACTTCCAATTTTCATGCTTATCAAAACATCATTTGTATGTTACCATCGGGGTAACACGGGATCATACTACTACGATTTCTAGATCAACGAGTCAGTTCATTCATGAGTCATTATTCATTACTAAGAGAACATATACAACGATACTAGAACGAGTAATATTTTATTACAAACACACGAATACTTTAACAATTGTGATCCACTGTATGGGTTCATGTCTTAATTGTCATGACCCGGGTTGTAGCCAGAGTCTCTTGGAGGGAGAGCGTTGAGTTTGCGTATAGATCTATACTGGATTGACTATCCTACACCTTTCTGTTAGCTACAGTGGGACCGGCAGGTCTACGGGTGCCAAACGTCATAACCTATTTTTCGACTAAACGTTGTCGATGTTACCAGTCAATAGTATGGTGCAACTTATCACACGATACCTTAATATAAACCTGGTTTAAGGTAGTTAGTACCACAGTAGTTCATATAAAACGAAACTACCGTACTACAATAAATTACCGATTACATTTTGGTGATAGTCTCACCTAAACTTAAATGTACAAACTATATTTTGTTAAATGATAGTTACACTTGGGAAATTTCACACTTTTACATCAAACGAGCATACAAACTGTTAAGCCTTGATAAAGGGCTACCTTTATACTTTGAACAGAAAATATAGGTTTTTCTGATAGATTCAAACGTTTACAAACACTTACATACATTTACAACTCATACTTGCAGCAGGTTCAAAACGTTTTTGATAAATGAACCTCGACACTAAAATACTTATGAACTCACCAGCTTAATGCTGACAAACTCTTTCAAAATAACTTGTATTCTCAGGTCATCAGTAGACAGGTACCGATGCTAGCTTTTGAGAAGATGGAGCGCATTCAAGTCTCATCATACTATTTTGATTTATTATATTTTGGTGTCTAAAACTGTACGGAACACACTTGTATTAAAATGTTTATATTTAATGCAATGGATGATGTTGTTTGCTTATTTACAATTACTGTGTTGTGATACTACACATGACGTCCTCCGCCCCAGAACGTTTCCGCCATTATTGGTTTTGGGGTGTGACAGATTGGTATCAGAGCATTAGTTATAGTGAAGCAAGTATATCAACCCATAAAAGATATACTAAACTATAAACCCATTTGGGATTAAAACACTCTGACCGGGAGTTTATACTTTAAAATAGTAAATTAAGTATACTAGTCTGCATTCATGCTAAAACCGGTGTCACAAACGACAAATACAAAAGTATTACGATTGTTAAAATATCACAGGTGAGCTAGGGGATGTATGGTCAGTCCTGGGAATGGCATAGCCTGATCAACTATGCTAGTCCGAGGAATGATTAGCATATGCCCTAGAATAGTTGTGATGTATTAACAAGTCTAAAAACTTACCAACAAATGCCACAAAAAGATCGGTAGAACTTAAACTTAAAATACTATAGGCGTATTTTGTGCTACATACATACTATATCTTTATACCTCTCTTCTCACGTAGATTTAAATGGCTGGATTTCGTCACGACAACCCGTACTTTCCAAATGAGGGAAACATGGGAAGGCTCGAAGCAGAGTCTGAGGATGAACACCAAATTCCGTTGGATGATCATCAAGCTGAAGGCTTCTCAGATAGATCAGACTCTGAGCCTGAAGTCAACAACCTACCACTCGTAGGTCAACCCCCGAACAACAACCATCGACCAAGTCATGGAAATTGATGCCAACTCAGGTGTCAACACAGTCCGCATCCGCCGTCTTGAAGAAGACATGGAACGGACCCGGAGAACCAATGGAACCCTACAGCAACATCTGGTTGCCTCTCAAGCTGAAGTCATGGAACTCCGAACTCGTCAAAGTGCTCATGAGCAACACCTTCAAGAAATGGACCGTCAAATGAGAGATCTTAGGGTTCTTCTAAGGAATATTCGTCGCCGTTAGATGATGTCTAGTACGTCATTATCTTTTGGGTTAAAGAATTGCCTTTAACATATATGCTCTAAGTAGCACTTGTATGTAAAATATTCCTAACTCTCAGTACTCTAATTAAGAATCTAGGAACTATCAAACTTTTCTATGCGGTATGATGTAAGACCTACTGTTAGGTCAATTTTCATTAAACTCATTACATCAGTAATACCTGTATTATTGAAATCTATCTAAATTGTGGGAAAAATCTATACACTTGTGTTTTCCTACTACTATTTTGTTGTGATTTCAAACACTCATACAACTGTTGGGCTAGGGTTATTTAGTCCATGTATCACTCCCACGTTGCTTACAAATTGATTCTTACCATTTTCTTACCTTTATAAACTTATAGCTAAAGGATGCCTCCTCGCAAATCTCCCAGGAATAATCCTGCACCACCACCTCCACCGCCTCCGGTCATCGATACTGCAGCCCTAAATGCTGCCGTAGCTGCAGCAGTGGCAACTTCCATGGCTCAGTATCACTCTTCTGATGCCAGCAGAGGTGGAACCCCTGTGGAATCAATTCCAGTTGAAACTCCTGTGCGCTCGAGAGAGTGCTCTTACAAGGATTTCACCAACTGCAAGCCGAAGTCCTTTCATGGGACCGGCGGAGTCATTGCTCTCTCACAATGGTTCGAGAAGACTGAAGCGGTCTTCGAAATATGTTCATGCCCTGCTGCGAGCAAAGTGAAATACGCCGCATGCACTTTTGAAGGAAAAGCCCTAACGTGGTGGAACGGCCACGTTAAATCTCTAACTCTTGTCGTAGCCAACGACATAGGCTGGGAAACGATGAAAGACCTCATGATTGAGGAATATTACCCGAGGGGCGAGATCCAGAAACTAGAGCAGGAACTATGGAGCCTGACCATGAAGGGCAACAATATTGTTGCTTACACCGCCAGATTCAGCGAACTGGTGGCCCTCTGCCCCAACATGGTTCCCACTGAAGGGAAAAAGATCGAAAGGTACATATGGGGGCTTGTACCTCCGTATCAGGGGAATGTCCTAGCATCAAACCCCGCTACCTTCGACAGTGCCAAACGGTTGGCACAACGACTCATTGACCATGGAGTCAAAACCCCTGAAATCACAACCACCCTAGCCATCCCGGAACTCTCCAAACCCGCTGATACGAAACGGAAATACTGGGATGAAAAGAAGAAACAACAGGCGGCCAGGAAGCAGCAAATTGTGGCGATACATGCCGCAAATACCCCTACTGCTACAGCTACTCCGGTGAGTGGTTATGCTGGAAGATCACCCAAGTGCAACAAATGCAACTACCACCACAATGGCCCCTGCCAGGAAATGCAGTGCTCTAACTGCCACAGGAGAGGACACACAGTCCGTTTCTGTAAATATCAAGCGAGACCGATCGCCCAATTCCCCGGCTCTGGCGCGAGCCCGACATGCTATGGATGTGGCGAAATAGGCCACTATAAAAGGGACTGCCCCAAGACGAAAAATGTTGGCGGAACAGGGAGGGTACTAACGATAGGCCACGGAGAGGCAGTAGCTGACCCGACAGTAGTGACTGGTACGTTCCTCCTCGATGACTCCTATGCATGCATTCTATTCGATAGTGGAGCGGAGCGAAGCTTCGTAAACCATAAATTCACTCGCATGCTTGCTCAACCACCACACGCACTCAAAGAACTATTCACGGTGGAAATGGCTAATGGAAAAACCAAAAGTACGAGTAGCATATACCTAGGTTGTACCCTAACGTTAGATAACCATTCATTCCCAATCGACCTCATGCCAGTCTCAATAAAAAGTTTCGACGTTATCATTGGCATGGATTGGTTAAGCCTTCATCGCGCCGACATCATGTGCTATGAGAAAGCAGTCCGTCTAAACCTCCCGTCAAATGAAACTCTTATAGTCTACGGTGACAAACCTGGTACGAGTCTTCGCATTATATCAAGTATTCAAGCACAGAAATATCTGCGCAAAGAATACCACGCATTCCTTGCTCACGTCGTCGACACAAGCCTTGAAACGAAAGAACTAAAGAACATCCCGGTAGTGAGCGACTTTCCCGATATTTTTCCACAAGAACTACCCGGGTTACCTCCGCAACGACAGGTCGAGTTCAGAATCGACTTGGTCCCAGGAGCTACTCCAGTAGCCAAGTCGCCCTACCGTTTAGCACCAGCTGAGATGCAGGAACTCTCTGTTCAACTTAACGAACTGCTCAGCAAAGGCTTTATAAGACCAAGTTTCTCACCTTGGGGAGCACCGGTCTTGTTCGTTAAGAAGAAAGACGGATCATTCCGCATGTGTATTGACTACAGAGAACTCAACAAACTGACGGTCAAGAATCGTTACCCGCTGCCTCGCATAGACGACCTATTCGACCAACTGCAAGGGGCGAACTATTTTTCCAAGATTGATCTGAGGTCCGGATATCACCAGTTACGAGTACTAGAGGAGGATGTTCCAAAGACAGCCTTCCAAACCCGTTACGGACACTACGAGTTCGTGGTGATGCCCTTCGGATTGACCAACGCGCCAGCAGTCTTCATGGATCTGATGAATAGAGTATGCCGACCTTATTTGGATCAGTTCGTCATCATTTTCATTGACGACATCCTGATATACTCCAGAAGTAAGGAAGAGCATGGTGATCACCTGCGACAAGTTCTAGAGACGTTACGAAAAGAGAAGCTTTATGCGAAGTTCTCGAAATGTGAATTTTGGATTCGGAGGGTCGAATTCTTAGGACACGTGGTGAGCGAAAAAGGAATCCACGTAGACCCATCCAAAATTAGAGCTATTGAGAACTGGTCAGCACCTAAGACACCGACAGAAATTCGTCAATTTCTAGGTCTTGCTGGCTACTACCGCAGATTCATTCAAAACTTCTCACGAATAGCGAAACCTCTTACAACCCTGACCCAGAAAGGCAAGACCTTTGACTGGGAAGAGAAACAAGAAGAAGCGTTCCAAACACTCAAACGAGCCTTGTGCACCGCACCAATACTATCCCTGCCCGAAGGAATAGAAGACTTCGTAGTCTATTGCGATGCATCAAATCAAGGGCTCGGATGTGTCCTGATGCAGCGAGGTAAGGTCATCGCCTATGCCTCGAGACAGTTGAAGACACACGAGGTTAACTACACGACCCATGACCTTGAACTAGGAGCAGTGGTATTTGCTCTGAAGATTTGGAGACATTACTTATATGGAACGAAGAGCACTATCTTTACCGACCACAAGAGTTTACAACACATTTTCGATCAAAAGGAGCTCAATATGAGACAACGAAGGTGGGTCGAGCTACTCAGTGATTATGAATGCGATATTCGTTATCATCCGGGTAAAGCCAACGTAGTAGCAGACGCCCTGAGTCGGAAGGAATATTCTGGTCGAAAAATCAAGTCATTGTCAATAACCATCCATTCACACTTGTCTAAACAAATTCAGACGGCCCAACTCGAAGCCATGAAACCTGAAAATGTGGCAAGTGAATCTCTCAGAGGAATGGACAAGAATCTAGAAGCCAAGGGTGACGGAACCTTATATTTCATGGATCGGATCTGGACACCGAAACACGGTGGTTTCCGAGACTTGGTCATGACCGAGGCGCACAACACTCGGTATTCCGTCCACCCAGGTTCAGATAAGATGTATCTGGATCTTAAAAAGCTATACTGGTGGCCTAATATGAAAGCAGAGATTGCTACCTTCGTGAGTAAATGCCTTACTTGCGCAAAGGTTAAGGTCGAGTATCAGAAGCCCTCTGGTTTATTGCAACAACCAGAGATCCCGGAATGGAAGTGGGAGCGGATCACTATGGATTTCATAACCAAGTTGCCCAAGACAACGGGTGGACTTGACACCATATGGGTCATCGTCGATAGATTGACCAAGTCTGCACACTTCCTACCTATCAAAGAAACCGACAAGATGGAGAAACTGACCAGGACATACATTAGGGAAATCGTACGGCTACATGGTGTGCCTATATCTATTATCTCCGATAGAGATAGTAGGTTTACCTCAAGATTTTGGCAATCACTACAACATTCCCTGGGAACAAGGCTAGACATGAGTACAGCCTACCATCCTCAGACCGACGGACAGAGTGAGAGAACCATCCAAACTCTGGAAGATATGTTGCGAGCCTGCGTGATTGACTTTGGGAAAGCATGGGATACTCATTTACCCCTTGTCGAGTTTTCCTATAATAACAGTTATCACACGAGCATCAAGGCTGCTCCGTTTGAAGCCCTCTACGGCCGAAAGTGCAGATCCCCTCTGTGCTGGGCTGAAGTGGGTGATACCCAACTAGCGAAGGGGCAAGTTTCTGACGTTACTCTTACCGGTCCGGAAATCATCCGGGAAACAACAGAGAAAATCGTTCAAATCCGTGAACGATTGAAAGCCTCTAGAGACCGACAGAAGAGCTACGCAGATAAACGAAGGAAACCTTTGGAATTTCAGGTGGGAGACCGAGTCCTTCTCAAGGTCTCACCCTGGAAGGGCTTGATACGCTTCGGCAAGCGTGGGAAGCTAAATCCGAGGTACATAGGGCCTTTCGAGATTCTTGCAAGAGTCGGCCCTGTAGCTTACAAACTCGATCTACCAGGCGTACTTCATAACGTACATTCTACATTCCACATATCTAACTTGAAAAAGTGTATATCCGACGAGACTCTCGTAATTCCACTCGACGAAATCGAGATCAACGAGAGCCTCAATTTTGTGGAGGAACCAGTGGAAATCATGGACCGTGAGGTCAAGAGAACAAAACAAAGTCGCATACCCATCGTGAAGGTTCGCTGGAATGCTAAACGGGGACCTGAATTCACATGGGAACGCGAAGATCAGATGCAACGCAAGTACCCACATCTGTTTCCCTAGTCCACGAGTGTTCCCTTACTTTGAATTTCGGGACGAAATTCCCTCTAACGGGGGGATGATGTGACAACCCGATATTTCAACTCTTTGTAATGATCTAATAGGTCAAGTATTGTAACCACTTATGAGTAATAAAATGTATAAATAAGTTCTACTTAATTTCCCTCTATGATTTAATGTCTCTGAACCATGATCGTGCGTAAAAAGATCGCCCAAATCCGAATTCAGATAGCGAAGTTATGAGTTTTTAAAGAGATTCCTTAAAAACGATGGATTGGTATTAAATAATAAAAACAATAATAAAAATAATTTCGGAATTTGCCGACGGAATCTAAACGAAAGTTGTAGATCGTAGTCTCACCTTCGCGGGGATATAAAGAACGTCGAAAACGGAGTTCGTATGAAAGAGATATGAATTTTTGAAGTTTGATAAATAATTTAAATATAAATTTTATTAAAAGTTCGGTATTATCCGAGGGAGGAGTCAGCCTTGGGCCGAGGTACGCGCCGCGTACGGTCGAACGCCCCGCGTACCCGAATGGAGGGTCTCGGATCGACCACGTCGCCTATGCGAAGCTACCGACCCGTCCCATCCGACCCGCGAACCCAGGAACCCGTCCCGTCCGAAGTGCGTAAGCAATGACGTACAGGTATGTGCTGCGTACGCCCCGCGTTCGGAGGCGGTTCAGCAACTCAATAAATAGCATGCGAGCTTTTCCGAAAATATTGTTCATTTCCTCTCTTTCTCGCCCGATCTTGCCTCGATTTCCGTGCCCGTTCAAACCCGAAGCTCTGGTCTTTTTGCTCAAGTCCCGAGGGTCGATTTTACTCCCGAGATTCCCGAGAATCCCGAGAAAAATCCGTTTCGCGAGACGAAACTCTGCCCGGTTTTCGAGCTCGCTATCTTCGAATTTCCAAGTGAGTTTCATACCCCTTAATCAACCGTTTTAATTATTCTAAATACTTTTAAATGCTTTATGGGGGGGAATACAAGTTAAACACTTATAGTTATTGTTTCAGTCACATGTGACGGTATTAATCACATGTGATTAATAACTAAGAAACCAATGATTTTATCAATGTGCAAACGGTTTTACTCCAAAATGTTTTACAAACTCTTTTATTTATCAAATGCTTTATTGTAAACTTGGTTTTACTACTTATAAATTTGCATGCCTATATATGTATAGCTGTATAAATAATGTTTAAAGGGCTTAGGAAAGCCACCTATCCTATTTCCTTTTCCTCGATTTGGATGTGGTCTGGTGGAATTTAGGGTGACTATCCGAGGGTCGTTTCAATATTAGTTATATGTCATATATACGTGTTTAGACATAAAAGTACTTCCAATTTTCATGCTTATCAAAACATCATTTGTATGTTACCATCGGGGTAACACGGGATCATACTACTACGATTTCTAGATCAACGAGTCAGTTCATTCATGAGTCATTATTCATTACTAAGAGAACATATACAACGATACTAGAACGAGTAATATTTTATTACAAACACACGAATACTTTAACAATTGTGATCCACTGTATGGGTTCATGTCTTAATTGTCATGACCCGGGTTGTAGCCAGAGTCTCTTGGAGGGAGAGCGTTGAGTTTGCGTATAGATCTATACTGGATTGACTATCCTACACCTTTCTGTTAGCTACAGTGGGACCGGCAGGTCTACGGGTGCCAAACGTCATAACCTATTTTTCGACTAAACGTTGTCGATGTTACCAGTCAATAGTATGGTGCAACTTATCACACGATACCTTAATATAAACCTGGTTTAAGGTAGTTAGTACCACAGTAGTTCATATAAAACGAAACTACCGTACTACAATAAATTACCGATTACATTTTGGTGATAGTCTCACCTAAACTTAAATGTACAAACTATATTTTGTTAAATGATAGTTACACTTGGGAAATTTCACACTTTTACATCAAACGAGCATACAAACTGTTAAGCCTTGATAAAGGGCTACCTTTATACTTTGAACAGAAAATATAGGTTTTTCTGAGAGATTCAAACGTTTACAAACACTTACATACATTTACAACTCATACTTGCAGCAGGTTCAAAACGTTTTTGATAAATGAACCTCGACACTAAAATACTTATGAACTCACCAGCTTAATGTTGACAAACTCTTTCAAAATAACTTGTATTCTCAGGTCATCAGTAGACAGGTACCGATGCTAGCTTTTGAGAAGATGGAGCGCATTCAAGTCTCATCATACTATTTTGATTTATTATATTTTGGTGTCTAAAACTGTACGGAACACACTTGTATTAAAATGTTTATATTTAATGCAATGGATGATGTTGTTTGCTTATTTACAATTACTGTGTTGTGATACTACACATGACGTCCTCCGCCCCAGAACGTTTCCGCCATTATTGGTTTTGGGGAGTGACAATTACAAGTGTAATTCTTAAAAAATAAGAACATTCTTAAACTGTGAGTGTCATTAATCTTTGGCTCATCCTTCAAGTCATTCTTATCAGGTCTTCAAGCCATTCTTCCAACCATTCCTATCACAAATGCAACAAAAACTAATAATGATTAAAAACATGTTGCTTGCAATTCCTATTAATTTATACATTCTGACATACATACATATTATTCATTCTGGTAGAATATACAGAACACAATCTTGCATAATACATAGAATACAATCTCGCAGAATACATAGAATAAAGTCTGCTAGTTATAACTTTACATGCCACTATAAAGAATTAAAAGCGTGTGATTTGCCATTTGCAATCATATTTCTCTATATATAAACATTCTAAAACATAGAATGTATAAATGCATTCTGTCAGAGTTATTAGAATATTACTTGAAATTCCTAACGCTTTATATATTCTGGAAGAATACATAGAATATGATAGAATATATAGAATACATTCTAACAGAATACATAAAATTTGCTACTAAATCAAGATTATAAAATTGTGAACTGTGGAACATATTAAGTTTAATATTTTTCAAATATTAGACGGTTAGATTTTGATATTTTCCACATATTGCTTATTTAATTAGGTGATTACAAATGCTTTTGAGAAGAGTTTTCTCATTCATACAATGTTTAAGTTCTAAACTGTCTCAAATTTGTGAAAATCTCTTATAAACCGTTAATCAAATCTTCATCCTAAATTTATTAAAAAAATCAAATACCAATAGCAAAGATTGATGCTACTCAGGTAATTAACAAATAAGGAGTTAATAAAAGAAATTCTCTTTCAGACAATTAACAAATAAACATAACACATGTTAGAACCAAGTTAGAATTATTTTTGTGTTCTTCAAGAATTTGAACATCAAATTCTCTTTGAGGCATTTCTACAAACACCTGGCCTGCCACATAGAAATCAAATTTTCTTTCAGGCCATTTCTACAAAAAGATGCCAAATTCTCTTTGAGGCATTTCTACAAACATTCATCGATTGTTAATCAAACGAACATCTATGTAGTTCTGCCAAATCAAACAAGAACAAAAAGAAAAGAAAGAGCCTTTACCTATTGATTGAATCATTGTTACCCAGCTTCCTCCATCACCGATTCCACCCATCTGCCGATTGCCACCACCCCATACGACTAACTGTCGCCTTACAACTCCCAATTTGCAACCAGCCTTGTGTTTCAAGATGATCGGACCAGAAGAAGAATGGAGCTGAGGGGAGCAGCCCTGCGCTGCCGGCCCCCCTCCATCACCTATGCTAACGATCCACCAGCACCACCGAACCCTCACTTATAGCCTCTTTCTGATCACAATAGGTCGACGAACATGAAGTTGTGGAAGAAGAGTAGTTGAATAGAGGAGCTAGAAGTTGTTGTCATGATGGCAGATAATAGGCAGACGGTGGTGCTCGGATGTAAGGATCGATTTCTGATGGAAAGGAGGAATAGAGGTATCGATGATTTGAGGAAGCCGTCGTACTCTTTAAAGTTAGGGATGTTGGCTTTGTAAGGTTAAAATAATTAAGGAGAGATTAATTAAATTATTTTTTACCATAATTAGATATAGAAAGTTTATCATTATATCTTTTTTTAATTTATTTAATGATTTATTATTCTTGAATTCTTATTAGTGCATTGAAGCATACATTATTTGCTAGAAACATTTGAACCTAGCTACATATATGGTTAGGATTAAATGTGAATTATAAATATGATATGATTGTATGATTATTTTGGTCCATTAGATTTAGAAAGTCAAAGCTTGTGATTAAATGGCATGATGGTAATTTTTAAGTAAAAAAAAAAAATCAAGTTTCTATCATGAAACCGTCCATATAGGTAAAAGACCATACGACTACTAATTATATTTGGAAGGAACCGGATCTACAGGATAATGATCAAAATTCTCCTTATATTTGAGGATATAGATACTTATCTTTTTCCCAACCCTATATGCAACTACATATTTTAATTTTACACCATTTTTTAAAATGAGTTTTTTTTTTTTTTTTTTTTTTTTTTTTTTTTTTTTTTCGGAATAGTCACATTCAAAGATAATTTTCTTTTCACCGTTATTAGTGATTAATTAGCATGATTAAGAAAATCAATGAATTATGTGACTAACATGCTTAAAGAGTGGTATTCTTTAAGCTATTCACCCTTAATATTGTTTTACCTTTAACATTGTTCTTCTTTAAGAATTGCCACTGATATTGTTTAAGAATTACATATGTAATGGTTTTTCACAAAATTTAAGACTTTGATGCAGAAAGAGTGATATATGTACAATTGTATGAATTATCAACGTGAATGTTAATTATAATGTTTAATGCTTAAAAAATGGTATATATATATATATATATATATATATATATATATATATATATATATATATATATATATATATATATATATATATATATATATATTTTAATGCTTCAAGAATGGTAATAATGTATGTAAATATAATCAACACTAGTTTCACCCTTCTTCAAAAATGTTAACAATAACAATATATATATATATATATATATATATATATATATATATATATATATATATATATATATATATATATATATATATATATATATATATATATAATTAGTTTCATATGCGAATGAACAAATCTCCATTCATGGTTCTCGGTAAAATCAAAGATTAGAAAATTTTCTCGCTCCTATCTCCTTTAATCAAAATGAATGTTGGTTCCCATTTAAATCAACAATCCATCATCGTTGTTCGTTGAATGTGCATATATTCGATTTTCATGATAGAAACTTCATTGATTATGACTTTCATCTTCTTCAATAGAGTAATATATTGCAATATATAGAAAAAAAAATTAACATAATATCCATTCTTGAAAATAGAAAAGATTAAAAATTATCGCACTTCACTTTCATATTCTTTGAGAATGCAACCAGAATTAACCAAATTCTTAAGGAATGGTTAAATATATCCAAACTCATATTAGTAGAATATTAATAACTATTCTAAAATAAGGTTTTGTTTAAACCGTAAATTTAAAAGAAAAGAAAAAAAAAACTTTTCCAGGAACGTTATTATTCTCATATTTAATTCTTAAAGAACGATACTATTAATGTCAAATGAAAAATATATTAGAACTGACTCCTGCATTTCAAATATCAACAAGAGAATATAATTCTTAATATGTTACATGGAAAACAAAATGGCTTTGTCGAGTAGCAGGTAATGTAAACAATTCTTTTTCCCTTTCTTGTAATATTCCCTCCTTCATTCTGCTTTTGATTTCTTGAGCCTCGACAAAGATGTTGATAGCAATATCAAATTGCATTTGTTGGATATTTTGACACATGTTCATGCCCAAATCGATTCTCAATCTACGCAAATTTGAAATTAAAAATATATAAACATCGATTTTTAATTCGGACTAACCAGTGATTTAAAAAAGAAAAAACTTACATCGTGATATTGTGAAGTAGATGCCGATCACAATTAAAGATTTTTAAAATAAACTTTGTTCTTTTATGAAGATTATAAGGGGCGTGTTCGGCTAGGGCGTCTGAGAGCTTCTAACTTCTAGCGTTTGACAAAACGTTATATTTTGAACAAAAATCCCCGTTTGACACTACAAGTTCAAGCGTTTAATTTAAATAAAACGCTTCAAATTCAAATGCTACTTCATGTAGCGTTTAACAAAACGCTAAAAGCTACAAGCTATCCACTACCCGCTACAAATCACCAACTAACAGCTAATTTTGCCGAACACGCCCAAGATCAAATGAAAGGTGTCGAGTAATATGGAAATTGATTAAAATGTTGATTTTACTACTTCCATATATATTGTTGAATTATTTATGGAAAATATATTAGACAAATGTAAAATTTTGTAATTACCATTAATAATTAGTGCACCATAATTGGTGATACATTTACATAATAATTGATGTTTATATATGATCTTAATTTTCTCTCTCTCTCTCTCTCTCTCTCTCTATATATATATATATATATATATATATATATATATATATATACACACACATTACAGCCCCACCTAAGCTTAGGTACTAAACCTCTAGAAAATACATTGTTTTACTATATAAAGATTACGGTTAATGGATTCACGATTAATACTTCAAGATGTAAATTCAAGATCAACACAATGGGGTTTAGGGTTTAGAGTTTAGTGTTTAGGGTTTAGGTTTATATTTAGGGTTTAGGGTTTAGGGTTAAGGTTTAGGGTTTAGGGTTAGGGTTTAGGGTTTTGGGTTTAGCTTTAGTGTTTAGGGTTTAAATTAAAGGTTTAGGTTTAGGCTTAGGGTTTAGTAATGTTCATTTGGATGAAATAATAAACGACAATTGAGGAAAGAAAACGGAGATGATAAAACGATAATGAAAGAAAGAAATGTTATGGAGAATGATATATTTACCAAGTGAAACCAAACCGGGTATATTTAGCATGTTAAAACGACATATTTTAGAGGTTTAGTACCTAAGCTTACGTGGGGTTGTAATGTATATTCCTTATCCCCTATATATATATATATATATATATATATATATATATATATATATATATATATATATATATATATAATTAATTAAATTTTTATTGTAAAAACTAAAAATTATTAATCAGTTATTTTAAATAAATTATTAATTTAAGATATATTTTTTTAGTTATCGAAATTATAATAGTTGATTCAAATAAATATGTAAAATTAATTTTTAATATATATTAGACATTTTTTATTTTTGAATTAATGAAAACATTAATATAAAATTTAAATTTTAAAATAGAGAATAAATACATTGATAAATAACATCATATTAATGAGGAGGTCTAAAAAATTTAAAATGAAGATTAATATATTGACAAGTGGCAACATATTAATTAAGAGGTCTAATATGATGACACATAACAAAAGAACTACTTTTTTATTAATACAAGGATATATATATATATATATATATATATATATATATATATATATATATATATATATATATATATATAGGTAGGTAGGTAGGTTCCGTTGAGATTAAAAATAAAATAGAGATCTTGAGATTCAACCTCAGTCACGTATTTCCCATCTGCCACTCTAACACTTTGGCGTACCAGCATGACAGGGCGAGTATAATCATAAATGATTATACAATGTCACCCCTTCCTTTGTCCTCGGCCACCATCCCCACCACCATAACCGTCACCGCCACCACCACTACTACCATCTCTGACACCCGTCGACCCCACCACAGTCACCTTCGTTACTTATACCACCGTCACCTCTATCACCACCACCTCTTCTGCCACCAACTGTCATAATCATTTATGATTACTCAATCTGTGAACAAATATATATGTATAATCATTTATGATTAGGCATATACGTATAAATATTTATAATCGTATATGATTATACCTCTCTACTACATAATCATTTATGATTAGGCATACGGTGTTGCTGCCGGTACCCTGGAGCATTAGAGCGGCAAATAAGAAATATGTGGTTGAGGTTGAATCTCAAGATTTCTACTTTTTTTTTAATCTCAAGTGAACCCTCCCCTATGTGTATGTGTGTGTTTGTGTGTGTGTGTGTGTGTGTATATATATATATATATATATATATATATATATATATATATATATATATATATAAACATATTAGATGTTTCTTGAAAATTAAGAGGTACACCTATTATAACAATATGTACAATCTTATTAAGCTTGCAATGTAAATGGACACGTTCTCTAATTTGTAACTTAAGGTCTTAAATTTCTTTACGTGGAAAACCTAAAATTCTCTACAAACCTTCAGCCTTTGTTTCTCCCATTTTCTATCTTCTTCATTACTTTCTTCAGTCTCCAGAAAGTATCAGTAACGACCAGCCTCCTAACATTGTCGCTACCTCCGTTGTCCTAATGCCGCCATTACCTCCACCGACGATACCCTACCACCCCACTTCTACCTGAATTCGAAATAAGAAACCCTAAGTCTATCTCACCACCACCGTCACACACCGTTTACTGGAAACTCTAACCCTAAAGTAGATCCACCATTGCCACCAGGCATCACATACAAACCGATATCTTACTCCCCCTTTGTTGTAAACGAGAGCTGAATTTTGTGCTTGAATCGTTTTAGGGTGGAACAACGAAACGAATATGTCCCTGCTAGGCAAATAACCAAGTGGTTTGACACAAATTAGTAAACTGCATTGTTCAAGTTCTTATTTCTCTATTTCTTCACATAATTCCATTTTGATGCCATGAACTGTTATTTATACACAACGATTACGTTGTTCCTGACTTGGGCCCGTATGTGGTGTTCTCAAATGCTTCTCTCAAAGTCGTGACTAAATTCAATGAAGATAAAGTTGTATGTGTTCTTCAACTATTTGATACATTGCCACTAGTGTACGTTTTATTTTAACCTCATTCAACTTTTATGCAGCTTTAAGTTGATGATGTCCATGTTCTTTAATTTTAGTTCTATTTTAGATGTTTTGCACCCTCCCAGGTAAAACAAATAGCTTAAAGTTCTGAAATATTGTTTTATATTCTCTTTGGTAACAATTTAAAGTTTGTGCTTTTCGAGAGTTGTCATCTTTTATTTATCTTCATATAGTTTCAAAATCAGATTGTGGGTTGATAGCTTCTTGAATCATAATTTGTGTTAAGTCTGTGGGTGTGTTTTTGTTTTAAAAGGAAGAAAGCTTATTATTTGAACCATGACCTCTAATCTATGTTATCATAGAAAAGATTGGGGTATATGTTCTTGAAGTTCATTCAATTTTCAAAGTAAGTTTCAATAGATGAATCATGATTAGTTCAGTAAAAAATACATTTTACTACCTTCTGATTAGGAAAAAAAATTGTAGGATTGGTACATCATAGATGATTAATCATGCACTTTGTCATTTAGTCATATGGAATCGTTAAACTATTTTTTAATGGGTATAACTATATTTATATTTAGATATCTAAAAAAAGTGCAAGTTTTGAAAGTATTTTACATTTTCCCAATTTCAATACTTTTTCTGTTTTAATCATAAATGGTTGTGTGAAAAAAAGGTTAATGTTTCTTTGGGATATTAAGCTTCTCAGCAAAACAAGGCGTATGGAGATGGCAGTCCATACAAGAGTTCTATCAGGTGAGTGTATGGATTTATTGGATTTGGGTCTAGATCTCTATATGTGTATATGATTAATTGTGTATGTATGTTTAACTATGTGTATATGTCGATTTCGTAGGTCTGTACACCAGCCTGTTTTTAGATAAGAGACACCACAATCAGAGAGAAATCAAGGTAAGCTTGCCTTTGATGTATTTTTTTTTACAATAATGTCCTGTTTGTTAACCGATTTTACTATGGTTTTCGGTTTCATGTGTTGGGGCTCAAAAGAAACTTCAATTCTACCAAGATTTTGCTTGAAAGATTTGTTTTTTACTTGGCTTCATTTTTGTTGTCCTGTATGTTAACGAATATTTGTCCCAAATGCAAATAACTGGAACTTCAGTCAAAATCTTTTGGTGTGGGATAGATACCAACAAAAAGATATCAAACAGATTAACAAAAAATAAAAACCGAGATTAAAAGACAAATTTTTGAAGTTCAGAAAGACAGAAATCAAAATTAAAAATATTATCATTCAGAAAGCGATGAATCTCAATCCGTCTGTATTGAAGATATTAACTCCAAACAGTTAAAGAAACAATGTAAAGTTGATATTTTTTTTCTTTTAAATTTTATAAGCTTTAACAGTTAAATTGTGAAATTACCTAATCTTATTGTTTCTTGTTGTTCTGAAGGAATGAGATCAATCAATAACTTGTTGTTTTGGACTTCAAATGACGAAATGAAGGTTTAACGATTAATGAAACTAGAGATTGTCTAAAGGATTGAGACCGATAGATGGCTTCTCCACTAGCAAGGATATATCATAAATTATACTTAAAGACGAGGCAAAGTTTTACCAAGTCATCTGTATCTTATTACAGACCTTGACACTATAGAAAAGTAGATAGATTCATGTGATAGAAGGTTTAGATATCACATTTTGCTATCATATATGTCAATGCTTCTTGTATTTGAGATAGACAATTAGATATTTTCATGTGATCCATTTGTTTCGTTAACTGTTATGAAGAAAAAAAATGTTTTTTTGTGTGTTTTTTGCAGTATAGTTTTTATCAAATTTCAAGTTAAATTTTCGTTTTTTTACTCTGTTGAATTCTGCTAGGACAAATTCTGGTATCTGATGAGTAATATAACTTTTGTGTGTCTTGAGTGTGTTCAACGTATGCTGTTTTTCTGTGAATGTGTGATTCGTTTGAATGCATTAAACGGCTTTTCACTTTCATTGGTTTCGTTAACACAAGGGTATTCTCAGAATAAAGCAATTGAATATCAACAGAAGTTAAAAATAATAATAAGAGTAACTAATCTCAAACTATTATATAACTAGGGTTATTTTGGGAATAGTCAACCTAAAAATCCAAACTATGTAATTGAGGTTTTGGTTTTTTATTTTTAAATCTTTGTCATCACCTAAATTTCATTTTTATAAAATTACTGTGAAAATCAAAAATAGGCATAATACATGTTTTGTTTAATTTAAAAATTTTATATTCTTTAATTTTGTTAAACCAAATGATAAAATCATACGTAAATTTTGTAAAGTCACATAAGAAAGCCAAAGCTTTGTCCCTACTTTTTAACAATATCCCAACTATTACTATTATATAAACAAATTTTTATTTCTAAATTAAATAAACTAATTAAGAAAAGTTCATTAAAACAATCGATTTTAATATCAACTAAAGTTTAAAGTAACATAAATGCATTATATATAATATTCATACAACAAAAACGACGTCTAGATTTTTTATTTTATGTTATGTGATGTAATATATATGTTTATTTCAAATAATAAAACATATATATTTTTATAATAAGCCATATATCTTAGTGTTAATAAATTAGTACAAAAAAAGTTCCTAACAATACTACATTAAATATATTTTGTGTTATATTAAATAAAAATACTCTATTATAAACTATAAATTGATTTTTTTTTAATTTCAATTTAAAATCATTTTATTATATGTTGGCAAATAAATATTAATGTGATAGCGTTTATATTTTTTAGAATCTCTAGCATAAATTCCTGTGTTGAACTATCAAATGCATTGAGATATGTACATTTTCTATATCGACGTCTCACATATATGCTCACATCGTAAATAAGAAACTCATCTTAAAAGTTGTAAAAGCTGCAAAAATATTGGTATTATAACATGTGAGATATAAACTTGCAAAAATATAAAAAGGTAGCTTAAATATTCAATAAGTAGCAATGTACTTTGGTGAGCAAAAACTCCACCTATTAGTGGTAAAACTAATTAATCCTTGTGAATGTACCCCTAGAATACGATTTATATTGAAAATATAGCAATGAGGTTATAAGTTTTTTACCACGTACTATGTATATGCATACCAGGTTGTGAGACAAATAGCAACCTAATTTTTTAATTATTTAAACCTAAAACAAAAACCTATTGTTGTTTTTAACCTAAAATAGCAACGTTCTTAACATTTAACCTATAACAGCAAAACACTTTCATATTTAACCTATATTAGCAAAATATTTTTATTTGTAACCAAATTAACATAGTATTATATTTAACCGAAAAAATACAACATGTTTTCCTTTTTAAGCTAAATTACCAACATTTATGTTTATCCCTTATAAGCATATCGAAAGAAAATTCATTGCTATCGAAAAAATCTCACCAAACGAAACTATGAGCCGATGTCGCATCGCGCGGGTACGCCACTAGTATATATATATATATATATATATATATATATATATATATATATATATATATATATATATATATATATATATATATATATATATATATATATATAGAGAGAGAGAGAGAGAGAGAGAGAGTGTGTGTGTGTGTTAGGTTCAAATATTTTTACTATCTATATATCTTTAACATATATTCATTAGTTATTTTCGAAGCATAGAAAGACAACTACGAATCGGAATTATATGAAACAGAAAATGATGGGTTAAGAACTAGTTTTTATTTGCTAACTAAATGCTTTAATAAATTCATATAATATATCCTCAAGTATTGATCTTAATTTATCCTTTATTAAAATTAAAACTGATTCAAAATATGTTTATTTTATTATATAGTTTATCTTATATGCTTCGAAATACTTATCATGTTTTAAATAAGTAAATGAATAGGTTTATTATTATTATTATTTTCTGGTGTGCCCTTGTGCATATTCATATTGATACATCATAATTCATAAGTGTCGGGGTGGCAATATGGGCTTTCAGTGATAATTTAGGTAATCGACTTTAAGCTTCAATTAATTTTTTCAAAAGTGCAAAGTAGTAAAAAATAATATTTTAACCTTTTTATCGGTTTTAACATTATCGATTTAATAATAATAATAATAATAATAATAATTGATGGCAATATGGGCTTTCAGTGATAATTTAGGTAATGGGCTTTACGCTTTAATTAATTTTTTTTAAAATTGTCAAAAGTGCAAAGTAGTAAAAAATAATATTTTAACCTTTTTATCGGTACTTTTTAACATTATTGATTTAATAATAATAATAATAATAATAATAATAATAATAATAATAATAATAAATAAATAAATAAAATAGTAAAAAATGTTGTATTTTGAAATCGATAAAATGGTTGGTATAACATTTGTTTTAATGGACATCAAAATCAAATAGAGTTTTTTATTTCCAAAAAGGTTTTTTAAAATAATCATTTTTCATTTTACTCTTTTAGGCTAGCGAGATTGGTGTCATAAGAACTACACTCCCTCTTGTAACACTTGTGCCCCATGTATGTACCTTATGACCCCTCTATTTTGAAATTATGCATATTGGTCCCTGAAGTAGTATGCGAGGTGTACCAATTGGTACGCTTAGCGGATTGGTTGAAAATCCAGTACGCTTAGCGTACTGAGTTATTGGCGAGTCGGAACCCAAGTCACGTACATTAGGCATACATATGTGTACGATGGGTGTACGTGGACTTTAATGAAACCCTAATTGAGGGTCTTGCACCCCATATAAGCCACCTTATTCTCTAGGGTTTGCCTCATTTCCAGCATCCAAAGCCTCCAAAACCCTAAATCAAGTTGTAGCCTCTATTTTTAAGCATTTGAGCCTTTGAAGAGAGTTTGGTGTTTATTTTGTGCATTGTAAAGGAGTTAAAAGATCTTGGAGTTGCTAATTTTAGAGAGGAAGGCTTGGATCTACAACCACTACCCATTTTGCAAGGAGTTTGAGGTATCAAGTTCTAATCTTGATTGTTAGTTGCTTAGATCTCTTTTTGGGTTAAATTGTTATGTTTTTAGTCGTGGTTTGGGTGAATGATGGAATTAGGACATCCCAAAGACTTATTCTTTCATATTTAAGGTTATCATGGGCTCCTTAGGCATAAAAGTGTCAACTTTATGGAGTTTAGGGCCTCATCCATTCATTAATTCTCTTATTAAGTCCTTGTTGAGCTTTAGAGCTTCATATAGCCATGCAATGACATAAAGTTGGCAACTTTACGTGATAACCCAGATCAAGGAGGTCAGATCTGCATTATGGGCGAAGTCTTAATGGGTTGAGAGCTAAGTCTAGAAGATGGATGATCTAGATGAGTACCTTAGGCGTACAAGCCTTCAAGCCAGTACGCTTAGCGTTCAAGCTGAGTACGCCTCGCGTACTCAGTCAGGAGGCATTTCAAAGTTAGGCCTTAGGTTTGGGCCATGTTTTGAGCTTAGAAGGTTAGGGTTTAGTTGGGCCATCTGATTCTAGGAGTTTTGGGCCACAAAAAATTATTGGGCCTTGGGCTAAGGCCCATAAGAAAGAATTGGGACCAATTTGGAAAATTGTTGTAACATCCCAAAAATACGGACCAAAAATTTTCATTTAATATAACGATTCATAAAACATTTAATTAAAAAACATCATCAAGTTATTTCATTCCATCAAAGCCAAAGATAATATGTCTCAAAATCATATCATAGTATAGTAACAATGTCATAGTATAATCCCAAGAATATCATAGTGCGGAAAATAATGGTGGGATGCGTTGCTACCGTGCCGGCTCCTTTCCCTTCAAAGAAGAAGAACCTGAAACAAAAGTTTTAAATTGTAAGCACAAAGCTTAGTGAGTTCCCCCATCATATCACATACCATATAACATACATATTGTCTAACTTATCCGGGTACTGGACTACCCCTTCGGTCTCTTTCAACCGGTAACTGCCTAGCATATCAGGGTGATAGCCTACCCCTTCAGTCCTGTTGATAGGTACCTAGCCTAGCATATCAGGGTGCTGGCCTACCCCTTCGGTCCTTTTGATCGGTACTTTGTCTAGCATATCAGGGTGTTAGCATACCCGTTCAGTCCTTTCGACCGGTATCGGGGACTATTTCATCCTTACTCTACCACATAGCATCCTAGTGCATAAACATATAATCATATACTGCCTAGCTTATCTGGGTGTTGGCATACCCATTCGGCACTATCGACTGCTACTGGGGCCTATCCTACCCTTCCTATCACATCTTGTCACACCCCAAAACCGAGAACGGCGGAAACGTTCTGGGGCGGACGATGTCATGTATAGTATCACAACACAGTAATAGTAAATAAGTAAACAAACATCATCCATTGCATTAAATATATAATTTTAATACATGTGTGTTCTTTGTAATGTAATAGGCACCAAAAATGAATGATAAAAGACGAGTCTTGTCTGTGCTTCGTCTTCTCAAAACCCTGTCACCGATATCTGTCTACTGATGACCTGAGAATACAAGTTCTTTTGAAAGCACAAATCAACATTTAAGTTGGTGAATTCATAAGTATTTTAATGTCTTTGATTTGTAAAACCGTAAAGAAAAGACTTGTAAATGTTTGATGATACAGTTCGTATAAGTGTGAAAACCTTAGGAAATCCTATATTTCCTACTAGTATAAAATGTAGTCTTTTATCAAGACCCGACTGTTTTGTATGTTTGTTTCTTGTAAAAGTGTGTAGTTTTTCCATATGTAACTATTATTATCAAAATATAGTCTACTTCATCGTTTATGTGAATGTGTCACAAAATAAAAGTAAAAGGGAACATTATATAATCATGTAAGTATTATCCTTTGGTACTAGGATAAACATGGTAGAGTAACTTGCCGAATAGTATTAACCGTAGACATCCGTCGATGTGCATTTTCCCTCTGTAGCTAACAGACGGGTGTAGAATGGTTAGTCCCGTACATATATAATAGTATCTACTCATATAATATGTAATAGTATCGCATCATATAGTATGTAATCGTATCTCTTCCTATAGAATGTAATAGTATCTCTCCATATGGTATGTAATAGTATTTCTTCATATAGTATGTAATACAATTGTATAGACTCATGAATGAACTCACTCTTGTATGTTCCATTTGTACTAGGAATAGTAGGTAGTATTTCCCAAACTATACCTATTATAGTTTTCTAGTAATGTAGTTTGAAGTGTCCATGTATGTCTATACACCTTTGCTATACAAGGTGTTGGAGCTGAAGTCACAGCCATCCTATCAAATATATATATATATATATATATATATATACTATATAAGTGTATAGACATGATTTCTATGAATACATAAGTGAAAAGAGGTTTTGTAATACATTTAAAGGATTTGAAACAATAAAATAATCATGACTTGATGTCAGTTTATAAAACGATTTAAAAGTAGTTGGTTTGATAAAACGGTTTGAAAGTATAGTAAATTCATCTGTTTGATAGTTATTAATCACATATGATTGATATTATAACTATGATACTCATCTTGTATCCCCCCCCCCACATAAAAGTATTTAAAAGAAAGCAAAAGCATTTTAAAAGGTTGTTTAAGGGGTATGAACTCACCTGAAATGAGTGATGTGATAGTAGGATCGGTAAAGGATGCTAAGTGTCAAGTGAGGACTTGGGCACTCAATGATCCTAGTTAACCTATAATAAAACATATATGTATATAATTAGTCAATTAACAACTAATTAATCAATTTAAAACACCCTAGGACATGGAAACACTTTCATTCAAGTGTTATAGGTACCAACGGGTTGCATCTAAAGGGTTGTATAGCATGGCATTGGAGTTTATGGCCCAAGGACCACTCCTTATGGAGTTTACGGCCCATGGTCATTTCCCCATGAGTTTATGGCCATAAACTCATGGTACTAAGTGCCAATTTGTGTTTTGAGGTCTTATAAGGCATGATTGAGCATCCAATGATCAAGTCCAAGCCTTAGGAAAGCATTAGGGGCACAATAAGACTACTTTGTAGAGTTTACGACCTAAGGACCATATCCTTATGTGTTTACGGCTGTAAACTCTTTTGGGGACTTGTTTTGATTGTTGTTTAAGGTCTTAAACACTTCTAGGAAGAATCAAGGCTAGCATCCAAGGCTTAGGAAGGGACTAGGGTCCATTTAACCTCCTTAAGAAGGGTTTACGGCCCAAGAACATCCTTGTCCGTAAACTCCTTTAATCATATGTTTCTTGATGATTTTCAAGTGTAATCAAGTTCATATTAAGCACACAAGAAGCTAGGGCAAGTGTACTTACAAGATAGAAGCTTGTTTGGGTGTTTAAGGTCCAAGAACACTAGTGTGTGTTCTTGGTGTTTTGAAGAACACTTGAAGATCTAGTTGAAAAACAAGAAGGAATGGATGAAATGATGTATAACTACTAGATGTTAGGTTATAACAACAAATCAAGTCGAGAAACACTTACGTTTTCGGAAGATCGGGTGAAGAACGGGATGCTAGTTGAGAGAGAATGGGGAGTGTTCTTGAGGGTGGAAGTGAGAAATGAGGGATTTGGGGAGTAAGCTCATGCCTAAGGCATGATTTCACAGCCACACAAGAGTTTACGACCTAAACTCCAAAAGTTTGGCCGTAAACTCTATATTAGGGTGGATCGGGTGGGTTTGCTACTTCAAGACCTGAGACGGTACTTCTTTCCTTAGTTCGTTTGAAGAATAAATACTAAAACACACTCAAACGGACTTTAAATTGGCTAACAATTATTAGAAATATAATAGACTTTTAATTGAAGTGATTGACATTAGAGTTTGTACGAATGAAAATTTCGGGTTGTCACACACATCACATAACATCATAGCATACTGTCACATAATCATAAAAGATAGTGACATACCAGATAATTATCACAAAGACAATTGTCCCTAATATAATTTTTACTAGTGGTCCGGCCTTGGTGTCTTAGACCCACTTCTACTAGAAGGTAACTCACCTCGTAAAGCTGAATGTCGAATATCACTGGAAGGAATCTCTAACAGTTGCTCCAATGACTCCCCGACTATCACTATCATAACAACACTTAGTCAAAATCCATAATACTTCTTAGGGTAAAATGACCATTTTACCCCTTGGTCTATTTTGGACCAAACCCCAAGGCCCATTTCCTTTTATCTTTCCAATCTGACTATTAGCCCATTAAAGGCCCACTAATGACCCAATTTTCTAAATTGGGCCCCACTTTAAATGGGCATTTTCACAAGCCCAATAAATCCTTAGTCCAAAATAAGTAAAATCTCGAGTGGCCTAATATTTCCCAAATGGCCCAATACTCTAAGTCCCAGTTCTAGGCCCAGAAACTTTGATGCATAGTGGGCCACGAGGCCCAACTATCCAAGCCCAGACTTTTACGGCCCAAAGGCCCAACTTCGCCAATCTACATGCGTACGCGCGGCATACCTGGTATGTACGCCCAATGTACATTGGCCTTGACCAAAACAGGAAGTTGACCCAGTACGTGTAGCGTACTAGGCTGTACGCACAACGTATTGGCCAACTTTCTTGGGGCTTCATTTGTGACTTAACCCATTACGTTCCCACGTCTAGAATGTAGATCTAGGTCCTTTAAGGCATCCTAGTCCATAAAGTTACAAACTGTGTGTGCTTGGATGCATGGTTGGGGTCAAAACATCATCTTTGGTCCTTAACCCAGCTTTGTACCTTCAAACACTTGCATGGTTGTGGCTTAACCATCAAGGTCTGATTTTTATTACTCTAAGTGCTTCTAGAAGCCCAAAAGGACAACTCTTATGTTCTGAAACTATCAAGACTCAAGAAACCTCAACAATGGAGTCTAAAAGCAACTTAAAACACCCCAAAATCAAATCTAAACATGAAATGATCAAGTTTGAAGCTTGATACCTCAAATGAGTCACAAATGGTGCTAATCTTCTGGATCTACAAGCTCCCTTTGAATTCTTGCTCCTTCTTCAAACTCCTTTCTCTTCTAAGCACCAAAACAACACTAAATTTATCTCATATGGCTTCCAAATCACAAGAACACACAAATACGAATTAAGGTTTTCATGGTGGTTGTCTAAGGGTGAGAGGGAGGTTGGACCAAAGGAATAAGGTCCTTTATATATGGACCAAACCCTAAAATTTAGGGTTTTAGAGCGTGCATTCGTACGCTGGGCGTACATGCATGGCTTCTGCGTTCCAGTCTTTTGAGTACGCTGAGCGTACATGGTAAGGTATGCTCCGTGTACGGTGCTTCTTCAGCCCAATTACGAGGGCCCAAAGGTCTAACTCCAAACCTTATAAAACCATTAACCTTATATAAATAGAAAAATTAGTACCTTATAAATCTCGGATATTACAAATCTCCCCTACTTGAATGAGACTTCATCCTCGAAGTCTGCTACTGCTGCCACGAATAACTCAGGGTAATGCTCCCTCATCTCGTCTTCTGGCTCCCATGTCCATTATGAGCCCTTACGGTGTTGCCACTGCACTTTCACCAGTCCTACTTCCTTGTATCTCAGCGCCCGCGTCTTCCTTTCGAGAATAGCTACTAGATGCTAGATGTAGTTCAGGCTATCGTTCACCTGAATATCCTCTACAGGCACCACCGCAGAGTCATCTACTAAGCACCTCCGCAGATGGGAGACATGGAATGTGCTATGTATCTGACTAAGCTCGGCCTGCAGATCCAGCTTGTACGCCACCTTGCCCACCCGAGCTGCAACTCTAAAAGGTCCGATGTACTTGGGGCCGAGCTTTCCCTATTTTCTGAAATGGATGACACCTTTCCAAGGTGACACGTTTTGAAGGACCATATCTCCGACCTGGAACTCTAAGTCCGAACGGTGCTTGTTGGCATAACTTTTCTGCCGACTCTAAGCAGTCTGAAGCCCACCCCAGACCTGTTGGATCCTCTCCGTCATCTTTAGTACCACTTCGGTACTCCCCATGACCCTCTGTCCAACCTCACCCCAACATATTGGGGTTCTGCACTTCCTCCCATACAACATCTCAACGGGAGGATGGTCGATATTCATGTGGTAACTGTTGTTATAGGAAAAATCTGCCAACGGAAGGTAGGTATCCCAGCTACCACCGAAGTCCAGGTTGCATGCCCGCAGCATATCCTCCAGAGTCTGGATGGTCTGCTCGCTCTGACCATCCACCTGTAGGTGAAAAGTCATGCTAAAGTGTAGATGAGTACCCAACTCATCATGAATTTCTTCCAGATTCTGGAATTAAATCACACGTCTCGATCAGAAAGCACGGAAACTGGCACTCCGTGTCGAGCTACTACCTCTCAGATGTAAATTTCTACCAACTTCTCGGCCGAAATGCTCTCCTGGATCGGGATGAAGTGGGCACTCTTGGTCAACCGATCCACGATGACCCAAATCGACTCCACTCCGCGTGCGGTCTTGGGAAGCTTCGTGATGAAATCCATAGTAATGTCCTCCCACTTCCACATAGGGATATCCAATAGTTGCGTCTTGATGTGAGGTCTCTGGTTCTCCGCCTTGACCTTCCTACAGGTCAAGCATCTCTTGACGTACCAGGCTACATCCCGCTTCATGTAGGGTCACCAGTAGTCAGCACGAAGATCTCTATATATCTTCGTCACCTAGGGATGGATGGAAATCGGGACTTATGGGCCTCATCCATAAAAATCTGCCGCACTTTGCCCCAGTACGGAACCCAGAACCTCCCATGTAGGGTAAGCAGCCCATGACTATCATAGTCAAACGAGGTCACCTGGCCTATGATCCGCCCGCACATCTGGCGCCCCTCCTTCATACTCTCACCTTGCGGCTGAGAGCATCGGCCACAACGTTGACCTTCCCCGGGTGGTGGAGGATCTCACAATCGTAGTCTTCACCAAATCCAGCCACCGACGTTGCTTCCTGTTCAAATTTCTGCTGATCCATGAGGTACCTCAAACTCTTGTGATCTGTGTATATGATACAATGGACCCCATAGAAGTAATGCCGCCAAGTCTTGAGGGCAAAAACAATCGCCCCCAACTCCAGATCATACGTCGGGTAGTGTGCCTCACGAGGCTTCAACTTCCTCGAGGCGTAAGAAATGAAGTGCCCCCTCTGCATCAATATCGCGCCCATACCTGAAATTGATACGTCACAATACACTATAAAATCCTTTACGCCCTCTAGCAGGGCTAAGATCGGTGCCTCGCACAATCTCTGTCCCAAAGTCTCAAACACTGCCTGCTGCTCAGGCCCCTAGCAAAAGATCTTAATCTAAAACAATTTAAAACTCGGATAAGTTCATCAATAGACAATATAGTCTAGTAGATAAAATCAAAATACAATTTCTAATTGTTCAAAGATCACCCAATATCACCCACACCCAGGTGACACTTTACTTAGGTCGCGAGTTCTTGTAATCTATTATCTTCTCATCTTTGAGCCATGAAGCATATTCCCAATAACACCGAAAATGTTAGCATGTGTCATTCAATCTACATCGTATCAGATAATAAATATAATGAAATTTACATTAAGGTCATCTTATGCCAAAACAGGCAATGAAATCCCTATTTTTGACATGCGTTTGTCAAGGAACATGGTAACTCACAGAAGACAAAAACCAAATTTTTTGATGTGCTTGGAATCATTCATTTACAGGACTTCTTTAAACTCCATGGTTAATAGTTTAGAAGTACTTAGGAGTCTAATAGATTGTAGTGACCACCATAGATTTTGAAAATTAAGGAGATAACCTAAGAAATTGAATTAAAGAGAAGCATTATAAAGGTGGAAACCATATTAGTCGGTATATGTTGGTAACTTTTTCCAATAATGTAAAACCCACAATGCTTGTATTGAGTGAATCTTTTGAACCGACTGATGCAATGTATATGAATCCTCAACTACAAATTCATAAAGAACCTAGAAATAAGTAAAACTTAAAGAACTCGACAAAGGGGAAACTTTTTTGAGAGATCTTGAGGCTCTTGCCTACTCTCGCATCACTAATTATGTACAAATCTGATGTGGTGTTGAATCTAAGTAGCCAACTTCTGTCGGTGATTCAATATATAGTAAATTCGCTACTACCAAGTTAAAGAATCGAGATCGATTACATATTTCATGACAATTTAGTAATACAACTATCAAAACTAACTTGATAAAGTATTCGTACACTTGTTCCATAAATATATGTTTATGAAAAGGGTCTTCCATTATAATTTACATGTATAAGACTAATCTCTTTTGCAACAACAACATAAGATATAAAACAACATCCAGTCCCACCACTGAGACATAAAAAGAGTGGCCTTGATTCTGTATCACAAATTGTAGGTGATGCGGTCAACCAATGAAATCTTTTAAGATATTTTACATTAATTATATACTTGATTACATTAATTATCAAAAACCCAAAACTCAAGATCAAACTATATTACCATATTCTTCGTATAAGAGCCCACCTTGAGTTATATGCAACAATAATTGGCTCAGTGATTTTAAGTAACTATGTATGCTAACTGACCTTGTCGTACAAGGCTTAGTAGATGATAACAAGTGTGACAACCCGATATTTCGAATCAATGTAATGACCTAAAAAGTCAAGAATTGTTATCTCTTTTGATATAATGAAAATAGAGTCAAAAATAAAATATTCAAAAGTCTCTATTGGGATAAATTAAGTGATAGAGATCGTAACTAGGTTTCCAAAAATATGAAGAATACTAAAATCCGAGTTATAACGAAGAAATTATGACCGATCGAAGATACGCGACAATACCGGTAAAACACTGTTAAGCATAAAACGAGAAATTTCAATAAAATACTTTTCAACCTTAGGTGTCTAAATGAAAGTTGTAGATATCCTAAAACCGTAAACATACATAAAAAGAACGTCCAAATCTGACTTCATATGAGGAAATTATGATTTTTCGAAGTTTCGGACATAGCGGTAGACAGCTAAAAACTCGAAATCGAGATCGAGCGACTTTTTGCCAACACGACCTAAACGAGAATCGAGGATCTCATCAATGGTATTACAACGGTAAAAAGTCTGACGAAGATGGACACCGGATGAAGAAGTTATGGATTTTTAACGGACTTTTCCTGTCTCGGCCTGTTAAAAATATAAAATTAAAAATAAAATCAAAATTAGTAGACAGAGTCTAAACGAGAGTTGTAGAGCATAATCTCACCTATGCGTGGATATAAAGAATATCGAAAACGGAGCTCGTATGAAAAAGATATGAATTTCTGAAGTTCGAGGCACGAGTTTCGATGCTGAGTCAGACTTTTCTGAGTTCACGACGTGAACACTAAAGTTCACGACGTGAACTGTCTGACTGGCCATTTCAGAGCCACTTGACAGATGACGCATGCCATGACGATTCAAGACAAACTCACGACGTGAATTGGTAAAACTCACGACGTGAACTTCAATTTTTAGCCTATATATAGAAATTAAAGCCTTCCGAGTTAGGTTGCTCATTTCTATCCTCTCTGCCACTTCTACTTTGTGTTAAGCATTCTGAGACCACCCCGAATGTGACATCCCCAATTTCACGGCCAGAAAAGACCGATTTGTTTATGCTTTGTTTTATAAAATCAGAGTAAACCCTTTTGATTAAAAGAGTTGCGGAATTTGTTCCCAAAACAAAATATGATAAAATTTATCAAAACGTTCTCAAAGAGAATGTATTTTTATTAAATAATAAAACCTCGGGATGTCATGTTCGATACATACCAAAAGCATAAACAATATAAAATAGACCTTACAACAGTTATTTGTAACTACTGATCTATAATCCAAAATCTCTCATCAAGTCCACCAATTTATACTCTTGTGTCATTACCTGTAATGCAAAGAAAACTGAGTGGGTCAGGCTTGGGAGCCTGGTGAGCATATAGGGTTTTCATCCCACAATAATACATTTATTATATTCAATTATCAAACAATCAACCCAGATACTCATTCCCATTATCTCCTTTATTTCTTAAGGATTTACCCTAAGAATCAACTATCCTCTATCCATTTATTCCTAAGGATTGACCTAAGGAATTGACACAAAGTCCACACTGCCAAGGTCCACAAATTACGACTGGTAAACACTTAGTTCAACATACTTAACAAACACCTAGTTCTAATACTCCTAGTGAACAATTAATTCAAAACATCTGGTGAATACTTAGTTCTAAAACACTTAGTGAGCACACTCAGTTCAACAATACCAAGTGAACACATAGAGTTCTAAAATACCTAATGAACACATTGAGTCCAAAAATACCAAGTGAACACATAGAGTTCAAAAATACCCAATGAACACATTGAGTCCAAAAATACCAAGTGAACACATAGAGTTCAAAAATACCTAATGAACACATTGAGTCCAAACTCCAAGTGAACACATTGAGTCCAAACACCAAGTGAACACATAGAGTTCTAAAATACCTAATGAACACATTGAGTCCAAACACCAAGTGAACACATAGAGTTCTAAAATACCTAATGAACACATTGAGTCCAAACACCAAGTGAACACATAGAGTTCAAAAATACTTATTATTTCGTCTCACATCAACTATTTCATCTACCCATGTTCTACCCAACATATTTCTAGATGAAAACACATATACAATTTAAATCTTTTAAAACATGTATTTCAACATTTATCTCAAGTAAACAAACAATGTATAAACACCTAGCACATACTTCATAGCAAATACTTCATATCTATGCGGTAGAAGAAAGCGAATATACATTCACGCAAATAACAACAAAATATACACATAACACGTATTTCGTATAAAATACTTCGTATTTATGCGTTGGAAGAAAGTAACCACACACTCACCTGGTTAGACGATGCTTGGACAGCACTACAGCTCTAAGAGTAGTATTCTTCGGTGAAACCGGGATATCTTCACACACCGGGTTTCTCACGGACAGAGCTTCGGCTCGAAAACTCTTTTCTTCTCGGGATCTTCGGGCTTCGGGACTTGCTACGGGTCTCGGGGTTGATACCGGGGCTTCGGGGGGTTAAAATAGGGCTTAGAGGGTGTATCGGGAGTGGGGGAGAAGGGATGGAGCAACCATAGTCGGCTGGCACTTCAAATCTATTTATAGTGCAAATTTGGCCCTTACCACGTCGTGGGATCCTTTTGCCACGTCGTGGGCTTGATCGTCACTGCATGCGTCATCCCAAGTTGCATCTGGGGGACTCCCAGAGCTGTCATGAGACTTCCCACGTCGTGGCACTGCATGCCACGTCGTGGTCTCTGACAGTTTTGGGGTTTCGCACCCCGAACTTCAGAAATTCATAACTTTCGTATACGAACTCCATTTTCGACGTTCTTTATATCGACGCGAAGGTGAGATTATGATATACAACTCTCATTTAGACTCCACTGGCTAATTTTGAATTTATTTTTAATATATTATAATTATATTATTTATATATTATTTTTAGTAGGCCGGGACAGGAAAACTCCGTACGAAATTCATAACTCCTTCATCTGAACTCCGTTTTCGTCTGTCTTTCCGTCGTTGCACTACTATCGATGAGATCTTCAATTCTCATTTAGATTGTTTTGGATAAATATCTCTCTAACGTAAATTCACTATTTACGTCGCGTTGGGTCATGTCGGTTCTGTCGCGAAACTTCGACAGGTCATAACTTCTTCGTTATAACTCGGATTTTGGTGTTCTTTATATACACGGTAACCTTGTGACATATAATACAACTTGGTTAAGATTAATCCTTCTAAATAATCGTCCATCAAAAAGTCATTTTTGATGCTTATTGTCTCTAAATTGACTAGCCCTAATCTACGGGCGTTACACCGAAGCCCCGATAATAACCCTAGCACATGACGCAAGTCCCAAAGTCTTGAGATTTCCGAGAAATTGACTTCTTTTTAGTCGAAGTACTGCCCGGGTTAAGTCTCGTCTTCTTTAACTCACATTCTTCAATCTATCAAGTGAGTCCATACCCCTACATCTTTTCCAAACATTTTATATCTTTTATAGGGGGCGGGGATACAAGTGTAACACAAAGAAACATGTGTTTCAAACTATTGATTATGTTTTTTATACTTTATGTATCAAGTGAGTTCATACCCCTACAACTACGTTTTCAAATGCTTTGTAAATACTTTTATACACTTTTAAGGGGGGGGGGGGGGGGGGGGGGATACAAGTAAACACACGATTATCCTCCTATGAATAACATAAATCTTTTGCTATACTTGTTGTTATAATCAATCATATGTGATTTATAACTATCATATGAAAACGTTCTCATGCAACATATCACGTTAACACTTTGTCCTTTTGAAAACAAACATGTTGTTATATAAATATCAAACACTTTATCTATATTTTGAGTATAAATGCTCAATGATGTTATTAAAAATGTTATACTTTACGTACAAAGTCGACACTACGCTAAGGTTTACCATACAAACAAAATACACTTTTGGAAAAACTATAATAGGTATAGTTTACTGGTAAATCATGAGATTTTACATACTAAAGGTACTATATCAAGGAAATACTTTCATATACAAGAACAAAGGGACTTTTCATACGTAACTCTATTTGATACTAAGTTTTTTGAGACATTCAACTTCACATACTTTCAAGTATGTCATTAAAGTCTTGTATAATATACCATATTCTCTTGTAAGGAGAGCGTGATACTTGTGTATAGATCTATACTGGATTGACAATCTCGCACCTAAACTGTTAGCTACAGTTAGACCGGCAGGTCTGGGGTGACAAACGTCATAACATTCCAACGCCTGAAGAACGTTGTTACAGGCAGCCTAGGTCAATAGCATGGTTATAAAACTCACATGAAGTATTAATAACACAATGATTTACGGGGTTATCAAATGTCTTAGTGATTTTATACATACATAAATCTATTATTCTAGGCATGACAACTACTAATGCATTACAGTTTTGGAACCTTTAAACTACCATACACTTGTGGAAAAATATTGGATTTTTAGAAGCAAACATTCAAAACAATTGGGTCTTGGTACTAGTAGGAAATATGGGATTTTCTAGGAGTTTTCAAACATCTACAAACAATTTCATTCAAATTTATACAAACATTGAAATTAAATACTTATGAACTCACCAGCTTAAATGTTGATCTACGCTTTCAAAATAACTTGTATTCTCAGGTCACCAGTAGACAGGTACGACGACCAGGTTTTGAGAAGACAGAGCAGTCAAAATTCATATTTTATTTTGATTATTTGTTATGGTGTTTTATTCTATGAAAGAACACACATGTATTAAAATTCTACTATTAATGCAATAGATAATGTTGTTGCTTGTTTACTACTTTGCACTGTTGTGATACTTTACATGATGTCCTCCGCCTCAGAACGTTTCCGCCGTTTTAGGTTTTTGGGTGTGACAACAAGTTTCTAGTGTCATGTCGATCGACATAAAAAAACAAATTTCATCTGAATTTTTGGATTTGTGTCAAACCTCAAATATTCATCTTATAAAATAATTAAAACAAGAAATATAAGTGCAAATTAAAAAACAATAAATCAAAGATATAAGATAGGACATACCAAGAATGTGATTGTCATAAATTTTTTGTTATGTTGAGTTCCACAAAACCATTTGGGAAAGAAGATGCAGGACAAATCATTGTATTCCAACAACAAAAAGCCATTCCCAAATAAGCTATTTTGTGATGTGGTCGTCTTCAAGGAAACCTAATTCACAATTTTGAGTTTGGTTCTACTTTGCCATATGGGTAAAGAATCAACAGTGCAGAAAAATAGTAAAATCCTTACATCTTCAAACCCTGATTATTGGTTGTTCTATGTAGAATGTATAACATGATTACACAAACAACTCCCATTGGTAGTTTCATCTCGAATCTGCAAAGTACCAAAGTAACATGTATTGCACATGTGCATGATTATACAATACTTGCCTGACACTTAACCATGAAATGTCTCTTTGCCCACACTAACCTGACACGAAACACCCATACGACCCCTAAACATAGATATAAAATGCAATTAGGGCTAAGAAAAAAACAAATTAGGACTTGAATACTCAGAATCGAGTGAAGAGAGGGAGAGAGAGAGAGAGAGAGAGAGAGAGAGAGAGTGTGTGTGTGTGTGTGTGTGTGTCAAATGTTGAATCAAATACCTTATACACTTTAAATTACCAATTGTAAGAAAACAGTACAATGAATGCAATAGAGAGGTGCTTGGTGAAGGAGGAGAGATGAGTCTGTTGAAGGAATTGGGGTGTTGCTGGAAGAAGGTGGTATGGGGAAGGTTTTGGGGGAACCAGGGAAGAGGCAACTGATAGATAATTGATTGCAGTTGTCCCGTAATAAGAAAATGGAGTTATCTTAACCAAAAATCATGATCCACCAGAGGAATATGCTTCACCTTGAACATGCCATATGGTTTGCTCTAATCTTTCATGTACACGCAAAGTTCAATGAGTTTTGTAGAAGAGAGAAGCATATTGGGATATAGGTGTTCTGATGGATGATGGAAGCGGTCGGATACATGTTTTGAATCGGCACCACCTATAAAGCGATAGATAGAGCAGGTGTGATGGTTAATTTTTCTGTGAAGGATTTAGTTGGACGTTTTCTTGAAGAAGAAGTTGGAGTTGTGGTTAATGGAGAATGGGGATCGGTAGATGAATTGAAAAGGGTGGATGATGCGAGGAGGGGAAGAGTGATTGAGTATAGAATTCCAAAAAGTAAAGTGGATACGGCACAATGCGAATCATATGAAAGTATGAAACGATAGTTATGTCTAAGGTGTCATTCAAGAGTAAGGTGATGTGTCCTGAAAAGAACCGGCTTATATTGATATCGAAGGCACGACAAAAAAAGGGGTTTTCATATATAATAATGATATAGGGTGCTATAATTTCATTTTTTCTTGTTATTGTTGTTGTTGTTATTATTATTATTATTATTATTATTATTATAGCATATTATAATTTTGGTAAATCTGATTTACATCCATTTGTAGTTTTAGTTTGACTTTTCAATATGTGGCATGACTCATCCTTGAGGTTTCGAAAGTTGTATGTGTAGTACATTTAACTCGGTTAATTCCTATCTATTAAATGTTTGTAAAATGACTATTATACCATGTTTTAGTTTCTATGTTTTTTGATACAACATATATTATTTAATTTTGACGAATACTCTAGGGAAATCTCAAAAAAAGTTCTAATATATTATCCGAATTTACGAAAAAAATTCCTAAACTAAAATTTATTTACAAAAAAACATGAATTACTGATAAAAAATACAATTTGACCCATTTTTCTCGATTTACCAGTTCCAATACTTACTTGGATCCATTAAACTTTCATTATTTTACCATAATTTACGAATAAGTCACAAATTAAAATTTAGTGATGAGTTGCCATCTTCTCTTTATAACATACATTTTATCAGTTTCATTGCTGATTTGGACACCTAGTAATTAAATGAGTTGATGAGATGAATATGTTTGGTTATATAATGTTATGTTTATCATAAAACTTGACATCCTGATGAATTGTATATTTTTTGGAATATAAAATGCATCCAATAAATACTGCAATAATTACATAATCTAGTAGCAACTTTACCTTTTTTTTTATATATAATAAATTTAACTTGTCTATCTAATCTTATCTAACCTATTATATCCATTTCATCAGACATTAGCTCATTTTCAGACTTTTTGTCCCGGCCATACATATTTTATTGGTTTCATTATTAACCTAGATAAATATTCATAAATGAGTCGATAAGATGAGTATCAAATTTTACGATAAACATAACACTATATATATCCCATCGTATCCATACTACCATCTCATTTGATGACTATATGTAAAGGTTAGTAATGAAACCAGTAAAATATATATTATATGGAGAAAATTGTCAAATTACTACTAAATTTTAATTTGGGATTTATTCATAAATTATGATACAATAATAAAATTTTAGTAGAACTAAGTAAGTAATGAAATCATTAAACTAGGAAAATGGATCAAATCGTTATTTTTAACGATAATTTATGATTTTATATAAACAAATTTAATTTAAAACTTTTTCATAAAGTAAAATAAAATATTATAACATTTCACCGTAATCTAAGGGTGCAGATACTACTTTTATCTCCTATTGTAAGCAAATTACTTTTAAACTCGAAGCGAAAAAATAAATAAATAAGCTAAACTAAAATAAAAGCAAACAATTAAAATTGATAAAATTATTTTGTGACAATTCACCGATTAAAGTACATCATGGGAGTCCATGAGACCGGAGATAGAAATCCCATCATGAGCAACAAAAAGCCTATTAAAATAACGAAGATCGCACGCAGTAATATATAGACTCTTCAACTCCATGACAATGATAAAAGAAAAATAAAAATAAAACAGTGATCAATGATTTTTTTCACTAACATCCATTTTAATATCAAATTTCTTAATAGGAGAACCATAGATACATTCATACATCCCATTATCAATTCCATCCCGGGGCAAAAAGAAATTTGGGGTCCTTACAAATTTTTTTTTGTAAAGGAGAGCTGCACCTCCGAAATTTTTTATTAATTAAAAAAAAAATTATAATTTTTATTAATTAAAAAAATAGTACAATTGAAGGTTAGGAACTCCCAACGGAAAAAAAAAGCTTCGAGATAGACCCCAGAAGCCAAAAAACCTAGCAACTATTAATACAAAAAACTAAAAAAAAAAAACAAAATTAAAAGGCTAGAACATGCTCTCTGAACCTTAATACAAAATTATAAACATAACAAAGAAACAACTAAAGAAATTTACATTTACTAGCTTTTTAAGATGCAAAGTGATCAATTATAAAATCAAGTTCAATATTATCCAATAAATCTTTTTCATGTATGACATTATCTTCTTCATCTAAAACATTTTGATGTGCGACATTATCTTCTACATTAGAAGAATTTACTTTTTAACATACTTATTCATAGATACTTTTGAGAATCATTAAATTGTCCAATTTTTTATTTTTTATTTTTTTTTCGTTTTTCTCTTCCAGATATATATTTTTATGAGATATTTTTAACAAATAACAATCAAGATATATAGCAGATAACAAACAATCACAAAGATTCACAAAAAAACATATTAACTTACTAAAGGGAAAATAGACTACCTGATGACTAATGTGTGTTGCTCAACAGTTAACTTTCTGTTGATTGTTTATATCATTATATCCCCAGTCCTTTGAGTCCAAAGCAATAAGAAATCTGCAGATTAAAAGTACAAAATCATCTTTAAATATCAGAATTTTTGAATTTAGCAAAATCACAAAAAATAAATTAACAAATTTTATTGAAAAGAAACTACCTATAGGTTATAAGTCTGTAACCTGTTTAGATGTTAATAATCTTTGAGCAGCCCAAAATATAAATGAAAAATCCCAAATCTGATTATCTAAAGATAGAAAACAGTTAAAAAGAGAAATCAAAAAATTAATTTCATATCTACTTGCCTCAAATCACAAATCTGATGACCTACAATTAAGCAATGATTCATATAAAATCAAAATAAGAAAATTTATTTCAATAAACAATGATTAATCATTCTAAATAAGAAAATTGATTCAATTGCAGATTCTTAACATACTAGTTCACAAATTAAAAAAATAGACTTACATGTATTCAAAAAAACGGATTGTCAACTTCAGCCAATTCTGAAAAAGTGTTGCTATGCGATGGTACTCTACTTCAAATATCATACAAAATCAGTAATCACCAATTCACCATTCACCAAAAGATTCGGAAATATTGAAAGGAACCAATTATTTAGAAAAATGAAATCAGAAAATAGAAGAGAAAGAATATCGTGTATAATCGACTAATCAGCGGTGGGCGATGGTGAATCAGAAAATCAAAATTCAAAGAAGAAGTGATTGGAGAAGGGCAACCGATTAACTTGAAATCTTGAACTAGAAATAGAAGAAGCAAAATCGAGAAGACGAGAACTAACCATTAGAGATGGTGTCGTTTGGATTTTCCATGGATGCGAAGCTGAAGAGAAGCCATCGATTGAATTGCGATTTAAGCCCTTGGAAATTGGAACTGAGAAATGCAAATCAGCAAATGCAGTAGGTCACACTCTCGTCTCCCGCTTCTTCAATTGGGGCGCAACTCGTGTTAATATTGGGCTAAAAATTATAGGTTATGACTAATAAAGGTTTAAAACTATGTGTTGTAACTAATATAACCCAATAAAAGGTATAAATATGGGGCCCTTTGGCGTTTGGAGGCCCGGGGCGGTCGCCCAGCTTGCTCAGGCCCATGGGCCGACCCTGCATTAAGGAAGATGCTGTTTATTTTTTTAAAAAAACCTCTTCAAATAATTTTTTGTTGTGCGGCGTAATATACACGCGACACTTTCCCTCTCGCAACAGTTTGTTTTTCGGAAGATTTCAGACTACAAAACCTCTGTGCGCGTGCTGCGTGGCGCAACACTTGACTTACCTCTTCAAACCTCTTCAGCTTTCATTTTTTCAAAGTGTTTTTTTTAGAATTTTTGTATAACTTTTTTTTTTTTAACTTTTATTTTTTTTTTAAAAAAAAACTTTGATTTTTTTAAACTTTTTTTTATGGATTTGATACAATTTCTTTTAATAGTTTCCGTAAATTTTTTTAACTTGATTTAAAAAAAAAAACTTTGATTTTTTTAAATTTTTTTACCGTTTCTGTTAATAATATTTTCAGTTTTAGTTGCACTTTTTTTAACATGAGTAATTTTTTACGAACTTTGTTGACATCATTTGCAATACTTTCTTAATTTTTTTATTATTTTCTTTTTTATGTTTTTACAATTAGTTTTTTTAGAATAAAACTGTTAGCTTTTTTTATATTTTTTTAAGTTTTTTTAAAAAGTTTTATATTTTTGTTTTTTTACATGTTTTTTTTTTTAGTATTCTTTCAATGTTTTAAAACTAGAATTATTAAAATTTCAGTGTTGAAAACTATTTTCAATTTATAAAATTAGTTTATTTAAATTTCAGCTTAATACAACAGTCTGCCGATGTTAAAAAACAAACATATTTCTTACTATAAGATCGGACGGAGTGGGGAGCGGGGAAGCCGCAGGAAGGCTTCCCGCATGATGAAACACCACACCGGGGGTGCAGGAAAGAAGCAACAGGAAGAGGGTGGGGGGAGAGAGTCCTGCTCTCTCTCTCTCTTCTAAGGATTGGCTGTTCATTTTTTTTACTTTTTTTTTTTTTTTTTTTTATTCCAAATGGGAAAGTGGGTTTTGATTGGATCAAAAAGTGAGGGAAAAGTTAATCATCCATTCCTTGAGTTTTTTAATAAGGGAAAGGAGAATATGATCCACCAAAAGTGAGGGAACCTTTCCTTCCGCACCCTCCAGTCTAATCCAATATAAGTTGTAACCGTTTGTTCCACCTCTTAGATTGACGCACCCTTCATAAATTTTCTCTTTAAAAAAACATAAATCATCCCAGATATTTGTATCTTCGCGTAAACGCGTATATAAACCAAAGCTTCATTATTGGTGCCTGACGGACAGACACTAACAACAGCAACGGAGCATCATTTGACACGTGTCCATACTCGTGATGTGGTGACTCCATGATATGTCCTTCATTTCCAATATTCAACTATGTTGTCACCCATAATAACGTACAAGTCTATAATGCGTAGATATGTGGTTTTTACTTTTTATTACCTTCAAGACAAAAAAACCCTCAACAATAACCGTTTAAGTTGATTATAACTTTAATAAAAATATATGGTATCAATAAAACATTTCAACATTGCTTTAATAACAAATTCCTAAAAAACATATATACTTAAATTAAAACTACAATTTTTAATTTATCAATTAAAAATACATATTTTAAAGAACTTTAATGTTTACTGAATAACAACTGTTACATAAACTATCCATAATTAGTCAGTAGATATCCCGTATATATTAATTAAGTCATCTATTAGGTGCATATTCAAAACTATATGTTATATTGAATAAAAAAATATATATATTCTTTTTAACTTATATTTTTAAATAATTTATAGTTTTATCCTTTTTACCAACCTTTTCAGCACTATAAATACCGGCTCATATTCCACAAATTACACACACAAAATCTATCACACACCGAATCACCCATATTTTCTCCTACTTTTTGCATTTATATTTGTAACTAAAAAGATGAAGTCATTTGTTGCAACCTTCACAATCATGGGACTTGTAATCTTGAGCTCATCTCTCCTTCAAATCACCATGGCTGATTCAAGTAAGATACACATGGTTTCTTTTTAACTTCTTTTCAAAGCATTAATTAGATTAATTAGATCGATGTGTGTAACTTTATCATATACATTTGAGTTTGTAAATACCAAATATTGTAGGTTTTTGTGACTCCAAGTGTGGAGTGAGATGCTCGAAAGCAGGGTTACAAGATAGATGTTTAAAATATTGTGGGATATGTTGTGAAGAGTGTAACTGTGTGCCTTCTGGGACGTACGGACACAAAGACGAATGTCCTTGTTATAGGGACAAGAAGAACTCTAAAGGGCAACCGAAATGTCCTTAATACCCTTTATCATGGGACATGAAAAATTCTAATGAGTGGATTAGAATTTACAATGCCACTGTTATATATTTCTTATTCATCATCATATGATCTCTATTGAATTATGTGTGCTTATGAATAAAAAATTCTGTAAAAATGAAAGATATGCATTTGTATACCCATGTTTTGAATTTGATGAGTTGGTGGATATGATGAATTTTGTATGAAAAAATAAAAGAAAAGAAATTAAGAATGATTGAAAATTAGAAATTATAAAAGTAAAAGAAATCTTGAAGCATAGGGGAAAAAGACGTAAAGGCTCACATGCTTTTGTTTGGAAGGAATGATAATAAGTTAATAACAACAAATATTTACCATAAAGCGTGAGGTTTTCCTCGAATATATTTACTTCCAAGGCGTGAAGGGTGTCTTTTTGCTACATTTTATACGGACTATTGAAATTGACGTATGGTCCAATATTATTTTTATTGCAAAAAATAGTATAAATTTACTTCAATCTAATATTGTTTTTTATATCAAATTTAGCGTTATAAATATAGAGTAAATTATTGAAATTGGTAGTATTGTTTGGCAGAAATTGCACGTTTAGTCTAAATATTCTCTTTAACACTTAGGCGATCTTTATGATATTTTTTTGTTTTCCTTGTAACAAGGAAATGACCATGTTAATTTATCTATGATTTATTTATAATTTATAAATTAGAATATAAAATGGAATTCCTGAACATATTACTTAATAATTAGATTTTAGGTTAAGATTTTAAGTAATATCATGACCATACACTTCAACTTCACAATCTCCACATCTGTAGTGTTACCCCAAAATAGATTATAAAGCTCAACAAGGATTTTGTCCACAACGCTTTTTATAACAGGGGTAATTTATTTTGTAAGTTTAATTTAACGATTATATCCGTAAAAGTTAAATATTAATGTCTTTATTGATAGATAAATACATAAGGTCGGTATCACCAACTTATATTGTTGTATGAAAAGTTATTATATGTGATTAAAATCATATTTAAGGATATGTAAGGGACGTAAAAAAAAAAAAAAAAAATAAGCATGCAATTTAAAATGACTGAAATAAGAGAACTAAGATTTTTTTAAGTTAACGAATGAAAATTCAAATAATTCAAAATGTATTATATAAAATTATATAAAATTTGACTCATATATAGGAAACGTACATAAAAATAAGTAAAATAACATAAAAAAAATTACATAGAAACAAAAACAAACTCAAATTTTTACTGATACATACATAAAAACAAGTAATTTAAAAAAATTTAACAAATAAATTTTTAAATTTACGTCGAAAAATTGACCACCTCGAATTTATACAAATACATACATAAAAATAAATATATAAAAATTTATCTTTTTTAGTTACCAAATGAAAGTTATTAAGGAAAATCATATTATGTATACTACTAGGGATAAAAAAGAGAAGTTTATAAAATGGAAATATGGGTGGAAATATCCACTAACATTGCCTTTTAATATATAGCTAGTAAGCAGGACCAATCAATTTCATAAATCGAATGTTGATGATTGTATTGATAAAAATTATGTATCGTTGTATTTGTTGGTAGATAAAAAGATAATAAGTCGGTACTATTAACTAACTTCAATTTATGTCGTTGAATGAAAATGTATTATATGTGACCCGACTCATATGTAGTTGTAACGTCCCAAAATGACCAAATTTTTCATTTTTAATTTAAATAAAAACATTGTTTCCAGAAAAACCAAGTCAAGAAAAACGTAGGTATCAAAATACAACCATCTCAAACATCAGAGTATCACAAAATATGGAATAATGAAAGCTATTGTGGAGAGTGTACAGTCAAGTCTTCACCTAAACACAACATATGAGTATCCTATCAATCTACACCCTAAAACTCTTAAGTTGACCAAAGTCAACAATGGTCAAAAGTCAACAGTTAAGGTTGGTCCCAACCGATCGTCACGTCGTGGACACCTGTTTGCTACATCGTGGCAGCGTTAGGACAAAATAGTCGCAAAGTTGTCCATCGCCACATCGTAATGGTCCATCCGTCATGTTGTGGGAATTGCTATGGATAACTTAATGCTTTAAGCTCTTAATCCTTAAGCTAAGTACTCAAACTTTCCAAAAGGCTTTCTCCATCCTAGATCATTATAAAATCATTGCTTTTTAGACATGTATTTCCAATGCATATCTGGAGCACAAGTTAGGTTAAAATGAAGAAAAATGATATCAAATCTCATGCATGGAACTCATAACCTGATAACTTTCTAAATCTGGGACAAAGGGTTACAAATGGATACCAAGGACTCATAAAGTTGCTAACTTTATGAAACCGCAACAATCAAACCACCTCAAACATGGAGGAAAAATGACAAATACCTAGATCTAACATGCTTGAATAGAAAAGGCGGAAACTTAAGGCTTTACAAGATTCCTAAAATAACACAAGATGATGAAGGAGAGATTCATTGGCTGAAACAATGCACCAAGACTACCTTCTTCTTGTAACATCCCAAAAACCCATGCTAAATTTTTCATGTTTAAAATTATATAAAATACTTTTTAACAAAATTACATTCAAGATAAACCATTTTTTCATAGACCATTATTTAGAAATTAGAGTTATAATGAAGACAATGTGGAATTTCGAATCATAAAGTTGTTGATGTGTGTGTACAGTTACGCCTTCACCGCCCGATAAGTACCTAAAAAATAGTTAATCTACAACTGTAAGCATAAAGCTTGGTGACTTCCTCAAAATATTTCATACAACACAACATAATAATTAGTTATAGGTTAATAGCAACCCTAGGGACTATCTGGAGTTCCAGTGGGCTAACAACACCCCCTGTGGATTAACAACACACCTCTTGGGTTATCAGCAACCCTAGGGACTATAAGCAATCCCATAGACTCACAACGGTCCTGGAGTTATCATCAAATCAGTTCATATATAGCAATAATCAACATATAAGATCTATTTGGTAAACCTATACTACCATACGGGCAAGTATAATGAGAAGACTCACCTTGCAAGTAGCACCTAAACACCACAGCTCTCACCCAATAAAGACTAATCCTACATGGCACCTAAAAATAATAAAGAGTACCTTCATAGTCTATAATCCTAAGTCCTTGATTTGACCATAAGTCATCCCATGCTGAAAGTCAATGGTCAAACTCAAAAGTCGTGACCAATCCTTTGTCACGTCGTGAGAAAGCAAGTCCATCCTGGTCACTAACTCAGTCCCGATTCAGATCAATCATCCTCAAATCAATAGTCACGTTGTGATAGAGCTTCTGTCACGATGTAAGAATCCTCAAACAAAACAGTTGGGACACCAAGGCTACCCTCAAGTTGTGAAGGCCAATCCTTCACGTCGTGAGAACTGATCTGACTTCCTAATTGCATTAAGTCCTTAATCATTCCAACTACTCATTCATACTTTCCCAATGGCTTTCCTACTCCAAATAAAACATAAAACCAGTGCTTTATGGGCATGAATGTTTGATGCATGTGACAACCGTCAATTTTGGTCAAGAAAAGTCAAACAAAGTCAACGAGTCAAACCGCTCAACTCATTTTATCATTATATTATAATCGATTTTGAGGATGGGACACTAAGGCGTCAGACAAATCATTTTATCATTATATTGTAATCGATTTTGAAACATGTAACTCATGAAACCATGTAACCTTTTCGATTATATTTATGATGGTTGTGTTTACTTTGGTCACTATTATACTCGTTATTATGATACTATACATGAAGTCACCCCACCCCCGGACGTTTCTTCCATCCTAGGTTTGGGGGTGTGACAATGTGTGACATCCCCAAAATCTCGGCCAGAAAAGACCGATTTTCATTTATGCTTTTAAATATTTTTCAGAGTAAATCCTTTTGATTTGAAAGAGTTGCGGATTTTGTTCCCAAAAACAAAACATAATAAAACAATGTTTACCGAAGCATTTCATAAAAGAAATGTATTTTCATTATAATCAAAACTCGGGGTGTCATGTTCCGATACAGACCAATAAGCATAAACGAATACATTACAAGTCATATAACAAATATAAACATATGCAGACTAGTAAACAAAACAACTTGATGGTTCATCCATCTTACACCCTTGCGCCACTTCCTGTAATACAAATAAAACTGAGTGGGTCAGGCTTGGGAGCCTGGTGAGGATATAGGGTTTTCAACCCACAATAAATAATTAAATTAATTATTATCAACCAACAATAACCCAATTATCCATTCCCGTTATTCTCACTTTACGTCCCTAAAATAACTAACGCAAGGGACCTAATCTAAAAATATTTTCATCGGGGTGACAACACATGCTGCGGGGTTTCCTCAGCAATATAAGTCAAATAAGGCAACCATGAGGGGGATGGAATACAACGAATGAACACCCAAGTTCATTAACACCTACAGGTTATGATCCTGCTAGCGTTCCACATGACTATCTAGAAAAGTCCGTGGTCGTCATCTAAATTCCGCTAGATGACTGGATCAAACAACAACGAGGCCTCTCATCCGTTTATTACACACCAACTATCTACACATGTTCTACCCAACATATTAGTAGATAAAAACATACATTTTTATACATATTTTCAAAACCTGTATAGCATGCTTGATCAATACATTTTCCATATAACAGATGAGACACACACACATAACACGTATTTCATATAGAAATAATCATATCTGTAAGATAGAAGAAAGTGAATATACATTTACACACATAACACGTATCTCGTATAAAATACTTTATAGTTATACGTTAGGAGAAAGTAACAACACATTCGCACGTATAAACGACGATAAACTTAATACACTCAAACCATACTTGTATTATTATTGCGTTTATGAAAGGTAGTATACACTCACTTGATCAGAAGATGATCGGACAGCACTACGGCTTGCAGAAGTCGTAATCCTCAGCAGATCTGGAAGATCTCTACGAAAATCGAACTTCTCGGGGGCAGAGCTTCGGCTCGGAAACCGCACTTCTCGGGATCTTCGGGATCTCAAGACTCGCTTCGGGACTCGGGAATATTACCGGGGCTTCGGGATGGCTTCGGGGGTAAAAACGCAGAGCTTCGGCACAAAAACGAGAGGAAAATAGCAATGGAACCCGGAACCCTCGCATCCTATTTATAGGAGGCTGGAAGCTCCTCGTACGCGGGGCGTACGTGCCTCAGAAACGTAAGCGCATGCGTCATCCGAAGTGTCGACACTCTTCGGAGTACGTGGGGCGTACTCACTTACGCGGCGCGTAAGTCGGATCAGACCTGTGACTCACCTTCGTATAATGCTTTCGAATTTTGATTTAAAAATAAATACAAATTAATTAATAAACTTCAGAAATTCATATCTTCTTCATACGAACTCCGTTTTCGACGTTCTTTATATCCACGGAAAAGTGAGACTACACTCTACAACTTTCGTTTAGACTCCGTCGGCTAATTTTGAATTTACTTTTATTATTTTTTTTAATAGGCCGGGACAGAAAATTTCGTTATAAATTCATAACTTCTTCGTTTGACGTCCGTTCTCGCCTAACTTTTTATCGCTTTGATACTAACAACGAGATCTTCGATTCTCGTTTAGATCACTAAGGCTAAATATCGCTCTAACGTAAATTTCACTTTTTACGTTAATCAACGGTGCCGGTTCTGTCGCGAAACTTCGACAGGTCATAACTTCCTCGTTATAACTCGGATTTCGGCATTCTTTATATCTTCGGAAACCTTGTTTCAACTACTACAACATTATCTAAAGATATCAAGTTTATTATACACTTAAATTTTGACGCTTATTTTTATTCTTAATTAATCAAACCACATAATTAAGCAATTAAGCACAAAACACATAATACTCAAATAATACAATCTTATTATTTCAAAACGGGTTACAAAGGTTAACCTAGACCATTATATTGCTAAAAATGGCAAGCCTGGAAATACAGGCATTACAATTCTCTCCACCTTAGAATGATTCCGTCCCCGGAATCACACATCAACAAACAAATGCGGATAGCGACTCCTCATATTACTCTCCGTCTCCAAGGTGAGATTCGGCCCATTCGTGTGTTTCCATCGGACAAGCACTTACTCGACTATCTTGCGTCGTAACTTCTTAGTCTTTCGGTCAACAATTGCCTCTGGTTCTTCAATCAACCTTTTGTTCTCATCGATTCTCAACTTAGAAATTGGAATTATACCGGGAACTTCTCCCGTGAACTTTCTCAAATAACACACATGAAAAGTGTTGTGAATTCCATTCAGTTCTTCGGGTAATTCGAGCTTGTATGCTTGGTTCCCAATCCTCTGAAGAACTTTAAACGGTCCAATAAACCTTGGACTCAACTTTCCCCTTTTACCAAATCTTATAAGTCCCTTCCATGGCGAGACTTTAAGCAAAACCGGATCCCCAACTTCAAAAGTCATCGATCTTCGCTTCTTGTCAGCATAGCTCTTTTGACGATCTTGAGCTGCTAACATTCTTTCCCTAATTATTTTCAACTTTTCAGCAGTTTGATGAACCATCTCTGGTCCCATAAACTGCTTTTCCCCAGCCTCAAGCCAACAAGACGGCGTACGACACTTTTGTCCATACAAAGCTTGGTAAGGTGCCATCTTAATGCTCGAGTGAAAACTATTGTTATAGGAAAATTCTACCAAAGGTAAATGTTCATCCCAATTACCTAGGAATTCCAAGGTACATGCTCTATGCATATCTTCAAGTGTTTGTATCGTTCTTTCACTCTGACCATCAATCTGTGGATGGTAAGCTGTACTTAAACATAACTTGGTACCCATTTCCTCTTATAGACATTTCCAAAACCTTGAGGTGAAACGACTATCACGATCCGACATGATTGTTAGCGGAACACCGTGAAGTCTCACAATTTCCTTCACATAAGAATTCGCAAGCTTTTCCATAGACCATTTCTCCCTGGCTGCTATGAAATGCGCACTCTTAGTGAATCGATCAACGACCACCCAAATCATTTCGTGACCATTCTTTGTTCTGGGTAGTTTAGTGACAAAATCCATAGCAATGTCTTCCCACTTACCCATAGGCACAGGTAAAGGTTCTAAACTCCCATACGGTTTCTGATGTTGTGTCTTGACTCTCGCACAAGTCACACACTCGGCCACATACTTTGCAACATCGAGCTTCATCGTCGGCCACCAGTAGAAGGGTTTCAGGTCCCTATACATTTTAGTGCTACCGGGATGAATCGAGTACATGTTCTTGTGAGCTTCTTCCATCAGAAGATCTCTAATTCCTCCTAACTTAGGTACCCAAATACGATCTTGGAATACCTTCAGTCCATGACCTTTTGTACCAAACACCAAAGTTTTACCCAAACGTTCCTCCTTTCGGTCATTTTTCTCAGAAGCTTCCTCTTGAGCTTTCTTTATACTTTCCACAATGGTCGAGACAACTTCAATTCTCAACGCTCTTGGCCTTTTCCTTTCAAGATTGACTTTCCGACTGAGAGCATCAGCAACAACATTAGCCTTACCGGGGTGGTAAAGTATCTCACAGTCGTAGTCCTTGAGTAATTCCAGCCAGCGTCGTTGCCTCATATTCAATTCCTTCTGATTAAAGAGATATTGGAGACTCTTATGATCAGTGAAAAGTTTGCACTTAGTGCCATAGAGGTAATGCCTCCATATCTTCAGAGCGAAAACTACCGCTGCCAACTCCAAATCATGAGTCGGGTAGTTCTTTTCATGCTCTTTCAGTTGTCGAGACGCATATGCTATCACCTTTTCTCTTTGGGTTAAAACACAACCCAATCCAACCCCAGACGCATCACTATAAACGGCGAAGTCTTCAACTCCATCGGGTAGAGAAAGTATCGGTGCCTTGCATAGCTTCTTCTTTAACTTCTCGAATGCTTCTTTATGCTTATCACTCCAAGCATAAGTAGCTCCTTTGTGGGTCAAAGCTGTCAATGGAGTAGCAATCGAAGAAAAGCCTTGGATAAACCTTCGGTAATATCCGGCTAATCCTAAAAAGCTTCGGATCTCCGTGGGACTTTTCGGTTGTCCCCACTTCATCACAGCTTCAATCTTCGCTGGATCAACCATTATCCCTTCTTGGTTGACCACGTGACCCAAGAATTGGACTTCACGAATCCAAAAATCACATTTGGAGAACTTTGCATAAAGCTTCTCTTTCTTCAAAACTTCTAACACTTCTCGCAAGTGTCTGCCATGCTCCTCTTGGCCTTTTGAGTAAATCAGAATGTCGTCTATGAACACTATTACAGATTTATCAAGGAACGGATTACAAACCCTATTCATTAAATCCATGAATGCTGCCGGAGCATTGGTTAGTCCAAACGACATAACCAAGAACTCGTAGTGTCCATATCTAGTTCTGAATGCAGTTTTCTCTATATCCTGCTCTCTTACTTTCAGCTGATGATATCCTGACCTAAGATCGATCTTCGAGAAATAGCTCGAACCTTGCAGTTGATCAAATAGGTCATCAATCCTTGGCAACGGATATCTATTCTTTATTGATGCCTTGTTCAGCTCTCTGTAATCAATGCACATTCTCATACTTCCATCTTTCTTTTTCACGAATAACACCGGAGCTCCCCAGGGTGATGAACTAGGTCTAATGAAACCTTTGTCCAACAATTCCTGAAGTTGCATTATTAGCTCCTTCATCTCCGTCGGTGCTAATCGATAAGGTGCTTTTGCTATTGGCGTGGTTCCTGGTAACAAGTCTATTCTGAACTCTACTTGTCTATCAGGTGGTAATCTAGGAAGATCTTTAGGAAATACTTCCGGATAATCACACACCACAGGAATACTCTGCATCACCTTCTTTTCCTTCTTAGCATCAATCACGAATGCTAAATATGATGTACATCCCTTGGTCAAACACTTTCTGGCTTTCATTAGAGAAATGATTCTAGAATTCACTCGGCGTTTGTCCCCATACACCATAAACGATTCTTTTCCAGGCGGGTTTACTTTAACTATCTTCTTTTTGCATAAAATTTCGGCATCATTGGCGCTGAGCCAATCCATTCCCAACACGATGTCGAAACCATTAAGTTCGATAGGCAATAATTCCTCGCGGAACTTATTCCCATTCAAGTCGATTAAGATGTTTTTCATACGATGGCTAACAGGTACAAACTTGCCACTAGCAACTTCGACTAATAAAGCATCATCTAGTCTATCAACAGGCAAAGCTAGTTTTCTACCAAATTCATGCGATATAAAGGAGTAGTTGGCTCCAGAATCAAATAAAATTTGGGCAGGAAAATTGTTAACGAGAAAGGTACCTGAAGCAACATCAGCTTCATCTTTAGTAGCTTCCAGTGTCATCTGAAATGCTCTCGCCTTCGGCTTTGGTGGAATGTTGGGCTTAGCTGCCTCCTTCTTCTTCGGACAGTCTTTCAAAATGTGCCCCTCTTCATTACAACCAAAACACATCCTTTTGTTGTTCGGACATTCATTGGCAAAATATCCAACCTTTCCACACTTGTAGCAAGTTACATCCTCGCTACATTTCCCAAAGTGCTTTTTCTTACAATTATCACACCACTTTGCTTCTCCCCCTTTTCCCCCACCAAACATTTTCGAATCAGATTTCAAAAATTTACTTTTCTTACCGGAACCAGATGTTCCCTCAAACTTCCTCTTCTCACCAACCTCAACCTTGTTGGTGGTTCTCCCCTTGATCATGTTCTCAACAGACTTGGCAGCCCAGATAGCTGCCTCTAGAGTAAGTTCCTGGCGTACTGGCACCTCGTACTCCCATGGAAGTCCCTTCGCATACCGATCCACCTTAGTCAGCTCGTCTGGAACGATACGCAAGGCAAACTCCATCTTATCGGTGAAGTTGTTGGTGTATTCATCAACTGACATGCTGCCTTTCGTTAGAGTCAGAAACTTGTTCTCTAACTCCAATAGATTTTGAGCCGAACAGAACTTGCGCTTGAATTGCACCAAGAATTCTGCCCATGACAATTGCAGTGGCTCATTAGGGCTCAAAGTCTTCCCTAGAGTATTCCACCAACGAACGGCTCCACCTCGGAATTGACGCACGACATAGATAGTTTGCAACTTACCTCTGCAGCCACACGTCATGAAGGCTAACTCCATTTTGGAGATCCAATCCATAACCCTAATCGAATCCTCCTTTCCATTGAAGGTCGATGGTTTGCAAGTTAGAAAGTCCTTGTACTTGCATCCCATTCCATCATTCCTTCCATCACGGTTGTCTTGTCTAACTATCGATGGGTTGGCTTGACCAACAGACCCACTAAAGTTTCCACCTTCTGAGTGCCCTTCATTCAGTTTAGGCTCTTCCACACAAATCGACATTTCTTCACGATTTTGTTGAAGCAACCGTCTAGTTTCATCCATCTGACGATCCAACATCGTCTGAATCATCAATTGTACACCAGCCATGGTTATTGGCTCAGGTGCTGCTACTATAACAGGTCTTTGTTCAATCACTGGTGGTTGATTCCTGTTTTCATCAGCATTTCCAACTCCATTTCTTGTTCTCACCATTTTTATCTACACACCGAATAAGGTGAAATTAGATCCTTATTCACGATAGATATTCCAATCATCCTTATCACTCCGAAACGCTTACATGCTAGTTCTAATATCGTAGACGTACGCTTAGAATCCTACACACATAAGGTTTCCAGATCCGGTCGGCAACAAACCATAGATCCGAACAAATAATATCATATATGGCAACATATAACATTTAGCACATAAAGCATTTTAGGCAACTTCCCTAAAATAAACTAGTGCTCGTGTCTAAAACATAACAGACACACATCTCAAAATTCCACTTAGCATTCTAAGTTTAAGTCTTGAAATCCTACAAATTCCTAGTTCGCTTAAACTAATGCTCTGATACCAACTGTGACATCCCCAAAATCTCGGCCAGAAAAGACCGATTTTCATTTATGCTTTTAAATATTTTTCAGAGTAAATCCTTTTGATTTGAAAGAGTTGCGGAATTTGTTCCCAAAAACAAAACATGATAAAACAATGTTTACCGAAGCATTTCATAAAAGAAATGTATTTTCATTATAATCAAAACTCGGGGTGTCATGTTCCGATATAGACCAATAATCATAAACGAATACATTACAAGTCATATAACAAATATAAACATATGCAGACTTATAAACAAAACAACTTGATGGTTCATCCATCTTACGCCCTTGCGCCACTTCCTGTAATACAAATAAAACTGAGTGGGTCAGGCTTGGGAGACTGGTGAGGATATAGGGTTTTCAACCCACAATAAATAATTAAATTAATTATTATCAACCAACAATAACCCAGTTACCCATTCCCATTATTCTCACTTTACGTCCCTAAAATAACTAACGCAAGGGTCCTAATCTAAAAATATTTTCATCGGGGTGACAACACATGCTGCGGGGTTTCCTCAGCAATATAAGTCAAATAAGGCAACCATGAGGGGGATGGAATACAACGAATGAACACCCAAGTTCATTAACACCTACAGGTTATGAGCCTGCTAGCGTTCCACATGACTATCTAGAAAAGTCCGTGGTCGTCATCTAAATTCCGCTAGATGACTGGATCAAACAACAACGAGGCCTCTCATCCATTTATTACACACAAACTATCTACCCATGTTCTACCCAACATATTAGTAGATAAAAACATACATTTTTATACATATTTTCAAAACCTGTATAGCATGCTTGATCAATACATTTTCCATATAACAGATGAGACACACACACATAACACGTATTTCATATAGAAATAATCATATCTGTAAGATAGAAGAAAGTGAATATACATTTACACACATAACACGTATCTCGTATAAAATACTTTATAGTTATACGTTAGGAGAAAGTAACAACACATTCGCACGTATAAACAACGATAAACTTAATACACTCAAACCATACTTGTATTATTATTGCGTTTATGAAAGGTAGTATACACTCACTTGATCAGAAGATGATCGGACAGCACTACGGCTTGCAGAAGTCGTAATCCTCAGCAGATCTGGAAGATCTCTACGAAAATCGAACTTCTCGCGAGCAGAGCTTCGGCTCGGAAACCGCACTTCTCGGGATCTTCGGGATCTCGAGACTCGCTTCGGGACTCGGGAATATTACCGGGGCTTCGGGATGGCTTCGGGGGTAAAAACGCAGAGCTTCGGCACAAAAACGAGAGGAAAATAGCAATGGAACCCGGAACCCTCGCATCCTATTTATAGGAGGCTGGAAGCTCCTCGTACGCGGGGCGTACATGCGTACGTGGGGCGTACGTGCCTCAGAAACGTAAGCGCATGCGTCATCCGAAGTGTCGACACTCTTCGGAGTACGCGGGGCGTACTCACTTACGCGGCGCGTAAGTCGGATCAGACCTGGGACTCGCCTTCGTATAATGCTTTCGAATTTTGATTTAAAAATAAATACAAATTAATTAATAAACTTCAGAAATTCATATCTTCTTCATACGAACTCCGTTTTCGACGTTCTTTATATCCATGGAAAGGTGAGACTACGCTCTACAAGTTTCGTTTAGACTCCGTCGGCTAATTTTGAATTTACTTTTATTATTTTTTTTAATAGGCCGGGACAGAAAATTTCGTTATAAATTCATAACTTCTTCGTTTGACGTCCGTTCTCGCCTAACTTTTTATCGCTTTGATACTAACAACGATATCTTCGATTCTCGTTTAGATCACTAAGGCTAAATATCGCTCTAACGTAAATTTCACTTTTTACGTTAATCAGCGGTGCCGGTTCTGTCGCGAAACTTCGACAGGTCATAACTTCCTCGTTATAACTCGGATTTCGGCATTCTTTATATCTTCGGAAACCTTGTTTCAACTACTACAACATTATCTAAAGATATCAAGTTTATTATACACTTAAATTTTGACGCTTATTTTTATTCTTAATTAATCAAACCACATAATTAAGCAATTAAGCACAAAACACATAATACTCAAATAATACAATCTTATTATTTCAAAACGGGTTACAAAGGTTAACCTAGACCATTATATTGCTAAAAATAGCAAGCCTGGAAACACAGGCGTTACACAATGCATGTCCCTTTCACTCTAGGCCATAATCATGGAAGAAATGGACCCAAACTTGCACTAGAGATCAAAAATCATCAAAATGACATAGATCTACAACGTACCAACTACAAGGGACCCCCAGGATCCATAAAGTTGCCAACTTTATGGAACCTTGCCACTCAAAACTTCACAAACATGGAGAAAAGGGGTAAAGGAGCCTAGATCTAGCAACTTATAAGCATATAGGTGGAAACTTGATTCATACCCAAGGTCGAATAGATGGTTGGAAGTTGAGATCTTCTTATGAAAGGATCCAAAACTCCGTCTTGAAAAATCTTCTTACCAAAATCCACCAAGAACTCCAAAAATGGATGAGAGAAGAGAGGGGAGGCTCAAAGTGGTGAAAGGGAGGCTCGGGTTTCTCTCAAAAGGCTTTATGTGTGAATGAGGATGGAAAAATACCCAAAAAACATAGAACAACCCTTTAAATACATTGAAAACCCTAAAATTCATGGGCTTATGCTACCCAGTTCTCACCTTGTGATAGCCTGCTTGTCATATCGTGAGAATATGCTTCTCACCTCGTCACAATGGGTTTTCACCCAATTTCATTCCAACTTCAAACAATCATAACTTTATCGTTTCAACTCCATTTCCGGTGATCTTTATATGTACGGAAAGGTATTGACGAGCCCTACAACTATCTAATTGTGTTTAACTTAATACATGTCAAATAAAGCCATAATCCATATAAAAAGCCCAAAATATTAATTTTCTCATTTTACCCTTTTTCTTCAAAGCGCAAATCGAAAGATTTAATCACTTAAGCAACCATTTCAACATCCAATAGGTTCTAAACTATATTCCCTTGAAGCCCAAAACTTTTCCATGATCAATTCCCAACATCCGAAATCTAGGTGTTACAAATCTTCCCCACTTAAACTGGATTTCATCCTAGAAATCTGATCCGGTTAGAATTTTAACCGCACTAACACAATCCATATGCTACCTCCAACCACTTCATATAATGAACGCATCCACATCGAACTCGAGAGACCATATGGAACCCAATTGATGCCAACAAACAACCTAGTCACTTGAAACACTCAACGACGAGAACTACCTCTCTCTCTCTCTTTTTCTCTCTCCAAACAGTAAGACCCAACATAGCGAAGCCACTTAAACAAGAACTTCTGAAACTGTATCTACTAACCATCTCCAACAATGTACATCACAAAATTGGAAACCCAACAGTCTAAACTTCTAGAGACATACCTGATGTCTGACGATCATCCAGTTATAATACTTACCCCAAGTCCTTAACCAAGAACACCACTAAACTGTACATAACAATAATTAAAACAATTCAATTAAGGATTCCAACCCATCTCAAATTTGGAAATCACATCAAATTTCTCGAATACACACTTGACTTCCTGAAAAGTCATGACTAACTAATTGTTACTACGAGCATAACCATGGTCAATACAAAATCTTGAGTGACACTCAAACTCTCACAACACTCATGTGCATAACCATCTTCCAAAACATCCAAGAGACTTATAACCACTCACATCCCTGATCTCATGGAATTCCAACCATCACACCCTACCCTTATGTCAATCCAATCAGGTATGGGCTATCAGCAACCATGAGACTATCAACAATCCTGAGGACTATAGGCAGTTCTGGAGTGACTGACAACTAAGAAAATACTCAGAACAACCAACAACCACCAAGACTTTATTAGTCTAGCATGTACACCACCATGACATAGGTAGTATAGGGATGGATATCACACGAAACCTCATCATGAAATGAACACGAGTATATTAGGAAGAATCCCATCAATGAGCTACCAAAATACCACCATGACTTCTCCAACGAGTCAAAACTATACAACTACTTGACTAAACTTGTCGGCCACTGAAACACCAATGACAACAATATATTGCTCAACCACCTGCCAATGCCATACGCTTAGAAAATCAACACACGAGTCCCCGCTACACAACTGCCGACCCCATTCACAAAAGTGAAACCCACAATGGCTCAAGACATGTTGCGATGCCATTTAGCCATTAGGATGAGAAGTTCACGACTCCTTATCACTTTTCTCATCATTCAACCACAAACATGAAGACTATTGACCTACATCCAATAAACCTAAAGATACACTTGATGGGTTTTGAGCATTCTAACACTTCCTAAGTGTACATGCAACCCTAATAACCTTGGATCTATGTTTGTCTAATTTGTCATGCAAAGTTGAATTCCAAGGTTATATTCCTATCTAGCATACATGGGGAACAATTTTAACATAAAGTATAGATAGAATAACTTACCTTGTTGTTGCTTGTGTTCCTTGAAACCTTGTGAGCCTAGCACCTCAAGTGGTGATGCCTCAAATGCTTCACACAACACCAAATGCTCTTGGAAGAACTTATGAGAGAATACACACTCTTCAAAATCGGCCAAGCCCCCTTATTACTTAGTGTAACCAATTTGGGAGGAGATCATATTACTTATATAGTGTTGACACATCTAGGGTTAAACCCTAATGTGTCATGACTCTTCATTTCCATGACCCATGGGTTTGTAACTCCCATGGAGCATCCATGGAGCATCCTATGGGTGGAACCCAACTTGATGATCCATGGAGCCTTTTAGCCCACTATACAAGATATGGATGATTTACTTAATCAACCCATATATTTAATTAGTTATCTTTTGATCACTTAATTAATTCTAAATTAATTCTTGATCAAACTAATCAAATAATATTATTAATATATTAGAACTTATAATATATTAATAATCTCCAAGCGTTATTTCTCTCATTTAGTTTATCCAATTGCATGGTGCCATGCAACCCAAATGGACCATGCCGGGTCGGGTCAAGTACATACCAGAAATAGTTATGGACTTAGACACCTTATCCAACAGTCTCCCACTTGGATAAGTCTAGTAACTATTACTGCAAGTATGACTTCAGGAACCGATCGGCAATCGTAGCTCTTTACAAGGTTTCTCGAAACTTGAGAAGATGATGGTACGCCATTTAAGATAAGTGATCATATAATCCTCTGTTCTAGATATCAGTTGGACAAACACATGGAACAGTGTCTTACTTATTGTCCAACATTTGTTTCCCGATTTCCGATTTGTTTGACAAAGAACTTTATTGAACACATCAATCTAGTTCTGACCGGGCCCGGTACATAGGTCAAAACAAAATCATCGAGGGGCCCAGATATCAGCTTCTAATCCAAGAAGGAACAGGTAAACTTCGACTCATATGTTTGTTCTACTACTCATTGAATTACACATAAGAGCACGATTTTATAACATCGAGTTACCAATGTGTTTTTCGTACAATCAATGCATAACCAACTCGTAAGTAACAAATCATATCTCTAGGTTTAAAGACTTATATGATATTACCGTCTCACGATCACTCGAGATAGAATTCCATGAAGTGATTCCAGTGAGCGTGGGTTGAGTCCAATGCTCAGAACTTATGAGCACTCATGATTGTTGTAGCCTTGTCCCAGACCTCTACAACCAAACATGACAGTCTTGATTCATACCTACTTCCGACATATGACCGACTGTGGAGGTTTGAATAATATGTTAAACCAAACAAAATTATTCTGGAAGTCAAAACATGCAAAAGAAATATAGTAAACGATCGACAAGAGATAGCAACACTTTACTCATAAATAAACACTTTTATTCATCATCAAATGTCAATTACACTTTACAAATTTCAAGATTATCTAACTACTAAATCTAATATCATCCTTCAGCCCTATGCTCCGAGCATGCTGGAGATGCTTAACCCGAGTCAGTCCCTTCGTGAGGGGATCTGCCGGATTCTCATCTGATGATACCCTCTTTGCCACGAGGAGTCCTTCTTCGATCCGATGTCTGATGAAATGGTATTTTCTGTCGATGTGTCTGGATCTCCCGTGATCCCTTGGTTCCTTGGCTAAGGCAACAGCACTTTCACTATCACAGAAAATTTCCATCGGCTCTTTAATAGCTGGTACAACTCCAAGGTCTCCAATGAAGTTCCTCAGCCATAACGCCTCCTTTGCCGCTTCGCTAGCTGCAATATACTCTGATTCACAAGTAGAATCTGCCACTGTCTCTTGCTTGGAACTCTTCCAAGAAATTGCTCCTCCATTTAGGGTAAAGACCCAGCCCGACTGAGAGCGGAAGTTATCCCTATCAGTCTGGAAGCTAGCATCAGTATACCCTACAACTCTCAAGTCATCACTCCCACCGAGGGTAAGGACCCAGTCCTTAGTCCTTCGCAGGTACTTGAGAATATTCTTTACCGCAATCCAGTGTGCCTTGCCAGGGTTCCCCTGAAACCTGCTAACCATGCTCAAGGAAAAGGCTACATCAGGTCGAGTACACGTCATAGCATACATGATCGAACCTACAGCCGAAGCATAAGGTAATCGACTCATTTCTGCTATCTCAGCCTCAGTGCTAGGGCTTTGTGTCTTACTCAGCTTGGCGCTACTCTGGATGGGCAACTCTCCTTTCTTGGAGTTTTGCATTCTGAATCTCTTCAGAATCTTCTCCAAGTAGGTACTTTGACTAAGTCCAATTAGTCTTTTACTCCGATCTCTCAAAATTCGTATCCCCAAAATATAGGCAGCTTCACCAAGGTCCTTCATAGCGAAACACTTTCCAAGCCAGGACTTTACTTCCTGCAAGGTTGGAATGTCGTTTCCTATGAGTAGTATGTCATCCACATACAATACCAAAAAGCTAACTATACTCCCACTATCCTTGACATATACACAAGATTCATCTTCACTCCTAGAAAAGCCAAATTCCTTGACCTTTTCATCAAAGCAAAGATTCCATCTGCGAGGTGCTTGCTTTAATCCATAAATGGATTTCTCAAGCTTACACACTCTATTAGGGTACTCGTTACTGACAAAACCCTCTGGCTGACTCATGTAAACATCTTCAGCCAACTTTCCATTAAGGAAAGCGGTTTTGACATCCATTTGCCAAATTTCATAGTCATGAAATGCGGCTATGGCTAACAGAACCCGAATAGACTTAATCTTGGCTACCGGAGAAAAGGTCTCATCATAGTCCACTCCAGGAATTTGAGAGAAGCCCTTTGCAACCAGTCTAGCCTTATAAGTGTGTACTTTACCATCCATGTCGGTCTTCTTCTTGAAGACCCATTTGCACCCTACAGTCTTTCGACCTGGTACATTCTCAACCAAGTTCCAAACTTGATTGTCATACATGGATTGTATCTCGCTATCCATAGCCTCTTTCCATTTGGCAGACTCGGGGCCCGCCATGGCTTCCTTGTAGCTGTTAGGGTCATCTTGACTTACTAGTGTCTCATCACTAATAAGTTTCTCACCTTCTGCAGTAATATGGAATCCATAGTAATGCTCAGGTGCACTCCTAACTCTCGTGGAACGCCTCAGAGGTACAGATTCGTCAATTGGCTCAACAGGAGTTTCCTCCTCAAGTTGAGGGCTAGAGTTTGAAGTTCCTTCACCACTTGACTCTTGAATTTCTTCAAGATCAACTTGCCTCCCACTGTCTCCTTGGCTTATAAACTCTCTTTCTCGAAAGACTCCTCTTCTTGCTACAAAGACCACGTTGTCACTAGGTCTGTAGAAGAGGTAACCAAAGGATTGCTGTGGGTAGCCGATGAAAATACACCTCTCGCTTCGGGGTTCGAGCTTATCATGAGTCTCGCGTCTCACGAAAGCCTCGCAGCCCCAAATCTTGATGTGGTCTAGTTTAGGTACTTTACCAGTCCACATCTCGTGAGGAGTTTTGGCAACTTTCTTTGTAGGGACTAGATTAAGGATATGGGCGGTAGTCTCTAAGGCATACCCCCAGAATGATATTGGTAGCGAAGCTCGACTCATCATGGAACGAACCATGTCCAACAAGGTTCGATTACGCCTCTCAGCCACACCATTCAACTGCGGTGTCCTGGGAGGTGTCAATTGTGAGACAATCCCACATTCCTTTAGATAGTCGAGGAACTCTGAACTAAGATACTCACCACCTCGATCGGATCGAAGCATCTTAATGTTCCTGCCCAATTGATTCTCGACTTCCTGTTTAAATTCCTTAAACTTCTCGAAAGTCTCTGACTTATGCTTGATTAAGTAGACATATCCATATCTACTGTAATCATCGGTAAAAGTCAAATAATAACGATTAGCATCTCTTGTGGCATGTTTGAATGGTCCACACACATCCGTGTGTATAAGGTCCAATAAACCTTCACCCCTTTCACATGAGCCTGTGAAGGGTGACTTTGTCATTTTTCCAAGTAAGCATGATTCGCAACTATCATTTGACTTTAGGTCAAACGACTCCAAGACTCCATCCTTTTGGAGTTGGCCTATGCGTTTCTTGCTTATATGTCCAAGACGACAATGCCATAACGATGCTTTATCCAAGTTATTATTATTAGTAGAATCAATACACAAAACATTATTTCCTAAGTTATCTACAATAGATACAGCTTCATACACACCATCACAAGGTAATGCTTTAAAATAAAGTACATTATTCAAGAAAGCATTAATCGAACCAACTTCATTATCAAACGAAAAGGTGAAACCTTGTTTGTACAATGCATGAAAGGAAATAATATTTCTTGCCATTTCTGGCGAATAACAACACTTATTCAAATCTAAATTTAACCCACTACTTAGCGATAAAGTATAAACTCCAATCTTGGTGACAGGTGTAACTTTCCTATTCCCCATGATTAAGTTTATTCTTCCTTGCTCCACATTCTCACTTCTTCCTAGTCCCTGCAAGTCACAGCAAATATGAATTCCGCAACCTGTATCAAGGACCCAAGATTTCGAATGGGGTGAGTTATTAGAAATGATAGTGTAAATACCTGCATGGTTGGGTTTGACTTTCCCATCCTTTACATCTTGCTGGTACTTTGGGCAGTTCCGCTTCCAATGAGCTTTTTCGTGGCAATAGAAGCATTCAGCCTCTTTTGGGTCAGAAGAAGGAGTAATGAAACCTTTCTTGGTTCCACTTGAAGAAGAGCCATCAAGGGTCCGAGCCTTGGTACCCTTTGAAGATCTCTTTCTCTTCCTCCCTCGACTCTGCCCGATTGCCAAGACCGGAGTTGTTTGTGGAGTAGGAGTGATAGCAACCGACTTCCCCTTAAGACCTGTTTCTGCGGTCTTGAGAAGTCCCTGAAGTTTGCTGAGAGTGACTTCTTCCTTGTTCATGTGATATGTCATGCGGAATTGATCATAGCACGATGGTAAGGAGTGCAAAATGATATCTATTGCAAGCTCCTCAGGGAAGTTCACATTAAGCTTCAGCAACCGATCCACATACCTTTGCATTTTCTGCATGTGGCTCGTGACAGACTCTCCGTCCTTCATCATGGTTGTTATCATGGAGCAGATGACTTCGTACCTCTCTTGTCGTGCACTTTGATGGTATCTTTCCATCAAATCTTGGTGCATTTCATAAGGGTAGAAGTCTTCATAAGACTTTTGGAGTTCAGCTGTCATGGTGGCTAACATGATGCAAGCCACCTTGGTTGCATCTCTTTCATGAGTATGAAAGTCAGCGATCTCCTGGGGAGTTGCAGTGGACTCGTCAATTTCCTTAAGCTCCTTGTCAAGGACATATTCTTTGTCCTCGTAGCGGGTAATCATCCTGATGTTTCTGATCCACTTATTGAAGTTGGATCCATCAAAGGTGACTTTCCCACATAGACTCATAAGAGTAAAGGAGCCATTAGGATTCGAGCCAGAAGCATTAGTTGTAGACATCTGAAGAAGAAGAACAAGTTTAGTTTAGATTTAAGAGAGTCCTTAATAAAACACCCAAATGTGATATTAAGGCTAGGATCCAATCACAATATAATATAACTTAGAAGAGGTATGCCGTAATCTAAGCTATACCATATTTGAAAGGTAGGTGAATGACGATTCACCAATTTCCACCACGAAAACCGAAATATTAAATATTTAGTTTTTTATAGGTTTTAGAAATTCCTAGATTCTTTGAGATCCAATGAACTTTTCAAAGGCATGTTTCGATCTCGGGAGTGCCCTCCAGGTTTTGTGACTGGGATGCCGAGGATCACAAAACGAGGTGTGAAGTAACCATGCAAATCACTTGGTACCCTTAAAGTTTATCACTCAATCGATGTGCCGGTAAACCACACACGCTCCACCAATACTATAATAAACCTTAAGTCACCCTTTACCTACCTTGTTAAGTCCAAGTTAGTGTGCCGGTTAACCACACACGCTCCACTAACGACTCAGACAAAGTGTAAAGTGTAATTTCATGGATTAGCACCTTATTCACATTTTTCCTAAAGTAACTAAGATTGGGAATTTAATAAACGTTTAGTTACTTTATTATATTCATCATACTTTGAATGAGAATTTATAAGTCCTTGTCTTACCCGTTCGGCTAACGACCCTCCACCAGTCAAGCAAGCGGTGGGTGAGAATATACACCCATTAAGTCACCATTTTATAGGCAACAACCTTATACCCACCTTATAGACCGGCTTCGTGAATGAGGCGTACTAGCGGTAAGACGACTTGTTCTTATACATATATATATAATTATTAAATTATCATAATATAAGTATAAGGGTTGAATTTTAACTTTTAAAATTCTAGGGGTTGGAACTAAAGTTTTATCTTAACTTTACTTGTTCCAAAACTTGAGGGCAAGTTTTGTAACTTTCAAAACTTTTCATTTCTTGTAACTTATGAGTTTAATAGAGTCATAAAATGAAGACTCTTCATTTTTATAACTCTTGTGTTTTCTTAATGGTTTTTAACTCAAGTGACTCTTGGTTTTCCATAACTTAAGGATAAGTTATGGACTCCATTAAAACACATTATGATCAAGAATTAAACTACCAAATAGGTTACAAATAATTCCTATGATCATCTAAAACTTCATAAGAACAAGAACATGAATATGAACATAATCAAAAATTACATAAAACTTTGTAATTTTGATAACTAGTTGTTGTAAATGAATTAGCAAAACATTACACCGCCAAAAACAAGTTTACATTTACTAAAACAGTTTAGGGTAATGTTTCTAATTCATTTTCCAGCAACTGAATCGAAATTCTGCACTCATTCGACCCTACTCGCCGAGTGCATGAACATGACTCGCCGAGTTGGTTGAAGATACACATGGACTCGGCGAGTCCCCCCTATGGACTCGGCGAGTCCGATCGCAGACAACAAATTTTCGATTCTGTTTTCAACTTTTAAGAACAAATAAGAACAAACAAGCCTAGGCTCTGATACCACTGATGGGTTTTGAGCATTCTAACACTTCCTAAGTGTACATGCAACCCTAATAACCTTGGATCTATGTTTGTCTAATTTGTCATGCAAAGTTGAATTCCAAGGTTATATTCCTATCTAGCATACATGGGGAACAATTTTAACATAAAGTATAGATAGAATAACTTACCTTGTTGTTGCTTGTGTTCCTTGAAACCTTGTGAGCCTAGCACCTCAAGTGGTGATGCCTCAAATGCTTCACACAACACCAAATGCTCTTGGAAGAACTTATGAGAGAATACACACTCTTCAAAATCGGCCAAGCCCCCTTATTACTTAGTGTAACCAATTTGGGAGGAGATCATATTACTTATATAGTGTTGACACATCTAGGGTTAAACCCTAATGTGTCATGACTCTTCATTTCCATGACCCATGGGTTTGTAACTCCCATGGAGCATCCTATGGGTGGAACCCAACTTGATGATCCATGGAGCCTTTTAGCCCACTATACAAGATATGGATGATTTACTTAATCAACCCATATATTTAATTAGTTATCTTTTGATCACTTAATTAATTCTAAATTAATTCTTGATCAAACTAATCAAATAATATTATTAATATATTAGAACTTATAATATATTAATAATCTCCAAGCGTTATTTCTCTCATTTAGTTTATCCAATTGCATGGTGCCATGCAACCCAAATGGACCATGCCGGGTCGGGTCAAGTACATACCAGAAATAGTTATGGACTTAGACACCTTATCCAACAACACTACCATCACCAGTAGGAACCTAGTTAGCATCTCACTCAACACTCTTACAAAAATACATAAGCCATACCATTCTAAAACACACACTCTTCCATAGTCCAACTGCAATAGACACATCATCAAACGAAACATGACCACACATTCTGGAAACAAAGTAGACAACCAAGTGCCTGCTTCAACTTGAAAGTCGACATGGCTCGCTCCCCAAGAGAGAACACAACACTCCTCAGGACAACTGTGTCACACCCTGTTGAAAGTTCCAACTTTACGTCGAGAAAAGTAAGTAATTTTTTTAAAATTAAAGAATGAGAGTCTTAAATTTATATCGAGACGTTGAGTGCATCGAACTCTTACAAACACATACAGAAAAATAATCATGTAATAAGTTAATTTTTTAAGTTAATAAACAAAAGTTACTAAATAAAATAATAGTACATATATAATGGGGTAATCACGAAAGTTTAGAAAGTCTATAAGCAAAAGTGGTATTTTATCAAAGTAACTATGTTACAAAGTTGAAAGATGGTAATTATCAGTGGATAAAGTTTAGAAAGGAACGACATTTATAAAGTTCAAAAGGAAGATATGAAAATGATATTTTACAAAATTAATAGATGATCACTATTATAAAATCAAATTAATATATATCGATCACCTTACGTACTAACTTTGTGTTCACTTATGTTCTATTTAAAAAATAAGCTCGACACATATAAAGCTCCACTTCATATTTATAGGAACTCAACATAGATTAGTACCGACTAGAAATTGTCTCGTCTCCGTTTTGTGTGGGACGTAGATGAGATTATGCTTATTATGTTTTAGTCATATAAAAAAAAGTACTAAGATTAATTTTTCTATTAGTTAGATACTATTTTTGTAACTTTTTATGCATATAGACTATTTCTATAAAAAAAAATACACAATGATTTATGTAAATTACAAGGATAATTTCTATAACTTTTAAATACATGGACAAGTTTTGTAAAATAAATACACTAACATTTTTTGTATATTACTCGAATAATTTTTGTAATTTATTTTCTATATAGGAGCAAATGTGTCAATATATAAAAACCTTAGATATATGAATTGTTTCCGAAAAAAATAAACTTTACTGGGACATTTTCTACAAATTAAAAATTATAGATACTAAATCTATCAAAATTTAAAACATTTTTAACAATACTCCAAAAATAGAAAATATTATTGTTCATAAGAACTTTGTATTTAATATTTAACATATAGTATAATTTGTTTGAATTTTGCATTGTACTAATTTTTCACGAAAGAGCCAAAACAAAAGTGTCCTTTTTGGTCATCAAAATAGTCGTGATATATATATTTTTGAGCTACTCTAATTTTTAATGAAATTCTCTAATCAAATATAATTTCCATGGATATTTTCAATGCAAGCGAGCTCGTTCATAACATGGACATGTAATGTAAGATATTAAACTAGTAATACATTAAGGACAAAGACCAAACAAAGAAGGAACAGGAAAAACTATGACAAATGATATTATTGCTATAGATCTCTCTAAACTAAAGAATACATGTCCTTATTTATACTAATGAAAACAATTACCTAAACTAATACTTGTTAAGTAAGCAGACAACTTCCTAATCTAAATCAAATACTTAAAAAAACGAGTTTTTTTTTCCAAAATACACATGCACTCATAAATCCGATTAACCTAACAATCACCCCCTTAATCAGATTGATCATACCTCTCGTTCACAATAGTGTTGAATCATCGTCTTCCCGAACCATCCCGACTTTTCCCGAACACCTGACCTCCATCTTGCTCACGTCCAAATTCCTTCATACCCTTTTGATTATTCACAACACACGTAACATGTAACATGACATCCCGTTGAATACGTTCATTACCATCTAGACTTTTCCCGGATTCACAACATCTCTCCGCCCAGATGCAAAGTCATCCGATTTGAACTTCCACCGCCATAATATCTACACCATGTTGTTTCTCCAATCTCTTCCTTTGTTATGATCACCTTTGCTCAAAGAGGCATCTCCACCAGCAAAGAAAACAAAGCTACCTGCTTTGACGAATCCTTCATACCCGCTTTTCACTCACCTACGTTGGTATCCCCTAATCATAAACAAGTCGAACTTTCTTCCTCGCTAATCATTGTTGTGCGATTAATGTAGACACAACCCTTAGATTTTTTCTGTCTTTTGATTTCAAACAATCAACGTCTTATTCTTTTTTTTGACAACCCCGACCTAATCAAACTAGTTTCGAGAGCACTTTTCTACCGAACAAGAAGACAAGGTAACGACCACCTTTACCGTCTTCTGTCACCCGCAAAAACGAACCGAATGAAAGCCACCCGCTTTGATGTCTTCCCGTCAATTTATTCTGCGCCCCTGGTTAGTCTCTCTACCTTAGAACAAGCCCGATCAAGAAAATCGAGGCTACTATTGAGATGTTTCAACTCTCGCTAGAAAAAATCTACACCCCCTTAAACCAAACCCGGTTCCCGTTGTGTTTGCCCCGCAATGAAGGGCTACATTTTTCTTGAAACCGACTCTCAAACCGGCCGCCCTACGCCTTAAGCTCTGATACCAAGTGTAAGATATTAAACTAGTAATACCTTGACGCCTAAGACCAAACAAAGGAGGAACATGAAAAACTGTGTCAAATGATTTTATTGTTATAGATCTCTATCTAAACTAACGAATACATGTCCTTTATTTATACTAATGAAAGCGATAACCTAAACCAATGCTAATACTTGTTAAGCAAGGAGACAAGTTCATAATCTAAATCAAATACTTAACAAAAAGGTTTTCCCAAAATACCCATGCACTCATAAATCTGATTAACCCACATGTAACACATTTTTGGGTTAGACTTTGGTTGGAGTATAATACTTTGAAATTGTCCAATTTGGATCAAAATTTAATAAATGATTTTTGAAAAATTGACCATCAAAATATGATGGGTGTCATGTAATTTTTAGTTGCGCCAAATTACACAAATGTGATGATTTGACTGGTTCTACTATCATGATGAACATTCAATTAGTCTATATGGTATGACATATAGGTCAACACCCCAACTTTATACATGTGGTGTTGACATGACGACCTGTTTTGATATACCGGTTCTTATTAGAGCCTTTTTCGTTAGATCAGTTCCCACCAATAGTTGATCATATTTATTAGTCGGGGCCACTTCTATGAGAGCACCACTGATTTTATCAATACATATTTACAATAATTGAGACTTTCCTAAGAGCATTTTTCCAGTGTCATTAGTCTTATCGATAATTTTTATAACATGTTGCAAAATTAGATGTTGGAAAGATAAATTGATATTAAATTTTGTCTTACATTTTACCAAATTTAATGAACTAGAGAAATTTATATCCAACCTATTTAATAGAATCCTAACATTTTGAGTTTCAGAATTACCGATTGTCATGATCCATTAAAACTTAAAACAAAATATCAAGTGAGACTTGAAGTTAGGTTTTTTTTTCTTAGAGAAATAATTAACAACTTTTTACTGAATCTTTTAATGTCATAAATAGAACTTATAAAGAGTCCATGACTAATTTTTCTTAATTTCACGAATAACAGATATCAAATTTCACATTCCATCTCCGGCAATACATATGTCAATTTTCGAAATGCAGATGAATTAAAAATAGAAAAAATTAAAAAATTAAAAAAATTTAAAAAAAAAAAAAAAAAAACCCTTACATGAAAAACTACATTTTAAAGATTACATCTACGAAATCATAGATGCCAAATATTAAAAAAAAAAAAAAAAAAAAAAAAAAAAAAAAAAAAAAAGGATTCCACATATGTTACTAGAGGGGATTCTTACAAAATACATTTCACAAATCCAACTAAAACCCCCTTTTTACTTTCCCGTTAAATAGACTACTCAATTTTGCGTATAGTATACCAAGAGGGTGTTTGACTTAGCTTTTTAGAAGCCAAAAGTCCTTTTAAGAAAAGATAGAAAGAAAAGATGTTTGTCAAATGCATTTTAGAAGCTACTTTTGGATTTGGATACAAGTAAAAATGAACTTTTTGGAAAAGTCAGAAAACATGACTTTTTGTGACTTTTCCAAAATGGACTTTTGCTCCCTGAAAAGCCAAGCCAAACACCCCCAACTCTTAGATAACATGTGTAAAATGACCAATTTCACATATAATATTTCTATAATATTTGATGGATATCAATAAGAAAACAAAAAGTTTCCTACAAACATCAATTCATTGTTACACACTGTACTTTGACCCTTCAAGATTCGAACACTTGCTACAAAAATTAACATAGTCCACAATGTTCACCAACTTCTCATGCTCTAAATCCCTAACCTTGTAAATTAACTTTAGAAGACAACAACTCACGAAAACAACATCACACAGACACATATTTAATTGGCTACAATTCGTGGATTAACAACAAATAATCACAAACAAACTATCGATCCAGTCAACTTACCCTTTCTTCATCACCTTCTTCTTCTCCAATTTTTCCAATATCTTTTTACCATACAGATTACTCCTCATTGACGACATGTTCTTCGAAATTAGCCCACGCAAACAGTCCTGTGCGAAACCCTAACCTCACCATGAACAATAAAAGATCAGTTTTGGCGTTCGATTTGAGGTACTAATCTCAGTAATTTAAGAACAGAAGCATGAACACACCTTGGAAACTTTTAGGGCAGACTGGATAACGAAATTGGCATAGGGGTCTATTAGAAGCAAAGACGAATTAGGGCTTCTGATAAGTTCCAGAATGATTTGTGTCGATACATCTTCTCCAGATTCATTCAGACATTTCTCCACAACATTGCTACCGTATTTATTGCAGGAGAGTGACGCGAAATTCCCTTGAAGTTGCCTCACAAGCATTGAAGTGAACACCGGAATGTTCAGTCCCACCATGTGTTGCAGAACGTAATTCCTAAATTCAATAACACCAATCATCTTAATCTGTTAGATGATAAAGATAAAAGACAATGTTGGTTTAAAGGATTAATTTAGAGACACAAACCCGAAAGGATCTTCAGCCAGATGAACCGAATTGGCCATAATCTCAGCGACTAATCGTGTTCTAAGTTCTCCACGAGAGTGTTCTACACATGCTTGAAGCACACAGCATCCACTTCTATCTGTTGCTACTTTATAGCACTCATTTGCTATCTCAGTAAGAATCGGCTGACAAAATTAATGGCGAAAATTACTCGTTTATTGAATCTTAGTTACAAATTAGCATATAAGGATGATGATGATAATGATTATGGTACCTTGATAATATCGCTATGGAAATGAATCAGGCAAAACTGAATGACGTGATGACCGTTTGGGTCATTGGCCAATAAGGTGGCGCCACGGTGTAGAGCGTTCATTATCAGCTTAACCTGAAATGGATCTTTCAAGTTTTCCAGCAATTTTTGCACTGCTCTTGTTCTATAGAGTTAGCAAATGAAGACATATCATTACATGATGCGGAATTAATGAAAGAAATCGAAGAAGATTGGAGCAATGGAGCATACCCATGTGGATTCATACAAACGAGGATGATATTGGTTGGGATCTTGGTTAGTGAAAGAAGTATTTTCATTTTCTGATCATTGTTGCACAGGGTGACGAGTTTTTGGACTACATAATTCCCAAATTGATCTTTCATTAGATCAGTAATGGAGTCGACCAGCTCAGAGAAAACCATTTCTACTTCTTCCGTTGTTGGTGTTTCGAACATGGCTTGTAGTATTCTGCAACCATTTTGATCCTTCGCTAGGGCATAAATCCTTCCTCTCAGTTGTTTCAAAGACGACGACGAACTCAGAAACTGATGGGTTTGAAACGGAACCCTATAAAAATGATTGTTGTTATAATAAGGAGTAAGGTGTTCATCCGACCACTGAAATTTCAGTTTGCCATTGACAGGAAGAAATGGTTTATCGGAATCGGCAGCAGCATGGTTTGATGAACATTTGGGGAAGGAATCGAGTTGCTGAGTTGAGTAAAGGAATTTCTTGGAGCCCAAGGGAGACTTTTGGTCAAAGTCAAATCCAGAAGAACAATGCCTCTGCAAATCATTCGCATCGTTGAAACGCTGCTGCTGCTGCTGTTGATGATGACGACGAGGTTCCACCGGAAAGTGATTGGTAAAGCCCTCATCGGAATGCATCAGTCGAGGACTACCAATGGGGTGAACAAAACCCTCGCCGACGCCAACGGAAGAGCTGATTTGACTGCCGAGAGACCTCGGGAGGAACGTCTGACGGTCGGTGTACTTCGCAGGCGAAATATTCAGCAGTGAAAAGACATTTGATAAGCTCTGATCGACGTCAATCGAAGGAGGTAGGTTAAAAGTCATGTTTTGGTCTTCAGACGCCGAGAAACGGTGAGCGTCGGACACAAACGACGGCGGCAATGATCGAAACGGAACCCCATTTGTGAGATACTGCTGGTGCTTCGGGATTTGCATCATCTGTGCGTTTCTTTGATGCTCCATTGGCTTAAAATCGACGAAAAGAACGAGGTTTCAGAGTCTTGGAATGAGGGTTTTAATGGGGTTCTCAGAAATTTCAATTTGGTATAAGATTAAGATAGTGCGTAGTCGATGATTTGGGGAGATGAAGCAGAATCGGAAGGGAATGGGTGTATCATATACAATATATTCATGTATGAATGATTGATTGGGTATGATTCTAGAGAGAGAAAGGAGGGGTTTTAGAGAGAGAAAGAGAAATGCATGCAATATATGGAAAGATTTGTTGAAGCGTGAAGGGGAAGGTATAACGAACGGGGGTTTCTTTCATCCAAAAACTGCAACCTGCCGTTATGTAGTGGGCTGGGGTGTGAGTCTACCATATTATAGTGTGGGTCCCACCACACAAAGAAAATTCTTCGATTTTTTTTTTTTTTTTTTTTTTTTGACTTTTATCTTCATAAATCATATTTGTAAATTAATTAATTAAAAAAAAAAAAAAAACCAATATCATAAATTTATGAACTTATATAAGATTGCAAAAGGGTTAAACATCATCTCCAAATTTCCATTAACCGATTTAACGATCAATTATGGAAACGTTAGATTACAATGTCTTTAGCATAAAGAAAATAATGTTTACACTAACAGAGCAAAAATACTTAAGCAACTCAAACCCCTTAATTATCCAATTATATAAAATGTTGCATCCCTATGTCGCAAACTAATTTACTCGGTAGACAGACAACTCATCAATAAGACAATAAACCTCTCATCCAAAAATGTACACTATGGTTTAGAAAAGACACTACACGTTCGATTTGTTTGTTGTCAAAAACTGCAACATTTTTATTTTGGGCAAGTCTTTAAAGTAATTTTGTATTGTGGTTCACACATTTTTCCCATATTAACGAGTATTTTAATAGTTTGTAAAAGGCTAGTTACTTATATATACTAGTATACACCAATGTTTCATAATTTTCAAATAATATGTTTTTTGTTACAAAATATCGTAACGGGATAATGATTTGAAATGGTAACAAACTTTCGATTTTTGTCACATTTAGTCACTAAACTTTTTTTCGTTATCTATTGTTGCCGGTCATAAGGGTAAAATGTGAACAGTTTCAATAGTTCAATGACAAACAGATAACGAAAAAAAAGTTTAGTGACTAAATATGAACAAAATCAAAAGTTCGTTTCCCTCTAAAAAGTTCAATGACTAAATGTGGACAAACCTCTTCTTGTATTATGTTTTAGCAAATTATTTATTTTTGTTAAATTGTAGCAACATTTGTTGATGAAGAAATCTATGAAATTAAAAAAAAAAAAAAAACAAAACAAAACCCTGAAAATATATTTAAAAAAAACAAAAAAACAAACCCGAAATAAAAAACCAATGGTTTGACATTTTCCAAAATAAAAAATCAAAATTTCCAATCTGATTTTGGTTTTACAAAAAAATTAACCATTCTCACTTATGTGAATTATGACCATTGGTTTGGCATGTGAAATTTGTGACATCCTATGAATATGTAGTTATAACATCGTCTGAAATCGTAATTCATAGTAAAGGGTTAGAGTATCACCACATGAATACGTAGTTACAACATCGCATGAACTCGTAATTCATCACCTACAGGTTATGGGTCTGCTGGTGTTTCCACTGGGTTGTCTAGAATAGTCCATGGTCGCCATCTATACTCTGGTAGATAACTACATCGCCACATTGCTGGTAAAGGTTATGGTATCTCCTTTCATCCTACATCACATATTCATCATCATCTATTTACCTAATAATCACCACCTTTCTATCATCACCTATCTCTCATCATTTTATTTCATCACACACCAACTATTTCATCTACCCATGTTTCATCCGCAACATATTTGTAGATATAAAATAAATATACCGTTTAAATCTTTTAAAACATGTATAAAATCGTTCATCCAGTATAGACAACAAGTATTCAAATAATATACACACATAGCACGTAATTTATATAAAATACTTCATATCTATGTGTAAGATGAAAGTAACTATATATACCATAAATGCTTCCTAACTTTGAACCCCAAGGTTTACTCTACTAAAGCTTCATATTCTCGGTTCTCTGAACCTAGAAGGGTCCAGATCTATCACACCAAAAAGCTCAAGATAGCTCTTTCTCTCACTCTACACACTCAAGCTCGCTAGGGTTCTCACTTATGGGAAAGGTAGTCGTAATTGAAGGCCATAAATGCCTTTAAATATGGCTCGAGCCCAAAGATTTAGGGTTTCTGCCAACAACGCAAACTCGTCGAGTCCATTCATTAATCCGAGTCATCAGTCGCGACCTTACTCGATGAGTTGAGGCGTCAACTCGTCGAGTCTCTCTTCTTAACTCAAAAGAAAAATAATTAAATGATGATACCTGGAAATCCGGATGTTGCATTTTGTTTTTTTATTTCATAGATTTCTTCATCAACAAATGTTGCTACAATTAAACAAAAATAAATAATTTTGCTAAAACATAATACAATAGGAAGTTTGTTCACATTTAGTCATTGAACTTTTTAGAGGGAAATGAACTTTCGATTTTGTTCACATTTAGTCACTAAACTTTTTTTCATTATCTATTTTCTACTAAACTATTGAAACTGTTCACATTTTATCCTTATGACCGGTAATAACCGGTCATAAGGGTAAAATGTGAACAGTTTCAATAGTTCAATAGCAAATAGATAACGAAAAAAAATTTAGTGACTAAATGTGACAAAAGTCGAAAGTTCATTACCCTTTCAAGTTATTCTAAAAACATATCCAAATAACGTAACTGATAACCAACAATGTGGTTAACGGATAACAAGGTATGTGCAAAGATACCGAAGTCGATTTATGTTTCGAACGAAAAAAAAATAAAAAATGATGAATCTATTTTTGATATGTTTATCGATTGACCAATTAATCATTACAAAGTAATCATTAATGAATATATTTTAATACTAAAGTCCCTGCTATTATTTTCAAAATAGGGATAACCTTTCAAGAATTTCTTTACAACTAAAAGACGAAAACAACATATTTAAATTAAAATATTTAAATTTAAAGATTAAACACACATCATCATATACATCCAATAGTAGTGAGTAAGGTTGTTTTATTGTAGTTTTGGACTTCAATATCTTTTAATGCCCTAAGACTATAAATTTTGATTAATTGTTGGTTGTTCTGATAGTAAAATTTTCATCTTGACAATTACAAGTACAATATATTTTTAGTAGTTAATATAATACATATAAAAAAATATACACAAAAAATAACTTCTTTACAAGTAATATGAATCATAAATACGTCCTAACAAAATAAGATATTGGAAATTTTAATTTAGTGCTTAACTGTTCAAGGGAAAAATTGTGAATCATAGCCGTTGTCGAAAGCCAAAGATTTTTCCGGTTTGATTAACCTAAATGAAACTTTCTGAAGATAAGTAACTATTCAATTTGATGTTGAATGACCAAATCATTATTCAGTTTAAGATATTTTGAACACTTGGTAACCATGTTACCTTTTTATCTCTTAAATGTTTACATGTATTCGATGCTATTATTGCTCCGGAATTTAAGAGGATTATTGATAAAATTAACTGTGAAAGTGTTGGTTTTGTAATTATTTGATCATTCAACATCAAATTGCTAAAATCACTAAATTCTCAAAATTGTCTCCACTTATCACTATGACAAGTTATAACAAGTTCAACATGTTGCCATCCTATATACGGGTGTTCGTATGGATGGATTTGTTTGATCCGATCCAATCAAGTGAATCCAAATTGATTTCGGTTTTCAAAACATGGATCAAAATAATCCAAACTATATTCAAATCCGACCTGATCTGATCCAATTACAATTCTGTTGGATCGGTTTTTATAATTCGGTTTTCAAATACCGAAATATTTTAAAACGATATATAATTATAATATTACCCAACTTGACACACAAGAAACAAAAACAAATTATTTAGTTGTGATTTGAAATTTATAAACAACTAATACGAAGATATATTATAGTTAAATATTTTATCGATAGAAAACTTTTGAAAGAAAAAGATATTAATGTTTTTTTTTATCGGGTGAAACGTTTTGAACCTATTTGAAAAAATAAATTACAAAATAGATAAATAATCAATATTTATTGGGTTTTTTTGGACTATTTGGTTCTTATTTTATAAACCCAAACCAATCCGAAATCCAAAATAATAATTTGGTTCTTTTGAAAACCAATTCAAAAATCCGTAAATCCGAACCAAATAGTCCAATTCAAATTGTTCAATTAGATAATTCGGTTTTATCCGAACAATGAACAGTTCTAATCCTATGTTGCATCTTGCATGTCACAGGCTAATTACAATAATTTTTTTTTAATTATTATTGTTATTATTATCAAGGTTGTAGAAATCGTTTGACGGTAGCTCGACGGTCGACTAGTGTTAAGGGATTAATCGGTCTTGGCGGGGATTATTCGAGGATTAATCGGGGACCATAGATTATTAATAAAATATTAGAATTAATTAAATATTAATATATCTTAAGAAAAACAAATACTTCAAAATTAGAAAATAAGAAAAATTATAATTTGGAAATTTGGAAATACGAAAATATGAACATTTTGGTATAATATTTGAAATTTTGAAAATTTGAAAATTTTGGAGTAAAAAAAAGAAAGTTGGTTTTTTGAATTTTTTAAAATTTTTTTGACCTTTTTTTTGACTTTTTTCGATTTTTTTGACTTTTGTTGACCGATTAATCCGCCAAGGCCGATTAATCCCGTCAAACCCGATTAATCCTAAATTCCCGATTAATGTCCTAATCCTCGATGGTTGGGGAACGTCAAACGATTAATCCACGATTAATCGCCGATTAATTTCGATTTCTACAACCATTATTATTATTATTATTATTATTATTATTATTATTATTATTAATTCCAAAATTACCACTATCAGTTCATCAACACCACTACCACCATTGTTGACAGCCATTTAATTTTACAAATGTAGATCTTTACTTTTCATTATTGTTCATAGAAAATCAATAAAACATACTAAAACTATTTCATAACAAAGAAGGATAATCTTTTTGTGTTTCACACCATGTTTATCATGTTCATCCAAACCATAAGCATATATATAGTTTGATGTTTTTTTATTTATTCAAATACTAAAACCCTAAGAATTTGATGATATACAAAAATTATGATTAAAATCTAAACATATAAAATATCTAAAGCCCAAAGACAACTTTAATATATTACTGTTTAAATTAGTACCTTTAATATTGACAAAATTACAAAAATGGTCCCTATGGTTTGCCAAAAGTAATAAGATCAGTTCCTGCTATTTTTTTTTATGCAAATGGTTCCCGTGGTTTGCAAAACTTGCATAGATGATCCTTTTTACAAATGTTGTTACTATTCTGCCGTTAGGGACTGAATCTGTAAGAGCATTTTCGTCTTTTCAAATATAAAATGGACTGAATTCGTGATATTTAATAAACCACAGGGACCATTTTTTAAATTTCTTTGAAAAAAACAATTAAATTGCTAGGAAGAGGGCTCGAACTCATGACTTCTACTCCTTAAATTACCAAAGTTTTAACCAATTGAGCTGAATGCTCTCTTGGTTTATTCTTTCTTAAAACTAATTTATATATTAACAAAATCGTTAAAACATAATCAATAAATAAATTATAAAAAACAATTTTTTTACATTATTTTTTTAAATAAAACAAAATTTATTTTAGTCGTACTATAAAAAAATAGTTTTTTACAAACAAATTCTATGTATTTATTTTACGTAAAATATATATTTTTTGTCTTTAAAAAATACGTTTTCGTATAAAAAATATGTTTTTGGAAAAAATGTTTTTTATGTTTTTGAAATAGTAATAATTAACACTACTCATGACATAAGAAATGTATAAATTCTTTTGGATCGCTAGGTCTAACTGTTTTTTCGGTTATATGTATTAAAAACAAATTAACAACGATTTTGTTATGTATCTAAACAATTTATACGTTTTTTTTTTTTTTTTTTTTTTTTTTTTTTTTACGTCAAGAGTAATGTTAATAATTGTTACTTCAAAAAGATATATCACTATGTATTTTCATCTTCATTTTAACCATACAATTTAGAATTTGCGATTAAGATGAAATACGTATTTAAAAAAACATAAAAAAACCGTATAAATTGTTTAGCTACATATAACCGGATATGTATATATCTTATCTAAAATACGTATTGTTCTAAATCGTATTTAAAAAAACATAAAAAACCGTATAAATTGTTTAGATACATATAATTGAATATATATATATATATATATATATATATATATATATATATATATATATATATATCTTATTTAAAATATATATATGGTTCTAAATCGTATTTAAAAAACATAAAAAAAAAAAAAAAACTATATAAATTGTTTAGATACATATAACCGAATACATATATATCTTAATTAAAATATGTTTGGTTCTAAATCGTATTTAAAAAAAACATAAAAAACCGTATAAATTGTTTAGATATATAACAAACTTATTCGGTTAAAATACATATAACTGAATATGTATATATCTTATTTAAGACGTATGATTTTTTATATGTATTTAAAAAAACATAAAAAAACATATTGGTTATATATATCTTATTTAAAATATGTATTTCATCTTAATCACAAGTTCTAAATCATATAGTTAAAATGAAGAAGGAAAGACACAATGATATATCTTTTTGAAATAACAGTTATTAAGACTACTATTGACATAAAAAAACCATATAAATTATTTAGATAAATAACAAAATCGTTGTTAATTTGTTTTTAATACATATAACCGAAAAAACGGTTTTAGAACGAACGACCTAAAAGAATTTATACATTTTTTATGTTATGTATAGTTTTAATTATTAGTATTTCAAAGACATAAAAAAAACATTTTTTTACAAAAAACGTATTTTTTATACGAAAACGTATTTTTCAAAGAAAAAATATGTATATATATATTTTACGTAAAATAAATACATAAAAATACATACAATTTGTTTGTAAAAAACTATTTTTTTATAGTATGACTAAAATACACTTTATTTTATTTAAAAAAAATTATGTAAAAAAATGTTTTTTATAATTTATTTATTGTTTATGTTTTAACGATTTTGTTAATATATAGATTAGTTTTAAGAAACAATAAACCAAAAGAGCATTCAGCTTAATTGGTTAAGGCTTTTGTAATTTAAGGGGTGGAGGTTATGAGTTCTAGCCCTTTCCCTAACAATTTAATTATTTTTTTCAAAGAAATTTCAAAAATGGTCCCTGTGGTTTAGTTAATGTCACGAATTCAGTCCCTAACGGTAGAATAGTAATGGTGTTTTAGGGGTGTTCGTGGTTCGATTTGAAACCGGTCAAACCGATCATCGGTTTGGTTTTACGGTTTGTATTTTTCTTTACGGTTTGGCTTACGGTTTTTAAGATTTCAAACCGTATAAAAACCGGACCGGGCCGTAGGATTTGTATATATATATATATATATATATATATATATATATATATTAATTAAATTTTTTATATGTAATTGTATTTTGTTATATTATATATTAAATTTTTATATACAAATAATAAACTTTAAAACCCACAATATTTAATTATTGTAGTTTTTTTAAACAATATTAGGCAATTTTTTTCTTGACAACTTTAATATTGCAGTTTTTTTAACACACATGATTTTTTTTTTGTTTTTGTTTTGGCAGCTTTAATATTGTAGTATTTTTAGCAATATTTGGTAGAATTTTAACTGTCTTAATATCTTTAATAGTGCATTTTTTTTACTAAATTACTTTAATGGACTTGATTAAAATGGACCTAAAAAACTCAAACCGTGAAACCAAACTGGAGCCAAACCGTTAGTAACGGTTTGGTTAGGTTCGGTTTTAAATTTTCAACGGTTCGACTTCGGTTTTTACTTGACAAAAACCGTTAGTAACGTTTTGACTTCGGTTTGACCTAAAAATCGAAAAAACCGGACCGTGAACACACCTAACGGTGTTAGTAAAAAGGATCATATATGCAAGTTTTGCAAACCACAGGGGCTATTTGTATAAAAAAAAATAGCAGGGACTAACTTTTTTATTTTTGAAAAATCACAGGGACCATTTTTGTAATTTTGTCTTTAATATTCAATGACCAACACTTTGAAATTTTTTTATGAATAATCAAATTTAATAATAACCATAATTTGGAGAAAAAAATAGTATAGCTAGAACACCACAGGAAAAAACATCCAATCCAATCCATGTGGACAGTCTGCCACCCGCCACTCCTGTAAAAAAGCAAATATCGGTACTATGCCTTATGCCTGCCTGCGCATATTATCTCCGTATTCCGTACTCTACGAAAGCAATTCCCACGAACAAGGATTTTTATGGATTCAGGCTTTACCACATTCCTCTCAGTCTGCGATGCCATGCTTTATCGTTTATCCAATGCACCGATAACTTTTTTTTTTTTTTTTTTTTTGAAAGAGTTAAATTTTGTAAAACTTATACACATAATAATCAGTTGCAGGCTAATTGTTTTTATTAAATTGATCAACCCTTACAAAAACCACAGATTTTTTTTTTTTTTTTTTTTTTGAATAAGTCTTGAAAACGAATGTATGAAAATTAGCAACTCTAGAAATAACAATGAAAACATACAAATTTACAATCCGTAAACTAAAATTAATAAAATTAACAGTTTTTGGAAATTAATTAACTATAAATATATTTGGGAATTTTAGAATAGCTTGGCTTTATGTTGTGTCTTCTTCCAATGTAGTGTCCTTATCTTTTTGAAAATATTAAATTTGAAAAATATTATAAATGTAAAAAAGGAGGTAAGGCTTCACAGTTCCGACCACTATTTTTAGCATACATTACCCAGTGCTTTTAAAAGTTGTTTTGTATTTTCTCTAAAATTAATAATGATATAGAGATTAAAAAAATAAAAAAACGATTGTTATATGAATAAAGGCATCTCCGTTTTTTTTTTTTTTTTTTTTTTTGAAACAACAAATAAAATTATATTACAAAACCTAGGCCATAGCAAGCACTAGTTGGAATTTACAACTAACCAAACATAAAGTCTAATAATCAAAAGATAAATAAAATAACAGAAATCATTCCACTCAACTACCCTTCCGGCTCCTCTTATTTTTTACCAATTAAAAATGTTTGAATGATTATAGAGTCCGCTAGAGGTAGTAACTATCTTTCCGATATTTTTGTTGTTTCTTGTGATCTAGATATTCTATAGCGTAAATCATGTTATAATGTTTAAAACATCTTTCTTTTTAGGGCAATTCCCCTATGCATCAGCAAAATCAATGACTCCTTTCATGCTGTTGATTTGAATATTTCTTTTAACACACCACCTTAGAAGTTAGAACCCATAACGAGACCTCCTTTGCAAACTCACATTCAACTATTCAACAGATGATTCGGGGATTCAGAGTTTAGACAACAAAACTGGCAATTTGGATTTTGGATGATAATATCCCTAAGGCTAAGCGATTGAGCAACCGAAATCCTATCCATGCATTTTACTTTTAAGGGGATGAGTTTTGACCATCAGATTTTTTGTCCTGTTACTTGAGTAAGTTTTGAATCCACCATCTTCCTTATGGTACTCACCAAATATATGCTTTATGAGTATAAGTTGAACATGAATCCTATATTTGAGGAAGGAGGGAACACCATAGATCCAAACATTGTAGTTCAGCCTCATCAACCTCATCAATTGAGCTAGTTCTCCGTTGCCATGAGAAACCAACACTGTATATCTGATCCATCAACTGACATTTCTTAACAGATTCTAACCAGTACAAAAAAGGAAATCTATCTTGAAAAGTAGCTCCCCCACACCATTTGTTTTTCTAGAAGACAATATTAGAATTATGATTTGGAACTAATGAAATAACTCATTCTGGTGTATACTATTACTTTATAGGCTTTCAATTGATTTTACAATATTACTCCATAAGATCATTTCCTCTCTAGGTGAGTGTTAAACCGTAGTCGCACCTGATTTAAACAAATAAAATAATCATTGTTGGTTACACTAAAACATAGCATAGGGAAGCAGGGTTGAATTCTCAGTGACACATCCTAATGGTCAATGTCTTTTTGCATCAGTGACATTCTAATCAAAATATAAATTATTAAAAGTGAGTTTTTGAATTAAACTAAAAACAAAAAATTACAGTGAAAATAAATTAAACAAAAATCAATAATAAAAACTATTTCAATTCTGCCACGATATTCCTAATCATGGAATCAGTTCATATTTGGTTATTTGAGATGCGTTCTACCTAAGATTGTATTAAGAAAAAAACTAATAAGTTCTAGTATAATCTCTTTTACCTAAGTTAGTTAACCAAAACAAGCTCTTTGAATTAACTTTAACGTTTTACTGTTCAATTAAAAAAGCTCTTAATTAAATCATAAAAGTAGTTTTATGTTATGTGTAAAATTTCTAGCAATACACAATACTTCTCAAAAACTTGGAAGCACACCGATATGATTTTTTTCAGTTTATATCAGAGTTAAATCCCTAACACGAAACCAATCTGATAATTGTTACTTTTACCAATTGCCAAGAACAAATACGGATTCTATTAACCGATTAACTGGAATAAAACCCTAGCTAGGTGATCAGATTAACAAGAATTAAAAATCAAATATTCATTAAGTTTGAAAATCAAAAATCTAGATAGAAACAAAAAAAGAAACAAGATTTGAAAACTAATCACATGAAAAGTACTAGTTTATGCAGAATTGCAAACTAAAGTTTAGCCAGACATGGTCAAAAACAAAACTAAGCTAAATAAAAGAAAATTTTACTAATAAATCCAGATAAACTAAATGTGTGAGATGATTCATAGCTTCAGATCTCCAGAAGTCGCTGAAAGGTATCAAAAATCGTATTCATAAGTGATTTTCATCGTCTGGAACTGTCTAACCTTCTAATATGATGGTAAGGGTCGTATTTATATGCGAGACGGAAGCTTCTGGAGAAAGAAACCAAAAAATACGATCGCAGATGACAGATATGTGATCACAAAAAATGTGAATTTTTCTAGATATGCACTGAATGATGTTGGATGCGATTTACGAAGTTTCTAAGGTTGTGACATAAAAATACGATCGCAGAAAGCCTTTATGCAATTGTATATTTGAGGTTTTTACAGGATTACGTTTGAATGAAGTATGAAGCCACTTTTAAATTTTTGGGACTTCGATATGTTTATGCGATCGTACAAAAAAGGCAATCACTTCTACGATATCATTTTTGGCTTATGAGATCGCATATTTGGCCTTTTTCACATACATGAAACCCATCCAAAATTTTGTCTAGTTTCTGGAACATTTTGAATCCCGTCAATCAGGATTACGAGTAATAAGATATGGCAAAATACTGACAGGGGGTCAAAACTACCAACATCCTTTAGGCTTTAGAATGTAGCAATATGTCTTCGTATGATCAATTCAATCGAAATTTTCTTGATCAAAACATCTTCCAAGAATTCCGCATAATCCTTAATAAGTTCCAAGTTCCATTTTAACTCCAATGCTCCATCAAACGCATCCAAAACTGCTCCCAAAGTACTGCTCCACTCAAACTATCTAAAAGCGACACAAAAATGCTATCACTACGGGAATTCTGATAAAAGACATGAGTTGAACATTATTTAAACTAATGACATGCAAATGTACAAAATATGATGCTAAATGATAGTAAAAGCTACCCTAAAAGATGTGTAAAATTGCATCTATCAGTAAATGGCTGGTTGATTCCTAAGATTTTGAATACTAGAGATTACTTTTGACCATAGGCACTCATTTTCATTCTTTAGTCTCCACCACCATTTTGTAAGTAAGGCCACATTTTGAGCTTTAAGAGTTCCTACCCCAAGACCACCTACTTTTTTTATCTGCCACTATTTTCTCCCATATAACCCAATGAATCTTGTTTTTCACGTTTGTGCCACCCCATAAAAATCTCATCCTCATCCTTTCTAATATATCCATTATTCCCCTTGTGGGCTTTAAATAAAGACAAGTAGTAAGTTGGCAAGCTCCCTAATACTGATTTAATCAAAGTAAAACTTCCACCGAATGACTATGCGTTTGCTTTCCAGTTTGAAAATTTTGATTGTAATTTCTCCACGATGGGTTTCCAATTATTTTTCAACAACATATTGGCTCCAAATGGAACCCCAAGGTATGAAAGTGGGGGAAGAGCTTTTCAAACATCTAATAATCTGGGTCATATCCTGGAGTTTAGAATCTAAAGTTCATATGCCAAATAATCGAGATTTGTGATAATTTACTTTGAGTCCAAAGGAGACTTCAAAGCATTTTAGAATTCACAATAAGTTCTATATGCTACCCATATCCCAGTTCCATGCGAAGATGTCATCATTTACGTAAAACAGATGTGAAACTATTGGCCCACCACGAGAGAGTTTTACTCCTTGAATTAAGGATTTATCGTATGTATCTTGCATAGATACATGTCGTCCCTCTATGTCAAGGATGAATATAAAGGTGAAAGTGGATCCCCTTGCCTTACTCCCCTCATGATTGGAAATTCTTTAGTAGGTGCTCTGTTAACCAAGATCGAAGATCTGGATGAAGAGATACATGCATTGATCTATCTCCTCTAGTTGCTTCCAAACCCTATTTGCCCCATCATCGAATCTAAATACCCTAAATTAATGTATCGAATGCCTTTTCAAAATCTACTTTGAACAAAAACATTTGTTTCTTATGATTCTTACCCCACATAACAATTATATTTATAACCAGCAGACCATCAAGAATGTTTCTACTTTTTATGTATGATGATTGAACTTTATGCACCACAGACCCAATAACTCCTTTCAACTTGTTTGTAAGGAACTTGGTAATAGTTTTATAAAGTCATCCAATCAAACTAATGGACCTATAATCTGTTAGAGAGATTAGGGACCAGGGGGATGAATGATGAATTACAGCTAGGGGAAATTTTACCGAAGGCCTCAAAATGCTTTATGTATCTCACTTATATCGTCTTTCATTAACCCTCGTTTAGATTTTATGAGTTTGAATGTAATACCATCTGGTCCTGGTGCTTTATCAGATCCACATCCCCACCACTTCGTCAGATATGTTTGTGTTGTAGGAAGCAACATTAATCAGCAATGTTATGCGAACAACATTATCTTATTTACAAGAAAAAGAAGTCGAAAGTTAGCATACAAAAAATTAGAAATCCTCCATTGTGGAGAAATTGTGAAGCCAGACAAAACTAACTTGTGCATGACTATTTTGACGATGATGCAACATACATTGTGAAATTCAGACGTCGGTACCGGATGAGTAAAGAATTATTTTTGCGCATTGTTGAAGATGTGAAAAATCGATTTCCATATTTTAAGCAAAAGATTTATGCAAGAGGACAGAAAAGATTCTCAACAATTCAAAAATATACAGCTACAATTCGTCAACTAGCATTTGACATGAGACCATACTTATGGGATGAGTATGTGAGGAAGCGAGAGCTGATGAACCATGAATGTTTATACAAGTTTGCTAAATCCATGATTATTCTCTATCATCGTCGGTATTTACGCAACTCGGCAATTAGCGATGTCCACCAACTGTATGTGGCACACGAAAATATACATGGGTTTCACGGAATGCTTGGTAGCATTGATTATATGCATTGGGGGTGGTCAATGTGTCTTAATGTGTGGTGTGGTCAATTTATGTGAGGTGATCAGAAACAACCGACAATAATTTTAGAAGTGGTGATGTCTCATGATCTTTGGATATGACATGCATTTTTTATCCAAATGTCGAAGGAGTAGGTATTGGTACGTTGGCATACATTCGAATAGAGGGGAAGTATACAACTAACTTGGATACCATAACCTTCGTGCTGATTTGGTGGAACATATATTCAATTCTTAAGTGAATCATGTTGTCGACGATTTTTCAACGATATAGATGACGAATCAGACATGATGTGCGACTGACGTGGTAGGAAAAAAGTGTTTTGAGTCTTTGTACCATATATGGGGAGGCTATGTATAAGTAATGTGGGTCAATGAACCCACACAATGTTTTTAATTTATCTAAGATTTTTATAAAAAAAATTAATGACCTATTTAAAAAAACTAAATAATAAAAATAAGACTTATTTTACCCCTAAAATCTTTGAACTTACATAGAAAATTTTCTATAGAAAAATTAATGAACCATGTGGTTTAATATTCTAGACACGTCACTGGTATCACACCTCCGGTCTCATAAGCATTGTTTTTCCTTATAATTTTGGAAATCTTTTTCGAATCGAGTTTAGATGAGTCAAAAAATGTTTTAATAAACGAGCATGCATAACTTTTTATGGATTAATAAATGAACCCATGTGTCTCGACTAAAGTCACCAACTAGCATGATGGAAAACTTATTTCCATGTTTGGAAAGTTCCCAAACATCCACATGTCTCAAATCAAAATGTTCTTTGGAAATGAAAGACGTTTTAAAAAAGGGTAGTTGATGTTGTTTATCTTGAAAATACACAACACACATATCAATAGAAGTATTATGACAATATGAAGGAACGAAGAGAAAGATTTTGAAGTTTATTCAATGGTATATGTCAAAGACTTCTACGCCATAACAATGTACCATAATTAGAACTTGATACAATTGGATTAACACTTGTACATGATTTGAATGTAGAAAAACTAAAAGACAAGTTTAATTTAATGGAATGATGATGAAAAAAGCATACAAAGCATGGACTCTTATACCAAGTATGCCAAGTACAAGTTTATACTTTAATGAAAGGTCATACATCATAAAAGTCTTATTGGTAAATAGAATACAGGTTTGCAGCTGAGAAGTGAGTTTGGCAACTGAAACCAGATTGTACTTGAAACATGGGAGATATAATACTCTAGGAAGAGTGACATAATCATGTAGTTGAACATCTCCAATGAAAGAAATGAAGGTGTCATGGCCCTTAAAGACTAATGAAATGAAACTGATCAAATTTAGTCAATGACACAAAAAGAGACTTGTTGGGTGTAACACCCCAATTCTGGTATGATATTTATATTGTTATTTATTGTTTTATTTCTTCAAGTTTTAAGGGGAACTCGATGAGTCAAAAGCTGGACTCGTCGAGTAGGGTCGCGATTTCGAGCACGTTTAAGTTGGCGACTCGGCAAGTCCGCCAGTCTGGATGAAACCCTAATTTGAAGGGTTTGCACCATATATAAACAACTTTTGGGGCCTCAAGTCAGCCCCCATCACCCCTCAGAGCTTCATTCTCGAAACCCTAGAGCCCTTTTTGCATTTTAGTGATTTTGGTGTGTTATTTGAAGATTTTGAGAGCTAAAGAAAGGTAGATCAAGAGGAGAAGAAGGAGATCCTAGATCTTTCAGGAATTTCAGAAGAAAGTAAGGTATATCTTGGCCCTTTTCTGTTTCTATGCTTAAATATCCACTGTGAAGCCATTCTTAAACAATTTCTTAGCTTAGTAGTAGCATAGAGGACTCATGGAGTTGATTAACCTTCAGATCTAGCTAGATTTGATTTACAGGAGCTTAGATATAGCACCTTTATGGATCCATTTTGCATGAAAGCTCTAGATATACTATTATAGTGTGATTTTAACCTTAAAACCTCCATTTGATGTTATTTACACGTGAAGTTGGAAACTTTACGTGTAAATCAAGTCCCAGGAACCTAGATCTATTAATGGCATGGCTTAGTTTCAAGCAGAATTGAGTGTATAGTATTTGCATGCATACGACTCGGCGAGTCGTTCTTCTGACTCGGCGAGTCGATTCGCGAGTCCTTTGTGTTTCCTTTTTCGAGTTATGCTGAGTGTAGCCAGTGAGTGAGAAGTGGACTCGGTGAGTTAGAGGGTTAGACTTATTCATGGAAGAACTCGGCGAGTCAATGCCCTGACTCGGCGAGTCCAAGGCCATCTTCATACTTCAAGAACAGACTCGACGAGTTGTTCATACAACTCGGCGAGTCATAACTAGAATAGTCATCTGATGAAGGAGAACTCAACGAGTTGATCATACAACTCGACGAGTCAGATGCAGATTATCAGAGTGTTAGTAGCGAAGAGGAACTCGCCGAGTTTGCGCCAAAACTCGACGAGTAGTAGTGAGTGGAATCAAGGAAGTAAGAGTAAGGACTCGACGAGTTGGCGGCCCAACTCGACGAGTCAGGTCAACTGAATATTGACTTTGATGGTTAGGTTGATTTGGACCAGGGTTAGGAGAGTCATTCTACCTCAGTAATATTATTATCAATATTTGATTGATGGTGCTCATGGATATTGTAGCTGGGGTGAAACTGGAGGTGCAGCAGACAGATTCCAGAGCAGTCCTTTCAGCAGCTAGGCTACGAGGTGAGTTTCCTTCCAGTAGAAACGGGTCTAAGGCCACAATGCCGGCCCGTTTAGTTAGTAGTAGTTTCCGGATTTCGGTCCGATGCAGTTGTTAGTGTGTTTGATGCCTTCATGGTTCAGACATGATTTATGGGTTAGGTGTTATGGGCTACGGCCTGACGTAGTATGCAGTATATGAGTTTATGATCATGTGTGTTATGCTAGTTGATATGTGTTTATGCTATGCTATGCTATGCTCAGTTAGTTTCCGGACTTCGGTCCGATGCAGGGGACAAGGTCCCAGTCAGTTCCGGACTTCGGTCCGATGCAATTAGTTCCGGACTTTGGTCCGATGCAAGGGACAAGGTCCCAGTCAGTTCCGGACTTCGGTCCGATGCAGTTTCCGGGCTTCGGCCTGATGCAGTGGGCAAGGCCAATACGTGTTTCTATGTTATTGTATTGTATGTGGTAGTTTGGGGGGGGGGGCTCACTAAACTTCGTGCTTACAGTTTTAGTTTTGGTTTCAGGTACTTCCGCAAGTAAGGGGAAGAGCTCGGGATGATGGCATCGCACACACAACAGCTTCAGTCTTTATCCTGGGAGTTTGTTTTGATTCATAGATTGATTTGATACAGTTGTTTCACGACATTTTATTATGAGTTGAGATATCTGACGTATGGTTTTTATGATATGACGATCAGTATATGATTTTTATTACTACTTAAACAAAACTTTTCGGTTGTATTTTGGGATGTTACATTGGGATTGCTACATATGGAGACTTATCATCAAATCTGGAACTTTTAAAGACTAAATTTTCTTGGGCGACCATTTTTTTCAAGGGATTTTTTGTGTTTTCTCAGTCGGGCTCGGCCTTTTATATGTTTAGGTCAAATCTTGTCATTTATATACTTATAAACAGTTGTATCCGTAACATTATAGCAAAAAAGCATGCGTGAAATAAAATATCTCTCTGCTTCGACAGTGGATGTAGCCTATTGCAAAATAGTTGCGATTATGGATCGGAAAATCAAGGTTTTGAGGAACAAGGAAGTGCCCCTGGTGCAGGTCAAGTGGCAACATCGAAGAGGGTCCGAGCTGACTTGGGAGCCGGAGCGAGAGATGCGTGAGCAGCATCCAGAGTTGTTTGCAGAATGAGACTTCGAGGACGAAGTCTAATTATAGTAGGGGAGAATTGTAACATTTGGATTCCCAGGTATCTTATTTTGTGCATTTATATTGAGTTTTGGAGAGGGACTCGGCGAGTAGGCGCTCAGACTCGCTGAGTAGGATCGCGTATGGTCGGACTGATTTATTAACGGACTCGGCGAGTCCATGCGTGGACTCGGCGAGTCCATGCTGTTTAATGAAACCGTAATTCTCTGGGGCCTGAGCCCTATTTAAGGACCTTTTAGCCACCATTTGCGGCTATCAAACCCCTGAGAACCCTAGAGAGAGAGAGAGAGAGAGAGAGAGAGAGAGAGAGAGAAGGCTTGTATTGCAAGAGGAGGGCTATTTCATCATTGTAAGTGTGATTTTACAAGAAAGAAGGAAGGAGGACAAACAAGGAAGGTTGAGGAGCTTAAATTTATCACCCATTCATCAGAGGAGGCTACTAGAGGTACTAATATGTGCTTAAACTCGTGTATTTGGTGTTCTAGTTGAATCTAGAGTTTCCTTGTGCATTCTTTGGATTAAATTCGATGTATGTGAGGTCCCAAGGTGGAGTACTTCTTAGATCTGGACCTTAAGAGGTCGAGAGAGTCCCAATCACATTGCTTTTTGCTACTCCATTAGAGCTATGGCCCTAGGTTGCCATTTTAGGGGTTATTTCACCCAAAGAAGCTTTTTGGTCATTGCATGAGTGTAAAGGTCAGACCTTTACGTGATTATAGTGGTTGGTAAGGCCAGATCTTTGGACTGGAGGAACAGATCTGACCTTAGGAGGTCATTTGAGTTTAAGCATGGCATGAACTAGCCGAGTCCAAGAACAGACTCGACGAGTAGGATAGTTTTTCCCCATGAGTTGCTCAGTTGGTGACTCGCTGAGTTGGGGAAGTGACTCAGTGAGTCATTGGGGATTTTGAGGACTCGAGTTCATGACCGAACTCGCCGAGTCACAATTGTGCACTCTGCGAGTCTGGTCAAAGGGTTGACCGTTGACTTTTAGGGTTTGGTCAACAATTGTACTTGTGAACTGTTTGAAGGGTAAAATGGCCTTTTAACCTTCTTAGAGGACGTGTGAGGATTTAGTCTAGCCTGGAGAGCCGTTATTAATTGAGATGATCGTTTATGTGTTTAGGCAGAGGCTAGATCAGTGTTACGCGAGCGAGATATTACCGAGACATCCGAGGTGAGTCTTCTCACTATACTTTACCTTGCGTATGTAACCAGAGTTATGTGATAAAGTACCTTGTATTCTATCTATGTGGTATGTTGCACTGCATTATTTCTATGTGATTTATGCTGTGAGTATACCAGAGTTAGGACCGGAAGGTCCACAGAGCTAGGACCAGGGGGTCCACAGAGTTAAGGCCCAAGGGCCCACTAGAGCTATAGCCTTGAGTGCCTAATATGTTATATGTGGTATTTTGCGGAACTCACTAAGCTTCATGGTTACAGTGTTTGTGTTATGTGTTGCAGGTACTAGTCAGGATTGTGGGAGGCACCGACATGATCAATACACACACGCAGAGCTTATTTATATGTGATGATCTTGGGATTTTGACTTATGTGGAATATAAGGAACAATGTGTTTTATAATATTGAGAATTAAATTGTTTTTAAAATGTGAAAATTTGTTTGAAATTTTACAGTGTTACATAGGGTAGGTCAAACACTTAGATATGCATGACAGGGTAGGTCGGGCACCCATATATGCTTGACAGTATGTTTATGCTACGTTATTATGTAGCAGTGGTAGGGGTGAAATAGTCCCCATAACCGGTTGAAATAAACCGAAGTGTAGGTCGGGCACTCAGATATGCCTGATAGGGTAGGTCGAACACCCATATATGTTTGATAGGGTAGGTCGAGTACCCAAATATGCTTGACAGGGTAGGTCGGGCACCAAGATATGTCTGGCAAGGTAGGCTTGGCACCCAGATATGCCTGACAGTATGTGATTATGTGGTATGATGGGAGAACTCTCTAAGCTTCATGCTTACGGTTTTCAGTTTTGGTTTCAAGTACTTCTTATTCAAAAGGAAAGGAGTCGGCATGATCGCAACACATCACACTATGTTTTTCGGATATGAGATCTTTGGGATTATACTCTGATGATGTTTCATTATGATATGTTTTGATTATTGACATATTGGTTTTGATATGGATGACACTATGGATGTTTTTTTTTACTATCGGTGTTTATATTAACTTAATTAAAATGAAATTTTTTGCCTTGGATTTTGGGATGTTACACTTACTCATTAGGACCATCCAAAAGGTCCAAAACTCAAAACCTAGGTTCCATAAGGTATAGGCTTAACCATTAAGCACTTTTTCCTTTAAGTCCAAAGTCTACTTTTCCAGAAGTGTTTTTAACACTAAAACGAACTTAAAAGTTGATGATTTATAGACATGCATGTCCAATGCATGTCTTGAACCCTTATTAGGTTAAAAAGAGAGTTTATAACCTAAATCCCATGCATGACTTCAAAATACAACTAAACTTCATATCCAAGCCACAAACTGCACCAAATTTCCCAGAGATTGATAAAGTTGCAAACTTTATGAGATCCCACCATTCAATCTAACTAGAACAAGAATATTATGGGATTAAACTTAAGATCTAGCAACGTATCATAAAAAAATCGAGTATAGGACACCTACAAAGGTCCAGAAGAGTTCCAACATGAAGAATGGAGACTTGCTTGTTGGATCTTAGCTCACTACTTCCTCCTTCTTCCTTCAATAGCTTCCAAGAACAACAATAAGAGCTTCAACACCGGAGGAATGAGATTAGGGTTTCTTCAAGGCTTGAGGAAGCTGAGGATGAGCTAAATCTAGCCACCTCATTTCTTTAAATAGAGGAGGGGGGTGTAACGACCCAAAATTCAAGACTAAAAATTTTCATTCTAATTTAATAATAAAACCGCAAGTGTCAACAATTCATTCAAAACATATCACGTCAAAGTATCAAGTCTAAAACATTATTTTATTTTATCAGAGTAAACATCCCAGGCTGAAACTCCTTTGGTGTGGGTGCCATGCGATCACCCCGAGCTCTTCCCTCTGCTACCGAAAGTACCTGAAACCAAAACTGAAAACCGTAAGCACGAAGCTTAGTGAGTCCCCAACCTACCACATACCATGCATAAACACATACTGCAAACACTGGGCCATGCCCACTACTTCGGGCCTCACCTGCTACATCGGGCCCCACCCGATCCCATGCCTAGCCTGGCTTCGAGCCCCGCTCGGTATACAAATCTGTTTCTCTTAGGCCCCGCCCGCTAAACACATACGAGCATATAACCCTAACACATAACACATAAGTTGAACATACCCTACTGTATCCCTGTCAAGGCCTCGCCTGTCTAGGGCCTCGCCCTTGTCCTACTACTGGTGAGCCATGGAACCCCGTCCAAGCTCCTGTTGTTAGTGAGATACGGGCCGCCACCCACACTCACCTTCCTCTTATCTCGGGCCTCGCATATGCTCTGCTACTAATGAGATATGGAACCTCGTCCATACTCTGCTAGTGATGAGATACGGGACCTCGCCCACGCTCACCTCCCTACTAGGAGCATACAAGTATCACACAGACAACAAGTATAATCTAACATGCAAACATTCCTTGGGCACCTACCCGACATCAGACCTTGGTTCGAAATATCATACTAGCATACAGTGGCTAGTGCTACTCCCCCCCCCCCCCCCGGGTCTTCCTACTCGTAACTACATGGGCCGACATTGTGGCCTTAGACCCATTCACACAATGAGGAGACTCACCTTGCACTGTTGAACCCATACTAATAACCCTCTGGTTGTTATGTGACAATTCCCGAACCACTGCTCATTCAGCTCCCTGAGCTATCAATACCAAAACACCACTTAGTCCAACACAATAATCCTTCATAGGGTAGTATGACCATTCTACCCATCCTAGTCCAATCTTGATACATATCCAAGGTCCACTACCACGATACCCAAGGCCCAATACTAGGTAAGCTTCCCAAGCCCACTAGTAGCCCACTAATGGCCCAATTTGCTACATTGGGCCCAATCCCTTTAATAGGCCTTACCTTAAGCCCACAACATATTTGGCCCATAATAACTAACACCTGTTGACCTACTATGGCATAAAGGCCCAAAGTCCAAAGCACAGCCCAAACCAAGGCCCATTAACACAAGGCCCAAACTGCCAGAGTACGCAAGGCGTACGTCTACGTACGCTAATCGTACATGCAAGATGGTGAATACGTTGGGCGTACTGCACGTACGCTCAACGTAATTCCCCCTGTTAAGTCCTTTTTCCATTAAGTGCTTATTACTCCACTCCATAGGCTACAAACTCAGATCCAAGTCCTTTTCCATGTCTTATTTCATAAATTCACTGACTTGGTGACTTTACTTGGCCCAAACAACCTAAACTCCAAAAATAATCTTCTACTTCCATAAAGAGGGCTAGATCTCATGCATGATTATGAGTGGACCATCAAGTTCGAAACTTTACTGCTTATGAAACACTTTTAGCCTTGAGGGTGGCAACCCCAAGCTCAAAAACGAAATTTCATCATAAAGGTCCAATCTTGGGACTCAAAATGACTCAAAAACTTCACTACACTAGATCAATGCATCCTTAAGTAAAGTTATGAACTTTGTACCTCCAAAGAGTTCCAACTGATGAGGCTATTCCAGATGATCTAAAAGCTCCAGCTTCCAAAGTCCTTCTTTAACAACTTCTTCTTTACTCTTTCAAGCTTAAAACCACCAAGATGAGCTTCCCAAGGTCATGATTTCACAAAATGAAAGGTTAAGGCATTCTAGGGTTTCTCTGAGGGTAAGGGAACAGATAAGGAGGCTAGGGCTTGAACCAATACATTCTTTATATAGTGGCATGCCCTAAAATTGGTGTTTCTGGACATTGGATGTAAGCTGGGCGTACGCCAGAAGGCACCCACGATCTTTTACCCCTATACGCTGGGCGTACTTGCGCGCTACCACCTTGCATGCATGGTTCTTCTTGCCATTTATTTCCATTTGGGGACATTTCTGTCAATAACTTCAAAGTGTCATAAATTCTTCGTTCCAAGTCTGTTTCCGACGAACTTGATATCCACGAAAAGGTGGCGATCCTACGCTTCTAGCGACACACCCCAGCCCAAAACCTCTCGAATAAAAATCCAAAACCCATAAAAGACCGAAACGCCCCTGGCATTGGCCTCTGAAATCCATAAACATATATTTTCAGAACAGGGTGTTACAGGGGGGGGGGGACCTAGAAAATTAGGGTTTGCCATCAGGTGGCTACCACGTCGTAGCCACATGCTGTCATGTTGTGGCGGATGAAATAAAACATGCGTTACAATCAAAACTCACCACATCGTGGCGATCCTTCACCACGTCGTGACAACCCTAATTATGCAAAAAATTAAATATAAAGTACCTCAAAATTTTGGATGTTACAATATAATTGTTGATGTATTTGATAGATCAAAGAACCATAATGTTGTACATAGTGATGATTTAGTTCAATCTAGATCTCATGTACTGTTTCGAGAAAAAAGAACAGTGTCTACTATATTCCTAGTAAGCGAATTCATAATCCAATTTATTCCTGTAGAATTGGAACAATATCTACAAAATTTAGTTTGTTTCCAAAAAAGATAAGTATGATCATAGAACGTTTATAGGAAATGAATCCAACGCCAATGAAGACTAACAAGAACAAAGCTCATATTATTAGAAGAACATGTGCAATAGGGGCTTGAAACATTGATAATGGCGGATTCATTAGCATCCAAAGAAGAACCAATGAAATAGGTGCTTGAAATTAACATTGAGAATGTTTAATTCATTAGAATTTGATTCAAACATGATTATGATAATAAATTCAAGTGGAAGAAAGGATCAATTTCTAATTTAATACCGTGTTACAAACGAATTTGGGAGAATCTATATTTCATTTAATTTATCTACAGTGATGACGTTACAATCAAACAAACAAAATGTATAAACGACTAACCCTAAGCTATAATAAACTGACTAACTGTTTTAACAGAAGTAAGAAAGTAAATTACTAAAATTCCCTTATTGTGTCTTAATTAGAAAAACCGAAGCTAACAATATAATAGCATTCTATTCCCTATTTGAGAAAAATTGTAAATATATACAATCCATAGTCAATATATATTTTTTTAAATATACAACTATAGAGTGAGAGAACTTGAAACTTCCTTAATATGTACACAAACTCTACATTATAGATACTTACAACCTTCTACAAATTTCCACCATTATCGCATTGGGTCAAGCTACATGTACATGATCTGCACGAAAAATACAAATCCAACTATCAGTGACACACTGACACTGACAAAAATGTTAGTATCATTGACAATGACAGTAGATGTTATTACCATGTGAAATCAAATACCAAATGAACGAACCGTAAGCAACATTCAAAACACAGACCACAAAACCAATCATGAATCCATCAACTTGAGACACGAAAAATTCTATCAAAACACATCCATTGATAGCAATCACAATCCAAGCTACAAACCATACCACCCTCTACAAACACAAATTAACCAATAACCAAAAGATCACAACATTAAACTTTCTTAAAAAAAAAAAATTATACCTCCATGGATGGTTTAATCCTAAATGGTCCCATGATCCGCTCACATGACACCAATCGAACAAGTGGGATAACAGCAAAAGGAATCTGCATCCCTTGAAGCACATTAAGCCATTGATTAAGAACATCTAACGAATCTTCTGATCGATTGAAGTAAATGGCTACAATAATCGTTGGCACAATCGCACAACTCCTTGTGATCAAAGTTCTTAACCATTTTTTCATGTCAAGATCAAGAAACCCGCCCATGATGAACTGCCCGGCATAGGTGCCCGTTAACGTGCTACTCTGCCCGGCTGCTAAAAGCCCGATTCCCCAAATGTAAAAGATTGGGAAAAGGTCGTTTCCGTATTTTTCTTCAAGATAATACCCTGCGTTCAATAGGCCTATAGTGTTGGCCTCTTTTGTGTTGTAAAAAGCCTTGGCAAAAATGGTGGTGACAAACATGTTGATCATGAAGGTTACGAAAATGGCAAGTGATGATTCTATTGTATAGTAATACAAAGCTTCTTGAACTTGACCCTTTTTTTTGGGGTCAATTTTTCTTGATTGAACGACTGCAGAATATAAGAAGACATTGTGAGGTGTTATTATGCCACCGAGTAATCCTACAGCTTTCCGAATCGTTTTTGACCCAACTCTTGGAATTAAAAGACCTGCAGATTGTAATTGGTTTTCAGTCAAACAATCTATCGAACACTTTCGGCTGCAAACAAACCGAACTATACAAATATAACATGGAGTTCGCTCAATTAGAAAAGGTGGATTTTGATAAAAAGAAAAGATGATTTTTATTGCGATTTAGATTGTATGCAAACAATTTTATTTTGATTGTTGATATTATATTAGCTGAGTCGATTTGTTTGCAGCGCTCTTTGTGACGAAAGGAGGCGATGGAACCTATGAGTAGTTCTTTTCCGCTAGGACTGGTGTCAGCAAACATCCATGCAAATGAGAGTGCCATTATTGTAATAAAAGTAGCAAAAAGAGCTTCCAATTTCCTCACTCCGTAGCTCTCAAGGAACAAGAAAATGAAACTGATCATGATGGAGCAACAGAAACGCAGTTAAAAACTTAATAGAACTAGCAAAAGAATCTTTGAAACACTGAAGAGCAATAAATGATAGATTATCTAATAAAAGCAATATCACTTCCTCCTGCAATGATGCAATATTAGTAAATTGAGTATCTCACAGCTTAAAGAAACAGAAATCTTACCAATCTGAAGCTGTTATTAAGACACCAGCCCAAAGTGGAACAGCCCCATTGCTTAATAGCTTAATGGCAATGGCACTCCCAATCACCTCCTGAATGTCAGCTGTAATCAACGCTATCTCGGCCATAAACCATAGAACCAGAATCGCCCAATAAGGGTACTCATCCCTGCAAATCTCCGCCATGTGCCGCCCCGTCACCACCCCAAGCCTGGCGGACAACAGCTGGATCAAAAGCCCCATCACGGCGGACCATAAAAGCAACCACAACAAAGAGTACCCAGAGACAGCACCAGTTTGCAGATCCCCCTCTAGGTTTCCCGGATCAAGAAACGCTGTGCTCATTAAAAATCCGGGACCGGTGAATTTCCATAGCTTCTTCCAGGAGAACGGTGGTAGTGGTGGCAATGCCGCGTGATTTGTCACCGGGGATGTTTCAATGTGCAAGAGGTGGCTGCCGTGTCGATATGAAAGTTGATCTGGTTCGTCATCGGATGATAAGAGACGGTCGACTTCTCGATCAACGTTAATGTTATCTGCGTCGTAAGTGTAAATATCGTCGTCGTCATCTTGTTTCAAAGGTGGTGGATTGCCCATCGAAGAAAGTTTTTAGATTATCCTTTCTCGCCGAATCTAAGGAATTCGCATTGTCTTTTACAAATCCCCACTTTCATGGAACCAAATGTGGGCCCACCTCCAAAGCTTGATGATGGTAATTACCGTTGGAGTCAAAAAATTCCATAGAAGGCAAACTTATAGTACTATACTATGAGATTAGTATTAATTTTTTAAATATTAGTTGCTACATTTTTATTTTAAATATTTTTTATAACTACAATCACAACTGATAAAAAAAACTCAATCAAAAGAAGGGAAGCGTTTGATTGTTTTAATTAGAAGCGTAAAATAATTCTCATTTTAAACCCTCTAAATTTAATATTTCTTCGGAATCTTTTCTATAAACTAGATTAGATTTTGGTCAGCCATTCTTTCTTGACCTCAAAAAAAGTCAAAGGCTGGGGATGAAAATCAAGTTCCATTCACCCAGCTGTTTGAATACTTCTTTTTCATTCTTTCATTTCTGTTTCGTTTTTATGGTTTAGGGTTTCTTCCAAACCTACGTCCCTGGTCACCTTACAAAACATGCATGCATGCATATATATATATACACCATCCCAATTCAAATTTTCTCTCCATTCCCATGATCATCAGCAATCGAACATCATCCAACAATTTCAATGGCTACAAGGCTCCACTTTTTCACCCTTGTTGTTGTACTTCTCATCACGTTAATCTTCATCGGAGTAGCACCTCAAATCAATGCTGCGAGGGTGTCTAAATATATGATCAAAGATTTTGAAAAAGAAAATGGCAACGTTTCCCACGTTGTGCCTGATGGGTCAATAAAGAGGACAAGTCCGGAGCCACGATCGCTGGAAGAAAAGGATATCAAGAACCCTAGGCCTGGCTCACGTCCACAGAGACCGCTACAAAGGGGAATTAAAAACTCTGTTCAAAGTAGTCCAAAACCCGAAGGTGGTCCTGAGGACATGAGAGCTAACCCTAACCCAAGGGTAATGGGACATGGTACTTACAGGGTCTGGAGGTCCCAGCCAAGTGGAATGGGGGAGGAAGAAAATATGGAAGGCAGGGAAGTCATTATTCCGAAATCACAACGTCGTCATCCCTAGATGTAATTAATGAAGGAGGAGATCAGGGATTATTCATTCATAAACGATCGATAATTAGCAGTATGCAATCATCAGTTACCTTGTTTTGTAGTCACAATTGAATGAGTTAATTATAGCTTATAAATTGAACCAAATTCGAATCTTATAGTTTTTGTCCACATTACGATCCATATATGTAGTGCCATTGAGATATTATGTTGCTAAAAGATGATCAAATAAACTTAAACGATTGAGGTTACCCAGCATCAGGAGAACTTCTCTTCCAAAAGATAATCTGATCCATCTTGAATAACCAAAAGCTGCCAACATATATATATATATATATATATATATATATATATATATATATATATATATATATATATATATATATATATATATATATATATATATATATATATATATAGGGAGTGTTTGATAGCTTCTAGTTTCTAACGTTTGATAAAACACTCCGTTTTGTACAGAAAACATTGTTTGGCACTACAAGCTTCCAACGTTTAGTTTAAATAAAACGTTTCAAATCCAAATGCTACTTCATGTAACGTTTCACAAAACGCTACAAACTACAAACTACCCGCTACCCGTTACCAACTAATGTTGTTGAACACACCTTAGTATGACACAAGTTGATATATATATATATATATATATATATATATATATATATATATATATATATATATATATATATATATACAGAGAGAGAGAGAGAGAGAGAGCTTCCGTTGAAATTAAAAATAAAATAGAGATCTTTGGATTCAACATCAACCAAATATTTCATATTTATCGTTCTAACCCTCTGGCGTATCGACGCGACATGTTTGTTATAATCATAAATGATTATATAGCACCGCCCGTTCCTTTCTCCTCCGTTATCATCCCCGTCACCACCACCATCACTACCACCATCTCTGACATCAATCGACATCACCCCTATCACCTCCGTCACTTATATCACTGCCAACTCTCTCACCACCACCTCTTCTACCACCATCTGTTATAATCATATATGATTATTTGTGAATAGACATATATGTATAATCATTTATGATTAGGCATATACATATAAACATGTATAACCACATATAGTTGGCTTACAGCAGCCATGAAGAAAGACATTCGAAAAAGTGTCAAATATGCCACAACCGCAAAGGAGATCTGGGATGATCTTGAAGAAAGATTTGGAAAGGAGAGTGCACCCCGTGCTTACGAATTTAAGCATACACTATACTACCAATTCTCAGACAGGACACTGATTACGTTTCCACATATTTCACAAAGGTGAAGGCAATCTGGGATGAAATCGTATCTGCTTAATCAACACCAACTTGTACCCGTGGCAAGTGCACTTGTAACATCGGAAAAAGATTAACTGAATCTAAAAACAAAGAACAGGTTTTTGAGTTTATGATGGGACTTCAGGACACCTTTGGAACTATAAAAACGCAGATCCTTAGCACCAAACATATGCCATCACTTGGAGCAGTTTATCGCCTGGTCTCACAAGATGAATAGTAGCGAAACATATATGTAGCAAAAAAAACTCTGTAGTTACTACAACATATCAGATACGTGCTCAGAGCATCGTTAATAAGAACCAGTTTGAAAAAAAAAAAGAACACTAGTAAAGAGGGAATGAAGTGCAAGCATTGTGGGAAGAATGGACACACTATTGATCGATGTTTTGAGAAGATTGGATATCTGGATTGGTGAGATACACGTCGCAAAACTGTTACTAATCAGAAAAGGCCAAATCCTCCCAAACCAAAGGTAGCAAACATTGAGGTGGAATCTAGCCCCATACCAGGTCTTAGCCTGGAATAGTACAAGAAGCTAATGAAGCAGTTAAATGATGTGCAAAAACTTGAAATCAACATGGCAGGTAATTTGGATTTTCGGTTTCCTTGGGTAATCGATGCAGGTGCAACAGAACATGTTGCATGTTAAAAGTCGAATTTCACTAACTTAAAACACCCAAAGGATGGAATTCCAATTAGCATTTTTAATGGTGATAAAGTTTCTATTCCAGGAATCGGAGAAGTTCAATTACCAATGTAATGCCCCAAAATTCAACCCAATATTTTCAATTAAAAATTTAAGTGTTTATTCAAATCACTACTACAAAGTCTTAAATAGGACCATTTAATCTTAATACATTTATCAGAGTATCGTCAAAAGTTATCACGTACGCAAGTCTCCCATGTATGCGATGCAATTGAGCCGTGCCCCTCATTTATTATAAGAAAACCTGAAAACATTTAAACCACAAATTGTAAGCACAAAGCTTAGTGACTTCCTCAAAATACCACACACGACACAGCACAAGTAAACAAATATGGGTTATCAACAACCTTGGAGACTACCCGAAGTCTCAGTGGGCAATGACATGCCTCGTGGGTTATTAATAACCCTGGAGACTACCTGAAGTCTCAGTGGACAAACAACACGCCCTGTGGGTTATCCATAACTATAGAGACTACTAAAGGTCTCAACATATACAATATCAAATATAATAATAACAACAATAAGACCTAGCTGGTCAGCACATATATACACAGACAATTGTGAAAGAGTTACAAAGACAGAAAGCATCCTACATACACATGTTAGTGGGCTAGCATTGGTACCTTCAACCCACAACCACAATGAGAAAACTCACTTGAATAGAAGAACTCTAAAACACTACGATACAATCCGTTTTCTACACTGCTTGCACCTGCGAATCCACTAACACCAGATCCAGATAAAATCTTAATTAATAGCCCAAAATCCTCAAGTTTGACCAATGGTCAAACTTGGTCAAAATTCAATGGTCAACAAAAATCAAACTTCAGGATGAGTATGCCCAACATACTCGCCATCCAGAATCGGGACCCCATATGAGTACGCGCAACGTACTCGGTCATATATCATTTTCCCATTAAGTTCTTATTCTCTTAAGTCCTTTCATCCAACACTCAGATCTAGTCCCACAACATCATTCTAAGTCATAAAGTTTCCACCTTTATTACTTTCCATGTCTAGAAAAGGTCCAAAAGCCAAAACCTTAACTTATTAATCCATTCAGATATCATGACACTTTCATGGAAGGAATAAAAGGACCAATATCACATTTTTATAGATCCTAATAGTTCCATAATGGATAAAGTTTTCAACTTTATCCCTTAGAATGATACAAACAACCAAGATCTTAGTTTTTAACTCTCAAAGGGACCAAAAGAGCATCTTTTACAACTTAATCCATTAAGTCTAAGCCTCCAACCTCTAGATTAGAATCAAATTGATGTTTTGATGGATAAAGTTTCCAACTTTATCCATAACAAGGTCACAATCTTTCAAGATCTAAACTTTATGCACTAAAGTGACCAAAAGCTCATAACACCCAATACTAGCCACATCTATCAAATGCATCATCAAGATTTAAACTTTATACATCAAGAAGAAAGATCAGGGTGAGCAAAGTTTGGATCTACAAGCTCCAATGCAACCAACACTTCTCCAAATAGCTCCTTCTTCTCCATGATGCACTAAGAACAATTAAAAGCACTCAAGATCACCTACTTTTGTTCAAAAGGCTTAAACAAGGGTTAAGGTTTTCATGGGAGGGTGTTGAAGAGGTGGAGGTTGAGAATGAAATGGGTTTGGGGAAGTTAAGGAGCTTAAATAGGGCTCAAACCTTGAAAATAGGGTTTAGGCACTGATTACGTACGCCCAACATACTCCTGGTACACCCAACATACTCAGGGATGCCCTAGTACGCCCAATGTACTTCCTCGTACGCCCAACGTACGTGGCTTAACCCAAAATCGTCTAAACTTCTAATGGGCTTAACTTCTTCGTTTCAAATCCGATTTTGTTGATCTTTATATCCATGGAAAGGTATTAAGGACTATAACCATATGTATTACTTTTGATTTAAAACACATCGAAATAAAATCCATAATTCATAAAAGAGATCCTAAACATTACTTTTCCCATTTTACCCTTTAACTCCAAAGCACAAACCGAACTCTTGGGTCACATAATCTACATTACCCACATCTGAATTGGTCTAAACCTATCTTTCCCAAAGCCGAAGCCTTATGATACTTGATCTTCGGGTCACTGCCCCGAATTATCAAATGACTCGAAACAAGGTGTTACAACCCAACAACATGAAAATAAATGATGTTTTGTACATTCCGAACTTTAGATGCGACTTATTATCAGTCAGCAAAATTACCAAAGATTTTAATTGCTTCATGAACATTTTATTTGATTTCTGTTTCGTTCAGGACTTACGCTCGAGGAAGCTTATTAGCATGGGGAGATGTGAGATTTTATTTACAACATCGAAGGAACAAATAAAAGGGTGGCAGCTATGGCAATCAAGATTGATTCTGAGATATGGCATAGAAGGTTAGGGCATGCTTCGAACACTAAGCTCATTACTTTCTCACTATCATTGATGATTTTAGTAGATCACCATGGGTATATTTGATCAAAAATAAATCTGGTCCAAGTACTAATTTAATAGAATTTCATAATATGGTTAATACTCAATTTGAAATAAGGATTAAGAGCATTAGAAGTAACAATGGTGGTGAGTTTGTCTCAAACCAAATATTGAAGTTCTATGAAGCAAATGGCATTTTGCTTGAAACTTCATGTGTTCATACCCCACAACAAAATGGGGTAGTTGAGAGAAAACATAGGCATTTATTTGAAATAGCTAGGGCTGTCAAGTTTCAAGCAAATCTTCCAATAAAATTTTAGGGTGAATGCATAATGATAACCACCTATATTGTGAATAGGTTGTCGTCAAGAACCATTGAAAACAAAACCGCTTAAGAAATACACACAAATTGTATTATGGATACATGGGTGTTTCTTCCTATTTGCTTTATATCAATGACAACAAATCGGGAAAGGACAAGTTCGAAAAGAGGGGGAGACCTTGTGTATTTATTGGTTATCCTAAAGGACAAAAAGGATTTTGACTTTTTGATTTAAACGAGAAAGAATGGTTGTGTCAAGAGATGTAAGGTTTGTTGAGTGTCATTGTCCTTTCCATAATAGTGAATCTGGTCATATCAAGAAACAACCTTCTCAATAACCAAACTTCATGTTTGAGCCCATTTTTGATGATGAGTTACCACAGCCCAATATCGAAGGTTATGTCGTGTCCATGACAAATCAATCTGGGCCACAAAATTCTGATATGGAGCAGCCTACTCACAACAAAAACAATGATACTAGACATACCACATATGACAATTCTGATGTTGAATAAACATGAAGATTTGAAAGAACTTGAACTCAAACTTTAAGGTATAACTATTATGAAGTTAACTTGTCATCTTCCATTGACCATACTCTCCCCAGGGCCACTGCAGCGACCTTGACGGTACACCCTTTGTATAATTTTGTGGCTTATAAAAACATTTGTAATGATCATAAAGTTTTTTTGGATGCTATAACCACGAAAGAAGAACCGAGATCTTTTTCTAAGGATGAAAAATTTCCCTAATGGAGATATGTAATGCAGAAGGAAATATCTACTCTTGAAAATAATAATACTTGGATGTTGACCAAACCACCCCTAGGAAAGAAAGCAGTTACCTCGAAGTGGGTGTACAAAATAAAATACAAACCTTCAAGAGAAGTTGATCATTATAAAGCCAAATTGGTTGCCAAAGATTTTACGCAAGTTGAAGGCATCTATTTCCATGAGATCTTTGCACCGGTTGCCAAATTGGTGACGGTCAGAACCATTCTTGTTGTTGCAATACAGAAGAATTGGTTTATCCATCAGTTAGATGTGAACAATGTGTTCTTGCACGAAGATCTTATAGAAGAGGTGTACATAAAGGTTCAATAAGGATTTTAAAAAAAAGGAGACTTACGTGTATGTCGTCTAAATAAGTCGTTGTATGGCTTAAGATTAGCATGATACAACTGGTACAAAAAATTTACTAATGCACTTTTAGGCATTGGTTTTCGATATTCTCGAGCAGGTCATTCTATTTTCATATTCAAATCCATGACTATTTATGTTGCAACTCTTATTTATGTCGATGACGTTATACTTCTTGGAATGATATTGAACAAATTGCCAAGGTCAAGTCCTATCTTAATAATAAATTTAGTATCAAGGATCTCGAGCCTTTAAAATATTTACCTTGTATTGAAGTGACTCATATATCTGATGGCATGGTTCTTAGTCATAGAAAATACACTTTAGACATTTTAGCTGATAACGGGTTTCAAGGATGTTGAGCATGCTCCTTTCCAATGGAGGAAAATGCTAAACTAGATGATGCTACTGATTCCCCAGTTTTCGATGCGGGGCAATACCGATACCTAATTGGTCGTCTTTTATATCTCCAGGTGACTCGACCAAACATAACATTTTCTGTAAATACACTTAATCACTTTGTTTCCTCTCCTAGACAACCATATTTAGATGTTGTATAATGTGTTCTGCTTGATCTCAAATCTACTCCATGTCAAGGCATTTTTCTTTTGTCTAAAGGAGATTTATCCTTGACTGCTTTTTAAGATTCTGACTGGCTTGGCTATCGACTTACTCGGTGATCCAAGACAGGTTATTTCATAACTTTGGGAGGGGCTCCTATCTCTTGGAAGACAAAGAAGTAATATGTGGTTTCTCATTCCTCTATAAAAGCTTAATAGCGGGTTGTGGCCACCATAGTTTGTGAAATTTTATGGTTACGTTGGTTTCTATGAGACCTTGAAGCTCCTCAAATCAGTCCAACGTCTCTTTATTGTGATAATCAAGCTACTCGACACATAGCTAACAATATTGTTTTTCATGAAAGAACCAAACATGTAGAAATGGATAGTTATTTCTTCTGCGAGAAAGTAGAGTCTGGTGACATCAAGCGACTTCCTATAACCATTGCTAATGAAGTTGCATATCTTTTACGAAACTGCTTGGCACATATGGTTTTCGGTTTTTACTTGGCAATATGGGCGTTCGTAACCTTCACACTCTAACTTGAGGGGTAGTAAAGGAAATAATATTTTCCATTATATTTAGTAGATAATTATTTCCATGTATTTATCTTTTATTACTCTTAGCTTAACAAACTCCAACTGTAATTGGGATCTATTTATATCCCTCTTCCTTCGTTGAATGAAAGTAACATGACAAAAGTTGTTTTCTTATTGTTCTTTGTTTTCTTGACATACAGAGTTTATGTAGAGTTATATTATGGCAGACAAAACATTGTCAATTGTTACAAGTTAATTCGTCATCAAATCCTAACAAATAGCTTAAAATTAAGATACCCTCCCTATCTAAGGATGCCCAAACCAAAGAATAATTAAATGTTATACTAAACAAAGAAAAAATATGAATAAAAACATAATGTAGAAATTCTATTTGAATTTTCTTGGTAGGAAAACGATAATTCATTTCCAAAAAGAAGAAAATAAATCTATGTGGAAATTACGATGTACATTCTCATTGCAATGTGTTCCACTTCCTGGAATGAGCTCATGTTACATTTGATGTTATTATAGAGTTGAATAATCTATTGTTTAGTGACTTTCATCATCAACACTACAATATTAACCCCCTGTGCACACAATACTTTCTGATCCTATACCAACGACAGGTTGTCAATATAGGGTATACTGACGACTTGTCGTTGATACCGAGTCGTCGACATAGGCATTCAAGATAGGTCAATAACGTCGTTGGCATAGGTGTTTTCAGGGTAGGTACCCCCTATTCCAAAGACCTTTTGTCACGACAAGTTTCGTCGAGAATATTTTCGAAAAAAAGTTTTATTAATTACTTGTAGCGATGACATGATGACGGTATAGATGATTGGTTTTAGGCATAACAAAACAAACTTAAAACTCTTAGGTGTGCATGAATTTTAATACAATATCTATGTTTTCTCTATTGAACCTATAACTAAGAACATCAAAATAAGAACCCTAGAAACCCTATGTAATTTTCAGAAAACACTAGAAAGGGTTTAGGTTACATAACTTATTGTTATTATAGTAAATAACAATTATCCTTGACTTGTAGAACCTTTGGAAGCAAGCACCACAAATGTCATGCCTCTAATGGTTCACACCCAAGCTAGGAAGAAGAAGATTATGGAGAGAGAAGAAGGGAAAGAAAAAAATTTCCAAGCATTGGGAAGGTAGTGATGGCCGAAAAACAAAGCCTAGGGGTCATTATATAGTGCGACTAGGAAAGCCTAGATAACCCTGATTTGAATTAAATAATTCTAATTCAAATTTGGTAATTATCCAGCTTCCTAATTATCCTCTAAGGATAACTCCAATAACCCTAAAAGCCTCTAGAAACTGTCCACCCTCCTGGTGGAAGGTTCTGGAGCCTTTTGTTCAAATATTGAATAATTACACTTTAGACCCTTCATTTTTAATTAATTTCATTAATCCTAAAAGTAATTCCAATTAATTTTTGATTAATTATTAATTAAATATTACTATTTATAATTAATATATTATTCATATAATATATTAATAAATTATTTATTTCAATTTATTAATCAAATAATAAATCAACCACTCTCTCTCCAAAAATCATCATGTCCAATTGTTAGGTTTGAGGGCAACCCAAAAGGACTGTCCTACTATCAATTCAAGTTTATACCAGTTATAGTTATGGTACTAGACACCTTATCCCTAGTCTCCCACTTAGATCAGTTTGTAACTATAACTGCTAGTACAACTTTTGAATCGATCAACAAATTGTAGCTCTCAAAAGTCGCAGTCGAACTCTAACCCAGTTGTGTCCTAAGATAAGTGATCATAATATCCTCCGTTCTGCAAGATATCATTCAAACATGAGACATGGAATATAATCAATCTCAATGTCTAATACTCTGTTTCCCGATTTCTTATTTGTATTGACATAGAACTTCTAATTGAATACATCAATTTGGTCCTGGTTAGGCCCAACACTATATGTCAACATCAAATCACCGAGGGGACCAAAGATATCGCTTTTCCCTTAGGGGAAAAGGAGTGAATAAACTTTGACTTATATGCTTGTACCATTTACTCATATGATATTATTGTCACAGAATTACTCGTGATAAATTCCATGAAGTAATTCTCGGAGCGTGGGTTAATCCAATACTTAAATCTCCATTTCTAAGTACTCATGAACATTGTAGCAATATTATTGCTATTTCTAAAACTCTTTAGACAATCTACAATTAAAATCGTGACAATATTAATTTGCTACTCACTTCCAAAAGTATGATCGACTGTGGAATTTGAATAATCGAATTATTCGGGAAGTAAAACATGCAAAATGAAACAAAAGAATAAACAATTGACAAAAGGTACCAAACAAAATCATTAATAATTCTCTATTATTTAATCACCAAAATTTAATTACATTTACTTTTTTACAAGTTTCAAACTCGCTATCTAACTACTAAAACTAATATCATCTTTCAGACCAATGCTCCAGGCATGTTGAATGTGTTTAACCCTACTTAAACCCTTTGTGAGTGGATCTGTAGGATTCTCTTCAGATGATACCATGTTCACAACGAGGTGACCTTCTTCTACTACATGTATGATGAAATGGTATTTTCTATCGATATGTCTTGATCTACCATGATCTCTTGGTTCCATTGTCAAGGAAACCGCTCCTTCATTATCACAAAAAATTACCATTGGCTCCTGGATGGTTAGCAAAAATCCAAGACCTCTGATGAAGCTCTTCAACTAAATTGATTCCTTTGATGCTTCGCTTGCTGTTATGTACTCTGATTCGTAGTTAGAGTCAGCCACTGTGTCTTGCTTGGAACTTTTCCAAGTAGCTGATGCTCCATTTAAGGTAAATACTCAACCAGATTGAGAACGGAAGTTATCTCTATTTGTTTGAAAGTTGGTGTCACTATACCCAATTACTCTTAACGTATCATTGCCACCAAGTACTAGGGCCCAATCCTTAGTCCTTCACAAATACTTGAGAATATTCTTAACTACTATCCAATGAGCTTTAGCTGGATTTCCCTGATAACGACTAACCATGCTCAAAGCAAAGGACACACCATGGTGATTACATGTCATAACATACTAGATAGATCCTGTGGAGGAAGCTTATGGAATCCTACTCATTTCTGCTATCTATGCATCGGTACTCAGACTCTGAGTCTTACTCAGTTTCGTATTACTCTGGATGGACAGTTCTTATTTCTTGGAATTTTCCAAACTAAAACTTTTTAGCACCTTTTCAATATATGTACTTTGATTAAGTCCAATTAGTCTTTTACTCCCATTTCTTAGAACTCTTATCCCTAGAATATATGCAACGTCTCCTAGAACCTTCACAACTAAACACTTTCCAAGCCATGACTTAACCTCTTGCAAAGTTGGAATTCCATTTCCTATAAGAAGTATGTTATCAACATACAATACTAGGAAGGTTACTATACTCCCACTAAATTTGACATTTACACAGGACTCATCTTCACTTCTAGAGAAACCAAACTCTTTGATCTTCTCATCGAAACAAATATTCCATCAGCGAGAAGCTTGTTTCAACCCATAGATGGATTTCTCAAGATTGCATACTCTATTGGGAAACTTTGCATCAACAAAACCCTTTAGCTGACTCATGTAAACATCCTCAGCCAACTTCCCATTAAGGAAAAGCGGTTTTGACATCTATCTGCCAAAATTCATAGTAATGAAAGGCAGTTATGGCTAGCATGATCCTGATAGATTTAATCTTAGCCACTAGTGAGAAGATCTCATCATAGTCATCCCTTAGGGTTTGACTAAAGCCCTTTGCAACCAATCATGATTTGAATACGTGAACATTACCATCCATATTGATCTTCTTCTTGAAGATCCATTTTGCAACCAACTATATTCCGACCAGGTTGTTGATCAACCAAATTACAAACTTGGTTGTCATACATAGACTTGATCTCGATATCCATTGCCTCTTTCCATTTGATTGCCTCAGGGCCTACTATTGCTTCCTTGTAGTTAGTAGGTTCATCTAAATTTACCATTCTACTATCACTGGTAAACGTATAACCATATGTGGTTATATGAAAACCATAGAAATCAGGTGGCATGCTAACTCTAGTGGAATGCCTAAGAGGTAATGAATTGTCAACTGGTTCAACTGGAAGCTCTTAATCTGGTTGAACCCTTGCGTCTTTAGAGGTTCCTGTTGGATAAGGTGTCTAAGTCCATAACTATTTCTGGTATGTACTTGACCCGACCCGGCATGGTCCATTTGGGTTGCATGGCACCATGCAATTGGATAGACTAAATGAGAGAAATAACACTTGGAGATTATTAATATATTATAAGTTCTAATATATTAATAATATTATTTGATTAGTTCGATCAAGAATTAATTTAGAATTAATTATGTGATTAAAAGATAACTAATTAAATATATGGGTTGATTATGTAAATCATCCATATCTTGTATAGTGGGCTAAGAGGCTCCATGGATTATCAAGTTGGGTTCCACCCATAGGATGCTCCATGGATGCTCCATGGGAGTTACAAACCCATGGGTCATGGAAATGAAGAGTCATGACACATTAGGGTCTAACCCTAGATGTGTCAACACTATATAAGAAACATATTCTCCACCAAAATCGGTGGCACACTAAGAAACAAGAGGGCTTGGCCGATTTTTGAGAAGTGTGTGTTCTCTCATAAGTTCTTCCAAGAGCATTTGGTGTTGTGTGAAGCATTTGAGGCATCACACTTGGGGTGCTAGGCTCACAAGGTTTCAAGGAACACAAACAACAACAAGGTAAGTTATTCTATCTATACTTTAAGTTAAAATTGTTCCCCATGTATGCTAGATAGGAATATAACCTTGGAATTCAACTTTGCATGATAATTAGACAAACATAGATCCAAGGTTATTAGGGTTGCATGTACACTTAGGAAGTGTTAGAATGCTCAAAACCCATCAGTGGTATCAGAGCCTAGGCTTGTTTGTTTTTTTATTTGTGCTTAAAAGTTGAAAAAAGTCGAAAATCTTGTTGTCTACGAATGGACTCGTCGAGTCCATAAGAGGGACTCGTCGAGTTCATGTGTATCTTCAACCAACTCGGCGAGTAAGTTCATGCACTCGGCGAGTAAGGTCGACTGATTGCAGAATTTCGATTTAGTTGCTGGAAATGAATTAGAAACATTACCCTAAACTGTTTTGGTAATTGAAAACTTGTTTTTGGTGGTGTAATGTCTTTGCTAATTCATTTACAACAACTAGTTATCAAAATTACAAAGTTTTCAGTGTAATTTTTGATTTATGAATAAGTTCATATTCATGTTCTTGTTCTTATGATGTTTTAGATGATCATAGGAATTATTTGTAACCTATGTGGTAGATTAATTCTTGATCATAATGTGTTTTAATGGAGTCCATAACTTGTCCTCAAGTTATGGAAAACCAAGAGTCACACTTGAATTAAAACCATTAAAACAAACACAAGAGTTAGAAAAATGAAGAGTCTTCATTTTATTACTCTATTAAACTCATAAGTTACAAGAAATGAAAAGTTTTGAAAGTTACAAAACTTGCCCTCAAGTTTTGGAACAAGTAAAGTTAAGTTAAAACTTTAAGTTCCAACCCCTAGAATTTTAAAAGTTAAAATTCAACCCTTATACTTATATTATGATGATTTAATAATTATATATATATATGTATAAGAATAAAGTCGTCCTACCGCTAATACGCCTCATTCACGAAGCCGGTCTATAAGGTGGGTATAAGTTTGTTGCCTATAAAATGGTGACTTAATGGGTGTCTACTCTCACCCACCGCTTGCTTGACTGGTGGAGGGTCGTTAGCCGAACGGGTAAGACAAGGACTTATAAATTCTCATTCAAAGTATGATGAATATTATAAAGTAACTAAATGTTTTATTAAATTCCCAATCTTAGTTACTTTAGGAAAATGTGAATAAGGTGCTAATCCATGAAATTACACTTTACACTTTGTCTAAGTCATTGGTGGAGCGTGTGTGGTTAACCGGCACACTAACTTGGACTTAACAAGGTAGGTAAAGGGTGACTTAAGGTTTATTATAGTATCGGTGGAGCGTGTGTGGTTTACCGGCACATCGATTGAGTGATAAACTTTAAGGGTACCAAGTGATTTGCATGGTTACTTCACACCTCGTTTTGTGATCCTCGGTATCCCAGTCACAAAACTTGGAGGGCACTCTCGAGATTGAAACATGCCTTTGAAAAGTTCATTGAATCTCAAGGAATCTAGGAATTTCTAAAAACCAATAAAACCTAATATCTAATATTTCGGTTTTCGTGGTGGAAATTGGTGAATCGTCATTCACCTACCTTTCAAATATGGTATAGCTTAGATTACGGCATACCTCTTCTAAGTTATATTATATTGTGATTGGATCCTAGCCTTAATATTACATTTGGGTGTTTTATTAAGGACTCTCTTAAATCTATACTAAACTTGTTCTCCTCTTTCAGATGTCTTCAAATAATGCTTCTGGCTCGAATCCTAATGGCTCCTTTACTCTTATGAGTTTGTGTGGGAAAGTCACCTTTGATGGATCCAACTTCAATGAATGGATCAGAAACATCAGGATGATTACCCGCTATGAGGACAAAGAATATGTCCTTGACAAGGAGCTTAAGGAGATTGATGAGACCACTGCAACTCCTCAGGAGATCGCTGACTTTCAGGCATATGAAAGGGATGCTACGAAAGTAGCATGCATCATGATGGCCACAATGACAGCAGAACTCCAAAAGTCCTATGAGGATTTCTACCCATATGAAATGCACCAAACTTTTGATGGAAAGATACCATCAAAGTGCACGACAAGAGAGGTACGAAATCATCTGCTCCATGATAACAACCATGATGAAGGACGGGGATTCCGTCACGAGCCACATGCAGAAAATGTAAAGGTATGTGGATCGATTGCTAAAACTTAATGTGAACCTCCCTGAGGAGCTAGCAATAGATATAATTTTGCACTCCTTACCATCGTGCTATGATCAATTCCGCATGACATATCACATGACTAAGGAAGAGGTCACTCTCAGCAAACTTCAGGGACTTCTCAAGACTGCAGAAACAGGTCTTAAGGGGAAGTCGGTTGCTATCACTCCTACTCCAAACTCAACTCCGGTTTTGGCAATCGGGAAAAGTCGAGGGAGGAAGAGAAAGAGATCTTCGAAGGGTACCAAGGCTCGGACCCTTGATGGCTCTTCTTCAAGTGGAACCAAGAAAGGTTTCATTACTCCTTCTTCTGACCCAAAAGAGGCTGAATGCTTCTATTGCCATGAAAAAGCTCATTGGAAGCGGAACTGCCCAAAGTACCAGCAGGATGTGAAGGATGGGAAAGTCAAACCCAACCATGCAGGTATTTACACTATCATTTCTAATAACTCACCCCATTCGAAATCTTGGGTCCTTGATACCGGTTGTGGTATTCATATTTGTTGTGACTTGCAGGGACTAAGAAGAAGTGAGGATGTGGAGCAAGGAAGAATAAACTTGATCATGGGGAACAGGAAAGCTTCACTTGTCACCAAGATTGGAGTTTATACTTTATCGCTAAGTAGTGGGTTTAGTTTAGATTTGAATAAGTGTTGTTACTCGCCAGGAATGGCAAGAAATATTATTTCCTTTCATGCTTTGTACAAACAAGGGTTTACCTTTTCGTTTAATAATGAAGTTGGTTCTATTGATGCTTTCTTTAATAATGTTCTTTATTTTAAAGCATTACCTTGTGATGGTGTGTATGAAGTTGTGTCTGTTGTAGATAACTTAGGAAATAATGTTTTGTGTATTGATTCTACTAATAATAATAACTTGGATAAAGCATCATTATGGCATTGTCGTCTTGGACATATAAGCAAGAAACGCATAGGCCAACTCCAAAAGGATGGAGTCTTGGAGTCGTTTGACCTAAAGTCAAATGATAGTTGCGAATCATGCTTACTTGGAAAATGACAAAGTCACCCTTCACAGGCTCTTGTGAAAGGGGTGAAGGTTTGTTGGACCTTATACACACGGATGTGTATGGACCATTCAAACATGCCACAAGGGATGCTAATCGTTATTATTTGACTTTTACTGATGATTACAGTAGATATGGATATGTCTACTTAATCAAGCATAAGTCAGAGACTTTCGAGAAGTTTAAGGAATTTAAACAGGAAGTCGAGAATCAATTGGGCAGGAACATTAAGATGCTTCGATCCGATCGGGTATCTTAGTTCAGAGTTCCTCGACTATCTAAGGGAATGTGGGATTGTCTCACAATTGACACCTCCCAGGACACCGTAGTTGAATGGTGAGGTTGAGAGGCGTAATCGAACCTTGTTGGACATGGTTCGTTCCATGATGAGTCGAGCTTCGATATCAATCTCATTCTGGGGGTATGCCTTAGAGACTGCCGCCCATATCCTTAATCTAGTCCCTACAAAGAAAGTTGCCAAAACTCCTCACGAGATGTGGACTGGTAAAGTACCTAAACTAGACCACATCAAGATTTGGGGTTGCGAGGCTTTCGTGAGATGCGAGACTCATGATAAGCTCGAACCTCGAAGCGAGAGGTGTATTTTCATCGGCTACCCACAGCAATCCTTTGGTTACCTCTTCTACAGACCTAGTGACAATGTGGTCTTTGTAGCAAGAAGAGGAGTCTTTCGAGAAAGAGAGTTTATAAGCCAAGGAGACAGTGGGAGGCAAATTGATCTTGAAGAAATTCAAGAGTCAAGTGGTGATGGAACTTCAAACTCTAGCCCTCAACTTGAGGAGGAAACTCCTGTTGAGCCAATTGACGAATCTGTACCTCTGAGGCGTTCCACGAGAGTTAGGAGTGCACCTGAGCATTACTATGGATTCCATATTACTGCAGAAGGTGAGACACTTATTAGTGATGGAACACTAGTAAGTCAAGATGACCCTAACAGCTACGAGGAAGCCATGGCAGGCCCCGAGTCTGCTAAATGGAAAGAGGCTATGGATAGCGAGATACAATCCATGCATGACAATCAAGTTTGGGACTTGGTTGAAAATGTACCAGGTCGTAAGACAGTGGGGTGCAAGTGGATCTTCAAGAAGAAGACCGACATGGATGGTAAAGTACACACTTATAAGGGTAGACTGGTTGCAAAGGGCTTCTCTCAAATTCCTGGAGTGGATTATGATGAGACCTTTTCTCCGGTAGGCAAGATTAAGTCTATTCGGGTTCTGTTAGCCATAGCCGCCTTTCATGACTATGAAATTTGGCAAATGGATGTCAAAACCGCTTTCCTTAATGGAAAGTTGGCTGAAGATGTTTACATGAGTCAGCCAGAGGGTTTTGTCAGCAACAAGTACCCCAATAGAGTGTGTAAGCTTGAGAAATCCATTTACGGATTAAAGCAAGCACCTCGCAGATGGAATCTTTGCTTTGATGAAAAGGTCAAGGAATTTGGTTTTTCTAGGAGTGAAGATGAATCTTGTGTGTATGTCAAGGCTAGTGGGAGTATAGTTAGCTTCTTGGTATTGTATGTGGATGACATACTACTCATAGGAAACGACATTCCAACCCTGCAGGAAGTAAAGTCCTGGCTTGGAAAGTGTTTCGCTATGAAGGACCTTGGTGAAGCTGCCTATATTTTAGGGATAAGGATCTTGAGAGATCGGAGTAAAAGACTAATTGGACTTAGTCAAAGTACCTACTTGGATAAGGTGCTGAAGAGATTCAGAATGCGAGACTCCAAGAAAGGAGAGTTGCCCATCCAGAGTAACGCCAAACTGAGTAAGACACAAAGCCCTAGCACTGAAGCTGAGATAGCACAAATGAGTCGAGTACCTTATGCTTCGGCTGTAGGATCGATCATGTATGCTATGACGTGTACTCGACCTGATGTAGCTTTTGCCCTGAGCATGGTTAGCAGGTTTCAGGGGAACCCTGGCAAGGCACACTGGACTGCGGTAAAGAATATTCTCAAGTACCTACGAAGGACTAAGGACTGGGTCCTTACCCTCGGTGGGAGTGATGACTTGAGAGTTGTAGGGTATAGTGATGCTAGCTTCTAGACTGATAGGGATAATTTCCGCTCTCAGTCGGGCTGGGTCTTTACCCTAAATGGAGGAGCAATTTCTTGGAAGAGTTCCAAGCAAGAGACAGTGGCAGATTCTACTTGTGAATCAGAGTATATTGCAGCTAGCGAGGCGGCAAAGGAGGCGTTATGGCTGAGGAACTTCATTGGAGACCTTGGAGTTGTACCAGCTATTAAAGAGCCAATGGAAATTTTCTGTGATAGTGAAAGTGTTATTGCCTTAGCCAAGGAACCAAGGGATCACGGGAGATCCAGACACATCGACAGAAAATACCATTTCATCAGACATCGGATCGAAGAAGGACTCCTCGTGGCAAAGAGGGTATCATCAGATGAGAATCCGGCAGATCCCCTCACGAAGGGACTGACTCGGATTAAGCATCTCCAGCATGCTCGGAGCATAGGGCTGAAGGATGATATTAGATTTAGTAGTTAGATAACCTCGAAATTTGTAAAGTGTAATTGGCATCTGATGATGAATAAAAGTGTTTTATTTATGAGTAAAGTGTTGCTATCTCTTGTCGATCGTTTACTATATTTCTTTTGCATGTTTTGACTTCCAGAATAATTTTTGTTTGGTATAACATATTATTCAAACCTCCACATTCGGTCATATGTCGGAAGTAGGTATGAATCAAGACTGTCATGTTTGGTTGTAGAGGTCTTGGACAAGGCTACAACAATCATGAGTGCTCATAAGTTCTGAGCATTGGACTCAACCCACGCTCACTGGAATCACTTCATGGAATTCTATCTCGAGTGATCGTGAGACGGTAATATCGTATAAGTCTTCAAACCTTGAGATATGATTTGTTACTTACAAGTTGGTTATGCATTGATTGTACGAAAAACGCATTGGTAACTCAATGTTATAAATTGCGCTCTTGTGTGTAATTCAATGAGTGGTAGAACAAACATATGAGTCGAAGTTTATCTGTTCCTTCTTGGATTAGAAGCTGATATCTGGGCCCCTCGATGATTTTGTTTTGACCTATGTACCGGGCCCGGTCAGAACTAAGTTGATGTGTTCAATTAAGTTCTTTGTCAAACAAATCGGAAACCGGGAAACAAACTGTTGGACAATAAGTAAGACATTGTTCCATGTATTTGTCCGACTGATATCTAGAACAGAGGATTATATGATCACTTATCTTAAATGGCGTATCATCATCTTCTCAGTTCCGAGAAACCTTGTAAAGAGCTACGATTGCCGATCGGTTCCTGAAGTCATACTTGCAGTAATAGTTATTAGACTTATCCAAGTGGGAGACTGTTGGATAAGGTGTCTAAGTCCATAACTATTTCTGGTATGTACTTGACCCGACCCGGCATGGTCCATTTGGGTTGCATGGCACCATGCAATTGGATAGACTAAATGAGAGAAATAACACTTGGAGATTATTAATATATTATAAGTTCTAATATATTAATAATATTATTTGATTAGTTTGATCAAGAATTAATTTAGAATTAATTATGTGATCAAAAGATAACTAATTAAATATATGGGTTGATTATGTAAATCATCCATATCTTGTATAGTGGGCTAAGAGGCTCCATGGATTATCAAGTTGGGTTCCACCCATAGGATGCTCCATGGATGCTCCATGGGAGTTACAAACCCATGGGTTATGGAAATGAAGAGTCATGACACATTAGGGTCTAACCCTAGATGTGTCAACACTATATAAGAAACATATTCTCCACCAAAATCGGTGGCACACTAAGAAACAAGAGGGCTTGGCCGATTTTTGAGAAGTGTGTGTTCTCTCATAAGTTCTTCCAAGAGCATTTGGTGTTGTGTGAAGCATTTGAGGCATCACACTTGGGGTGCTAGGCTCACAAGGTTTCAAGGAACACAAACAACAATAAGGTAAGTTATTCTATCTATACTTTAAGTTAAAATTGTTCCCCATGTATGCTAGATAGGAATATAACCTTGGAATTCAACTTTGCATGATAATTAGACAAACATAGATCCAAGGTTATTAGGGTTGCATGTACACTTAGGAAGTGTTAGAATGCTCAAAACCCATCAGTTCCTTCATTGTTTGATTCTTGAATATCTTCAAGTTCAATGGTAAGCCCATTGACCTCTTTGCATATGAGCTCTCTTGCACGAAACACTCCTCTTCATGCTACAAAGACCACGTTCTCACTTGGTCTGTAGAACAAACATCCAAAGGACTTCTATGGGGTGTCGATGAAAATACATCTCTCACTTCGAGGTTCAAGCTTGTTGTGAATCTCTCGTTTAACGAAAGCTTCACAACACCAAACCTCGACATGTGTTAATGAGGGAACCTTCCCTGTCCATATCTCGTGTGGTTTTTTTGGCAACCTTCTTAGTTGGGACAAGATTAAAAATTAAGGTGGCAGTGTCTAAGGCATACCCCAAGAATGAAATTGGAAGAGAAGCTTGACTCATCATGGAACGAACCATGTCCAACAAGGTTCTATTGCACCTCTCCGCTACACCATTAAGTTGTGTTGTCCTAAGATGGGCAAATTGTGAAACTATTCCACATTCCTTAAGGTAGTCGTGGAACTCGATACTAATATACTCTCTGCCTCTATCTGATCGAAGAATCTTTATATCCTGCCCAATTGGTTCTCACCTTCATGTTTAAACTCTTTGAAATTTTCAAAGGTTTCCGATTTATGTTTTATTCAGTAAATATAGCCATATCTACTATAATTATATGTAATGTTAAATAAAAAAGATTTTCATCCCTTGTGGTGGATCAGAAGGGCCCATACGCATCTGTGTCTATGAGGTCCAACAAACCTCCACCTCTTTCACAAGATCTAGTGAAAGGTGATTTTTTCATATTACCCAAAAGACAAGACTCGCATGCATCATCTGACCTTAGGTCAAATGATTCTAACACTCCATTTTTTTGGAGTTGGGCTATGTCTTTCTTGTTAATGTGTCCAAGATGACAATACCTCAATCATGCTTTGCCTATACCATTAGACAAATTAATTTGAAATACACTATTGCCTAAATTGTCTACACACATCACAGTTTCATACACATCATCACAAGGTAAAGCTTCAAAATAAAAAATACCATTTTTATAAGCAGAAATTAAACCATTAAAATCATTAAAAGAATATCTAAAACCTTGTAAGAACAATGCTTGAAAAGAAATAACATTTCGTGTCATATTTGACGAGTAGCAAAAATTTATTAAATCTAAACTAACACCGTTACTAAGTACTATACTATAAACTCCAATCTTGGTGACAGGTGAAGATCACCTATTCCCCATGATCAAATTCATTCTAGCGTGCTCCACCTTCGCACTTCTTCTTAGCCCCTGCAAATCGGAAGAAATATGAAATCCACATCTTGTATCAAGGATCCAAGAACGAGAAGATGATGAGTTATTAGATGAAATAGTGTATATCCCTGCAGAATTTGGCTTCACTTTTCCATCCTTGATATCTTGTAGATACTTTGTGCAACTTTGCTTCCAGTGTTGCTTGTCATTGTAGTATAATTAGGTAGTTTTGTTTCCAATGCAACTTCTCATTATAGTAAAACCAGATAGCCTCTTTAGGATCAGAAGAGGGTGAGTGATCAAAACTAGACTTTCCTTTAGGGCCACTATTGGATGATCCTCCATGAGAATTTCCCTTCCAGTGTTTCTTGGGAGGACCTTACCTCTTTTTACCCTTTCCTAGTCTAATGTTTAGGACGGGAGCACTAGAAGCAGTGGAGGCAATACTTTTTCCCTTCATTCATGCTTCAGCTATCTGTAGGAGGTTATGCAACTGAGCCAAGGTGTTCTCACTATTGTTCAAATGATAAGTTAGAATAAACTGATCATAACAACTTGGTAAGGAGTTCCTGACTATGTCAATAGCCAACTCCTCATCAAAGTGCACATTAAGCGTAACAAGGTGCTCCACGTAGCGTTGCACTCTCTACATGTGGCTACATATTCTCGCTCTTTCATTTTGCACGCCATGAGGGACTTTACCACCTGATGTGTGCAAATAGCTACACCTAATTTTACCTACTGCCCTACTAGCTATTCGACCCAATGCAGTGTACCCTTTCGCAAATAGTATCGTACAAAAGTCGGGTATCGATCTCAGGGAATGAAATTAATTATTTAACCTACTTACTATTAAATTAACCAAAATTCTAAGCAAGAGTAAAATAATTTTTTATCTAATTTTTCAAGTTTAGACAAACTTAATTTCTCAAAAACTATTCAATCAAATATTCGAAACACTTCTCTTAGTTTGAATACACTATCCCTCAATAGTTAGCTATTAATTATGGATAATTCCCGTTGGTTACCAATTAATGTATTAGCAATTCCAGTCCAAATTTACTAATGCTTAATTAAACCATGTAAAGCTATGCATGGTTATACATAATTTAACACATGATCAATTATTATATATGATTGGAGCTATGCAAAATTGAGTTAACAAACACAATTATCGTCACAATATGTGTTCTCCAGCGCAGCCAAATTTAAATACTTTAATTACTTATCTAAGATTGGTTCAATCTTAGCTCTAACAACCTAATGGTCACTAAATTACTAGGTAATCAAATTCATGTAGATTAATCGTCTCTAAACTACACTGAATATGAATTAAAGCAATCTAGTATGAAATTTAGCATGCTAGGTATGAACAATAAAACACAAGCCATTAACCAATTAGAAAAATCCATACTAACATAACTAAACCATGAGTTTCAGCTTCATCTAACTAACAAAAGCAACTAGATTTAACTACTCAGAGAAACAATCAAACAAGTAAACTTCATAATTAAAAACATAGTAATGTACCAAACTAATAATGAAGTAAGATCTTGTTCTTCCTCCTTGGATGTTATTACTAGGTTTATGCCTTCTTTTCTTCTGAAAAACTCCTTTTGGAATCTCTATTCTATCCAGCTAACCTCCTGAATCCCTAAGCATAAAGAGTATTTATAGGTTTTGAATTTACCCTCCTCACGTCGTGAGAAAAGGCTTCTCATGTTGTGACTTTAGAATCAATCTGTATCAAACACAAACTCTTGCCTCCGGATGCTTATCTTCTAGAACCTTGATTCCTCGCGTCTTGAGGCCATCCTTTTTGCCGAATTCTTCATCTTTTAAGATTTAAACCTCCAAAGTTCCAATCCTTGTTGCTTTTAGTCCTTATTCTTCAAGATGACTTCTTTTGGCTGCAAAATACAATTTAATTTTATAAGTACCATTTATCTATGCAAATAACCAAAATATTAAGCAAAATTTATTCAAATATTGCCTAAAAATATGTATAAATATGGCAATATCACCACCTCATACTTTTCTTGAAGAGCTCGCTTATGGTACTTTTCCATAAGATCCTTGTTCATCTTATACGACCAATAATCCTCATAAAATCTCTGCAACGCAGCGGTCATCGTTGCGACCATGATGCAAGAAACTTTTGTTGCATCATCGTAGTGTTTTTGATAGGAGTCGTATTCATTAGGAGTAGCTTTGCCTTCTTCGAATTCAGTGAGTTCCTTTTTGAGAATATACTATTTGTTCTCAAAGCGAAGTGTCATCTTAATGTTCTATATCGAATCATTATAATTGCAACCATCCAATATCACTTTGGAGCAGATCGATAGCAAGGAGAAGTTATTGTGGTTGGAGGAGGAGGAACCAGAAGCATCAGTTGGAGTAGACATCCATAAAAGGAAGGTAGTTTTAGTTAGATAAGAATAATCCTTAATATGGAAACCCAAAATAAATTATTAAGGCTAGGATCCAACTCTATAATTCATAACTTAGAAAAGGAATGTTGCAATCTAATTGTAAATTTTATATAGGTAGGTAAATGATTATTTACCAATTCCACCAAAAGAAAACGAAATTTGAAAGAAATTAAGTTAACTAAAATTCCTAGATCTTTTGAGATTCATTGAATCTATTCAATGGCATGTTTAATCTCAGATTATGCTATTCTACTTATGATTGGGATACTGAGGATCACAAACAAGATGTGAATAACCATGAAAATATGCTTGGTAACCTCATTGTCATTTTTCATCTCAATTGATGTGCTCGTAAACCACACATGCTCTATTAACAATGATATTTTATGAGATACCCATGAATATTCTTTATTAGTCCCTATTAGAGTGTTGGTTAACCACACATAATCCACTAACGACTTATAAAGTATAATGTGCAATTTCATGGGTTAGCATACAAATTCACATTTTTTTGCTTAAGTAACTAGATTTGGGATTTTTTTTAAGTTCTAGTACATTTTAATATCATTATACTTTTAATGAAAATTCATTCTCCTATCAAACCCATTCGACTAACGACCCTCTACTAATCAACGTAGCGGTGGGTGAGAGTGGATTCCCATTCAACTACCATTTTATAGGCAGTTTCATTATACCCCCATTATAGACTAGCTTCGTGAATGAGGCATACTAGATGTTCGACTAATTTAGTCTTATATATATAGTAATTATTAAACATTAATTTTACAGATAGTATAAGACGTATTTTAAAACATTTTCAAAACAATAGGTGCATAATAAAATTTTGAAAATTAATAAATAATTTAAATTTAAAAATAAACCAAATAATTTAATATTTATCTATTAATTAACAGTTAATTAAATATATTAAATCAAATAAGGATTAACTAATTAAATTAATCAAATAATTTAATCATAATCCTTGCACTCTAAATTTTCGAACATATAAGGTATAGGATTTATTCCAATTTTTATTATCTCTTTTTAGGCAAGTAAAATGATAATTACCAAAATTTAAAAAAAATAATATAATAGCTTATTAATTTTCAAGATTGCTTGGGGAGGTAGGTTAGGGTTTCAAAACCCTAACCCTAATTTCGAAACTTGGGGAGGAAGGTTTGGGTTTAAAAACCCTAACCCTAATTTCCCAATTTTAAGCCTTTTAAGGTTTAACTTCCATAAATCTTAATTTGATCAAATTCAACAATTATAGCAAATTCAATTGAAAACAAACCAAACGCCCTGGCACCACAATTAGGTTTTAAGCATAATAAAACAAAATTAAAACTCTTAAGTGTGTATGCCACCTAAAACAAGATTTATGTTCTCTCTATTCCCTATAACTAAGAACATCAAAATAAGAACCCTAGAAACCCTAGGTAATTTTCAAAAAACACAAGAAAGGGTTTAGGATTGCATACCTTATTGTTATTATGGTAAATAACAATTATCATTGACTTGTAGAACCTTTGTAAGAAAGCACCACAAATTTCATGTCTTTAATGGTTCACATCCAAGCCAACAAGAAGAAGATTATGGAGAAAGGAGGATGGAGAGCAAAAGTTCGGCCAACCCTTGGGAAGGAAGTGATGGCCGAAAATCAAAGCCTAGGAGTCCTTATATAGTGCAACTAGGAAACGCTAGATAACCCTGATTTGAATTAAATAATACTAATGCAAATTTGATAAATATTTAACCTCCTAATTATCCTCCAAGGATAATTCTATAAACCCTAAAAGCCTCTAGAAATCTTCCACCCTCCTGGTGGAAGGTTCTGTAGACTTTTGTTCAACTATTGAAAAGTTGCACTTTAGACCCTGTACTTTTAATTAATTCCATTAAATCCAATTAATTTCTGATTATTTATTAATTAAATATTACTATTTCTAATTAATATGTTATTCTCATAATATATTAATAAATTATTTATTTCAATTTATTAATCAAATAATAAATCACCCTCTCTATAAAAAAATCGTCTTGTCCAATTGCTAGGTTTTAGGGCAACCTAGAAGGACTGTGCTACTATCAATTTAAGTTTATACCAATTACAGTTATGGGCTTAGATACATAATCCAACAATAGATACCACTCATAGTGATGACTTGTCATCACCACAGGGTTTTCACAGTTGTCGATCAAATAGCTATAGCGACGACATGCCATTGGGATAGCCATTGGGTATTTTTTTTTTAGTTTTTACAGATTCTGTACATTACTATTCTTGCATTTTTAACAAACCCAAACACTATGCAGCATATATCAATTAAGATAATATAACTAGATACCATTATTCAAATTCACAACATCAAATTCTTAATATTACAATATAAGTAGTTAACATTGTTCAAAATAACTCAAAACATAAATCGTCATTATCATATTCTTCTTCTTCTTCCATCCTCTCGGGATCGACATTTTGTTGAGAGGTACTTCCTTGTGTCGTTGACAACATCTATCTCCTTAACAAAACTGATACTTGGATGATTCCAAAGTTTTCGATGATGAATCTCTTCCACAACTCTTCATTTATTGTTTTGAGTAGGATCTTGGAGATAAAACATTTGTTTAGGTTGTGTGGCTAAGATGTATTGTTGATCATCATACCATGTTTTACCGACATACCATTCATGACTCGTATTAATAACAACTATATAATTTATAGTCTTTAAACGTCCATTACGCAATGAAGTAATGAATCATCTACCATGAAATAGAACAACTGTGTTACCATATAAATAATGCAAATCTATGATCTCCTCTATTAACCATAGAATTGTGTACCATCTTCTCCTAATGTAACAACACCACTATTTTGAGTAGTGTGTCGGAGATCACGGCTAATCACGACAAATCTAACACCATTTACTTTGCACACAGTGTAAGAATATGCATGTAACAGACCATGTGCTAACGCCTTTAATTCATCAGAACAACCCAAAGGCATATCTTTTTATGAGACTATAAACATGTAAGGAAATATAAGATTGTATGTTTACTTAATAAATAAGTTTTACATTAGTTTTATATTATAAATATATAACATATTTATCTTTTCTATGAACCATGAAAGAAATTCTATTTTGAAATCACTTTCAGACAATTCTTATTTGAATTCACTGGATATGGGAAAAAATAATTAGAGTATTTAAAATATTTTATAGAACTATCGAAAATGTAGTGAATAGATTAGAAGATTACAATTTCTAGCCTCTCATCTTATTCTCATTGCAATTGTTTAGTACAAACCAATGCAATGATTTTTTGGCATCTTTACAAAGTTCGATAATTTTCTTAGCCAACATTGTTCGACATTGTGATGTGAAGATAGAAAACTGGATTTTTGGAAGGTCGGGGTCATTATTTCTATCAACGCAGTTGAATTTAGTTTGCATACCCTCAAGATACATAGAGCAGAATGTCAAAGCTTCGTCTGCAACATAACCCCCTACTATTGAACCTTCTGTCATGGATTCATTTTTAACATAATTTAAGTTTTTTCATATATATTTCAAAAGGATACATCCATATCATGTGTACAAGCCCTCCAATAATGGCTTCTTCAGGTAAATGAAAAATAAGATGAATCATTATGTTGAAAAATGTTGGAGGATATATCAACTCAAGATTGCATAAGATCTTCACCATTTCTGTTATCACATTTCTCATGTCGTTAACATCCAATAACCATGAACAGTTTTATTAAAGAATGTACACAAGTCAATGATTGTTCTTGAAACATTTGGTGGGAGACATACTCGAACCCTGTAGGTAGCAATCGCTGCATGAGAATGTGATTATCGTGAGATTTCAACACAACTAAATTTGATTCAATATCATTAACCTTCTTAAAGTTCAATCCAAAACCATCGTGTAGTCTCATTAATTTAATGAACTGACAGAAATGTTGTTGATCAATTGGTTTGAAAGAGTAAGAAGCATGTGGGAGTATATATTTCTTCGTTTTTTCTTCCTTGTTATAGTTGTCTTTCTTCTTCTTTTTGTCTTTCTCTTTTAGCCATTGATCTAATTGAATGCCCATATTTTTGAAGTCAGTTCTTGCTTCTTTTTTCTGACTTTTCTTTTATCATTCATCAGTGTAATATTCAACACACTCTCACTCACATTTTTTGAAACATGTGTAACATCGAAATTACGTTTTAGGTCAAGGGAAGACTAATACTCAAGCTCAAAGAAGATACTTCATTATGTCCAATTCAACTCTTTCTCTGTTCTTTCATCGCCGTACTTTCTTTTTTGACCCCCATGATTAGGATGTTTCCCAGGAATAAGATCAGAGAGACGTGTTACTTGCTTAAATATATCTGCATTAATGAATCGTCTAAGACACGGTCTTGTCTCAGGTTGACCATCAAACAATAGATTCTCCCTATGTGACCAACATAAGATATCTTGTTGGTTGATGCATATCGAACATAATGTTGGTTGATGCCTCTCTCATTTGGACTCCTTCGACCCACAACATTTTCAAATCATCCATCAAAGGCCTCAAGTTAACATCATTGTCCTTTGTGGATGATCTAAGGCCAGGAATCAACAAAGTTAGCATGAAAGAAGACTCTTTCATACATATCCATGGTGGTGTTTTGTAAGTAGTCAAAATAATCGGCCACATACTATAAGTATTATTAAAGTTGCTGAATGGATTCAATCCATCAACAGCCAAACCTAGAAGAACATTTCTAGGTTCTTTGGCGAACTCTGGATATTTTTTATAAAATTTTTGCCATGACTTCCCATCTACCAGATGCATCATACCATCCGCTAAACATCTAGTATTATGCTAAATATACGTTTAGCTCTAAATCTAGAACTATATAGTCGTCGGAGCCTTGGAGTCAAAGGAAAGTATTGCAACACTTTTTGTGGTACTCTATGCCCCTTTTTGGTTGGGTCAACCCATCTACTCTCATTACAAATCGGGCAATTCTTCATGGAATCAGTCTCCTTTCAAAACAAATCACAAACATATTTCCAATCATGGATGGATTAATATCCTAAACCTATCATTCTCAAATTTTTCTTAGCTTCATAGTGTGAAGTTGGAATTTTGCTCTTCGGGAAAGCAACTCTTAGTAACTCTAGAAGTTGGTCAAACTAACTATCTGTCCATTTATTGATCACTTTAATATGAAACAAATTTTTTAGAAAGTTTAAGAAAGACATCTAAAAATCAGGGTATAACTTGGTATTGAGCCCCTCAAACAAAGAATCAAATTTTGGGTTCATGCCTCGTCCTTCCTCATCTGTATTTTCTTCATTTTTATTTTGTTCCACAATAACATCATCAATTATATCAAACATCTCATTAGTGAATCAGCAAAAAGTGAATCGGGAATGACAATTTTACTGTGTCTCGACTGTGAGGATGAAGCCTCATGTTGCACGATTGCACCTCGCGATGGAGTGAAGGTCCAATTGTTCTTAGATATAGAATCAAACCTATGAATAGGATATTAGAGTTATTGCTTGTGCATTTGCATGGAATTCTCGACGATAGAGGTGGTTAGGTCTAGGAAGTTTTCGAGGTCTCCATCTGAGATTTAGAATGTCTTTGAGTTGTTGGATCCTTATTTGGGAGATTATCTTGCGTTGTGTTATACATTCCAAGAGTCAGGGATTGTATGATTCTGGATGAGTTGGTTTGAGTGGGGTTTGTCTACAATGTCAGTTGGTGATAGTTAGAACCCAAGTGGGGGAGAACTGGGCATGCTATTTGAAAAATCATCGATCTGTTTGAGTTCGCGGTTTCAAAAGAATAGGTTATAGGGATTTCTAGTCCGGATATGCGAGGCTTTGGTTCAAGATGCGGTCAACATAGGGTGTAAAGCAAGTTATTCTTTGTTGTATGAGCTCAAGAATGCACGAGTCATTTTCACAGCAGGAAATGGTTGGCCAGGGAGTTCATTGTAGTTAGTGGTTCTTTTAGGTTTGTTGATGTTTAGGTCATGAGTCGCTTGGGTCGCTAGGGTTGAATATTGGTGTTTGAAGGATTCGTCAGTAGGGTGTAGATTTTTACCTATAGTCTAAGATAAGTAGTGGTTGATCCGTCAATCAACTTTAGGGTTGGGTGTATGTAGTTTCGCATGAGTTTAGTTCAGTGGATTTATTGATCTTTTGTTGTTCTCGTTCATCGTCATGTTTTGTTATGGTATATCATGGCTTCTAGGTACGTTGCCCTAAATTGTTGGATTATGGAATTATGGTCTATAGCATACTTGGGTTTGTTTTGGTAGTAGGAAGAACATTGAAGTAATTATCTATGTATTCCAATTATAGGTATATTGGGTTCCTTGTCATCCATTAGGATAGTAAGTGGATGTGGAACCGTATCAAGGGAAGGTACTTTGGATACGAAAATACTTGTCGAGATTAGTAAAGTGCTTCATCCGGTCTGGGGTGTGAGCACCCGATAACGTTTGATTATGGGATCTTAGTACAGTGAGCTCAATGTGGTGGTGATTTGGTAAGAAGATTGTAAGATGGCTAGGTAATCCAGTGATTATGAAGTTATCAGAATGTAGATGGATTCAAATGAGGGATGGTTAGGATTGTGAGTGTATAAAAGATTGTCATTTGGTCGGTGGGGCCTTGAACGGTTAATCGGGAGGTGTGGATAAGATATTGTTTGATTAAGGATTATCTAGGAAGGCCAGTCAACTAAAGAGCCAGTTTTGGTGGTGAGAGGGTTTAGAGTTAAGAAAGAAATAGTGTTCTTTGGTCAGTGATGAGCATCTGAGCAATTGATATGGATTCATGGTTAGGTTCAGGTCGAGGGTTGCATTAGTACCTCCCTACATGTTCTTGTTTGATGAAGGCTTAGGAGTCCGAGGCACGACCTGGACACCTGATGGAGTCTGGTAGGCAGGATTTTGGCTCACAGTGTTCTTGGTTAGTGTGCAGTTGTAGGGGTGATGTAAGACTGCGGAGCAGCCGTAGCATTCCCCAAGTTAGTGTGCAGTTATAAGAGTGATGTAAGACTGCAGAGCAGCTGTAGCATTCACTAGGTTAGCATGTGGTTGTAGGAGTGATGTAAGACTATGAGTCAATGATAGCATTCACCAGGTTAGAGTGTAATTTTGGGAGTGATGTAAGATTGTGGGGCATCTGTAGCATTCACTAGGTTAGCATGAAGTTGTAGCAGTGATGTAAGACTGCATAAAAGCCGTAGCATTCACCATGTTAGAGTTTGGCTGTAGAAGTGGAGTAAGACTACGGAGCAGCCGTATCATTCACTTGGATGGTAAGCGGTGGTAGCAATGATGGGAGTATATGACATGACACATGGCATTATTTAGGATAATTTAGATCATCACAAGGTTAGAAGAAGGGTTGCGAGTGGGCCTCAACATTTGTAAAACTTGGGAAAGCATAAGATGGGTTGGGGCCAATGTGATGTGAGAACTCGGTTCGGTTTGTAGCTATCTCTGGGATTAAGCGGACGTATTGATCGTTCGAGCATAGATTGAATTTTCCTTCATTGGGAGTGATTAATTGATGGAGTTGTGTTGGCGGATGGACCAGGACCACCTATACTTGTTCAGTTTTTGAGTCTGGAGCTGATTTTGTTTCGATCAGGATTTTTCAGTAAGTGATCGGGGCGATATGTTTTGGGTATCTGTAAATTTGTTCAAGACGGTTAGGTCTGTGCGGATCGGGGTATGAAGTTGAGTCATTGTGGAAATTGTTTGTAGTGGTTTTGCCTTCCTAGGATTCAGACACCGAACATGGTTTCAGTTTCAGGCATAGAGGTTGGGCATAAGTTGGTTGAGAGCAAAGTTGAGGTTCATTTTTCGTAAGGGCTTGTGATTTCCACTATTTTGGGTTCGACAGTAGTAAGGGTGGGTGGTTATCGGGGTGAGCTGACTTTCCTCGTCATCTTTGTGATTCAGGGAGCTCATTCGGGATCGTTTGGTTCGGCAGAGAAGATAGTAAGGAATGATTTCGAGGATGGAATTTAATTTAAGTTTGGGAGAGTTGTAACACCCTGTTCTACGCCATTCTGTTATTCAGGGCCGTGTGCTGGAAATCGATTCCATAAATGCTTTGAGGCCTTAAAGAGGCAATGTTTAGATCTTTTGGAAGAAGGCAATGAAGGTTATGACACCTAAATCCTCTAGATTGTGCTTTGGGCTGAAGGGTAGTATGGGAAAAGTCATAGGTCAATTTCTTGCATGAGAAATGGATTTTTGTTCGAGGAGTTCTTAGTGCAAGATATCTAGAAATTATTGTAGGGATTTTCGATACCTTTCTGTGGATATAAAGAACATCGAAATTGGAGTTGGAACAAACAAGTTATGGCCATTCAAAGTTGGAAGGTTTTTAGGTTGAGCCTACTATGTTGGGCGTATAGGGTGTACATTGGGCGTACTAGGCAAGAGATGACCACGAAGTTGAAACTAGTGCATTGGGCATACTAGGAGTACGCAGCGTGTACGTAGGTTGATTCCAAGCCCTAATTTTGAGGGTGTCACCCCTATTTAAATCCATTAACTCACCCTTGGGCCTCCCATAGTCTGCCTCTACTCCTTCCAAACCCTCATATCAAGTGTATCCTTTGTGAGTGAAGATATGGAAGCTTGGTGGTAATTTTGGTGGCCTTTTGTTGAAGAAGAAGAAGACTAGTGAAGAAGGGGTGGTTGCTTGCAAGATTTTGGATCCATAAACTACTCGATTTGGTGCATCTTCTAAAGGTATAAAGTTCATATCATGATAAGTTTCCTTCTAGATCTCCATAGATGCATTTTTCATGAACTTTTGCCCCAAAGCTTGGACGTTTGTGAGTATGGAGTACTCCAGAGCTTATTAGTTGTACTTTCAAGCATTTTAGGTCTTGTAGATTCATAAAAATGGTTAACTGATGATCCCTTTCTAGCCATGCAAGATCTTGGTATTTTTGAGTGTGGATTATGTTAGAGTTTCAAGGTTTAAACTCTTTCCATCCATGTAAAGGCTTGAAGTCTTTAACTTTATAGGTTAAGACGTTATTTGGGATTAGATTTGAGAAGTGGACTTAGTAGCTTAACCATTTAAGTCCTTAATGATGAGTTTGGCCTGATGTGGTGTATGTTGGGCCTACCCAGCTCGTACGCAGCGCGTACTGCCCATATGCCTTGCATACGCTGGGCGTAGTTCGAGTAAATAGCGCGTACTCAGATTGTTGACCGCCGTTTACTTTTGTAGGCTTTTGGGTGTCTTTGGGCAAGGACCGATTTGTGGTTTATGACCTGATTATTAATTAGGATATTGCCTTATGATATTTAGTGCAGAGGTTTCTCGGATTAGCAGTTCGAGCATTTATCTTATTGTTTTAGCAGTTTGAGGTGAGTCTTCTCTCGGTGCTCGTGAGTTGAAGGCACTAATGTTGGCTCACTAAATTATGTATGTAGGATGTTGGTTGCCTTTGTGACTCTTACATGCTTGTGTGAGCCTATATGGTAGGATAGTTGTATCTGTAATAACTAGTTGGGTCTAGTTGTTATTATTGAGTTATGTTGTTTATATGTGTGTGGGACTGTTGATACTCTCTAGGGTTGCTGATAACCCATCGAGTGTGCTATTAGCCCATTGGGACTACTGATAGTCTCCAGGATTGTTGATAACCCCCCCCCCCCCCCGGGGCGTGCTGTTTGCCCTCTGGGACGGCTGATAGTCCCCAGGGTTGCTGATAACCAATAACTGTTTATTTGTGTCGTGTTGTGTGTGGTATTTTGGAGAACTCGCTAAACTTTGTACTTATAATTTGTGGTTTGCATGTTTTAGGTTTTTTATATTAAAGGAGGGGCATTGTTTGATTACATCGCATCAATGGGGGACTTGTGTCTTTGATAACTTTTAATGACACTCTGATAAATGCTTAAGATCTTGCATTTGTGATTTCAATAAATACGTAAAGTTTTAACCGGAAAATTTGGATTGAATTTTGGTGTGTTACAGTTTTCTTTAACAGCAACATACTTTTATTAGTTTTTTTTATTAAAAACATTCTATTTCACTTCTTTTTTATATTTATAGTATTTTTAGCATCTTATTTTTTTTCAATTATAGCATCATACTTTAAATATTTTGTTCTTTTCTATTATAACAATTTGCTTTTGTTTTTTTATTTGTTAATTATAACTTTGTATTTTAAACAATCATATTACCTAATTAAATACAAAAACTTTAACTTATCATTAAGCACTTATCATGAATTTAAAGACAAACATTCTAACTTAGCAATTAAACATTTTATCACTTCATGCACTCAAACTAATAAACCTAAACAAGTAACACAAGCAATCATATTTTACATTTTATACAAACAATTACATATCAACCTAAACAAGTAGAACAACCATACATATTTCAAATTCTATACATATGATTTCGATTTCATATAAACCTAAACAAATTAACATTTTATACATACAATTTCAATTTCATATATACATAAACAATTTCAATTTCATATAACATTTTATACACAATTTGAATTTCAAATAAATCTAAGCAAGTAAATTAACATTTTATACATATAATTTCAATTTCATATTAAACCTAAACAAATAACATAATCATACAAAGACCAAACAAGTAACACAATCATACAATCATATAAGGATCTGTTAGTTTCATATTAACTTATACATGCAATTTCTATTTTAACAAAAATTAGAAAAAATAAAATAATAAATAATAAATAAAAAAAACTAACTTGTTCTGTTGTTCTTGTTGTGATGGTTGGATTCTGGTGGTCGGATTTGATGGTGGTCCTCCAGTGGTGGCGGGTGGTCGCTAGAAATACACAAAATCATAAAAGAAAAAAAACGAGAAATAACCCCCAAAAGTTGTAAGGAGAGTGGAGTCGCCAGTGGGAAGGCTGAAGGTGATGAAGGATCGACGATAGTTAAGGGCGGATGGTGGTGAGCGGCTCTAATAAAATAAAATTAAAAAAAAAAAAGCCTTGAAATTCGGGGTAAAAAGGTTGAGCAAACACTAAAAAAGAACAAATTCAAAGTAAAAATGTTGACCAAGAGTGTACATGTTTTTCATCGCTGGTGAAGGAGTGGCCAATTGCGATTTTCATCAAGAGAGAAAGTGGTGTCGTCATCCGTTGTGCAAATGAACAATAGACTGATTTTTGTTAAGATAACCTCTATGCTGACAACAACTCATCGGTATAGGGTTTATATAAACAACAACATCCCTTTTTTTGCTTAAACAAAAACATAGGTATTCCACGTGGATCGTCGCGTAGCATGCCGACGACGAATCATCGGGATAGCTTCCAAAATACTACGTCATTTTCTTTTTCTGCAGCATGGAATAAAAATAAATGAAAATTAGATTTGTCTTAACCTATACCAACGACTTGTCGTCGGCATAGGTTTTCAGAAGACAACGAATAATTTCGGCGTTCCCGTCGGGTCAGTGGTGATGACATATTGTTGGCACAGATCTTCAGGCCAAACAAATTTTGTCAAACTTGGCAAAAAGATATAGCAACAATGAGTTGTCGACATAGCTCTACTTTTGGCGACGACTTTTGTCGTTGGGATAAGTGTCATCGCCAGAGCTCCATATTCTTGTATTGCAACTCATCCATCAAAATTTAAGTGAGTTTTCACTTTCATCCTTAGAGCCTCAATGGTCAATACTTTGTAAGACTTGTATCCATTTTGTGCAACCATAATAGCATAATCATCTGAAAGAAACGTTTTAGGAGGTAAACATGTCTAGTGAGGAGGAGTTTTGTCATTTTTTTATTAATATTTTAAAAACCGTTTTATGATCGTTTTTCGGTTCGATTGGTTTCTATAATTATTATTATTATTATTTTATTTTTATATACACACATAGACATCAAAAAGTTTAAACTTTAAAAATACATATAAATACAAACTTTATATCAATCAAGATACATTAAAAACACATAACCATCAAATATATATATATATATATATATATATATATATATATATATATATATATATATATATATATATATATATATATAAACAAAATATAGTATTATATAAATATAAACACATTAAAAACTTCATCATATTTATCACGCATTTTTAATCAAACAAATCTAAATATATGTGAAAACAATACCGAAATTTGTTATACAAAATGATTCATTTTCATATGTTTTATTTAATTTAACCGGTTCAACTGAGTTTTTTGTAAATTTCGGTTTAAAAATAAAAATAAAACCGATGCTAATTGAAATACTCCCTTTTTCGATTCACAGTCTAATAAATTCGACCAGCCGGTTCAAACCGAATTTTAAAAGATTGTTTTTTATTCTATATAATAGTCATATCCAATGCCGTAGTAATTAACTTTTACTCTAGAATGTAGTGGTGTCATTTACAAATCTACTTCCTTTATCTTGGGATAATGACTTGAAAGGGTAACGAACTTTCGATTTTTGTCACATTTAGTCACTAAACTTTTTTTCGTTATCTATTTGTCATTGAACTATTGAAACTATTCACATTTTACCCTTATGATCGGCTGTTACTGGTCATAAGGGTAAAATGTGAACAGTTTCAATAGCTTAGTAGCAAATAAATAATGAAAAAAAGTTTAATGACTAAATGTGAACAAAATCGAAAGTTCGTTTCCCTCTAAAAAGTTCAATGACTAAATGTGAACAAACTTCCTATTGTATTATGTTTTAGCAAAATTATTTATTTTTGTTTAATTGTAGCAACATTTGTTGATGAAGAAATCTATGAAATAAAAAAACAAAATGCAACATCCGGATTTCCAGGTATCATCATTTAATTATTTTTCTTTTGAGTTAAGAAGAGAGATTCGACGAGTTGACGCCTCAACTCGTCGAGTAAGGTCGCGACTGATGACTCGGATTAATGAATGGACTCGACGAGTTTGCGTTGTTGGCAGAAACCCTAAATCTTTGGGCTCGAGCCATATTTAAAGGCACTTATGGCCTTCAATTGCGACTACCTTTCCCATAAGTGAGAACCCTAGCGAGCTTGAGTGTGTAGAGTGAGAGGAAGAGCTATCTTGAGCTTTTTGGTGTGATAGATGTGGACCCTTCTAGGTTCAAAGAGCCGAGAATATGAAGCTTTAGTAGAGTAAACCTTGGGGTTCAAAGTTAGGAAGCATTTATGGTATATATAGTTACTTTCATCTTACACATAAATATGAAGTATTTTATATAAATTACGTGCTATGTGTGCATATTATTTGAATTCTTGTTGTTTATGCTGGATGAACGATTTTATACATGTTTTAAAAGATTTAAATGGTATATTTATTTTATATCTACAAATATGTTGCAGATGAAACATGGGTAGATGAAATAGTTGGTGTGTGATGAAATAAAATGATGAGAGATAGGTGATGATGGAAATGTGGTGATAATTAGCTAAATAGATGATGATGAATATGTGATGTAGGGTGAAAGGAGATACCATAACCTTAACCAGCAATGTGGCGATGTAGTAATCTTCCAGAGTATAGATGGCGACCACGGACTATTCTAGACAACCCAGTAGAAACACCAGCAGGCCCATAACCTGTAGGTGATGAATTACGAGTTCAGGCGATGTTGTAACTACGTATTCATGTAATGATACTCTAACCCCTTACTATGAATTACGAGTTCAGACGATGTTGTAACTAAATATTCATGGGATGTCACAAATTTCGCATGCCAAACCAATGGTCATAATTCACATCAGTGAGAATGGTTCATTTTTTTGTAAAACCAAAATCAGATTGGAAAATGTCAAACCATTGGTTTTTTATTTCGGTTTTGATTTTTTGTTTTTTTTTTAAATATATTTTCAGGGTTTTGTTTTTATTTTTGTTTTTTTTTTTTTTTTTTTTTATTTCATAGATTTCTTCATCAATAAATGTTGCTACAATTTAACAAAAATAAATAATTTACTAAAACATAATACAAGAGGAGGTTTGTTCACATTTATTCATTGAACTTTTTAGAGGGAAACGAACTTTCGATTTTGTTCATATTTAGTCACTAAACTTTTTTTCGTTATCTATTTGCCATTGAACTATTGAAACTATTCACATTTTACCTTCAACAGCCGGTCATAAGGAAACCAAGCTACATGTAAATTTATTAACACACATGCAAACCAAGCTACACGTCAAGGAATGATATATTAAAAAATAATAATAAAAAAAAAATAGACACAATAATGCCTGATAACAATAAAGAGAAGAGAAAATGACAAAAATAGTCATTTACACTAATGGCATTACAAAAATAACCAAAAAAATCGAAATTACAAAATTAGTCAACGATTTCACAGATGGAGATGCCCCATCTGCGAAATGAGCATCTCATCTGCGAATGTACAAGCACCTAAAGCACAGTTGTGCTTTAGGTGCTTGTACATTCGCAGGTGCTTTTAATTTTTTTTCTGTATATATAGGGGTAAAATCGCAGATGGAATAGGTCCATCTGCGATTTACTCTCACTCTATCTGCGAAATTGTGGTTTTTTTTGTATTTTTTTTTTAGTTTGGCTACGAAATGAATTGGTTTGACTGAGAAAATAAAACAATCTACAAAACTTTTTACATAGCAACATGATTTCGTAGTCAAACCAATTCATTTCATAGTCAAACTAAAAAAAATACAAAAAAAACCATAATTTCGCAGATAGAGTGAGAGTAAATCGTAGATGGACCTATTCCATCTGCGATTTTACCCCTATATATACAGAAAAAAATTAAAAGCACCTGCGAATGTACAAACACCTAAAGCACAGCTGTGCTTTAGGTGCTTGTACATTTGCAGATGAGATGCTCATTTCGCAGATGGGGCATCTCCATCTGTGAAATCGTTGGCTAATTTTGTAATTTCGATTTTTTTGGTTATTTTTGTAATGTCATTAGTGTAAATAGCTATTTTAATCATTTTCTCTAAAAAGAATGCTTTCTCAAATGGGTGTCACAGCAGATTTTTCTATAATTATGAATGTTGTTAATGCCTGATTAACTAGCACGGGTCCCTAAAAAGATACGGCGACGACTTATTGTTGCACAGGTAGACCTATGACGACATCGTGATTATATCAATTAATTATTTTCTTTTTAGTTTCTTAAAAATATATGCACTAAACTTTGCTGATGACATGCGTTGCTAAAAGGGTAACCTATAGCGACAGACATCTATCACAACAACAAAAGAAAGGTATATTAACGTACGACGAGACGACCTCATGGCCCCTTATTTTTGTAGTGAAATTACTAGTAAATGATTTATAGGAAGGACTAAAATGGATATTATATATAGATAATTGATTATGTTAAAACAACATTAGCCTATGTTTAATAATATCCCATTCTAATTAAAATATACATGTTGTAAAGAATACGTATAAAATGTTTTAAAAGCATTTGCGCTAAATAACATATTTTTATATATAAGCAATGCAATATGTTAGTCACAAAATGCATTACTTCCTTCCTTATAGGTCGGAATACCTTTCTTTTTTCACCTCAAAAGGACCCCAACATTTGTGAAACGAACGTTAGACTGAAATTCATTATTCATTGTTGTTGTACGTAGGAGGACATTAGATATTCTCAAACTAAAGACACGGGATACCCCATGTTAGCAAATTTAATCTTCCATCGATTACTTGGAGTAAAAGTACTATATATATGGCACGATACATTTGTTATCCAAACTTTCATCATTTCTGAACATTAATTAATCCAGATTTTGTAATGGCCAAAAAGCTCAACCTTCTCACCCTTCTTCTCCTTATGTTTCTCATCTCATTATGCTTCGAGAATATAGTTCCAAGAATTGATGCTGGTAAGACTTCGCATAATGACCCTCGTCGGGGCCGGGCCCGTGGCCGTAGCCGTAGCCGTAGCCGTACTCGTAGCCATGGACATGGACATGGGCATGGCCATGGTCATGGACACGGCCATGGTAAACAAAGCCACCATGCAATTCATCATCCCCATCCCATTCCCCAGAGTGAGGGATTTAACTTCAAAGACCGGGCAGGTGGGAAATAATGTTCACATTGCTGGATCTCGTGCTAGTTAGTAAGAAAACTTCAGTATAAATATGAATTTGTTTTTGAAGGGCCGATAGCAATATATATGAATGTTATTGTTTGCTTCAAGTATTGTTCGTAAGCCTTAGATATATAGGTACGTTTAATTCGATTTTTTGGATAAAGATCCTCATGCTGCTAGCATTTTGTTTTGCCATTTTGCTTGCTTCGGTTGTAATTCGATTGCCTTTGATCTTGTTGTATATAAGTTCCTAAATTCTCCCTAGATTTATTTATGATATATTACTTTTCATTGTCTCACATACTAAGGAGGTGTTTATATATATATATATATATATATATATATATATATATATATATATATATATTAACTTATAGTTTATTAGTTTATTATATAAACTAATAAGTTAGAGGGAGTTAAGTTATAAAAAAATGATTTATTAACAGTTTATGACTACTATAAGTTATTTTTATCCAAACACTTTTTTAGTTTATAGTGTTATGGAATCTCTAATAAACTAAACAAACGTTCTCTTAAATAAATAATTAAGTTTAAATGCCAATGTTATAGTAAAATAACCTCCCTTTGTAATAACTTACATATGTTTGAAATGGAAACACAAACCAAAAGCTTTCATAATTCATTTATTTGTCAACTAAGTGTAAGACTCATGTATTACATTGGTTCATTTAAAAAAAATATATATGAAATTCTAAAAATTTAAGAAGTTTAAATTTATAAAAAAAAAATTAGAAAAATATTAAATTATTAAAATTAAAGTATTATTCTCCTTTAAATTTAAACATATAATTTAGATAAGTAAACAAAGAAAAATAATGGGGTTTTAATTTTGAAAATTTAAAATTAGAAGGAAAGTCAATTAATGAAATTGATATGCATTTATTATTACATTTATTGAAATTAATACATTTAATAAATTATTATATGAAATTTAATAAAAATGAAAACAACCACAAAATATCATGTGAAAAAATTTTAATTGAAAATAACCACAAAATGATAAGTGGTAAAATCAATAAGAGTGTGCTATGTGGCAAAAAGATTTTCATTTATTAGGGTAGATTGTAAAGAAATTAATCAATATGTAAGAATGAAGCACGGAAAAGGAAATCACATTTGCAACATCCTTTATAGAAAAGGATATGGGCAATATGCAACATTCTTAAGGAAAAAGGTAATTGGTAAGATTCTTAACATCTTTTACATTATATTTTCTTTTTCATCGTCACAAGGTTAAGAAAAAAGGTAACATTCTTAACATTAAAGAGAATGCTAACATTCTTAACATCTTGCAACATTATATTTTGGAATGTCATCTTATTTTTGATCATTTAGCATATAATCTTAACATTAACACTCCTAACACTTTATTTCTTTTTAATTTAATTAAATTACTTTACCTAGTTTACTGAATTCTACATTAACGCAAATGAAATGAAAATATAAGATATTTGTCAAAGCATAACACAAAAATAAAGCCAAAAAAAGGCATATTAATGTTAATTGTGGTCTACTCGTCTACGTATGGTTAACTTTAAAATTTAAGGGAAATTATTTCTAATAAACGAACGTTTTCTTTTTATCACTTGTTGCACTCGCATTAACTTGTCAAATGTCATTTTGTAGTTATTTTGAATTAATTTTTTTTCTCTATGTTATTTTATGAGTTTTATATTTTATTTAATTTCACATAATGTTTTAATTTAATAATTGCAATAAATTGATATCAATTCCATTAATGAACTTACCTTTCAATTTCAAAATTCTCAAAATTAAAACTCATTAATTTCTTTTATTTATTTAAATTTAAAAGATAAAACATTTACATTATATTAACTAATTATTTTTCTTATTTTCTTATAAATTCAAAGTTCTTAAATATTTTGATCTTTATATTTAATTTTTTGTTTTAAATTAACACATGTAATATATGGATTAGTTTTCTTTAATAAATGAAGGTTTTTTTGTCACCTGTCACACTTTTATTCATTTTGCCACATGTCATTTTGTTGTTATTTTAAATTAATTTTTATTTCATATGTAATTTTGTGGTTTCCTATTTTATTAAATTTCATATGGTATTTAAATTTAATAATAAATGTTTATCAATTTCATTAATTGACTTTCCTTGTAATTTCAAAATTTTAAATTAAAATCTCATTAATTTGCTTTGATTATTTTATCTAAATGATTTGTTTAAATTTAAAAGAGAAAAAAAACACTTTAGTTTTAGTAATTCAATATTTTTCTCATTTTTCTTATAAATTTAAATTTCTCAAATGTTTATATATATCTAATTGTTTTAAATACACCCATGTAATACATGGGGCTCACACCTAGTAAATTAATATAAAGCTAAACTAAAAGGAAAAAAATGAGGATAAACAAGTGTGCGAAGATAAACAATGGAATTCTTTTCTCTCTCTACTCTTTACTGTTTCCTCTCTATACACTCATCTTCTTCCTCTTACGTACAACCACCGCCGCACGACGGAAAATCCGTCTGCCACTGGGAAGCATCAGTTTACCTTTAATCGGCGAAACATTCCAACTCATATCTGCATACAAGACGGAAAATCCATAAACGTTTATCGACGTTCAGACCAATCACATTCGTTTCTCACCTTCTCTCTCTTCTTACCAACATAGTGACGAGTCTCTGGTGGTGAGCCCCCTAGAGAGCGCTAGGGGGCGGTGTTCCAAGTTGATTAGCGAGTTTGGATAAGGTATTTGACAAGCTACTCCGCTTAGCCTAATGAATCGTAACCACAACAAACGCACTAAACCCACTCTCATGGATTTACATCATAATATACATGAACTTCGTACACTAGTTCAAGATTTACTGGTTTGCAGAAAAAATATGCACTTCAATTATCTTCATTAGCTACCCTATACATCCCTAATTTTTTTTATTAAAAAACTAGTTTCTATATTTTACAATTATACAAACTAGTTCCAAATAAAACTTTCATCTCATCAGCAATCAAATCCAATCCAAACCAACACAGTGACAAGTCTCTGGTGGTGAGCCCCCTAGAGAGCGTTAGGGGCGGGTGTTCCAAGTTGCTTAGCGAGTTTGGATAAGGTATTTGACGAGCTACTCCGCTTAGCCTAATGAATCATAACCACAACAAACGCACTAAACCCACTCTCATGGATTTACACCATAATATACATGAACTTCGTACACTAGTTCAAGATTTACTGGTTTGCAGAAAAAAATGCACTTCAGTTATCTTCATTAGCTACCCTATACATCCCTAATTTTTTTTTATTGAAAAACTAGTTTCTCTATTTTACACTTATACAAACTAGATTCAAATAAAATTTTCATCTCATTAGCAATCAAATCCAATCCAAACCAACTTTTAACTAAAAACATATATAAAAGAAATTATATCATTATTTAACTTATTTTATGGAAATAAAATATTGTTATTTATGAAATTAGTTTTTGATTATAAATGTTAATGTAATACCGGCATATAATGATGGACACTTGGGTAGATAAATGTGTCACGAAACAAAAGAGCCAACTTGTGGGGTGGTGAGCGGATCTTTATGGTTCTTTTATTTTCTACTTTTATTTTTTTTTAAATAAATAAGTGGTGAACGGTAAAACCCTCAATGGGTATAGTTTTCTACAATGGGTGCGTACGACGATTGCACTAAGCAACACAAGACTATGTTGATTTCTATATAATGTTTGATCAATGAGGGTTACCAAATTTGAATTTCAATTTCGTCCATATTCCAAGTTTGTGTTTGTGTCATGTTCTTACAAAGTGTAAAAAACACAAAGTCGTGTCATGTTATATTTGTATTCAAATTTCGACACAAAGTTGACACAGTATTAAGATATGTTTGTTAGATTAATAGTTTATTTTTTCTTGTTTTTTGTATTAGTAAAATAAAATACAATGATGTGTCGTGTTGTGTTCATGTTATATAAAAAAACTATTATGTCATTTCAGCTAACACTAGTACAAAAATGATCTACGGTCACACTTTCCGAAAAACAACCTATGACACTTTTTCTTAAAAGTGTGGCCAAAGGTCACTAAAAAAATTTAGAAATTGTTTTTGGATACATTTAAATTAGAATGTGTGGTCATTAAATAGACAATCAACACTTTTACCACACTTAATTATACCAAATGTGACAAACATTAGTCACACTCGAAAACTGAGATCATAGGTCACAATCAGCCACATGTATGGATTAAGATTGTCATACTTTTTTTATGAGAGACAATAGATAACAGTATCGTCACATGAGTTAGTTCTCTGTGTGTCTATAACCTGATGCCTTTTTAGCCACATAATAGACAAAGTAGCTAAAAGGTGATACATATGGTCACACTAAATATTTATGTGTCCATAGGGCGGTTATGTACTAGTTGTATTTAGTTTACGCAAGAAATTAAAAGAAGTTAGTATTGGTTACTTATGGTCATTTACCTTTTATTATGTGTGTCAAAATATTATGAATTGGCATTAAGAATAAACAAATATTATGTGTAGGTAGCATTTAGTTACGTTTACAGCTATTATATGTGTCTGTATATAAATATAGTCATAAAAGAAAAATAATGTCTTATCGTTATAATTAATGGTCGTTCATTGCCCTTTTTATCATCTATTCTTTTAATTGCACCAGATAATACACCATTAAAAATGAAAATAATACAACTTATTTTAACAAAATATTATGATAAATAAATGAAGTGAATACAACATAACTTGTTTAACATTGCATAATGAAAGTACATTGCTATTATATGCAGTTTATGTTATAATATGTGTAACAATATAACAGTAAAAAACCGGAAAAAAAATATCTTTGAGTTATAAGAATATTACACCAGAATAGTTTGATGGTATAATATGGTAAAAAGACATTAAGTAAAGTACATCATCATTTTTTGTCATTTTCTTATTCTCCACATAACGATATGCTCAAATTTTGGCATTTCCCTTCTACAAACAAAAAATAAAGATTATTAAGTGTTAAAAGAAGGAAAAATATTATCGCTACAAATGTAATTCATGACATTAAGAAACATGTATTGTACGTATAAGAATACCGTGACAATCATTACGAAAATAATCATTTTCCTTCTGCAAGTCAAGTGTGTCTACACGTGGCAATATGTTATCATTATGAGGAACAATAGTACTAAATTCTTCATCTACATCTTCATATGTATCTTTGTAATTTTTGGGAGGTGTCTTGAACACAATAGACATTTTTTGATCGAGTGGGTCTGTCACGTAAAATACTTGTTGTGCTTGTGAGGCCAATATGAAGGGATCACCTTTATGGCCTAATCTTTTTAGTTCAACTAGTGTGTACCGCAATTTATCCCTTTTTACCCCATTTCTATTGTCAACCCAGTCACACATGAAAATTGGAATTCTTTTAAAATGATAATCTAGTACCTATATCTCTTGTAAAACACCATAATAAGTGTTTTTGGCATATGTTACAACTTCTTTACTGATGTGTGTGTCAGTTGCAACAACACTAACCCCACTGTTTTGGTAAACTTTACCTTCACGAGCTTTTGTACGAAAAGTATATCCATTAATAGCATATACATCGTATTAATAATGTTCTTTAGGTCATGTATGGGTGTTGGTTGCGGTTTTGGACCTCATTAGGTCATGTCCATAGTGTTGGTTGTGGGTTTGGACCTCATTTGGTCATGTACGGGTGTTGGTTGTGGCTTTGGACAACATTCGATCATGTACGGGTGTTGGTTGAGGGTTTGGACCTCATTTGGTCATGTATGGGTGTTGGTTGTGGGTTTGGACCTCATTTGGTCATGTCCATAGTGTTGGTTGTGGGTTTGGACCTCATTTGGTAATGTCCATAGTGTTGGTTGTGGGTTTGGACCTCATTTGGTCATGTATGGGTGTTGGTTGTGGGTTTGGACCTCATTTGGTCATGTCCATAGTGTTAGTTGTGGGTTTGGACCTCATTTGGTAATGTTCATAGTGTTGGTCGTGGGTTTGGACCTCTTTAGGTAATGTATGGGTGTTGGTTGTGGGTTTGGACCTCATTTGGTCATGTATGGGTGTTAGTTGTGGGTTTGGACCTCATTAGGTCATGTACGGGTGTTGGTTGTGGGTTTGGACCTCTTTAGGTCATGTATGGGTCTTGGTTGTGGGTTTGGACCTCATTATGTCATGTACAAGTTGTAAGTGTGTAATACCATATGATAGTCATTAGTTTATGGAGTTACGATATATAAATTATTATTATAAATAATTACACCTACTAGATCATATTATTTTTTTTGTTATATAATAATATTTTTCCCTTGTATATATAATTTTTTAACTTTATATATTTTTTATTTCAAATATTCATAAATGTTTTTCCAAAAAATAAATTGTTAACTTAGAAGGACCAAATATGTAATATTTATATTCTTACCAAATAAATCATACTAATTTTTGAAAAGGCAAGACATGTTTCCAAACCACGATTTTTTCTTCTAATCGTGTGGGATTACTATGAGATCAAAATTTGAAACGCATTTGACTCTGTCAAACGAATTTAAACAAAAACTAATGAGAGGCAAATATTTTTTTGTATGGTTTTTGGGCTCCAAATCAAAGCGGGAAATCTTCATCTACCGCACCGCCAAAACTATGAAGATCAATCCATCGGATGAAGGAAATCCCGATAATTTTTAGGTAACCTCCATCAATTTAGGAAATGTTAAATCATTTTAATATTTAATAGACTTTCATTTATTCCACCATTGTTTTGTTTAGCGTTTGGTTGTATCCCAGAAGGATCATACTTCATTTCATCATTCAACAAGCTTTCTAGTGTAAGTATATTGTTTGTGTACGTATAGTTTCAATGTTATTGAGTGTATTGATCACGGATCATGCATGACACAAAGAATTTTGATTCTTCATATTGGTGCGCTTCTTGCACACCAACTGTTCGATGAAATGTTTATATGAGCAATTGTCTGTAATATTATTTGTTCATACATTATCATTAAAGTTATAAACAATCAAACTTATTTTCAATATGTTTTGTCAACAGAAGAATCATGGAGGTTGACAAGGAACAACATGAGGATATCCCTGGCTATAATACAGAATATGAGCTAGATGATGGAAACCAAGAATATGATTCGCATACAGAGAATGGTGAAAATAAAGACATTCACTACAATAGCCAATCAGATTCGGAAGAAGAAATCCATAAAACAGTTCCTACAAAATCAGATAGGAAGAGGGGCATGACTCGATTGCCAAAACTAAAGACTGAATATGTCAATTCTGGTGGGAAAAAAACGTGTCAGGTTTGATGAATTTGGTAAGTTTACAGGGAAGAATAATGCAGTCTTTGTTAGCTATTTGGGTGATCTTGTCCGCGAGAAGGTGGGATTAAGTGCTCTTTGCTGGAAAAAAGTTAAACCGGAAATGAAGGACAAACTATGGGAAGCGATAACAGTAAATAGCTTCTTCAAATTTTTAATCTATATAACATAATATATGTAAAAATCAAGTTTTAAATACTACCATTATCATTGTTTTTTAGCGCTATTTTGATGTTCATGAAAGTGGAAAACAATTTGTGATTAATAGACTTGGTATTCTTCTACGGAATTTCAAAAGAAAGTTGTATGCAGATTACATCAAACCACATCTAGGCGATACAAATATGCTTGAAAAAATCCCAGTTCGTTATCGTGCACTAATCACTGAACAAGATGATTGGAACAAATTTGTGACTTATACACAATCTCAAGAGTTTAATGTTAAAATCTTTTTTCAAAACTTATTCATTTATTTATCATAATCTGGGTTCTAAAAGTTCGTGACAAATATGTTACTTTTAATTCACAGAATATGTCACAAAGGACTATCAAAGCGAGAAAGATGTCAAAGTATGATCATCAGATGGGACGAGGGGGGTATACAACTCTTAGGAGGAAGTTGGTAAGCTACATGAACTTCATATCATTTTATTTAACATGCTTTTTTTTCATATTCTTTATAATTTAATTTTTTTATCAATATTGAAGAGAATGTGATTTCGAAGGAGGAAATTCCCCTAAGGTCAGTTATGTGGTGTAAAGGGCGTGAAAGTAAAGGAGAATGTAAGGATGAAGATGTTAAAATCATGGCTGATAAGCTAGTAACTTCACTACACTTTTCTTTTTCTTTTACTTTAAATATTTTAATCATTGGTATTAAGACAATAATTATTAATTTTTTGTTTGGCAGATGGAACATGAGAAGCAAATAAAAGAAGGACAAGTAAATGTTGAACCAGGAATGGATGCCGTGACCTTAGTTTTTGGCAAGGAAAAGGATGGATTTTTAAAGGGTGTCGACACGGGAGTCACTTACAACAGATATTTCAATGTTCCTCGCAGCAAATGGTATTTTGGGAAATCACCGTTGGGGCACTGGCTGATTGTACAAACTACTCGTTTCCTCTTTCTCTTAAAATTCTCTTACTCATTTCTAGAAAAATCATTCCTTTTGAAATTTTTTCTCAAATCCTCAGTTTGAGTCCAGACATACTCGAATGTGTATCTGAATCCCTCAAACCAAAGCTTTGATACCAACTTGTAACAACGTAAATTTTCAAACAAAATTTTTCATTTTAAATTACCAGCATCACATATCATAATTCTCAAAAATCTCGATTTTCAATGTCATAACATATTTCAAAATAGTTTTCAAAAGTATTTATCACAATCCAGGATCCATAAAACATATAACTCCAGCTCTGTGGGTGTGTACAATCAAGCTGGTGCTTTCTCGCGATCCTCGAAAGTACATGAAACACATAAACACATAACACGGTAAGTACGAAGGCTTAGTGAGTTCCCCAAATACCACGCACATGTAATTAGTGACTCGAGGATATAGCTCTGTAAGACCCTCCGATCAATGTGTCTCAGTGGGACCCTCCAGTCCTACCACTTGTTGGACACTCCGGTCCGGTCTGGTTGGGACTGTCCAGTCCCATGGTTAGTTGGACCCTCTGGTCCGGTCTGGTTGAAAGCCCTCTGATCTCATAGTCCGTTGGACACTCCGGTCCGGTCTAAGTAACACATAATATAACATACAATACATATCACATAAACATGCATAACTCAAAGCAAGCACATAAGACCCCCTGATCACACATAATTACCACTCTAGGTAAAGTATAGTGAGAAGACTTACCTCAAAGCTAGTAAGAATAAATACGCACTTGGCACTCCCGAACTATCCTCTGCCTAAATACATTACACAAGCATCTAATCAATATATCTCTTTTACTCATTTAACTCTTAAGTTCTCCTATTCCCTTTTTAACTGTCGGGATGGGTAAAAGACCCTCTTACCCCTCCAAGGTTCCAGAAGCTCCTAATTGACCCACTCACAAAGTCAACATAAGTCCAAACGAGTCAATAGTCCAAATCGACCATACTCGAATGCACTAGTACGACTCGTCGAGTCCCATCGTATCTCAAAGCTTCTCAGAAAGTCAAACTTGACGAGCTAACCTTAACTCATCGGGTCATCGCATGACTCAGCTAAATCGGGACAAACCCTAAACTACTCGCCGAGTCGACTCATCAACTCTACGAGTCTATTCAGACTCCCATGCATTCAGAAGATTTCACGGCGGGATTTTTTCCCAAACTTTAGATCTATACTATTAGGGCTCATAAGTCACGTAAAGTCATAAACTTTACGTCCATGCATGGCATCTAGAGCAAGAAATACCAAAAACATGAACAAAAGGGGTTATACACACTTAAAGCTTCACCAAAGCTAGATAAAGCAGGAACCTCAAGGTGTTTGGGACCTCCTAGGGTCCAGATCTGGGGTTTTAACTTCCTTATGACCCTAAATTCACAAAAACCCCAAAAGTGATGAAGAAGAAGAACCCTAATCTACTAAAATGAGAGATCTGCATCAATGGAAGGAAAAAGTCAAGTTCAATACCTCCAACTGAAGCTTGAGCGTGAAAACCAGCAGATCCAACACCCTTCTTTGATCCTCTAGCTTGAAACCCTCTTCTTCCCTGCAAAAACACCTACCAAAGGCTCACAAATGCTCTCTCTCTCTTTCTCTCTTTCTCTCTCTCTCTCACACACACACACACTCTAAGCACTCAAGACTCGTTTAGGGTTTTCTCTCTTGAAGGGTAGCCGCAATAGGAGGCCTTAAGTGCCTTTAAATAGGCCACAGGCCCGGAAAATTTGGTTTTCCTTCAGCAGCGTTGACTCGGCGAGTCGGCTAATGGACTCGTCGAGTCCACTCATTAATCCACGTCACCAGTCGCGACTCTACTCGACGAGTTAAGGCACCAACTCTTCGAGTCACTCCACATATCTCAAAAACAAATACTTAAAATATATACATGGAAATCGGGATGTTACAACATATAAATAAAACCTTCTATTTTCACCAAAACTTACACCTTCATTCTCTAAAAGCACAAAACACATGAACATGGATTCCACAAAACACATGGAATTCTTAAAAACTTTTGACTCGGATGATAATGTAGAATTTGTCGAGACATTCTTCAACGTTGTGAAACACAATCAGGTGGAAGAAAGTTCGAATGTTGCTCGTACAATGGCAAACATCAATCGTGATCGCCAAGCTGCACACGTCTTATTGGTACATGATTACTTTGCCGATAATTGTTTTTATAATGACGACTCGTTCGAACGTCGTTTCCATCTGAATAAGGCTATATTTTTACGTATTAGTAATGCTTTAGAATCTCGTTATGATTTTTTCAAACAAAAACTCAACGTTAAAGGAAGAATGGGTTTTAGTAGTTTATAAAAATGTACGTCTGCTCTTAGGTATTTCAGATACGGTATATCATTTGATGCATCTGACGAATACTTGAAAGTATCCGAGAGGACCGTAGTGGAATGTGTATATTGGTTTTATGCATGTGTGTATGAGGTTTTTCACGAACAATATTTGCGCAAACATACTCAACGTGATATTGTGATATTATAGTCGGCTCATGAAGAGAGGCATGGATTTCCAGGTATGCTTGGCAGTCTAGATTGTACACATGTGGCTTGGGAAAAATGTACAAATGCATGGCGTGGTCAGTTCACTCGAGGAGATATAGGTGAACCAACTATCATCCTAGAAGGTGTTGCATCTCAAGATTTGTGGATATGGTATGCCTTTTTCGGAGTAGCAGGGTCTAACAACGACATTAATGTTCTTGGTCAGTCTCCTCTTTTCAATGATATTCAGATCAGCAAAGCATCTGATATGATGTTCACGGTGAACGGGCACGTGTACAAATATGGTTACTACCTTGGTGATGGGATATACCCGGATTATTCTACATTGATGAAGGCATACTTGGTTCCTCGAAGTGAAAATGCAAAGTTGTTTACAAAAAAAAAAAAAAAAAAAAAAAAAAAAAAAAAAAAAAAAATTGGGGAGAAAGGAAATCGAGAGGGTATTTGGAGTTCTTAAGCAGACATGACATTTAGTGAAATATGCTATATGACTCTGGGATAAAGAAATAATTAAATGAATGGTCCTAGCATGTATTATAATGCATAATATGATTATTGAAGATGAATGTCGAGCGATTTGCACGTATGATCCGAACTACGTTGTTATTCCAATTGAGGAGTTCGTACCAAGAACGAATGAGGTTTTAGAGCGAGTTGTTGAAATTTATAACAGTGAAACGTGTTTCAATCTTCGAGAAGATATCACGAAACATTTGTACCAACGTAACATGAACGAAGATTAGTTTTTTTTTTCTATGTATGTTTGTTTTTTTTAATGAATGTAATGTTATTTTTATTTCTAGATTAATTAAGTAATATAGTTTGAAGTTGTAATTTTATTTTTATAATTAATAAAAACTAGTTAAAAAATGAATGTTTTTTAATTATTAAAAATGTAATTTTATTGTATTTTGAATTCAAAAAAAAAAATAATGATATGGAGTGGTATGTTGGTTGTAGGTATCCCATGTTAGTGGTAGAGAAATATGGTGCTCATGTGACACCCACCACATATTTTATTTGTGGTGTGTATAACAAATGACCTTATTAAAACCAGAAAGCTAATTAATAAATTGTTGCGATGGTGCACGTCAAGTACTCATAATTACAAGAAAATAAGTTATTTTTTTATCATGAAAATATAATAACAATCATTTTTCTCATGCAAATGAAACACTTATCTTGATATTATTACGTTCTAGTTTCTAGTTTCTAGTTTCTACACACTTAATTGTTTGGTTTTTTTTCATACACACTAGTTTACAAATTACACACTAGTTTACAAATTCCATATGTTTGATAACATTCATTATACAAATTATTCATAGGCAAAAACCTACTTAATTACATTGTTTTTTTTTTTAAATCAAATATTACAATTTGCAATCTCCAAAAAAACGGAGAATACTAGAAGCAGGATTGATTCCAACATCAATTTTTTCCACCTTGAAATCGCCCCAAAACATAGGAAAATAATGGGATGAAATTCAAAGTTGAAGTGAGAGGTCGCTAGTTCCTTACATCTAACTAAAGAAATGCGACACCTCACATTAGCTTGCACAAATTTCGTTCACTTTGCTTGCATGCACGTATAAATATACGTATATATACCATGCACCACATATTCTTTGTATCCAAGTGAACTTGAAATTACTTTCAACAATCAATATTCAACATATATAAATAGTCTAATGGCCAAAAAGCTCAATTTTCTCCCCCTCGTTCTTGTTCTTGTTCTTATTACATTCTGTTTCTTGGCTCATGGAATCGAGGCACATGAGACTGGAACCGATGACAACAAGATGGAAGGTTCAAATCCAGAAGGGCCTGGACATAAGGATACGGATAACAAGATGTCAGGACCAAGTCCCAAAGGGCCAGGACATGCGGATATGGAGGACAAGAAGGAAACTAATGGCGGATATAGGAAAGAAAAATTAGGGTATGCCGCTTTTAGTTTAATTATATTCACCGTTTCAAAATGTATGCACGTATTGGAATTCTAGGCTCGACCCATATTGTATAAAACAAAAGAAGGCCTTTCCAATAACTGAAAAAAAAGGTCAAGATTTAACATATGGTCTCTTGAATAAATGTCGAGCTAAGATGTGGAGTCACAAGAAGATTACATCTTTGCTAAATGTTAGGTTGTGGTTGACCTTTGGAATAAAGTTAAGATCTGGTGGGGGGTTTCTCTAACTACTCCAACCTTCGGATACTAAAATGGTTTCTGCGGTTGCTGATTCATGAAGGATGCTAAACCAAACAAGGGGTCATGCATTGTTTGAGTCTATTACACATACATATGGTGTTTGATTGGAGTGTAGTAGGTGTTGAGGTTACAAACTAGATTGGTTGTCCCGATAATTTGCCCAAATATGGCTACCTCTGGATTGTAATTGTTGGAACTATTGTTTCTATTATATATATATATATATATATATATATATATATATATATATATATATATATATATATATATATATATATATATATATATATATATATATATATATATATATATATATATATATATATATATATATATATTTTCTTTGGTTTCTTGCTGGTGTTTAATTTGTCATATAAAAATGTTGAGCTAACTATAGATTTTTTTTGAATGATGAAAACCTACAAGTAACTATCATTAATCTCACCTAATCAAGTTATAGTTAGATGTTGTGATAAATGAAACTTTATTATTATTGTTATTATTCAACATAATTAATATTGCAAAAGTAGTTAAAACCATTGGGCTGATATTAATTGGGCTGAAGTGTTATTATTTGGACGATGACACATTGATTTCTCTTTGATCGTCATTGTCTTCTCCAATTATCATGCTAATACGAAGAACACGAGACTCTTTCTATTAAAATCTTCAATATTTGATTCAAGTCATACGAAATCAGGTTTGATTCGGATCAAAAACTTATATTTTATTGTTAATCAAAAAGTTATGTTTCAAAAAAACGTAAAATTAGCTTCGATCATCAATCAAATTCGGAAAAAAAAAAAAAAAAAAAAAAAAACAACACGAAACAAATTGACGTTTTTCCAAATTGAAATTCGAACAAAACCGAATAAAAAAAATTATAGTTGTATATTACAACCATCTAATGCATAAATGATTGTGTATACATTAAAAAGTGTTCTATACAAATCACTACTCAAATTATTATCGGTGATCACTTTTCTAATATTGACAACATATGTTAATTGATTACTATTTTTTCAGAGGAACTAATAATGACTGAATTTAAACGTATATTGGTCGATTAGCAAATTCCATGCTTGTTTATACACCATTGATCGAATTTAATAATATTTTCGGTTTGAGCTATTTATTTTTGACAAAATTACAAAAAAAAAAAGATCAATGTAGTTGTCAAAGTTAGGGTTTTATGTGGAAAAGTCTCATTATTTTGGAAATTTTTTTTGATAAAGTCTTAAAATGTTTTTTTTAACAGAAAAGTCTCATTATTTTGGAAAAATCACATAATCTGTAATTTCCTGCTAAAATATAAAAAATAAAATTTTCGTTAAATGAGTAAAATGTTAAAAAATATGAACTTTTTAGTTCAAAAAAAAACTTTTATGAATTTATTAAAAATTTTCCCAAAATAATGAGATTTTTCTACATAAATCCCTTAAAGTTATGTGGTTTTGACCAAAAAATGTTTGATGAAATACTTTAATTAAATTAAGACAAAATTGCCTCTCTCTCTCTCTCTCTCTCTCTCTCTCTCTCTCTCTCTCTCTCTCTCTCTCTCTCTCTCTCTCCATTCCACACCACCATTCACCGCCAACCACCTCTATTTCCTCCACCCCCAACTTTTGCCGAGAAAATCAAGACAAAAGCTTTGTCGAGCTCCACCATCTTATCACCATCCACAAAGACCAGAAATGTCGAAAAATCGACAAATTTAAAGAAGATGACTTTGGTTAGAAGGGTTTATTACCTATCGCTTCTTCTTCAGTGTATGGATCAATAGATCGACATGTTTAAAGAACAGATCGATGGTATCTAGTAGTTTACGACAACTTTACAATACAAACTGGAGGTGGAGGACAATGGTGGTAATCGAGGTGGTCGTGGATGGTAGTGACAGATAGGTGGTAGTGTCCATGGTAGATCCCGTTTTTCCAACGGTGATGCTAGGATTTTCTACCATGGAAGGAGGTTTTGTCTAGCAGACAGTAATGTTAGAGAGAGAGAGAGAGAATAATAATAATAATAATAATAATAATAATAATAATAATAATAATAAATGTCTTTACAATGGAGAAATGGTGGGTTAGAAGGAGTAGGGTGAGTATGATTTTTCTTTTTCTTATTTTTTAATTAGAATAAATAGAAAATAATTACAAGAAATTAAAAAGAACTATTTAAACCATCTTCAACCTTTAACACTATTTTTTTACATTATACCTATAACTATAGTATAAAAGATAATGTAAACACTAAAGATCTCTAATTTATTACATTATATTTAACACTAAAAAAACATTTCAAGTATATTGTTCTTTATTGAACATTACACTAAAATTCAATACTATATATAATGTTACACTAAAATCCATATTATATATATTGTTAGGTATAATATAGGTTTGAGCATGTAATTTATAGTGTAAAAGTGATACTTTAGTATAGAATTAGAAATGCCCTTAAGTTTGCTATAGACCAAAACCACAAAAATCATCATTTCAAGTTGGGTATAGCCAAAACCACAAAACATTAAAATAAATAAATAAATAAAAGGTTAAACCATTAGGACCAAAACGGTACAAAACATCTAAAATTAAATCACTAATAAATCACCAAATTTTTTTGGACCAAAACCATATAATTTTAACAACCACTTAGACATTTTTGCAATTTTCTTTTTATTTTATTTTAGCATGATTATTGTAGTTTAATTTATTACAGTTATTAAATAAAAGATCATTTGCATTTGTTATTTATCACGTATAAACATAAAGGTAAAACAAAATCCAATGTTATATAATAACTCAATAACATCTAGATCAACTTAAAATCATGTTAGACGTTATATAATCAACAAATCAAATCATGACACAACCCATGCAAATTTAAGGTGCTTTGAAACATATTCAACACAACAAAATATTCAAACCTACCAAAATGTTCATATCTACTTTGTGTTCTCTAAAAATTTACTTACACTACCAAAAAAAACCCCTACTTCCACAAGCTTTCCCCATTCTACACAAATCAAATACAAATATAACAAAGCTTTTCAAGACACTTACTTGGTCAATGGTTATTCTATAAACAGTCAACACTATCTTCTCATTTCTTGTTGTATAAACTTCAATCAATACCATCATGTTGTTAACATCCCATTGATGTGAAAGAAGATTGATACAGAAAAATGGATTAACATTTCTAAAAACTCCAATCTTCGATTTGGAAAAAGGTCAAATAGTCAATGGGGTTATATGGCACACAAGAAGATTAAGCCATGGTGTTTATTTTCCAATATATGCATACCCTTTATTGAGTAAGTGGCTAAACAATATAGAAGGTAGACAATCTCCATGATTTATGAGATATAATATAAATACCAAATACGCCCCCGTACATGTCATGGCCAAAAATCCAAACAAGAACCCGTTGACCTCAGCCACAAAAAAGTCAAGCAAAAGGTACCCATTGATCACCATCACTAAAGCAGCTACACTCCATGCAATTCTCTGATTCACATTCAATAAAAAATATATATCAATAATCCCATTTATGTGTTTAAGATATAAAATAAAAGTTAAAGAATCATCATAATTCATAATACCTCTAAAGTAGGTCCAATCTTGAAGACACCCATGACTTCCTCTTTAGTCACCAAGGTCAAAAGTGGAATAAGTGCAAAAGGGATCTGAATAGACTGAAGAACATTAAGCCATTCATTCAGCACATCAAGTGAAGCTTCTGATTTGTTGAAAACAAGAGCTACAATCATAGTTGGAACAATTGCACAGCTTCTAGTTATCAAAGCCCTCAACCATTTCTTCAACCGAAGGTTAAGAAATCCACCCATGATAAATTGACCAGCATAAGTACCTGTGATTGTACTACTTTGTCCAGCTGCTAATAACCCAATCCCCCAAATATACAAAACTGGCATAAACCCTCCTCCATATTTCTTTTCAAGATATTGTCCAGCATTCACAAGCCCTATACTATCAGCTTGTTTAGTTCCATAAAACCCTTTAGCAAATACAGTAGTTACAAATAGATTGATCATGAAAGAAACCAAAAGGGCAGCAGATGACTCGATTGTGTAGTAATTGATTGCTTCTTGTACTCTTCCTTTCTTCTTTGGGTCGATTTTTCTTGATTGGACTAAAGCAGAATGGAGGAATACGTTGTGAGGCATTATCACGCATCCTACTACTCCAACTGCTTGTCTGATTGTTCTTGAGCTGAGTTTTGGAACCAAAAGACCTGTGATTCATGGGGTGTAAAGATGAGTGATTTGATTATTATGGGTGGAATGTTAATTTGTTATAGATGTGTTAACCTATTAGAAGTTCTTTTCCACTAGGTTGTGCATCAGCAAACATCCATGCAAATGATAGTCCCATGGTTGAGATGAGAACTGCAAAAACAGCTTCCAAATTCCTCACTCCATAGTTCTCAAGAAGTAAAAACATGAAACTGTTGATGAAGGTGATTGAAAATAACAATAGTTAAAACAGGAATCAAGAAGGGGAATTGGTGGATTACAATGAACAGATTCGAAGAGGTGATTGATGGTGAGATTTACATCATATTCATTGTATTTTCTATGTTCAACTCATATTCTATTGGGGTTTCAGATGCATATTCTACAGGGTTCTTCTCAGAATCTTGGTTAATCATCAATTTTCCCTTGAAAACGCAATGGATATATATTCTAAAGCCGAATTATACGATCTAGCAGGAAAAGTAATAGTAAATCTCATAACTTTACAGCAATTCTAATATCTAGCAGTGTATCTCAATTTTCACATCGAAGAAACAGAGATGTGAGAGTGGGGTTAAGGAGAAAACTAACCAATCAGAAGCAGTGATGATGACTCCAACCCAAATCGGAAGAACCCCATTGCTAAGAATCTGTATAGCAATGGCACTGCCAATCACTTCTTGAATGTCAGCTCCAATTAACGCTATCTCGGCCATGAACCACAACAGCAATCCAGCCCACTTAGGATATTCCTCTCTACAAAGCTCCGCAAGGTGCTTCCCCGTAGCCACCCCAATCCGGGCGGACAACAGCTGGATCAGGAGACCCATACCCGTCGCCCACATCAACAACCACAACAGAGAGTAACCAGCAATGGCACCAGCCTGAAGATCCCCCTCTAGGTTTCCCGGATCTAGAAACGCGATGCTCATTAGAAACCCTGGCCCCGTAAATAACCATAGCTTCTTCCACGAGAACGGTGGCGTAGAGTTGCAATCAGCTGAATCAGAATATGAATCTAATCCGTCTATTATGATCTTTTCTTGAGACTCGTACGCAACGTCTTCGTCATCCGAGGTGCAATTGTTGTTAGGAGTGGTGTCGGTGGATAAGGGGAGGGGTGATTTGGAGATTAGTAGGAGGCGTTGATCTTCTTCTTCGCCTTCAGATTTTGACTCCGTATTGAGTTCCTCTAGAGGCGGCGGAGGAGAATCGTGGATCATCTTAAAGATTCGCCGCCGGCGGGAAGAGTTGACGACCGGAGCCTGAAAGATAAGACGTTTATTGTTATTTTTACAAGGAAAAGGAATATAGATTGATTTACGAATAGAGCTCGTTCATGTATGTGTGCGTGTGTGTATATCGTGAGAAACGATACTTCAAATAAATTTTATTTTATTTTATTTTATTTATAGAAGATTTAAACATAAATTATAAAAACTTGTAAACTTCAAAATTAAATTATGATACTGGTCGTATCCCATTTCAACTAGGAAATTATCCCGGTTTTACGTGGTTCTTTTTGGTAAGATCATATAGATTATTATTATTATTATTATTATTATTATTTCATTCTGAATGATTAATTGATAGATAAAAATATATTTTTACGTTTAAATATTTTTGATATAATCTATTGCTTTGATTCAGTTGGCCTCAAACTACTTCATTGCTCTTATAAAAACTTTGAGATGGAGTTGATATCATACAATACCTTATGAGTTTTATATAAGGTTATTGTAACTATAGCCCAACCCTCAATTTCATTCCATTGGTGATTATCTCTATTATTCTCTTTACTCTTTGTTCCAACACCGCCACTAATCCATCATCATCTGCCACTAGAGTCGTCCACCTGGTTTAGGAAAAAAGATTTCAGATCCAGTTTGGGATTTTAAGCTATCGAATCGGTTAAATTTATTATACTTTGTAAAGCTCTTTGAGGGTACATGGAAGATTGGCTCATTCGACTCGATTTCAAATGATTTCCAATATGATATATAGACCAACACTCCTACAAGTGTTCTCCAACAAAAACATAGTTTCCTTTGATTAATGGGTCTAAGCTCTGACGAAAACGATTAGATTTTATGCAATAATGCAATTGACGATGATGTGGTGATACGGGAAATCGAAATCAAAGATAGAGTTATTCAGGCTAGCAGAGTTGTGTTGAGAACCCCCATCGAAGAAGATAAATACACCACCACCACCTAGAAAAGGGTGAATCGCCGCTGCCGCCACCTCCTCCAAAATGAATTACTAGAAAACTTGACGCCTCTCATGTCGGACAGATCTGTACTACCTCCTACTCTTATGAACCTCGAAGGTGTGAAAGTTTCATCGTTACAGAGCAAAAGGGTTCGTCTGATTTGAAAGATTTAACTAATTTAAGATATTTGTTTCTTGAGCTTTGTTCTTTCGGCATTTTAAATGGTAAATTTGTGTTTACAAATTGAAAAAAGTATCGAGGGAAATGGATTTGATTTCCAACGGGGTTAATCAAATTGTAGGTTCGTAAATTACATGAAGAACAACCTGGGTGTTTGAAACATCCATTTTGTGCATAGAAAATTACCTAGAAGATTGAATTTCGAGGAGGAGAGAAAAGCGAAAAGACAAGCAAGTCGCAAATTTAAAGACTATTTTCTTTAACAAACTTGACCCATCCATTTGTGATTCAATATTTGTCTTTGATTTTAATGTGTTTGATGCTCCATTCAAAAACATATTTGTTTTTGAAAACAATTGTTGCTCTCTTGTTGTTGTCTTTTTCTAAATATTTCTAGGCAAAAGCAAGCAGCAATGGCGGCAAAATATGATGAATAATTGAAGATCTATGTAATGAGAAGCAAAAAATGGTTCGTTTGAGAGAGAGGTTGTTGCAGTTGACTAAATGGGCATAATAACTTTTTGCTTATGTGGCAACGATAAGTCGACTCACTACCGAGTCATTGTTGACTCACCTGTTTGGCTGACCGTTAACAAGGCAATATAACAATCAAAATAGGTAAAAGTACGGAATTAACCGATAAAATATAAGTTCGTAACCTTCAAAAAAAATCATAATGACCATTTAAAGTTTAAACTAATATACGAAACATTGTTGGATTATAGTGATAATAACCATTTTATATATGATTTAATTTAAAATCATTTTCAACTTTTATAAGTCAGCATATAAGATTAATATCATAAAATATTCTTTATTATTCGCAGATTGAAGAAAATACTAGAAATTTTGTTTTTAATTTCACATGTTATTATGTTAAGCACCTTAAAACCGGGTCCCCTAGGCCTTTACTTCTTAATAGGCTCCGGCATTGGCCTAATGGTCCAGACAATAAATACATTGACCATTATCAAACATTTGATATATATATATATATATATATATATATATATATATATATATATATATATATATATATATATATATATATATATATATATATATATATATATATGGGAGGGTTCAATTGAGAAAAAAAAAAGTTAAGAATGGGGGAATCATTCTCAGCCAATCATTTATTTTTGCCGCAAAATCGTCCAACGTACCTGCGGAAATGAGAAAGGAATGAACATGTGTTTTCCAACAAAAACATATTTCCTTAAACTATGCTAATCATTACCTTAATATATACAAAAACATAGTTTTTTTTTCGTTTTTTATAAATTTTTAGAAGATATTTTTATCAAAAAATGATTTTAAATATACCAAAATTCATGATTTTTTATTCTCTACAAATACACATCCATATTGATATAGTTTTAAGATAAAATAATTTTTTTTTTATATTTTCAGCTATCGTTATTCATAAGTGAATAAAAATGCATCATGTTTTATTACAGTACATTCATTATTCACTTATGAATAAAAAGTATGATTTTTTTTTTACAATTTAAGTATCATTCATATATGAATATAACATATAATAAACATAGTATATTCATATTTTAATATTGAACGATGCATTCACTTGTGAATATTAGATGATATATTCACTTATGAGTATTAAAGAATATTTTATATGTGAATATTACATAATATTACATGATATATCAAATGTGAATATTATATACTATATTCACTTGTGAATATTACATACTATATTCACTTGTGAATATTAGATGATATATTCACTTATGAATATTACACGGTATATTCAAATATGAATATTACAAGGTATATTCACGTGTGAATATATTCATTTATGAATATTCGAAGGTATTTTGACAAATATATATAATTTTTATATGTTATTCACATATGAATAACATACAGACTTGCATATTTGTTTTATGTTTTTAATAATCATATACTCATTTAGGTGAGAAAACATATTCATATGTGAATATAACGTGGTAATTTAGTTTATGCATTTCATCAAACAGTTGGAGTGCATACAAGTTAACTATTTTAAAAATCTTAAAAACATCGAGTTATCAATTCCAAATCATCATATATGTCCGATTTCGACTTCAGATGCGACATCCTATGTCTAATCGAAATCTCATTTTGATTTTGATTTCCAAAAATCCGATTGGGAACCTGTGAGTACTGATTCTGAATCCTTCAATGTTGACGGTGACTGCGAGTCCAGAACTCCGATTCCAATTTCATGAACAATGAAGAAATTCCGGTTTAGTTGAAGAAATTTGGATGATTATTGAAGGTTGGAGGAAAATTTATGATAATGAACGAACTGTTATCGATACGTATTTGAGATTGAAGGTTATTAACATATTTACAAGTTTGCCACCGTGTCTTTTTATGCTTAAATCAAATGAGTGGCTGAGAATGATTCCCCAATTCTCAACCTTTTTTATTTTCTCAATTGAACCCACCTTTAATAGACAATACTAATCTCTCCGAGGGAGAGCTTAAGTAAACTAGTTCCAGTAAATACACACATACACTTATGAGAACATGAACTATGATCACATAAATAGAGATCAATAAACGTATTGATCCTGACATAAAATTCACAAATATTTTGTAATTGTATAGAAAAACCACAATCATGAACTTGCTTAATAGATAATAGCCCACATGACAATCGAATCACACATGAAACAGTAGCTTCTCCATCTATAAACGTGGTTTACACTTGGCTACAAGTGGTTCGGCCTTAGGCATGTTGAGCCTAAAACCTTCGGTCATATCAATCATCTTTTCACTCACCCTTTCCCACTCAAAGCATTGAACAAGCAACCCCAAAGTTAACCCAATTAACCACATTGCGAGCCCTTCCCCAGGACAACTCCTCCTTCCTGACCCAAATGGCATAAACTTAAACCCGTCTCTTGTCCCCTCCAGCCCTTCAAACCTTTCAGGGTCGAATCTTTCCGGATCAGCCCATATATTCGAATTGTAATGTATGGTCCATTGATTGACAAGTAGCATTGTGCCACTTGGGATTTTATAGCCGCCGACAATACAATCTTCTGATGACTCGTGAGGGACGAGTAGTGGGCTATTATCGTATTTCATGACTACATTTATATTTCCAATCGAATGAATTATCGTATCATGGATTCTAGATAAGTCTACAAACGAGTGGAATCACAAGTGTTGTGATTTTTGAGTTTAATTAGCTTTAAGATCGAATTCATGGAATGAGATACAACTTCAATATGTACAATATTATGCTGGTTTTGCAGACATATCACCATAATATACATTAAGGTAAATGTTTATGTTGATAAATATACCTCTCATATACAATCATATCCTTTTGAAGAGAGGTGTTGACATCTAACCACAGTAAGCATAGCATAGACCATGTTTTAACGAAGTTACCCCTCTGAAATGCTCTTCATATACGTTATAGCCAAAGGAGGTTGCAGTCTTTGATAATTTCGCAACTTTAATTTCATTTAACTTTTTGGGGAAAATGACTCAGGAGGGTAACCAACTTTTGCGTTTGTTCTCATTTGGTCCCTTTCCTTTTTTTGTACTCAATATACCATCGAACTTGTTATTTGTGTTCACCATAACCCTTTGACTGGCTATTTCAGGTCAAAAGCCGGTCAAAAGGGTTATGGTGAACACAAACAACAAGTTCGATGGTATATTGAATACAAAAAAAAGGGACCAAATTAATACAAACGCAAAAGTTAATTACTCTCAAGAGTCATTTTCCCCATAATTTACAGCGTAAAGACCTGATGGTACTGAATACTACTGCAAATTATCTCTTAATCACTCAATATCCTAGTCAAGTTCTAGTGGCTTAAGTCTTGGTATCCATGATGCATATGAACTAAGAGAGTCAGGTCGGGAAAACCTAGTGAGATACATAGGGATTTCAATATCATGATATTGATATGATAATATTCCATAATTACTAGACCTGCAAACCAACCGTTACCATACAATAACCATTCCTACTGGTCGTCACAAATACTAGAATATCCATTTCTACAAATCCTCACAGACCGTAGTATGTGATTATCAGGGAGAAATTATCTCACCTGATGAATCGTTGAGATTAGCTACACCACTAAGGCTTCCTTGATCAGTACCACTAGGGCTTTCTTGGTCAGTGTAAGTCATATATATATATATATATATATATATATATATATATATATATATATATATATATAGATAGGTTCAGATGTTTTTGACAACTATTGTGTGACTGTGTGCACCAATAAGAATTCAGGAAATAATTAATTATTAAATAAATCATTTAAGGGTATTATAGTAATCTTGACATATTTAAATATGGTAGATAATTAATATGTTCTTTATTATTCCTTTAAATATGGGATGTAGTCGAAATCTGTTGAAAAAAACCCTAGCCAATCACGTATACATCGATTTATCCTCCCTCTCGTTTTCTTAGCATTGGTCCCTGCTATTCAGTGGGGTTTCGGAGGTTTTGGGCTACTGTAGAAGGGAAGATGTGCTAGAGGTTTGATCAGAGGGCATCAGAGGGCAGGAGGGGTTCCGATGGGGCAAAGAAATCAACGATGAAGTCGAATATTCATAGGCCTTGATCGATGGGAACAGAAGAGAAAGAAAGCGAGGGGAGGAGGTATCGATCTCCGATGAGTGATTAGACCGAAGAACAAAAGGAGAAGCAACGGGGTGGGGCTGTTGCTCCGATCGAAGCAGGTCAGGAGGTGGAGAGGATGTGGTGGTGGTCGCCGATTCTTCTTCTCCGGTGAAATCTAGGTATTTTTTTTATTCATGTCTTCCGATTGATCACAAAATAAACTTGTTGAATTTTATCAAAATTTATACTTTGAAGATTACATCCTATTAGAATAAGTTACAATTTTTTTAATGTTTGCTATATTCTATCAGAATTACAACCCATAATGCCAATTTAAAATATTATATGCATTCTGCCAAAATTTAAAATGGCATATATATATATATATATATATATATATATATATATATATATATATATATATATATATATATATATATATTCTGTCAGAATAATGGTAGTGCAGTAATGGTAATTGCACTTTAGAGTAAATGATTCTTTTAGAATTTGTGTTTGCCTTTTTTGTAATAGATTTGCTATGATATTTTTCCACAGAATGAACATGTTCAGTAAAGTCATTCTTAAAGAATACGATATTTTTTTTAACCATTCTTAGTTTTTGTTGCATTTTTTATAGGAATTGATTGAAGAATGGTTTGAAGACATGATAGGAAATGTTTGAAGAATGAATCAAAGATTGATCATACTCACATTTTAAGAATCTTGTTATGTTTTAAACAATTACACTTGTCATTCTTTCAGAATTTTGTTGTTATTCAAGAATGTTCTTTGTATCACAATCATACAATGTAATTATTTGATATATTATTAGTGCAAGAAGACATGTATTCTTTATAAAATGTTAGTGTTGATAATATGTAATATAATTCTTTAAGCATGTTAATATATATATAAATATTGAATATAATCATATTCTACAAGAATAAAATAAAAAATATATTTACTAGTTTATGGTTGATTTTCATGTCATTCTAACAGAATGAAATCGGATATTATTAAAAATTATATTCGAATTAAATTTAAAAAATTCATATTTTTAAAAATAAGGGTATTAATTATCCCTTAAAATTTGGAAATTTCCTTTTTTAATATAGGTTAATTGACCAAAATACCCTTATGGTGAAATTTATGTTATTATATGGTACATGTTACCCTATTTTAATATCATAGACCCTCAGATCAAGATCATTGATTCTATTTCATCCGTTGATCCAGATTTGTGCATATGGGCACACAATAGATGTCAAGAACATTTGAACCTAGCCCTATATATATATATATATATATATATATATATATATATATATATATATATATATATATATATATATATATATATATATATATATATATATATAGAGAGAGAGAGAGAGAGAGAGAGAGAGAGAGAGAATATGTCCTTTTTATTTTATAATATTAATTAATATAAACAAGTAAAAAATTAAAAATGATAAAATTATCTTTTTATCCAAATAGGACTATAGTTGTAATTTCTCCTATCAACACTATCAACATTCATGGTTTCTATCAACTTGATAAATTTTGGTTTAAACCCGACAAAATGGACCAAACTAAGGGCTAGTTGGCTATTTCTATAATTTATTCTTTTTAATATGTTTTAAATATATAAAATATGTCTGGTTTCTATTTATTTTATATTCAAATTATGTTGAATCCGTAAGATATATGCATGAGCGAACCTATAAAGTGTCTTTAGGGATTTTGTGCAGCTATTCGATATATTTTTTTTTTATTAGTGTAAAAAATATTAATTTGATTAGTGTGCACCAACAACATTATATATATATATATATATATATATATATATATATATATATATATATATATATATATATATATAAACTCTAAAAATACGATTACAGTTAAAAAAACATAATTTTAAACCTAAAATCATAACTAAAATATCATTCAAATTACGATTAAAACCACATAACAATCCTAATTAACCCAAATATTTCTTCCTAATTTGTTCCTTCATCGCTTGTAGTACCGCTAGATCAGCAGGTGTCAAACTCTCCTCGTTTGTCTGAAAAATTGACAACTGATATATCATTATTTCCCTCTCTTTTTGCTCCTGTTTCCCGTCACGACGTTGTCTTTGTGTGCCACATCACCCGGTTGCTTCTCGTTATTGGCTCATACCGCATGCTCTTATAGATAGAAGTGTGTTGGGGGTGATGCACGACGTGTTATAAGTTCGAAACATACTCCTTACATTTCTTTCACTTTATTTTCGCAGACATAACGACGCTCAAACTTTTTATTACGTGCATAAAAATAAAGCAATATAGTTGGATAATCAAATGATTCATTAATATAGATGCTGTAAACAAACAAAACTTAATTTACAAATCGACCAATGATGTATTCATTATTTCGATTACAATTTATCATACAAAATATCTATAATTTCAAACCAAAAACACATTTCACAATTGAGAAAGTAAATTCTTCATCTCAAGCCGTGGTTTGCACTTAGCTACAAGAGGTTCAGCCTTAGGCATGGTAAGCCCAAGACCTTCACTCATATCAACCATCTTTTCACTCATTCTCTCCCACTCAAAACACTGAATCAATAACCCTAAAGTCGACCCCATGACCCGTATAGCCAACCCTTCCCCAGGACAACTCCGCCTTCCCGACCCAAATGGCATCAACTTGAACCCGTCTCGTGTCCCTTCCACCCCTTCAAATCTTTCCGGGTCGAATCTTTCCGGGTCGGCCCATATATTCGGGTCATGATGTATGCCCCATTGATTGACAAGTAACATTGTGCCACGTGGGATTTTATAGCCCCCAACAATACATTCTTCTGATGACTCGTGTGGGACTAGTAGCGGGCCCGCTGGGTACAATCGTTGGGTCTCGTTTATGATACAACGGAGGTAAGGGAGGTTGATCACGTCTGATTCATCAATAAGTCTGTCTGTACCAATGACTGTATGGATCTCGTTTTGTGCTTTTTTTAGGACTTGTGGGTTGTTTAGTAGAAGTGACATTGCCCATTCCATTGTTCCTGCTGACGTGTCAGTTCCGGCTGATAGTAGGACCTAATCACCAAAATCATATAATTGAATTGTTTGTCATATGTTTGGTTTGGTTTGTCATATGTTTGGTTTGGTTCGTGGTTGATGGATCTCAACATTTATAGGATGGGTGGAAGTATTTAATTTTTTTTTTACTATATTCAAATTCAAAATTCAAAATAAATAATTAAACGACGATAAAAGTTATTCAATTATTTTTAATCTTTTTTTATTGCTAACCAAACACCTGAATTAACTCCCCGGGAATATGACTTATCAAGGTAATTAACTTTTCGGTATGTTTACATCTGGGTAACTATCTTTTTTTTGTACATATGTAGGTAACAAACTTTTTGGAAGTGTTCACATATGACCATTATGACCTGCTATAGCAGGTTAAATCCTAGATGTGAACACTTTCAACAAGTTTGTTACCTAGATGTGTACAAAAAAAAATAGTTACCCAAATATGAACAAAACGAAAAGTAAAATTAAATTACATGAATGGTCCCTGTGGTTTGGGGAATTTGTGGTTTTGGTCGCTAACTTATTTTTTTTAACTTAAATTGTCCCTACTGTTTATTTTTGTTGCGCGTTTGGTCACCGTCTTACCTAAAAATACTATTGTGCCCTCATTAATTTATTTTTTTAATTAATATTCTTATCTATGTATTTATTTTTTACATATTCAAAAAAATTAATAGACCACACATATTTGTATCTCCTCCCCATCTTCTATTTCTTTTCCATCTTTAGTAACATCGATGTCTTCACCATCCTTTTTTTTTGTACTTCAACTCTGGTGAACCAACACCATAACCTACTGTCTCTTCATCTTTAGTGGGTTGTGGTGCTGATTCGACGGAGTTGAAAGACCGAAAAAAGAAGTGATGATGAAGACGTCGATATCACTAAAGATGAAAAATAAATAGAAGTTGAGAAGGATGAAAGATGGGATGGTGATGAGATACAGATATGTGAGGTCTACTAATTTTTCTTAAACATATAAAGCATAAGTACATAAACAAGAAAATTAATTAAAAAAATACCAAGGCAACAATAGTTTTTTTAGGTAAGACAGAGACCAAGTTCGTAACAAAATTAAATAGTAGGGACCATCCGAGTTAAAAAATTAAATTAATTAAAAAATAAATAGTAGGGATCATCCGAGGAGATACAAATATGTGTGGTTTATTTTTTTTTTAAATATGTAAAAAATAAATACATAGATAAGAAAATTAATTAAAAAAATTAATTAATAAGGGCACAAAAGTATTTTTAGGTAAGACGGTGATCAAACACGCAACAAAAATAAACAGTAGGGACCATTTAAGTTAAAAAAAATAAGTTAGCGATCAAAACCACAAATTCCCCCAAACCACAGGGACCATTTATGTAATTTAATTTTTACTTTTTGTTTGCACATCTAGGTAACAAACTTGTTGAAAGCGTTCACATCTAGGATTTAACCTGCTATAGCAGGTCATAATGGTCATATGTGAACACTTCCAAAAAATTTGTTACCTACATATGTAAAAAAAAAAAAAAGATAGTTACCCAGATGTGAACATACCGAAAAGTTAATTACCTTGATAAGTCGTATTCCCTTAACTCCCCTGCTGTTTTTCATTTAATAACTATGAATCATATCAAGAATATTTTGTGATGGAATCAATCTTGGGTTATATTTTAAATTTTTAATCAACCAAAAAGTCTGTATCTAATTATTCTTATGAGAGGAAACTAATGCAAGATATAAAGACTTTTGAGTACTCGTGTAGGAAGGAGTCAAAAATAAGTTGGCTCAATGTTAACAAGAAAGATTAATTTTCTATGTGTCCACTTCCACACACACAAGGAAAAATCATAAGTCAAAAGTTTGACTATCCATGTATACGACTTTAATTTAGCCATACGTCAAGGTCTCAACCACTACGAGCTTTCCCTTTTTCATTTGGCGAAAAGCTAAAATTAAGATTTCTTGAAGATTATCCTTTCTAATTAAGATTCGATTGTATTCAAACCCCAAAAGGAAAGATTGTTTTTTAGTAACACTTTGAAACATTTATTGCGTTTAACATTTCACTATAAAAGTTAACTGTGACATAACTGTTAATATGTTCTTTTGTGTTTTATGGCTATGTTGTGAATGTTATAAAATGGGTTTGAGATAATAAATTAAAACTAAAAATTGGAGCAAAAACAGGAGGAGGATCATACCAGAACGAAGCTTCTGATCATTTCATCAGTGTAGTATTGGGGATCTGATTCTTGTAGAGATAATAGAACTTCAATCATCGTCTTCTTCTTGTTTTCTCCTTTGGGTTTTCTAATGTGTTCGATCAAGCCTTGAAAGAACACATCCCTCTTTTCCTTCAACGCATTTAATTTATTCTGCAATCCCTTCACTCCGAACCAACTCAAAAAGGGCAAGTAATCGCCAACATTAGCAGCGCCGGAGAGCAAAAAGGTCTCGCTCAGTATCGCCCTGAACCGTTTCCCTTCTTCCTCCACCTCCGGTATATCGCCGCCGAAATACCTCTTCCCGGAGATCATCCTCATCATCACGTTCAACGTCAGCTCATAGAAAACCGACTTCAGATCCACTGCGGAAGAATGAGAAAGCAGTTTACGGATCAGGAACCTGCCTTCATCTACGCGTACGTCGTGGAACTCGTTGAGGCGATGAATAGATAGGATCTCGATTGAAGCGATGCGGCGGAGGTTGCGCCAGTTCTCGCCATAGGGCGACCAAACGAGACTGGTGTAGTTGTTGCCGATGATCTTACCGAATAGCATGTGAGGGCGATTGGCGAAGACGATATCGTTCTTGGTGAAGCATTCTTCGGCGGCAGACGGAGAGGAAACCAAGAGGACACGGCGGGATCCGAGGCGGAGGAGGAGGATGGGGCCATACTTGGCGGAGAGTTTGGCAAAGGTTCTGTACAATGGTGGTTTCAAAAGATATAGGTGGCCGATAATGGGGAGGGTTGGGAAGACGGTTGGTGGGAGATTGGAGAATTTGCGACGGAAGTGGGATGTGAAAAGGTAGGAGGCCAGAAGCAGTAGCAAAGAGAAGTATAGATAAGGAATCTCCATTGTTGGAGATCTTGCTGTATGATTTAAATTTTAATGGCGGATTTTTGTTTTTGTTTTATAAAGCGCATTGAATGTGAAAGGAAGAAATGAGAGTTGATTTTTCTTTGGAAAAAATGAATGATGTCTACAGTCACGCTACGTTATCTAGAAATCTAGAAGGAAGAAAACAAGGGAGACTTGGACTTGTTCTTAAAAGTCTATGCATTTTGAATTGTTTGGGGAAAAGTATTTAAACTATTTATTTTTGGGGAAATCGACTAAAATAACCATATGTTAACAAAATAAACGTTAAATAACCTTATTTTGTTTATTGTTAGCAAAGTAATCATTGCTTCATAGGGCTGGCTATGAGTATATTAGTATATACAGTGTACCATCGTACAAAACCAGTGTTGTATATAGGACTTTTTTTTTTTTTTTTTTTTTTGATACTTTAGTATTTAGCGACTACTAGTAACAAATTACTTATGTAAAAAAATATTTAGGACCTCATTTTTACTTTTTGTATAAGGTTTTTAAAATCAACACACCCTAAATGGTAATCACCTACTTTGGAATGAAGCATACAAAAGTAGAAAAAAAAATGGTTAAGCCATTTGGTCTTATATATGGGACCTGGTCTTATATATGGGACCCATGGAATGTCATTCTGGAAAATCTAAAAAGAAAAAAAAAAAAAAAAAATGAAAACACACCTTGAAAAGTATCTCTTTTTCAACCATAGATTTTACAAATGAGATTGGTTTTCCATATGGGTCCTACTAATTGGATTCCAGATTTTCTTAGAGGACCTTTCATTAATGACTTTTTAACCATAAAATTCCGTACATTTATAATATCAATAACTTTTATGATTACTAAAAGTTAATTTTTTTTGAAACTCGTACTTGTCATTTAATTCCTATAAACTTTTTATTTATTATATATTTTACTTTTTTATAATCAAATAATAATACAAACATATCAACGGTTCTATATATTTTAATATTTATATAAACCAAAAAATAAAAATAAAATGATATTAAATATTTAAATGAAAACTAAGTATTATTATTATATCGTATTTGAAGTCACTTATTATTATGCTTACATATAAAAATGATTTTAATAAATTGCATTAAAAAACCAAAAATAAATTAAATTTTTTTGTTTACAATATTTTATTTTATATATTTGAAAAAAAAATATATGGTTATTTTAATACTTTTTTATAAAAATAATATTTTTTTTCTATAAACAAATCTTTATATTGAGTTATTTTATTATGTAATGATTAGTTTTATTTAAAGTAGAATCTAAAATAATTATGAAGGTCTAATATTATGCAATGATAATTAATAAAAAAAATAATTATTTGGTAATGATTAGCTTATTTAAAAAAAAAGTTAAAGTAATTATTAAAGTAATTATTAAGGGTTCTTTAAGAAAGTAAAAAGGGTCCAAATAGCTGAACCCTTTACATATTACGCTACTTAGTTTATATGTATATTAAGTTAAAACTCGTAATTAACACATAAATAAATTATTTATAATTTTAAATTGTAATGATTAATAATATATTTGTAAATTTTTGCTAATATATAAAGATAGATGTTTTGTCTATAAATTTATAATTAGCTAAAAGTAATATATACACTGGTATGAATATTTATTTTCTTTATGCATAGAAGTTTGATAAAATCATGTTTTTGTACCATGCAATAAAATTTTGAATTAATAGAAACTTGATCCATTATTGGTCATTTTTGCATATTAGGTCCTACTTTTACATGAAATTTTATGATAAATAGCAATTAACTCCGTATACTTAATCTATAGCAGCAACCAATTTTATAGAACGTCATGTGTCATGTGTGTATCAGTAGAAAGGGTGACTTAGATATTTCATGTGACATCACAAAACATAATATCTTTAATTTTTTAGGAAACACTCGTCCTCTCCACATACAATCTAATGTAATTTTACATATTCAATAGAATCATAAATTTTAAACCAACCACAATCCATACACAAACACATGCTGGGCCGGTCGCGAGATTTCGGAGACCCTGTGCAACTTAACCAAAAATATGCTCTAGAATTTGAAATATATAAAAATTTAAGCAAAACAATTATACTATTTCATATTCTATTACAAAAATACATAAATTACAATTTGATTCAAAATATTACATACTTTTTTTCTTCTACTTGAAACAACCATCCTTCCGATATTACTTAATTTTTCGATAATATCATTCTAATATTTAAGCAAGTTAACATTTATGCAGTCTACAAATCTTTAACAAAAAATCAGAAATGAATCATAAAGAAAAAATGGGCAATTTGATTGCTATATTACACAATCTCTAGAGTGAAAGTCTCATTTGCTTCTAATAAAAAAATAGAAATCAGAAATTTATCTTCTAATTTTCAACACTTCAAACAACTTAGCATCAAAAACTTCGAACCCTTGAAATTGAACTGATAGATATTGCTTCTGAATTGAAGAAAACAGCAACATAAATTCAGTAAAAAAAATATGGATTTATAGATTTTGCTTCTAGAAGTCTGACTTCCTTTAGTTTCAAATTCTGATTTCTTCTTTTGAAACAAATATAAACTCAAGAAAAAGAACAATAAATTCAAGAAAAAATATGAATTCAAGAAAAAAAAAACATAATGTGACATCCCCAAAATCTCGGCCAGAAAAGACCGATTTTCATTTATGCTTTTAAATATTTTCAGAGTAAATCCTTTTGATTTGAAAGAGTTGCGGAATTTGTTCCCAAAAACAAAACATGATAAAACGATGTTTACCAAAGCATTTCATAAAAGAAATGTATTTTCATTATAATCAACACTTGGGGTGTCATGTTCCGATACAGACCAATAAGCATAAACGAATACATTACAAGTCATATAACAAATATAAACATATGCAGACTTGCAAACAAAACAACTTGATGGTTCATCCATCTTACGCCCTTGCGCCACTTCCTGTAATACAAATAAAACTGAGTGGGTCAGGCTTGGGAGTCTGGTGAGCATATAGGGTTTTCAACCCACAATAAATAATTAAATTAATTATTATCAACCAACAATAACCTAGTTACCCATTCCCGTTATTCTCACTTTATGTCCCTAAAATAACTAACACAAGAGACCTAATCTAAGAATATTTTCATCGGGGTGACAACACATGCTGCGGGGTTTCCTCAGCAATATAAGTCAAATAAGGCAACCATGAGGGGGATGGAATACAACGAATGAACACCCAAGTTCATTAACACCTACAGGTTATGAGCATGCTAGTGTTCCACTGGACTGTCTAGAAAAGTCTGTGGTCGTCATCTAAATTCCGCTAGATGACTGGATCAAAACAACAACGAGGTCTCTCATCTGTTTATTACACACCAACTATCTACCCATGTTCTACCCAACATATTAGTAGATAAAAACATACATTTTTATACATATTTTCAAAACCTGTATAGCATGCTTGATCAATACATTTTCCATATAACAGATGAGGCACACACACATAACACGTATTTCATATAGAAATAATCATATCTGTAAGATAGAAGAAAGTGAATATACATTCACACACATAACAACAAAATATACACATAACACGTATCTCGTATAAAATACTTCATAGTTATACGTTATGAGAAAGTAACAACGCATTCACACGTATAAACAACAATAAACTTAATACCCTCGAACCATACTTGTATTATTATTGCGTTTATGAAAGGTAGTATACACTCACTTGATCAGAAGATGATCGGACAGCACTACGACTTGCAGAAGTAGTAATCCTCCGCAGATCTGGAAGATCTCTACGAAAATCGAACTTCTCACGGGCAGAGCTTCGGCTCGGAAACCGCACTTCTCGGGATCTTCTGGATCTCGGGACTCGCTTCGGGACTCGGGAATATTACCGGGGCTTCGGGATGGCTTTGGGGGTAAAAACGCAGAGCTTCGGCACAAAAACGAAATGAAATTAGCAAATAAACCCAGACCCCTCGTATCCTATTTATAGGAGGCTGGAAGCCTCTCGTACGCGGGGCGTACATGCGTACGCGGGGCGTACGTGCCTCAGAAACGTAAGCGCATGCGTCATCCGAAGTGTCGACACTCTTCGGAGTACGCGGGGCGTACTCACTTACGCGGCGCGTAAGTCGGATCAGACCTGTGACTCGCCTTCGGATAATGCTTCCGAATTTTGATTTAAAAATAAATACAAATTAATTAATAAACTTCGGAAATTCATATCTTCTTCATACGAACTCCGTTTTCGACGTTCTTTATATCCACGGAAAGGTGAGACTACGCTCTACAACTTTCATTTAGACTCCGTCGGATAATTTTGACTTTATTCTTAATAGGCCAGGACAGAAAATTTCGTTATAAATTCATAACTTCTTCGTCCGACGTCCGTTCTCGCCTAACTTTTTATCGCTTTGATACTAACAACGAGATCTTCGATTCTCGTTTAGATCACTAAGGCTAAATATCGCTTTAACGTAAATTTCACTTTTTACGTTATTCAGTGTTGCCGGTTCTGTCGCGAAACTTCGACAGGTCATAACTTCCTCGTTATAACTCGGATTTCGGCATTCTTTATATCTTCGGAAACCTTGTTTCAACTACTACAACATTATCTAAAGATATCAAGTTTATTTTACACTTAAATTTTGACGCTTATTTTTATTCTTAATTAATCAAACCACATAATTAAGCAATTAAGCACAAATCACATAATACTCAAATAATACAATCTTATTATTTCAAAACGGGTTACAAAGGTTAACCTAGACCATTACATTGCTAAAAATGGCAAGCCCAGAAACACAGACGTTACAATTCTCTCCACCTTAGAATGATTCCATCCCCGGAATCACTCATCAACAAACAAATGCGGATAGCGACTCAACATGTCACTCTCCGTCTCCCAGGTGAGATTCGGCCCATTCGTGTGTTTCCATCGGACAAGAACTAACTCGACCATCTTGCGTCGCAACTTCTTAGTCTGTCGTTCAACGATTGCCTCTGGTTCTTCAATCAACCTTTTGTTCTCATCAATTCTCAACTCCGAAAGTGGAATCATGTCGGGAACTTCCCCCGTGAACTTCCGTAAATAACACACATGAAAAGTGTTATGAATTCCATTCAGTTCTTCTGGTAGTTCGAGCTTGTAAGCTTGGTTCCCAATCCTCTGAAGAACTTTAAACGGTCCAATAAACCTTGGACTCAACTTTCCCCTTTTACCAAATCTTATAAGTCCCTTCCACGGCGAGACTTTAAGCAAAACCGAATCCCCAACTTCAAAAGTCATCGGTCTTCGCTTTTTGTCAGCATAACTCTTTTGACGATCTTGAGCTGCTAACATTCTTTCCCTAATTATTTTCAACTTTTCAGCAGTCTGATGAACCATCTCCGGTCCCATAAACTGCTTTTCCCCAGCCTCAAGCCAACAAGACGGCGTACGACACTTTTGTCCATACAAAGCTTGGTAAGGTGCCATCTTAATGCTCGAGTGAAAACTATTGTTATAGGAAAATTCTACCAACGGAAATGTTCATCCCAATTACCTAGGAATTCCAAGGTACATGCTCTCAGCATATTTTCAAGTGTTTGTATCGTTCTTTCACTCTGACCATCAGTCTGCGGATGGTAAGTTGTACTTAAACATAACTTGGTACCCATTTCCTCTTGTAGACATTTCCAAAACCTTGAGGTGAAACGACTATCACGATCCGACACAATTGTTAGCGGAACACCGTGAAGTCTCACAATTTCCTTCACATAAGAATTCACAAGCTTTTCCATAGACCATTTCTCCCTGGCTGCTATGAAATGCGCACTCTTAGTGAATCGATCAACGACCACCCAAATCATGTCGTGACCATTCTTTGTTTTGGGTAGTTTAGTGACAAAATCCATAGCAATGTCTTCCCACTTACCCATAGGCACAGGTAAAGGTTCTAAACTCCCATACGGTTTCTGATGTTGTGTCTTGACTCTCGCACAAGTCACACACTCGGCCACATACTTTGCAACATCAAGCTTCATCGTCGACCACCAGTAGAAGGGTTTCAGGTCCCTATACATTTTAGTGCTACCGGGATGAATCAAATACATGGTCTTGTGAGCTTCTTCCATCAGAAGATCTCTAATTCCTCCTGACTTAGGTACCCAAATACGATCTTGGAATACTTTAAGTCCATGACCGTTTGTACCAAACACCAACGTTTTACCCAAACGTTCCTCCTTTCGGTCATTTTTCTCAGAAGCTTCCTCTTGAGATTTCTTTATACTTTCCACAATGGTCGAGACAACTTCAATTCTCAACGCTCTTGGCCTTTTCCTTTCAAGATTGACTTTCCGACTGAGAGCATCAGCAACAACATTAGCCTTACCGGGGTGGTAAAGTATCTCACAGTCGTAGTCCTTGAGTAATTCCAGCCAGCGTCGTTGCCTCATATTCAATTCCTTTTGATTAAAGAGATATTGGAGACTCTTATGATCAGTGAAAAGTTTGCACTTTGTGCCATAGAGGTAATGCCTCCATATTTTCAGAGTGAAAACTACCGCTGCCAACTCCAAATCATGAGTCGGGTAATTCTTTTCATGCTCCTTCAGCTGTCGAGACGCATATGCTATCACCTTTTCTCTTTGGGTCAAAACACAACCCAATCCAACACCAGACGCATCGCTATAAACAGCGAAGTCTTCAACTCCATCGGGTAGAGAAAGTATCGGTGCCTCGCATAGCTTCTTCTTTAACTTCTCGAATGCTTCTTTATGCTTCTCACTCCAAGCATAAGTAGCTCCTTTGTGGGTCAAAGCTGTCAACGGACTAGCGATCGAAGAAAAGCCTTGGATAAACCTTCGGTAATATCCGGCTAATCCTAAAAAGCTTCGGATCTACGTGGGACTTTTCGGTTGTTCCCACTTCATTACAACTTCAATCTTTGCTGGATCAACCATTATCCCTTCTTGGTTGACCACGTGACCCAAGAATTGGACTTCACGAATCCAAAAATCACATTTGGAGAACTTAGCATACAACTTCTACTTCTTCAAAACTTCTAACACTTCTCGCAAGTGTCTGCCATGCTCCTCCTGGCTTTTTGAGTAAATCAGAATGTCGTCTATGAACACTATCACAGATTTATCAAGGAACGGGTTACAAACCCTATTCATTAAATCCATGAATGCTGTCGGAGCATTGGTTAGTCCAAACGACATAACCAAGAACTCGTAGTGTCCATATCTAGTTCTGAACGCAGTCTTCTCTATATCCTGCTCTCTTACTTTCAGCTAATGATATCCTGACCTAAGATCGATCTTCGAGAAATAGCTCGAACCTTGCAGTTGATCAAACAGGTCATCAATCCTTGGCAACGGATATCTATTCTTTATTGTTGCCTTGTTCAGCTCTCTGTAATCGATGCACATTCTCATACTTCCATCTTTCTTCTTCACGAATAACACCAGAGCTCCCCAGGGTGATGAACTAGGTCTAATGAAACCTTTGTCCAACAACTCCTGAAGTTGCATCATTAGCTCCTTCATCTCCGTCGGTGCTAATCGATAAGGTGCTTTTGCTATTGGCGTGGTTCCTGGTAACAAGTCTATTATGAACTCTACTTGTCTATCAGGTGGTAATCCAGGAAGATCTTCGGGAAATACTTCCGGATAATCACACACCACAGGAATACTCTGCATCACCTTCTTTTCCTTCTTAGCATCAATCACGAATGCTAAATATGATGTACATCCCTTGGTCAAACACTTTCCGGCTTTCGTTAGGGAAATGATTCCAGAATTTACTCGGTGTTTGTCCCCATACACCATAAACGAATCTTTTCCAGGCGGGTTCACTTTAACTATCTTCTTCTTGCATAAAATTTCGGCATCATTGGCGCTGAGGCAATCCATTCCCAACACGATGTCGAAACCATTAAGTTCGATAGGCAATAATTCCTCGCGGAACTTATTCCCATTCAAGTCGATTAAGATGTTATTCATACGATGGCTAATAGGTACAAACTTGCCACTAGCAACTTCGACTAATAAAGCATTATCTAGTCTATCAACAGGCAAAGCTAGTTTTCTACCAAATTCATGCGATATAAAGGAGTAGTTGGCTCCAGAATCAAATAAAATTTGGGTAGGCAAATTGTTAACGAGAAAGGTACCTGAAGCGACACCAGCTTCATCCTTAGCAGCTTCTAGTGTCATCTAGAATGCTCTCGCCTTCGGCTTTGGTGGAATGTTGGGCTTAGCTGCCTCCTTATTCTTCGGACAGTCTTTCAAAATACGCCCCTCTTCATTACAACCAAAACACATCCTTTTGTTGTTCGGACATTCATTGGCAAAATGTCCAACCTTTCCACACTTGTAGCAAGTTACATCCTCGCTACATTTCCCAAAGTGCTTTTTCTTACACTTTTCACACCACTTTGCTTCGCCTCCTTTTCCCCCACCAAACCTTTTCGAATCAGATTTCGAAAATTTGCTTTTCTTACCGGAACCAGATGTTCCCTCAAACTTCCTCTTCTCACCAACCTCAACCTTGTTGGTGGTTCTCCCCTTTATCATGTTCTCAACAGACTTGGCATCCCAGATAGCTGCCTCTAAGGTATGTGCCTGACGTACTGGCACCTCATACTCCCATGGGAGTCCCTTTCGCATACCGGTCCACCTTTGTCAGCTTGTCTGGAACGATACGCAAGGCAAACTCCATCTTATCGGTGAAGTTATTGGTGTATTCATCAACTGACATGCTGCCTTTCGTTAGAGTCAGAAACTTGTTCTCTAGCTCCAATAGATTTTGAGCCGAACAGAACTTGCGCTTGAACTGCACCAAGAACTCTGCCCATGACAATTGCAGTGGCTCATTTGGGCTCAAAGTCTTCCCTAGAGTGTTCCACCAACGAACGGCTCCACCTCGGAATTGACGCACGGCATAGATAGTTTGCAACTTACCTCTGCAGCCACACGTCATGAAGGCTAGCTCCATTTCGGAGATCCAATCCATAACCCCAATCGGATCCTCCTTTCCATTGAAGGTCGATGGTTTGCAAGTTAGAAAGTCCTTGTACTTGCATCCCATTCCATCATTCCTCCCATCACGATTATCTTGCCTAACTATCGGTGGGTTGGCTTGACCAACTGATCCACTGAAGTTTCCACCTTCCGAGCGCCCTTCATTTAATTCAGGCTCTTCCACACGAATCGACAGTTCTTCACGATTTTGTTGAAGCAACTGTCTAGTTTCCTCCATCTGACGATCCAACATCGTCTGAATCATCAATTGCACACCAGCCATGGTTATTGGCTCAGGTGCTGCTGCTACAACAGGTTTTTGTTCAATCACTGGTGGTTGATTCCTGTTTTCATCAGCATTTCCAACTCCACTTCTTGTTCTCACCATTTTTGATTTACACACTGAATAAGGTGAAATTAGACCCTTATTCACGATAGATATTCAAATCATCCTTATTACTCCGAAACATTTACATGCTAGTTCTAATATCGTACACGTACGCTTAGAATCCTACACACATAAAGTTTCTAGATCCGGTCGGCAACAGACCATAGATCCGAACAAATAATATCATATATGGCAACATACAACATTTAGCACATAAAGCATTTTAGGCAACATTCCTAAAATAAACTAGTGCTCGTGTCTAAAACATAACAGACACACATCTCAAAATTCCACTTAGCATTCTAAGTTTAAGTCTAGAAATCCTAAAAATTCCTAGTTCGCTTAAACTAATGCTCTGATACCAACTGTGACATCCCCAAAATCTCGGCCAGAAAAGACCGATTTTCATTTATGCTTTTAAATATTTTCAGAGTAAATCCTTTTGATTTGAAAGAGTTGCGGAATTTGTTCCCAAAAACAAAACATGATAAAACGATGTTTACCAAAGCATTTCATAAAAGAAATGTATTTTCATTATAATCAACACTTGGGGTGTCATGTTCCGATACAGACCAATAAGCATAAACGAATACATTACAAGTCATATAACAAATATAAACATATGCAGACTTGCAAACAAAACAACTTGATGGTTCATCCATCTTACGCCCTTGCGCCACTTCCTGTAATACAAATAAAACTGAGTGGGTCAGGCTTGGGAGTCTGGTGAGCATATAGGGTTTTCAACCCACAATAAATAATTAAATTAATTATTATCAACCAACAATAACCTAGTTACCCATTCCCATTATTCTCACTTTATGTCCCTAAAATAACTAACACAAGAGACCTAATCTAAGAATATTTTCATCGGGGTGACAACACATGCTGCGGGGTTTCCTCAGCAATATAAGTCAAATAAGGCAACCATGAGGGGGATGGAATACAACGAATGAACACCCAAGTTCATTAACACCTACAGGTTATGAGCCTGCTAGTGTTCCACTGGACTGTCTAGAAAAGTCTGTGGTCGTCATCTAAATTCCGCTAGATGACTGGATCAAAACAACAACGAGGTCTCTCATCTGTTTATTACACACCAACTATCTACCCATGTTCTACCCAACATATTAGTAGATAAAAACATACATTTTTATACATATTTTCAAAACCTGTATAGCATGCTTGATCAATACATTTTCCATATAACAGATGAGGCACACACACATAACACGTATTTCATATAGAAATAATCATATCTGTAAGATAGAAGAAAGTGAATATACATTCACACACATAACAACAAAATATACACATAACACGTATCTCGTATAAAATACTTCATAGTTATATGTTATGAGAAAGTAACAACGCATTCACACGTATAAACAACAATAAACTTAATACCCTCGAACCATACTTGTATTATTATTGCGTTTATGAAAGGTAGTATACACTCACTTGATCAGAAGATGATCGGACAGCACTACGACTTGCAGAAGTAGTAATCCTCCGCAGATCTGGAAGATCTCTACGAAAATCGAACTTCTCACGGGCAGAGCTTCGGCTCGGAAACCGCACTTCTCGGGATCTTCGGGATCTCGGGACTCGCTTCGGGACTCGGGAATATTACCGGGGCTTCGGGATGGCTTTGGGGGTAAAAACGCAGAGCTTCGGCACAAAAACGAGAGGAAATTAGCAAATAAACCCGGACCCCTCGTATCCTATTTATAGGAGGCTGGAAGCCTCTCGTACGCGGGGCGTACATGCGTACGCGGGGCGTACGTGCCTCAGAAACGTAAGCGCATGCGTCATCCGAAGTGTCGACACTCTTCGGAGTACGCGGGGCGTACTCACTTACGCGGCGCGTAAGTCGGATCAGACCTGTGACTCGCCTTCGGATAATGCTTCCGAATTTTGATTTAAAAATAAATACAAATTAATTAATAAACTTCGGAAATTCATATCTTCTTCATACGAACTCCGTTTTCGACATTCTTTATATCCACGGAAATGTGAGACTACGCTCTACAATTTTCGTTTAGACTCCGTCGGATAATTTTGACTTTATTTTTAATAGGCCAGGACAGAAAATTTCGTTATAAATTCATAACTTCTTCGTCCGACGTCCGTTCTCGCCTAACTTTTTATCGCTTTGATACTAACAACGAGATCTTTGATTCTCGTTTAGATCACTAAGGCTAAATATCGCTTTAACGTAAATTTCACTTTTTACGTTATTCAGCGTTGTCGGTTCTGTCGCGAAACTTCGACAGGTCATAACTTCCTCGTTATAACTCGGATTTCGGCATTCTTTATATCTTCGGAAACCTTGTTTCAACTACTACAACATTATCTAAAGATATCAAGTTTATTTTACACTTAAATTTTGACGCTTATTTTTATTCTTAATTAATCAAACCACATAATTAAGCAATTAAGCACAAATCACATAATACTCAAATAATACAATCTTATTATTTCAAAACGGGTTACAAAGGTTAACCTAAACCATTACATTGCTAAAAATGGCAAGCCCAGAAACACAGGCGTTACACATAAATTATTACAATACAAAATATGTATCAGATACAACAAAAGAAGTGTATAATACCATCTGATTTTTGTCCACAAGAGGCTGAGACTTGAATCCTAATTTTTAGCACCTTTCAACCGATGATTGAAGGATTTTTTTTCCTTATCATTTGGAAGATTTATGAAATAAAGAAGTAAGAAATCACTGGTTCTGAAATGTTTCATATGTTCGAAGATTAAAGGTTTTCATTTGAATGATTTTTCTGATTTCAAGCAAAGAATGAAAGAAGGAAATCGTTGCCAAGGAGCTCGACGGTGATTTGCTCAATCGATGGCATCATTAACTTGTTCCTCATACTTAAATCGTAATCACTATCACCGAGATTGAAGGAACCTAAGCGTCATTTTCTTCCCCAAAAACTTCTGATTGCCGCTTATTTTCTCGCTTGCATCGTTCCGTTTTTCCACCTGATACATAACCTAATCTAATACAAAGGCTAAAGAATATTTGGGCCCCTAGATTTCAACGGGCCCTGTTCAAAGGCACACTTTGAACATGCCTTGGGCCGACCCTGAACACATGACACATGACACGCACATCACACAGTCACATACACAATCACTTTTCAAAGCACACCACCATAACAAAAAAACGAAACAAAAATATTGTAATAGAGAAAAATGAAATTAAAAGACTTCTATATGCATATGAACCCTAAAATTTGGTTGCCTGAATTCTATTCCAAGCACATCACAAAAAAATTAAAATTTAAAAAAAAAAAAAAAGGAAAACAGAAGCCACATATCTAAGTGGTTTACAAACCTAAATGCATATAAGATCTAGAGATGAAATATAGCTATATAAAAATCAAAATAAAATTTATATTTGGAGCTTATTTATCATTCGATTCCTATTTCTCTAAAGTCCTTTTTACATTCGGAAAGTGACATCAAATTCTACAAATAAATAAGAAAATCATTATCAAGAAATAATAGAAAAAATAAGATAATAAAAAATGATATATATACAAAAAAAAATCCACTCAACAAGATACGACCCACTATTGATTCATTGAAGACTTTCAGCATGTGAAATGTCATATCACAATCCTTGATAACCCAGATAACAGTAGAGAACCAACCCAAGATATAACTTACACAAACCCAAACAAAATTCTAACACAATACAAATTCCTAATAACAACCCAAAAGAAAATAAAAGATACATACCCGCAAAAGCATCTGAAGAAAATCCTAACCTCATTCTCATGAGTTATCCCAACCATCCTGGGGATATGGTACAAAACTCCCCTCTGATCCCAAATGACAAGAACTAACAATAGGATCCTCCTTCTTGAAGGATTTTAGGGATCCACATGCCATGGGCTCCATATAAGCCCCTAACTTCCCAACCACAATCCCGGCCCGAAAGGCCTCGAGATGACCATCAAAAAGCTCCAAAATCCCTTCTTTGGTTGAACCCAAGACCACCGAGTTCCATTCCAAAACACCGCGAGTAATCTCCGATGAGATGAACTCCAACGACCACGTATCAATCGGCTCGGTACCTACTCCTAAGCCAGAACCAAAATCTGAACCCCATTCCTAAGTGCTCAACGCCATACCGAAACAACATGCAAAAGATCCGAATACACCCAAGAATCCTCATCCCCCAGGCTTCCTGGATTTTCCAAAACTCTCCCAGATTCGTATATGGATCTCGTGCTTTCAGTAGTACGGGTCCTATACTACCTTCCACACCTATCTATACTTTCCTCAAGAATCCTCCCGAATCCTCTAAGTCACCTTCTCAAATTCATACATCAAACACTCGCTACCTAACACAACAAGACCCACCGAAGCAATCCCTAGGATTTCCTAAGTTGCCAACCTCACCCTGCCATCAGCTGTTGAAGAATTCCCCATAATGCTAGTTACCCACCTCATGAATACAATCACATGCAACAAATATTAGATAATCCTTCGAGTAATGGACTCATCCCTACAACGGTTGGACTCGGAAAAGAGTTGTGTAATAGGGTCAAATCCATCACTCTAAGATTATTCAACCCTTGTCACATGTGACTTAACATATTCACTTAGTAGCTAACTCCCATCACCTAATAGTTCCACAAAGCACAACGCAAGCAACATTCGTGCAGTAGCACTCCAATCCATCGAATAATCACAAACATCCAATCCTACATACTACAACCCAAACTAGGAGCTCCCACTCCCACTACCGATTGCCTTATGCCTACAAACTATACCCAAACCAGCATCCCATTCTTCTTAGACTACCATGCATCATATATTAGGCCGGCCTATCACTGGCTAATCAAAACTAGCATACAAGTCTACTAGCTTATATAATAGGCATAAAAGGCATCTCTCCTAGCATTCTATCATGCAAAAATTGAGCATATCCTTAGCCCTAACTAGCATGCGATTCACAAATTCACAAATCCAATCATACCAAATAACATGTATGGGTATTTTGGGAGAAACTTACTTGAGCTCGGTAGATTGCACGGACCACACCCTTTCTTATCTTAGAAAACTCTTTTCTTAAAAATATTTTTCTTTTTGAAAACTTTACCAAATCCTCAGTTTAAGTTCAGATACACCCGAGAGTATGTCCGAATCCCTCAAACCAAGGCTCGGATACCAGGTTGAAACGTCCCAAAAATAATACCATAAAAAGTTTCGGTTTTAAATAAATAAATCGTTAATACATATCATTTCTATGAAATAAAAGTAATCCAGATTTGTCAAAGGGTAAACTACATGAATGGTCCCTGTGGTTTGGGGTCGTCTGCACGCTTGGTCCCTATATTTTTTTTAACTCGGACTGTCCTTAGAGTTTATATTTGTTTCAAATTTGGTCCCTGATCCAGTTGAAATGACTCTTTTGCCCTTGATGATATTTTTTAATCTATTTAAACTATTGTTTTAATTATTATATGGAATAAATAATTAAACAAACACAATCTACCTCTTCCTTTTATCTATCCCTAACCCCCGTATTCCCTGCACCTCCCCATAGACTCGTTGACACTTTCTTTTCTCACTGGAAAAACCGTCATCACCTCCTGCTGCTTCTAACATCCAAAGCCACCCCATCACATCCATTCTCCATTTATCCAAAGCCTGCAAAAACCTCGCTAGCAAGAAATCCTACTACTACATCGCTCACCTTGCAAGATTCCCAATCATTGATTTGCAACTCTACAATTTGAACATCCATGGATGTGTACAATCGGTCAAGAAATCACCCTTTAAAATTTCAGAAATGTAATCCTATCTGTTCGATCCAATTACCAAATTGATTGTTATTTGCTCACAGAGATGAAAAGGTTAGGGTTTTCCAAAGATCGAGAAAGGTAGATCTCCGACTGCAAATATATGAAACTAGAAGGGAAAGGGTTCAGTTTGGGTTTCTGGTAAATTACCACCTACATGTGTTTAATTGTGACATAGTGGAGGAACGATTGCTTGATCTGTCTTCTTACGGTGGTGTATTGGTGTTCTTCTAGGTGAAGAGAGAGGGGGAAGAGAAGGGTGTGATATTGTGAAAGGTTTGAATGGTGTCATAAATGCATCAGAGTGGAAGTTTGGCATATCATCTACTTCCGAGTTGTAATCAATGAAGAGGAAGGTACATGTGTTTCTTAAAAGGGAGAGGGAAGGAGGGTGGGTGGAGGTGACGACAGAGGATACCGAAGATTATATTAGCAAAAGATACTTGTTACAATCGATGAAGTGATGGTGACGGGAGGAGGGTGCTAGGTTGAAGATCGGTAGAACTTAGAAGAGGGATGTCTGATAAATCAAACAAAAAGAAAGCATTAACGGTGGGGTTGGGGCCCACGTATACTTTTTATTTAAATATTTTTCTAAAAGTATCATAATAAACAATTAAAAAAGGGCATAAATGTCATTTCATGTCTTGTAGGGACCAACCCTGAAACAAAAGCAAACCACGGGGACGATCCGAGTTAAAAATTCTTTATAGGGACCAAGCGTTCAGACGACCTTAAACCACAGGGACCCTTTGTGTAATTTACACTTTATCAAAATATCATCAAATCAGAGTAAATCACAGAATGCGGAAACATGTGGTATGTGCTCTAAAATCATCCTGAGTTCTTCCATATGAAAGCCGAAGTACCTGAAAATAAAACAAAACTGTAAGCACAAAGCTTAGTGAGTTCCCCAAGATACCACATACCATACATAACTTATCACATAACGGGCCCGCCCACTAAGATAAGGACCCCTCATACACTCGCATAATGGGTCACGCCCACTGAGATATGGGCCCCGCCCACACTCGTATAACGACCCCCGCTCACTAAACATATAACCATATAATCTATAACATTCAAGCACATGTGGACATCACAAAGATAGTAGCATACTACACAATCATCGGGCCCCGCTGACATACAAATCATATATGCATAACCTGATACTAATATACATAATAACCATCGGTCCCCGCCAAGTAAGCATACAAACGTATACACATGTAATATTCACATAGACATCTCGCACTCTACATAGAAAACCATGGGTTGACATTGCTGCCTTTGACTCGCTAAACATAGCGAGGAAACTCACCTCGCACTACTGAATCCCACAGATAAATCTTTGGCTGCTGGCTTACCGATCCCCGAACTATCAAAAATCAAAACAACACCCAATCAACATTTGGGTACCAATCCATATTCATAAATCCATTACTAGGGTAAATGACCAATTTACCCCTTACCTAGTTTGTACCAAGAATTAGGCCCAAACCATATAATCCACAGGGACCAAATACCAAAACCCCTTAAGACCCAATCCATGGCCTAGTTTTCAAATTGGGCCTAAACCCATTATAGGCCTTCTCAAGATAATTATCAGCCCAAAACCTGATATCCCAACAGGGCTCAAGACAACTAAGCCCAAAAGATTGTCCAAATAGAAGCCCAACATGCAAAACCCTCATAACTAAGTACATGGGGCGTACTCAATTGTACGCTAAGCATACTCGCTATTTGGCTTATACGATGTGTGTACAGATTTTTACGCCCAACGTACTCATCCATTAAGCCAAATTTGACATTAAGCTCTTAATGCTTAAGTCCAAAAGTACAAACCACCTATCCAATTCCACACAAGTGACTAGAACCATAAAGTCACTGACTTGATGACTTTGCATGCAACAAAAGAACCAATCTTCAAGATAAAGCATTATACTTTCGCCAAATGGACACCATCACATGCATGGGGGATTCCAAACCCTAAAAGGGGCATCTTTATGCATCGAGAATCTCAGAAACACCAAGAGTGGAATTAAAGCACATAATCAAGATCTAAGCCAACAATGAACAAGATCAAATCTTTTTAACTCAACAAGATAGAATTGAAGCACATAATCAAGATCCACAAGCTTTTCCTTGATCTACAACCTTGCACGAAACTCCATCTTCTTGGAAATGACCCAAAAACACCAAAATACACATAATGAGCAAAACCACAACCATGGAGGCTAAGGGATGATTTATAGGGTTTTAGGGACTTAAAGGCTAGTAAAAAGGCCAGCCAAAAAGACTTAATGGGCTTATATAGGGTATAACATCCAAATTAGGGTTTTCACTTTACCCCTTGTATGCTCTGCGTATGAGGTCTCACACACTCGATCTAATCCTTGCAGTATGCTAAGCGTACACCACATTACACCCAGTGTAATGCTCTTTGCATCAGTATGTTGCACATACTCCCTAGGTACGCCCTGCGTACTACGGTTTCCCCTCAAACCCTTAAGAACTCCGAAGGCCATAACTTCTTCATTATAAATCCAATTCTGACGATCCTTATATCCACGAAAAGGTGACAAGAAGCCCTAAACTTCTATCAGCTCACCTTAGCCTAAGAACTTTCCGAACAACACCCAAAATTCATAAAGGAACAAGTTATTAAATTATGATTATACTCTTGGGCTCCGAAACACAAACGAACACTCATATCGCTTAGACTATAACACCCATATCCAAAAGGGCTAAATATTTTCTTCTCCAAGGCCCTAAGTCTTATGATAACTGACGATCGGGCCACAACCCCAACTTATGAAGTGATTTGATATATATATATATATATATATATATATATATATATATATATATATATATATACTCAATGATGTTTTTATGCACATCTTACCCATTGAATTTGTTTATGGTGTTCAAAATATACTATTATGACATGTTATTGTAGGTTTAGCTAGTTTTCAACGACTTTGGTATTTCTGACATCTGTAGTCATCTTCTTTGGACAAACATGAATTTGTGGCGATGTTTATCTTTTTCTCTTTTGGGAGTTGTTCTTGAACATGCATGAACTTGCTTTCTTGAACCTTATTTCCATATCTATTTTTTGGGATCTGTTCTTGAACCTAGATATGAACATAATCTATTCTTGAACCCAAATCCGAACATGATGTTTATGAAACTCGTTCGATCCTGCAAACTAAATATAAACCATGAGTTTGTTAAATGTGACGTGAAAATTGTTTTATGGACCTACCCGAACTTATTATGGTTATGGTTGATGGGTTTTAGGCATAAGAACAATCCTATGTGCTCGTACAAACCCTAATGCTTGGATCTAGGTTTCTCTATTGTACATGCTTTGAATCCAAGACTAATAAACTTAGATCTAACATATTATAAACTGAATTAGGGTTTAGAGAATTACCTTTGATTGTTATATAGCAATAACAATCAATTCCTTGCTTGGATTGGCTTCAAAAGCTTAGTGCCTCAAGTGTTGCACCTCTAATAGAGTCACAAACACCATATACAACTTGGATGAAGAGGAGAAGAAAGGAGGCTGCCCAAAAACGACTAGAAACCCTATAGAATCAATTGTGTACGTTTTTGGGGCCTAAGGGGTCCTTTATATACTTGTGTGGGCTGCTAGGGTTTCAGTCAAAACCCTAATGGACAGCTTAAACTCTAAGCAGCCCATGGAACCTTCTGGACAAGGCTATGGATGAAAATATGATGGGCTTCCATCATAATTTCGTTCACCCCTTATTCCTTTAGCATTCCTTAGCCCAATAACTCAATTATCCAATAATTGCAGTCCAGTCCCCTATATTTAATTAATCTCTTTTAGCCACAAAATTAATTATCAATTAATTCTTGACTAATATTAATTAAACAATATGATTTATCCTTTAATATATTATTCTCATAATATATTAATAAATCATATTTAAACCTTTCTCTCCTTAATTCATCCTACATATTGCTATGGTGAAGGCAACCCAAAAGGACCATGCTCATAATCGGGTCAAGTACATACCAAAGTAGTTATGGACTTAGACACTAATCCAACAGTCTCCCACTTGGATAAGTCTAATAACTATTTTCCGTATGACTTCAGAACCTGATCAGCAATCGTAGCTTTCAAAAGCCGCTGTCAACTCTGATCTTATCAGATAGCGTGTCCTCTAGATAAGGGATTATATATTCCTCCATTCTCAAGATATCGTATAGACAAAAGACATGAATTTCAATCATTCTCTCTATACTGTTTCCCGACTTCCGATTTATGATGACCGATAACAGACTACAATTGAACACATCAACTTAGTCTCGGCTTGGCCAAGCGCTTAGGTGTCATCACTAAATCATCGAGAGGCCCATAGATATCGCTTTTATCCCACTTTGGGTAAAAGGAATGGATAAACTTTGATTCAAATGCTCGCTTGCATTTACTGATCGAATCACACACAACAATAAGTTTTATAACACCAAGTTACTGGTGCGTTTACTTATTATCAATGTGTAACTGACCAACAAATAACAACTCACACGTCTCGGCTTCAAGAATATACAATAGTATCGTCTCACTAATCACTCATAATAAAACCATGAAGTGATCCAAGTGAGCGTGGGTTTAATCCAATACTCTAATCTTATCAAAGCACTCATGAACTCTGCAGCAAACTTGTGCCATGTCTAAACACTTCAGACAATCTACAGACAGATTCATGACAATCTTTATTCATACCTAATCCCAACGTATGACCGACTGTGGATGTTTGAATAACCTAGTTATTCGGGAAGTCAAAACATGCAAACTGAAACATAACAACAATACTTAATCCTATATGGCCCCAAACTTGTGAGAGTAAATAAAACCCTTCTATTTATCCACCATATTGATTACTCATTATTTATCATTTATTGTTTCGGATAATCAACTTATTACTTGAATTACAACAACAATTGTCCCATGCTCTAAACATGCACACTTTGTTTCCTATGGTCCATGCTTTGTGAAATAGATCACCTGAAAACTTTTCTAATGATGCTCATTTCACAATTCCTTAATCCTAATTATTAGTGTAAGAACACAAGGTTCTTGCCACTACTAGAATATGCTAGATTCTAACATTTTACGCAACGATCCTTTCGTAAAGTCATAGCACAAAAGTCACTAAGACTTGGCTAATGAAATCACAAAGTACTTTCTTAGAAATTGTTACAAGACAATTCCATAGATATGAAGTCTCATATTCAAAGTACATTCCTTTGAACATCCTTCTTGCACAAAGTTTTTAATCTAGACATAGATTCTCAATATCCAACTCCCAATATGAAAACATTTCCACATTTTCCATATGTCAACTCATTCTTAATAGAATCTTATCTATTCATAATAATGTCGATACGGTCCATCCAATACCATACTCCCAACTACTCACAAGCAACCAATCCTCAGCGAACTTTGGATTGTCCTTTGATAGTTGTTTAATTATTTTGGTCAAAACCAATTCTAGTCCTTTTTCCCTCTTAATGCACTAGACATTTGGAAAATTTTAGAATGGTAAAATACTATAGCATTTGCAATCGATCCTATACCCGAAGCGTATGGGACACGATGCATAATGTCTTACATAAAGATATGATACTTTACCAATCTTTTGCCATAATATTTTATGTGTCATGTTCTCACAATTCGAACTATGAAGAGGGATGCCGTAATCATAATCGAATTTTAAGAACACACAATGTATCCTTTGACTGAAAATATTAAAATTTCTTAATCTAAGCTTTAGATTTTGAAACAGAGTATAATATTCTCTCCCTTAATTATAGCAAAACAACTTTTCAACCCATGCAACTTTGCAAATGGAATCTTTGTTTTTCTATAATTAATATTGCTAACTTGCAATACTCGCCATAATAATCATACAAGCATAACACTTATGCTCCCTCTATCATGATGATTATCATATAAGCATAACATTTATGCTCCCACTAGCTTTGACATGTATTCAGAAAACAAATGAACTTCCAGAAAACAATACCTATTGAATTTCTGAAATTCACATTTCTAATACCAAATGCTTCGATAAGCCTTTATCTAATCTTCTTAAACTTATACACCTTTGCCTTAGATAGCTCATATGTGTGTTTAAACAATTCAGAACTTATGTTACTAAGTTCCAAATGTTCAAACTAATTGCCAAATCTCACAATTCGAACTATGGAAAGGGATGCCGTAACCATAATCGAATTTGAGAATACAATTTTCACATAGCTATCTTCTTAAAATCTCTCTTACTGAAAGCATTTCCTCACAGTCATTTTCATGAAGAAGGGAATCTTATGACACTTAGATTCTATGGTATATGAGTTCATATCCATGTGAATTTGCCAAAACCAAGGTTTGCAACAAATCCAAACTCATATGGACTGAACTTTCTTAATCTTGATTTCTTGCCTTATGGTAACACGAGTGCCCACCATGTCTTCCAAGTAGATTAGTAAATTGTCCTTACATATCAATGTACTTTTCATTGACTAAGGCTCTAGTATGCAAAATGAGAACTCATAGAACTCACATACACAATTAATTCAATTGGAATGGCACAGAAAACAAAATAATGTCAACACGATAGGTTGTAAACCTCAAGTCGTGTGCTAGTGATGATGGGGTTTATTCTTGATTTGTTCTTGAAACCTTTCAAGACCATTAAGACTCCCACTGACTCTTTGACATATAAGATTCTCTTGTCAAGAAACATTTCTTGACAAACCAAATATTCAAGAGTTAGTGTTGTTTTTATCAAGACAAAACACTTCACACAATTGGTCCTAGTTGGTCTTTGTCTTATCCAAGACAGCACAACTTACCAATTTCAAATGTGCAAGAATAAGAAAACTTTTCCAAATTCCACATTTGATGAGTGTTATAAACCTACTTAAGACTTTTCACTCAATGTCACAATCTTGACTCTAAGACTTGATATTGGAACGAAGTATGATTGACTTATTGATTTAACCATTTCTACAATACTTGATACCTCTTCTTAGACATGCAATTGCACTAAGACTCACTTAGAGGATCTATTGAGACACGGTTCTTAATCTTTAAGACTTATCATAAAACACAATAAAAGGTATTCTCCCTTCTTCTTAGAATAGAGAAACTTTTATCTTTCTGCCTACTTGATTCTTCTTTATTCGTTCTACTATTCATTGAAACTTTTTCAATCAACTCAGAATTATACTTAATCTTATAAGTATAATCATATTTACTAAGCTTTAGTAAATCATGAAGAATATCTTTGTCACTCTTGTGGTGGACTTGATCAACACACAACCTTGTGTACTTGATCTCCTTGTCCTTCAATTGACACTTTGCCAAAGAATTAGTTTGAGTTTCCCAAATGTGAAGGTTTTTCATTCATCATACAATACACATTGCATGATTCCAAGTTTCTGTCCAATTGAAACTTGGGCGATGAGAAACTCTCCTTACTTGGTAAACTCTTGACACTTCCACAAATAATACAATTAAGAATCAAATCCATTGTTGATAATAATAGAAACATTCAAACATCAATTTTTCATACATGCCATCGCAAGGATAAATAAATAAGATAAAATCAAAATTCATTTTATTGCGGAAATTTTTTTTTTGTCCTTACAATGTAATTCAAATGAAAAAACTATGTTATTACATATTTCTTAACAATCTATTCTAACTCCAAGTAGTAGCTCAAGAATCCATTCTTCAAGTAATGCGATCAAAATCCATTTCTTCATGATTAGATTCAGCTCACTTCTTTTCTCAAGCTTCCTCTCTTTTCTTCGATCCTACAAAACATCAAAATGTAATCTTATCACATCATGTATTAAGAATCTAGAATAGGAACTCAAAAGAGTTAGATAATGGATTTTACCTGAAGTTGAGCCATACGTCTTGACTCTCCCATCTCTTAGATCTCTCAGGTAGTTAGGGCAGCTTCGTCTCCAATGCCCTTTCTCTTGGCAATAAAAGCAAATGGACTTCTTTGGCACAACACATCGGACAATCACAGACTTAGTTCTTTCTGGACTTCCAATGTTGCCAGTGTCCATTGAAGTTTGGGAGTTTGATTCACTAGACAAATTTGCTTGACCAGCACGCCAAACCATTGCTGATTCAGCAGCTATAAGCAAATAGGTGAGATCAATTAGGGTCACGTCGTGGTCCATCATATAGTACTCTCTAACGAACTCACTATATGATCCAGGAAGTGACTGAAGAACCCAGTCAACAGTCAACTCACTTGAAATCTCGACACCCAACATGTTTAACCTATCAATGTGTGACTTCATCTCTAAGACGTGTGCACACACAGGTTTCCCATCTTCGTGTTTACTCGCCAAAAGGGATTGAGTGAGCTTGAAATTTTCAAGCCTTTGAACTTGTGGGTCAGGGAGAATAATTGGAGGAGGTGGAGGAAGTGAAGCGTGACTCTCATTTCCTTGATCGTATCTCGGAACGTCATCTTCATTTGGAAAGCTTGTTCCAAAGTATTTGGGAAGACTATTGTAAGATTCAGACATCTACAAAACGGGAGAAAATTCAAGTTATGTTGATTAGAATTCTTGATGTAACACCCAAATGAAACATCAAGCTAGGATCCAACACAATACTCTATAACCTAGAAGAGGGATGCCGTAATCTAGTTGCAGAATATTTGAAGGTAGGTAAATGACGATTTACCAATTTCCACCATGAAAAACGAAAAGGAAGTTTAAGTTTTAAATGAATTGAAACTCCTAGATCTTTTGAGATTCATTGAACTTTTCAATGGCATGTTTAATCTCGATTATGCCCTACTATTTGTGACTGGGATGCCGAGGATCACAAACACGGTGTGAATAACCGTACGAATCACGTGGTGCGCCCAATGCTAATATCACCTAATCAATGTGCCGGTTAGCCACACACGCACCATTGATCTATGATAAGCATCGAGCCACCCTTCGCCACCAATGTCATCCCCAAATTAGTGGGCCGGTTAACCACATACGCTCCACTAACGTTTGACAAGGGTACGAAGTGTAATTCCATGGGTTAGCATACAATTTCACATTTTTCCTAAAGTAACTATGATTTGGGAATTTGTAAAAGCATTTAGTTACTTTGTACTTCATTATACTTATAATGGAAGGTTTCTGTCCTATCCTACCCGTTCGGCTAACGACCCTCCACTAGTCAAGAGTGCGGTGGGTAAGAGTGGATACCCATTCAATCGCCATTTTATAGGCAATTTCCTTAAACACCCCTTATAGACCAGCTTCGTGAATAGGGCCTACTAACGGTAAGACTGACTGTTTACTCATACATATATATAATATTAGACTTTTAATGTTATATATAATATAGGGTGTATTTTACACTTTTAAAATACTAGGTGGTTTAACTTAGTAAATTATACTTTTAATTTAATTAAATGTAAACCAAAAACTTTATGGGTTTATTAAATCACTTTTAATTATACACTTTAATTAATTAACAAAACCATAAGGGTATGATTTGAATTTTTCAAATTACTAGGGTTTTAGAATTTAACATTTCAAAATTAAACTTTTAATCAACTTTTAGATTCCAAAACTTGAGGGCAAGTTTTGAAACATTTCAAAACGTTAGGGATCAAACAACAAATAATTCAAATTAAACAATTAATTTCATAATTATCTATATTTGACCTAATCTTATTTTAGTCACTAGATAATTACCAAATAACTTTAAATAATCCATATTTATCACATAAACAACCAATATTTAAAAGATTTGAAATTATCTATTGTTTTGGCAAGGATAATCACTAATTTAAGATAAAAATCGGATTTTAACTTCAAAAAACGAATTAGGTATCAAATCCAAGTCAAAACAGCAGCAAAAACCCGGAATTCCCTCTGTCTGACCCTTGGACTCGCCGAGTCAGGGACTGGACTCGCCGAGCCAGGGACAGACTCGCCGAGTCAGGTCGGGCAGAGGCTAAAAATCGATTTTTCAGCAAATAAAGCAGTTAAGCATCACATACAACTGAAACCAATCAAGGCTCTGATACCACTGATGGGTTTTAGGCATAAGAACAATCCTATGTGCTCATACAAACCCTAATGCTTGGATCTAGGTTTCTCTATTGTACATGCTTTGAATCCAAGACTAATAAACTTAGATCTAACATATTATAAACTGAATTAGGGTTTAGAGAATTACCTTTGATTGTTATATAGCAATAACAATCAATTCCTTGCTTGGATTGGCTTCAAAATCTTAGTGCCTCAAGTGTTGCACCTCTAATGGAGTCACAAACACCATATACAACTTGGATGAAGAGGAGAAGAAAGGAGGCTGCCCAAAAACGACTAGAAACCCTAGAGAATCAATTGTGTACGTTTTTGGGGCCTAAGGGGTCCTTTATATACTTGTGTGGGCTGCTAGGGTTTCAGTCAAAACCCTAATGGACAGCTTAAACTCTAAGCAGCCCATGGAACCTTCTGGACAAGGCTATGGACGAAAATATGATGGGCTTCCATCATAATTCCGTTCACCCCTTATTCCTTTAGCATTCCTTAGCCCAATAGCTCAATTATCCAATAATTGCAGTCCAGTCCCCTATATTTAATTAATCTCTTTTAGCCACAAAATTAATTATCAATTAATTCTTGACTAATATTAATTAAACAATATGATTTCTCCTTTAATATATTATTCTTATAATATATTAATAAATCATATTTAAACCTTTCTCTCCTTAATTCATCCTACATATTGCTATGGTGAAGGCAACCCAAAAGGACCATGCTCATAATCGGGTCAAGTACATACCAAAATAGTTATGAACTTAGACACTAATCCAACAATGGTCACATTTGATATTTTGCCTATATAATACGATTGATATCTAGGATTTCATTAAACTATTGTTTTCAAACTCGTAAATAAAAATGCTTTATCATGTTGTCTGGATGCATGTCATATTAATCGAATCATGTTAAACATTGTGTCTTTGTGTGTATGTTTTATTCTCTTTAAAACGTAACAAATTCCAAGAGCATAAATTTTAAATCGATTTCTAGAAACGTGGTAATCAAAACACATAGAGAAAGAGATAAAACATAGAAGTCGAACCTGATGCGTGTATTTTTTTTTCTTGAGTTTTCATTTCTAGAAGTCATAAACACATAAAGAGAAGAGAGAAGAGTCAACAGTGAAAAGTGAATGTGTTTTTTTGTCAGAAAAATGGTTGGAGAAGATAATCAAAGATGTCATTAATGGTTGCAAGGTTATCAGAGATGTTGCCATCGGTGAAAAAATATATACCATAATGGTATATTTTGAACAAGATAACCATATTCAATGATACGTGTAAAAAATTAAAATATTTTTTTATAAAGAAACTAACTTTAGTTATTTTTACTACTTTTTAAAATTTTAAAAAATATGTTGGTCTCTATTTATTTTATATAAAATACGGTAATGTTAGATCTGTAAAATATACATAGAATCTAAAATTGTTTTTTCAAAATAAACTCTTATGGAGAGAGAGATAGGAGACATATAAGAGATACACTAACAAGAGCATTGACGAAAACACTATGTTAATAGGCTAAGAGTGCTCTCTTATTGATTCGATAAAGAAATGATTTATTAACCTAAGAGTAATAAATAAACAAACATAGTACTTATACTATTGACAAATGATGTAGTGATTTCAATAACAATTTATCATACAAAATTACAAATATGTATAGTTCACAGTTGGGACAGCAAGTTCTTCATCATTAGACGTGGTTTACACTTGGCTAAAAGGGGTTCAGCCTTAGGCATGGAAAGCCCAAGACCTTCAGTCATATCAACCATCTTTTCACTCATTCTTTCCCACTCAAAACACTGAATCAATAACCCTAAAGTCAACCCCATTACCCGCATCGCCAACCCTTCCCCAGGACAACTCCTCCTTCCCGACCCAAATGGCATCAACTTAAACCCGTCTCTTGTCCCTTCCAACCCTTCAAATCTTTCCGGGTTGAATCTTTCCGGGTCGACCCATATACTCGGGTCATGATGTATAGCCCATTGATTGACCAGAAGCATTGTGCCACGTGGGATTTTATAACCCCCAACAATACAATCTTCCGATGACTCGTGAGGGACGAGTAACGGGCCCGCGGGTTTTAACCGTTGGGTTTCATTTATGATGCAATGGAGGTACGGGAGGTTGATTACGTCTGATTCATCAATAAGTCTGGCTGTACCAATCACTGTATCGATCTCGTTTTGTGCTTTTTTTATAACTTGCGGATGGTTTAATAGAAGTGACATAGCCCATTCCATTGTTCCTGCTGACGTGTCTGTGCCAGCTGTTAATAGTGCCTAATCACCAAAACCAAATAATTCAGTTTCAATAAAAAACAAAAAGATCAATTATCTAATTTATTCAACTTTTGTTATTAAATTGTGTTTTATTTAATAATCTTCTCAAAGATTATGTGAAACAAACTCCCCTATAGTTTTTCTTTTAATAATTATGAATAATATGAAGAATATTTTCTGATGGAATCAAATCTTGGGTTCTATTTTAATCAACCAAAATATTATTCTATTCAGAGGTCTCCTGCTACAAATGAAATGAATACTTTTGAGTAGTTGTCTAGGAAGGTGTCAAAAGAGGTTCCTCAATGTAGACAAGAAAGATTCATTTCTATGTTCAACACAAGGCACATTCATCAGTCATCATCATCTGATTCTATAATATGGAACTTAAATTAGGATATAGACAAGTATTCAAGTAATGCAAAAACAGAAGGAGGATCTTACCAGAACGAAACTTCTGATCATTTCATCGGTGTAGTATTGGGGATCGGATTCTTGTAGAGATAATAGAACTTCAATCATCGTCTTCTTCTTGTTTTCTCCTTTGGGTTTTCTAAGTTGTTCGATCAAGCCTTGAAAGAACACATCCCTCTGTTCCTTCAAAGCAATTAATTTCTTCTGCAATCCTTTCACTCCGAACCAACTCAAAAATGGTAAGTAATCGCCAACATTGGCAGCGCCGGAGAGCAAAAAAGTCTCTTTCAATATCGCCCTGAACCGTTTCCCTTCTTCCTCCACCTCCGACAAATCGCCGCCGAAATACCTCTTCCCGGAGATCATCCTCATCATAACATTCAACGTCAGCTCATAGAAAACCGACTTCAGATCCACCGCGGACGATTGAGAAAGCAGTTTACGAATTAGGTACCTGCCTTCGTCTACGCGTACGTCGTGGAACTCGTTGAGACGATGAATAGATAGGATCTCGATTGCAGCGATGCGGCGGAGGTTGCGCCAGTTATCGCCGTAGGGCGCCCACACGAAACTGGTGTAGTCGTTGCCGATGATCTTGCCGAATAGCATGTGAGGGCGGTTGGCGAAGACGATGTCGTTCTTGGTGAAGCATTCTTCGGCGGCGGATGGAGAGGAGACCAAGAGGACACGGCGGGATCCGAAGCGGAGGAAAAGGATGGGGCCGTACTTGGCGGAGAGTTTGGCAAAGGTTCTGTACAGTGGTGGTTTCAAAAGATAGAGGTGGCCGATTATGGGGAGGGTTGGGAAGACGGTTGGTGGGAGATCGGAGAATTTGCGACGGAAGGTGGATGTGAAAAGGTAGGAAGCCACCAGCAGTAGCAAGGAAATGTATAGATAAGGAACCTCCATCGTTGGAGATGTTGTTAATGGCGGACTTTTGTTTTTGTTTTATAAGCGCTTCGAATGTGAAAGGAAGAAGAGAGCGTTGACTTCAGTAGACTATGAGTTGTAGTATCATACCTATTTGAGAAACCGCAAAGATAAAAACCAAAGCAAGTCTTTTATTTATTTTTTTAACATTAGATTAAATGAAAAACATCATTATTAAGCATAAAAAAATATTTTACACATTAAAAAAATTACATTTTACTAATATACGTTTAAAATTAGCCTAAAATTAAACCCAGAAACCAAAGTTTACTATGGAATTATTTAGACTTAAACCAATTTAGACCCTAAAAAATTAGCCCAAGAAAAATATATCTCTATTTAAATTTGACTGAGCCCAAAATTTTTATTATGTGCCCAACTATCGTTCTTTCTTTCTAGTTTGGAGCCACATAATAAATTTGAAACACAAGTACCTTCTCTTCTTTGTCCGAAAATTTGTACTAGCCACCACTCAAAAGCCTCGTCTTTGTCCGTGAAGTGCACCACGCCACAAGACACCTATGCCCAGTTGGGAGAAGGGGGGGGGGGGGGGTTCATGTGTAGAAACACTATGCCATGTCGATGTTCACGCGTGAAAAAGCAACCATAACGTGTAGCCTAACAATATCTTTATACATATATGGAATTGGTAGTACTTGTGTTGTGTCTTCTTGCCATTTAAAAAAAAACCAAGAAAACGAATGGATCCTTCTCATTTTTTTTTCCAAAATCGGATAACAGATATTCGAACTCGATTTGATTGTGCAAATTTCGGAGTTACCAAAAAAATAAATGAATCCTTCCTTATTCATTTTTTCCCCAAAATTGGATACACGATATTCGAACCTGATTTACAACGATTAAACTCTACCTCTTTATTAACAAACTCATTTTATTGTGTATAAATAACAAACTTAAGGTTTAACTGTTTTGGTATGTTACTACAAGTTTAGCCGATCGTTTACATGCTTATGCTTTTGAACCAACTTTTAAAGTTTGTTACAAATCTAGAGTTTTTTTTTTTTTTTTAAACAAATCTGTGCCATTATGTTGAAGACTTTTTGCAGTTTTTTATAGACTTTTTATAACCTTTTTTTAATCTTAATTATAAACTTTTTTACAATTTATTTTACAATCTTAAAAAACACTTACAGTTTTTTTTACACTATAAAAAGAACTGAAAACTTCTTATACAACATTTTTAAATATTTTTAAATTTTTTATACCATTTTAAAACTTTTTACAACCAATTTTAACTGAGTGTTACTAACTTTTTAAAAACTATTTTACAATATTTTTTAAATTTTTTACAGGCTAGGACTGTTGAAAAAATATAATATTAAAATTTAAAATGTTTAATGTAAGTAAAAAAAGTTTTAAAAATGTAAGTTGTTTAAAAGAATTGAAACCTTTTTAAACTTAATCTTAAAAAAAATCAATTTTTTAAACACTTGAATTTACATTTCAAACTTTTTAAACCATTTTTTTTAACCTTCCGGGGTTGCAAAAACGTTTAGATATGATCTAAAAAGGTTTTAAAAAACTTGTATAAAAGTTTATGTATATTGTAGAAAAAGTTTAAATAAGTTGTATAAAATTTTATAAAGAATTATTAAAATAAATTATATATTTTTTTTAAGAAAATCCGTGCAAAAAAGTCTCTAAAATGTTGTAGAAAACTAAATTTGGAAAAATAGAATATTGTGACAGTTTAGTAAAAAAATAGAGTAAATTACACAAATGATCCTTATGGTTTAGTGTAATTTATACGTTTGGATCCTAACTTATTTTTTTAACTAAGAAGGTCCTTAATATTTGTTTTTGTTACGCGTTTGGTTCTTATTTTACCTAAAAAGACTATTTCGCCATTGATTTTTTCATTTATTTAATTAAACGCACTCACAGCCCCACCCCCTTACCTTATATTACCTACCTCACCATTTTTCCTATTTAAATAATAGTATTTTTAGGTAAGATAATAGAGCTGCAAACGAGCCGAGCAGAGTTCGAGCCTGACCAGGCTCGGGCTCGACTTATTTAAATATTTATAGGCTCGAGCTCGACATCGGTTCGTTTCGAGCCTTGTGGTACAAAGCTCGAGATCGGCTCATTAAGAATTGTACGGGTTCGGGCCCGGTTTGGGCTCGACTCGTATACGGTATACTCTAATTTCCTAAAGTGGTATTTATTAAATTATTATTTATTTTAATATATAAAAATAAAACTAATTTTTTTATTATATATATGTAGGCTCGTTTAAGCTCACGAGCCTAATCGAGCCAAGTAACATAAGCTCGAGCTCGAGCTCGTTTAACAAACAAGCGTAATATTAAGCTTGAGCTCGGTTCGGGCTCATTTAAGATCGATATCGGGTCGAGTTTTTAACGATTCGATCTCGAGTAGCTCACGAGTAGCTTGGCTAGTTTACACCCCTATATGATAGGGACCAAGTGCGTAACAAAAACAAATAGTATGAACCAAGCGTGTAACAAAAATAAATAGTAGGAATTTTCTGAATTAAAAAAATAAGTTAGAGACCAAACATGCAAATTATCCAAAACCATAAGGATCATTCGTGTAATTTACTCAAAAAGATAAGCCAAGGCCAAATTATAACAAAGGGTTTAACATGTCTAAAATTATAAATTTATAAATAATTTAACAATTTTGTAACATGTCAAAACATATAAAACATCAATTTATTATATTTTTATACAATAATTAGGTTTGCTGACAATTCAAATAAACTCAATTATAATTTAAGTAATTTATTTATAAAATCTATGATAACATTTTTTATTAAATATTGGAATGTGATTGATATAAAAAAAACTTTTGGATTTGATTAAAATCAAACCATGTTTTTTTTTTTGGTTTAAAAGCTTTTAAAAAATCGTCTCCAAATATACCCATAATCCGCTTATTTTAACTCATTTCAGATTTTCCTATCAACATTATGCAACATGAAGGCAACTAAAGGAATCATAAGTATATTCGTAATCCCGCTGGTTAGAAACTGGAGCTAACCGACGCATCATCACCAACTTCTTCCGAATAAACAATCCACTTTAATTACAGCTCCGACAACAGATTCTCCATATGTAGACGTGGTTTACACTTGGCGACCAATGGAACAGCTTTAGGCATCGTAAGCCCAGGAGCTTCACTCATATCCACCATTTCTTCACTAATCCTTTCCCAATCAAAACACTGAATCATCGACCCCAAAGTCATCCCAACAACACGAACAGCCAACCCTTCCCCCGGACAACTCCGCCTTCCAGACCCAAACGGCAGCAGCTTAAACCCATCTCTTGTCCCTTCCACACCTTCAAACCTTTCCGGGTTGTAAGTTTCAGGGTCGGCCCACACTTTCGGGTCGTGATGTATCGCCCATTGATTCACCAGCACCATCGTCCCTCCGGGGATGTTATACCCTCCGATCACACAATCTTCTGATGCCTCGTGCGGAAGTATTGGGCCTGGAGGTTTCAGTCGAAGGGTCTCGTTTATGATACAACGAAGGTAAGGTAGATTTGATATGTCTGATTCATCAACAAGACGATCTTTTCCGACCACTTGATCGATCTCGTTTTGTGCCTTTTTTAGAACTTCTGGGTGGTTTAGTAGAAGCGACATTGTCCATTCCATGGTTCCTGCTGAACTATCACTCCCAGCTGCTAATAAAACCTGATCACAGAAAGTATAATAATCAGATAAGAAATTGACATGAAAAAAATTGTTATCATCTGATTATGTCGATCTTACTAGCACAAAGCTTCGGATCAATGCGTCAGTGTAGTATTCGGGATCGGATTCTTGTAGTGATAACAAAACTTCGATCATTGTCTTCCTTTTGTTTCCGGCTTGATCACTCCCTTTTGATTTGCGAAGCTCATCGATAATTCCTTGAAAGAAAACATCCCTTTTCTCCTGCAACGCGATCAACCTCTTCTCTAGTCCCTTCACTCCCAACCAACTTAAAATTGGCAAGTAATCTCCGATGTGTGAAGCTCCGGCGAGTATAAAGGTTTCATGTAGCATTTCCCTGAATCGTATTCCTTCTTGCTCCAACACCGGATTATCGCCACCGAAGTATCTCTTCCCGGCGATCATCCTCATCATCACATTCAAAGTCAGCTCATAGAAAAAATTCTTCATTGTCACCGGAGAAGAACCGGACGCTAGCTTACAGATCAGCGACCTTGCTTCCTCGGCTCTTATGTCGTGGAATTCGTTCAGACGATGGATTGATAGGATCTCGATGGATGCTATGCGGCGGAGGTTGCGCCAGTTGTCGCCGTAGGGCGCCCAGGCTAAACTAGTGTAGTTGACACCGATGATCTTCCCGAATAGCATCCGAGGGCGGTTGGCGAGGATGACGTCATTCTTGGTGAAGCATTCTTCGACGAGGGAAGGGGAGGAGATGACTACGACAGGGCGGAAGCCCAATCGGAGGCGGACAATGGGGCCATATTTGTCGGAGATTTTTGCCAAGGTTCTGTACAGTGGTGGTTTCAGAAGGTAGAGGTGGCCGATTACGGGGAGGGACGGGAAGACAGTTGGCGGGAAGTTGGAGATTTTGCGACGGAAGAGGGATGTGAAGAGGTAGGAAGCTAGAAGCAGTAGAAAGGAGACACATAGATAAGGTACTTCCATTGTTGAAGATGGTGGTGTATGATTCAATGGCGGATGTTGGGGTTTTTCTAGAAACGTAAATGAATTTGGTATTGATGAGATGTTCGGCCGTTATCTCGTAGGCATTAGGTTGATAGGTTGATGCAAATTGAATTTGGTATTGATGAGATGGTAGCATTTATCTCGTGGCATTAGGTTGATGCAAATTGGATAACCCTAACAAGCTTTTCATTTTTGGTTTAAAAGTTCCTTCATGTAATTTTTTGGCTTTCTAAAAGTAAAAACTTTATATTTACCGATTAAAAAGGGACATGCGATTTATAATACCGGGGGCCTATAAATGATGTGACTTTTCTTTATTAAGAAAGAAATGAATTAATGTATAAATCTAAACTCACAACTTTACACATACCCTCAAGCCAAATGTTTCATATGTAGCACCTCTTTAATTCTCGTCATTCCAAGCAATAGAATCATACGAGACATAATACCTTGGATGTGACATGTTTAACTCGAAGGGCAGCGAGGTTTCTAATACATAAAAGAACCAATATTCTCTTCTGACTATCCCTTTAGGAACGATAAAGAGGAAACGATACAGTAAAACGGGAAAAAATAATATTAAATCGTATATTCGAATAAGATGTCAAAAATATTAATTGATTTTAAACCACAAAAACAAAGATAAATAAATAAAGCTAACAATGAATAATAATATGATATATATATATATATATATATATATATATATATATATATATATATATATTATTTAGATAATTAATTTAAAAAGTAAGAATAATTTTATAAGAAATATATACAAATGAGATTAAAATAAAAAACAAATAAATAATAATAATAATAATAATAATAATAATAATAATAAATTGCTTAAAGAAAATGAAAAAAGAAAAAGAAATTATAATTTAGTTTTTTTATATGAAAAAGTGATCTAAACTGCAATATTCATAAACCATAAGATACATTCTATCAATTTTTAAACTTAAGGACCAAAATTGTGAATCTAATCAAAACACATAGATTATTTTTGTAATTTACTCTTTTAAAAGATAAGCACAAAAATTACTAAATGATTTAAAAAAAATGATAGCCGCGCACACCATCACTCCTTAGCATAACGCTATGCTAGGTGACATTCAAAAAAAAATGTTGCATGCTAAGGCACATATCACCACTCCGTCTAGTCTTATAACTAAAATTTACAACCGCATAAGCAGAGAAATCAAATCAATAGAAGATTCCATTAACAGATAAATCAAATTGAATAAAACCATAAAGCAAAACTATCATCGAAAACCCACCATTATATAAACCTAGAAAAGAAAATTGAAATCACTCGTTACAATCGGGATTCCGTTAACGGTGCAAACAAATCAATTGAGGAATTGATTGAGAAGTCGCTAATTTTTCAAGTTCATTTTCAAAGTTTACAGTTATTAGTAAGCTACATATGTTCTCATAAAATTATTGAAAGATAATGGAGATGATTAAAAATTTGGAACAATTTGAGTTTCGTTTTTCTTTTCCATATTACAAGTGGAATCTAAAGAAGAGACAAAGCTTTTGAGAAAATACAAGGCTACTATGCTAACAGGAAAGGGCTATCAACTACATGAGGTGATAAAGACCCAAGTAGCATCAAAATGTTCAAAATCCAATAGTGGTCGGAAATCCAATGAGCAAGATCCATATTGTATCAATGTATCTTACACTCGTCACCAACTTATTATTCCGATGACAATTCGATATAATAACAGAAACCCAAACCTAGTTCGAGACCTAGGAGGGAAACATAATGAAATAAGATAATAACAAGAATTGTGTTAAGGTGGGTGGTGTTGGTGTGGCCTTTCTATTTAATCTTTAGATAAATCAACAAAAAGAATTACATAAAGGTAAAAAAAATATCCATCAAAGGACTCAAATAAAATGACACCATAAATACCATTAAGTTATGATACATATCTAATTAGACTTGCAAGATGAACAATATATTTTCTTTCTTTTTGATTTCGCCGCATGAGTTTAGACCTTTTTCATTTGTACCACATGAGTTAACAACATTCACATATTTGGTCCTTTTTTGTGTTGGGTCATAATATTTTTCTATATTTACAGGTTTGATCGCTATATTTTATAAATTTATATGACTATAAAATTTTAGATAGATTTGGTCCTTAACTTTTGTAGACAATTTGAACATTGGACAAAATCACAATGATATTGTTGGGGACTTGGGGGAGGGGGGTGGATGTTAAATATTTACCCATATTTATGTATTATTAGTTTGTGTATAGGCTTGTATAGCCCAACCTTATCGTAAAAGGCCCGTGGCTTTGTAATTATTGAATATTAATTCATGTACACTCGATATTTCAAATCAAGAAAGATAATTTCTATAACATAATTCAGGTTAACAACACTCGATCAACTCCAAGATGTAGTTTTTTAAATAAGCTTCTACACCACATCTTCGACTAATTTGTCAATATCATTGGGCATAACTTCTAATTCGTACTTTTTTCTTGTATGTTTCTCTTCAAACTCCTTTACATATGAACAGGTTTTTTTAGCAACTTCTGGATTGGTGTTCGTCTTCTCTATCAGCCTTTAGTAATTATAAGTCATCCTTTTCTAATCATAGCTAGAGAAGTATCTGTTGGACCTTTTTTATCTTCCGAAAGGTTTGTAATTTTCTGTTTGTTCTTCAATATTATTCAAAATAAAAAGAAATCACATAATCTACAATAAAGAGAAAAAATAACAAATATGAAACAAAAACAAAATTCTTACAATTTCTTTGTAGTATCTGTCGATATATCTATTTGCCGGTATCCTTTTCCAAGTGCACACAACATTTCGACTAAAATACGTGGTTTCTTTTTGTCACCATTCAAACTAAATTAACTGGATATTTTAATCGGTAGTTTTAACTTTTAATGACTTTTATTATATCATATTTTAATAGTCTATTAAGCATATTATATCATATTACACAGATTGTTAATATATATATATATATATATATATATATATATATATATATATATATATATATATATATATATATATATATATATATATATATATATATATATATATATATATATATATATATATATATATATATATATATATATATATATATATATATATATATTTGTTATAATGAATTATCATTGAAGCAAATTATACCATATTTTTAAAAACTACTAAAAAAATATTTATGCATAGATTTTGGGGAATCGACATCTCGTTGTATATGACTTTTATTTATTGTTTATTGGTTTCGACGAACGTGGTAAACAACCTCACATAATAATTGTTCAATTACAATTTACAAACAATTAATGATTTCATAATTTGTATATAAAATGAAGGGATGAAGGCATGTAGCATGGGGTTAATTATGGGGACGGGATCTAAACCTACCTTCTGAACGATAAGAGTTGGATAGTGATCATTGGACGTGAGATTTGGATAGTGCGGGTTTTGGATTTTAATAATATCCTTATCCGGGTTTGGGTACTTTGGGTATAGGTTTATCGGGTCCGGGTAAACCGGGTAAAAACAATCGGAACCGGGTAAACCGAAAATCATGTTTTTGTACTTAAATTATGTTTTTTGTACTTGTATTCTTTTGGTAACATCATGAAATTAAAGATTAGTTCCATAAAAACAAGAACATTTAGGAATTATGGTGAATTATTAGTTCAACCGAAACTATCGTATCCGCTTTATTATAAGTCCGTTCGGTTTTTTTATTTTTATTTTTATTTTTTATTTTTTTAATTGTAGTAGAGTGTTTGGCCTTAGTTGTAGACTCCAGAAACATCTTATTTGCATATGTATCGAGTGAATTATGATCCTCTAAACATAAAATATCAAATTTGTTTTGTTGTTGTTATTGTGTTGTTAAAATTTTACTCGATTTTAAACTGTTATATCGACTTCGTTATAAGTTTATTCGGTCTGGTATTTATTTTAATTGTAGATCACTGTTTAGCCTTAGTTGTAGACTTAAGAAACACCGCATATGTATTGAGTGATTTATGACCCTCTAAATATGAGATATCAAATCTGTTTTTTTACCGCATTGTGCTGAATTTTTAGTTATTTTGAAACCGTCATAGCCGCTTCTTATAAGTCCGTTCGGACTGATTATTGGTCTTAGTTTTAGACTCCAAAAACACATTATTTGCATATGTAGTAGTGAGTGATTTACATGTCTCTAAACATAAGATGTCAAAACACTAAGAGTACGTTTGGTTGTGAAAAATTGTTTTTATTTCCTAAGAAAATATTTTTAGAAAATAGAGTTGAATTTTTATTTTCAGTTTTTAATGAAAACGTGTTTGATTGGAAACGGTGGAGTTTTCATTTTTCATCTTAGAAATTTGGAAAACTTTGAAAAACTGTAAAATTCACTTTTACAACTTATATACAATTTGGAAAACTGAAAATCTTAATTTTCTTAGAAAACTTTGGAAAACTAAGGGTGCGTTTGGTTGTGGAAAATTGTTTTCATTCTAAGAAAATGTTTTTAGAAAATAAAGTTGAGTTTTTATTTTCAATTTTCAATGAAAAATTTTAAAAACGCGTTTTGTTGAAACCGGGGAAGTTTTCAATTTTCATATTAGAAATTTGGAAAACTGTAAAAATTACTTTTCTAATTTACATACAATTTGAAAAATTGAAAATTTTGGAAAACTCATGGTGCGTTTGGTTGTAGAAAATTTTCCAATTTTCTAGGAAAATTTTCCAAGAAAAACGGAAATTCTGAAAACGCGTTTGGTTCGTTTAGTTTTCCAAAGTTTTCTAAGAAAATGAAAATTTCCAGTTTTCCAAATTGTATGTAAATTAGAAAAGTTATTTTTACAGTTTTCCAAAATTTTCCAAATTTCTAAGATGGAAAATGAAAACTCCACCCCTTCCAACCAAACGTGTTTTCATTGAAAATTAAAAATGAAAAGTCAACCCTATTTTCTGAAAACATTTTCATAAAAAATGAAAACAGTTTTCCACAACCAAACGCACCCTCAATGACCCAAAGGTGTTTTCAAAATTTCCGTTTTTCGTGGACAATTTTCCTAGAAAATTGAAAATTTTTCTACAACCAAACGCACCCTAAATAAATCAAACGCGTATTCAAAATTTCAGTTTTTCTTGGAAAATTTTCCACAACCAAACACACCCTAAGTATCAAACAAATTTAGTATTTCTGAGTTTTCTGGTTTTAAACCCACTTTATCTAGTCCTGTACCGGAACCGAAACCGGAAACGGTTCCTATATACCGGTTCGTTTTCCAGTTCTACTAAGTATAGTTAATTGGTTTTCGGATTTTCCAGGTCTGGATCAACCCGAGCTACGTTTGGACCCACTTTCATCCACATGTGAGATTAAGGTGCACATGGGAAGGTCTTCCAAACGAGGATAGGTCTTTCGGCTGAAGGACAAAACAAAAATCTAGTCAACGAGGAAAGATCGAGGGAGTGGAAGCATACTTTTAAAAAAAATTTACTATCAAATACTAGATGCGTAATCACATCGCCAAAAACACTTATAATCAGATTTCTAAAGCATCAATAAATTAACAAGAAAACGATTGTTATATTATTTAGGATCAAAAGTTAAAATTAAAAAAAATAAAAAATAAAAAAAAATAAAAAAAAAACCACACCAAAAAACTGCTTCCATTGATCGGCAACATAAATGACCATTAAATATTTTAATACTAACGGAAAGGAGGTAAAAGGCGGGTATATGTATTATCCTTTTAAATTTATTGACAAAATTAGGGGGTGATTGAAAAAAAAAAAAAAAAAAAAAAAAATTATTGTTAATTTAGGTTATCTCCTCTCCCTATACTAATAAACTAGGTGTGAGATCCATGTATTACATGAGTTTAATTAAAAAAACAAATATAAAATTTTAATAATTTGAAAAGTATGAATTTATAAGAAAAATGAGAAAATTTTGAATTATTAAAATTAATGAGATTTTAATGTATTGAATACATTACTTATATAAACTTTTTATAATAAATACTTTACATATATATAACCTTACACATTAAATGTAAAATTTTAATTTAATAAAATGACAAGTGAAAAATAGAAAATTTTAAAAATCTAGAAAATTCAATGTGTCCAAATGAATAAGAAAAGAACAAATGGCAAAAAAACCTTCATTTATTAAGGAAGAATAATAGTCCTTTTGTCATGTGTCACAATGTTAGACATAGTAATAAATATGATAACACTTATCAATCTATTGACACTTGTAATTAATATCATGATACTTATCAATATATTAATTCTCAATTTCAAATTTCAAATTTTAAAATTTAAATCGCATTTTAATTAAATTAAATTAATAATATTAGAATAAAAATAAAATAAAATTTATACAAATTATAATAAAATAAAATTTATACAAATTATAAGATGATATATTTTACGTATTTATTTGAATCAACGATTATAATTTTATATATAACTAAAAAAATATCTTTTAATTAATAAGTTATTTAAAATTATTAATTAATAGTTTTGAGTTTTTATTTAAAAAGTTTAAATAATTTTCTAACCGTGGTTCCCACGGGTTATAAACTAGTAAACTAATAAGTAAATTTAAGGTAACTTATGAAAAAATGACTTATTAAAAGTTTTTTTTTTTACCGAAATCAGTTATTTTTATCAAAATAATTTTTTGGTTTATAACGGAATCAGTTATTTTTATAGGGTAATAAGTTCATTAAACAAACTAATGTTATTTTTGACGTACTAGCTGAAAAGTTAGCTGTTAAATAAAAATTTAGCAGATATCTGAGAAGCTAACTGGTAAAAAATAATGTTTGGTAAAACTAGCTGAAAAGCTATAAATATATAAAATTACATAAAAATACATTTAAGAGTATTTATTTTTATAATTAATTAATGGGTATATTTGAAATTTTTTAAAAAGCTAGTCTAAGTAGCTTTTCAAAACGTTAGCTTATAAGTTACTTTTTGGTTTGCCAAACACGACAACATAAAAAAACTTAAAAAATAAGCTAGTTGTGGCGCACAAAACACAACCTTAATAGTGGAGTCTGAAGTTGTAAATATATAAAATTGTGCATTTTTATCTTGGTTTTGTATACACTTTGTTAGATACCAAATTTTATGTGTTTAGAGATTAATAAGTTAGTTGATTAGTTTTTATTGCGTCGATTTTTCATTTTGGATAGAAATGGAAATATTCTATAAAAGGAAAACACCATTTAATTTAGGTTGATTTGTGATCAATAATTCAAAATGTACCATTAAGTTATTGTGTTTTGTGGACAATGATTTATGTGTTTTTATCAACAATAAATTTAGGTTTCACGCATTTATAATGTTGGAAATCGGGCCTTTTCTAGCATCCCGTTTAAAACAAAATAATTAAACATTAAACCCGGAATCCCACGAGGTAATTTTTATTATTATTTTGTATTATTATAGCCCCGAATCAAATAATAATTAGCGAGATGTTGGTTTAAGGGAGCCAAATGGGAAGATTTAAATCTCCGGGGGTTAAAGTGTAATTTCGAGATTTATTTTGCAAATGATTTTAGAAGTCAGGGGGTGTTTGGTATCATTTGGACTTAATATGAAAGGATTATGGATGGGTGGGGCTAAAAGAGTAAATTATGTAGATAAGTTGAAAAGAATTTGTCAATCAGGGGCTGCATGGTAATTTTTGGGACTTAAGTTGAAAAGATTTTCTATGTAGAGGTACCAAACGTGTAATATATGCAAATGTTTGAATATGGATATAGGTTGAACCCTTGACCCTCGTCAGCCTTCATATTTATACATCATAACCCACATGCACCCCGTCTAACGCTAACCCTACTTCTCAACACCAGCCGCCACCTCTTTCCTCCATTGTCCAGCTGTCGCCATTGTTGAAGACGTTTCCACCACCATCGTCAAACGTTGTGATCAGCCGAGAGAGAGAGAGGGGGGGGGGGGGGGAGAGGGAGATCTACCACACATGAACCCTTCTGCTACCTCCATCCGACTCTTTCTTGTTCTTCAATTTGTTGAAGCTCTGAGCGACCACCGACCTTTCTCTGTTCCTCACTAGCTACGCTCAGTCCACTGTCGCAGTTGTTGGAGCCACAAGACCACCGAGAATTCATTGTTGTCGTCTCACTGCCGACGAAGACGTAAATGCCGCCACATGTCGTGTTTCAGTCGTAGGGATTAAATGCCGACAGGCGTGGTGACCGTTGTGGTTCGTGGTTTGTGATGAGGTTTTGTTAGGTACATTTCATGTACCCATTTTGTAGCTTTATTTCATAAAAGTACATTGCATATAGGCTTAAACTCATGCATTTTGCATGTTTTTCGGGATTTTTCATGAGGCAATTTCATTCAAATACTTTTGTGATATTTTAGGGACTTTTAGAGGAAGGATATTGTTGGAGGAGGTAAATAAAAGTTGTGGACAAAATTTCAGGACTTGCGGAGCACCGAGGAGCAAGATATCAAAGAAATGAGAATTTTGGCTTTACAAACGTTTACACGGCCGTGTAAATGGAAGCCTTGCGTTTACGCGGGCCGTGTAAACGTAGATTTCTGACAGTGTTAATTTACGCGGGCCGTGTAAACGTAAACGTGGGATTTAAAGCAGTTTTTCACCATTCTTAAAGGGGGGAACCGACTTTTTACTTGGGGGGTCGACTTTTGGAGTAGAGAAGGCGAATTTCTTGAGGATTTTGAAGTTGATTAACAATTGGGAACATTTGATTTCATTTTGTAAGAACTTTAATTTCATTTTCCAGATTTGTGATCTTGTTCTAGCCATGAGTGGCTAGAACCCTAAATTCTCCAACTTTATGTCTTGACATTTGGATGTGATTTCAATCATATGACTTGATGTTTGCTTTCAATTTTCTATCTAGTGAATTTGATTTTGTCTCAATCGAATGTTTGATTCTAATTGTGATTCTTATTGGCCATTTGAATTAGGGTTAGATCATTCAAGTTATCTAATTGCAAAATCCGTAATTATTTTGTAAATTGGACTAGGTAACAAGCACTAATCTGATTTCTATTGAATGAAATTAGTGTAAATCTATTCACACATTCTTATGCTCCCGAGCTTATGAGGAGTATTGAATGTTATTGGGAACATTCACATAAAGCTCAAAGCAACCTTTCAATCCAATTCTAAGAGCTTGTTTAGATTAGGTTAGGATTAATCAAAGAGCTTGTTTTGGTTAATTATTGTGGTGAATGGGAAGTGTTAGAGCTTGTTAACACTTTCAAGTACCAACTTAGATAGAATTAAACAAATATCTTTTCATCCATGGAATCACATTGCTAATTTGTCTTGCATAGAGTTGGAATTCTCACAAATCCTAAATTTGTTTCATTTAGTTGATCATTTACTTATTGCTTTATTCTTTTGTTTAAATCATTGCATACCAACCCCCCATTTATATGACCATTATTGTACCTTCCGCAAAAAGGTATAAGCACTTGTCCCGTGTCTCTGTGGATCGACCCTGCTTACCTTGTATTACATTTTTAGTGCAAAGTAACAGTGTTTTGGAGTCATTTTGTACCCCTTCATTTGTTGGGTTTGACACGCTTAACAAATTGGCGCCGTTGCCGGGGACACGGTGTTACTAATTGTTTATGCCAAGCATTTTGTGAGCAGGTGCTTTCAAAAATAAAAAGTCTGGTAGAAGATAAGTTTTCAATTGAAGGAAGTGGTGAGAAGGTTAATGTTTTGTAAAGGCCCACCTACTTAGAACAAAGCACATTTAAGGGCCAAGTCGAGCCAACGACTTAAAACAAGGGCAGCTAACCGGGAGGCAACCCGGGGTTATTTTTGTCCTTTCTTTTAAAACTATTTAGTCTTTAATAAGTTTTTTTTTTATGTCCCAAATGGTTTTAACTTATTTTTTATGCCTAGAAAATGAATCTCCGGCTCCAAAAGTACTTCACGGATAGCTTGGGGAGGATGAAGAGGAGGTTCTCACCACAATTGCAAGGCTCGAAGAACGATTTGGTAAATTCTTTCCATATCTTTAGTCGTTCATATTTTGCTTAAAAATTCAATTGGTTTGCATTTGTGGCTGTTTTGGACCCATTCCCAACCCAGCTACCATCCTCCACCATCCGACTCTCAATAGGCTGGTTATGTCTCTCTCCAAGCATCGAGGACGATGCTTATTTTAAGCTTGGGGAGGGGCATCCATCCATGCATAAATCCCGTTGCATGTAGGTTGCATGTAGTTTTGTACATATTGCATTAATTTTCATTTCATTTTCTTTTTCATTTTTTTTCTGCATGGAAAATTTTTCAAAAACCAAAAAGATTTTCTTTCTATTCTAATTAAAAAAAAAACGATCCAATCCCAAGCATCCGAATCTTTTCAAAACAGTTAAGCTGGTAAATGAGTCATGTGCCTTGAAATTGGCTTGCTCTTTTTATTGAAAAATCTAAAAGCAAGTTAATCACACACGAACACACCTCCCGAAGCTACTTGTGCAAAACAGAAAATGAGAAGATTGTCAACATTGGAGCATAATAGTAGGTATGAGTCAATTCGTTGGGACATATGACCGGTCTTATGAGTAGTAATGCTCAATTGAACTTAAAAATGCCAAATTCAAAAGTTTATAAAAAGAATGCAAAATCTCAATGTCCCGCCTTCCAGCGCTCTTAAAAGTCCTTTCTACTCATTCCCTTTTATATACCCTGCTTGAGGACATAGATTTCAACTATACTTACGGGTTTTTGCATGTTAACATTTAGTCCCCTGAAAAATGTCTTAGAAGTCCTCACAGTAATAGACCGTGAGATGTCCCACAATAGAAAAGTCAAGGACGGAAATATAAAGAAATTGGCCAAATAAATAAATTAATAAGAGTGTTATGTGTTAACTTAGTTATTTGTATATGTGTTACATTAAAAAAAAAAAACTATTATTAAGTTAATCTGTGACCTTTGGGATTCGAACAAGTAAACTCTGAGGGGTGTTTTACACCTAATCGCCTAAAGCTAAATTGTTTGGGACTGATTGGGTTGAAAGTTCGTTACACGGGTTCCATAGAAAGTCATGAACTTAATAATAGCAAATAAAGCTAATCTGTGGCCTTTGAGGTTCGGGCAAGTAAACCCGAGGGATCTCTTTAAATCTACCACACTAAGGTCATTTGATTTGGATGTGTTGGTTGGAAGCCCGTTAGACGGATTTCAAAGAAAGCCATGAGCTTTATTTGTAAAAAAAATATAATTAAGAAGTTTGTATATAATTGTGTTTATAGTTTAATGGAATATTGTGTTTAGGAAAAATACTTGGCTGTCAAAAGATTCCCTTGGACTTGGATTTGAACTTATGACATTGGACTGAATGTTAATTACTTTGACTAGTGTAAGTCGTTTGAAGTTTGCACCAATCTGGATAAATATTAGGGAATTTTTAGAAAAGATTTTTCAGAAAAAGATTGTTGCCAACCAACAAATAGCTGGAATCGGGCATTGTTATATTTTATGAAACAAAGATGGTTGAGCATGTTTTGTCATATATAATTTCACGAGAGTAAGACCATAATTTGTTCTAAGAATTGACTTGATGATATTGAAAAGGAATAAGTGTTGTGATCTTTGATCCTGTTGAGTTGTATTAGGGAGTGGCCAAAGTCTTATTTCTATTATCATATAATATTTTGAGACTAAAGCCAAGTTGACTCAAGGCATGATAGGTACATTCTCTACTATAATACAAAACAGGGTATTTGGGTTGGATCTTTTCATGTTTGTTTTGATTTCATGCATTAAGTTTCAAATAGTTTTAACTTTAATTTTATTTTCTTCTATTCTATTTTATTTTCTCCAGTTTAAATCTTCTTGTTCTTTCTTGAGGACAATAAAGGTTTAAGCTTGGGGAGATTTGTTAGATGCATTTCATGTACCCATTTTGTACCTTTATTTCATAAAAGTACATTGCATATAGGCTTAAACTCATGCATTTTGCATGTTTTTCGGGATTTTTCATGAGGCAATTTCATTCAAATACTTTTGTGATATTTTAGGGACTTTTGGAGGAAGGATATTGTTGGAGGAGGTAAATAAAAGTTGTGGACAAAATTTCAGGACTTGCGGAGCACCGAGGAGCAAGATATCAAAGAAATGAGAATTTTGGCTTTACAGACGTCTACACGGCCGTGTAAATGGAAGCCTTGCGTTTACGCGGGCCGCGTAAACGTAGATTTCTGCGCAGTATACTTTTGCGTTTACGCGGGCCGTGTAAATGACAGTGTTAATTTACGCGGGCCGTGTAAACGTAAACGTGGGTTTTAAAGCAGTTTTTCACCATTCTTAAAGGGGGGAACCGACTTTTTACTTGGGGGGTCGACTTTTGGAGTAGATAAGGCGAATTTCTTGAGGATTTTGAAGTTGATTAACAATTAGGAACATTTAATTTCATTTTGTAAGAACTTTAATTTCATTTTCCAGATTTGTGAGCTTGTTCTAGCCATGAGTGGCTAGAACCCTAAATTCTCCAACTTTATGTCTTGACATTTGGATGTGATTTCAATCATATGACTTGATGTTTGCTTTCAATTTTCTATCTAGTGAATTTGATTTTGTCTCAATCGAATGTTTGATTCTAATTGTGATTCTTATTGGCCATTTGAATTAGGGTTAGATCATTCAAGTTATCTAATTGCAAAATCCGTAATTGTTTTGTAAATTGGACTAGGTAACAAGCACTAATCTGATTTCTATTGAATGAAATTAGTGTAAATCTATTCACACATTCTTATGCTCCCGAGCTTATGAGGAGTATTGAATGTTGTTGGGAACATAAAGCTTAAAGCAACCTTTCAATCAAATTCTAAGAGCTTGTTTAGATTAGGTTAGGATTAATCAAAGAGCTTGTTTTGGTTAATTATTGTGGTGAATGGGAAGTGTTAGAGCTTGTTAACACTTTCAAGTACCAACTTAGATAGAATTAAACAAATATCTTTTCATCCATGGAATCACATTGCTAATTTGTCTTGCATAGAGTTGGAGTTCTCACAAATCCTAAATTTGTTTCATTTAGTTGATCATTTACTTATTGCTTTATTCTTTTGTTTAAATCATTGCATACCAACCCCCCATTTATATGACCATTATTGTACCTTCCGCAAAAAGGTATAAGCACTTGTCCCGTGTCTCTGTGGATCGACCCTGCTTACCTTGTATTACATTTTTAGTGCAAAGTAATAGTGTTTTGGAGTCATTTTGTACCCCTTCATTTGTTGGGTTTGACACGCTTAACAGGTTTCTTGTGTGTGTGGTTTTCTGTCGAATGGGAGTCGTGAAGAACCACCATGCCAGCCGGCCATGGTGGATGTCGCCGATGACAAAGTTGTTACCGCTGACCGTTGATACTGCCCGCCTCCTTGTGTCACCACCGCTATTGTACGCTACCAGAATAATCCATCTGAGGGTTTCACCAAATTCGGAAAATTGGGCCATAGATGGGTCATAATTGGGCCTTAAGGATTATTAGAGGTTGGACCATTGGAAAACCAAGTGGTTGGACTGGATTAAATGGTTGGACCTTAAGATAAGCCTATGTAGAGGTTTGGGCCCAATTTGGAAAACTGGGCCATGTGTTGGGCTTCGGTCCATAGCTTGACTTTTAGGCCTTTGGATCAGGCTTTGGACCGAATGATGTGTGTGAAACCAACTAGTTTTAATCCTATTAACTTAAACACAAAGACAAACACACGAAAGGCAGTGTACCTATCGATTAGCAGTTTAGTTCAGGTAAGTAGGGTATCGAACACAGGGAACGGTAAACAATTAAAATAGATGCTAATATTATCTAAATAAAACAAGTAATAGAAAGAGTTTTCTCTAGTTTTGCAAGACTAGAAATTTAAACAATTAACTAAAACTTAAACTAAGAAACTAAGAGCTAAGCAAATAAAAATCAATTAAATTCAATAATAAAGAGGACTTCTGTTTAGGTTCGACTCATTTGTTCCCATGGATGACTTCAATGTATCAGATTAATTCTTCATTAGCTACCCACTAAGATGATTAGTTCCACATTCGCTATTAATCCTTAGGAAACAAATTAACTCAAGCAGTGGCCAGTTGTCTAAATCAACGGATTTCCTAGTTATTGATTCGGGTTAAATAAGACTTGTAATAGTTAATCAAATTGGTAATTCAATTAACCTCTTGTTGATGGTGTATCACACAATCTCACACATTAACTTACCTATCTTCAAGTTAATTCTAGTTTCACATTCGTTATTCCTAGACATACAACTATGTGGTCACGTAAATCATATGAAATTAGCAACTAAGAGATGTTCATACAACTTAATTACTAATTTATTAACAGAATAATAGTTATTATTAACACATAAGGTTCTTTAACAAGCTTAATAAAACATAATCACCAATTAAAATTAATCCTAATCAAATAATCAATCCATGTTCACAAATTCATCTACCTAAACAGAAGTTATGAGTTTTTAGCTCATGATTACAGCAGAAACAAGCACAAAAACGAAATCAATTGGTAAAAACATAGTTCAAACAAGATATTAGGTAAGATTAAACTTGATTTTGACTTGATTCTCCTTAAAATTGAATGTAGGGTTGATTCCCTTGCTTCCCACGCTCTAACACCACCTTTTGTCGACAATTGGCCTCCAAGGGTTCATCTCTATCCTCGGGTATTGATCTGAAAGTCCCTTTATATATATTTTCACAAAACAGGGGCTACTCGGCGAGTCCATTGACCTACTCGGCGAGTCTATCACTTAAAACCCGTGTGCGGCAAGTCAGCACGTCCAGAATCGTGAAACTTCTGACCAACTCGGCGAGTAATCGACCCTACTCGCCGAGTACGTTTGGAATCAGCATTTTCTCACAACACGAAAGTCGTCCGAAATTGTGTCTACTTTTCAGAACATTTTGAATCTCGTCAATCGGAGTTACGGTTCATGAGATATGGCCAAAACACTGATGAGGGGTCAAGCTGTCCAGCAACATCCTTCTTTCTTCAAAATCCAAGATCCAAGCCTCCAATCGTTAGTTTCGCTTCCTTTTCCATCCAATCATGTATTTCTTACTGAAAGTGAAATATTTAAGCTAATTAAGCACCTTTGGTTCATTATATGAGACAACAACAACATAAAGTATTAAGATAATGCATGAATTATATGACTAAATATGCTCATATCAAAATACCCCACACTTGACTTTTGCTTGCCCCCAAGCAAAACTGAATTTTAGTACACTAATATTACATAATACAATCCCAATCAAACCAGCCATTATGCCAAGACCGCAACGCATGCATTTGTGTCTCAAATTTTCCTAATAACCCCCCATACTCCAAATACTCACAATCCTCATAAACATTCGCCCACTTTTTCCGAACAATGCTCATTTTATGCATCCCTCCGAATCCATCCTCAGAAAATCTCTTAACCTCAAGGTATTTTTGGTTGAGCAACCCAAGCATACATAATCTAGATAATTACAATTTATGATACCACATTGGAGCTCTTTGGAATTCTTCACTTCTTTGACATTTGATCTTTGATTTCTTTGAATTCACCACCTTATTGTTTGATTTTTGGTATCTTCATTTTTGGAATTTTTGATCTTCATATTTGATCTTTACTTTAACTTCTCCAAAATTCCTACAACTTTTCTTGTAATTCTCTCTTTTTTTTAACATGTAACTCACTTTTTTCACTCAAAACCTACATGCTTAAGCAAGGGCGCTCAACTTCAACCTTTATTGGTTAACGATAATAATTTTCCTGGATACATTTCTGGTACACGATGCTAAACATATTGCATCCTTCAAACTAAGCGAGGTCGTGTTTTTGTCCCATGATTTCACTGGAATAAGGAAGCCACAAATGCACTAGAACGTATATAGGCTCAACTAAACATTTGGGTTTTCATGCAATCATCAAATATAATACTAGCATCATCCCTAATTGTTTTACCAAAATTTTCTAAATTAATCCTAGCAAATTTTATGCAAACATTTCAAAATTTATCAAAAATTAACTAAAATTGTAACTAAAATAACCAACCCCCTACCCCACACTTAATTTATGCAATGTCCCCATTGCATGTCATGCATAAAATATGAAATATGAAATATAGAGAGAATTGGAACAAACTCCCCTGGGGTAGCAGTCGCGAGGCTGATCTTTTTCTTTTGAGCTCCATCTTCAGATGACTTGGCATGGGAACAGCTCATCCATGCCTTGGGTGTTAAAATCTCGTGTGGTACAGCTCCAATTATAAGGGACAAACTCTTGGAAATGCTCGGAAAATGATCTTCAAAGAATAGAACCAATGCCCATATCAAATGTCATCAAATCTTCAACTCAAAAGTAAGAAGAATGAGCGACTCGTCGAGTAAGTATGTAGACTCGCCGAGTTGAAGCGTAAATGGCAGAATAATCGTGAATTTTCACATGGACTCTGCGAGTCCATAAGATGCACTCGGCGAGTAGACCGCTGTGTAACAAAACTTTTATTCTGCCCAAGTCGTTTATGATGTATGGGGGTTATATAAACTAATAATTTCCCTCATTTTTCTTTAGGTAATAAACACTATATAACCCTTCTATCAATTCGACTCATAGCTTGACTCAAAATTTGTTTCCTCTCTCGCCTAGACTCGATTTCTCGCTTCATCAGCCTTGACTATAGACCCTCACATGCATCCTTACACTCAAACTGAAAAGATCAAAAACAAAAACCAAGTAATAAAAAAAAAACACATTAAAATAAAAAAAATCCTAAATTATCCTTAAACACTAGAAGTTTAGAAAGAAAAAGAAAAGAAAACTCTAATGACGGGTTGCCTCCTGCAAGCGCTTCTTTTTGTGCGAGTCTTTAGCTGGACTCTCAACTTAATAAACTTCTAATAAATTCGATGCCTATCCATCCATTGCATTAAATATTTTCTTTGGTGGACCAATTTGTAAAATTTGGCTCTTTACTTCTAAAATTGGCCAAACAAGCTCGAATTCATGAAACCCAACAATCTTGACAAAGTTTGGAACCAGTTGGATACTAATCAAAAACGGATCGTGCCTCAGAACTTTCTCCAAAGTTGGAGTCGTCACCCCACGCTTCGAAACACAAAATGTAAATATAGGGGGGCATGTCGTGGTAATAGTCAAACCACAGCTTGGTTCCTGCAATTCAGCTTGTTCTTGTTCTTCATCTGACCCTTCTGCTAGCAATCTTTCCAGCTCCTCCAAGTCTCTTTCTGGATTAAATTCTTCATCTTGTAACTTTAGCTCTTGCGACTCAAATTGTTCTTGTGTGTTGGGCAAGATGTTATCTAACCATCTATCAAATTTCTTCAAATCTTCATCCCATCCACACTCCTCATCTTCTTGCTCAATTTCATGTACTACTTCCTCAACAAAAGCATCAAAAGCATCGAGATTTGGAAAATACATAATAAATAAAAAATAAAAATAAACTATTAAACTAAATAAAAAAATTAATCAACAAATAAAATAAAAAAATGATAACAATTAGCAAATAAAATTAACTATTTAGAACCGTTCCCCGGCAACGGCGCCAAAAACTTGATGTGTGTGAAACCAACTAGTTTTAATCCTATTAACTTAAACACAAAGACAAACACACGAAAGGCAGTGTACCTATCGATTAGCAGTTTAGTTCAGGTAAGTAGGGTATCGAACACAGGGAACGGTAAATAATTAAAATAGATGCTAATATTATCTAAATAAAACAAGTAATAGAAAGAGTTTTCTCTAGTTTTGCAAGACTAGAAATTTAAACAATTAACTAAAACTTAAACTAAGAAACTAAGAGCTAAGCAAATAAAAATCAACTAAATTCAATAATAAAGAGGACTTCTGTTTAGGTTCGACTCATTTGTTCCCATGGATGACTTCAATGTATCAGATTAATTCTTCATTAGCTACCCACTAAGATGATTAGTTCCACGTTCGCTATTACTAATCCTTAGGAAACAAATTAACTCAAGCAGTGGCCAGTTGTCTAAATCAACGGATTTCCTAGTTATTGATTCGGGTTAAATAAGACTTGTAATAGTTAATCAAATTGGTAATTCAATTAACCTCTTGTTGATGGTGTATCACACAATCTCACACATTAACTTACCTATCTTCAAGTTAATTCTAGTTTCACATTCGTTATTCCTAGACATACAACTATGTGGTCACGTAAATCATATGAAATTAGCAACTAAGAGATGTTCATACAACTTAATTACTAATTTATTAACAGAAGAATAGTTATTATTAACACATAAGGTTCTTTAACAAGCTTAATAAAACATAATCACCAATTAAAATTAATCCTAATCAAATAATCAATCCATGTTCACAAATTCATCTACCTAAACAGAAGTTATGAGTTTTTAGCTCATGATTACAGCAGAAACAAGCACAAAAACGAAATCAATTGGTAAAAACATAGTTCAAACAAGAGATTAGGTAAGATTAAACTTGATTTTGACTTTATTCTCCTTAAAATTGAATGTAGGGTTGATTCCCTTGCTTCCCACGCTCTAGCAGCACCTTTTGTCGACAATTGGCCTCCAAGGGTTCATCTCTATCCTCGGGTATCGATCTGAAAGTCCCTTTATATATATTTTCACAAAACAGGGGCTACTCGGCGAGTCCATTGACCTACTCGGCGAGTCCATCACTTAAAACCCGTGTGCGGCAAGTCAGCGCGTCCAGAATCGCGAAACTTCTGACCAACTCGGCGAGTAATCGACCCTACTCGCCGAGTACCTTTGGAATCAGCATTTTCTCACAACACGAAAGTCGTCCGAAATTGTGTCTACTTTTCAGAACATTTTGAATCTCGTCAATCGGAGTTACGGTTCATGAGATATGGCCAAAAACACTGACGAGGGGTCAAGCTGTCCAGCAACATCCTTCTTTCTTCAAAATCCAAGATCCAAGCCTCCAATCGTTAGTTTCGCTTCCTTTTCCATCCGATCATGTATTTCTTACTGAAAGTTAAATATTTAAGCTAATTAAGCACCTTTGGTTCATTATATGAGACAACAACAACATAAAGTATTAAGATAATGCATGAATTATATGACTAAATATGCTCATATCACCGAATAAAGCTAACTTAGGGGTAAAGTAGTCTTTTTACCCCCAAGTATGGACTTATGGTTGCGTATTGGAACCCAATTATTAATTGGGTGCCGTTTTGATGTTGATAGTTCGGGAACCTGTCAACCAGCAGCTAGAGTTTTATCCGTGGGACTTCAGCAGTGCAAGGTGAGTCTCCTCACCATACCAATGGGTCGAAGGTACCAAGGCCACGCATTTTGTGATATGTGGTACACTAGTTGATGTAGTGATATGTGGTATATCAGTTGGTTATATGCTATTTTCTATGCTATTTGTTTATGTGATATTTACATGAAAAACCATGGGGGGAGCCTATGGCACTTAAATGTAAGACCATATGGGGGAGCCCATGGCTTTTCAGGTAAAGACCATGGGGGAGCCCAAGGCACATGGATATCGGACCATGTGGGGGAGCCCATGACACATATGTGTAAGACCATGTGGGAGAGCCCGTGATGTCCTGGAGTAAGACCCTGAGAGGAGCCCACGACATCCTTATATATTTATATGCATTGTTTATGTGATATATGGTATATTAGTTGTTTATGTGGTGTATGATATGCTAGTTGTCTTTGTGATACTTGCTTGAAAGACCATGGGGGAGCCCATGGTGCTTGGATGTTAGACCATGTAGGGGAGACCATGGCTTTCCAAGTAAAGACCATGGGGGAGCCCATGACACTTAGGTGTAAGACCATGTGGAGGAGCCCATGTTATCCTGGAGTAAGACCCTGGTAGGAGCCCATGTCATCCTTATATGCTTATGTGATTGATATGCCTTATATGAATGATATGGCCTATGTGATTGATATGGTTTATATGGATTATGTGGGGTATGATCTAGGGAATTCACCAAGCTTTGTGCTTACAATTTTTTTATGGTTTCAGGTATCATTGTTTTGGAAAAGAAGAGCCCGACTTGATTACAGTGCACACACCCATGTTCCACGATTTATGATTTTGAGATGAACTCTGATAAATGTTTTAATTAACCATGTTTTTGGAATGTTTGTATTTAGAAGATATCCATGTTTTGACTATAATGAAAATAAAATTTTTACCCTCAGTTTTGGATCGTTACAAGTTGGTATTAGAGCCTTGGTTTGAGGGATTCATACATACTTTTGGGTGTATCTGAACTCAAACTGAGGATCTGTAAAGTTTTCAAAAAGAAAAATGTTTTCAAGGAAAAAGTTTTCTAAGACAAGAAAGGGTGTGGTGCATGCAATCAGCCGAGCTCAAGTAAGTTTCCCCAGAATACCCATATATGTTATCTGTTATGACTTGGTTTATGAATCTGAGAATCGCATACTAGATAGGGCTAGGGGATATGCCTTTATATGTTGTATGAGCTGGTAGACTTGCATGCTAGTGCTGATGAGTCAACGGTAGATTGGCCTAATATGTGGTGCTTGTAGCCTTGGGAATATTGGATGCCATGCTAGAATGAGAATGATTATTGGTAATAGTAACTGCTAAGTGTATGCTTTTAAAATTGTATACGGTTAGGATCTTATAGCCTTATAATAATTGATTTGGCCTTATTTCATGTTCCTCGTCTGGTTGTGGTCCCAGGGTAGAGTCTATTATACGACATTCTATTACATCATGTTTTGTGTATAATTTGCATGCATAAGGAATTCAACAGTCAGGATGGATGGATGTAGATTGCATGGGTTGTAGTATGTGGGCTGGAGGTTCTATGATAGTTCTTTGGATCGGAGTGCTACTGCACGAATGCTGCTTGCTTTGTGCTTTGTGGAACTCTTGAATGCTGGGAGTCAGCTACTAGATGAATATGAGGATATTCAGGAGGTAAATGGCTGACATCATGAGGATTTCTTTAGTAGCTGATGATAGGGTGAGGTTGGGAACCTAGGAAAGCCTAGGATATGCTCCAGTGAGTTAGTGGGACGGTTTGGTGATGTTGGGAACCTAGGGGAGCCTAGGAGTTGCTTCGGTGGGTATCGTGCTGCTGTTTACCAGATATTTGATGCATCAGTGGAGTAGGTGACTTAGAGGTTTCGAGAGGATTGTTGAGGAAAGTATGGACAGGTGTGGAAGGTACTATGGGCCCATACTATTGAAAGCACAAGATCCATACTCGAATTGGTGAGAGTCTTGGAGAATCTAAGACGCTTATGGGATGGAGAATTCTTGGGCATGCTCCGAGAGTGGGGATAAATGCTTTGCCAGATGAGGATGAGCACACATGAGGAAGAACCAGGGTTTGGTCCCAACTCCGGTGGTGAGCCAGTTAGTGGAAGGATTGCCAGGGTTTAGAGTTCACCTTGGATCTCTTGTATCGGACGACACGGATTGATTGTGCGTTCTATTGCGCTTTCAGGATTGGAGACTATGTCTTGGGAGTAGTTAGTAGCCCGATTTAGAGTAGAGGTTACTCTAGCAATTATAGTTCAACCATTGATGATTGAGTTGGTGATTGGGTCTGGGTGCGAGACCCTGAGAGACATGGGTCCTAGAGCCCAAGGGCGGAAGATCAATTAGGAGTACCCCGATAAGAGGGGTTCAGGTCATGTGAATTTAGTGGAGGATCTCAGAAAGAGACCCAAGAGCTCAGATCAGCTTGTGAGAGGCCAATAGGACCGGATGCAATGCAACACTTGCGAGAAATTGGACGATGGAGTTTTCGTTCCAAGGGTTTGGGTAAGTGTACCTCTGGGTTTGTTTACATGCTTGTGTTTGGGTTATACCTTCAAACATTGTCATATGCCATTTGCATACATTGAGTTACAGGGTGGTTAGTGAAAAGTTATTTCCCTCTTTGCAGGTTTGGAGCGTTCAATGTTATCTAGGTTTATGGTCGAGATCGGTTCAGATACGTGATGCGGAAGGTCTACAGTTAGGATTGGTGACTTAACCATTATGTTTGGGTTGGCTTTTGGAAGCTCCAGGGGAAGTGGTCTAATTCTGATGCTTTGGTTTGTGCATCAGTTATTTGGACTTCAAGATGTAAGTGTGGCATCATTTCAAGAAGTATGAGATTACTACTTTCTCTAGGATTCGGGAAGTGTTCGTCTGATCTTTAGGAGTTGTGTGGTCTTTGGAGTTTGGGCCAGTAATAGAACACTAGCACAGGTAAGCAGTAGGTTGTCAACAGTTTGGTTATTAAAGAGTAACAAGGATTGGGAATCTTTCAAATCTCATGTATTACGAAGATTTAGTCGAATCTAACTGGGGGAGAATCACGCAAGTATTCAGGATAGGGGCAGGTATGAGACCAAGATGGGTTTCTCGTCCTCATCGAGGAAAATGGTGGCCCAAGTGGCTATTTGGTCTAAGTGTTGGGTGAGTTTGGAGTTCGTTAAAACTCCCTAGCATGTGAATCGTGTCATATTGGGGCTTGATAGTAGAATTTTGGGGAAGCAGGTTGGGGCTCCATTCATGAATTGAGGTTAGTTGGGGTGAAAGTGTTGTAAGACTGCGAGGGAACCATAGCATTCACTAATGGTTAGTTGGGGTGAAAGTGTTGTAAGATTATGGGGGATCTGTAGCATTAACTAATGGTCAGTTGGGTGAAAGTGTTGTAAGACTACTGGGGAGCCGTAGCATTCACTAATGTTTAGTTAGGATGAAAGTGTTGTAAGATTATGGGGGAGCCATAGCATTGACTAGTAGTCAGAAAGTGTGGAAAGTGTTGTAAGACTGTGGGGGTGTTGTGGCATTCACAAGCAGTCAGATAGTGCAGAAAGTGCAGAAAGACTGCAAGGTAGTTGTGGCATTCACACATTTGTACAAGTGACTTAGGCCAGGGTGGGCCAGTTCGCAAGGTTGTGAGTAGGTCACAACATAATTGAATCAGGAAACAGCAGGTCAAAGGAGGCCGGGTATGATGTAAGACTATAATTATTCTGGTAGCATTCACCTTTTTGCGTCGGATTCAGTGGCGACAGATTGTCAGCATATCATGATCGGATGGATTAAATGGATTGGAGGAGCCATGAGTGGTAGTATAGATAGGGCAGTTCTTGTTAGACGATCTATACTTAGGAGGTCGCATGGGATTGATGCATGTGTTTTCGGCTCAACAATCAGTTATGTGTCTAATAGTTAGAGTAGTTGACAGATAAGGTGAGATTAGAGGGGTCCCGACTTCTTTTCAAAAGCAGCAAGCGGTAGTAAGAAGAGTCGAAGTGGGTTTAATGACTTGGGATCCATGCGTGGAATTGCTTGTCACTTGGGGCATATACTCAGTTGGTTACAGTTGGACTAAATAATATAAGAAGTTGAATAGCCAATTGGGAGATAAGTGTAGTAAACTCGACAATGATTCGATGCGGGCCATCTGTCAGGGAGACAGACCATCTCGAGACTTTAGAATTCAGACTGAGTAGAAGTGATCATGTTGCAAGGATTCGTTTCATCTTCGGGTATTAGAACCCTGCAGGGTTGGTTTTGGTTGCTTTAGAAAGGCTATGGAATTCTTAGGATTGTGGTCATGTAGTTAAAGTTGTCTGGCGTGTAAGGAATGATAAGAAACGATTTCGAGGAAGAAATCAAATTTAAGTGGGGGAGATTTGTAACATCCCGTTTAAAATAGAATAATTAAACAATAAACCCGAAACACCGAGAGGTAATTATTATTATTATTTTGTATTATTATAGCCCAAAATCTAATAATAATTAACGGGGTGTTTGTTACGGGGAGCCAAATGGCAAGATTTGAATCTCTGAGGGTTAAAGTGTAATTTTGGGATTTATTTTGCAAAGGATTTTAGAAATCAGGGGTGTTTGGTATCATTTGGACTTAATATGAAAGTATTTTGGATGGCTGGGGCTAAAACAGTAAATTATGTACCTAAGTTGAAAAGAATTTGTCAAGTAGGGGCTGCATGGTAATTTTTGGTACTTAAGTTAAAAAGATTTTCTATGCAGAGAGACCAAACATGTAACATATGAAAATGTTTGAATATGGACATGGGTTGAACCCGTCACCCTCATCAGCCTCCATATTTGTACATCATAACCCACATGCACCCCGTCTAACCCTAACCCTACTTCTCAACACCAGTTGCCACCTCCTTCTTCCATTGTCCACTAAACACTTCCTCAACTGAGAAACATGGAAAGTGTTGTGGATCTGGCTAAGCTCTGCTAGGAGATCCAATGGGTAAGCAAACCGACCCACCCGGGCCAAAACCCTAAAGGGACCAATGAACCTGGGGCCCAGCTTGCCCCACTTCCAGAACTTGATAACACCCTTCTAGGGTGATACCTTTAGGAGGACCATATCGCCCACCTGAAACTCCAAATCCAAACGCCTCCTGTCGGCATAACTCTTCTGCCGACTCTGCGCAGTCCGCAGTCTGCTACGAACCTGCTGGATCAACTATGTGGTCTTGAGCACCACCTCGGTGCTCCCGATGACTCGCTGACCGACCTCACCCCAACAAATTGGGGTCCTATACTTCCTCCCGTAGAGCATCTCGAAAGGAAGGTGGTCAATACTAGCATGGTAACTGTTGTTATACGAAAATTACGCTAATGGAAGATACGTATCCCAACTGCCACCGAAATCCAGAGCACATGCCCGAAGCATGTCCTCGAGAGTCTGAATCGTCCTCTCGCTCTGCCCATCCATCTGAGGGTGGAAAGCGGTGCTAAAATGAAGACGAGTCCCCATCTCGTCATGAAACCGCTTCCAAAACCTGGAAGTGAACCGAACGTCTCGATCTGATACTACTAATACAGGCACTTCATGTCGTGCTACTATCTCGCGCACATAAATATCTACTAGGTTCTCAGCCTATATATTCTCCTGGATCGGTATGAAATGCGCACTCTTAGTCAGCCGATCCACCATAACCCAAATCGAATCGACTCCATGTGCGGTCCTGGGAAGCTTAGTGATGAAATCTATAGTGATATCCTCCCATTTCCACATGGGAATGTCTATTGGCTGCATCTTGTCGTGAGGCCTCTGGTGCTCTGCCTTGACCTTCCTGTAGGTCAGGCATCTCTCCACGTACCAGGCTACGTCCCGCTTCATGCAGGGCCACCAATAATCGAGTCGAAGATCTCTATACATCTTCGTTGCCCCTGGGTGGATGGAGAAACGAGACTTATGAGCCTCGTCCATCAACGCCTGCTGTACTTCGCCCCAGTACGGCACCCATACTCTCCCATGAAGGGTCAACAATCCTCGACTATCATAATCAAAGGAAGCCACTCGGCCCACAATCCTCTCACACTTCTGCCTCTCCTCTTTCAGGCCATCAACCTGTGCTTCTTTAATTTGCTCCAACAAGGGAGTAATCACAGTCATCCTCAAACAAATATACCTGATCGGGGCTACAACCGCCTTGCGGCTCAGGGCGTCGGCCACTACATTGGTCTTACCTGGATGATAAAGGATCTCACAATCATAATCCTTTACCACGTCTAGCCATCTACGCTGCCTCATGTTCAAATTCGGCTGATCCATGAGGCACCTCAAACTTTTGTGATCTGTGTAAATTGTACAACGGGCCCCATAGAGGTAATGTCTCCAAATCTTAAGGGCAAACACCACCGCCCCCAGCTCTAAATCGTACGTAGGATAGTTAGCCTCGTGAGGCTTCAACTGTCTGGAGGCATACGCTATCACATGCCCTCGCTGCATCAGCACTGCTCCCATTCCCTGTGATAGAAGCATCACAATAGACTACAAAGTCATCCACTCCCTCTGGTAGGGTAAGAATCGGTGCCTCACACAAATACTGTCTGAGGGTCTCAAATGTTGCTTGCTGCTCAGGCCCCCAGCGAAACACTACCGACTTCCTAGTTAGTTGGGTGAGTGGAACTGCTATCTTGGAGAAATCCTGGATGAATCTCCTGTAGTACCCTGCCAAACCTAGGAAGCTCCGAATCTCAGATGGAGACCTCGGGTCCCACTACATCACGACCTCTATCTTGGTCGGATCTACCAGTATACCCTTCTGGTTGACGAGGTGCCCAAGGAACTGCACTTCGTGCAACCAGAACACACACTTGGAGAACTTCACGAAAAGCCTCTCCCTCCTCAAAGTCTCCAACACTTCCCTCAGGTGCTCCTCGTGCTGCTCCTTAGTCTTGGAATAGACCAAGATGTCGTCGATAAACACTATCATAGACCGATCCAACATCGATTTGCATACGCAATTCATGAGATCCATGAATGCGGCTGGAGCATTGGTGAGCCCAAATGGCATCACCACAAACTCATAATGACCATAACGGGTCCTAAAAGCAGTCTTCTGCACATCCTCACCTCTGACCCGCATCTGATGATACCCGGAGTGCAAATCAATCTTGGAGAACCAAGACGCTCCCAGAAGCTGATCAAATAGGTCGTCTATCATCGGGAGTGGGTAACGATTCTTCACCATCACCTTATTCAAACGCCGATAGTCTATACACATACGGTGCGACCCGTCCTTCTTCACAAACAGGACCGGGGCTCCCCAAGGTGAACTGCTCGGCCTGATAAAACCCTTGTCTAGCAGCTCCTGCAGCTGCGTAGACAATTCCTGCATCTCTGGAGGAGCCAACCGATTTGGTGCCTTAGCTATCGGAGTCGCACCAGGAACCAGGTCAATCCTGAACTCAACCTGTCTCTCCGGAGATATTCAAGGAAAATCCTCCGAGAATACATCTGAGTAGTCTCGCACTACCGGTACATCATCGACTGTCGCCTTGCCCTTCTCTCAGGCATCCAAAACATAGGCGACGAACCCCGCACAACCCTGCTGAAAGTAGCGCCTCACTCTCGCTGCTAAACAAAGAATCGGTCCACGTTGTCGTCTCTCGCCCTGAATCACTAACTCTCCCCTACTGGGAGTGCGAACCCTCACTAACTGCAGTTCACAATCAACCACTTCCCCATTGGGGCTCAGCCAATCCATGCCTACTATAACCTTGTTCCCTCGTAGAGGAATAAGAACCAGGTCTACCGAAAACTGCTCATAAAATTGTGATAATATCAGAGTACAATCCCAAGGAAACTCATAGTGCGGAATCTGAGGTGTGTGTATGATGTGCAGCTACTGCATCGGCTCCTTCCCCTTCGCTGAAGAGTTACCTGAAACAAAACTAAAAACTGTAAGCACGAAGCTTAGTGAAGAATAATCATATGGACTAAGAATATATGGATGGGCCTTAGGGTAAGGCCCATGTGAGGGTTTGGGCCTAATTTGGAAAAAATAGGCCATAGATGGGTCATAACTGGGCCTTGAGGATTATGAGAGGTTGGACCATTGGAGTACCAAGTGGTTGGACTAGACTAAATGGTTGGGCCTTAAGATAAGCCCATGTAAAGGTTTGGGCCCAATTTGGAAAATTGGGCCATGTGTTGGGCTTTGGTTCATAGTTTGACTTTTGGGCCTTTGGATTGGGACTTAGACTGAATAAAGCTAAGTTAGGGGTAAAGTAGTCTTTTTACCCCAAACATTGACTTATTGTTACGTATTGGAACTTAATTATTAATTAGGTGCCATTTTGATGTTGACAGTTAGAGAATTGTCAACCAGCAGCTAGAGTTTTATCCGCGGGACTTCAGCAATGCGAGGTGAGTCTCCTCACCATACCAATGGGTTAAAGGCACCAAGGTCGGCTCATTTTGTGATATGTTGTAGACTAGTTAATGTAGTGATATGTGGTATGCCAGTTGGTTATATGTTATATGTTATGCTATTTGTTTATGTGATATTTGCATGAAAGACCATGGGGGAGCCCATGACACTTGAATGCAAGACCATGTGGGGGATCCCATGACACATAGGTGTAAGACCATATGGGGGAGCCCATGACATCCTGGAATAAGACACTAGGAGGAGCACACAACATTCTTATATGTTTATATGCATTGTTTATATGATATGTGGTATATTAATTATTTATGTGGTGTATGATATGCTAGCTGTCTTTGTTATACTTGCATGAAATACCATGGGGGGAACCCATGTCGCTTGGATGTCAGACCATGTGGGGGAGCCCATGACTTTCCAAGTAAAGACTATAGGGAGCCCATGATATTTAGGTGTAAGACCACGTGGAGGAGTCCATGACAACCTAGAGTAAGACACTAGGAGGGGTCCACGACATCCTTATATGCTTATGGGATTGATATGCGTTATATGCTTGGATGTCAGACCATGTGTGTGTGTGTGTGGGGGGGGGGGGGGGGCATGACTTTCCAAGTAAAGACCATAGGGAGCCCATGATACTTAGGTGTAAGTCCATGTGGAAGAGTCCATGACATCCTGGAGTAAGACACTAGGAAGAGCTCACAACATCCTTATATGCTTATGTGATTGATATGCCTTATATGACTGATATGGCCTATGTGATTGATATTGTTTATGTGTATAATGTGGATTATGTGGTGTAACGCCCGTAAATCAGCGCTAGTCAATTTAGAGACAATGAGCGTCAAAAATGACTTTTTGATGGAAGATTATTTAGAAGGAGTAATCTTAACTAACTTGTAGTATATGTCATAAGGTTTCCGTGCATATAAAGAATGCCAAAATCCGAGTTATAAGGAAGAAGTTATGAATTTCTACTGGAGTTTTCCTGTCCCAGCCTACTAAAAATAATATAAAAGTAATATATTAATAATATATTAAAAATAAAGTCAAAAATAGCCAACAGAGTCTAAACGAGAGTTGTAGATTTGCAGTTACCTACGCGTCGATATAAAGAACATCGAAAACGGAGTTCGTATGCGAAAGTTATGACTTTCTGAACTTCAGGGCGCGAACCCCAAAGTTGTGTCAGTGGCCACGACGTGGCATGACTTCTGACGCCTTCTGGAGCCTGACAGAGCAAGTGGACGATGACGCATGCAATGACGTTCAAGCCCACGACGTGGAAAAAGTGCCCACGACATGGAAAATAAGAAATTTGCCCTATAAATATATTTGAAGGGGCAGCCAGCCAAGGTTGCTAATTCACCATTCTCTCACCCATATTACCTCGATTTACGTGCAAATAAGTACCCCCGAAGCCCTGGTATCATCCCGAGACCCGAAGCAAGTCCCAAAGCCCGAAAATCTCGAGAAGAAAAGAGTTTCCGAGCCGAAGCTCTGCCCACGAGAAGCCCGATGTGCGAAGTGATCCCGGTTTCACCGAAGAAGTACTACTCTTAGAGCCGTAGTGCTGTCTGATCATCTTCTAATCAAGTGAGTGTATAGTCCCTTTCATAAACATAATTTTAATACAAGTATTGTTTGAATGTATTAAATATGTTTGGTGTGAGTGTGTAGTTACTTTCTTCTAACACATAGATATGAAGTATTTGCTATGAAATATGTGTTATATGTTTATATATTGTTGTTTACTTGAGATGGATGTTGAATGAATGTTTTATACTGGTCTTTAAATAGTTTTAAACTGTATATGTAATTTATATCTACAAATATGTTGGGTAGAACATGGGTAGATGAAATAGTTGGTGTGTGATGAAATAATGTGATAAGAGATAGGTGAGGATATAATGGTGATCAGAATTAGGTGATGACAGATTGGTAATGAATTACGAGTCCAGACGATGTTGTGGCTGCGTATTCATGCGATGATATTCTAACCCTTATAATGAATTACGAGTCCAGGTGATGTTGTGGCTGCATATTCATGCGATGATGGTCTAACCCTTATTATGAATTACGAGTCCAGGCGATATTGTGGCTGCGTATTCATGCGATGATAGTCTAACCCTTATTATGAATTACAAGTCCAGGCGATGTTGTGGTTGCGTATTCATGCGATGATAGTCTAACCCTTATTATGATTTACGAGTCCAGGCGATGTTGTGGCTGCATAATCATGCGATGATACCCTAACCCTTACTAGACACATATTGAGGGAGTGATCCCCGAATTAGTATTGTCTATGCGAGACGATCCTTAGGATAAGTTCTTAGGAACAAACATATAAAGAAATAAGATGTAAGGAGATGAGAGGTAAATATGATATAAGAGATGACCCTTAGGATAATATCTTTAGGGAAGATTAAACGAAGATAATGGAGATGGGTAATTGGGTTGATTGTTTGATGATTAAATATAAGAATTATATTATTGAGGGTTGAAAACCGTATATACTCACCAGGCTTCCAAACCTGACCCACTCAGTTTTCTTTGTATCACAGGTATCAATACGAAGACATATTTCACTGAGAGATTAAAAGAGATGTAAATCATTAGTATAAATAAATGTAAGTTATGTTTATGCTTATGTGTCTGTATCGGAACATGACATCCCGTGATTTTGTTATATAATGAAAATACATATCTTTAAGAAATGCTTTGATAAATTTTATTTTGTCATATTTTATTTTGGGAACAAATTCCGCAACTCTTCTAATAAAAGGATTACTCTGATTTTATAAAACAAAACATAAACAAATCGGTCTTTTCTAGCCTTGAAATTGGGGATGTCACAGTTGGTATCAGAGCATTAGTTTAAGCGAACTAGGAATTTGTAGGATTTCTAGACTTAAACTTAGAATGCTAAGTGATGATTGTGAGATGAGTGTCTACCATATTTTAGACACGAGTACTAGTATATTTTTGGAAAGATGCGTAAAATGCTTTTATGTGCTCAATGTTATATGTTTGCGATATATGATATTGCTTGTTTGGATCTATGGTATGTTACCGACCGGGTCTGGAAACCTTATGTGTTTAGGATTCTAAGCGTATGACTATGATATTAGAACTAGCATGTAAACGTTTCGGAGTGATAAGGAGATTTATACGTCTATCGTAAATAAATCTTTCTTATCCTAAATTCTCGCCCGGTACACCGAACTTCTGCTTGGATGTACAAAGCATCATGGTGAAGACTCGTAGAGAATTAAGTAAATGGAGGAAAGTAAAAGGCTTATGATAGTGAATGACACCTATCGGAAGATGTCCATGATGGAGCAATTGGTGTAATTCTTGAAGTTGCCCCATCGTCTGAAATTTCCACCACCAGCCGAGTTGAAGTAGAATTGATGAGTGAAGGTGCGCATGGAAGAAGTCCTAGTAGAGTCTAGGAAATTTTTTATGATTAATTGGACACATTCGTATGTGTTAAATTGTTTTGTGATTTTAGGAATTGGGGACTACGAGACAATACTTGGGACGAGTATGAGTAGATGTGAATAGTAGTAGAGATCTATACTACTGGATGCACATGACTCACGCTTGGATCAGGAAAGACACAAGGTTACCAAGAAGCTTGTAATTGAGTTCGTCTTTAATCAAGTATGTCGTTACCATTGTTTCGGTAATGACTAAAAAGATGACTGATATTCTGACCCTAGTGGTCATATCAAATTGAGTCCTACTACGATGAGTTTGTTACGTGGTTCAGAGAACCGAGTTCGATGTAGCATTTGACTTAAGTTAAAAGATTGAAATCAATGCGATTGGTGGCATCGCGCTCGTTGTTAAGGAAGCTTGTAGCTAGAAATGCTACATGTAAAAATGTGATTATATCACATTAGAATATGAAGGAAGGTATATTCCATTCTGGAATTTGACTCTAAGAGACTTGAGTCTAAGCGTTGCATCATACGATGAGAGGTCATTAGAACATGACCCATCGATTTGTTACAATAGATAAAGGAAAGTATTTATCCTAACAAGAAGAAGGAGTCCTCAATAAGGATTCATTTTGCAACTCGAAGGTTACGAATGAAAGTCCAACATAGTACGAAGAGTAGATGTAGGATTGAGCATCAAGGTTATTACTTAGGATGGAGAGATAATATATGGAGTCAGTATACGAATCCTATTTCGTTGATGATTCCAGGACGTAATCATCCTAAGGGGGAGATAATTGTAACGCCCGTAGATTAGGGCTAGTCAATTTAGAGACAATGAGCGTCAAAAATGACTTTTTGATAGAAGATTATTTAGAAGGAGTAATCTTAACTAAGTTGTAGTATATATCACAAGGTTTCCGTGCATATAAAGAATGCCGAAATCCGAGTTATAAGGAAGAAGTTATGAATTTCTAATGGAGTTTTCCTGTCCCAGCCTACTAAAAATAATATAAATGTAATATATTAATAATATATTAAAAATAAAGTCAAAAATAGCCAACAGAGTCTAAACGAGAGTTGTAGATTTGCAGTTACCTACGTGTCGATATAAAGAACATCGAAAACGGAGTTCGTATGCGAAAGTTATGACTTTCTGAAGTTCAGGGCGCGAACCCCAAAGCTGTGTCAGTGGCCACGATGTGGAAACAATGCCCACGACGTGGCATGACTTCTGACGTCTTCTGGAGCCTGACAGAGCAAGTGGACGATGACGCATGCAATGACGTTCAAGCCCACGACGTGGAAAAAGTGCCCACGACATGGAAAATAAGAAATTTACCCTATAAATAGATTTGAAGGGGCAGCCAGCCAAGGTTGCTAATTCACCATTCTCTCACCCATATTACCTCGATTTACGTGCAAATAAGTACCCTCGAAGCCCTGGTATCATCTCGAGACCTGAAGCAAGTCCCGAAGCCCGAAGATCCCGATAAGAAAAGAGTTTCCAAGCTGAAGCTCTGCCCGCGAGAAGCCTGGTGTGCGAAGTGATCCCGGTTTCACCGAAGGTACTACTCTTAGAGTCGTAGTGCTGTCCGATCATCTTTCGATCAAGTGAGTGTATAGTTCCTTTCATAAACACGATTTTAATACAAGTATTGTTTGAATGTATGAAGTATATGTTTGGTGTGAGTGTGTACTTACTTTCTTTTAACACATAGATATGAAGTATTTGCTATGAAATATGTGTTATATGTTTATATATTGTTGTTTACTTGAGATGGATGTTGAATGAATGTTTTATACATGTCTTTAAATAGTTTTAAACTGTATATGTAATTTATATCTACAAATATGTTGGGTAGAACATGGGTAGATGAAATAGTTGGTGTGTGATGAAATAATGTGATAAGAGATATGTGAGGATATAATGGTGATAAGAATTAGGTGATGATAGATAGGTAATGAATTACGAGTCCAGACGATGTTGTGGCTGCGTATTTATGCGATGATAGTCTAACCCTTATAATGAATTACGAGTCCAGACGATGTTGTGGCTGTGTATTCATGCGATGATAGTCTAACCCTTATTATGAATTACGAGTCTAGGCGATGTTGTGGCTGCGTATTCATGCGATGATAGTCTAACCCTTATTATGAATTACGAGTCCAGACGATGTTGTGGCTGCGTATTCATGTGATGATAGTCTAACCCTTATTATGATTTACGAGTCCAGGCGATGTTGTGGCTGCATAATCATGCGATGATACCCTAACTCTTACTAGACACATATTGAGGGAATGATCCCCGAATTAGTATTGTCTATGCGATGTAGGCGATGATCCTTAGGAAAAGTTCTTAGGAACAAATATATAAAGAAATAAGATGTAAGGAGATGAGAGGTAAATATGATATAGGAGATGACCCTTAGGATAATATCTTTAAGGAAGATTAAACGAAGATAATGGGGATGAGTAATTGGGTTGATTGTTTGATGATTAAATATAATAATTATATTATTGAGGGTTGAAAACCGTATATGCTCACCAGGCTTCCAAGTCTGACCCACTCTGTTTTCTTTGTATCACAGGTATCAATACGAAGACATATTTCACTGAGAGATTAAAGGAGATGTAAATTATTAGTGTAAATAAATGTAAGTTATGTTTATGCTTATGTATCTGTATCGGAAGATGACATCCCGAGATTTTGTTAAATAATGAAAATACATATCTTTAAGAAATGCTTTGATAAATTTTATTTTGGGAACAAATTCTGCAACTCTTTTAATCAAAAGATTACTTTGATTTTATAAAACAAAGCATAAACAAATCAGTTTTTTCTGGCATTGGAATTGGGGATGTCACATGTGGGGTATGCTCTGGGAAACTCACTAAGATTCGTGCTTACAGTTTTGTTTATGGTTTCAGGTATCATTGTTTTGGAAAAAAAAGAGTCCGGCTTGATTGCAGTGCACACACCCGTGTTCCGCAATTTATGATTTTGGGACGAACTCTGATAAATGTTTTACTTAACCATGTTTTTGGAATGTTTGGAGTTAGAAGATATCTGTGTTTTGACTATAATGAAAATAAAACTTTTACCCTCGATTTTTAGGTCGTTACACCCTCTCTCTAGTGCTATAGATCTTACACACAGTGGAATAAAGAAAAACACACTTGTTTTATTTGCATACGAAAGAGAAACAAAAAGTTATTGAAGAAATTTCTACCTTATTCCAAAATGGATTACAAAGTCTTCTATTTATAACTAAAAAACAAACCGAAAAAGTTAAAAACTTTGAACATTCTTCTTCTTCAACTTGAACATATGGCCAAATCAGAAACTACATAAATCAACTAAAACTCCGCACGATGACCCATCAACACAAACCAAGTAACCTGACTTAAACCATCAAGAGTATCCAACATATCAATTTTGATCCAACTTGAAAAAATTATTTGATATATTTTTAGTGCCCCCAACATATCTACATCTATATTATTGCAAACTTGTATGATTTAACATAGTTATTTGCATTGAGAGTTGACCGGATTCAACCATTAAGATTTGTAAAGTGGAAGGAGAACGATCAAACTGAGTCCTGTACTAAACAATGTATTGATGATTGATAAATGTATAACTTATAATAATAAATTTGCATATTTGGGAATTACATATTTTAATATTTTAAAATTCTAGAGGAGATATGTCATAAAAGGATCATATCGATAGTGATTAACGGGTATCATCGGTTATTCACAATGTAAATGAATAATAAAATACTATCCAAACCCACTAACCTTACAGGGTTTGGAAGTAACACGTAGACAACTAAAGGATCATAACTCTTAAGTATCAAAGTATGTGAAAAAGTGTCGAAGCAAACTTCATATTATACAGACATTCGTAATCCCGAACTTCTTCCCAATAAACAATCGACTTAATTACAACTGCGACAACAGATTCTCCATATGTAGACGTGGTTTACACTTGGCGACCAATGGAACAGCCTTCGGCATCGTAAGCCCAGGAGCTTCACTCATATCCACCATTTCTTCACTAATCCTTTCCCAATCAAAACACTGAATCATCGACCCCAAAGTCATCCCAAGAACACGCACAGCCAATCCTTCCCCCGGACAACTCCGCCTTCCAGACCCAAATGGCAGCAGCTTAAACCCATCTCTTGTCCCTTCCAGACCTACAAATCTTTCCGGGTTGTACGTTTCCGGGTCGTCCCAGACCTTCGGGTCATGATGTATCGCCCATTGATTCACCAGCACCATCGTCCCTCCGGGGATGTTATACCCTCCGATCACACAATCCTCTGATGCTTCGTGTGGAACTAACAAAGGTCCTGGAGGTTTCAGTCTTAAGGTCTCGTTTATGATACAACGAAGGTAAGGTAAATTCGATATGTCTGATTCATCAACAAGACGATCATTTCCCACAACTTGATCGATCTCGTTTTGTGCCTTTTTTAGAACTTCTGGGTGGTTTAGTAGAAGTGATATGGTCCATTCCATGGTTCCCGCTGAAGTATCACTCCCAGCTGCTAATAAAACCTGATCACAGAAAGTATGATAATGAGATTTCTAAGAACTCAAGAAACAAGAAACGATTGTTATCTCATAAATTATATTGATCTTACAAGCACAAAGTTTCGGATCAATGCATCAGTGTAGTATTCGGGATCGGATTCTTGTAGTGATAACAAAAGCTCGATCATTGTCTTCCTTTTGTTTCCGGTTTGATCACTTCCTTTTGATTTACGAAGTTCATCGATAATTCCTTGAAAGAATACATCTCTTTTCTCCTGCAACGCGATCAACCTCTTCTCCAGTCCCTTCACTCCCAACCAACTTAAAATTGGCAAGTAATCTCCGACGTTTGAAGCTCCGGCGAGTATAAAGGTTTCATGTAGCATTTCCCTGAATCGTATTCCTTCTTGCTCCAACACCGGATTATCACCACCGAAGTACCTCTTCCCAGAGATCATCCTCATCATCACATTCAAAGTCAGCTCATAGAATAAGTTCTTCATAGTCACCGGAGAAGAACTGGACGCTAGCTTACAGATCAGCGACCTTCCTTCTTCGGCTCGTATGTCGTGGAATTCGTTCAGACGATGGATGGATAGGATCTCGATGGATGCTATGCGGCGGAGGTTGCGCCAGTTGTCGCCGTAGGGCGCCCAGGCTAAACTAGTGTAGTTGACACCGATGATCTTCCCGAATAGCATCCGGGGGCGGTTGGCGAGGATGACATCATTCTTGGTGAAGCATTCTTCGACGAGGGAAGGGGAGGAGATCACCACGACACGACGGAAGCCCAATTGGAGGCGTACAATGGGGCCATATTTGTCGGAGATTTTTGCCAAGGTTCTGTACAGTGGTGGTTTCAGAAGGTAGAGGTGGCCGATTACGGGGAGAGACGGGAAGACAGTGGGCGGGAGGTTGGAGAATTTTCGACGAAAGAGGGATGTGAAGAGGTAGGAACCTAGAAGTAGTAAAAAGGAAACATAGAGATAATATACTTCCATTGTTGAAGATGGTGGTGTGCGCTCCAATGGCGGATTTTGATTTTAGTTTTATAGTTGGTAAAAAGTTAGTGCTCATTGACTACGTTGCTTTACGTGTAAAATGGTGAAGAGTGAAGACTTGGCTTTTCCATTTTTCAAATTTCGTTGCTCTTCAAAGTTTCTAGAAAAGTAAATGAATTTGGTATTGATGACATATTACACTTATCTCGTAAGAATTAGGTTGATGCAAATTTGACTGAAGGAGTTTTGTCTTAGAACTTAGAGTAAATTATAAAAATGGTTCTTATCCGGTAGAATTTCCTATAACATTTTTCAAACATTTAAATATTATATTTTATCAGATTTAAACTTTAAATATTGTATTTATCCTTCTTAATATTTTAAAATATCCGATTTGATCAAATCTAATTTTTAAATATTTATAATCAGTTTTTATATTTTTTTAACCATATTAATTGATGGAAGAAAAATTAATTGACTAAATTGCCCTTCAATATTAAAACCATACATTTGATTACAATACTAAAGTTCCTTAAATGTGTATACGTCTATGATTATAGTTCTTTTTAAGATGATGACGTGATTCCTTGGTGCAAAACGATAACTAAAAAAAGTTGAGAAAATCAAATAGTGGGGATATTCACCGGTTAGCACCTCATGACACAATTTTTAATTGTACTTTGCTTAAACCTCCTTGCCTTTAGTGTTGTGGGCGTATCGTCATTCTATGACCTTGTTCTTGTACCTCGGTTTGAGTTGGTGATTTTCCCCTTCAATTGCAGATATGGAGTTCTGATTTCAACCCTGACTCTCAACCTCCTTACTCAATAACGACTATTTATCAGCAACAATTGACAGTGCCAAAAACTTAAACTTTTTTCTTTCCTGATTATTCTCCGAACATGGGTAGCGTACCGATATGATACATGTTAGGAGATATCTCGCCTAGCACTACTTCATGTTAGACCAGTCCTACGAGGTACCATTCTACCATACCATCCGGACGGGAAGACGCACAATCATCTTTAATTCTCAATCCACCTTAACATCGGTTGACATTTGAACCTGATTTTGATTCTCTATCCAGATTATGAACCACAGTTACATTTTCAACTAAAGACCAGGTATTTGTGGGTATTACACAAATCATGAAATCAACATAGACTGGTGGTCATACCCGGTTGATAGTACAAATCATAAAATCTCTAAAGAACCCACTGCAATAGTTGTGAAGATGTAATAATCTATCATACTCTAACCAAGAACAACAGCCTCCAATCAAAGCTACAACTTTACAACAGTGGATTAATTGAACCACTTTATCATTATTTATGCTCAAATATTTATAGCATGTTAACCATTTACTTTGAACATCTCTCGTTAGTGAAATTAACTTAGCTTGTGTCATTTATGGTACAATACAAGCATTTAAAACAAAGGATTAGAACAAGGGTACATAACATCTATAATTATCAAAGGTGCATCTATAAATCCTTTTTTGAAACATCAAAGTACACGTGAACAAATCAAACAATAGTACAAATGAAATTGTAGATAATTAGAGTAACAATAGGGTCACATTTTATTTACCTGTGTGTGTAACAATAGGGGACAATAGGGAAGAAGTGTGATAAGATCGTAAGGAATATAGAGGCTGCAATCAACGTGATTATGTGATGTATTGGCATTTACAAGTAAGGGCATTATTGTCCATTTAATATCTATTTTCAATTATAACGATTTAAGGTTATTAAAAAGAAATTATAACTCATCTTTAAACTCATTCACTCTTCTTACACCCATGTGTTCGTGAATCATACTCTTAGAGCACCTTAGAGCCCGAAAACCATCTCAATAACACATTTAGGGCCGAGATCTCTTCACTTCTTCATCAACAACCGAAACATCAAAGCAAATTTGAGTTCATACCCCCTATTTTCTATTTTTACTTTGTTTTGGGGGAGAATACAAGTTGTGTTGTGTAGATCTATGTGTTTATGCATGATTATGTGTGTTTTCTTGAACCATTTGGTGATTATGTGTTGTTTACTTCATAAACCTAAGAATATGTTAAGAACATGAAGTTTATCACTTGGATCATCATGAACACCTTGAGAAAAGTATGTGTTATCACATATAATACATGTAAATTAGTAAATATGGGATTTATACACTTAAAATAACAAAAATGAGTGTTGTGTTCAAAGATCTATAAACTAAACTCAAAATTCAGCCCTTGATAGAAACGTTTTGGTCCAATATCGAACTGTTTTGATCATCTTAATGATAATATTTTTCAAAACTGTTTTACATGATCAAATTTCAGATTTATACCTTTAAAATGACTACTCTCGCGTTTTCATACGATTTTTCTACAATTTTTGGCGAATTTTACAAAACTGCCTATCATATTTGAAATCATTTCGGACCAACCTGTGAAGGTGAGTAATTTCATACTAGTTTGAGAACATCAAAAATTAGAAAAATGGTGAACAAAGTAGACAAAATTTCCAAACTTCCAGAATTTACGGATCCAAATTTCGAATTACAATGATTTCTCTACGAATTTGCCAACAACTAGGTCAGAAAAACCCAAAAACAAGAAAAATGTGTGTTTTCACAAAAATCAAGCCAAAATTGATATTTTTGACAAAAATTGATTTTAAAATGTTATTTTTACCACAAACTAGTCATCAACATAAGTTTTGAGCAAAATGGAGATTAAAGTGTTATACTTACAAAAATTTGGCCTAAATTGTAAATTTTTTGCTTATTAGGCCAAGAAAGTCATTTTTACAAAAAAAAAAAGTGGAATTTTATGCTATTTTAGTGAATACTTGAACCAAAACCAACGATAAACTAACAAACATATTTATTTGATCATTTTATAGATTATTGGGCCTTAGTGGTCCATTTATATGTTTGATAGGTCCTGTATACTACTTATATGTTCATTGGGTCTCATTGACCCATTAACATGTGCAGACCTTGGATACTATTTATGTGCTATTTGGGCCTGTAAATACCTTACATGTGAAATGGGTCTTAGTTGTTCTTTCATATGTATTTCGAGCTCATGTTATATAATCTCATTCTAATTGGGCCTTGAAATGATTTACATGTTTAGTGATGCGTTAGTGGTTCACTTACATGGTTCATTGGGCCTGGAATGACTTTATACTTTTCTTCGTGTAAATTCGATTAAGGATCTAGTGAGTTTTGTCGGTTGGCACCTATTAAGTGTACGATCGTAGCCTGTAGTTATAACCAGAGTATCTTGGAGGGAGAGCGGGGATTTGTGTATAGATCTATACGCAGATGACACCCCACACCTGAGTTGTTCGCTACAGTTAGACTAACTCAGTCTAGGGTGACAAAAACCTTATAATCAAATCCGGCATCCAAAAACACCAAGACAGGCGAAATTGTCATTATGTAGTATGGTTATGACAACTCACTTAGAGGAATTAATGTTATGAAGTTTACGGAAGACCATTCTCTTTTCTCTTGGATTACTCGGAAACATACTCGTACTGGTACTCAACCTCGGGGGTTGGTATGGCAATTTTCTCTTTTACAGACAACATCAGGTTGTTTGGGAACATCCCTTTTACATGCACTTTACATTCTTCCTACATTCTCTTTACCTTTTTTGTCAAATAAGCAATAACATACATGCATTAATAGAAGATCTGACACAAACATACTAAACAATTTGTAGAAAATATAGGATTTTTTTGGTGGTTTTAAAGTTATACAAATCATTTTCACAAACATGCTTACGAACTCACCAACTAACTTGTATTCTCAGGAAACCGTTGAAGTATGATGTACGAAATAAACTAATGGATATTGTGTTGTCTTTTATTTGATCATACTCTTACTATTTTGGCATGTAATATTCAAATACAATACTCGATGTAAACAATGAATGTTGTTATATTACATGTGTGATGATGATGATGTTATGTTTCAATTATATACTTTGTAATAGTACTACAACAATGAAGTCACACTTAAGCCCCAGACGTTTCCGCCATCTGGTTCGGGGGTGTGACATGTTCTCATTATATAAAATTGTTTAAACATAATGTATATGATTGCAAATTCGGAACAATTTGAGTTTTCTTTTTTGCTTTTCCATGTTACAAGTGTAGTCTAAAGAAGAGGTAGAAGAAGAAGTTTTGAGAAAATGCAAGCCTACTATGCAACAAGAAAGGGCTATCAACGACATAAGGCGATAAAGATCCAAGCAACATCAAAAATTTTAAAATTCAACGGTGGTCGGAAATCCAACGAGAAAGATCCATGTTCCAATGGTGGTCTGATAGGATGACAAAACCCAAACCTAGTTCGAGCCCTAGGAGGGCATAGGAAGACAAGGATAATAAGAGAAATTTCATAAAATAACCATATTTTAAGAGGTGTTTTCACATTTTAACCATAAATTTTCGAAATTTGTAAAATGATAATCAGATCCACAAAGGGTGCTCTGTGGATCCGTTTACACTTCTAAGGATCTTAGCACACCTCTGCGGAAATGAGGTGGTAGCACCAAAAGACAATTTTTAGGGGTTTTTAGGGTTCTGCAAAGGTGGTTCTGAGGATCACTTAATGACTCTTAGGATCGGTTAATGTCTCTGAGGATCTGTTCTTGAGCAAAACATAATGCCAAAATCAACAAGTCTATTTTTTTTAATAATTTTTGTTACTTAATAGTCATTTTTATTACTTCATAATCTTTTTTGCATATAAAATCAAATAATAATAATAATAATAATAATAATAATAATAATAATAATAATAATAATAATTTTATAGAGATGAACATCGATCCTCAGAGGGGGCTCTGTGGATCTGTTCTTGAGCAAAACACCTCTACGTATCTGTTCTTCGTAGAAACGATATTTCCATGAAAAAAGTCGGGCAAAAATTTGGGATTTACTAATCACTAAACTATCATACATTCATATAAACTATCATACACCCTAACAATATATAATTGACTAAAAAAACGAACAATTACGTTTTCATACCTAAAAATTTGGCACTATGTTTTGCTCAAGAACAGATCCTCAGAGCCATTAACTGATCCTCAGAGCCATTAAACGATCTTTAGAGCACCTTCTACGGATATAATGACCATTTTACAAATTTTGATATTTTATGATTAAAAGACGAAAACACCCTTTAAAATATGGTTATTTATGAAATTTCTCAAATAACAAAGGGGGTAATGTTGAGGATAGAAGTAGGCTTTATGTGACCTTTCTATTTAATATTTAGATAAATCAAAAATATGTAAAATAAAATTAAAATAATAAATGGCATAAGGGTAAAATGTGGGTCAAAGATCACGATGAGATAAAATGAAATCATAATGAGAGACCTTTTATGTAGTAATTTATTATAGCTGTTATTGATACTTGGATCTCAAGTTCAATATGAGTATGAGAGTATCTATTATTATGTGTTTATTATGTGTGATGATTAGCAGTTTTCTATAAAATCAAATGAAAACTACAAAATAGTCCCTCTAGTTTCTTGCTGCTCTTAGATTTGATCTAAAAAAATTTCAACCACAAAAAAAACATCATTTTTTGGTTATAATTACAAAAATGTTGGCTTTACTTTATAATTGTTACACTAATCAAGTGCAACATTATTTTACACAAAACGCACACTTACACGTTTACCTATCATATGCATCACTTTTTTACACCACATATAACCTTCTATAATTACTACAAACAACCTATAACAATATTTTTTTTACCAATAATAGTAACACCTTTTATTGTTTTACATTATAAATATACAACACTTTTATTTCTCTTTTAAAACACTATTTGGTGTTTCTAGTTACAAAAGTGCAACACTCTAAGCAACATTTTAGTATGCAATATAACATTTATTAGATCGTTTGGGTTGATTCTTCCCGTCCAATATTAATGTTATAATGTGTCTTATAGCATTCATAATACATAGTTCAATGAAAGAGTTGAATGAGGTGACATGTCTAATTAGCATTTAGTATATTAAACTTTATAATTGTTAGATGTCATGTTGACATTTAATGGATACGTAGTTAATGGTCATTGCACTCTTCAATGGGAAAAATAAATTTTTTTAATTATTATAAATATATTCCATTAAATTTTATAGAGTTGAATGCATTGTAAGAAAATTAATGTAAAGTTGTATAGAATGTAAAATGATGATGTGTCAATCTATTAAGCTCTAATAAATTCAATGTACTGTGGATGCCCTTACTGATTTCTCTCAATATAGAAAGAATAACATATCATAGATTGTATTATATGATATTTTGATTTTGATACATACGTCCATGCTCAAAATAAAAACCATAAAAGATTTAGTCAACACATAAATTTTTTATTACAATCATGAAAAATATTAATTTTCTTCTTTATACTTTCTTATTGCTCCATTTGATTATATTATGAAATTACCAGGTACCGTTTCAAACACCTTATAGAAAAGTAACCTGGTATGCATAAACATGAAAAAAAAATATTAGTATGAATACGATGCATCATAATTATACCATCAATAAAAAATTTTAAATCAAGTTATGGTGATCAAATACCAAAAATCATCTTGGAGCTTTTATCAAGGTACCTAAAAGTTCAAATTGAACAACTTCGGTTTCAAAAGTAAGTCGATTACAAAGATGTTTGGGTATATGGCTTTCAAATAAATATAGAAGGCATACATTGTACAAAATATGTTAAATATAACACATATCAATGTATATTTTTTTGTGTTTTGGCTTGTATAGCCCGACCTTATCGTACAAGGCATATATGTTTGTAATTATTGTATATTAATTCATGCATGTACGATCTTGTTTCGAGAAGTTTCTAATTTCGGGATTGTGGATAATAAATGGATCAAGTAAAGATATTGGGCTTCAAGGGAATTGGGTTTAAACACTATTGGATGTTGATACTATTGATTATGCGATCAAAGCCCTTGGTTTATGTTGGAGTCAAGGGGGTAAAACGGGAAAAGTGATGTTTTCAGATTTCTTGCATGAAATATGGATTTTTGTTCAGAAATTTTTTAGTCCAAGACATATATATAATATTGTGGGTCTCTTCAATACCTTTATGTGGATATAAAGGTCGTTAAAAACGAAGTTGGAACGAAGAAGTTACGATTGTTTGAAGTTAGGAAGGTTTTGGGATTAGTCTAGTATGTTGGGCGTACTAGGCATCTCTAGTATGTTGGGCGTACACAATCAGAATCCAAATCCTATTTTTGTGGTTTGAGCCCTATTTAAGCTCCTTAACTTCTCCAAATGCATTCTATTCTTAGCCTCCACCTCTCCAACACCCTCCCTTGAAACCCTAACCCTAGTTTGAGACATGTGAGCAAAAGAAGGTGTTGTTGAGTACTTTGGAGTGTTCTTGGTGCATCTTGGAGAAGAAAAATCGCATTGGAGAAGTGTTGGTTGCATTGGATCTTGTAGATCCAGACTTTATTCACCTTGATCTTTCTTCTATAGATATAAAGCTAGAATCTTGATGATGCATTTGTTAGAACTAGCTAGTTTTGGATGTTTTGAGCTTTGGTCACTTTAGTGCATAAAGTTTAGATCTTGAATGTTTGTGGCTTTGTTATGGATAAAGTTGGAAACTTTATCCATCTAAACATCATTTTTATTCAGATCTAAAGGTTAGAAACTTAGACTTAATAGATTATGTAAGAAGGATGCACTTTTGGTCTCTTTGAGACTTAAAAGACTAGATCTTGGTCTTTTGGACCATTCTAATGGATAAACTTGGAAACTTTATCCTTTATGGAGCTATTAGGAAGAATACAAATATAGTCTTGATTGTTAGTTTCCTTCCATGCATGATCTAGGTTGTCTTAATGGGTTAAGTAGTTAGAGTATTTGTGTTTGGGCACTTACTATCCATGCAACGCCATAAAGTTGGAAACTTTATGGTTAAGGACATTATTTCAAGACGAGATACGGAATATGGACAAAAGATCTTAAGGATTAAGCTCTTAATAAGAAGAAACAGACCCCGTCGCATACACTGGGCATAACCTAGGTATGCTGGGCATACGAGGTCAACCCATCCTGTTTTGGTCAAGCCTCGTATATGTCGTGTGTACCAGCTAAGTACGTTGGACATACTCAGCTTTATTGACTAAGTTTGATCTTTTGACTTTTTGACTTTGACCTAAGGGTATTTTGAGTTAAATTTGAGATTGGTCACTATTTGATAAATAGGTGACTGGTAGAGTTGATATTCGGAGCAAAGACCTATTCAGCTATTTGTTTGGACTGAGAGGTGAGTTTTCCTCACTGTATTTGTGGGTCGAAGGCCCCAATGTCGGACCACTATGTTATATATCCTGGTATATGTGATGATGTTATGCTAGTTATATAATAGATTAGTAGATCTATATGATTACTTGTATTTGTTGGATATGTGTTTATGTTTACTTGTTGTATATCTCGACATATTATGGACTAGTTGAGGAGGTCCTGCTTTGTGCTGAAGGACAAGATACCAGGGACAGTCCGGATAAACTGTAGACCCTGTGAGGCTATCCAGTTAGGCCAAATACCCGGTGAGTGGTCCGGATAGGATGTGATGTCATACCCCCTGCAGCCGGCAGAAACGCCGAGGTGTGCGACGTAAATCGGTGATCACAGCTAGTGAACTTACATTGAATAATACAAATAAAATATTCTATTATATCAAAAATAGATATTAAATAGAAAATAACTATTGCTAAATCGCGATAGACGCCTAACAAATGACATTTACCAAGGCGTAGTATAAATAACAGAGAGTCTTCTGAACGAACACTTCCGACCTGCTAAATAACCTGAGAATACATGCATTAAGATATGTTAACAAAATTGTTGTTGAGTTCTACAGGTTTGGACACAAGGTATTTTTTTTATAACCAAAAGTGTTATGATATACTCATCTGGTTGACCAACTTTTATAAATACATACTTTTCTATCAAAAGTATAAAGTAATTGAGTTATAGAAGTGTAGTTAGACTCATTTAGAGATATTGTTTGCTCAAACCCATAACAATTTTATCACACATGATGTGGCCCCCCAAACACCATATTGCTCAAACCCATAACAATTTTATCACACATGATGTACCCCCCCCCCCCCCAAACACCATAATAGTTTTATCAGACATGATTTAGCCCCCCCCCCCCCCCTACACCATAATAATTTCGTCACATGTAATTTAGCCCCCAAAACACCATAATAGTTTTATCACACGTGATTTAGCCCAAGCACCATAACAGTTTTATCACATGCGATTTAGCCCCCAAGCACCATAACAGTTTTATCACACGTGATTTAGCCCCCAGATGCTATAACAATTTTATCACACATGACTTATCCCCCAAACACCATAACAGTTTTATCACGCGTGATTTAGCCCTCAGACACCGTAACAGTTTTATCACACATGATTGAGCCCCCAAACACCATAACACTTTTATCACACATGATTGAGCCCCCATACACCATAACAGTTTTATCATACATGATTGATCCCCCCCCCCCCCACCACCACCACAAACACCATAAACTATCTCTTAGGATATGATCATAGCTCATAAGGCTTTTAGAAACAACATAGCTCACACAAAGCGTTTTGTGGGAGTGATGGAACCTAATAATATGTCTAAGAATCGTAATCCTAAACTCTCCGATATAAAACTTTAAAATACTTATAATTCTTTGGTGCTTAGGAATGATTTTGATTTAAGTCTTTTAGTATTTGAGATTCATAAGACTTAATATATTTTCAAATCTTATTGTCTATCATGATGAAATTTGGGCAACCTAACAACTGTTTTTATAACATTTTCTAGTTTTCAACTAACGTGAAAACCAAAGCTTTCCATAACATTCGATAAGTTGCATAATTGATATGATGTATAATTTATTAGGTAATAATTCCTAAAATCCGAAATTAATTATGTTATCATAAATGATGAAATTTCGTATTACAAATAAAATGATTTATAGTTTTATTATCATTATAACAATAAAACATATCATTTATTTAGAAATCATTTCTACATGATTATCAGGAGCATAATAATAATAATAAATTTTCGGTATATTTTCAATTAATTATTATGTATTCGTTTAATTTTCGTTTATCAACCAATTAAGGCAATGTACATTCATTTTGTACATAATCATCTTGAATAACATATTTCGTCATATGTATAGTGTATTTTCCTGCTTTCTCAACATATTCGTGCATATATATATATATATATATATATATATATATATATATATATATATATATATATATATATATATATATATATATATATATATATATATATATATATATATATATATATACGTCGGGTATTACAATTTACGATCCGTCAAATAATTTAAATCTTTATATTAATCTACTTAAACTCTTGTGATTTTTATTAATATTAATTAATATATCACAACAAGGTATAATAATGTCATTTATAGCATTCAACTATAACTTATATCATTTATTAAGGATTTATACAATTTAGTTTATTATTTCATAAATTTATAACCAATAATAAAGTACGATACTATTTTGTGTCTAAAAATTTGAAAATCATCAAAACTTTAATAGACATGCATTTAGCCCCCACCCCCCAAAAAAAATTAAAACAGTAAAAGAGGGGTCGTAGAAACTCACATTCAATGCATGATCTCGATCTAGGTTCGTTTTGGTGAAGCTTTTCGTGAATACCCGCATCTTGATATCTTTTTGAGTTAAAACAAGGTCCGGGACTATTTTTTATAATATTTGAAGTCAATGGAATTGTTTTGAAATACTTTATGTTTAAAAGTTTGTTTTATAATTTTTACCAACACAAAGGACTAACTTTGTGATAAGTTGTATCCAGAAGGACCAATTTTGATTATTAAAAACTATGTAGGGGCCATTTTTGAAAAGACTAAATTACATGGGATTTAGTTTGTAAGGATTTTTACTAAGGAGTTAATTTCTAACTATGTTAGATAGCATAATTAATCTTAATTTGTGTTTGGTTGCTTAACTTGATCATATGAAAGTAACTACTATAATTCATAGTCCAATTGTGCTCATTATAGATTTGGTGTTTAACTTGTGCTTAATCATTACATGGTAATTCATAAGTTGATAAGTCTAGATATTTGATCATAATATCTTGTTAACGAATTGGTAATTAATATATTCTATCCACTAGAAATCAACTATGGGAGAGGTGAAATCGGATCTAAGCAGAAGTACTCTTTAAATGTTGAAGTTAATTTGTTATCTTTGTTTAGTTGATAGTAATTTGATTTAAGCTCTTCTGATCTTGAAAAATCAATAACCCCCCCCCCCCCCCACTTTAAGTTTGTTTCTTAGTTTAATTAGAAGTAGTTAGATTAATTAATTAAATTCCGTTCCTTATGTTCGACACTATTCTATAATCCAACTAGGCACGCTGCCTATAGGTGCATAATTTAGTTAAGTTAGTTAGGTTATAAATTTAAAACATGTGGCTACTTTTGTGTACATCAGGGGGACTTAATGAGTTATATACCAGTTCGGTTATATAACTCCTCACAACTTGACTGAGTCAAACCTCAAACATACCGACCAGATAGGCCAAACTTGTGATGGGTTTTGAGCATAACAACAATCCTATGGTGCACATGCAAACCCTAAAGCTTTGGATCTAGTTTTTCTAATTGTACATGCAATCATCATCCAAAGCTTATATACCCTAGGTCTAGTATACAAAAATCAAAAATCATAACTAAAACAAAGTTAGGATGTTACCTTTCAATTGTAGGTTGATCTTTAACCTTTGAGAGCTTTAGTATCATAAGTGTAATACCACTAATCGATCACAAACACCAAGAAGCAAGTTGGAGAATATAAGAGAGAGAGAGAGAGAGAAAGAGAGAGAGGGAGAGGAGGGCTTAAAATCGGCTCTAAGATCCTTCTAGGGTTTCCGGTAGCCACTTTTAGGTGCCCAAAGGGTTCCCTATATAGCTGAAGAATTAAGGTTTCGGTCAAATACCTAATCTGGTTGCTTAACCCCTAAGAAGCCCATATGATCCTTCCAGAACCTAATCTTTGGACGAAATCCTTATGAGCTATCCATAAGATTTCTTCCATTTCTTATCTAAGAGATCCTTAGCCCATTTTGCAACTATCTTATAATTATAATATCGGTCCCCTAAATTTAATTAATCTATTGTAACCACAAAATTAATTCTTGACCAATATCAATTAAATAACATGATTTATCTTTTAATATATTATTCATATAATATATTAATAAATCATAATTAACCTCTTTCTCCATAATTCATTCAGTCAAGTTGCTTTGGTGAAGGAAACCCAAAAGGATCATGCTACTATCGGGTCAAGTACATACCAATTATAGTTATGGGCTTAGACACCTAATCCAACAACATGTTCCCATGCAAGTAGTATGTTGAACCAGAGAGCGAGAAGCCAAAACAACAAAATGGAAGATCGATCGTAAATATTAACTGGGAAGACTTAGATAGAAGAAACCTCGATATTTCCAATAAATAGTCTGTAAACAACCATTAGAAATTGTAAAAGTCTACCCATTATGTCAAAAGTGATTGCTAACTCTTCCTAAGTACAAACCTTTTTACCTTCCTTGGAGGAAGCATTAATGACGAAAAAACGGGGGCAGTCCAGTCCAAATAAGAAGAATGTTTCCCAAAAAAACAACAATAAATATCGACCGAAGGGAGACATCATAGGTACGTAATATTAGTTCCTACTTACGAATTATCACCAAACACATATTCGATCGATATCTAACTTAACCGTTAGAGTGTTCTCCCAAAACTTGTTCCTGGTGAACGACTGACTGATTGTGTTGTTTCTTAGGGTCGACATCGATGTCACACTCAAGACTGCCAATATCGGACTCAGATTCAAGACCTGGAATTCTAAGTGTAACATCCCAGAAATCAAAGTAAAATTTTCATTTTTCAAACCAAACCGAAAACTACAATTGCTTATAAAACATAGTTTCCAAAGATAATAATCCAGAATCAATATCATAAAATCAGAAGGATATTCACGATCACGCCTTTGCTTTCCTACGATCATTTGAAGTACCTGAAACATAAAACTTAAATTGTAAGCCAAAGCTTAGTAAGTTCCCCCAAAGTACCACACACAACCAAAACATATAACAACATACATATATGAGCTTTCAAGTTGACTGGACACCCTCGCATGGCTTACAACCTATATGGACCGCTCTCCAGGCCTTCAGCCTAATTGGACCGCCTTGCAGGCCTTTAGTCTATCCAGACCACCTCGTGTATCTTGGCCTTCAGCACAAAGCAAGACCTCCTCAACCCAACAAATCATAACATACCGCCATATCCAATAACAATCAATAATAAGTGCACAGGTAATCATACAGATCTTCCAATCTAACTCATACTCAAGTAATCATATGGATCTACCAATCTATCATATACCCAACATAACCTCAATCCAATATACCAGGATACAAAATCCAGTAGGCCGACATTGATGCCTCTGACCCACAAGTACAGTGAGGAAAACTTACCTCACAATCTGAAAAGGATAACTGAACATATCACAGCTCCAACTGCTAAATCTACAAATCACTTTTACAACAAAAAATGACATAGTCTCAAACTACAACTCAAAATAACCAAAATACCCCTATGTCAAACTTGGTCAAAATCTTGGTCAAAAGTCAACTCAGTTAGTCGCCACATCGTGGCTAGCCTCTAGCCATGTCGTGGGGACTACAGGACAAACATATGCAACACCCCATCTTTCAAGTAAATTCAAATTCATCCATTGGGTTGTAATTATGTCATTTTTAGTCCCTATATTGGAAAGGAGTGGCCATGGGAAGCCCTGGTGGTAAAATCGTAATTTTAGAGCATAAGTAGTACGTTGGGCGTACATGTGAGTATGCTAAGCATACCAGGGCATGCCCTAGTATGATGGGCGTATATATACGTACGCTGGATGTACTAGTATCTAGGTGAAACCCTATCTTTTAGGGTTTGTGGAGTATTTAAGTATCATTATGGCCCTTTTTCCCCTATCTTTTCTGCTTCCATGTTCTGGGATCATTTTTGGCAAACCCTAACTCCTCTAGTGTATGTGTGTATATGAGTTAAGAGTGTGTTTCTTGTATGGTTGAAGGAGAAGTTAGTGCATCAAAGGAGTCAAGGAAGGAAACAAGCTTGTAGATATGGGATTATCATCTTTTTGGGAAGCTTCAGGAGGTAAAAAGCTTCTACCTTTATGCTTGGATTTTTTAGATCTTATTTTGGTATCTTTTTGGTGTTCTTATAGTCCCAAAAGTCCCATTATTATGCATGCTTTGTTTGGATGTTTTGAGTTGTCCTTTCAGACGCTAGGAAGGCTTCTAAGTAATAAAAATGAGGTCCATTTGGCTGGTTTAGCTTCATGTTGCTAATAGGAGGTCTTAATAGATTAAGACCATCCATTAAGCCACTTTTGGACGCCCAGAGTCTTAAAGTTTTAGACTTTATGGTTCTTTAGTGCTTTTGAGCCATGGATCTGAAGTTTGAGCTTAAGTGCTTAAGGCATTAAGCACTTAAGAAGGAAAATAGATCTGCGAGGGTACACCCCACGTAGGGCAGCGTATGCCCCATGTACCAAGTCAATCATCCCGATGGTGGTCAATGTGAGGCAAAGTACGCCCAACGTACTGAAAGGGTACCCCCCTGCGTACGCCTTCTGTATGGGTTTAGACTTTGTGCTTTGGGTATTGGGCCATCTGTTGGGCTTTGATACTTAGGTCCAAATGGACTATCTGGATAAGTGTATTTTGGGATAATTAGAGGATCGGACCTTGGATAAGACCCAATAAGGAGTTGGACCTAATTTGGAAAATTGGGCCAAGTGTGGGCCTTTAAGTAATTTTAGCCTTTTTGGATCAAGATTCTGGTTGGTTTGTATTGGGCCATCTAGGATTTTATGTTTTGGGCTTTTGACTCGTTGGATCTTCCTGAGTGAAATCCATGAAAGGAATGAAGCCCAATTTGGAAAATTGGGCCATAATTGGGCCAAGATTGAGGAAGGGTAAAAAGGTCTTTTACCCAGAATTGGACTCGTAGTATGAGTTAGCGACTAGATGTTGATGGAGTACCATTTTGGTATCTGTTAGCGCATATGTGATAATGAATTTGCAGTTAGAAGTTATTTATGGAATCAACTATTGATGGGGTGTTGTCTTGATGTGGCGAATCAGGATCTGGCAGCCAACAACTAGGGATCGTCTGTGTGATCGATATTGCAAAGTGAGTATTCTTCTCTATACTTTCGGGTCGAAGGCACCAAGGTCGGCCCATTGGTTTGATAACCTGATATTGCTGATATGTTGAGTATGATATAGTTATGCATTCTAGTCTTGATATGCTAGTCTGGTAGATCGGTAGGACTACCTGTAATCCTGTCTGCACGATTATTTGTATATGTTTGTTATGTGTTGGCATATTATGTTGGCTTGAGGTTGTACTGCTTCATGTTGTAGCCAAGATCCTGGAGCATTCTAGATATGAGTTGAGGGTTAGGTAGGACATGCCAGACTCATACTGAGGGCTCATAGGCATTCTAGATACGAGTTGAGGGTCAGGTAGGGCATGTCAGACTCGTACTAAGGGTCGGGGAGCAATCCATACATAAGCTGTGGGCCCAGGAGGCAAGCCAAACTTATGATGTGGGCTCAAGGGTAATCCAGTATGTTAGCTCTGGACCCATTGCATGTTGTTATTTTGTATATGTGCTATTATTTGTGTGTTGGTACTTTGGGGTAAACTCACTAAGATTTGTGCTTACAGTTTTGGTTTATGGTTTCAGGTACTTCAGTAGATCGTGGCAAGGTGAAAGCATGACCATACACATCGTCGTGTTTTTGGAACTTATGGTTTCTTGGATACTCTGATAACGTTGTTGTTTTGAAAACTATGTGTAAATGGTTCCGGTTTTAAATAAAGGCTTTGGAAACAACGGTTCTGTAAACACCTCTTTAATAAATGGGTTGTTTCGAAAAGTTTAAATTTTATGGATGTTACAATAGACACAAGATAGCCATCCGCTACGTCGTGGTGACCCATTCGTCATGCTGTGGGGACTATTCAGATCGGCTTAATTCAATAAGCTCTAAATCCATAAAACCAACCATTCAAACTTCCTAGATGGCATTCTCTCATCCAATGGACCATAAAAATCATTGCATTATAGACATGAATGTCCAGTGCATGTCTTCAGCTCAAGCTTGGAGGCCGAGAGAGTGTGATGGATGCTGAGGGTGAGCAACCCTAGCCATCACATTTCTTTAAATAAGGGCGCAAACCGCAGATAATAGGGTTTCTCATTAAATAGCCGCCACGCTGTGGCGGTCATTTAAAATACACGATACATTGACCATCCCCACGTTGCGGGATGCCTTCACCACGACGTGGTCCCATCCAAAATTCCAAAATACATTAAATTTAAATATCTCTAAGAATCTCGGATGTTGTCCTAAGATTCATCATTGACACTTAATGTGTAAAATGCAATACTCATAGAAAAAACAACCTTTATGACAATTGTGGGTAAAATAATACATGTTTCCATCCTCTTTACACATACTATACAAGTGAGTTCTACTAAAATTCGGTAATTATCTGAAATCACAAAATAGAAATCATGAGAAATCCTACAAGGAAAAAAACCAAAATTAAAAAGAGATGTGGGATTAATCAAGTAAAGAAACCATTTGTTTTTAAATAATGTAGCTTCCTTGTTCATAATAATGTTTGTTATTATTAATTTGTTTAATTTAACTTTAATTTTTTTCTATTGTAATACAAAAAGAAAAGTAAATGAAATTTAGAGATGATAGTGACAATATATGTAATAAATTATATTATGTGATAAAGTCTACTATGCACTCTTCGTGACCACGTCCTTGAGAAAGTGACTTAAAATGCCGTTTAATAACTTTGGGCGGCATGACACTTATCTAATATCTATAGCTCTACAATTGAATAGAGTGGACAACATAAGAACGTAATTTCTTCAACAATCAGAACATTCATTTCTCCTTATAGAAAATCGCATAACCCATAGCCCGCATTGACGTTTTATTTCAAAAAACCATGAACCATCAAACTTTTATTTCTTGAACATCAGACCATTCATTTCTCTTTTGAAAATTCAGCCGGCAGAAATGAGTTGTGTTATAATTCAATCCACAATCACCAAATGCCACTACCTACTTAAAAAATATAACAGTTCAATAAGCATAATTACATAAAATATATTACAAACAACTACAAATGTCTAGGGAAGTGAAATAAAAGGAAAAAGAAATCGATAAAAGAGGTTACCTCGGTATTCAGCAACACAAGTAGAAAACCACCTGTCAAGAATCCAATTAGCTACACATATGGGAGGAAATGTTGTTTCGAACAAACAAATTGTGCAATTTATGGCAATAACTAAAAATACCCTAAATCGTGTTTGTAAAAAGGTCATGGCAGAGTGATTTTGAACATATAAGACAATAGTGGTGAGGAGGGGTAAAATTTGTGCAGCTCCAAACTGAAGCCGGCTCCAAATGAGTACTGTTATAGGCTGCCACGAGAATTATATTGTACTAAGCGAATGTCCGTGCGTTGTGCAGAAGCATCTATATAGTTGAAATCTTTACAAAAATATGTTTTTTTTTTTAAATATAATAGTAATGTTCTTGTTAAATTTGATATAATAATTTGTATACTAAGTTGATATAATATATTGATTATGCTGAATTATATGATAATATATACATCTATTAAAACTGTATAATCTCAATCTTTTGAATGACCTCTACCTGCGGGTTACTTATAATTAAAATTAAATATAATATATGGTTTACTGTTATTTATAGTTGTTGTTATTGTTAATTAATTTATAAAATTTTATTTGTTTAACGTTTTAATTTCTATTATTGTAATTATTTAAAACATCAAACATTTTTTTTTTATTTTAAAGTTAACAATATAATCATTTATATAGAAATATTTTTAACTATTATTATTGTAAGTTATTTTAAGTTACTTATTTGAAATCTTTTAACGATTATAAAAATATCTTTAAGATATATTTTAGTTAAACTGATATTACAATTTAATTTTTGTTTTTAACACTATAATTTATCACTTTTAATTATTCACAACATATTATTTGGGTATTTTAAGTGGAACTGAAATTTATACTAAAGTTGACCCTGAAATGTTATGTTTAAATTAACAATTTAAGTATTTTATCAAAATTATTCAAAAGTTGTAGCTTTAATATGATAATGGTTTATACAACAACATATTATATCTAATAAATTAAGTAGAAAAAATATTATTTTAATATTGAAATTTAGTTTATTTATGATCACGCTTTAATATTGAAATTTAGTTTATTTATGATTATACTTTAGGTTTGATACTTATTTAACCTTATTAACCAACTTATAATAATTATTAGAAAAAAACTATAATTTATAAATTTTAACTAATTTACAAAATATTCTTTTGGTTGTTTACGTTGAACTAAAATTTATATTTAAGTTCATCCTGTAAGGTTATATTTAAATTAACAATTTAAGTATTTTATACAAATTGTTCAAAAGTTATAGCTTTAAAATGATAATGGTTTACATTCAACAACATATTAGACCTAATAAATTAAGTATAATATGTTAAAAGTTGAAAAAACATAAGTTTAGAAGTAGAAAAAAATATATTATTTTAATATTAAAATTAGTTTATATATGATTATACTTTAAATTTGATATTTATTTAATTTTATAAACAAATTTATAATCATTATTAGAAAAAAAATGAAAAATCATGAAAATTTTAAATGAATGTTATGAAAGAAAAAAATTAATGAAAAAAAAAATATTTCCTTTGTAAATATATAATTGATACATAATTTTTTTTTTATAATGAATTATAATTGAAGCAAATTATATCATATTTTTATAATCTACTAAACTACTTTTGGATTTAAATACAAGTAAAAATAAATTTTAAAAGGACAAATTACACGAATGGTCCCTGTGGTTTGGGTAATTTGCGCGCTTGATCCCTAACTTATTTTTCTAACTCGAACTGTCCCTACTGTTTGTTTTTGTTTCCCGCGCGGTCCCTTTCTAACATTAAAAGACTATTTTGCCCTTACTGATTTTTTTTATAATTTATTTATTTTACATAATTACTTATATAATTATTAATATCTAATGATCCCATCCTGTTTATTCCTTTACCAAAATCACCCCTCATGCGCTTCTTCCATGTGATTACTTTTTGCTCGATAATTTCCATTCGACAACTACGTCTTCTTCGGGTAAACCGCCACCAAATACAATCAAATCAAATCAAATACAATTTAATCAAAGATACAACCAAATCTTAAACCTCTGTAATCAAATCTGATGAAGCTCGTGAAACCATCATCAACGAAATCAGAAATTTTGGTTTTCTTCTTGATAAATGTAATAAAAAACCTGAATCAAATCCATTCCCAATATATGAAATTTCCATGAAATCTAACCCGATTTCATGGATGTGCAACTCAGTCCTGATCTCTTGGATCTACAACTCTTATCCCAATCTCCCCTGAGAATCAGTTTTAGATGGTAAATCAATGCCAGTGACCATAGAAATTTTCAAGAAAAAAACCTGATGCTAGCAGTGAGGGAGAGTCGACCGAAGTTTGGAAGAAAAGGATATTGTTACCTTGAATCTCTGATTTTAGATGACAAATCCTTGAATTGGTGATTGTGCAGTTTGATTTTTCAGATTGTTTTTTTGGGGTTTTGGTATCGATGTTATTTGAGAGAGAAAGGATGGTCTGAATTTGGAACAGAGGTTGAGGGGTGAAGATGTCGAGCATTGGGCGGCAGTGGGAGTGTCGACAAAGATGGACCTGCATGTCGTTGATGATCTAGTGGAAAGGATATGAAAGATCGCTAGGGTCTCTTTTCCGGTCTGTAGTAGCGGCGGCCGGTGTCCCTTTTGTAGGTTGTAGCAACGACGACAGAGGAGTGGTGATAACAGATGGTCGTCGGCCATTGGAAAGAACAAGAAAGCATCATCGATCTGGATTTGCAAGGGGAAGAGATACAGAGATACATGAAGTGGAAAACGAGAAGGAGATGAAAAAGGTGAAAGATGAGGGTTGTGGGTGGGATAACGTTAGGTTTTGTTTATTTAATAATATAAATAAATAAAACATAATAAATTTTATTAAAAAAATTAACGAGGGCATAATAGTCTTTTAGGTTAGATAGGGACCAACCGGGAAACAAAAACAAACAGTAGGGACGATCCGAGTTAGAAAAATAAGTTAGGGACCAAACGCGCAAATCACCCCAAATCATAGGGACCATTCGTGTAATTTGTCCATTTTAAAAAAAAAATCAGAAAAACCCGATTTTTTGTGATTTTTCCAAAAAAAGACTTTTACCGTCCCTAAATATTTATATAGAATTTGGGGAATAAATCGATTGAATCACAGCTGCGACAGTAGATTCTCCATCTCTAGACGCGGTTTGCATTTGGCCACCAATGGAAGAGCCTTGGGCAATGTAATCCCGGAGCCTTCACTCATATCCACCATTTCTTCACTAATCCTTTTCCAATCAAAGCACTGAATCATCGTCCCCAAAGTCATCCCAACAACACGAACAGCCAACCCTTCCCCCGGACAACTCCGCCTTCCATACCCAAACGGCAGCAGCTTAAACCCATCTCTTGTCCCTTCCACACCTTCAAACCTTTCCGGGTTGAACGTTTCAGGGTCGGCCCACACTTTCGGGTCATGATGTATCGCCCATTGATTCACCAGCACCATCGTCCCTCCGGGGATGTTATACCCTCCGATCATACAATCTTCTGATGCCTCGTGTGGAACTAGTAAAGGTCCTGCAGGTTTCAGTCGAAGAGTCTCGTTTATGATACAACGAAGGTAAGGTAGATTTGATATGTCTGATTCATCAACAAGACGATCTTTTCCGACAACTTGATCGATCTCGTTCTGTGCCTTTTGTAGAACTTCCGGGTGGTTTAGTAGAAGTGACATGGTCCATTCCATGGTTCCAGCCGAAGTATCACTCCCAGCTGCTAATAAAGCCTGATCATGGAAACGATAATAATCAGAGACTTTTAGAAAATCAAGAAATAAGAAACGATGATTATCAGATTATATTACCAGCACAAAGTTTCGGATCATGGAATCAGTGTAGTACTCGGGATCGGATTCTTGTAGGGATAACAAAACTTCCATCATCGTCTTCCGCTTATTTCCCGTTTCGTTCCCTTTTGATCTTCGAACTTCCTCGATTAATCCTTGAAAGAAAACATCCCTTTTCTCCTGTAACGCTATTAACCTCTTCTCAAGTCCCTTCACTCCCATCCAACTTAAAATAGGCAGGTAATCGCCGACGTTTGAAGTTCCGGCGAGTATAAACGTTTCCTTTAGCATTTCCCTGAATCGGTTCCCTTCTTCCTCCAACTCGGGATTATCACCACCGAAGTACCTCTTCCCGGCAATCATCCTCATCATCACATTCAAAGTCAGCTCATAGAAAACCAGCTTCATAGTCACCGGATAAGAACTAGACATCAGCTTACGGATCAGCGACCTTCCTTCTCCTACTCGTACGTCGTGAAACTCGTTGAGACGATGGATGGATAGGATCTCGACGGCTGCAATGCGACGGAGGTTGCGCCAGTTGTCACCATAGGGCGCCCAGGCAAAACTAGTGTAATTGACGCCGATGATTTTGCCAAATAGCATCTTAGGGCGGTTGGCGAGGATGACGTCATTCTTGGTGAAACATTCTTCGACGAGGGAAGGTGAGGAGATAACCACGACACGTCGGAAGCCCAACTGGAGGCAGACAATAGGGCCATATTTGGCGGAGATTTTCGCGAAGTTTCTGTAGAGTGGTGGTTTCAGAAGGTAGAGGTGGCCGATTATGGGGAGCGACGGGAAGACGGTGGGTGGAAGGTTGGAGAACTTGCGACGGATAAAGCATGTGAATAGGTAGGAAGTTGGAATGAGTAGGAAGGAGACAAATAGAAAAGCTAAATCCATGGTTTAATATGAAGTTGTTGACTTGTCATTGTATGCTTTATCGGCTGATTTTGATTTCAGTTTTATAGGAAGTCAGAAATGGAGAAACGTCATTGACTTCCTTGTCATTATGTGTAAAATGATGAAGACTTGTGGATTTTCCATTTTATTATTTCCTGTTCTATTTAAAATATTAACGGTAATGATATTTCCGTCAAAGTTCTATATCGGCCACCCTTATCGCATTGTGAATATTTTTTTTTCCCGAGTTTCTAGAAAGGTAAATAGTTTTAGAGGTGCTGACATCTTGTGTCCAAAACCTAATACATATGAGTTATAATTGCGGAAGAATTCAATTTGGTCATTGATGCAAAATTTACCAAGGTCAAGAAATATTTGAGTCCTCATCGTCGAAGAAATTATCGTAATTATTAGTATTGCTGTGACATCTTCGTATATCATTAGGAACTCTACTATTTATGGAATCCAATGATTTAAGAAGTTTATTTCACAAATGATCATATTAGTCTATAATATATAATTATATGGGGTTTAGAGGGGGCAAAGTGGCAACTGAACAGTACTAATTTTTTATTATATATTTTTATTTAAAAATATAAAATTATAATAAAGATAAAGATCATTTTTTTCTTATTTTTCTTAAGCCTTTAAAAATATTTCAATTTTCAAAAAACATCATCATAAGCTCTCTCCACCATAGGAGAGGGGAGGAGAAAGAAGAAGAAATGTGTGGTACACTGTGGGTAAGGCCACACCAATAAGCCAGTACATCAGCATCACACCAATAAGCCAATACATAAACATCACACCTCTTCATGTCAAGGAGAATATCAGGATGTGAGGAGACTCTACACTTTGACATGGGGTGTATATGTTAGTGTGTAAGGTTAGAGTTTAAGATATTTTTCATATATTTCTATGAAATTGTTATTTGAGTGAATCAAATCAATCTATTAGAATGGTGTTGTGAAAATTTTGCGGATGGCAAGTCGATGTGGACGAGTTTGCCGGCGGTAAATACCGCCCCCGATGGAATTTTTGCCAACGACATTATGCTGTAGGCAACCATCTGCTGTTCAAAAATTGGACCGTTGGAGGGCATATAGCTGTTGGCTTTTGTCCGTTGGAGCATATTTCAGTTTATTATTATTATTATTATTATTTACCATATAACCACTATATATACATACATTTTTACCATTAAATTTACACAATATAAAAACATTTTACTTTCAAAATGTTTTCCAACAATGAAACGTTCCCAACTCTTCCAACCCAAATCTTTCAAACCCATATGCACAATTCGGTTACGATCCGTCATCACCATCATCTTACCAGCTACAAATCGATCCAGAAATTTACTCTTAAAATCAAATGCTTGTAGGTGGTGTTCCTAGCTACTATTTACAATTATAAATGTCACCACAAGTGTTTCTACTAAACGTCAACCCATTGCCATAACAAATCCAATTCCAATCCAAACAACCACATAACACCCCCAACTAAAACGCAAATTGTAATGTCCCATTTTTTCACAACAAAAATTTTCATTTTTAATTAAGATAAAAAACTATTTTCATAAAACCCAAGTTAGTGAACATCATATATTCCGAAATACAATCATTCAAAAATCATAGTATCATCACAAAACACAAAAGCTGCTGATGAGGGTGTACTGTGTACAATCAAACATTCATCTTTCCACGATCATCAAAAATACCTGAAACATTTAATCAACAATTGTAAGCTAAATCTTAGTGAGTTCCCCAAAATTTCATATACAACAATAAACGTACAAGCATGCAAACAATGCTCTTGCTATTAGAACCGGTCCACCCAAACAACGTCGAGTGTCTACGCTCACAACACTCTAGTTGTTCCTGACATCAACTCGCCCCTTGTGAGTGTCTATACTCCCAACACTTAATGTTGATCTTGTCATCAACTCAGCCATTGGTCTTCAACATAAAGTTGGTCCGCCTGCATCTTAGCTTTCCGCACAAAGCTGGAACGCCTCAGCCCACCACCACATATGTTGACATATACATAAAATAAATAACTAGACAGCTCAAGATCATGGAGAAAAATCTACAAGTCTACCTTCCTAACAATATAACATAGTCTAATCTCATCTTAACACACTAGGACACATACTATAGTAAATAGTATATTGAACAAACTCACCTAAAATAATAAGCACAAGAGTTACTGCCATAAACCCTTAGATTTTAAGCTTTTGGTCAATTTTGCACAAAGTTAGATTTTATATTTGATTTTGCCCTCATATTTTTCAAAAAATGTTAAGTTTTACCCTTTAATCGGTGATAATATGTTTTCCACGATACCGTTATATTAACTTAAAAAAACCTTAAGTTTGTAGTTTTTTACGTTTTCACCCTTAAGTTCATAATATTTTTTATGTGTTTACCCTAAGTATTTTTTCATATTATATGTATCCTAAAAAAATATTTTATTAAATATTATATTTATGTTTTTTTTTTCTAAATGGTATTCTCTCTCTCTCTCTCTCTCTCTCTCTCTCTCTCTCTCTCTCTCTCTCTCTCTCTCTCTCTCTCTCTCTCTCTCTCTCTCTCTCTCTCTGTGTGTGTGTAAATATATATACACACGCACACACATATTTTTTGTTGTTATACCATTTAAAATGTAAAAAAATACTTTTAGAATTATAAATATGTATTTTATAGATATAGTTTTTAGAAGTATAAATACATAATCTTATATTTTTATAAATATTAATATGTATCTCTACTTCTAAAAATATATTTATACTTTTGAGAAAGTATAAAAATACATATTTGCACTTCTAAAAATATATGTATATACTTATAAAAATGTCTTAAATATTGTTTTTGCATTTATTTTTATGTTTTTATAAGTATATACATATATTTTTAGAAGTGTAAATATGTACTTTTATATTTTTAAAAGTATAAATATATTTTTAGATATATAGATACATATAAAAAAAATAACTTTAAAAAAAAAAAAAGAACATAAGAACAATATTTAATTAAACATTCTTTTCGTATATAAATAGAAATTTTCTACACAAATACGTATAATATATATATATATATATATATATATATATATATATATATATATATATATATATATATAATTAGGGTAAAACCGTAAAAAATTATAAACTTAAGGGTAAAAACGTAAAAAACTGCAATCTTAAAGTTTTTTTTACGATATCAATATAATCGTAATCTAATAAACCTGTTAGCACCGGTTAAATGGTAAAATCGAATATTTTTCGAAAAATATGAGGGCAAAAATGGTCATAAAATCAAACTTTTGGCAAAAACCGATAAAAACCTAAAAACTTAAGGGTTTATTTGGCATTGCATAGAACCACTTAAGTGGCTAAGATGAACTCTCTCTCTAAATACCGACATCTCATACCAAAACTCCACTTAGATCATGCCCAAATAATACACATATTGTACTTTATTTATACTTCTGATTTACAATGTTCTTGTATTATCATGTTGTACACACACTTTGTTTTATACGAAATATTTAACAAAAAATGTTGAATAAAATTATGATTTCAAAGGACAATACATACATGAGCGCAAGTCCTGGAGTAACTCTAACGATTCTTGTTTATGAGTGTAACATGAATCACATCAGGGCTCGCTACCGGCATCGAAGCACATATATGGGATCTCGACTCGTCTAACCTCGTGATGATTTTCCAGGTTATATATATACATACATATATATATATATATATATATATATATATATATATATATATATATATATATATATATATATATATATATATATATATGGCCATGCTCTGTGGATCCAAACTAGTCGATCAACCAGATTTTAATGAATGCTTAAGATCATGTATTGTCCTCAATGCTCAGAAGGGAATGAACAACTTAATACAACATATAAAGCAAACAGTTGTAGCCAGAATATAATGTACCTTATATGTTCCATAAAAATATGATATTAACGAATTTGTTGGCGAACAATCTATATTTTAGCAACTCTAGAAGTTCCTCTGATTTCCTTAAGCTTGCTTGGGGTTGTGACCACTCTTTATTCAAAGAAGAAAAATAAACTAGTCATGGGGTTGCCTCCCATAAGGCTTCCCTTTTTTTTAAAAGTCGTTGGTTCGACTTTGCAAAACCATATTTGTTAACTAGTGTGGTTGAGATTTGTATGTAGCTCAATTATTTCTTTTTCATTCCAGATCGCATCAAATGTGGCATAATTGGTGGGTTTGGAACTTCCTCAACAATCTTCAAAAACTTCAGATTTTTATCAGTATACTCGTTTTTCCGATTTTTAAATCTCTTTCTTTTTTTTGGTCTTCTTCTCCAAAATCTCCTCCTCTTCAAGCTTTCTCATTTTCATCTTTATGGGTTGTTTTCTTTTTCTGATCTTTTTAACAGCAACCAACTTCTTGTCCCTAAACTTGTCTTTTTTCTATCAGCTTTGTATTAGATCCTTTAGTAGAAATCATAATCTCTTTCAGTAGAGGTCGAAACATTTATAGTGAGGAGTCAAAATGGTATTGAGTTTGTAAGGAGTTGAAATCCAAATGATTTCTACTCTTTATGTATTTGAAAGGCACTATCGTATTTGAAGCTAGAATGTTTAGTCCTTGTATTTTTTGTTGAGTATGTTGTACCTATAAATAGGGTAAGTACTAGAGTAGAGGATAACTTTTGAGCACTTTTGATTGTAAAACAGTCTTGATACTTTGTACTCTCTTTAGAGTGATATGATCCAACCAGATCATATTTACATGATGTGTTCTTACTGCTTTCTTTGATTGATTCTGTGTTTATATATCGATTCTAACTCACATCAATTGGTATCAGAGAAGGATCCATCTAATCTTTTGTAGTTTTCTAGTGTTTTTCATATTTTTTGAATCACTATTTCTGATTCAAAAACTTCGGCAATTTGATTCTGAAAACTTGATTCAATTGGTTGTTGTGAATTGATTCCGCACTCTGCATGATTAGATCAATTAAATTATGTTCAATCTGTGTTTGATTTTCCTTTCAGATCTCTCTTTTTGAATCTAAAATCTCATTCATCCGTACAACAGTGACGAACTTCAACATGAACACTATGTCTAGGTTCTCATACTTTCTCGTTCATCAACTAAGATCCTGATGCTTATTCCAGAGTACTATGAGCAATGGGCCGACATAATGGAGGGCTATCTTAATGGAATAAATGAAGATCTTCGGTGAGCAGTCAAAAGTGGTAATTTTCATACTGGTATACTAGAAAATGTTGGAACTGTTGGTTCTTCTACTGATATGCTTGTATGAAGGGGTAAAATGGATGCAAACGATAAGAAATTTCTACGTGAATTACGTGGTGCTCTTCCACCGGTATTTTACAATTACGTTTGTGGTTGTAAAACTGTAAAGGAGATTTGGGACACCTTGGAAGAAAAATATCAAGGTAATGAGAAGACGAAGAAAAGTTTTGTGAAACAATGTTTGTTGGAATTGGGTGAGTTTAAACTGAAGGAAAACAAATCAATCGATTCTTACTATGATCGTTTGAACGAATTGATATTAGAATGTTCTCGATACGGTGTTACTCGTTCGACCTTGGAGTTCAATCTCACGTTTTTGATGGGATTGATAAAGGAGTGGTGAAACATAAGCTTGATGATCAAAACTCAAGAAATTTTCGATGGTTATTCGTTGGCTAATTTGTATAATGTTTTGAAAGCTCATCAAAGTGAGATAAATGAAATTGATGAAGAAGGAAAGTTAAGTTTGGGAGGACCACTGACATTGATGTCGAAAGTGACTGCCACAGAATTCGATGTCAAATCTGAAGAAGAAGCTAATATTGAGGAAGAAGGTTTCTTGTTTAATTCTAATAATGAAGTTGTGGCTTACTAATCAAAAAGCAAAGTGAAGAAATTCTTCACGAAGCCTTTAAATCTGAAGTTCAAGAACAATAATGAGTTTAAGGGGAACAGTTCAAATGGAAAGAATCTGAAGGTTGAGTCGAAAGAGGAGAAGAAAGATGTTAAGAGTTCGTTTGAGAAGAAGAAGGAGTTTACGCTTAAATGTGATTCATGTTATGATTGCAAATACAACAATGGGTCGAACCACTTAGCAAAGGACTGTATGCTAAGAAAGAAGGAAGAGAAGAAGGAGACAGTGAAGTATAAAGCATATTATGCAGGAAAGATTGAGGAGATAGAAGATTGAACCAAAGGTATTTCTTTGATGGATAAAGGAGGTGATGAGGAAGAAGGAACTCAGGGTCTGATGATGAAGAGATGCGAAATCCTACCCACGGAGCTATGCATGCATAGTATGAAAAAGGTGATTCTAATGAAGAGATGATCTCAGGAAGATGTTTCCTCACAAAAAGTGCCGAAAAATCTCTTATGACAGCAAAGGTATGTGATCTTCTTGTATCTCTTAATATTCCTTCAAATACTTATAATGCAAATTTAATAGAATTTGATGATACTTTTGCTTATCTTAATGATATTTTAATTTCCATGAGTAGAGAAGCTGAACAATTAAAATCATTGCTATATGATGTTCGAAACAAATTGGAAGTAAAGAAGAGTGCCATTGAGAGTTTAGAGCTGAAAATAAGAACAGTTACGGTAGATATAGATTTTGTTAGGACAGATAATATGTTGTTAGTCAAACAAATGAATATTTACTAAAATTCAGCTAAGCGCTTGTATGCAAAATTGAATGTTTTGCATCATTCATCTGACATATGCAATGAACATCATCGAAAGTTGCTTCCTTTTTTGTCTTATAATAGAGAAAAGATAGATAAGTCTTCTTATGATTGTGAAAAGAAGACATATGGATATGATAAAATTCCTAATGATTCATATGCATATGGAATAGTTAATATTGATGATTACTTGAATGATGGTGACTGAGAAGTTGTTTCCTTTTTTGAAGATTACTGAGAAGTCAACACTTGACTCTCAACTAGATTTCACTGATGCTGAAGATAATCCTGACACTTGTTTAAATTTTCATTGTTTTAGAAAACGAGTAAGGGTTTCATACCATGCCCTTAGGAGAGACTTCGGTGGCATAGCCAACTATCATCCGAAGATGATTTCGTAAGAAGGAAAATTGACAGTTTCCCTTTGATTGGTTTCAAATTCAGAGGATACATTTCTCCCTTTCTTTAGACTTTAGAAACACTACTCAGATTTCTTCTCTAATTTTAGAACCCTCGTCATCAAATGATATTTTTATCCTAGTACCTACAACTAATTGTGAAACACTTATTAGATTATGTTGCAGGCCTTCTACATAAGCTACCTTCCAAATAGAGAATTCTCCATTCGTAGTCATCATGTAGCCTTTGATTTCTATAGCGTTGTTTCCAAACTTTACTCGACTGCCATCCTTTAACAATCTGAGTTCTCTTAGTTCTTCTCTCTTTCCAGTCATATGACATGAACAACCGCTGTCGATATACCATTCTGAATCGTACTGTTCGTCATGCATAACCTACAAAATTAAAGAGATTTAGGAACCCAAACCATCTTGGGTCCTTATGAGGATTTCTTGAGAACATGAAAAATCTTAGTCTTATCAACCCAAAAGGATCTTTTTATCAAAACACTATTCTTCTCTTTTATTATTTTGGAAACTTCCATTTTATCATCACAATGATTTATTTCAACAACATTAGCTTTTCGTTGAATAAACTCTCTGTGTTTCTGAGCCATTTTTTCGCAAATACCTTTTCCTCCTTTTTCAATTTTACTTTCGTAATCATTGAGAGAAATCTTTGGTTCGAAAACAAGTTTACTTTTGTCCTTAACATCTTTTGATGTGTTGACAGATTTTGAAGACTGTGTTTTTTTAGTATAATTGGATTTTGGCTTTTCAATTGGTTTAGAAACTTGTGGTTTTGAAAAAGGTTTTGATTTTGGTTTCTGAAATAGAGAAGAATTCGTATTTTGAGCTGAAAATCTTTTTGAATTAACATAATTTTGATTTTAATTCCTATTTTTTTTTTCAAAAACGCTTTCTTTCTTGTAAGTACTTCCTATATCTTGCATTCAGTTGTCTTTTCTTAGCAATAAGCGCTTCAAATGACTTATGAATGTTAAACTTAGGTTTCTTTTTTCTGACTGGCATTTTGTGTTGTTCAAAAGAGAATGCCACTTGGCCCTGCGTGATCGTAACAAAGGTCTACACGATTTAGTGGTTCCGAAATGTACTCCCCTTTTGTTTTCCTGGAGGTCATTTTAGAAAGACCTTTTGTTTTGTCTGCATTGTCTATTGGCCTGGACAAGAAGTATTCATCACAACCATCAACATTATCATTATTAACAAGGGATGTTAGTTCTGAAGTATCCTTTTCGTTCATTCTGATTTTCACAAAAACTTGATTCGAAACTGTTTGTACTTTCGGAAAAACTGTGGCATTTCATTTAAAACTTTAGAGCCTTTATTTTCTACAATACGAACGAATTTAATTGAATTTTCATAAATCAAATTTTTCTTAGGCTCATCAGCATTTTGAACAAAAGCAGAACAATCTATTTCGTCTTCTACATAAATTTCACTTATATCACTTTCATCAAATTCAAATATGTTTTCGGTATCAAAAGTATTTTCTGAATTTAATTTATTGCATAACTAGTCAAATTTATTCATAGTATTAGATTTGATTTGTTCTTTAACCTTATCATTCAACATTTGTTTCAACATATTTTTGTTTTCTTTGGACTGAGTGTATTCTTTTATTTTCTCAAGTCCAATTTTATATGAATCTGAAACATCATCAGAAGAAACGATGGATTAGCACTTATAACAGTCTGCATTGATTTCATCCTCTTTCAATTCAAGAAAGAAGAAAATTATTTTGTGCAATCCTTTTTCTATTTCACAATCAAGATGCAATTGAGTAATGTTGAAATATAAACGCTTGGCTATTAAACAAAAAATGTTCCTTTGTTTTAAAAAAGCAAAACTGTCGCTCTTAACATAAATAATGTCATCTATTGATCTATTGAGCTCTACTTCCAAATTCTCTATCCTTAACCTCATCTCTTGACTTCTAAAGTTTACCCTGCTGAGTTGATCATTTAGATTAGCATTACTAAGACGAGTTCTTTTTAAACTATCACTGAAATTAGAAACAATATAATTTAAATCTGTTGGGTTTTATACGCATCGAATACACTCTAAAACTAAGTAGCGGAAAAATCGAAACTACAATATACCTAAGTTTACATGTATCCTATGGATCTATGGGTTCATGCTAATTACATCAACCCTAGAAAACATAAAAACAAAGAAGAAAACATACCTCTTATGTTGCCCTTGATCTCCATGCTTGAGATCTTGAACCTCCATGAAGTTGCTTGGATGAAAGGACACAAACTAGGATCCCTCTAATAGTATCACACCCGATGACACCAAAGAGTGGAATAAAAATAAGTAGGTGAAGGGTCAATTTCACAAACCCAAAGGGGTTAGAAATCGTCCCTATGGGAGGAGGAAGAAGGGTTGGTAAATACTTCAAGCCAAGGTGCAAGGAGGAATGAAATGCCTAAGGCCCTATGTAGGATGGGAGTATAACCACGAAATTTCACTCCTTTCCCATGTGGGATGGAGTGATTTTCATCCAACCCTAATCCCATAAAGGTTCTGGAACAATCCTGATTAACCAACTATTGATTAATGAACATTCAACCATTTAATTAATTAAAGTGTTAATTAATTCCCATAATATATTTCCAATTAGTTTCTAATTAATTATTAACCATAATAATTAATAAACCAATTTATCCTTTATTTATTCTACTCAATTTGGGTATTGAGGGCAACCCAAAAGGACTCTGCTATTATTAGAAATATTACCAATAGTTAATGACCTTGGACAGTATTCCAACAGCCTCCCACTTGGACAAGTCATCAACTATACGAGGACTAATATTTCTCCAATAATCAATAGAGAGTTAGCCATCCAATGCAACTACCGAACTCTTGATCTAATAAAAATTCAACCCTTAGATAAGTGATCAGTTATCCTTTTGTTCTATGATATCTGTATGAATTCAAGAAATAGATAATGGTCAATCTCAGAATTCAAGATTATATTTCCCGATATAGATTTGTGACGACTGCATCTGGCTACTAAATTGAACACATCAATTCTAGTCAGGGCTTGTCCAAGCACTTTAGATGTCAACACGAAATCATCGAGGAGCCCATAAATATCGTTTCTCCTGTTAAGGCAGAAGGAACGAATAAAATTCGAATACATAGTTTTTGTCTATTTCATCATGTCACAAATGGACATACCCTTTATGACTACCAGTTACGGTTAGTGTTAGAGTAGTCCAATGCATAACAAAATCATAAAGCAAAACCCCACATGTATCTAGGTTTAAAGAATAGAAGATATTATCATCTTACAATTACTCGTGACTAAATCCATGAAGTAATCTCTAAGCGTGGGTTGGTCCAATACTTCAATCTCTCTTAAGTACTCATGAGTGTTAGCACAATCTCGATGATATGTCCAATCATTATGGATAATCAATTAATACACACGACGGTCTTGAATCACCACTTACTTCCAAGAGTATGACCGACTGTGGACGTTTGAGTAAATTAATACTCGGGAAGTGGTAGGCTAATTGAAATGATTGAAATCCATCATATATTAAGATCACCACTTAATAATCGCCAAATCAAATTAAAACATATACTGCTTTATGTTCTCGGGTTTTAAAACAAACCAAACTAAGAGTGTTTAAGCCAATTCATTTGCAAATCTAATGTCTCTTGACTATGTGTGACTGTCAGACTTGGTCAATGACATCGGCTTATGGAATGGATCGACAATATTATCTTTCGATATGACATATTGACTATGATGTCTTTACATTTGACTCGCTATCAAATGTGTTAGTACTTACTGAGTATGTTTCATGTGAACTTGTGTGATTTGGGATCCATACTCGAGGTAAGTTCACCCAAAGTCACAAGAAACTTCATAAGGACCATCAATGATTGAATTTCAACAAAGATGTCACTAATGAATCTCTTTTAGTACATTATCCGCTTTTCAATTTAACCAACTACAATATACTCTAAGTATGTTAAATCCTTTGTGGTGTATTACCTAGTACTCTTTCAAGCTAATATATCACCATTCAATAAAATCATGAATTCCGACTGCGAACATAATTTCCTTTATTAGTATGGAACTTAACATCAATGTAACTTTTACAAAGTTATATTCCATACTGTCAAGATCACTTCCTTTGTCCTCCTAGGATACTTAAGAATGTTCTTAATCTTGATTCATTGATTCTTGCCAAATTGATCTAATTTAACTTGTCATGCTCAAGGCATACGAGTCATTAGATCTGGTGCATGTCATGGCATATATGATCGATCCCATAGCAGAGGCATATGGGACATGACTCATTTTCTTTAGCTCAATAGTAGAACTAGGACATTAGCATTTCTCAATGTCATGCCAGCCTAAACTCCTTTTTGAGTTTTGCATGTCGAGTTTCCTCAACATTCAAAGTATTTTAGCTTAATCCAATGCATCACTTTGATCTATCTCCATCGATCCTTATTGTGTACGTGTTTTGTATCTCTCATGTATATCATAGCAAAACAATTCTCATACCAAGCCAAGCTTTTACACTTGCTAAGTTAGAGTATAGTTTCTTATGAATTGTACAGTATCTATGTACAATACACAGACAGCTACAGTGCTCCCACTAGCACTGACATATATATGGCTTATCTATGTTTCTCGTAATTCAAAATCCTTAAACTTTCTCATTGAAACAAAGATCCCAATTAATCCCACTAGATTTGACACACACACACACACACACATATATATATATATATATGGCTTATCTTTATTTCTCGAAATTCAACCTCTTTGAACTTTCTCATTAAAATAATGATCCATCTTGTGAGATGCTTATTTCGGTCCATAAATGAACTTGTTAAGCTTACATATACTTTAAAACCTATCTTGGTTTAATTATGTGTTTGTTCTTATCCATGTTTGTCTGTACTTGAAGATCTGCTTGTACCTAAGGGCTAAGGTCAAGTGTTTGATCTACCAAATTACAACATACATGGATTGAATATCGCTTTCCATTTCCTCCTTATATGTTGTAGCCTTTAGGGCCTACCATAGCTTTCGATAGTTGGTATACTCTGATTGCTATCTACCAGTGACTCGCATACCTTAGCAATATAAACTATTATATAACTAGTATATGATCCTAACTTATCAGATCTATAACGAAAAATGGAAATATGTCAGTTTCCTTAATAGTTCTTTCAATTCCAAATTGAATGCTATGTCCAACTTTAGGCCTTTTGTTGATTGACTCTCGAATCTTATCAAGAGCAATGTGGCTCCCACTAGCTCTTTTGGAAATCAACTTCCTCTCTTGGAAGACTGCCCTTTGAGCAACATACACTTTGTTCTTAAAGGGATTGTTAAACAATTATCCAAAATGCTTGATGGGCTCTCTAACGAGATAACACATCTCTATTCAAAGTTCTAGATTTTCGAACGCTTCACGATGAGCGTAAGCCTCATAATCATAGAATTCCATATATGGTGTGACATCCCCAAAATCACGGCCAGAAAAGACCGGTTTTGTTTATACTTTATTTCAAAATCAGAGTTATCTTTTAATAAAAGGGTTGCGGAATTTGTCCCAAAACAATAATATGATAAAGATTTATCAAAAGCATTTCCATAGAAATGTATTTCATTAAAAGACTCGGGATGTCATGTTCGTACAGATCAAAAGTATAAACAGTACAATATAAGCCTTACTACATTATTTCATATCTACAGGCCTATATCCGTAATCCCTCGTCCAAAACATCACACCTATGCTCATGCGCCACTACCTGTAATGCATAAAACTGAGTGGGTCAGGCTTGGGAGCCTGGTGAGCACATAGGGTTTTCAACCCACAATAAGTTTATTAATTTCATCAATCAACAATAACCCGATTACCCGTTCCCGTTATCCTCACTTTACGTCCCTAAACACCTATCATAAGGGACCTAGCCTAAGGATCATCATCGGGACGAACACTACTGCTAAGGGGATTCCTCAGCAATAAATGTCCTAATAGGCAACCATGTGGGGGATGGAGTACACCGGTGAACACATCGTTCACAACACCTACAGGTTGCGAACCTGCTAGTGTTCCACTGGACTGTCTAGAAGAGTCCGTGGTCGTCATCTATACTCCACTAGATGACTGGATCAACAACAACAACATCGAGGCCTCTCATCATTTTATCACACATCACCTATTACATCTACCCATGTTTTACCCCAACATTTTCGTAGATATAAAATACATATACAGTTTAAATCATTGAAAACATGTATAACAACGTTCATCTAGCATAGATAGCAAGTATTCAGATAATATGCACACATAACACGTAATTTATATAAAATACTTCATATCTATGTGTAAGTTGAAGGTAACTATGCACTCACCGGAAAAGGTGGTGATTCCGAACTCAGACAGCGCTTCGCTTCTTAAAAAGAATTTTTCTTCGACGAAACCTAGTATTATTACCACTAGAGTTTAGTTTATTATTCGTCGAGACTAATTAATAGTCTAGCTATTATTATTATTATATAAGCGTCAAAAAAAATACTTATATAACCCATAATAATAGCCCAAGTATTTATTATAAGTTCCTAATAACGTTACTATAATTAAATAAAAGTTATATTAAAAATAGCGTAGGCGTAGCTCACTTACAGCGGGTTTTATAGAAAACTGGGCTTTGCTTGGAGCAGCGTTACCGAGCCGAAAAGCTATTCTTCTCGGAGCCTTCAAGCACTCCGGGGCTTCCGCCTCGTGCTAGGGAGGTTCCCTAGGCTTTTCGGGGGATTTCGGGGCTAGAGAGAGGTTCTAGAGAGAGAGAGAGAGTAAAGAGAAGAAAGAATGGGAAAGGTGTGAAGAAAATGAGGGTGGGAGAGGTGGTATTTATAGGGTGAAATGTGGCTGAACTTGGTGCCACATGTCACCATCTGGTGGCAAGCCTTGGGGAGAAAGCAATGGCCAAGATTGTGCCACATCACCCATTTTCGCACAGCACACTTCCGACTTCTAAAATCCGTAACTTTCACATACGACCTCCGTTTTTGACGTTCTTTATATCCACGCGTAGGTAATAATAAGATCTACAACTTTCATTTTGACACCGTCAGCTAATTCTCGACCGATCTTAAATTTAACAGTACAAGGAGATTATACTGTTAAACGTCTGCGTAAAATTAATAACTTCTACATACGGACTCTGTTTTTGTCTGTCTTTTTACCGTTGATTTCCTATTAATGAGATCTTCAACTCTCATTTATGTTGCGTAAGCCAAAAACCGCTCGAACTAAAATTCGAGTTTCAGGCCGTGCACTGCTAAGCCGAATCTTAGAAAAATCATAACTTCTTCATACGAAGTCAGATTTGGGCGTTCTTTTTATCGATGTTCTTAGTTTAACATATTCTACGACTTTTGTTTAGATTGCTAAGGCTAAAAAGTCTTCTATCGTAAATTCACTATTTACGTCTCCCGGTGTCGTGCCGGTTTTGTCGTAAAACTTCGGCGGGCCATAACTTCTTCTTTATAGCTCGGATTTCGGCATTCTTTATATGCACGGAAACCTTGGGACATATTCTACAACGTTATGTAGAGATATCGGGATTATCTCACACTTTAATTTTGACGCTCATTTTTATTCTTTATTAATTATACATTTATAATTAAATAATAAACACATAAACACACATAATTCACATAATACTCAAATATTTCATATTTATTACTTCAAAAAGAGTTACAATAGTTGACCTAGACTATTATATTGACAAAAATGCTTAGCCCTGAAAACCCGGGCGTTACAATTCTCACCCCCTTAGGATGATTCCGTCCCAGAATCATGCATCAGCAAACAGATGTGGATAGCGACTCATCATGTCATCCTCTGTTTCCCAAGTGAGATTCGGCCCATTCGAATGTTTCCATTGGACTAGCACCAAGTCGACCATCTTGCGTCGTAACTTCTTAGTCTTACGGTCAATAATTGCCTCAGGCTCTTCGATCAGCCTTTTATTCTCATCCATCCTTAATTCCGAGATTGGAATTATGTCGGGAACATCTCCCATGAATTTCCTCAAATAACACACATGGAAGGTGTTATGAATACCATTGAGTTCTTCGGGCAATTCCAGCTTGTAAGCTTGGTTCCCAATTCTCTGAAGAACTTTGAATGGTCCAATAAACCTTGGACTCAACTTTCCTCGTTTCCCAAATCGTATAAGTCCCTTCCACGGTGAGACTTTAAGTAAAACGGAATCCCCAACTTCGAAGGTTATCGGTCGTCTTTTCTTGTCGGCATAGCTCTTCTGACGATCCTGAGCTGCTAACATTCTTTCCCTAATCACCTTCAATTTCTCAGCAGTCTCATGGACTATCTCGGGGCCCATAAACTGCTTCTCTCCGGCTTCAAGCCAACAAGACGGCGTACGACACTTCTGCCCATACAAGGCTTGATAAGGAGCCATCTTGATGCTCGAGTGAAAACTATTGTTGTAGGAAAATTCTACTAGAGGTAAGTGTTCGTCCCAATTCCCTTGGAATTCGAGGGTACATGCTCTCAGCATATCTTCCAACGTCTGAATCGTTCTTTCACTCTGACCATCAGTTTGCGGATGGTAAGCAGTACTCAAACACAACTTTGTACCCAACTCCTCTTGTAGACTCCTCCAAAACCTTGACGTGAAACGACTATCACGATCTGACACAATCGTAAGAGGGACACCGTGAAGTCTTACAATTTCCTTCACGTAAGCATTTGCGAGCTTATCCATAGACCACTTCTCGTTGGCGGCTATGAAGTGTGCACTCTTGGTGAAACGATCCACGACTACCCAAATCATGTCGTGACCATTCTTCGTTCTGGGCAGTTTAGTCACAAAATCCATGGTGATGTCTTCCCATTTACCCATGGGTACAGGTAAGGGTTCTAAACTCCCATACGGTTTTTGATGTTGTGCCTTAACCCTCGCACATGTTACGCACTCAGCCACATACTTCGCAACATCGATCTTCATCGTCGGCCACCAGTAGTAGGGTTTTAGGTCCCTATACATTTTAGTGCTACCGGGATGAATCGAGTACATGGTCTTGTGTGCTTCTTCCATTAGAAGATCTCTTATTCCTCCCGTCTTAGGTACCCAAATTCGATCTTGGAATACCTTCAGTCCTCGACTGTTCGTACCGAACACTAATGTTTTTCCCAAACGTTCTTCCTTTCGGTCATTCTTTTCTAAGGCTTCTTCTTGAGCTTTCCTGATACTTTCCACAATCGTCGAGACGACTTCAATTCTTAACGCTCTTGGCCTTCTTCTTTCAAGATTGACTTTCCGACTGAGAGCATCAGCAACAATATTTGCTTTACCTGGGTGGTAAAGTATCTCACAGTCGTAGTCCTTGAGAAGTTCTAGCCAGCGTCGTTGCCTCATGTTCAACTCCTTCTGATTAAAGAGATACTGGAGACTCTTATGATCAGTGAAGAGCTTGCACTTCGTGCCGTAGAGGTAATGCCTCAATATCTTTAAGGCGAATACTACGCTGCCAACTCCAGATCATGAGTGGGGTAGTTCTTTTCGTTCTCTTTCAATTGTCGAGATGCGTATGCTATCACCTTTTCTCTTTGGGTCAGAACACAACCTAACCCGACTCCAGATGCATCACTATAAACTGCGAAATCTTCGACTCCATCGGGTAGAGAAAGTATCGGCGCTTCACATAACTTCTTCTTTAGCTTCTCGAACGCCTCATCATGTTTCTCACTCCATGTATACGTAGCTCCTTTATGGGTCAAAGCTGTTAATGGAGCAGCTATCAAAGAAAAGCCTTGGATAAATCGTCGGTAATATCCGGCTAATCCTAGAAAGCTTCGAATCTCCGTGGGATTCTTCGGACGTTCCCACTTCATTACAGCTTCGATCTTGGCAGGGTCAACCATTATTCCTTCTTGGTTAACAACATGACCCAAGAATTGGACTTCCCGTATCCAAAAGTCGCATTTGGAGAACTTTGCAAAAAGCTTCTCCTTCTTTAACACCTCCAACACTTCTCGTAGATGCTTGCCATGCTCCTCCTGGCTTTTCGAGTAAATGAGAATGTCGTCGATGAACACTATCACAAATTTATCGAGGAATGGTTTACAAACCCTATTCATCAAATCCATGAATGCTGCGGGAGCATTGGTTAGTCCGAACGACATAACCAAGAACTCGTAGTGTCCATATCTTGTTCTGAATGCAGTCTTCTCAATATCCTGCTCTCTCACCTTCAGCTGATGATATCCTGACCTAAGATCAATCTTTGAGAAGTAGCTCGAACCTTGCAGCTGATCGAATAGATCATCAATCCTCGGTAATGGATACTTGTTCTTCACCGTTGCCTTATTCAACTCTCGGTAGTCTATGCACATCCTCATGCTTCCGTCCTTCTTCTTCACGAATAACACCGGAGCTCCCCAGGGTGATGAACTAGGTCGAATGAAACCGCTATCCAACAGCTCCTGAAGTTGCATCATGAGCTCCTTCATCTCCGTCGGTGCTAATCGGTAAGGTGCCTTTGCTATCGGTGTTGTTCCTGGTAATAAGTCTATACGAAATTCTACTTGCCTATCAGGTGGTAATCCAGGAAGATCTTCGGGAAAGACTTCCGGATAATCGCACACAACCGGTATATTCTGCACCTCTTTCTTTTCTTTCTTAGCATCGATTACGAATGCCAAGTACGATGCACATCCCTTGGACAAACATTTCCTAGCTTTCATCAAGGATATGATTCCAGAATTTACTCTGCGTTTGTCCCCGTACACCATAAATGATTCCTTTCCGGGTGGGTTTATCCTAACTATCTTCTTTCGGCATAATATCTCGGCATCGTTGGCGCTAAGCCAATCCATACCCAAAACGATGTCGAAACCGTTTAACTCTATGGGTAATAGTTCCTCATGGAATTCGTTTCCGTTTAGGTCAATGACGATGTTCCTAATACGATTACTAACAGGTACGAATTTGCCACTGGCAACTTCTACAATTAGGGCGTTGTCAAGTTTTTCTACAGGTAATGCTAATTTCGCACTAAATTTATGCGACACAAAGGAGTAGTTGGCTCCGGAATCAAACAGTATATTTGCAGGCAAACCATTTACAAGAAAGGTACCTGAAGCGACGTCTGCTGCCTCCTTTGCAGCCTCGAGCGTCATCTGGAAGGCTCTCGCCTTCGGCTTTGGTGGTATGTTGGGTCTTCTTGCCTCCTTCTTCTTCGGGCAGTCCTTCAAAATGTGCCCTTCTTCATTACACCCATAACATGCCTTCTGGTTAAGAGTGCATTCGTTGGCATAGTGCCCAGGCTTTCCGCATTTGTAACAAGTGACCCCTCCATCACACTTCCCAGAGTGCTTCTTCTTGCACTTGTCACACCACTTTGCTTCTGATCCTCCTCCTCTCGAACTAGACTTCGAGAATCTACCTTTCTTACCGGACCTCGAGGATCCGTCAAATTTCCGTTTCTCTCCCACTTCCGCTCTCTCCAGACCCTTTTCTCGTATCTGGGTCTCCACATTCTTAGCAGCCCAGATGGCAGCTTTTAGAGTGGTAGTTTGCTTGACCATTGGACCAAAGTCCGCTGGTAATCCGAGGGCAAATTTGTTAACCTTGGAGAGTTCAGTTGGGACGAGGTGAGGAACAAGCTTCATTTTCTCAGTAAAGCTTGCAGCGTATTCAGTAACGCTCATTCTTCCCTTCTTCAGATTCTGGAATTCGTTGCTGATCTCCAGAAGATCCTGCTCAGAGCAGTATTGCATCTTCAACTATACCAGAAAATCCTCCCACGACATTTTGCTTGCTTCACCTTTGGGCATTGAATCAGCTAATAGCTTCCACCAGCTTAGTACTCCAGATTTCAATAGAGGAACTGCAAGAGCAGTCTTCTATCTATTGCTACACTCGCAACTCTCAAACATTGTCTCCATCTCAGAGATCCAGTTCATGACTTCCACCGGCGTCGGGCTTCCGGATAGACTCGGTGGCTTGGATGCCATGAAATCCTTGTATTTGCATCCACGTCCATCATTTCCTCCATCCTGGTGGTTTTGCCTAACTATCGGTGGGTTGGCTTGACCAATAGTCCCACTGTAGTTTCCTTCTTCAGTCTGCCCTTCGTTCAACTCGGGCTGTTCGAGCTGAATAGTTGCTTCCTCTCGATTTTGCTGGAGCAAACGCCTGGTTTCCTCCATTTGACGATCCAACATTGCCTGGATCATCGCTTGCACTCCGGCCATCGTTATTGGTCCGGCGGCGGCTTCCACAACTGGTATTTGCTCGATCACGGGGGGTTGGTGTCCGTTCCCATTTGCGTTTACGTTTCCGCTACGGGTCCTTACCATCTTGATCTATATACCGAATAAGGTGGATTTAGATCTTTATTTAGGAGAGACGTTTTAAATCGTCCTTATCACTCCGAAACGCTTACATGCTAGTTCTAATATCGTAGTCGTACGTTTAGAATCCTAAACACATAAGGTTCCAGATCCGGTCGGCAACAGACCATAGATCCCGAACAAAATAACAGCATATCATGCATAAAACATTTAGCACATAAAAGCATTTTAGGCACAATTCCTAAAATAAGCTAGTGCTCACACCTCACAATCATCGCTTAGCATTCTAAGTTTAAGTCTAGAAATCCTACAAATTCCTAGTTCGCTTAAACTAATGCTCTGATACCAACTGTGACATCCCCAAAATCACGGCCAGAAAAGACCGGTTTTGTTTATACTTTATTTCAAAATCAGAGTTATCTTTTAATAAAAGGGTTGCGGAATTTGTCCCAAAACAATAATATGATAAAGATTTATCAAAAGCATTTCCATAGAAATGTATTTCATTAAAAGACTCGGGATGTCATGTTCGTACAGATCAAAAGTATAAACAGTACAATATAAGCCTTACTACATTATTTCATATCTACAGGCCTATATCCGTAATCCCTCGTCCAAAACATCACACCTATGCTCATGCGCCACTACCTGTAATGCATAAAACTGAGTGGGTCAGGCTTGGGAGCCTGGTGAGCACATAGGGTTTTCAACCCACAATAAGTTTATTAATTTCATCAATCAACAATAACCCGATTACCCGTTCCCGTTATCCTCACTTTACGTCCCTAAACACCTATCATAAGGGACCTAGCCTAAGGATCATCATCGGGACGAACACTACTGCTAAGGGGATTCCTCAGCAATAAATGTCCTAATAGGCAACCATGTGGGGGATGGAGTACACCGGTGAACACATCGTTCACAACACCTACAGGTTGCGAACCTGCTAGTGTTCCACTGGACTGTCTAGAAGAGTCCGTGGTCGTCATCTATACTCCGCTAGATGACTGGATCAACAACAACAACATCGAGGCCTCTCATCATTTTATCACACATCACCTATTACATCTACCCATGTTTTACCCCAACATTTTCGTAGATATAAAATACATATACAGTTTAAATCATTGAAAACATGTATAACAACGTTCATCTAGCATAGATAGCAAGTATTCAGATAATATGCACACATAACACGTAATTTATATAAAATACTTCATATCTATGTGTAAGTTGAAGGTAACTATGCACTCACCGGAAAAGGTGGTGATTCCGAACTCAGACAGCGCTTCGCTTCTTAAAAAGAATTTTTCTTCGACGAAACCTAGTATTATTACCACTAGAGTTTAGTTTATTATTCGTCGAGACTAATTAATAGTCTAGCTATTATTATTATTATATAAGCGTCAAAAAAAATACTTATATAACCCATAATAATAGCCCAAGTATTTATTATAAGTTCCTAATAACGTTACTATAATTAAATAAAAGTTATATTAAAAATAGCGTAGGCGTAGCTCACTTACAGCGGGTTTTATAGAAAACTGGGCTTTGCTTGGAGCAGCGTTCCCGAGCCGAAAAGCTATTCTTCTCGGAGCCTTCAAGCACTCCGGGGCTTCCGCCTCGTGCTAGGGAGGTTCCCTAGGCTTTTCGGGGGATTTCGGGGCTAGAGAGAGGTTCTAGAGAGAGAGAGAGAGTAAAGAGAAGAAAGAATGGGAAAGGTGTGAAGAAAATGAGGGTGGGAGAGGTGGTATTTATAGGGTGAAATGTGGCTGAACTTGGTGCCACATGTCACCATCTGGTGGCAAGCCTTGGGGAGAAAGCAATGGCCAAGATTGTGCCACATCACCCATTTTCGCACAGCACACTTCCGACTTCTAAAATCCGTAACTTTCACATACGACCTCCGTTTTTGACGTTCTTTATATCCACGCGTAGGTAATAATAAGATCTACAACTTTCATTTTGACACCGTCAGCTAATTCTCGACCGATCTTAAATTTAACAGTACAAGGAGATTATACTGTTAAACGTCTGCGTAAAATTAATAACTTCTACATACGGACTCTGTTTTTGTCTGTCTTTTTACCGTTGATTTCCTATTAATGAGATATTCAACTCTCATTTATGTTGCGTAAGCCAAAAACCGCTCGAACTAAAATTTGAGTTTCAGGCCGTGCACTGCTAAGCCGAATCTTAGAAAAATCATAACTTCTTCATACGAAGTCAGATTTGGGCGTTCTTTTTATCGATGTTCTTAGTTTAACATATTCTACGACTTTTGTTTAGATTGCTAAGGCTAAAAAGTCTTCTATCGTAAATTCACTATTTACGTCTCCCGGTGTCGTGCCGGTTTTGTCGTAAAACTTCGGCGGGCCATAACTTCTTCTTTATAGCTCGGATTTCGGCATTCTTTATATGCACGGAAACCTTGGGACATATTCTACAACTTTATGTAGAGATATCGGGATTATCTCACACTTTAATTTTGACGCTCATTTTTATTCTTTATTAATTATACATTTATAATTAAATAATAAACACATAAACACACATAATTCACATAATACTCAAATATTTCATATTTATTACTTCAAAAAGAGTTACAATAGTTGACCTAGACTATTATATTGACAAAAATGCTTAGCCCTGAAAACCCGGGCGTTACATATGGCAGTGAGGATAGAATCCCACTTCACATATCATAGAGTGTTTTCAATAATCTACTTATTTGGCACAAGACCAAAGGATTTCTCATAACACTATTCATGGTAAAATCCATGAATTGTTAGTATGCATAATGCAACTCATCTAGTACAAAATTAATGAATGATTTCTTTTTGTATCCAACTAACACTTCCTAGTGGTAGTGTTTTGGGTGGAGACAAAGTGTGAAACTCTTTCACAATTACTTAGATGATCGATAAAGTTTGGAGTGAGATTCTCACTATGAGTGTCTCATCCTTTGGCCCAATTGATTCTTAACTTGGCTTTATGAGAGCTTTGAACACCTGAAAGGTTCCAGACTCACATTCATATGAAGTTGGTCTCACCATGTATCGTGGTTGATCTGAATGGTCCATTAGTGTGAACTAATTCCAACAGATACTCACATCACCCAGTGATGTATTCATCATCTATCTTGCATTTATCATAAGACTCGAGGCCAAATGATATCCAAAATCCGATCCAACTGGATATTTGGTAATGCATTTCTCATTTATGTATCCAAGACTATGATTCCACAAATACATTGCACCCAAACATTTGGATGTATTTAAGTACTTATTATGGTCAATCTGAACGATCCATTAGTTAAACTAACATCAACAGATATTCACAATAATACACCTTGTTCAAATGTTCGAATCAATTTTGAACTATTCCTACTATACTAGCTTCATAGATTTCATGACTTTCATTTAACATGTTAGAAGGCTCCATATTTAAATAAGTCAGAACTATCTCAGGAATCATAGTATAAACAATTTTAATTATAATACCATAGACTAAACATTTGAAGAGAATTGTCCTTTGATCCTATGAATGTAACAAGGGCTTGGCATTCATGATAAAATTATATTATCCATGTTTCAATCTTCTTACTTCATTTTAGCAGCTGCACATTCTTGCAAATGTCAGTTCTTAATCCTTAGTAAAATACTCAAGGTTTAGAAGTAATGTTTTGATGGCATTGTAAATCCATATATTTGATTGAATACCAAACATGTAAGACCTAGTTTTCTTTTGATCCAATGGAAAGTGGCACGAGCTCGTGATCCATGATCAAATTTAACTTCTTCAACTTTTAGTCCTTTCACCTCAAATATAGATTTGGGCAAGTTTAGTCTTTTTCTTGTTATGGAAACGAGCAGCTATCAGAACATGTCTTAGAGTAAGCCTTCCCTTGTACTCGGTATTAGGGCCTATATTAGGTATACTAATTTCCTTTTAAACCATGGGCAATTGGCTTTCTTCTTGACACTTATATTCATGGTCATTCCAAGTTGTTCCAAGTTGTTCATGGTCATTCCAAGTTGTTCCAAAAGGAAACCTCAACATGCTACACAACTCCTTCATGGTCATTCCAAGTTGTTCATATCAAAATCAAAATGAATTTATTATATGTACATGTCAGCTAGTTGATTAACCCTAGTCAACTCCTAACTCAAGGAAATTCCATTTTACTTTAATATATCAATTTTCAACGTACATTTGATAATTGCACTTTTTAACAATTTAGAATGCAATGTTTAAAGTAACCTAAGAAGAGCTTTAACAAACGCATGATCTTTCCTTTCATTTATGAGTACTATTCCCGAACTACGAATTTGAGAAGATTGATCATCCTCATAGCTAATCCTTTCAAAGGTTTTATAGCAGTAGGTTATAGACATCATTCAATAACAAATTCCATTATAGTTTGTTTTACTTATCCTTAGAAAATAATCACCCTAAATAAAATTATTTTCGAAGGCTAGGATCCATATTTGGCTTCATGATGTGTAAAGGGATGTTGTAAACACGCCATAAAGTTATTTAGGTAGGCAAAGCCCTTTTCTACTTTTGATCACCACGGAATTCCCAGATCTTTGAGATTCATTGACTATCAATGGCATGTTAATCTCGATTTATGTTCATCTCAAATTCAATGACGGGGTCACTGGGGATCACGAAACAGATGGTGAATCGACAATACAAAATCATGTGGTCCTCGACTCAAGTTATGCTTGAGATTCGCAAGTTCCACATCATTCTCTACCTATACTCTCAAATTGATGTGACGGTTAACCACGCGAGCTCCATCAACAAGTTATAAAGAGAATGTGCAACTATTATGGATAACATAAGATTCACATTAAACAGATTGGGAATTAACGTTGCAAAATTGCATGGTCCCCGACTCAAGTTACGCTTGAGATTCGCGAGTTCCATATCATTCTCAACTATATCCTAGATTGATGTGTCGGTTAACCACACGAGCTCCACCAACAAAATATAAAGAGAATGAATAATTTTCATGGATAATACAAACTCACATTCTATTAATAAAATGAGATTTTGTTTTATACTTGTATTTAGAATACTTTAAGATTGACCATTATCACCATCAAACCCTTTCGGTAACTTCATTCTCAAAATGCAATAGGGTGGTGAGGTTGGTAAGCGTGAAGTATATTAAAAACCGACCTCATTAGGAATCAAAGAGACCTCCTTAAACCCCTACATTAGAGTGGGTGAGCCTAGTTACGGTAAGACTGACAATGTCAATATTTAAACACGCGATGGCACATGTTGTAACTTTCTTATACATATAATAGACACAATTCTTATATATAAAAATACAAGTGGTAAATTTAAAACTCTTTAAATTTAGTTGTCTATTATTAATTCTAATTAATTGCAAGGACACAATATAAAAATTAATAAATTATAAGGGTGTAATATTCAAATTTATAAATCTCTATTATAAATAATATTAAATATTTAAATTCACTATTTAAATATTCAAATTCAAATAAACACATTTAAATAATATATATCAATTAGTAAATATTCAAATTCAAATAAACACATTTAAATAATATTTATCAATTTTCCAGATTAAAAAGTAATTTAAATTAGCTATTTATCTATGTTTATCAAGGCTACATATTCGAAAAATGGCAAAAAATTCGAAACCTTAAATTCTTCGAGTTCACGTCGTGAACTCCTAGTTCACGTCGTGAGCTGCGGCTAGGGTTTTATCATATTACGAATTTTTCATCTAATCTTCTTTCATTCAGTTTCAAACAAGCTCTTACAGAAAACGTGGATCTAGCGTGAAAGTAACCATGAACCAATGGCTTTGATACCACTGTGGGGTTTTCTACGCATCAAATACACTCTGAAACTAGGTAGCGGAAAAATCGAAACAACAATATACCTAAGTTTACATGCATCCTATGGATCTATGGCTTCATGCTAATTACATCAACCCTAGAAAACATAGAAACAAAGAAGAAAACATACCTCTTATATTGCCCTTGATCTTCATGCTTGAGATCTTGAACCTCCATGAAGTTGCTTGGATGAAAGGACCCAAACCAAAATCCCTCTAATGGTATCACACCCAATGACACCAAAGAGTGGAATAAAAATAAGTAGGAGAAGGGTCAATTTCACAAACCCAAAGGGGTTATAAATCTTCCCTATGGGAGGAGGAAGAAGGGTTGGTGAATACTTCAAGCTAATGTGCAAGGAGGAATGAAATCCCTAAGGCCTATTTATAGCTTTGTATGTCTCCTTAGGTTTAGTACTCCTTCCCATGTGGGATGGGAGTATAACCAAGAAATTTCACTCCTTTCCCATGTAGGATGGAGTGATTTTCATGCAACCCTAATACCATAAAGGTCCTCGAACATTTCTAATTAACCAACTATCGATTAATGAACATTCAACCCTTTAATTAATTAAACTGTTAATTAATTCCCATAATATATTTCCAAAATATATTTCCAATTAGTTTCTAATTAATTATTAACCATAATAATTAATAAACCAATTTCTCCTTTATTTATTCTACTCAATTTGGGTATTGAGGGCAACCCAAAAGGACCCTGCTATTATTAGAAATATTACCAATAGGTAATGACTTTTAATAGTATTCCAACAAAAACGTCTAATTCAGATTCATAACGAGTAACATGAATATTAAGATATTTGAGTATAGAGTGTACCTTATCGATGACCTCACATTCTTTCATTTGTTCTGAAACAGGCTTCGCTATAAAATAACTTTCGGAATGTTGACCGGCTTCAGTTATGTATCCTCTCTGTTCCAAAACGCCGTTCTGAACCATCAATCATCTACCTTTATACTCTTGCTCATTTGAGTTGGCCACGAAGCACCCGCCGTGTGTGGGTTTCCTGACCTCATCATCTTCAGAGTCTATTGACCATAACTCGACTCTTCCATCTTCATCGCTTCATTCTCACACAATCAATGTCGTCTTTGCATTCTTCTTCCTGAGTTCCTTTATCTTCTGAAGATAGTAGGCTTCATCTTTCTCCGATTCTTTCTTCTCATTCATCCTCCTAAGCATGCATTCATTGGTAAGTGATTTTTTTGCCATGACAATAATTGCATTCATAGCCAGAATCATGCATAAGCTTTTTCTCCTTTTTCTCTTCATCATTTTGAGAGTTCTTAAAACTCTTATATCTAGTCTTTTTGGAACTGGAATTACCACCCTACCTGTATTTGTTCCTGAAACGATTTTTTTTCTTATAGAACTTCTTAGGGTTGGAAACTAACAGTGCCTTGTCATCAGTGGAGATTTCACTATCTCAGAGATCAGATTCTGAATCGTCTTCAGTTGCCTTCTTTACCCTTCGAAACTAATGCTAGGGATCCCATACCAGAAACAATCTTCACCTCCTTTGTAACTTCATCTTCATGGGATCTCAGAAGTCCCACAGGCTTTGCCAATGAGTAGCTCTTGAACTGTTCATGTACCTTCATAGTAGACACAATAACTTTCCACTCGGATCTCAATCCATTCATGAACGTGACTTTTTGTTCTATAAATTCATGCTTGAGATTATGCTTAAGCATCCTAATTAACAAATGATTGAATCGATTGAATGTTTGATCTAGTTTTTCTATAGACTTTTGTGCAAATGCTCCAAACTTTGATAATAGTAGTGTTTACACAGAGTGTTCAGAGTCTGTCCCATATCTCCTTAGCAGTAGTACATGAACTCCTGAAGTGGAAAGTGTCCGGAGGAAGAGCAAACCTTATGATTCTCATCGCCTTTATGTTACACATAAGTTTATCTTTTTCATCTTGTGGAATGTTTGTATGTTCCATAATAAGTGCATTATAGTCGGCTAACATCTTGATTACTCTTCTTGTTCCTTTATACGAGAATGTCTCTTGAGTCATTGCTTGCCATATCATAGCACCATGTTCTCCAATACCAAGAACATGGAAGTGCAGCACTCATACTTTATAATCTTGAGGAAAGAGTATCAGAATCCTTGTAGTAGATCCAATACTACTAGAGAGATTGAAAGAAAGAGTGTGAGGATCTTCGTTTTGCATGATGTCAAGAATTCACTAAAACAGATATAGAATCAGAAGTGTAATACGTGAATCGAGATCTAGGGAAAAACTAGAGATCTAGATCTGGAGCCTACAACCGATTGAAGCAATTGAGACATCAATAACATATCCAAGAAAAACGATAAACCCTAGTAAAAACTCGACAGAAGAATAGTGAATTAATTACACTATCTCTTGCTCTGATACCAACTGTGAAAACAATAAATATGATCGATAGATTCTATAGTAAATGATGTGAAATAAATGACAAGAACAATGATCAAAATGGAGTCGAATGCATTAAGTATAATAACCCTAGAAGAGTTCAATGAAAACTTCTCTGTAAGAGCTATGTAGGGCAACAAAGCGTTAACCCTAATTGATACATGCATGCAATATATATATGCTAGACGATAAGCATAAACATGAGAATGGACAGGCCCATCTCGGGATAAATAAACCTATACAAAACATATTTCACACAATACTAATAAGCCCAACACACTTTTAAATAAATATTTATGTTTATACCTTATATTTATATTATGTGTTTATACAATTGATGTAATTAATTAATATTGGTGTCTGGTTGAAGAAATGTAAATAAATTTATATACACGGATTTTATATTTGAAATTTTTTATTTTGCTCCAAATTGAATTTCTTAACTATTTTCCTTAATTTAAGTCTTCAAACTTTTGACAAGTATTAAAGAATTATTTATACATAATTGATTTGTACAAAAAGCTTTGTAAATTATACCTCTTAAAATTCAAGATATAACTAATATGTTTTATAATATAATATAAGATATATAACTCCAAAAGATATAATTTTTAACATTGTTGAATACAAATGAACTGCATGGAGTCGTCTTATTGAGTCATACTAACAATAACCAAAACAAATTAATGCTAGCACTAACCAAAACAACTGAATACCGGTTGCAAAGACAAATAAATACCACCAATAACCAAAATGAACAAACAACATGAGCAAAATGAACCATAATCGAACAAACGAAGAAAAACAACGACAATTTACTAGAACCTTGATGAACGCTAACCATTTTTTCCTTTTTTGAAACTAGTGTCCTCTATACCATCCTTCACAATCAACAAATCATGAATCAAGAATCAAGTCGAGCTTTTATACCATGCAATTAAACCGATACCAAAGCAGAGAAAACAACCATTGTTTTATAATTGGCCGAAAAACTGAATTACAAACAAAATTGATCCAAAGATACAGCGGGCTCAGCGAAAAGAAAAAATAACCCCCTAAAGTCATAAATATAATAATTTTTTTTTAAAATAGAAACATTGTTATAAAAATCACTATTAATATAGAAAACACAAATATGGTTACAATATTACTAAAAAAACTAATTTATATAAAAATACTTCTACCATTTTTAGGTAAGTTAATTTTTTCTATATATAATTATACTATATACTCTAGAAATGTTGGGCCGTTAAAACACTAACTCTGGACAACCGTCTGGATTGCCCACTGTCTGAGCCTGGTCTGATTACAAAAAGAAAAAAAACAAAACAAAAACAAACATGAAGAATATAAATTGAAAAGGTATGTAGGATTAATCTAGTTATAAGGCTAATTAAAAGTCCAACACAAAAAAAGTTTATTATATAATTATCTTATTACGCTAAGAGCATTCATAATGGTGAGTTCAATGAGAGAGTTGAACAAAGTGACAAATCTATTGTCTTTCAATTGATGAAACTCTGCCATTCTGAGATGTCACTTTGACATTCAATAGATTTGAAGTTCAATGGTCATTGAACTCTTCAAATGGAAAAATGAAAGTTTTAATTCCTAAATATTTACTATAAATTACATTTTATAACATTTTATTGAAATTTGTAGAGTTCAATCACTAGTACAAAAAACTTTTGTTGATGCGGTTAAAATGACTTATTGATGCGGTTATTGAAGCGCACCAATAAATATCGCATCAAAAAACACTCTTATTTAATGATGCGGTTAAAAAACCGCCCCAAAAAATACCACAACCATACAAAAAAAAAAACAAATGGTTTTTTCATAAAAAACATGAAACCGCCCCATTAAATACTAGAACTGCATCATTAAATCATATAAAGGATCTGCCCCATTAAATGCTAGAACTACATTTATATCTTCTTCTTTAAACATTTGTGCACTCTTTTGAGCTTTTACATGACTCATCTATCGTTGAGAGGATACTTCAAACTTCTGCTTCTTTATGCTTCCATACCCTGCATGGTGAAACAATGGTTTGCGATGACTTATCTAACTTGCACTTAGATAAAGTTTCACCAAAAAACTAAAAAAAAAATTCAAAAAGTTAACTTACATGATTTACAGTTAATAGGCTAGAAACAGCAGGTGCTTTATCAGCAAGATCATTCTTTGTAAATCTGTTAGCCACGCTCATTATAACTTCTAAAAATTATTGCAACAAGCACAAAAGAAAACGTTTTCATTATATTTTCATCAACATTTGAGAAAATTAGGCAAGAAATAACACTTATGAATGCAAATTCTATTTCAACAACTTCAAGGTGTTAAGCTGCACATTAACTATGGCCTTGACATTTTTTGCACCCAACGTTTCATAAGGACCAATCTAAATCAACGTTAATCAATTAAAAGTTATTAGTTGAAACCCTAACTTAAGAAATCAGAGAGTATCAGACTTATGAAATTTTATGAAGCAAAATTGCTAAAATAGAGTATCAGACACACATACCTTAGAGTCTTAGTGGTGGGTTAATGGCGATGGACAACAAATAAGATAATAATGGAAGTCGATGCCTCAAAGAGAAATCAGATTCACCACGTTGTTGACCTGAAGTCGTGAATCGACAATGATGGAGGGTGGGGTTGGCCGGAATCAAAGTTGATGGGGAAGGGGGTGACAGACTCAACGATGGTGGTCATGGCAATAGAAGTTGATAGTGTTGTCAAATGAAATTAGGTTAAGAAATAGCATAACACCGAAAGAAAGGCATCGTGCGGGCAATGAAAATTTTGGAAGGGAAGACATCGCCTAGGAAACCAAATATTACAAGGGAATTCATTTGGTTTAATGGTGCGGTCTTTGATCTAAACGCACCTATGAATCTATTTTAATGGTGTGGTTTAGATATATAGCACCAAAAAATAACTTTATAAATACATTTGATGCGGTTTCTACATAACCGCCCCCAACAAATCGATTATTTAGTGCAGTTTTTGTTTTTGTTATTTTTTTATGCGATGTATATTTAATAACGCGGTTTTTAAAAAATACCGAACCAAAAAATAAAATGATAACGCACTATTAAATGAGTTATGTACTAGTGAATGCATTGTAGAAAAAAAATAATAGAGTTGTATAGATCGTAAAAAGATGATGACAATCCATTGAACTTTATGAAATTTAATACATTATCGATACCTTAACATGAAGCTCTTAGGCAAACCAGAAGAACCAAGTGGAGCTCTATTTTTTCTCCCGTGGTTACAAATCACGTTCTTACATTGACAAGTGATCCTAAAGATAATCTACTATTGATCACCTAAACACGTACGATATTATCACATACAAAGGCTTTCACATATAAATTAACCTAAAGCTATATAAACAAACGTACTTTTTTGCATGGATATTTATTGTACGTGACAAAGACTTGCTTAAATTTCAGAACATAGATTCATCATGGTCGCCCGTGGGTGACATACAGCCATCAATGGTCGTGCCTTGAACAAGGCAAGGCCTCTTTGTTCGGTCATATCAACCATCTCCTCGCTAACCCTTTCCCAGTCGAAGGTATGTAAAAGTGAGCCCAAAGTAAAAGTGATCACACGCATTGCCATGTGCTTTCCAGGACAACTCCTCCTTCCATACCCAAAGGGCAGTAACTTAAATCCATCTCTTTCGCCTACAATCTTTTCAAATCTTTCTGGCATGAATTTTTCAGGTTCCTTCCATACATTGGGATCGTTTTGAATAGCCCATGCATTCACCATTAGCATGGTGCCTTTAGGGATGTAATATCCTCCAATACTACATTCCTTTGACGACTCATGAGGGACTAGTAAAGGGGCAACTGGATACATTCTTAATGTCTCCTTTACAATGCAATGGAGATAAGGCAAATGCTCCATATCTGACTGCTTGAGGAATCGTTTATCATCGCCAACATAATTCTCAATCTCATTCTGTGCTTTCCGTAGAACATCTGGATGGTTCAATAAAAGAGAAAATGCCCACTCCAAAACTCCGACTGTTGTATCAGTTCCTGCTGACATTAAGACCTAAGAAAAACGATTAGTTAATTAGATACATCTTTTCAATTAATCCACATGACTAACAAAATTTCTCTTAAATTTTCTGAAAATTATATATATAGCGTATCGAAAGAACGTACTTGCACAAGTCCTCTGATAAGTTCATCAGGGTAGCGTTTGGGATTTTCTTTCTGTCTAGCCAACAAGAACTCAATCACTTTTCCTTCTTTCTGATCTGATCCCTCAGTATCAGACATTCTTGATCTAAGTTCGTCAATTAAGCTATCCATGAGAGAATCTCCTTTTTTTTGCAACTCCTTGCACCTTCGCTCCAAAGTGATCAGTCCTAGCAACTTTAAAAACGGCATAAAATACCCCACATCCGTTTCGTCGGTCGTCATCCTAAATGAATGAGTCACATAGTCCGACATAGAAATTGACTCCATCCCGTTTCCCTCGCAAGTCAACTTTTTCGGGCAGTACCTATCAAAAACATCATATATATAGTGAGAACTGTGACTACAACATGGGATGTTCACGTTATAACTATTAAAATATACATCAAGTAATATCATAGTTATAAATTACCAAATGGGTGTTTCTACTGCATGAAGTATGAAGTTCATTGAAGATAGGTATTATTTTTTTTTCTTGAGGAAAACTATCTAAGTATGGTTAATATCACTTTTGTCTTCTAACAAACTTCAAATGATGAACTCTTATATAAAAGGATCACTCGTTAGCACTTATTACCGCTGGATCAAAGACCTTTTAATAGATAAGTATTACTCAAACACTTGAAATCATTAACTTAAAAATAATACTATTTTACTCTATGTATTAATCATTGATGGTGGTTGCCGTTCAAACAAAAAAAAAAAATTCATCGAAAAGTATTGATTACGATAAAGTGTTCTAAAAAGAGGAAGCATTATGCCCACTTTATTTGCTAAATTATATTGCATGGGCCACACATAATATATATATATATATATATATATATATATATATATATATATATATATATATATATATATATATATATTCGGTTGAGACCATGTTAATTTTATAAAACATAAGAACACGATCCTAACCACTTATCTTGGAGATAAAAAAAATAAAAACAAATTATAAATTGTAAAATAAAAGGAAAAATCCAAAAAAAATTAAATACTATTTTCGTTATTTAATTTATCCAAAATAATTAAAAAAAATACAAAATAAAGGAATAAATAAAATCATCGTTTTTTTTTCCGAAATATTAGTAAAATATTCTAATAGAATATTACACTGTAAATAATCAAGTCGAATTTTTGAAATGTTAGAATATTCTAGTATTCTAATAAAATTCTCGGATATGCTAAAATATTCTAATATTCTACTTAAATTGTTAGATTTGTTAGAATATTCTAATATTTTATCAACTTTTTTTTTAATATTTATAGTATAATATTTTAGTAAGATATTATAATATTCTAAAAATTCGATTTAAATATTTATAGTATAATATTCTATTAGAATATTTCACGTAAATTTTAAAAAAAAAACGGTAAATTTTTTTATTTTTAAATTAAAAGTTTTTTGAATAAACTAAATGACGAAGATAATATTTAAAAAAATTCAAAAAAATTTATTTATTTTGCATTAAATTTTTTTTATTTCCAAAATGAATGGCTAGTATTGTATTATTATGTCTCATAAAATATGATGGTCTCATATATATATATATATATATATATATATATATATATATATATATATATATATATATATATATATATATATATATATATATATATATATATATATATATATATATATATATAATTGAGATCACTTAGGTATAATAATTATTGTAGGAAAGTAATAATATGAATGGACTCTATAAACTTAATTAGTTTGTCAAAATTATCATACAATCACAAAAGAAAGAATTCATTTTTATTGAAGAATTTTTTTTTTCTTATGATAGTTAAAGTAAATCATATATTTCTCTTTGTTTTGTATTTTCATTTTAACTAATTGATCAAATATTTCATCATTATATTTTTATTTATCTTTTAACAACAAGAGGAGATTTATATAAAACACGATTTAGCGGGAGGCTAGATTTACAATTGTTTTTATATGGTTTTATAGTCTTATTATTATTTTTGTTTAAGCAGTCATAAACTAATAAATCAATCATTTAGAAAACAAACTTTCAAGTTTACTGAGTTTACCCATTTCCTACGAACATCTTCATCATCACGTTAAGCACAAGGTCCAGAAACAACGGTTTTAGCTCTACAGTCTTTTTCTGGGAATGGAAAAGCCGGGTAAGCAACAGCTTCACCTCATCCGTGAGTGAGTCATGTTGGTCCGGTAGACGATGAAATGGGAGGATTTCAAGGCAGGAGACACGGCGGAGATGACGCCAGCGACCACCATGAGGTGCCCAAGCAAGATTGCTGTAGTTGCGCCCAAATTCCTTCCCCACCACCAACTTAGGTCGGTGGGCAAACACCGCATCGTTTTTGGAGAAGAGATCTTCCGCAAGCGACGAGGATGAGATTAGAAGGACTCGTCGGCAGCCAAAATGGAGAAGCAAAATTGGCCCGTGGCGGGCGGCGAGACGGTAGAGGGCTCGGTGGATTGGCAGCTGCTTGAAGAAAGAAAGGTGGTAGCCTATTACTGGTAAGGCTAATAATGGAGTTGGCGGTAGATTCTTGATTTTGGGAACGAAATATCTGTTGAATATGGACCAGGCTATGCCCAGAAGTAAGATGTACAAGTGGAGGTCTTCCATGTTTGAGTGAAGCTATCTCTAGGATTTCCACTTTCAAGGTGGTTTCCTCGTGATTATTTATAAGCCGAAAACTGATGTTTTTTAAGAAAAAAAATTGTGAAAATAATCACGTAGATATGTTTGAGCCAAAAATACATACATGGTCCTTGTGTTTTACGTTCATTAAAACGTTGGTCCTTTTAGGTGATTTTGTTATGAAGATACCGCGGCTACATCTTATCAGGGCCGATCCAAGCTGATTTGAGACCCGGGGCAAAATAAAAAATGAGGCCCTCATAACAATTTCTTTTTGTTAATGAAATACGGCATCTCGGAATTTTTTTTTTAAATTAAAAAGTTAATACAATAACACTCTTTATGTAATAATACTTACTTTAGTGAGGTGTAGTTCGTTTCAAGATCTACGATTAGTACAAATTAATAAATAAAGTTTCCAATTACAAAGTTTGTAAAAGATATATATAAAACATGTACACCAAGTTACAAAATTTCAGTAAAAAAAAAATACTAAATCATATTTAATTGAACTCTAGAACTCAAATTAACAAAAAATACGCCTAGATATAAAACATCCCTAATAACCAAAACTAATATTAATATATTTTGATCGTAATTGTTGGCCCCTAAGCCAAACTACAAGTAAGAAACAAATAGGATGCCCTAGGCCTTACAAGGGAAATGTAAGAAAAAAACAAAGCAAAAAACAACCTTTGGACAAATCTAGCTTCGAACTCTGGACATGTGATTAGTTAACCAAGCGTTTCATCCAAATCAACTACATATGTTTTTGTTTAATTTGTTTGGCATTATTTTTTTTTATATTAGCAGAAAACTATATACATATATATGCTAATCATTATTTGAAGGGGCCCCGAGATTTGGCGAGGCTCGGAGCGGTCGCCCAACTTGCCCACCCCCTTAGGGCCAGCCGTGCATCTTATCCACGTAATATTCACTTAGACAATCTTCTAAGCCTCTGGTACGCCCAACGTACTAGGTGGCTTCTGCATCAAATGCACTCATAAGAGTACGCTGAGTGTACACTTGTTTACGCCCCGCGTACTCATTTATCACATTTTTTCAATAAAGGGCTAAAATGGACATGTGCTCAAAAGATCAAGGGTTTCAATGTATACACGAACTCGGATGTTACACTGACTAAGAATGTAAATGATGAAATTTAGAAAGTGCGTCAATTTTGTGAAGATATATATCAACAATATGATTTAAGAGTTACGAGTCAAGCAAATAATTATGATATTACTACTAAGCCCACTTCTAGTTGAAATGTGACTCCTAGAGGTGATATGGACTTATTAGATGTTTTTTTCATGGAATTTTTCTACTAGTAAAATTTTTGTAAGAAATGAATTAGAAAGATACTTAGAGAAGAGACTTTACCCATGAATCATGATTTTGATGTGTTAGGTTGGCGGAAGTTAAATGAGATTAGATATCTTACATTATGTGTGATTATAAGAGACATATTAGTCATTCAAATCTTCACTGTTGTTTCAGAGTCTTCTTTTTGTACAATTTGTAGAATCGTGAGTCCACATATGAGTAGACTTTTTCCATTAACAACTGAAGTTATCATATGCACTCAAAATTGGCTATGGACGGATAAAAAAGATATATATGACTTTGTTTTAACCATTATTTGTTTTATTCATTTTAACATATTTTTCTTATCACTATTATTTATTTTTTCTTTGTTAGGTTGTGTTATTGATGGTGACGATTTACATTTCAATGAACACGAGAAGGGAGGGGGGATTGAGGTAATAAAACATTATATCCCTTTATAAATTTGCATTGACTAAACTAATCACAATTTATTATTATAATTATTTATTTAGAGATAGTATTCAAATGTCAAACATGAAAAGGTGAAGACAATTGATCGATATTAATGATACAGTATAATTGATCATATATTTTTGGATATATTTTTTTTTGTAATGGTGGATTAATTGTATTTTATATTTGTAAGTTTGTTAGATTTTTTGTTTTGTAGTGTTTTATTTGTAATTTGTAAGTTGTTAAAAAAAGATTTTAAGCTTTTAAAGTTATTAAAAATAGTGGTATTAACCCAAAATATAGCAATTTTTAGCAAAAGAATATATTTTAAGTCTATAAAACGGGAGAACATAGGAATGCGGGCAATGAAGGTATTCGGCGGTAGAGGTAGCTATTCCCACCTTCGTTTGGTCCGGTTGATATAGATGCTGACGGTGGAAGAGGAAATCGTGAAGAAGTGAAAAGGAAGGGGGAAATTTCCTATGGTGCTTAGGGCTTGTAGGAGAAAGAATCTTTCTTTTGATAGTATTAATATATTAATAGAATCAAAAATGTAGAAGAATAAACAATTATTTAATTAATTAAAAAGGAAATTATTAAAGAAAAATAGTTTTTTCTTTCTGGTAACTAAAAACATATATGAAATGTTAAGGTTAAAAAGATAAAATACATCCAAATTACCTCAAAATTTGTGTGGCTTACTCTATTTAAACTCAAAATTAGCTGAGATAATATTATATGCATGTTTTGAATGTAATCAACAATATACACAAAAGTAGTCATAATGAACGTCGATCATGTTTTGGATTATGATGATAATACGAGGTCTAATGACGTCGATGTGGAACAGTGAAGTTTACGTCACATACTTTTTCTATAAAAGAAACCCTAAAGAGAAGATATCATAAGTGGTTGTTGCTTTCGCTTGCAAAGGATTCAAAAGTTTGACTCCATAGACAATAGAGTTCGCACCTTACGATAACATTGATTGCGCTACTAAGCCCCGGTTTGATAGTTTATATCTGGAAAAGTATAGTTTGGGAAAGTTTTCTGACTGGGAAAGAAATCATGCTGTTTTGACTGTGCTGAATGATAAAAAAAAATAATTCAATTAAAAAAGTTATTTAAAAAAATTAATAATCCAATAAAGAAAGAAAGAGATGGAGTTTGGTGTATAATTGTCTTTCCCACTCATTCAACCAGAATGATATGATTTTGGGGTTTTCTGGAAAAAACATATCTTACCAGGAAATACTCATTCTTTTGTGCAAATCAAACAATATTTCCGACCCATTATCAACATTTCAATTTCAAAGGCCATTGTTATAAAAAAAAAAGAAATCTAACGAGATTTTCAAATATGTATCTTCAAGGTTATACATAAAAACATTAATTATGATCAATATTATTATAGTGAAATACGAGATGCATTAAAATTTTGTAATATTTCTGGTTGAAAAATATGATATTTGTTAATTATGGAGAATATTTACTATAATTAATACATTTCATATGGTTATATATCCAGTAATTAATAATCTATACTTATATCCTCTCTAATAAATGAATTTTTTTTTGTCATTTGTCACAGTATCATTTAATTTGCCAAATATCATTTTATGATTATTTTGAATTAATATTTTTTCCATATGACATTTTATTAAATTCCACCTAATATTTTAATATAATAATTGCAATACATGTAATAATAAATGTATATCAATTTCGTTAATAAACTTACTTTTAATTTCACAATTCTCAAATTTAAAGCTTATTAGTTTATTTTATTTATTTAAAATATTTGTTTAAATTTAAAAAATAAAAAACATTTTTGTTATAATAATTCATTATTTTTCTTATTTTCTTATAAATTCAAAGTTCTTACATATTGACCTTTATAATTAACTTTTTTTTTTAATTAACTCATATAATACATAGGTCTCATAACTAGTCTATATATACTTATAAAGAAAGCATTTTTCTCTTTCGTCACATTCATTTGAAACTCTCATTATTTTTTCATTCACCACATTTATTTGAAACTCACATAACTTTTCAATTTCTTTCTAATGATAGTTATAAGTTGGTTAATATGGTTAAATAAATATCAATCCTAAAGTGTTATCATATATAAACTAAACTTCATTATTAAAATAATATTTTTACTCTTACTTATAAAGTTATTCTTTTTAAATTTAAACATATTATAAATATTTTACTAGTTTTAATATATTGTTGAATGTAAACTATTATCATTTTAAAGATATAATTTTGGAACAATTTGTATAAAATACTTAAATTGTTAATTTAAATATAACATTACAATATCGACTTAAATATAAATTTTAGGTTAACTTAAACAACCCAAAGAATATTTTGTAAATAGTTAAAAGTGATTAATTATAGTTTCTTTCTAATAATGATTATAAGTTGGTTAATAAAGTTAAATAAATATCAAACCTAAAGTGTAATTATAAATAAACTAAATTTCAATTTAAAATAATATCTTTACTTCTACTTATAAAATTATGTCTTTAACTTTTAACATATTATAGTTAATTTATTAGATTTTATATGTTGTTGTATTTAAACAATTATCAGTTCAAAGCTACAGTTTTTAAACAATTTGGATAAAATACTTAAATTGTTAATTTAATTATAACATTATAATGTTAACTTAAATATAGAGTCATATTCCACTTAAAAAATGAAAGAATATCTTGTAAATAGTTACAAATGATAAATTGTTGTGATAAATGCAAAAAATAAATTGTAACCTCAATTTAACTAAAATATTTCCTAAAGATATTTTGATAATCGTTAAAGGTTTTCAAATAAGTAGCTTAAAATAACTTACAATAATAATAGTTAAAAATAACTCTATATAAATTATTATATTGTTACATTTAAAATCAAAAAACAATGTTCGATGCTTTAAATAATTATAATGATAGAAATTAAAATATTAAGCAAATAAATTTTAAAAAATTAATTAACAATAACAACAACTATAAATAATATTAAACCATATATTATATTTAATTTTATTCATATCTAACTCACAGGTAGAAGTCGTTTAAACGATTGAGATTATGCAGTTATAATAGATATATATATATATATATATATATATATATATATATATATATATATATATATATATTATCGTATAATTTATGATAATCAATATATTATATCAATTTAGTATACGAATTATTATATCAAATTTAACAACAAAGATATTGTTATGTTTAGATATTTATAAAAGAGACATTTTATTTGCACCACATGCATTTGAAATCTTCATGACTTTTCAATTTCTTTCTAATAATTATTTTAAAACTCGTTAATAATATTAAATTAATATAAAAACTAAATTCTAATTATAAATTACCTAAACTTCAATATTAAAATATCATATTTTACTTCTATTTATAAAATTATGACTTTAAATTTGTAACATATTATAATTAACTTACTATTTTAAATATGTTGTCATATGTAAGCAATTGTCATTTTAAAGTCATAATTTTGTATAATTTCTGACTTAATGCAAAATACTTAAACTATTAATTTCAATAGAATGTTTAACAGTTAACTTAAATCAAACTTTCAGTTAAACTTGAAAACAAAAATGAGATACTACATTATGAATAGTTAAAAGTTATAAGTTATATTATTAAACTTAAATTGTAATCCTAAATTAAAAAAACAAAAAAAAAACAAAAAAACAAAACCTGAAATTATTTTTTATAATCATTAAGATTTTCAAAAGAAGTAGTTTAAAAATAACTTACAATAAGAATAATTAAAAGTAATATTATATAAAAAAATTATAATGTTATCTTTAAAAAAACAATGTTTTTTATTTTAAATAAGTAGAATCAAAGAAACCAACAATATTCTTCAAATAAATTTTTAAAAAGTTAAATTTCTGAAACCAAATTAAAATAATTAAGAGTATCCAAATACATTATTTTAGATAACTTACAACAAGAATAGTTAAAAGTAAAATTATATAAAAAAAATTATATTGTTTCCTTTAAAAGAGAAAACAATGTTTGTTGTTTTAAATAAATGTGAGTAACCTGCAGGTAGAAATAATTGAGACAATTTGGATTATATAGTTTTAAAAGATTTCTACATTATCATATAAGTAAAAACAAATAATATTTGTACAAACTTATTATAAGATTTATTATATAATAGATAACAACATCATTGATATATTAAATATATATATATATATATATATATATATATATATATATATATATATATATATAAAGATTGCAAATATATTATTGTATTTTGCGCAACGTACGAGCATTCGCCTACTATTATTATATACTTATAAATGAAGCATTTTCCTTTCACCGCATTCATTTGAAACTCTCATTTATTTTTTCCTTCACAACATTTGTAACATCTTGAAATCCAGGTAAAGCTATTAAACCCTTCCATTTTGTCAGGTTGTCAAAATTGGTCCCTTGAGAGAGTTCTTGTAGCAAATGAGTACGTTGGGCGTACTGGGGACATGCGCTTAATTTGGACGCGGACTCGCCTGGGTACGCTGGGCGTACCCAGGGTTACGCTGGGCGTAATGGGTCCAGATGCAAACCCTAAATGTGTGGCTTGTGCACTATTTAAAGGATGTTAAGGCTCATTTCTCAGCTTCCATATCAGAGAGTGAAACCCTAAGAGAGAGCCTTCCATCGTCCATAGCTTGAGTGTGTGAGCTAAAAGTGTTTTGGGTTGTTAGTGAAGAAGAAGGAAAAGAGCTTGTGGAGGCCAGGGCTTGAAGTGCAAGGTTGGATCTGAGATCTTCAGAGAAAGGAGCTTCATCTATAGGTATAAAGTTCAAAACTTTCCTCTTTATTTGGTTTGATGTTGCATGGACCATTACTAGTGTTAAAAGTCCCAAAGGTGGAGACTTTATGAGTGTAATGTGGTCTATGGACCTAGATCTATTCCATTTCAGTGGTATTTATGTTATAGATCCATAAAGTTTCCATCTTGGTCGTTGATATGAGGTCATGCTTGAGTTATGAGCTCTCTAGAGTTGGGAAATGGAATATTATGGGTGATAGTGACTTGTCCAGCCATGTAAAGGTTTAAGTCACCAACTTTATGGATTAAGAGGCTTAGAAATGGTCAGATCTAGAAGTTGGGCGTGGGTCTTAACTGTTTAAGACCCCAAAAGCTTAGAGTCTGAAACTGGGAGTTACGCGGGGCGTAATCTCAGTACGCGCGGTGTAAGGGGTCGCGCATCGCGTCCTGAGAAGACACTAGGTACGCCCAACGTACATGTTTGGTACACACAGCGTAACATGGAGAGTTGACTTTTGTTGACTTTTAGAGTTTGGTCAACTTTAGGGTCTTGGAGCCATGAGAGGGGTAAAATGGTCTTTTACCCTTCTAAGAGTACTAAGAGAGGGAATAGTCTAGCCTTGAGAGATGTACTGATTTGGAGTGTTTATTTCATATGATTAGGCGGAGGCTAGACCAGATTTTACAAAGTTCGAGATTACCGAGTTACCCGAGGTGAGTCTTCTCACTATACTTTATCTAGAGTGGTAATTAGAGTTATGTGATAGACTACTTGTATGTTTTTGCACGATTAGATTTCTATGTGTTTTATGATATGTATGTTACAGAGTTTACAGAGTTTGGACCGTAAGGTCCATAGAGTTAGGGCCAAAGGGCCGATCAAAGTTATGGGACCGGAAGGTCCCATTGAGACACATTGACCAGAGGGTCAAACAGAGTTATAGCCACGAGTGGCTAATATGTGTTTGCATGTGGTATTTTGGGGAACTCACTAAGCACTTATGCTTATAGTGTTATGTTATGTGTTTCAGGTACCAGTGAGGATCACGGGAAGGCGTCGGCTTAATCAGTACACACTTGAGGAGCTTTTACATGTTTGATCTTGGGATGTGATGTTATGAATTGATTATGTGATACATTGATATTTTTATAACAATTATGAATGAAAGTGTGTTTTTAAATGTGAAATTATTTGAAAATTTTGGGTGTTACAAGTTGGTATCAGAGCTTTGGTTTGAGGGATTCTGGTGCACCTTTGGGCGTATCTGAACTCAAACTGAGGATTTGAGAGATTTTCAAAATAAAATTCACAAAATTTTTTCAAGAGTAAAAGTTTTTTGAAAGAGCAGAGCAGAGCAGTATGTACGATCAGCCAACACCCGTACGATGATTTCCCAAAATACCCTTACATTATGAGTTATGTAATATGTTATGATATGATATGCATGCTAGAGTAGGCTAGGTATTCTTATTAGGGCTAGAGTGGCTTGATTTGTGATGCCTTAGCCTACAAATTTTGTTGCTTAGAGATGCTTGAGAGTGAATAGATGGCAGCGAGTAGCTTATGAGAGATCTGCTAGAGGGTAGACTGTGTATAAGAGAGATTAGAGTACTTGGTATAATCAATACTAATGCGGTGTGGACGGTAGTATTGGGCCCGTACAACTGAAGACACTGGAGCAGTGCGCAACCCAAGTAAGAATTCTTGGGGTACTAGGGAATGAGTAGGATCAAGCTATCAAGTGTGTGTATGTTCGAGTGAGTATATGATATGTTTTATGTTGTATTTCAGAGACATCATGGTTGGGACACGCCACAGACCGGGGACCAGCAGGGTGAGCGATGAGGAGTTCCGCCAGATGATTCATGAGGAGGTGGTTGCAGCCATCCATTTAGAGATTCCATAGATGTTTGGGTCTATCAAGACCATTCTGATTGAGACTTTCGATGAGAGATACACGGCGGTTACTGAGGTTGCAGCTACCGCAGCTGTTGTTGCTGCCAGACCTCAGGATGGCGATTCATTGTTGTTCCGGTAGTTCAGCAACACGAAGCCACCAGAGTTTGATGGGACGCAGGATCCGATTGCTGCGATGAGATGGGTTTCTGATATTGACGGACGCTTCTATACGTGTTCATGTCCAGAGCATTTGAGGTTCCGGTTCGCGCTGAACCAATTTCGCTTGAGAGCGAAGGACTGGTGGAAGTTTGTGACGGCGCACTTTTCATTGTTGAGCTTGCCGCGGTGACCTGGGAGAGGTTCACCGCTATGTTTCGTGATGAGTACGTTCCGCCGGTGGAGAGGGGACATTTGGCCCAGGAGTTTCTAACCCTCAAGCAGGGTACTGAGTTTGTTACTGTGATCACCAGGATGTTCCATGAGAGAGCGATGTTCTGCCTTGAGCACGTGTCTATCGAGCAGGCACGTATGATTCGGTATTTGAGTATTCTAAGGAGGGACGTACGATAGTTCGTGGCAAACTCATCATACCGAACATTTGCCGAGCTTCCGACAAATGCTCGGAAGAGGGAGATAGAGCTGGAGACTCAGGTTAGGGAAGAGGCGGAGTCTCAGGGGAGGGATCGGCGACCGGCTCAGTCCCAGCCGGCAGCCAAGCAGGTCAAGCCCGCTGATTTGAGATCAGGAAACCAGAAGGGTCGTACTTGTGGCAAGTGCGGCTAGGGTCATGAGGGAGTGTGTAGAGCAGGGTCTTGCTACAAGTGTTGCAAGGAGGGACATATGGCTAAGGATTGCCCCAAGGGATTTGCAGTCTGTTTTCATTGCAACCAGACCGGACACCAGAAGGTCGAGTGTCCGCAGCTGCAGGGATCTGCCCCTGCTACTGTTCGAGCTACAGAGAGTTGGTCGGTGAAGGCCGAGGCACCACAGGCACGAAGGAGAGCTTTTTCAGTTGACCACGGAAGAAGTCCGTGCAGCGCCCGATGTTGTGGTTGGTATGTATTCTTTCACATATTTACTATGATGTTTATTATATGGTGTTTATATTATGTTATGCGTAGGTACTTTCCTTGTGTGTTTTGTGCATGTTTCGGTGTTATTTGACTCGGGTGCGAGTCGGGCTTTTGTATCGTTAGCCTTTAGTCAGCACATCAGTATCCATCGAGAGGCGTTGAGTTGACCTTTACGAGTTTCCATAGCTGACAAGAGATTAGTGTATGCCATGGATGTGATTCGAGGATGTGTACTCGAGATCTTCGCCATTGAGTTTCCGATTGATTTGGTCCCGATTGCTATGGGAGATGTCTGTGTCATTGTGGGCATGGCCTGGTTGAGTAGATTTGGAGCGGTTATCGACTACGAGCGACAACTGGTGACCATACGAGAACCTAGTGGGGGAGTTCTTACGGTTTATGGCAAGGGTACCCGTTCCGGGTCAGCATTTTGTTCAGCCTTAAGAACGAGGCAGAGTCTACAACAGGGTTGTAGTGGGTTTATGGCTTATGTGGTGGATACGAGAGTAGGTGCAGAGAGGCCGAGGTCAATCGATGAGGTCCCGATAGTGCATAAGTTCCCGAATATTTTCCCCGAGGAGTTTCCGGGTGTGCCTCCGGAGAGGCAGGTGGAGTTTTGTATCGATTAGGTTCCGGGGGCAGCACCTATCATCAAGGCACCCTGTCGCCTTGCACCTCCAGAGATACAGGATTTATCCTCTCAATTTCAGGAGCTGCTGGGAAAGGGGTTGATACGGACGAGTAGCTCGTCGTGGGGAGCTCTGATCCTTTATGTCAAGAAAAAGGATGGTTCACACTGGATGTGAATTGATTACCGGGAGTTGAACAAGCTGACGGTCAAGAACCGTTACCCCTTACCAAGGATCGACGATTTGTTCGATCAGTTGCAGGGAGCGATTTGGTTCTCCAAGATTGATTTGAGGTCTGGATATCATCAGATGAGGGTGCATGATGAGGATATCCAGAAGACAGCATTCAGGACTCATTATGGGAATTACGAGTTCGTGGTGATGTGTTTCGGGCTCACCAATGCACCAGCGTCATTCATGGACCTCATGAACACGGTGTGCAGGCCGATGTTGGATTGTTCGGTAATCGTGTTCATTAATGATATATTGGTGTATTCGAGATCTAGAGAGCAGCTTGAGGAGCATTTGAGGGAGATCCTCGAAGTTCTGAGATCGGAGAGGCTTTACGCCAAATTCTCCAAGTGCGATTTCTGGTTACGAGAGGTTCAGTTTCTAGGACACCTCGTCAACCAGAACGGGATATTGGTCGATCTAGCCAAGATCGAGGCGGTGATGAGTTGGGAGGTGCCGAGATCCCCCTCGGAGATAAGGAGTTTTCTGGGGCTGGCCGACTATTATCGGAGATTTATCAAAGATTTCTTCAAGATTGCGATTCCTCTCACCAAGTTGACCTGGAAGGGCGTAGCATTCAATTGGGGTCCAGAGCAGCAGATCTCGCTTAAGCCACTTCGCTAGAAATTGTGTGAAGCCCCAGTGTTGGCCCTTCCGGAGGGAATGGAGGACTTTATGGTATATTGTGACGCGTCGATATTGGGACTAAGTGCGGTGCTGATGCAGAGAGGGCATGTGATAGCATACGCTTCAAGGCAGCTGAAGCCTCATGAGACAAGGTATCCCACCCACGATTTGGAGTTGGGGGAAGTAGTGTTCGCCCTCAAGATCTGGCATCACTATTTGTATGGGGTTCGGTGTACTATATACACGGATCACAAGAGCTTGAAGTATTTGATGGATCAGCCCAATCTAAATATGCACCAGAGGAGATGGTTGGATGTGGTAAAGAATTACGAGATGTTTGTTTGAGGTTGACAGTGATGACCCTGCTGTTGGACACCATTCGGGAGGCTCGGGTAGAGGCCATGAGACTGGAAAACCGCAAGCGAGAGCGGGTGATCGGATAGATATCTGAGTTCATTGCTGATAGTCGGGGGCTTATGACCTTCTAGGGCTGGATTTAGGTGCCAATTAAGGGCGGGGCACGTGCCATTTTGATGGAGGAGGCGCATAGGTCAAGGTTTTCGATCCATCCCGGGGCCACTAAGATGTATTTGGACCTGAAAAGAGACTATTGGTGGCCCTGTATGAAGAGGGACGTGGCGTGGTTTGTAGAGAGGTGCTTGACCTGTTGCAGGGTTAAGGCCGAGCACCAGTGTCCACATGGAAAGTTACAACCACTTGAGGTTCCCCAGTGGAAGTGGGAACAGATTTCCATGGATTTTATCACCAAATTGTCGAGGACTGCGATAGGCGTCGATCCAATTTGGGTGATCGTCAACCGGCTGACAAAGAGAACTCATTTTCTTGCTATCAGTGAGAGCTCTTCCGCAGAGAGGTTGGAAGAGGCATATGTGAGGGAGGTGGTATTGCGACATGGTGTACCGATCTCGATTATGTCAGATCGAGAAGTGTGTTTCACTTCCAGGTTCTGGAAGAAGTTCCATGAGGAGTTAGGTACTAGGCTGCATTTCAGTACCGCTTACCACCCACAGACGGACGGATAGAGTGAGCGGATGATTCAGACGCTCGAGGACATGCTTCAAGCATGTATGTTGGACTTCGGAGGGAGTTGGGACACGTATCTGCCTTGGTTGACTTTTCTTATAACACCAGCCACCATTCGAGTATCAGTATGCCTCCCTTTGGGTTATTGTATGGGCGGAGGTGTCGGAGTCCCATCTGCTGGGGAGAGGTCGGGAAACGAGTGTTGGGTAGCACTAAGTTAGTACTTCAGACGACATAGCAGATACAACAGGTTAGACAGAGATTGTTGACAGCTCAGAGTCGCCAGAAGAGTTACGCGGATAGGCCACAATCCGAGCTCGAGTATCAGGTCTGAAATTTTGTACTTGTGGAAGTGTCTCCTTGGAAAGGAGTGATCCGATTTAGGAAAAGGGGCAAGTTGGGGCCCCGGTGCATTGGACCATTCAGGGTGATCGCGAGGGTGTGAAGGGTAGCATATCGGTTGGAGCTACCTGCGGATTCATGATACCTTCCACGTATCTCAGCTGAGGAAGTGTATAGCCGATGAGTCGGCGGTAGCGTCATTAGAATATATCCAGGTGGACTCAGGGTTGAATTATCTTGAGAAACCGATCGCGATATTGGACCGGAAGGTCAAGGTTCTGAAGAACAAGGAGGTGCCTCTGGTTCAGGTCGAGTGGCAGCATCGAAAGGGGTCGGAGCTGACTTGGGAGATGGAATCAGAGATGCAGGAGCAGCATCCGAGGTTGTTTTTGGCATGAGAATTCGAGGGCGAAGTCTGGTTCTAGTGGGGGAGAATGGTAACATCCCGAAATCCAGGTAAAGCTATTAAACCCTTCCATTTTGTCAAGTTATCAAAATTGGTCCCTTGAGAGAGTTTTGTAGCAAATAAGTACACTGGGCGTACTGGGGAGTACGCTGCATGAAATCATGCGCTTAATTTTGACGCGGACTTGCCTGGGTACGTTGGGCGTACCCAGGGTTACACTGGGCATAATGGGTCCAGATGCAAACCCTAAATGTGTGGCTTGTGCACTATTTAAAGGATACTAAGGCTCATTTCACAGACTCCATATCAGAGAGTGAAACCCTAAGAGAGAGCCTTCCATCGTCCATAGCTTGAGTGTGTGAACTAAAAGTGTTTTGGTGTGTAAGTGAAGAAGAAGGAGAAGAGCTTGTGGAGGCCAGGGCTTGAAGTGCAAGGTTGGATCTGAGATCTTCAGAGAAAGGAGCTTCATCTAGAGGTATAAAGTTCAAAACTTTCCTCTTTATTTGGTTTGATGTTGCATGGACCATTTCTAGGGTTAAAAGTCCCAAAGGTGGAGACTTTATCATGTAATGTGCTCCATGGACCTAGATCCGTCCCATTTCAGTGCTACTTGTGTTATAGATCCATAAAGTTTCCATCTTGGTCGTTTATATGAGGTCATGCTTGAGTTATGAGCTCTCTAGAGTTGGGAAATGGAATATTATGGGTGATAGTGACTTGTCCAGCCATGCAAAGGCTTAAAGTCACCAACTTTATGGATTAAGAGGCTTAGAAATGGTCAGATCTAGAAGTTGGACATGGTTCTTAACTGTTTAAGACCCCAAAAGCTTAGAGTCTGAAACTGGGAGTTATGCGGGGGGTAATCTTAATACGCGCGACGTAAGGGGTCGTGCACCCCATTTCTGTGAAGACACCGAGTACGCCCAACGTACATGTTTGGTACGCACAGCGTAACCCGGAGAGTTTACTTTTGTTGACTTTTAGGGTTTGGTCAACTTTAGGGTCTTGGAGCCATGAGAGGGGTAAAATGGTATTTTACCCTTCTGAGAGTACTAAGAGATGGAATAGTCTAGCCTTGAGAGATGAATTGATTTAGAGGGTTTATTTCCTATGATTAGGCGGAGGATAGACCAGGTTTTATAGAGTTCGAGATTACCGTGTTACCCGAGGTGAGTCTTCTCACTATACTTTACCTAGAGTGGTAATTAGAGTTATGTGATAGACTACTTGTATGTTTTTGCACGATGAGATTTCTATGTGTTTTATGATATGTATGTTACAGAGTTTACAGAGTTTGGACCGTAAGGTCCATATAGTTAGGCCCAGAGGGCCGATCAAAGTTATGGGACCGGAAGGTCCCATTGAGACACATTGACCAGAGGGTCAAACAGAGTTATAGCCACAAGTGACTAATATGTGTTTGCATGTGGTATTTTGGGGAACTCACTAAACACTTATGCTTATAGTGTTATGTTATGTGTTTCAGGTACCAGTGAGGATCATGGGAAGATGTCGGCTTGATCAGTACACACTTGAGGAGCTTTTACATGTTTGATCTTGGGATGTGATGTTATGAATTGATTATGTGATACATTGATATTTTTATAACAATTATGAATGAAAGTGTGTTTTTAAATATGAAATTATTTGAAAATTTTGGGTGTTACAACATTCATTTGAAACTCCCATGACTTTTCAATTTCTTTCTAATAATAATTATAATTTGGTTAATTAGGTTAAATAAATATCAAACCTAAAGTGTAATCATATATAAACTAAATTTTATTATTAAAATAATATTTTTACTCCTACTTATAAAGTTATGTTTTTTTTTAACTTTTAACATATTATACTTAATTTATTAGTTTTAATATATTGTAGGATGTAAACCATTATCATTTTAAAGATACATTTTTGGAACAATTTGTATAAAATACTTAAATTAATAATTCAAATATAACATTACAAGGTCAACTTAACTATAAACTTTGGTTCAACTTATACAACTCAAGGAATATTCTGTAAATAGTTAAAAGTGATAAATTGTGGTGTCTTTCTAATAATGATTATAAGTTGGTTAATAGGGTTAAATAAATATCAAACCTAAAATGTAATCATAAATAAACTAAATTTCAATTTTAAAATAATATATTTACTTCTACTTATAAAGTTATCTTGTTAACTTTTAACATATTATACTTAATTTATTAGATTGAATATGTTGTTATATGTAAAACGTTATTAGTTTAAAGCTACAGATTTTGAACATTTTGGAAAAAAAATACTTAAATTGTTAACTTAAATAAAACATTACAATTTCAACTTAAATATAAATTTTAATTCCACTTAAAAAACCAAAGAATGTCTTGTAAATAGTTAAAAGTGATAAATTGTAGTGAGAAATACAAAAACTAATTTGTAATCTCAATTTAACTAAAATGTTTCCTAAATATATTTTTATAATCATTAACAATTTTCAAATAAGTACCTTAAAATAACTTTCAATAACAATAGTTAAAAATAATTCTCTCTCTCTCTCTCTCTCTCTCTCTGTGTATATATATATATATATATATATATATATATATATATATATATATATATATATATATATATATATATGAATCTATTGTTACCTTTAAAATCAAAAAAATAATGTTTGATGTTTTAAATAATTATAATGATAGAAAGTAAAACATTAAACAAATAAATTTTAAAAAATTAGTTAACAATAACAACAACTATAAATAACATTCAACCATATATTATATTTAATTTTATTCATGTGTAACTCGCGGGTAAAAGTCATTCAAACGATTGAAATTATAAAGTTATAATACATACATATATATATATATATATATATATATATATATATATATATATATATATATATATATATATATATATATATTATCATATAATTCAAAATAATCAATATATTATATATCAATTTAGTATACGAATTATTATATAAAAATTATCAACAACGTTATTGTTATATTTAAAAAAAAAAAAAACACATATATTTGTAAAGACTTCAACCATATAGGTGTTTTTGCGCATTATAATGTCAACTTAAATATAAATTTCAGTTTCACTCTAAAAACCAAAGAATATTATGTAAATAGTTAAAAATAATAAATTATAGTGATAATTGCAAAAACTAATTTGTAATCTTAATTTAACTAAAATATTTTCTAAATATATTTTTATAATCGTTAAAAGTTTCCAAACAAGTAGCTTAAAATAAATTATAGTAGCAATAGTTAAAAATAACTCTATATAAATGATTATATTTTTACCTTTAAATTCAAAAAATAATGTTTGATATTTTAAATAATTATAATAGTAGAAATTAAAATATTAAGAAAATAAATTTTAAAAAAAAATTAATTAACAATAACAACAACTATAAATAACATTAAACTGTATGTTATAGTTAATTATATTTATGTATAAATCGTAGAGAAATCATTCAAACGATTGAGATTATGAAGTTTTAATAGATGTATATATTATCATATAATTAAAAATAATCAATATATTATATCAATTTAGTATAAAAATTATTATATAAAATTTAACAACAACATTATTATTATATTTAAAAAAAACATATATATGTAAAGACTTCAACTATATAGGTGTTTTGCGCAACGCGCGGGCATTCGCTTAGTCATTATCATTATATGGAACGCCCGTAGATCCGAGCTAGTCAATTTGGGGATAATAAGGGTCGAAAACGACTTTTCGGTAAATGATTATTTAGAATAAATAATCTTAACCAAGTTGTAGGATACGTTACAAGGTTTCCGTACATATAAAGAACGCCGAAATCCGAGTTATAACGAAGAAGTTATGACTCGTCGAAGTTTCACGACGGAACCGACACGACACCGGGAGACGTAAATAGTGAATTTTTGATAAAGGACTTTTTAGCCTTAGTAATCTAAACAAAAGTCATAGAATATGATAATCTGAGAGCGTCCATAAAAAGAACGCCCAAATCTGACTTCGTATGCGAAAGTTATGGTTTTTCTAAGATTTAGCATAAGAGTGCACGACCCGAAACTCGAATTTTAGTTCGAGCGGTTTTTGGCCTACACGACCTAAATGAAAATTTAAGATCGCAACCAACACTTCTACAAGAACTTCCTTCTTCTCCAAGGTGCACCATGCATACTCCAAATCACTCAAAATCACATTCTTTTAGCTCACATGGCTCATCTAAGGTTAGGATTTCAAGAAAGGGGTGTTGGATGGGTGAAGGCTAAGAATGGAGTGGGTTTAGGGGGAGTTAAGGAGATTAAATAGAGCTCAAACCATGAAAATAGGCTTTGAACACTGATTACGTTCGTCCAACGTACTCTTAGTACGCCCATCATACTCATGATTCCCTTAGTATGCCCAACATACACCTTTTTGTACGCCCAACGTACTCAGCTTGGCCCAAAACCACCCAAACTTCAAACAGTCATAACTTCTTCATTCCAACTAAGATTTTGACGTTCTTTATATCCACGGAAAGGTATTGCGGAGCTCTACAACCCTATCTAACTAATTTTGACTTAAAACACATCGAACTAAAATCTATAATTCATAAAAGAAGTCTGAAACACTACATTCTCATTTTACCCTTTGACTCCAAATTGCAAACCGAACTATTAGATCACATATCTACATTACCCACAACCAAATAGACCTAAATCTTACATTTCCAAAGGCCCTAATCCATATGACGATTGCTCTTCGGGCCACAATCTCGAATTAGGAATTGATTCGACACAGGGCGTTACAAAATTGTAATTTCAATTTAACTAAAATATTTCCTAAATATATTTTTATAATCGTTAAAAGTTTTCAAATAAATAGCTTAAAATAACAACAGTTAAAGTTAACTCTAAATAAATGATTATATTGTTATTTTAAAATAAAAAAGTTAATGTTTGATGTTTTAAATAATTATAGTGTCAGAAATTAAAACGTTAAATAAATAAATTTTAAAAAATAAATTAACAAAAACAACAATTATAAATAACATTAAACCATATATTATATTTAATTTTATACATGAGTAAATCGCATGTAGAAATAATTCAAACGATTACGATTATTCAGTTATATATATATATATATATATATATATATATATATATATATATATATATATATATATATATATATATATATATATATATAATTCAAAATAATCAATATATTATATCAATTTAGTATACGAATTATCATATCAAATTTAACAACAACATTATTATTATATTTAAAAAACATATATTTGTAATGATTTCAACTATATAAGTATTTCTACGCAACGCGTCTGCATTCACCTAGTTTTTATATATGGCTAACGATATACATTTAATTACGTTTATATTTCCTGTAATTAGTTATTTTTATATACGTCTGAAGATATACTTGTATATCAGAGAATCCCTTAGAACTATTATATACACACTTTTCATCATTTTAATTCACAGATTCTACGTAATCGTTATTATCTTTCTTTCCTAAAACTAGAACACCAAATCTTCCAAAACAACTACGTGTCTCTATTTACGGATTCGTCCGAGATTAAAATAAAAAGAAAATGATGTTGGTTCAACTCTTTGCGCACAATTTATTATTTTGTTGTTTCCTTTTCGGCTATAATACTTTCCTAGAAAAAAGAATCCCACCATAATGATCTTATATGAATAATCAATTATGGATACTTGATTAAGTGTCCTAGGGACATGTTTATGAATAGAAATCCTACTTGGCATACGATAGCTTTGAAGAGACCCATCAACATAAAGTTTTTGTAGACTAAGGTGTTGTTTGTTTTTTCTGAGGCAAAATGTCTGCAGTCTGCGGACCACATCTGTAGACCTCTGCAGTAGAAGAGGTGGACCAAACGTCTGCAGTCTGAAAAAAGAAGACTGTTTGTTTTTTTAACATCTGCGGACTATTAAAATAAACTGAAATCTAAATAAACTGATTTTTTAAAACTTCAAAGCGAATTTTTTATATATTTTTATGACTTTCTTATAAATATATAACGAATCTAGATCAACTTTTATGTATTATTATATAAAAAATAAAAATAAAAATGGTATTAATTCATATACATATTTGATAAAAACCAACAACTTTGATTGTAAAGTTATAATTAAACATTATAATTAGTGATCAAAGAATTTGATACATAAATAGATGGAAATAAACTTCGATTTTTTCAAATAAATCTATTAAAAACGTATGATAAATATTTTCTCGAGAAATTGATGATACTTTATTAAATAAAGTTTTACAAAATTTTGGCAAAAAAATATAAGAATATATTATGATTTTTTTTTTCATATTTATATAAACAACTTCAACGACTATTATTATAATAAATTTTTATTTATAAATTTGTTAAAAATATCATGTTTGTATCGTCAAATGTTTTTTTTTTAAGTTTTGTAATTTTTTTTCATATTGTTTATCATTAATAAAGTTGGAAAAAATATAAATTAAAAAAAAACTTAAAAAAAATAAAGATATATATGTTTTTTTAAGCTAGAAGATGTCTGAAGATGTTAGAAGACTCTGGTCCACATCTGCGCCAAGAAGAGGGCGCGCAGACATTTTTAGGTCTGCAGTCTTCAAAAAAACAAACAGTCTGCGAAGACTAATGTCTGCGCGTGGTCTACACGGCGCAGACAGAAGACATCTCGCAGATCTGCAGACAAAAAACAAACACTACCTAAAAATATATAACTTCATTTTTTATAAATAAATGTCAATAGTTAAGTGTGATTTAAAGACCCAAATTGAAAAGAATCTAATTTTCGAAAAAAAAATGGAGTATATGAATAGGACATACAAAGGTATGGATTAGGACTGCACAAAGTTGCATCTCACTTTAATTAGTAAAATGAAATAATCTATCTTTCCTACAAACTACGTAATTTCAACCTTACAATTATTATTTTCTTAAATGTGTTCATATAAACTAGAGCACGGAATAGTGATACGAATATGAGCCTTTTTATAGGCAAGCATGGAAAACTTTAATTTTAATCATTCATCCATAATTAACCCATGACAAGAATGCTCCAATTATCAATCAATCTTAGGAAACCATGCAAATGCTTCTAGACCATTTAACCTTGAGGGATGTACATCGCTACCTTCCATGCACTTGGGATTGCATTATGCCTATCTAAGTGAATCATAGGTGTGATTTTAGTTGCAACAGGAGTGCATTTTGGCACTGTTGAAGCACATTCTTCATATGCTCTAACAAATTCAGGACTTAGCAACTTTTCACCAAAAGGACCATTCTCTCACCAAGGGGGAACATTTACTCACAAAGAGAACATTTGTTCACCAATAACACATTTGCACATCAAGAACACCTTTACTCAAGTCTTCACATCATAATAATGTCTCATTTGAAAGCTTAAACAATGTAGTCTTTAATTATCTACCATTCAATTCTTCAACATTCTTCGATAAATCTCTCTTTATATCTCTCTCATACCAACCTCATTACTTAAACTCCTAGGAGGGTATTCAAAGTCATGCACAACTTCAACTTCTTAGTTGCAACTACCTTGGTACATTCATGTGCTAAGTTTATGGTACTAAAGACTTTCATTAGCTTCGCGGCTTCTTAATTTACCATCTTGAACTCTTTGGAAAATTACATCTTAAGCTCATTGATCTTCTACTTGTCAGAACTAATCAACCAATCTTAGGAAGCCATGCAAATGCTTCTAGACCATTTAACCTTGAGGGATGTGCATCGCTACCTTCCATGGACATGGGATTGCATTATGCCTATCTAAGTGAATCATAAGTGTGATTTTAGTTGCAACAGGAGTGCATTTTGGCACTGTTGGAGCACATTCTTCAGATGCTCTAACAGATTCTAGACTTAGCATCTTTTCACCAAAGGGATCATTCTCTCACCAAGGGGGAACATTTACTCTCAAAGAGAACATTTGTTCACTAAGAGCACATTTGCACACCAAGAACACCTTTACTCAAGTCTTCAAATCATAATAATATCTCATTTGAAAGCTTAAATAATGTAGTCTTTAATTATCTACCATTCAATTCTTCAACATTCTTCAATAAATCTCTCTTTATATCTCTCTCATACCAACCTCTTTACTTAAACTCCTAGGATGGTATTTAAATTCATGCACAACCTCAAATTTTTAGTTGCAACCACCTTGGTATATTCATGTGCTAAGTTTATGGTACTAAAGACTTTCATTAGCTTCGCGGCTTCTTAATTTACCATCTTGAACTCTTTAGAAAATTACATCTTAAGCTCATTGATCTTCTACTTGTCAGAACTAGCAATAAAAAAATGCATCAACGTGTAACACGAGGATAATGTAGGAGGTGCTAAAATTATTCAGGTAACAATATTGATCAAGCTCATATATGTTGTGCACACACTTCTCCATGATGTAATCAAACTTTAAGTACCACTTCTTAGAAGCTTGTTTTATGTCATACAAATAATTTGATATCCACCTCATATATACTGTGCACGCACCTCTCTAGTTAAGTTGTGCTAACTAGATGTCGTCTACCAGGTTATCAAGGAGAAAATGTTATTCGCAAATAGCTACATTACCTGGAGATCATCATACGTTACTATATACGATACAAATCTAATTGTTGTCGTCATTGCAACTGGATAATTGTAACGCCTGTATATTAGGATTAGACAAATAAGCTATAAAATGATTTTTTAATAAAAGATTATTTAGGATAAATAAACTTAACCAAATTTATAGTATATGTGAGAATGATTTCGTACATATAGAGACACTAAAATCCCACTTCGTATGAAGAAGTTGTGCTTCTTCAAAATTTCGCGATTAAACCGTCACGACTCTATGTATCGTAAAAAGTGAATTTTTGATAAATTACTTTTTAGTTTAAGCGATCTAAACAAAATTCGTAGTAGTCATAAAACTGAGAGTGTCCATATAGAGAATGTTCAAATCTGACTACGTGAGAAAAAAATTCTAATTTTTCAAAGTTTTAGCGCAGTGCAACCATAGAAATAGAAATTTAAATCGGTTAATTGTTAGTCGTAACAATCTAAAAGAGAACTGAAGATCTCGTGAATATGAATCCATCGATACAAAGACAGATGAGAACTCGTATGAAGGAGTTATGAATTTCGCACGAACTTTAACAATATAAATCGGTCTAAATATGAATTTTTTTTAGAGGAAGAATTAGATTTTGAGACCTTAATGAAAGTTGTAAAGCTTGTCAAGAGGATTCAGGGGGATATAAAAAATGTATAAAATAGACCTCGTATGTGAAAGTTATGGTCATCCAAAGATTTTCCAAAAATACCTGATGTGATGACGTGGCGGCACCGGAGTGTGTCACGTGGCAGAAGAGGCGCCAGACTCTCCACCGGCTAGCCAACAAGGCACCACATGGTTGTGAGATGTCGATCCATAAGAATTAGCCATGTGAAATGTTCTAGAATGGTAGGATGTGGGCAAACCTGAGCTCAACACATGTTAGAAGGCAATAGGAGCGAGCAAGGTCTGAGGGCACGATGCACCTCTTGGCCATGCGCGACGTGCTCCCTCGTATCCTATATATACCCCTATATTTTGATCATTTCTCTTCATAAATTCATTCTAAACCTCTCTAAATTTCAAGTCTAGTTTTCTTCCCAAATCTTACAAAATTTTATTAGTCTCTACAGATCTAGGAGCCCGACATGAAGGAGTATTCAGGTCGGAGTTCTATTCGCGTATTTTCCCAGTTTTTGCTAGAACTTCTGTAAGTTAAGATACACTCTTTTGATTTCGGTGTAACTTATATTTATAGTCATAAGTTGTCAGTATGAACCTATACATAATATTGAATTGTAACTCTAAATCATTATACTTATCGATCTACTTACGAGGATGATGTTTAGGCTGGATTTAGTGAGGTGTTTAAAGTGGGTTTTCAAACAGTATACTCTGTATACCAAATGGACCATACCTCCGATATGATCTTACATAATTGTTCGTTACTCGATACATCTTGATAGTAGACATTGGGATTAGTGACAATTCTATACTATCATTAATTTCTAGGAATAAAAGACTAAGACTTAGTAATGTGAACGTAGGTCATGTCAAAGAAAAAGATAAAGTTCCAAAGTGAAGTTTTGTCCAAATTCCAAGGCATCCACATTTATCAAGTGATTACATAGTTACCTTCATCTTACATATAGATATGAAGTATTTAGATGATTAAATGCAGTGTGTGCCTACAATATGCAATTCATGTTAGATTAACCTATATGATTTAATTTAGCTCGATTTAATTATATAAGTATTTTTGTACCTATTATACGAATACACACACACACACAGATATATATATATATATATATATATATATATATTTGTGTGTATGTCAGGTAGTGATGGGTGATGAGGGATGAAAAATGATTAGGAGAGGTCTACAACCATGAAAGTACCGAAGATGCCATGAATGTTACTTGCGATGATTGCGATATTTGATATGTAGTCATCTACCATAGTATATATGACAACCACAGATTAATTTAAAGAGTCCAATGGGATACCGGCAGGTTTGCAGCCTGTAGATAATGGATTATTAGTTCTGGCGATGTACGAACCACGTATTTAAGGGTGTATTATCCCCTTACCTATATTTTATTGGAAATCGGTACTTTTAATGTGATGATAGATGATGATTAGGTGATGAACCTTAGGAGCAGACTATATCGATGAAATGTGATGTAGGTTACGATCCTTTGGAGAGGTTCTTAGAATGATTATAGAAGAAAATGGGGATGAGTAATTGGGTTAACTATTTGATAATTAAAAATATTAACTATGTGCTAGTAATTTAGAGGATTTCTAGACTTAAACATAGAATGTTAGCGATGATTGTGAGATGTTTGTTTATTATGCTTTAGGTAGTACACCTGAATTGATACAAACACTAGCTTACTTTAGGATAGGATGCCTAATTTGATTTTATGTGCTAAATGGTTTGTATTATAGCATTTTTTAGTTTGCCTGTCTAAATTGCTACAATTATGTTTTAGATCTGTTGCCGACCTAGAAATAGGAAATTTTATTTGTTTTGGTTTGTAAACGTTTGATTACAGTATTTCAACTGGCATATAACTTTTCGTTGTGTTAAAGAGTATCATGCATCTAAACCTTCCATATCTACATTCTAGACTCAGTACACTAAATACATACTTTGGTATATAGAATGTTATCGTGAGGACACAAAGCAGATTAAGAAACAGTAATGATAACCAACAACCTGAACCCTGTACAATCGAGCGAGTACTAGAGGAAGTGCATGCACCCTAACCAATCATAATGGAAATGATACATGCGATGTAAAATTGTAATATGAAGGAGACAACGAGTTTACTTTGAGGGAATAGGGATAAGCCTACTACATTCTAGTTGCGGAATATTTGAAGGTAAGTGAATGACGATTCACTAATTTCCACCACGAAAAACGAAAAGGAAAATTAAGTTTTAAATCTATGAAAACTCCTAGATCCTTTGAGATTCATTGAACTTTCAATGGCATGTTTAAATTTCGATATGCCCCTCTTGTTTGTGACTGTGATGCCGAGGATCACAAAGCAGGTGTGAATAACCATGCAAATTTACATGGTGCCCTCACATGTTACATTCACCTCTTCGATGTGCCGGTAAACCACACACGCTCCACCGAACTATGACAAACATTGAGTCACCCTTTGCTACCTTTGCTTAGAACCATTTAGTGTGCCGGTAAACCACGCATGCTCCACTAACGTCTTCGCAGGGGCACAAAGTGTAATTTCATGGAATTGCATCAATTCACTTTGCCTAAGTAACTAAGATTGGGAATTTGAAAAACATTTAGTTATTTTTGTACTTCATCATACTTATAGTGGAAGGTTTCGTCCTATCCTACCCATTCGGCTAACGACCCTCCACTAGTCAAGAGTGCGGTGGGTAAGAGTGGATACTCATTCAATCGTCATATTATAGGCAATTTCCTTAAACATCCCTTATAGACCAGCTTTGTGAATGAGGCCTACTAACGGTAAGACTGACTTTTACTCATACATATGTATAATGTTAGACTTTTAATGTTATATATATAGTATAGGGTGTATTTTACATTTTTAAAATACTATGTGGTCAAATTTAATAATTATACATTTACTTCAATTAAATTGTAAACCTAAACTTTTATGGATTTATTAAACCTCTTTTAATTATACACCTTAATTAATTAATAAAACCATAAGGGTGTGATTTGAACTTTTCAAAACAATACTAGGGTTTTAGAATTTAACATTCCTAATTAAACCTTTAATCAACTTTTAAATTCCAAAACTTGAGAGTAAGTTTTGAAGCATTTCAAAACATTAGGGTTTAGAATTTAAATATGCATCAAAATTAAACTATTAATTAAAATTTAAATTCCAAAACTTAAGGGCAAGTTTTGGAACCTTTTTTTCAAAACATTAGGGTTACAACTATTTAAATTTCAAAACAACAAAACTTTTGGGTTCAAATTTAAACTATAAAACCTAAAGAGGAAAATATGAAACTTTTCATAACAACAAGGATCAAATAACAAATAATCTTAATTAATATTTAATTACATAATTATCCATATTTAATTTATTTAATGATTTCTTGCAAAACAATTTACGAATTTAATCAAAATAATTAATCAATTATCACATAAGGAAACAAATATTTTATTCATTGATAAATATCTTCAGTTAGATCAAGAATATACTCATATATATTAAAAAAACGGATTTATATTGATCTAACATGATAAGGCAAGTATCCTTAAGCAAAAACAGCAAGAAATCCCGGTTTTCCCTCCATCTGACCAGCCGACTCGCCGAGTTAGGTATGGACTCGTCGAGTCAGCATGAACTCGACGAGTTCATTTATGGACTTGGCGAGTTCAGCCCCCAGAAACCCAAAAATCGAATTTTTCAATCATACAAAGCATCAATACAATAGAAACCAATCTAGGCTTTGATACCACTGATGGGTTTTGGTCATAAGAACATCCTATGTGCTCATACAAACCCTAATGCTTGGATCTAGGTTTCTCTATTGTACATGCAAGTTATCCAAGACTATAAACCCTAATTCTAGCATTCAAGTAATCATATTAACATGAGAATAGGTTTAAGATCATACCTTGATTGTTATGTAGCAATAACAATCTCAATTCCTCCTTGTATTGACTTTAGAAAGCTTAGAGTCACAAATGTCACTCCTCTAATGGTTCACAAACACCAAGAGCAAGAGGATGAAGATGAGAGAGGATGGAGGCTGCCCAAAAACATGTGAAACCCTAGAAGGATGCTTTGCCACGTTTTTGGGTCATAAGGGTTCTATATATAGTTAGGCTATTAGGGTTATCCAACAAGGAAACCCTAATTTGGATGCTTAAGCCCTAAGCAACCCATGGATTCCTTTCCTTAAGGCCTTGGACGATTTCCTCATGGGCTTTCCCATAGAATTCGTCCACTCCTTAATATAAGGCAATCCATAGCCCAAATTGCAATTATCTTATAATTACAATTCCAGTCTCTTAAGTTTAATTAATCTCTTTTAGTCACAAAACTAATTACCAATTAATTCTTGACTAATATTAATTTAAACAATATGATTTCTCCTTTAATATATTATTCTCATAATATATTAATAAATCATATTTAATCCTTTCTCTCCATAATTCATCCTATCAAGTTGCTTTGGTGAAGGCAACCCAAAAGGACCATGCACCATCGGGTCAAGTACATACCAAAATAGTTATGGACTTAGACACTAATCCAACATTATTCATCTCCTTTTGACTTTATCTACCTTGAGCTTCATGCATTGATTTTGCTCATGAACGCTCTCTTTGTAGTTCCAACATGTAATGTCCCTCATGTTGTTCTGTATGCCTCACCTTCTTAACATTAACTCTCACTATATTCACCTCCTATGTTGGACTATATGGGGTTATCATACAATCATATGCTTAAAAAAAAGGTTTTTTTTCTAGTCAAGTGGTAGCAGATTTATTCATATCTCCTTAGAACATCTATAATAGTGAGTTCAATGAGAGAGTTGAATGTAGTGGTAAATCTATGTATCATTCAATAAATGAAACTCTATCATTATTATATACCACCTTGACATTTAATGGATTTGGAATTCAATGACCATTGAACTCTTCAATGCGAAAAAAGGAAAGTTTCAATTCTTAAATATTTACTATAAATTACATTTTGTAATATTTTATTGAACTTTGTAAAGTTCAATAGATTATAGGAAAAAAAATGATAGAGTTGTATGGATTGTAGAAAGATGATGTGATAATTTATTGAACTCTATAAATATCCTTGAGATCAAAGGTTCAAATTTCATCTTAAACATAGAAAGAATTAAAAGTAAATTAGATTTATTGTTAAAAAATATGTTTAAATAAGGTGATCATAATTTCATATATTACCAAAAAAAAAAAATCATCTCGATTACTCACTTATATGGGGTTATGAAAAGATTGTACGATATAAATTGGACATTTTCTTCGATCATTGCGACGTGGCTGTTATTGTCATATATGTTTGGTGGAGATGTGCTTTTGAATTTTTGACGGGTCATGGATAAAGTGAATAATGCAGAAACATTCATTAACGCAAATCAAACAAGACTTTATTTGTTTTCATATAGGGTCTCTTCCACCCTCCACTATAAAAAAGAGCTTTAAAGTAATGTTAATTATTGTTGTTCTTATAGTTCTTATATAGTATAGTTAATGTGATGATAATTTTTAATCTTAGTGATTTGTTCTACATCACTGATGTCGAAAACAATCAATTGACCTATATGTTCACATGGATTGCAAATAATATTGTGTATATATGTTTCAATTGACCTATATGTTCACATGGATTGCAAATAATATTGTGTATATATGTTTTGCTTAAATAATATAAACTATACTTTGTGAAATATCTTGGAACAGTACCATAAATTGTTTTTTTTAAGTCACTACAATTACGAACTCATCTAGATAAATAAATAGACAACGAACACGATATATTTATATAAATCAATGAATTCATCTTCAACAGTATATCAGTATCATCATTAATCATGTATGAGTCGTACCTCAGGGAAAATATTTCATGCTTTTGAATTATCTTCAATCCGACAGCCCTCCTTTTCCTTTTTCTATCAATGTCCAAGTGGTCCCGTTTCATGTAATAAAAAAACACATGCAATAAACAGATAAAAATATCTATCTTCGATTCAAACTTTGTTTTCATTTAATTTTTGGACAGTATTTATCGTTAAGTTCAACACTGTAAATCTGTAATGATCTTTTAATACAGTTTGCGTTCGTCAACTAGTTAAAAACTAGTCTATAACTAATAAAAATTAGAGTTTGTGTGATAAATTAACAGGAAATCTCCAAAAAAATCCTAAAATTTTAGTCCAATTTACGAAAAATCTCAAACTAAATTTTATTTATGAAAAAGCACAGAATACCGGTTAAAACTTAGAAAAAACCCTTTCGGCCGGTTTCGCAGATTTTGCCGGTATTCTGTTCTTTTTCGTTAGTTTGGTCAAAATTTTAGGACTTTTCCAAAATCTACATAATAACCAAAATATTGGGACTTTTTTGAAAATTACCATAAAAATAATGGATATTATTATTAACAAATCATTTATAAACATAAAAAATATTTTTATTATAAAAAAAGAAATACATTTATTGCTAATTTCTAGGAATAAATTGGTGGTCTAAGTACTCTATTGCTTCGTGACCACTCAAACTCTCTACATTCTTCCTATGCTTTATTGTGGGTATGATGGTGAGATGAACTTAGTTAGCATTCCTCTAATGTTGGTGTTCCTCATATGTTGTTTAACCTAACTACAAACCAATATTCATACCTTACATGTTAACAACCATCAGCTAACACACATTTATAAAATATGAAAAATGAACTGTGAATGATAATTTATATGGAAACAAGTGAAAGGTTATTATCTATTTAAATTGCCATTCAAAGTTTACTTTTCACTCTCGATAGATGTGTGTAATTTTATGGTTGTTACCGGGTAATATTTGGAGGTTAGGTGGTAGTTAGGTTAAAGAACATAATGAAAGATCTATATGTTCGTGTAATAATATTTACTAATAACACGTGATCATATAGCATCATGCCTAATAGCACTTATTGATTGTGTATTAATAAATATTAACAACTCTTCTATTCCTAACATAGTACTTCTCATTATGACACACACAACGATATATAGGAACATAGAGACTTTGAAGTGGTCAATAAACAATAGAGAAGTATATAATCGACCATTCTATTCCTAGAAATTAGCAACAAATGTATTTTCTTTGTTTATAATAAAAAAAATATGTTTATAAATGATTTGTTAATAATAATATCCATTAAGTCCATAGTAATTTTCAAAAAAATCCTAATATTTTGGTTATCGGGTAATTTTCAGAGAAGTCCTAATATTTTGAGCAAACTAACGAAAAATGACAGAATACCAGCTAAATCTACGAAACCGGCAAAAGAGGGTTTTTTCGAAGTTTTAGCCGGTATTATGTGCTTTTCTGTAAACAAAAATAAGTTCGGGACTTTTTCATAAATTAGACTAAAATTTTAGGACTTTTCTGGAGATTTACCTAAATTAACAGATAAAACAAAACACTAACAAAACTTTAGATGCTCACATTATAGGTTAGACTATGTAATCAGTACACCAGGCCTATCTCAACACCAGGCCTATCTCAAGGTTGGTGATAGAGATGACCATTCAGGACCTATTTTTTTAAGGGAACCAAATTTTTTTATTGAAATTGATTTATTATTAAAAAAAACTCGATAAATTTTGTGTATTTTAAGGGCCCATTTTTTTTCTCATCCTAAGCCTAAAGTATGTTTAGAACGGCCCTACAGTACACAACCCATTATGCAGAGGCGCAACTATATAGATGCAAGACTTGACCTTACCTATCCACAAATTATATATATATATATATATATATATATATATATATATATATATATATATATATCAAAAAAAGAAGTAAGGTTGTGATATGTCTCATTAAAAACTTGAAATTTAGTAGAAGATAATACATTGTTGCAAATGTCGATTAAATTCCATTTTAGATTAAATTAATAATGTAAGACAACATCGTGTGCGACAACATAATGCAACACACACACACACACACACACACATATATATATATATATATATATATATATATATATATATATATATATATATATATATATATATATCGGTGTTGTAAAAATTGGACTACACAGTCTCTTACTATCTATGATTAATGTTAATCGGTCGAGTTAGAAGGAGTTGGTCACGTGCTGTTGTAGGTTGTCCTAAGCAGCCCTAGGCAGTCATGGGCGGTCCTAAGTGGTCTATACGGTCTAAGCCAGTAAAAAGGTGAGACAATCAAATTTTTTGTATAAAAAATTTCTGATTAATAAAATTTATGATATTAGGTAACTAAATTATGATGATTGATGACTAAAACTTTTAAAAAGATCTCCAATTCATCTAAAAATTATTATATACAATGATTTAAATATTTAGACGATTGAATATGCCAAAGTTTTATGTTTTGTACTTATTTTGCTAGGATATTAATAATATTTAATAAAAAAAAACACATTATATTACAATTAAGGGTCTTCACCAAGGCGCCAAAAAATTCCCACCTAGAGCGGTTAGTCCATTAACACCAGTCAACCACCCAACCACCACCTAGCGACTTTTACAATCTTGATATATATATATATATATATATATATATATATATATATATATATATATATATATATATATATATATATATATATATATATATATATATATATATATATATATATAAAAGATCTTTTAGTTTTAACATATAGCATGTGAATTTATAACCAAAATTCTATGTAACATCTAAAATTAGCAGGTTTGCTTTTGAGCCCTTAAGTTTTGATTTTGTTGCAAATTAGGTCCCCGATGTCAAAAAGCTTGAATGTTGGGCGTACATCCCTGAATGCTTAGCGTAATGGACTCCGTGTGAATACGTTGCGCGTACGTGGCTCAGACCAAAATCCTAAGAATTAGGATTTGTGCACTATTTAAACGTCATTATGGCCCAAGAACCTCCCCTACCTCAGCCTCCATCCCCTTTCTCGACCCTCTTAGTAAACACCTAGTGCATTTTGATCTTTTAGGAGCTTTTTCAATGATATTGTGTGATTTAGGTTATGAAGAAGGTGGTTCAACAAGAAAGCTTTTCCCTCCAGACTTTTGATCTAGCATCTCCTCTTGATTGAGCACAATTAGAAGTTATAAAGCTCCGAACTTGGGTTGTGTTCCATTGAGTACTAGTTTGAGGCTAGTATTTTTCCTTTTTGTCCCTAAAGTTTAGATCTTGGTGAGTATGAGCTACTCCTAAGCCTCCAAGTTGTATTTTCAGACGTTTCTAGTCATCCTATCTCATAAAGGTGCAAGCTTGATCGTTGTTTAGTTCTCATCCATGTATTATAATGTAGGTTGAGGTGAAATTAGCTAGGTTTTAGAGTTTGAGCTCCTTGTATACACCCAAAGGCATAAAGTGTGCAACTTTATGGCCTTAATGGTCTTAATGGGTCCAGATCTGAGTTTTAGACGCTTGGTCTTAAAGCTTTAATAAGTTTTTCTTGCTTTGCTTGGGGGCCACGTATGTCGAGCGTACTTCCTGTATGCAGCGCGTACTGCCTCTTAAATCGTAATGTCCTGGTTCAGCCTAGTACGTTATGCGTACATCCTAGTTTTGATCGATAGGTGTTTGGGGCCCACAATCGACGGGGTTGCTTGTTGGGGTTGTGCCTTGGACGTTTTTCTGATGGGCCACTCCAAGTGTTCAACTTCTAGTGAGCCTTAGTTGATCCTTGGATTAGGCCTAGGTATTAGGCTTGAGGTCTAGTTTGGCCCATCTCACTTTGGACAATTGTCTTGTGTTGTAAGTCTTAGTCCAGATTTTGACCTAATTGTATAGTTAGCACAAGAATTTATCCAGACTAGCAGCTCGAGCATTTGTCAGGGATTTCAGCAGTTGAGGTAAGTTTTCTCACCATGTTCATGGCTCGAAGGCACCAATGTCAACCCATTTTCTAATTACGTGGAATGTTGTTGACTTTTGTGATAATTGTATGGAACACCATGAGGGTACCCCTTGACATTGTGTGTAAGACCGAGATTTGGCCCTCAGGATCACAAGGAAAGACCATAGGGGTAGCCCATGACACTCATATGTAAGACCGAGATTTAGCCATCGACATTGCGTGAAAAAGACCATGAGGGTGGCCTATAGCACTTATATATTTTTTAGTATGTGATATGATTGGGAAACTCACTAAGCTTTTTCTTATAGTTTATATTTGTGTTTTTAGGTACTTTTGGTACTAAAGGGAAAGGCTCCGCTTGAGGGCGCAATATTTATTCCTCACTATTTTTCCGCATTTTGACATTTTACTCTGATGATTTGACATTATTATTATTGGTTTGGTTTGGATCAGTGTGATGAATGTAACTTTTGTGGTTATTTAAAATGAAAAATTTTATTCTGGTTTTCGAGCTGTTACAAGTTGGTATCAAATCCTTGGTTTGTGGGATTCGGACACATTTTCGGGTGTGTCAGAACTCAAACTGAAGAAATGATAATCTTTTTAAAAGAAAAATGAACCAAAATTTGAAAAAGATTCTTTTAAGAAAGAGGGGAGTGCAATGGGTGCAATCAGTTAAGCTCAAGTTAATGTTTCCTAAATTACACATACTTATATATTATGATTAGTCCGCTTGATATGTCAACTACATGTTTGACTAGGGTTAAGGATATCTTCAAGAACTATATGATAGAACTGCCTGAGTTGTGTGATACCTTATAACTCTATAGCATTTGATGCTATGTACTACTTGGAATTGATATCAGCTCAGTTATTTACTCTATGTTTGCTTTCAAAGCTATATATGCTTAGGACTGTATAGCCCCAGAATGATCGGTTTGGCCTCATTTTCTATTCTTTGTTTGGTTGTGAACTTAGGGTAAAATCTATTGGATTGGGTGTCCAAGCCCATAACTACAATTGGTATCTACTTGATCTGATAGTAGCATGGTCCTTTTGTGTTGCCTTCACCATAGCAATTTAGATGAATTATGGAGAAAGAGGTTAATTATGATTTATTAATATATTATAAGATTAATATATTAATTGAGAAATCATTTTATTTAACTAGTATTGATCAGAAATTAATTTGGAATTAATTTACTTATCAAAAGAGATTGATTAAATTAACAGAGACTGATTATGCAAATCTGTAATAATTTTATTTTGGGCTAATGGATCCTATTGGCATAGGATGGACGAAAATCTATGGGGAGCCTATAGAATTTCATACAAGGCATGTCATATGGGGATCCATGTGTTGATTAGGGCCTAAGCAAGGGAATCAAGGTTTTGGAGTTGTAAACCCTATGAGCCTCAACTATTAAAGGAACCCTATGTCTCACAAAATCAAACCCAATGATTTCATGAGAAACCCTAGCCAATTTTAGAACCTCTCATCTCTCTCTCTCTCTCTCTCTCTCTCTCTCATGATCTTCCAATTGCTACTTGGTGTTTGTGACTCATTAAAGGTGCAAAAATCGGGGCACTAAGCTCTTGAAGGTCAAGATCCACTAGCTACAAGGAAAAGGTATTCATCTAACTTGTTTTTAGTTATCAATTTCGAAATTATGTATGCTAGACCTAGGGTTTATGCTTTGGATATTAGATTGTGTGTAGAACTTGAGAAAAACCTAGATCCAAAGCATTAGGGTTGCACGTACACTATAGGAATGTTGTACTGCTCAAAACCCATTAGTGGTATCAAAGCGTATGTCGTTTTTCTATTATATTTGATGCCATGGTGAATTGTTCAAAGCTGAAAAAAATCGTTTTTTGTTGCCTAGATGATGGACTCGACGAGTTCAGTTTTGGAACTCGACAAGTTGGCACTACTCGACGAGTGTAGTGCCCAGAACTAGACGAGTTGAACCTACTCGACGAGTAGGCATGTCATATCTCTGATTTTTCGAATTTTGATCAGATTTTGATTTGGATTATTACCATAACTCGTTTTTAATGCCTAAATTCTATTTTCTAATTGGTATGAGATATCCTTATCAACATTGATGGATTTGGTTAAATATGGATAATATAAGATTATTCTCATTCAAACATTTGACCTATTAATTTTGAAAAAGTTTAAATTACACCCTTTTGGCTTTATGGTTTAAATTTGAAATTAAAAGTTTTAGTTTTGGACATTTAAATGGTTAAACCCAAGTATTTTGAAAAGTTTTAAAAAAGCACCTCATGGTTTTATAATTTAAAATTTGATTAAATAGTTTTAATTTTGAAATCATAAATTTAGAACATTAGTATTTTGAATAGTTTAATTTACCCCTTATGGATTTTATTATATTAATGAAGTGTTTAATTAATAGATATAATTAATAAATAAATAATAATATGATTTAAATTTAATTAAATTAAAACTATAATTTATTAATAGATTAAACCACTTGGTATTTTAAAAGTTTAAAATACACCCTTATATTACATAAAATTAAAAGTCTGATATATTATATATGTATAAGTAAAAGGTCAGTCTTGCTGTTAGTAGGTATCATTCACGAAGCTGGTCTATAAGGGGTGTTTAAGAAAGTGGCATGTAAAATGACCGTCATTGGGTATCCACTCTTACCCACCGCACTTTTAACTAGTGGAGGGTCGTTAACCGAACGGGTAGGATAGGACACTAAACCCTCATTAAAAGTATAATGAATTATAAAGTAACTAAACGCTTTTATAAATTCCTAATCATAGTTACTTTAGGAAAAATGTGAATTTGATGCTAACCCATGAAATTGTACATTGCACCTTATTCGTCGTTAGTGGAGCATGTGTGGTTAACCGACACACTAATATGGGACTAATGAAGGATGGCAATGGGTAGCTCGTAGATTATCGTATATCAATGGAGCGTATGTGGTTAACCGGCACATTGATTAGGTGATAAATGACTTTGAGAGTACCAAGCTAATTTCCATGATTATTCACACCTTGTTTGTGATCCTCGATATCCCATTCACAAACTTAAAGGGCCTAATCGAGATTAAACATGTCATTGAAAAGTTCAATGAATCTCAAAAGATCTAGGAGTGTCATTTAAAAAACCTAATTTGTTTAAAATTTCATTTTCATGGTGGAATTGGTAAATCGTCATTTACCTACCAACAAATAGTTTACAATTGGATTGCGGCATCCCTCTTCCGAATTGTAAATTATTGTGTTGGGTCCTAGCCTTAGTATTTCCTTTGGTGTAATATTAAGGATTGAATCAACTAACTTGAATTTCTCCCTTTTTGTAGATATCTAGTTTTGACAACTATGGTCTTCCCAAATCTTTTGGAAAAAGCTTTCCTCATGAAGATGATGTTCCACATTTCGATCGAGGAACTAGAAATCATACTTCACCTCATCCACCTCCTCCAATAGTTCTCCCTGACCCACGTGTTCATCGACTTGAAAAGTTCAAGGTCGATCAAGCCCTATTGGCAACCAAACACAAAGATGGAAAGTTTATGTGTGCATACGTCCTGAAGATGAAGTTGCACATTCACAGCCTGGGAATGTTGGGTGTCATTTTCCCGAGGAAGTTGGTTGTTAACTTGGTTCTTCAATCACTTCCCGAGTCGTATGGTCAATTTGTTAAAGAATATTATATGGCAAATCACGAGGTGACCTTTATCGATCTTACAGTTTGCTAATTGTTGCTGAATCAGCAATGATTTGGTGCATTGGTAAAACAAATTTGATTGAAAGATTTGCATCCCAAATTTCCATGGACCCTGACAATGGCAAAGGCGATAGTCCAGAAATGTTTTCTCCTCCTAAGGGAAAGAAATCAACCATGGTCAAAAAGTTTGATCATAAGAGAAAGGTCGAGTCTGAGATAATCTCATGCACCATTCTGCAAGAGTCTGTTTGTTTCTATTGCCAAGAGAAGGGGCATTGGATGCGAAGCTGTCGTATCTACCTGAAGAATCGCAAGGATGGTAAAGTCATAATGAATGATTCTACTTCTGGTAAGTCCACTATCTAACTCTGTTACATTCCTGTTTATAGATTCTTAAAACATGATGTGATAACATTGCATTTTGATGTTTTGTAGGATCGAAAAAAATGAAATGAAGTTGGAAGGAACAGTAAGTTGAATCTGGTCGCGAAGAGATGGATTTTGATCACATGGTTCGATGATCAGATTTTTGAGCTGCTACTTAGGAGTTATGATAGATTGGTTAGGAATATTTAGAAACATAGTTTTCATATGTTTTTGCATTGTAAGGACAAGTTTCCGCACCTTTTATAAATAAAGAAAATTTTTGATTTTGTCTTATTTTATATTATCCTTGCAATGGCATTAGTGAAAATTGGTGTTTATATATTGTGAGCAATATTGGAAATGAATTTGATTCTTGTGGTACTATCATAATTTACCAAATAAGGAAGGATTCTCATCACCCAAGTTTCAATTGGACGAAAACTTGGAATCATGCGACGACTTGTATTGTATGATGAATGAGAACCTTCATCCTTGGGAAATTAAGACTAATTCCTTGTTCACATATGTATGTGAGTCAAATGAAAGACTTAAGGATCTAGTATACATTGATGTTTACTGGTCAGATCCACCACAAAGAATGATAAAGACTATTCGTCATAATTTACTAAAAGTTTAGTAAATATGGTTATACTTACAAGATTAAGTGTGATCCCAATACTTTGAAAAGTTTCAAAGTATATGATAACGAACAAGAATAATCAATTAGGCAAAAAGATAAAAGTTTCTCCAATCGAATAGGAAAGGAGAGTACTTTAGTATCGTGTTTTTTGATCATCCAAATGATTATGTAACCATGTCACAATTGACCCTCTAATGACACCTTAGTGCATAAGTATGACTAAGAAGAGGAATCGGGAATTTTTGAAATGGTTAAATCAAGAAGGTGAGTCATACTTTGTTCCAAGATCAAGTTTTAGAGTCACATTCCGAGATTGTGTCTTCAGTGACATATCCTAAATAGGATTATAAGACATCATGAAATGTAGAGTAGAAAAGAGATGGTATTTGATATTTTTATCCCATGAAAAAAAGGTGTTTTGTAAGAATACAAAAATATTTTTATGTGGTAAAAGATTCTAATAGAGGTATGAGTTCAAAAGAATTGGTTTTATAAGTGTTTGGGTATATATTTTGGAATATAGAATATGAGAGAGCAGTTGGTAAAAGCTTTAATGCTTGTGTACTATTTTCCTAGATAAAGGATAATTCGCATGAGTTAAAAAGAAAATATGACATTTTTTTGTCTTCTTGGATTGGAAGAAATGGATCTACATGTTGGATTCTCATTTACCCATATACCATTTTTTAACCCATATACCATTTTATAACCCACTTCGTCCGACCATTTTTTTTTTTTGGATTCATTCTTGGATTCTCATTATGTGAATCCATTGTTCCTTTAAAACCCATGTCCGTCCTTGCTTTTTTTTATTATACCCAATTTTTAATTACGGGCCCCATGTCTCGGACAACTTATAATGGATCACACTTATTGTTTTAATTTGTTTTGTTCGGACTGACTCCATTTTCCGGACTCGATGTTGAATCCAAATTGCCATTAGTCCGACCACTATCCATATACCTTTTAAAGGTTTACAAGTGGATCACACAACAGAAACAAAAATTAATTTTCTTTTAACAAAAATTAAGATTTGGTACCTCTTGAGGAGTTAAAAATTAATTTTTTGTACATATTGATGGGATCTTTCTGAAGGGTATTTGCTAATAATTTATATACATCTGTCCTTTATGTATTTCCTATCAATTAAAACACTCTATTTAAACGCTAAAATTTAAAAAACAAAGGGTGTCATTAAAATGTTATGAAGTTTTGTTTAGCTTAATTGACCCTTTTATGTATAACCAATTTGGAGGCCTATGATGCCTTGTTGAATATGCACATTGAAAATGGAAATGATGATGATGGGGTGATCTTTTCTAGAACACTTGTAGACCGTTGTTTTCTATTCACAATAACTTCATCCATAAAGCTATTAATATCCGGTTCTTTCAATACCCTTCAATGACAAAAACTTCCTGAGTAAAAAATTAAATCGTTTGTAATGAGAATAATATGTAAGAAGCTACAAAATTACAAATCCATGGTTGTTTACAAGGGTGGATAAGATGTCTTTTAGTGTTTCTTTTTATATATTATATTACATTACAGTTTCGGTCAAAACAGTGAAACCGACTCCACCTGATGGTCGTGATTTCAAAAATCAGTGTTGGGCTCAAACAATTATACTATTACCAACAACATTACGAAAAAAAATCAATAGAATTACCTCATCAATTCAGGTCAGCAATCGTTTGCACTTGTTCTCAATTCCTCTGAGGCATTCCATCAAACATGTAGTGAGCAAAAATAAGATATTCCCACATGTGATGACAAACAACGATACAGAGGAACAACGCGATTAAGACTTTTTGGACTCATAGATAAATGAAGCAGATAGAAGAGGGGGTGACAACAAACCACCAAAATTCTATCAATTGGGGCATGAAGCCAACGACAGGAACGCAGGGGATAGGGTACGATCAGGGCCAGTCCAAAGATATAGTGGACCCAGGGCGAAAAGGAAAAATAGGCCCCTAGAATCAAAAATAGACAAATTGTTATAAAATTCACTATTAATCTTAAAAAGCAAAAAATATGATTACACCATTACAAAATAACTAATTTAAAGAAAAATATTTTTATAGCATTTTTAGATAAGTTGATTATTTTCTTTCTCTCACTATATATATATATATATATATATATATATATATATATATATATATATATATATATATATATATATATATATATATATATTCTTAGAATTTTGGGCCCCTTCGAGACATGTGCCCTGGAGGACCGTCCGGGTTGCCCACCGTCTAGACCAGGCCTGGGTACGACGATCTAAAGAAATCTGAGGTTGCCTAATTACTAACCCTAATCTTCCCTGATGGTATTTGAATCAATTAATTAGACTACTTGATACCTGGAAGCAACAGATGAGAAAGGGTTGAAGGGGCCTGGAAACCGACGGCGAGCATGTGTTGTTGAAGAGAAGGAATCAACGGAAACTGAAGTTGGAATCTCCATAGCGAGCAGTGCAAACAACAATGAACGATAATGAAGAAAGAATGGGAAGAACCGATTTGTGTGCAGTTTGTTCTTATCTTCTTGAACGACTGGAAATGGGGAAATAAAGAAGGAATATGAAATAACATAATGGTAAGTGAGGCGGTGGGGAAATAACACAAATAAGAAGCTGAATGGGTGAGAAAGCGATGAAGCAAGGGTAAAAAAACCATGTGTCTACCAAAGAAAGTACATGGATCGGACAAAATGGCATAAACTACCCAGAAAAGGAAAAAGCAAAAAGAAAACCAAAAGAAGACAGAGCACCATAACGGAAGGACCAGTTTTGCCAACAAAGTTCACTATTCCTTTCCTTTTTAATATATATATATATATATATATATATATATATATATATATATATATATATATATATATATATATATATATATATGAATTAGGACTAGTGTTTTAAAAACTGATTTGAACCGGCCGGTTGAACTGGTTGGACTTGGAACGGGGAAAAGAGCGGTTCAACTATCATCGGTTTTACACTAATTTTCGAACCGGATTGAACCATCGGGCATTTAGAAAAAACCGGTTAAACTAAATAAAAATAAATGGAAAAAAACCATTTTCAATAATAAACTTTGTGGACTTTTTCATATCTATTTTAATTTCTCTAAATAAAAACATACGGTAATGTTATGATGTTTTTTAATATATTTTTATTCATTTAAAACTATATTTTGTTTGGGTATTATGTTTTATTTTCTTTTGATATATATGAATTGATATAAAACTTATAGTTATGTGTTGTTTTAATGTATTTATATTGATCTACAACTTATTTTTATTCGTATTTATAATGTTTGAACTTGTAGACGTTAAATTCATGATTTATTTATGTATGTATAGAAAAATAAGAAGAAAAAAATGAAAATTATAGAAACCGGTTGACTCGGCAGTTAAACCGATTGAACCGGGAACCTATCGTCATACCGGTTCAACTACCATTTTTTATATTATACTTTGAATTCAATTTCGGATCACTTGCATTTGGATTCACCTTTTGGATCCATTTTTTTTCTTCGTTTCTATTTGTCGGTTCTTAAATCGGATTCAAATCCTACCTCAAATTCACAATATCAAAATTAATTTTTTTTTTCTTTCGGACATTATGATTCAATATTTCGAACAATTTCCTTTTTTCAATATTTTTTATTAAAACTAATTTCCATTTTATTTTTAACAAATTTCTTTTCATTTAAAACATTTAAAAAAAAAAACCCCAAATATTTTTTATTTAAATATAATTATTGTTTTAAAAACCAGTTTTTTAGCATCAATTTTAGTCATATGGTTCGTGACTTAATTCTTTTTGGTGATTATGAATGAAGAAACAATTATTTCCGATAATATTACTTGTGTGTTCTTCCTTCTACTAAGGAACATGTATTTGCAGCCTCCGATTTATATGTTTTAGAGATTTGGATCCAGATATTTTTATTCGGAAACTTGTCAGATCAACAACGTTTTTCGACACTTAGATCTTTCCGAGGTTTGCATTTTTACTTCCTTCAGACTAGTTACATAAGATCTCGGACCATCACTCAGACGAAAGATCTTCTTATTAGAGGTGTAGACCATTTCACTTCAACCATGATTGAAGAGTCATAGGTTGTGTTTTGGGAGTTCGGGTATGCATTTCGGTTAGCAGCATCACTTCAGTTCAACATTATGATTATTCAGCAACGGATTTTATCAAATATATTCTACAGTCTTTAGTTAGTTCGGCAATACGTCACCAATACGAACCATGACCCGAAAAATAATATCCTCGTTTTTACAGGTAGATGCTCACATTAAGGGGGAGCGTGTGATGCTCCATCATATCCAATATATTCCCTTTCCTAGTTTAATGATTATTTTTTATCTTTATTGAATAGTCGAGCAAAAATAGGGGGAGAATCATGATCATCCTGAAACGTCCCAAAAATAATGACATAAAATTTTCATTGGATTAGCAAATCGTTAATAAAAAACATTTCCATGAAACCAAGTTAATTGAGATTTATCAAAACATTATCAAATCAGAGTAGATCATAGAATGCGGAAACATGTGGTGTGTACTTTACAATCATCCCGAGCTCTTCCATTTGATAATCGAAGTACCTGAAACATAAACTGAAAACCGTAAGCACAAAGCTTAATGAGTTCCCCAAACTACCACATACCATACATATACAAATAATCATATAACGGGCCCCGCCCTATCACCGGGCACCGACTGGTATCAGACCCCGTCCGGCATTGGGCCCCGCCCAGCATCGAGCCTCGCTCGGTAAATAGATCGGGCCCCACCTAACATACATATAACATATATCAAATAATCACATACACATGAAAAAATCACAAAGATACATAGCATGCAATTGGTCATCGGGCCCTAGCCCGACAAGCATATAAACACATACAAATACAAGAGTTACGAAGATAGCTAGTATACTAACATAACATAAACATGGGTTGAGATTGTTGCCTTCGACCCGCTAAACCCAATGAGTAAAATAATCTTAGATGATTGATAATAAATCCTACACTCGTTGTTGTTGTGTACCGACTTCACACACTAGCAACAAATAAAACCCAATTAATATTTATGCCATAAACCATTAACCGTGGTCTCAACTCATAAGTATTGAATCCTAGAGTAAAAGACCATTTTACCCTTTCCTTAATGGGCCAAACTAAACTAGGCCTAAGGCCTACTAATGGCCCAATAAAACAACTCGAGGTCCAAACAAAACCTAAGGCCCCACTCAAAGTCTTGAAGCCTAACCATAGCCCAAACAGATAATTCATAGCCTAAATAAACAAGCCCAAAATCCAAAACAAATCCATGACCAAAAGTCAAAAAAGCCCACTGATGAACCGAACACGCTGTGTTCTTTGCCAGACCACATATTGGGACCCCTTACCTGAATACGCTGAGTTCCTGAGATGAACGCACGGCATTCCCGGTCATTGCCCAAAAATCATACCAAATATCTTAATACCTTAAGTCTAACGTCCAAATCCTCGAAATAGCTTTACATCGGTGACTTAACCCATAAAGTTGAAAGCTTTAAGCATTTGCATGGCTTAATGAAGCACAACACCAAATATGAACTCCAAAGGTCAAAATCACTCCAAAATGTCTTAAAAACTTCTTAATACCTTAAGACCTCAGTCCAAACTTCCAGATATGATTCAAAGGGACTTCTTAAGCCATAAAGTTCCTGACTTTATGACTTAGTGGGACCCAAAGCAGAACCCTAAGTCCCAAGCTTCACTTAAAGACTACCAAATTATGCATGGAATGTTTACACTCATCAAGATCCAAACGTCATGACTCCATAACCCCAACACGTGCCAAATATGAAGCTCAAAGGTTCTGGAGTAACATCTACTTACATGAACGACCTCAAAGGGACCAAAACCGTAACAAAATACCACTTAGCTAGATCTATATGAAAGAGTTACCAAGGTTGATACTTTATATGTAAATATCCCCCTCTCGCACACATCACAATATTGTCCGCTTTGGGCTCCCGGCTCAAAAACTTCCCAGAGGGTCACCCATCTCTGGATTGTTGTCGCCCGGGCACGCTTAACTGTAGAGTTCTTATGGGATCTGCTGCCCTCAGGGCTTTAAAATGTGTTGTGACAAGGAAGGTATCCACACCCGTTATAAGGAAATATTTTGTTCTCCTTCCAAGCCGATGTGGGATCGGGTGCAACCCACCTTCACCCCCGTTATAGGGTTCAACGTCCCTGTCGAACATATAGACCCGTGCCCCAGCTCAAACACCATTTGTAACATCCTCCTCTGATACGTATCACAATATTATCCGCTTTGGGCTCCCGGCATGAAAACTTCCCAGGGGATCACCCATCCCTGGATTGCTCTAGCCCGGGCACCTTTTACTACAGAGCTCTTATGGGATTTGCTACCCTCACGGCTCTAAAATACGTTGTGATAGGGAAGGTATCCACACCCCTTATAAGGAATGTTTAGTTCTCCTTCCCAAATGATGCGAGATCAGGTGCAACCCACCTTCACCTCCCATTATATGGTCTAACATCCCTGTCGAACACATCGACATGTGCCCCAGCTCTGATACCATTTGTAACATCCCCCTCTGGCACGTATTACAATATTGTCTACTTTGGGCTCCCTACACGAAAACTTCCCATGGGTCACCCATCCTTGGATTGCTCTCGCTCGGGTACGCTTAACTACAAAGTTCTTATGGGATCTGTTGTCCTTACGACTTTAAAACATGTTTTGACAAGGAAGGTATCCACACCCATTATAAGGAAATTTTTTGTTCTCCTTCCAAGATGATGTGGGATCAAGTGCAACCCACATCAACTGGGAAAGAGAAATAAGCATTCCTTATAATAGGTGTGGATACCTTCCCTATCACAACACATTTTAAAGTTGTAAGGGCAAAAAATCACATGAGAACTCTGCAGCTAAGCGTAGAGTAGTACCGGGATGGGTAACCCCTTGGGAAGTCCTCATGTCGAGCGGCCCAAAGAAGACAATATTGTGATACGTGTCAGAGATGGATGTTAGAAATGGTATTAGAGCCAGAGCATAGGTCGATGTGTTCGATGGGGATGTCGAAACCTATAATGGGGGGGGTGAAGGCAGGCAGGTTAGCTGCACCTGATCCCACATTAGCTAGGAAGGAGAACTAAACATTCCTTATAAGGGGTATGGATACTTTCCCTATCACAACACGTTTTAAAGTCGTGGGGGCAGCAGATCCCATAAGAACTCTACAGTTAAGCATGCCCAGGCGAGAGCAATCCATGGATGGGTGACCCCCTAGGAAGTTTTTGTGTTTGGAGCCCAAGGCGGACAATATTGTGATACGTGCCAGAGGGGTGTTATATTATACCTCTGGAAGATAGATCTAGGTGCACAAGGCCTGAATCCAAAAGCTCTAAGTCAAGCAATGACTCTTCAAGAAGTTCCTTCTTCCTCCTCAATCACCAAAAACACACAAAATCACAATGAAGCTCAAGAAATACTCAAATAGAGGCTAGGGTTTCGTTCTTAGTGTTAGAGAGGATGGAGGCAGAATGAAATGAGGGTTGGAGGTGAGTTAAGGTCTTTAAATAGGGTCCACGACCCTAAATTAGGGTTTTAATCCGGCCTGATGAATGCAACGTGTTCCCTTAGGGAACGCAAGGCATTCTAAAATTCTCTCTCATCCAAATTCCTGCGTACACCATGCGTACCCGGTTTGGTCCAAACCCTTCTAACTTCAAAAGATCATAACTTTTGCATCCCTTAACCGTTTTCGACATTCTTTATACCTACGGAAAGGTAACACAAAGCCCTACAGTTATAGAAACTTTCTTTAGTATGAAAAACAACCGAAATTATATCTGAAATTCAAAAAAGGCTCGAACCAACACCTTTACTGATACCTTTGGCCTCTAAAACACAAACTGAACTCTTTCATCACATAACCAACATTACCCACGTCTAAATGGGTCTAAAACTTTCTTTAAGGCTCCTAAGTCTGCTAATACCCAATCCTTGATCACCACCCCAAAATCGGAAACGATTCGAAACAGGGTGTTACAATTTTCCCCTACTAAAATTAGATTTTGTCCTTGAAATCATTCCTTACCATCTCTGGCATGCCTAACAACCTAAGCAACATGGCCACAACCAAGAGTGTACCACGACCTTCCAAAGGCAACCGAACCCAACCCTAGCAGGGCTCTCCAATCTGAAGACAGACGAATCCTTTCGCCACCCGAAAACATCCACTTGCGAAATAACCACATCTACTCAATCTGAAATATGAATTCTCGAGATGGTATGGCTCCCTGACAAACTGCCCATATTGAACCATTGCTGAAACCATTCCACTTATCTCCCAATTAACTGGTCAACTTTTGAGAACTTGAGGTTCCCACTAGGAAACAGAATCACAGACCAATTTTTGTTGCAGAATACTTATACTTGATAGAAGGCTCAAATAATCCTTCGAGTAAGAGACTCATCCCTGCACCAGTTCGACTCAGATGAGAGTTGCGTAATAGGGTCAAAGCATTTACTCTGAGATTATCTAATCCAAACTTCAAGTGACTTAGATTCTCCTCTGAATAACAAGATACCCCCACACACGAGTTCCAAATCAATAATACTACCTTGAATTATCTTGATGCCCTTCACCAATGGAATTATGGAAGCAATCCAATACACAATCACAAGAGCTTGATCTATCACCAAAACTGAATGTATTCCTTACCCTCAGACCTTTTGATTGATGCCTCGGCATATAGGTGCCCCAAATTTTTATACCATGGAAAGAAAATCTTGCATTAAAAAAATAACGATTCCCAAATCGAGATCTCACCCAAAAATCCAACCTGATACTTAACTTATGACCCAAGATCGATGGATTTGCGCTAGCATTTCACCCAAAACCTTCTAATTCACAACAACCCCTCACTAGACCGAGATATAAAGGTTCCCAGACCATCACTAAGACTACCAGTCTTACACGTAGTCCAACCACCATGTTCCCAAGAGTCCAAAAAACAACGCCACCCAACCTATAAATCCCTCTACATCACACATTGACCACCCACTTGATCTTGAAACTCAAGATCCAAAACCTTGACCCAACGGTCTCCAATAGGTCCCACTTGTATTGCCATAATTACATGGGCTTCGCCCATGGGTCCCACCCAACTATACCACGGAGCGGCCTCGCCTACAGATCCCACATGTCTAGAGCTATACAGGCCCGAATCCGCATCGGACCCCAAAGGTTCTCAACTCAATCATAGAAATACTCCTCGACAATCTCAGTCGACGTGCCCAACGCATGAGTTGATTCCCCCTTTACGCTTATGACCATCGCCAATGGTAGTCTACCTTGAACTGGTGAATGTTACGATCCCATCGCTACCTGACAACACTACAAACCAACCATGGTTACCACCCATGGCCTAACCATACCTACCCATCACAATCCCATGCATCCTAAGATGATACCTGCATCTAACCACATTCAACCAGGTGTTCGGTTCATACCTCAAAATTTAAAGCCTTAACCTGGACTCAACCACCAACATACTATATCTAATAAAGAAGGCGCTGACCAACGATTGGAAGTTTCCTGAAATCCTTCTTACGCAACCTCAATCTAGACAACCGTTTGGGTCGTCTCCCTCTTGACTAAGTTGTAAAACTTGCCTTGGTTCCACACCCAATCCAACTCTGGAAATTTTGATCGATTCTCCCCCACTTGGATTTGACGAAGCTCTCTCTCATCTCATAAATCCGATAGATTCCTAACCCGAAAAACATCATCCTTATATAGCATGAAATGCCTATGAACTACACTAATCAATACTAACGTTCCATTGTTAGCCAAACTCAATGATCGCCCAATTCCTAAAATCCCAGCAAACTGATAACTCTAGACACATTTAAGGATACAACACCCAAATCTCAAACCCCTTTACATCAATGAAAAGACTAAAATCTTAGCAATAGACCACATCTCTTGGCACTCCTTGTGACCAACCTAACATAAAACTAAAACCACTAAACCCTGACGATACTTGACAACTAACCCGCTGAATCCTAACCATAGATATTTTACACAATACCCTGAACCAATCCCGACCAAGAACTAGAATAACAACCAAACATTCTGAAACCCCCTCAACGATATGCAACCACTTACTGACCCACTGATGATTCATGGCATGTAAAACGGCATATAACAATCATTGATAATATAACCTAGACAATAGCAGAGGACCAAACCAGAGATAATGCTTACCCAAGCCAAAACAAAATTCCAAAACAATATAAATTTGGATAACCAAGGAGAAGGAAAAAGATAACATACCCTCAATATCATATGAAGAAACCCTGAATCTCTCTTCTTGCCGAAGTACCTGTGAAGAAACCTGAGTTGCCCCAACCACTATGCGGGGGCAATTCGCCCTGATATGACCAGGCTGATGAAAACGATCAGGGGCGGAGCCAAAAGAAAATCTTAGGGTGGTCCTTACAAAATAATTTATATATATATATATATATATATATAAGAGAGAGAGAGAGAGAGAGAGAGAGAGCACATTGATTTTGAAGGTTTTATACAAAAAGTGAATATAGCCCAAAATACAATTTTTTTTATGTCTAAGAAAAATAAATCTAAAAAAACTAAAAACTAAATAAAATTATCTAAAAATGAAATTATGCAAATTTATAAAACTTGAGGTGTAAAATATATAAAATTTGAAAACTAACTTACCAAAAGAAGTGAACTTCTAAATAAATATGAAGGGTCAAAATGTAAATTTAAAAATGAATTATTTAAAAAAAAAACCAAATGTAATGGAATAGAATCGAACTTGAGTGTTTAGGAAGGAGATACAATGTCTTACCAATTGAACTAAAAATATCTTTTAAATAAATTGCAACCAAAAAATATTTTACTTATGAATGCAAAAAAAAAAAATGAAAATTTGAAGGTAGGCATGGGCCTACCCTGGCCCTAAGGTGGCTCCACCCCTGACAACGATGGCACAACTCTACCTCCCATGTGCATTATTGGCGGAGGTGACCCTTCTATCCTCACCTTCCGCACTTAGACCTACTGCGAACATCCTCATGTGTCACTTCGTCCTTCGTGCAACAACGACGATTCCTCGGGTCTCTGACACTAGCTACAACAATATCCAACTACTCAGATCGTCGACCCAGACCATGATCCTGCTTCTTCTTCCTTAATTTTCCTATCCAAACCAATCTCCCACTCCCGAGTTACCCCAAACACCCCATCAACCGCCTGAATAGTCGCGGTCTGACCCTGGAACCTAGCGATCAATCTGTTAGTGACACGCCCAATGATGTTGGGTAATTCCTCGCGTAGGGCTCACGAAACCTCTGGGGTAATCCAATCATGTGGTCGACGCTCCTGAAGACATGGTGCATAACCCACCTCCGAACCCAAATAGATGATTATCCAATAGCTGACTATCCAATAGATCCAATAGCTGACTATCCAATAGCTCCAAAATTCCCTTCGTGGCCGAACCAAAGATCATAGGGGTCTGCTCCAAAATACTGCGGGTAATCTTCGATGAGATGAACTCCCACATTTACTCGCTAATTGGCTCAGTACTTGCACCTAATCCGAAACCCGAACAAGGACAAGAACCATAACCATAATCTGCTCTCCGAGTGCTCATCTCTAACTAAAATACAACATGCCAAAGATTAATACATACCCAAGAATCCTCCTCGCATAAGCTTCTTAGATTCTCCAAGACTCTCCCGGATCCAAGTATGGATCATGTGCTTTCAGTAGTACGAACCCAATACTACCTTCTACACCTATCTATACTTTCCTCAAGAATTATCCCAAATCCTCTAAGTCACCTTCTCCAACTGATGCACCAAATACTCGCTAAACAGTGTAACTAAACCCACTGAAGCAGTTCCTAGGCTCTCCTTGGTTCTCGACTTCTCCCTACCCTCAGTTGTTGATGGACTCCCACCAATGTCAACTAGCTTCCTCATGAATATAGCCACATGCAACAGAGATTAGATAAACATTCGAGTGAAAGACTCAACCCTAGAACAGTTCGACTCAAACGAGAGTTGCGTAATAGAGTCAAATCCATCACTCTAAGATTATTTAACATATGCCTCATGCGGCTTAACATATTCAATTAGTAGCTGATTCACATCACTAAGGCCCCCACAAAGCACAAAGCAAGCAACATTCAGGCAACAAAAATCTAACCAACATACACTAATCAAGCCATTCTATCAACTTATCTGGAATCCATACTAGCATGCAATTCTAAAGCTCATACAATCAGGCATATAAAGGCATATCTCCTATCATATAATACTGAGTAGATCCTTAGCCCTAATCTAGCATGAAATTCTCATAATCATATCATCTATCATAGTAAGCATGTATGGGTATTTTGGGAGGAACTTACTTGAGCTCGTCTGATTGTATGCACCGCACCCTTTCTAATCTTAGAAAACTTTTCTTAAAAATACTTTTATTTTTGAGAAATTTATCAAATCCTCAGTTTGAGTTCAAACACACCCAAGATTATGTCCAAATCCCTCAAACCAAGGCTCTAATACCAACTTGAAACGTCCCAAAAATAATGACATAAAATTTCCGTTTTCAGATTAGCAAATCGTTGATACATAACATTTCCATGAAACCAAGTTAATTGAGATTCATCAAAACATTATCAGATTAGAGTAAATCACATATGCGAAACCATGTGGTGTATGATCTACAGTCATCACGAGCTCTTCCATTTGAAAACTGAAGTATCTAAATCATAAGCACAAAAATTAGTGAGTTCCCCAAACTACCACATACCATACATACATGAATAAACATATAATAGGCCCCGCCCTATCATCAGGCCTAACCCGATATTAGACCCCGTTCGGCATCGGGCGCCACCCGACATCAGAACCTTCCTGGCATCGAGCCCTGCTCGGTAAATAGATCGGGGCCCGCCCAACATACATATAACATATATCAAATAATCACAAAGATACATAGCACACAATTGGTCATCGGGCCATAGCCTGGCAAGCATATAAATACATACACATGGAAGATTCATGAAGACAACTAGCATACTAACATAACATAAACACGGGCTGACATTGGTGCCTTCGACCGGATAAACCTAGTGAGGAAACTCACCTCAAACGATGGATAATAACTCCTACACTCGTTGCTGTTGCGCACCGACTTTACACACTAGCAACAAATAAAACCCAACTAATAATTATGCCATAAAACATTAACTGTGGTCTCAACTCATATGTCTTGAATCCTTGGGTAAAAGACCATTTTACCCTTTTGTTAATGGGCCAACCCAAACTTGGCGCAAGGCTCACTAATGGCCCAACAACACAACTCGAGGTCCAAACAAAACCTAAGGCCCACTCAAAGTCTTGAGGCCCAAGAATAGCCCAAATAGATAATTCATAGCCTAAAGAAACAAGCCCAAACCCCAAAATAAGTCCATGACTAAAAGTTCAAAAAGCCCACTGATGAACCAAGCACGCTGCCTAGGCGTTCGTTGCCAGACCACAAATCTGTAATACCCAAACCACACATCACACAATTGTTTGAACATGCAGTCTTTGATACGTACATTCGAGAATAAAATAAAACTGAACCTTTTATCCATACGAGTTCGCTTATTCAAAATAAACACATCAACCAGTTTTCCCAATCGAATACATACACGCCAAAGATCACTACCTAGAACAGAGTCAATAAAGTTTGCAATGAAAGACAATACATTAGGGCTTGCGTATGATCTCTTCTCAGCTTGAAAATTAAAGTTCTTGTTTGAGTATGAACAGCTTCTGCTCCACCCATCATCCGATCTCCATCACGAATCCATTCCAAGTTCTCTCATCTTAGCAGATTAATCGAAGCTAATAACCAAAAATTGAAATTCTAAGTAACAATAAGCATAAGACACAAACCAAAGATACTACCAGGCCAAGAATTCCATTCGAAGGAGACCCTATCAGCATTTGATCCCGCTGAAGAGGGCAACAGATCAAAAATATATCAAAAAGGATAAATAAGTGTTTTTATGTATGTGATGACCAGTGGCGGATCCAGGATAAATATCAACCGGGTCTGCCATATAACTAACAATAGTACCTTTCGGTGACGGTGGCCGGAGATCCCTTAGGCAACTGTAGCATTCCTCCAACAATGGCAGCATTAAGAAGAAAGCAAGAAACTGATGGTGGTTTCCTAAGAGTAATAAAAGTATATGGAGTTTTTTATGGGTTTTTCAAAAGAAATGAAATAAAATTAATGGTGAAAACTAAAATTGGGTAAAAATATATCCATTAAAGCATATGCTTTAAATAAGAGAAGATGGTCAAGAGGGTGCCAGAGAGGGGCATCTGCACAATTTAAAAGAATAAATAATTTTTTTCCCTAATATATAAGATTGATTCTAGTTTCAAGTGGGGGCCATGGACCCCACTGTTTCTACACTACATCCGCCACTGGTGAGGACTATCACATAAAAGTTTTAAAACCATAGAGACTATCTATGAGATTTTTTAAACTTAGAAACTATATCTTAAGAAATCATAAGGATCATTTATGAGGTTTTGTTACAACAACAACAAAAATAAAATAAAATAAAAGAATGTTGAACAGGAAAATCTACTATTTTCCTAAGTCTAACTTCTAACTCCATGTGTCCACAATCAAACTTGAACTTTCAACCCAAAAAAGGAAAGACGTCACCTAATACCATTTGTCTTGAAGTCATTTAGTTCAAAATAAGTAAATAAAAAATATCCTCTTATCTTTTATTTTATACATATTTATAGTCATATAAAATAATTACTTCATTCGCTCTCTCTTTAATATCTTCCAGCAATAATAACTAATTCTATCTTTTAACATCCTCTAATTGATAAAAAGATATAAAAAATAAAAAGTAGAAATAAATTTGATTCGTCAAAAAGAAATGTTAAACTCTAACCAACACGTTGCTATTCGCAACCAAATATCTAGTTGGCAAAAATATTATAAATAAATATGAGACAAGACTGCAGATTTGGTCCTTGTGGTTTGCAAAAATCTTTGGATAGGGTCCAAAAAGTTCCCGGCTTACATAGAAGGTCCAAAATCAAAAGTTTTATGGGTTTTTGGTCCTAAACTTAAGAAATTCTTGTATTTTTGGTCCATGGAGCACTTCAATTGACTCTTTTGCCCTTTAAATTTATTTTTTGTATTTTTTATATTTTTATTTTATAAATATTAATACAAAAAAAAAGAATTAAGTTAACTCTCTCTCTCTTTCTCTATCTCTATCTCACTCTCTCTACCCACCCCCACCGGAGCCCTACCCTTCTCTCTCTTCTTCTTCCTCCTCCTCCTCCTCCCCCATCTCTCTCTCTCTCTCTTTCTCTCCCTCTCTCTCTCTCTCTCTCTCCGTTGATTATTCTCCCCAAGTACTCTTGTTCTCTTTGAAAGGAAGATATTGAGCAATCTCAAAACATCTAGCAGCTTGCTTTCATGGGTAATAATATCAAGTAGAGATCGAAACAAATTTGCAAACACCATTTTCATGATTTTCTGCACTAAAAAGGTGAGATGGGATGTTTTAAATCGAGCAACAATGGATAAATCATGCAGCAATGTCGAAATCAAGAAACAATCGAACACATTCCCTTTTCATTCTAGACTGAGGCCTAGTAAGAAAATGGGGAGAAGTCTCCCTTGTTCATCATCTTCTTTACATACACCTATAATTCTCTCATTTTTTGGGGTTTCTTTATTTCAATCGTTAATCAACACTTCCAACAAAAAGAATCAAACCTTTGTTCTTGGTATTGGTTGTTAACTGATTGGGAAGTAATACATATGTTCTACATCTTTTTACCCATCCTTGGTGGGGTTAATTGGGGGTGGAACACGTATAGTCAACTTGTGGTCCTCAAGAGTCCATACAAACACACACATATCAAAGAAATTAGGGCTCCTAAGAAGAAAGGACAACCGAAGCATATTTTCACAAGTAATCGAAGTTTTGACATCTGGATTCAATACACGCATAGAAAAATTAGAAAACACACACACACACACACTCGAGAAAGTCAAAAATGGTGTAAACCCGGTTGAAGAAAAATGAACTTGTGTGTGATTTCTTTATGATTTGCAGGTTGTGTTTATGATTGCAGTGGTCGAAGGTGGGAATTATGATGTGAAGGGGGTTTGTTTATCGGTGAACTATAACAAATATGAGGTTGCAGGTGGTGTGTCTATGGAGAGAAGATGATAGACCTGTGGGAAGAAGATGATGGAGAAGTTAGGTTTTTTAGTCGTAGGATGAGAGAGAGAGGGGGGGGGGGGGGAGAGGGTACCGGTAGGGGTGGAGTGCTATCTTTTTTGTTTTTTTATTTTTATTTCATAAAGTATTAAAATAAACAAGAAAAGAAAATACAAAACTGAAATTTAAAGGGTAAATACGTAATTTCAAAGTTTTTTAGACCAAAAACCCAGAAAACTCATGATTTTGGACATTCTGTACAAGCTGGAAACTTTTTGGACCTTATCTAAATATGATAAAGAATCTTTATGAAAGGTCTCCCAACCATGTCGACAAGTTGAATATATATATATATATATATATATATATATATATATATATATATATATATATATATATATATATATAGAAAAGTTCAATAGAGAACCATAATTATTGATTCTTCAAGGAACCAAATCTTTTTTTCAATTTGTAGAGCTTATTCTTTATCGACAATAAAAAACTAAAAATATCTAAATTCATATATTAACATTGTGAATGTGAAAAATATTTTTCGGATTCACGTTGTGAATTTTCAAAAATTCACATTGTGAATTTGACGTAAAAAAAATCGAATTTGATATCATTGGAAAAATGATAAAAGGTTATGAAATTCTTTATTTTTACTTTTTTTTGATAAAAACTAAGTTTTAAAAGTTGAAACAAAGATTGGTTCCTTAGTTCCTTTGTTAACTATGGTTCTCTATTAAACCTCACTATATATATATATATATATATATATATATATATATATATATATATATATATATATATATATGTGTGTGTGTGTGTGTGTGTGTGTACGTGTGTGTGTTTCACGTGTAATAAATATGCAATTAAGAGATTGTGGACTTTATATAAAAGTAATCATTTAAAATATTAAGATTATTTATTATATGTTGAGATATGTTTCACCTCTCATTATTGTCTAAGTTGCCTTATTATTCAAGTTTGTTTCTTTCTAAAGAATTAGTCTCTGCTTCCTTATTTAGACGTTAGACTCCTGACTTTTAAACTCCTTTTATAAGTCAGTTGTTTTCTACCTTATAAATATAGGGTATGTAATTAGTTTTCAATAATCAATAAAATAAAATTCTATTATCTCTCAAAATATATTGTGGTATCAGAACAAACCTAAGAATAAGACCTAGTTTTATTCTTTAACAATGAACGGTACCAGTAGAAAATTTGGTAGAAAGAAAGAGATGTCGATCATAGACATCTTGTCCCCATATTTCCTATCATCAGCCGATCATCCCAGACTAAACTTTGTTTATGAAAATCTACTTCGTGATGGAAACTACAACGATTGGAAGAGCGAGATGACGAACGCATTATACGCAAAGGATAAAATTGGATTCATTGATGGATCCATGTCGATGCCCAACGATGAATCACCAGATCTGATGAATTGGAAGCGATGCAATGTCATGGTTCGTGGATGGCTCGTGAGTTCCATGGATAAAGAAATCAAAAGTAGTGTCAACTATGGCATCACTACATATGATATATGGATCAATCCTGAAGAGAGGTTCAATAAAGAGAACTCCCTAAGGGCTTATGATCTTAGACGCACCATTACCACCATTCGCCAGGAAGGAATGGTTGTCTATTCCTATTACAATAGATTAAGGAGTGTTTAGGATGAAATCCAATCGATAACTTAATTTTCGATGTGTAATTGTCAAGGTTGTAGGTGCAACATCTCCAAAGAAATTGCAACGTTACGTGACAAAGAACGACTTTATGATTTTCAGTGATGGGTCTTAACGACGAATTCAACACAGTCAAAACTCAAATTTTGAGCACTGATCTACTTCCTGCCCTTGGAATGGTCTTTCACCTTGTGAATCAAGATGAACAACAACGTATCATTGGCTCCACTCGTCACGCCACAGGAGTAGATGTTTCCTTCCAAGTAAACGGAAGAAACACAAACTGTAAACCACCAAAACAAATACTCAATTAAACAATAAAAGAGATGATCACAATAAAAGGAACGATGATAGGCAGTGTAACCACTACCAAAAGGCGGGTCACACCATAGATGGTAGTTTTGAAAAAATAGTTTATCCAGAATGGTGGAATGTGAAATCAACTAACAACAAAAGTCAAATTGGGAAGAAACCACAGCCAATGAGTGCTTATGCCGCTACTGTAAACGAGCAAAGCAACATCAATATCACCAAAGACGAATACAACAAGCGTGTTCGTATGATTCAATTACTGAAACCACAAGATCACACTCCAATAGCAAATATGGTTGGTAAGAAATTTTATAACCCTCAAGCTAATATGATTAACACAAATAACCCTAGGAACACATGTATTATAGACTCTGGGACTAGTCAACATATAACTTCTCATAAAAATTGGTTGAAATCTTTTAAAGAGAACAAAGATGGTACCATTGTGACCATTCCGAATGGTGAAATTATACCCATAGGATGAACCGGTAATATACAACTATAGGAAGGATTTGAATTAAAACACGTCCTTAACGTCCCAAACTTCTATTGTAATTTATTGTTCGTTAGTCGACTCTCTCGAGACTTGCAATGTTCACTAACACCTTCCAGACTCCTGTTTTATACATGACTTCCATTCGAAAAACCTGATTAGGACGGGTAAGGAACGTGACGACTTGTATTACTTGTAGCCACTAAAGAAAAATAAGATAGCTATGGCGGTTTTTGGAAAACAAGTAATTTGGCATAGGAGATTAGGACATGCCTCAGTAGAAGATTTGAGTAATATTCAACAAATAGATATAGAAAAAATGCAACCATTTTTGTGATTCATGTATTGGGGCTAAGTAAAGTAGATTGCCTTTTTTTCCAATAAGTTTTTCGAAAATTTATGAACGTTTTGAGCTTATACACGTTGATATATGGGGGCATTATGATCATGCTACACTAAGTGGGTCTCATTATTTCTTATCCATTGTTGATGATTATAGTAGAGCTACATGGGTTTATCTAATGAAAAATAAATCTGAAGCATCATATTTCTTAACAATTTTTTACAACATGGCCAAAACACAGTTTGACAAAAGAGTAAAACGTATAAGAACCGAAAATGGTTATGAGTTCAAGTCACGGCACATGCTTGATTTATATAAGGAACATGGAATCTTTCTTGAAACATCGTGCCTATAAACACCTCAACAAAACAATGCTATAGAATGAAAGCATTGATATTTGCTTAAGATGGCTCAAGCCTTACGTTTTAAAGCGTCACTGCATATCCAGTTTTGTGGAGTGTATTAACAAATGCTTATATCATCAACAAACTGCCAACCAAAGTATTAGATAACAAAACACCACATGAATTATTATTGAAAGAAAATCCATCATACATGCATATAAAAGTCTTTGGGTGTCTCGCATATGCTTTCGATCCTTTGGGAAAACAAGATAAGTTTTCTTAAAAAGAAAGAGACCTTGCATTTTTTTAGGATACCCAATGTGACAAAAGGGTTATAAACTCTATGACCTTAAAAATGAGAAGATCTACATAAGTAGAAATGTTACTTTTGTTGAATAGATTTTCCGTTTTGGAAACAATAATGATAAGGAAAAAAGTGTTGAAAACCATGACTTTACAGATTCATTACACAAGATTCAATAAGAAATAACTAATGATGAAGAACATAACACCACCGGAATCTCAACCACAACATGAAACACAACCACCTCAGCCGACTAGGTTTAGTTCTCGGCCCAAAGGTACACCAAATCACCTTGAAGAGTTTCATACCAATCTACCACCTTCTTTAACGCATTCAAAAGCAGTTGGAGAACCTTCCACACATCATCCTCTTTCTAATTTTGTATCATATAAGAACTTTTCTAACTCTCACAAAGCTTTTCTTGCCGCTATTACTTCTCATTATGTACCTAAGAACTTCTCACAAGCAGACAAGGATTCAAATTGGAGGGATGCCATAAGTAAAGAAATATGGGCCTTTGAAGAAAATAACACATGGATATTAACAAAACTGCCACCAAGGAAGAAATCCACTGATTTAAAATGGGTACACAAAATAAAATACAAACCAAAAGGAGAAATTGAATGATACAAAGCTTGTTTAGTTGCCAAAGGATTTACACAAATAGAGGGAATTGATTTTCATGAAACTTTTGCGAAGGTTGCAGAACTATTGACTGCTTGGTGTGCTCTCGTTGTAGCAGCCAATAAGAAATGGGAAGTACACAAGATGGATGTCAACAATTATTTTTTGCAAGGAGATCTATATGAAGAAGTAGATATGAAGGTTCTGCAAGGTTTTAACAAAAGGAATGATGAGCGTGTTTGCAAACTACAAAAATCAATATGTGGATTATGTCAAGAACCAAGAAATTGGTATCAAAAGTTTATCAAGGCCATTGTTAATCATGGTTTTTAACAATCCAAAGCAGATCATTCCATGTTTATTCTTCAACAAGGTAACATACATGTTATTGCTCTCATATACGTTGACGATATACTCCTGTTAGGTAATGACAGCAGGAAGATAAAAGAAGTGAAAGAATATTTGCAATCACATTTTGGTATACACTCTTGATATTCTCGAAGATAGTGGTGCTCAAGGATGCCGACCTTGTAATTTTCCTATGGAACAAAATTTAAGGTTACATAGAGATGAAAATGGTGAAGAAGTAAATGCATGACAATACAAATGGTTAGTAGGGAGACTACTTTATCTTACTGTTACTCGACCGAATATTAGTTTTATTGTAAATTAGCTCAATTAATTCTTGGCTGAACCAAAGAAATCTCACGTGGATATTGCAATTAGGGTCCTACGTTACCCAAATGGTACGCCTGGACAAGGATTGTTCTTACCAACCACTAGAAATCTTAATCTTATTGCCTATGGTGATGCAAGTTGGTTGAGCTGTCCCACGACTAGGCGATCTTGTACTGGATATTTTATCAGCTTAGGAGGATCACCTGTGTCATGGAGAACCAAGAAACAGAGTGTAATGGCTCGATCCTCAGCATAAGCAGAGTATAGCGTGATGGAAAATACTATTTGTGAAGTTTTATGGTTAAGATGGCAAGATTTAGGTGCTTCTCAGCATGATGCTACTCCCTTAAAATGTGATAATAAGGTTGCTCGACATATTTGCAGTCAATACAATTTTTCATGAAAGAACAAAGCATGTTGAAATGGGCTGCTACTTTTTCGAGAAAGGGTAAATGGTGGTGATGTAAAACCTTGTCATATTCGAAGTGAGTATCAAGTTGCTGACATTTTCACTAAAGCTCTCGGTGCTTATCGTTTTCATTTTCTGCGTAGCAAGTTGGGAGTTCGTGATATTCACAGTCCATCTTAAGAAGGAGAGTTGAGATATGCTTCATGTCTCCTTGTTGCCTAAGTTTCCTTATTATTCAAGTTTACTTGTTTCTAAAGTAGTAGTCTTTTTTTTCCGTATTTAGGTGTTAGACTCCTTTTAGAAGTCGTTGTTTTCTACCTTATAAGTATCGGGTATGTAATTAGTTTCCAATAATCAATACAATAAAGTTATGTTATTTCTCAAAATATATTATTCTATAAAAAATATTAAAAATCACCTATAAATAAAATAAAATAATGACATATTTTAGTATTCAATCCTGATTTTTTATTTATAAAATAATTCGGTTTAGTTTTTTTATTAGGACTGTCAAAAATAAATCATGAAATTTGTTAATACTCGAATAAAAAAATAATAATTAATTATTAATTTGTATCAACCAAACTTATTGATATCAAATATATTTGGTAGGGTATAACCTAAATTTTATATCAACAATAATTGTTATATAATTATTATGTTTAAACAATCAAACAATCGACCCAATTACCCATACCCATTATCTTCTTTACTCTTAAGGATCTATCCTAAGAGTCATCTATCCCGCATTCGTTCATTCTGAAGTCCTTTGCTTCCAGAGTTATAGGACTGACACTAAATCCATAGCTGTCAATGCTCGTTCGTAAAGCACTAATTCCATAGTTGTTGGGTACTAAATCCATAGCTACCAGTGTTTATCTAATAGATACTAAGTCCATAGCTACCAATTCCTAACAGGTACTAAGTCCATAGCTACGAGTGTTTGTCCAATAGGCACTAAGTCCATAGTTGCTGATGTTATTTGTTAGGCACTAAGTCTATAGCTGCCAATGTTTACTCACATCATCTTTTATCTCTCATCATTCATCTACTCATTTCATACCCAACATACTTGTATATTTAAAATAAGTATACAGTTCAAATCATTTAAAACATGTATAAAAAAACGTTCATCCAACATAGACCGCAACTATTCAGATAATATGCACATATAGCACGTAGTTTATATAAAATACTTCATATCTATGTGTAAGATGAAAGTAACTATGCACTCACCTGAGAAGGTGGTGACTCGGTACTCGAACAACGCTTCATTTACTTTAAAATAATTTCCTTCGACGAAACCTAGAATTATTACCACTAGATTTTAGTCTAATATTTACCGTGAATAATTATTAGTCTTATTATTATTATTATATAAGCGTTTAAACAATACTTTCCAACCACTATGTACAGATAGGGGCCAAACATAAAACACTGGAGTGCAGCCATTTTGACGTATAGCACTTCTAAAATCCAACAACTCTATGCGGTCCTTTAAACCAGATTTCCCGTACCGCGAGTAGTTAAAAATATATTATAATGACACTTATATAAGTCATAATAATAGCTCAAATATTTATTATAAATTTATAATAACAATACTAATTTTCAATATTAACTATATTTAAAATAGGGTAAGCATAACTTACTTACAAGGGGATTTTAGCTAGGAGTCGTGCTCTGCAGGGCAGAACTTCGTCGCTGAATCTTTCTAAGAAAGATTCGTGCAGCGCTTCAACGCTCACCTTACTATACTAAAACTACAGAAAGAGAAGTCGAATCATGATTGACCTAAATGCTTGGGGGATAAGGAGAGAAAAACTCTTGAATCAAGAGAATGGTGCAAGAAATATGAAAGCCCAAGGTTCTTATTTATACTAATTAAATTTTCAAAAACTACCCTCCATAATTACTTAATGACCTTTTAGTTATATAAACAACTAAACACCCATTTATAATACTATTTTAATCAGATTTAACGATATTTGTACTAAACTAATGTCGAAAGAACTCAACTAAACTAATTTCGAAAGAACTCAACATTAGTCTTATAATGACCGCATCGTCAATACATTTCTAATGATATATAGACATGTATATATATATATATATATATATATATATATATATATATATATATATATATATATATGTGTGTGTGTGTGTGTGTGTATGTATATATGATTTATACTTTATTTTAATACGTAAATATGCTATTATAATTTGTAACTCGTTCATACGAACTCCGTTTTTAACGTTATTTATATTCACGCGTAGGTGGAGACGTACTTTACAACTTACATTTAGACTCTGTCGGCTAATTTTGACTTCATTTTTAAAGTTATATTTTTAACAAGCCGGGACAAGATTGGTTCGTTAAAATCTCATAACTTCTTCATCTGATGTTCATTTTCATCTGTCTTTTTATCGTTATGCTACCAATAACTAGATCTTCGATTCTTGTTTAGGTTGTGTCAGCTAAAAATCGTTCGATCTAATATTCGAATTTCGGGTTGTACACTGCTAATCCGAAACTTCGAAATGTCATAACTTCCTCATACGAGTCAGATTTGGACGTTCTTTTTATGGACGCTTTCGGTTTAACATATTCTACGACTTTCGTTTAGATCACTAAGGCTAAATCTTGCTCTATTGTAAATTCACTATTTACGTTTCTCGGTATCGTGTCGGTTCCGTCGCGAAACTTCGACGAGTCATAACTTCTTCGTTATAACTCGGATTTCGGCGGTCTTTATATATACGGAAACCTTGTAACATATACTACAACTTGGTTAAGATTATTTATTTTAAATAATATTTTGCCGAAAAGTCATTTTCGACACTTATTGTCTCTAAATTGACTAGCCCGGATCTACGGACGTTATATATATATATATATATATATATATATATATATATATATATATATATATATATATATATATGTTTTCGTTCTATGAAAAACAAAAAACCCTAAAAATCATAAAAATACATTAAAAAAATACTTAGAAATAACAAATCTTTTTTTAACTTTATATTCTTAAAAAGCGCAAGTGCTTATATAATTCCGATGAAATTTTTTTTTGAAAAAAAAAAACCAAAAAAATTAAAAATAAATAAATAAATAAAAATAAAAAATCTATTTTTAAATTTTTTTTCAGCGAATTTATACAAAAAAAAAAGTTGTGATTTTTAAGAATATAAAGTTATAAAAAAAATTTGTGATCTCTGAGTATTTTTTATGCATTCTTATGGTTTTTAACGTTTATTTTATTTTATATATATATATATATATATATATATATATATATATATATATATATATATATATATATATATATATATATATATATATAAAAGTAAAAATTTTATTTTATTTATAGAGTTTATGAATATTTAACTTAAAAAATTTTGATTTAGTTATTTATAAGGTAGATTTATTTATCAACTGAAGTTGGAGATTCTTTTATATGTAAAATAAAACAAGTTGATAATATAAATATATGTCAAATAATAAATCGCTTCAAATAATAAATACCAAACACTTTTAGGTTATGTTTCACGTGATACATATAGTTTTTATTGTAAAAATAAACAATTTACTTTTATATTTTGATAAATGAACCATTTTTTTTACTTTAATTAGTTCTAGTTAAATATAAATTTACTTTTAATACGTGTTTCAAACTTTATAATTAATTATTTTTTAAAATAATTAAACTATAAATATAATAACATAAAGGAAATGAGAGAAATAAGAATAAAATATATTACATACTAAACTTAAATAAAAAAAAATTAAAAAGTTACAACTTAAATAAAATTTATTAACTTAATTAAATTAAATATTAATTTGAAATAAAATTTAAAAAACATATATTGATCGTTAATAGAAAATCATTATTTAAATTTATATTGGTCAGTATAAAATACTTTTTGATAGTTTTATTTTTATGTATCAATCAGAGTTAATTAAGATCTATCTTTAACACTTTTTAAGAGTATATATGCATTTAGTGTGAACATTAATCATGAGTTCCATTTTTGTTTTGTTTGAGTCGAACTAACTCTTCATCAATCAACAGTAAACTTTTTACGATTAATCCAATAACATTTCTTAATACTCATCCATTGACTGAAAATTTCTTTCATAGGTCATACTAGCAGGAGGTGCTCATACATCCATATGGATAATGGAATTGGCAATGTCTCTTTTACTGAACAATCCAAGTGTTCTAAAGAAGGCACATGATGAGATCGACAATCACGTCGAACAAGATCGTTGTGTTGAGGAATCAGACATAGTTAATCTACCTTATCTTGCATGTATAATAAAGGAGACTTTGCGGATGTACCCAGCTGGACCTCTGCTTCCTCACGAGTCGTCAAAGGATTGCATGATTAGCGGCTATCGTGTCCCTCGTGGAACAATGTTATTAGTGAATGCATGGGGAATACAGAATGACCCAAACATTTGGGGAGATCCTGAAACATTTAGGCCAGAGAGGTTTGAAGCGATAGAAGTCTATGGAGATGGTTTCAAGATATTGCCATTTGGGTTTGGAAGGAGAAGTTGTCTGGGAGAAAACATGGCAATGCGAATGGTTGGATTGGCATTGAGGTCTCTTATCCAGTGCTTTGAATGGGGAAGAACAAGTGAGATGAAGGTTGACATGAATGGAGGAACCGAAATAACTTTGGCGAAGACTATACATTTGGTTGCAATGTGCCAACCACGTCCTATAATGATGAATCTACTATCGCAGCTATGATTACGTATCTTTTTAGCCCCCCATTGGGGCTTAATCGTTGAGCAATGAAATTACCCGCAAGGTGTGAACCCTGGTATACCAAAAATATCATTACTACAATTGATCTCCCATGTAGGCCTTGAATAGGTTGACGTGTGCTCAAATAAAACGGTTTACTTTTATTATATATATACTAGGTGCGAGACCCGTATATTATACGGGTTAATTTAAAAAATGATTAAATTTAAAATATAAAAATGAAATATTTTTTAATTTACAACTTTAAAATAAGAAAGAAAGAAATGTATTTATTATAATTTAATAACATATCTATGATATTTAATACTTTACATATATAAGTATATTACTTTAATTAAAAATTAAAACAAACCAAAAATTAACAAGTAGATAATATTTATTTCAAAAATACCACAGAATGACAAATATCAAAACCCATAAGAGATTGACAAGTGGTAAAAAAAACCTTCATTTATTAAGGAGGATATATATATATATATATATATATATATATATATATATATATGTGTGTGTGTGTCTTTTTTTTTATGATTTCTATTGTAAAAGACAATTTATATTTTATATTATTATATTGTAATTGGATGTGTGTGTGCTTTCTTTATTTATTATATTATAAAATCTTAGAAAATTTATTGCTAAGAACGTGATGACTCCTCTTAAAATTCGAGAGCGACACCACCAAATGCAAATAAAGAGATTCCGTCCATTGGCTCTTCCAAAAAGTAAAACCAACAATTTTAATATTTTAAAAGCCCACTGAAATGACGTGCCAAACTTATACCAAACAACCTATTTAGCGTCAATCCATCACAAGGGTAACCTGAGTGGGTACCCGTTAGAGTTGTAGCATGCACAAGGGAATATTTTTCACCAACAAGTGAATCCATAAGCTTAACATCTAATGCACTCGTTGCTTAACCTTGTTACACAAATTTAAAATAATAAAATAAATAATAATAATAATAATAAATATGCTTGATTTGATGTATGGCATCATCATACACACTTATAAACTTATAAAGCTAGTATTTTTTCTTAAATCTCATGTATTTGAAACCTCATTTTTTAACTTTCTCAAACCACATTCATTTGAAACCCTTTTTTTTAACTAATGCAACTCAAAAGTTTTTTAATTATGATTTAGCACTCAAAAGTTTTATAACCTATATTATGTTTAATTAACATTTAATAAAAAGTTACTATAAAAATGTCAATCTTTTATATCTTTTGTGTTATATAAAACATTACATGTATGAAGGATTTGAAGATATCGTGATTTAAAAGTTTTCATATAGTTGAAGCATTCACGATCTAAATATGATTGATTTGAAGAAATGAGTTATGTCGCATTGATGGTAATTGTAATATGATTTTTTCTTTCAACCAAAACAAATGAAGCTTTTCTACTCTTTTTTTATATTCACTTTCTCAGTTAATATTTATATGTGATTTGTGTGTATTACTCAATCTTGAATGTGACTCTCCAAACATCAATGTTTTGCTTGGAATATCTTTCTGATTCTTTTTTTTTTTCAAGAAAATTATTTTGATTGCAGATTAGTGAAGAATTATCATCAAGTTTCTATGGTTGAATGGTGTTAAATGAAGAAAAAATATTCATTAAATGGATATATGTTTCTTTGTTTGAGCAAAGTTGACGAATGTTAGATTTTTCTTTCGATTTAAATGTATGTTTATGTAATATATATATATATATATATATATATATATATATATATATATATATATATATATATATATATATATATATTCAACCATCTAATGCTCTTATTTATTTGGTTGTAGTTTTTCTATTTTGATTATGTTTATTTTCTATTATTTTTTTGTTGGGTTGTCCTACACAACATATTTAAAAGATAACATAATTTTTAACATTTGATATGTAATTATGGTAGACTTATCAAGATATGTTCTTCATATAAAAGTAATTTATCAATATTACTACGACAAAAATTACATATGACATTTACGAAAATATATATATATTATATGTGATTTGTTTAACATGTATATGCACTTATATATGTTATAAATTTATAATTAAATATCTTTATGTTTAATAATTGAAGGGATTAAAATGATGCATCAAAACCAATTATTTAGACGAATATAATAATAATAATAATAATAATAATAATAATAAATATCATTTCCAAGTACCGTATTCATTTGCAACTCACACTACAACTCAAGACTTTTTTAATTTATGTATATTTATTATTTACAACTCAAGAGTTTTTAACTAATGATTATTAATTAGTAATCACTAATAACTTTCTATTTTCCTTTCTTCTATAAGGTTGTAAAGTTTTGCTCATTAAAAACATTAATGTATTTGAAAAGATTTCTGATTTAAATATGAAGAGTTAATATAAATGTTATAATAGATGTTTTAGTGTTTTTATATTATTAAAGTTTATAATGTTTACTTTTCATATTTGTTATTATTCATTGTATATATCTTTTTTAATACAAATGTTATAATAGATGTTTTTCTATTTTTATGTTACTAAAAGTTACAGTTCATATTTTTGTTCATATGTTTTTTTACCCGTTATATTATCATCCATTTGATATATAATTTACACAATTTTAAACGGTTTATAAAATCATTAATTAATTGTATATATTACAATGACTTAAAAATTAAACTATAATATCTAATAAAACTAATATGTTAACTATATGTTTGCTTTACTACTAACATTTTGTTTCAAAGTAGAAATATTAAATAATAATTTGGTAAAAGTTATTATTTTAACTATATAATTCTACTCTCGCGAAACACGTGGGGATTCGCCTAGTAATAAAGTAAAATAAGAGAAGGCATCCATCCACAAGATGATAACATATAACTCCAGAAAAAGATGATTATCTAAATCATTATTGGCTAGTAAAGCAGAGTCTTTTAGTTCATCATGCCTCCAACTAACAAACAATCACAATCAAACTATATGCACCATACCAAGTACCAATTGAACGAACCAATTAAGGAAACTTACCTAAACTGCAGGACTTGATCTCCTCTGCACTCTGACCAACAATTTCATGTTGAATTATATACAACATCTATGTATGTGACCAACAACACTTCCAACATGCCAATCAACAATGTCAAAATAAAATAAAACTCTAAGAAAGAATGAAAGGAAATAGTGTAATTATAGAATATGGTTTACCTGCCATGATGCACGCACCTTGGCAATGTTGCACGAAAATGGATACGACAACGGGAAACGGATACAGAACGGAAACAGGAAACAGAAAAACTCAAAAATTCAGGGTATGGATATGGCAATATATATATATATATATATATATATATATATATATATATATATTGATGTAAAGTGTAAACTGAAAATATACTAAATCTTTCAAAAGTTATTAATTATCAATAATCAAATCATTTTCAAAATCCAGTTAATCTAGTGAGAGATTCGCAACCTCCAAAAACCCTACATCTACCATTGAATCAAAAGCATCTCCACCCACATCTCACATCTTCACATCATCATTCGGAGTCATTGACAAAAGTTGGAGATTATTGTGGATGTAAACGAAGTCTTGAGCACGACTTTTAGTCAACTTGTATCTCTTAAGCGAGTGAATAAATGCATAAGTACTCTAATTACGCTTGGCACAATAGGAAGAACTAGGTTGTCCAAGTAATCTAAAACCCAAACTCTCGAGAAAATGAGTTTGAGCACCAAAGTTAACCCACCAATTCTTGGGTTCCATAGTAGCCATCTTTGAAATACTTGTTAAATCCTCAAAATGATCACTATTCATTGAAAACATTGCATACTCATCAAGGACTTTGTCATCATCATTAGGAAACAACCTTCAAAAACATTTCATTATTTCTTGTGAAATTTCTCCATCCCTATGTGGAGCATATCTTGTAGAATCCTCCAGTAACCATGCATTATTATAATATCTACAACATTCAAAAGTTAAAATATAAATATATAATAGAAATCAAGTGTATAAGTTAAAATCTTATACATTGGATGTAAAGATTGGGCTAAACAATGTAGTGGAATGCTATTCTTCACTCACCGAGCCACTAAAATACGATGCACAACATCAAAAAAGCAACTTAATTTAGATGTCGGGCGTTTTTCTTTCTTATAGATCTCAATCTTCACTTTCTCAATCATATAATATCACATCTCATACACTAAGTGTAAACATGGCTTGTTGGTGTCACTAGCTCTAATCATCTCATATATAGGTCCAATGAAACTAAGAATATAAGCTACTTTGTCTCACCAATCATCATTCAAATTATATTCTTTCACTAAGTTTTCTTTTTATCATTGTCATCTAATCTATAAGAAGACCATTCTTCGCATATGACCATAACTTGAAGACCCTTTTTGATAAGTTTCAATCTATTGAGCATCGCAATGATGGAGGAAAAGCGAGTGTCGACAACCGAAAGTAGTCTAAGAGAAGTAAACTTAGGGAAAATTTAAGAGTCTCATGTTATGGTTCATGGTGAATTTTTTTATTGCAAGCACATCTTCGTGAACTTATTTTATCTAATTGCACCGTTGATATGTTTGTTCATTTTTTTTCCACATTTTTTGGTGAACAAATGTTCTTCAAAGCAATATTAAGTGTGTGAACAACACATGATGTCCAATAGATATAACGAAACTGACTCTCTATAATCTCTCTATCTGCCTTACAATTTGATGCATTGTCAGTAATGATTTGCATAACATTTTGATGACTAATTTCATTGATGACTTCTTTCGTCAATTCAACAATATAAAATCCATCTTTTACTTCCCCAAAACAATTCATTGGCTTTAGAAACAAAGGACCATTATCTAAGGTAGCCATGAAATTGATTAGAGGTTTTCTTGTATGATCACTCCAGCCATCACTCACAATAGTCACACCTTTTTATTTCCATGTAGACCTAAGTGGATCCAATAGCTTGTGAAAATTATCTTTTTTTCTTTTTGTAGTAATGTTGTTCTTAGCTTATTATAACCAGGAGTTACATAACCATCAATTTTGTTTTAAGCAGCAAACTAAAAAGCCCTGAGATAGTGTGGATTTCTTGCAAGATTAAAAGGTAAACCTCCGATATAAAACATCCTTGCCATTTCTTGATCCATTTGGTCCCTAATTTCAACACCAAAAGCTCTTTCAATAGGTGTTGAAATACCTTTTCTTTTCTTAAATCCAACACCTACTTCACATGGCAACTCGACTTCTTTCGTTTGTGACTCGGCTTTTTTCTCGTCATACGCATATTCTAATTGTTTCATGTTAAGTTTTCCAGTCGTTGTTCTTTCTTGCGAATAGAAATCCCAGTACCTAGATTCAATTAAAACACTATGATTGACATGATTTCAAGAACACACATAATAAGATCCAAAATCATTAGCAAAATCATTATCAGCACTTTATCTATTTTCTATTATTTATCCATGTATTCCTTTTGATTCGATTAATAAGAAAGCAAGTTTCAATTTACTGTTAAATTTATTATTCCTAAACAACAACATGAATCAAATCAATTGATCATTGGCAATCTCAATTCAACAATAATGAAAAAAATAAGTTCATATGCGTACTTACAACAAATTGTTGAATAACATGAATAACATTGACATTCTCAATTCAGTAACATGAAAAAATAAGCTCATCATTGATATTCTCAATTCAATAACATGAATCAAAACAAGAAAGTAGATAATTGTTCATTACAACAAAAATCAGAGCCTCTTCTGTTTCTTTAAAATTTTCATACTTACATTACAATTGTCCATCAGTGACATTCTCAATTCAATAATATAAATCAAAACAAGAAAGTGAATAATTGTTCATTACAACAAAAATCAGAGCCTCTTCCGTTTCTTTAAAATTGTTCATACTTACATTACAATTATTCATTACAATGGACTCTTGGGCTATGATACATTATAATTTCGAAAATCACATAGACACACACACACACGAAATTGAGTAGTAGATTACATTTTATACCAAGAAAATATGTTCTAACTCTAGAATATGATCCTTGTCCGGTTTCACTGCAAAGGTTACACTTGAATTCCCAACATCCTCCTGCTCCAACAAGTTTTTCCAGTTTAGTCACATATTCCCACAATGGAGGTTGGTCTATTGATGTAGTTAATGATGATCCTTGTGTTTCTTGTTCTTGAAAAGTCATCCTAATCGATCTGATTTCTAAAGTGGTGAATGGTTTGGTGATCGATTGATTATCTGATCATGAGTGATCGACGAGACTAGGCAGCAGATATAGGTTGAGAGTTGATCGGTTTAGGCATACATGGTAATAATGGTTAGTATATCTCATTAGCCTTTTTTGGACTTAAAAAGCCCATGCAAAACCTACAAAAAAAATGGAAATATTATGAAACTTCGTAGAAACGTTTCTTCGATACCCGATATGCCATGTAAACGTTTCTATGGCGTATCCATCTCGTGGTCGTTTAAGATACGGGAACGTAACCCAAAATGGAGTTTTCGTGCTTCTTAGCACCTTGGACTATCCAAGACGATGTGTGCGCTCTTGTTACTACTCTTCAAACCACTCTCTCTTTGTAGCTACGTAATTTTTATAAATGAACAATCTTTTAAACTTGCAGAAATTGTGAGTAGATAATTAAGATGAAATTACAAATTTTAGGGACTAACATGAGTTAGGAAGCAACCAATCTAAAATAAGAAACATTATGATTTCAAGATTTTGACACTAGATCTAAAAACAAACTTATCAACTCAAACTAGAATATCACAAGTCAACTTTCAATATTTATTATTAGATAACTAAGCAGACACTATTCAAGAAAATGATACTAAAACAAGCGTACAAGTCACTTTTAAAAATAGTACATTCATTGATTCAAATCTAATGGCAATTGGGTGATACCTCAAAACTTCAAACTTAACAAATGCCATTGGTGTCCCATATGTCCTATGCATCTTTAATAGAAAATTATGAGTAAATGACACAAAAATCACAACTTTTCACCTTTTAGATTTTGACAACATATTTCTTTCTGTAATAATTAAATCACTATGTTTTCTGTTTGTTGCAATTCTGGTCGGTTTGCTTCAGGTCATCTGGTTGTTACTGTCGGCGTGGCATGACAACGTGTCAAAAGTGGAAAAAAAAAGTAGACCAAAAGACACTATGTTTTTTTTATTTTTTGCGATTTTGACACTAAGTTTTCAATATATTCCAATTTTGACATTAATTTTTCGATGTTCTCTTATTTGAAACATAAATGAAATAAAAATATCCAATTTCCACAAACATCAATGAGAATCTTTGTTTGTATATAGTTTTTATTTATCCTATATTTGTAAATAAGATTTAAACTATAAAACATTAATTCGTTACTATATATACCCTTTAAGTTTCACTTATTTGTTAATGTAGTATTCTTACTGACTTTTATTCCCTCCTCCCTTTGTTTCTCTTACCTTGGCTCGTGTGTGTAAATAACTTGTTTTCATAACTTAAAACCATGTCTACCTTTCGGTCATAAAAACATATCTAGTGCATTTTTCTCGACTCAGAATTAAAGCATATATGCCTTTAATTTGATCTTAAAACACACACACACACATACATACATACATACATATATATATATATATATAGAGAGAGAGAGAGAAAGAGAGAGAGAGAATCATTCATTGAATTAAAGACGGAAAGAGACAATTAACAATCAACTTATGATTTTGCCAGTAGCATAAATCTCATAGAGAGGATGTGAATGTACAACAATGACCACACCAGAACCAATATTAACAATGAAAACTCTTTTCCTCTCATCTATTCCTTCAATCACATATCTTGTTACTAAACTCGTACCTATCACATCGACTTTCATCAATTTTATCCAACCTTTTTCTTCAACCTCATGAAAAAACCTAGCCGTAAGATAAGTCGCCTCAACATTATTCACCAAAATAGAAACGTCCAGTTGTTCACCATAAATCACCGTTTAAATATCCCTAACTTCGGCCACCATATTATCAACAGAAAATTCCACAGTGAAAATCTTGATCTTAGTGGTTGGGTGCACCTATACAATCTCATCAAAAACTTCTTTAAGCATGGATAGGTTTCTACTAACCAAGATTAGGAGAAGACCCTTTTAAGATAGTTCGAAGGCAAAGGCTTTATCGATGTATTCAGTTTCTCCGGTGATAATACCCCTTGAACCGTAGTTTTTGAGGTTCTTGGGTGGTCGGAAGAAAGTGATGAAAACCCATTTGAGGATAATAGTAACGAGTTTGAAAAGAGAAATAACACCAAGTACAGACAACTGAGCATTTACGTCTTTGCATATGTTTATATTACTTATATTCTTTTTTAGTCTATTGTACATATATTTTATTATATTATAGGGTAAACGGGGTAATTATTTATTGGCATATGTTTATTTCATTTATGTTGATAATTGGAGAAAATCGAAACTTAGTGTCAAAATTGAAAAAGATTGAAAACTTAGCGTTGAAATCGCATTTTTTTTTTGAAAATATAGTGTCTTTTGCGCCACTTTAACAACCCAAAAATACAGTCTAAAAATTTAGTTTTAATTTAATAATAAAACCATGGTCATCGAACATCATATAAAAATCATATACAGTGTATCTCAAAATTTTGTAACAATTATCAAAATATCAGAGTATAAACATCCCAGGCTGAACAAATGGTGTGTGCACTGCAATCTTCCTGAGCTCCTCTTTTGAAACTGAGTACCTGAAACCCAAACTGAAATTGTAAGCACGAAGCTTAGTGAGCTCCCTCAAACTACCACATACCATACAATAACATATAAATACATATTGGGCCTTGCCCACTGCATCGGACCGAAGTCAGGAAACTGCATCGGACCAAAGTCTGGAACTGACTGGGACCTTGTCCCCTGCATCAGACCGAAGTCCAGAACTAGCTGCATCGGACCGAAATCCATAACTGACTCGGACCTTGTCCCCTGCATCGGACCGAAGTCTAGAAGCTGACTGAGCATAGCATAGCATAAACATATCAACTAGAATGAACACATATACTGCATATTGCATCGGACCGAAGTCCGGAACACATAACACAAAGACATGCTTGAATCACAAAGACATCAAACACACTGAACTACTGCATTGGACTGGGGTCCGGAACTACTGCTAACTAGACAGGTCAGTATTGTGGCCGTAGACCCGTTCCTACTGGAAGGAAAAGTTACCTCACACTGCTGAAGTCCCGTAGACATAATCCCAGCTGCTGGATGACAGATTCCCGAACTATCAACACCAAAATAACACCCAATTAATAATTGGGTTCCACTACATAACTATAAATACATACTTTGGATAATTACTACATTACCCCTAGCTTAGCTTACCCAAGCCCAAGGCCCAATCTATAGGCCCAAATTCAAATAGGGGTCAAGGCCCAACATATGGCCCAACTTTCCAAATTGGGCACAAACCTCTACATGGACTTCCCTTAAGGACTAATTGTTTAGTCCAGTCCAACATGTCTCATTTTAAGGGCTCAATATCATACAACCATCTAGGCCCAAATTATGGCTCATCTATGGCCCAATTTTCCAAATTGGGCCCAATCCTTCATAAAGGCCTTACCCTAAAGCCCAACTAAATATTCTAGTCCATAATCACTCTTGGATGGCCCATTATTGCCCCAATTACCAATACACAATTGAAGAGCCCAACTCAAGGCCCATGTGACATTAGGGTTTCACAGAACATGACAATTAGGGCTAAGTTTTTCTTACTTAACCCATTAAGAACATAATCCATTAAGGACTTAATCTATAAAGTCCAATATTGCTTAGATTAATTTTTGCTTATGATTATTATTTAATATTTCGAGTTATTAAATAATTCTCGTGTGTGTCCTGATAAATTCTCAAAGATTAGGGTTTTCTCACTTATCCCCTTAAGGACTTAGTCCATTAAGTCATTTACTCTACTAGATAAGTTATATGGAATAATTAGGCTTAGTACACAATCTAATCCTAATGGGCCAAAAGTGGGTCCAAATAAGTCCTAGGGCCAAATACTCATAATTAGGGTTTTCCACCCAAACATGGCCCAATAGGCCCAAAACCAATCTCTAAGCCCATTAGGGTTTGCTAGTGGGGCACCACCCACTACCACATCGGGTAGTGGTGGTCAATGGCGGCTTACGGCATCGGCCACCACCTCATGGTGGTGGTTTGGTTCATTTTCATTATTCCAAATTCAAATTACATTTTACAAAGCTAACTCAATCAACCACACACACAAACACTAAACTAATCACGCACACACATAGCCACATTGTGGTGGCTGACAGTGGCTCGTGGCTGGAGAAGGGGAGTAGTGAAGGTGACGACTGACGGTTTGTTCTAGGGTTAGGGTTGGCATGGTGAAGCAAAGTGACGGGTTTAATACCCAGCCATATAAAAATTTCGCCCAATGTACACCTTTGGTCCCTCTTTCCTAATCACTTTTCAAATTAAGTCAATATTTTACCCTTTAAACCCCATCTTCTGAAATCCTTACAAATAAGATCCAAAATTTACCAATCAACCCTTAAGCTTCCAAAGTCTCTTCAATTGAGTCCCAATAAATCACCAATTAGTTCCTGCCTTCATATATATTTATAAATTAAATCTAGATTTTACACTTTTAACCTCCATCTTCTAAACTTGTGACAGTTAGCTCCTCGAGACCATCCTTTGATATATATATATAATTATTTATTTTAGGGCTACCATTCATTCATTAATTAATTTATTTATCTAATAAATAAGTAGGGTGTTACAGGTCAAGCACCTCTCTACTACCCACGCAACATCCCTCTTCATACGGTGCCACCAATAATCTCTCTTCATGTCCAAATACATCTTAGTGGCCCCGGGATGGATAGAGAATCTCGATATGTGTGCTTCCTCCATCAGTATGCTACGCGCCCCACCCATAAATGGCACCCAAATCCGACCACGAAAGGTCATAAGCCCTCGACTATCGGTAACAAACTCGGATACCTACCCAATCACCCGCTTTCTCATGCGGTTCTCCGATCTCAGAGCCTCTGCCTGGGCCTCTCAAATGGTATCCAACACCGAAGTCATCACCGTCATCCTCATACATATATCTCGAATCGGGGCACTCTCCGCCCTGCGGCTCAGAACATCGGCTACCATGTTAGCCTTGCCCGAGTGGTACAGGATTTTACAGTCTTAATCCTTTACCACATCCAACCATCTTCTCTGGTGCATATTCAGGTTGGGCTGATCCATCAGATACTTCAAACTCTTGTGGTATGTGTATATGGTACACCGAACCCCATACAAATAATGAGCCTCGATGTGTATGCTATCACGTGCCCTCTCTGCATAAGCACCGCACCCAACCCCGATATAGACGCATCACAATACGCCATGAAATTCTCTATTCCCTCCGGAAGGGCTAACACTGGAGCTTCACATAATCTCTGGCGAAGAGTCTCAAACGAGGTCTGTTGCTCAAGACCCCAAGTAAAAGCAACGCCCTTCCAGGTCAATCTGGTGAGCGGAACGACAATCTTGGAGAAATCCATGATAAATATCTTATAGTAGCCGGCCAACCCCAGAAATCTCTTGATCTCGGTGGGGGATCTCGGCACCTCCCAACTCATAACAGCCTCAATCTTGGCCGGATCTACCAATATCTCATTATGACTAACGAGGTGCCCCAAGAACTGGACCTCTCGTAACCAGAAATCACACTTGGAGAATTTGGCATAAAGCCTCTCCGATCCCAATACTCTGAGGATCTCTCTCAGATGCTCCTCATGCTGCACTCTGGAACTCGAATACACTAGAATGTATTCAATGAACACGATCACTGATCGATCCAACATTGGCCTGCATACTCGGTTCATGAGATCCGTGAACGCTGTTGGTGCATTGGTGACCCCAAAAGGCTTCACCACGAACTCGTAATGCCCATAATGAGTCCTAAATGTCGTCTTCTGGATATCCTCATCACGCACCCTCATGTAATGATATCCAGACCTCAAGTCTATCTTAGAGAACCAAGACGCCCCTTGCAACTGATCGAACAGATCATCGATCCTCGGAAGTGGATAACGGTTCTTGACCGTCAACTTGTTCAAATCCCGGTAATCAATGCACATCCGGTGTGAACCATCCTTTTTCTTGACAAAAAGGATCGGCGCTCCCCACGGCGAGCTGCTCGGTCGAATGAATCCCTTCCCCAGTAGCTCCTAAAGCTACGAGGATAACTCCTACATCTCAGCTGCCGCAAGGCGATAGGGTGCCTTGGCAATAGGCGCTGCTCGTGGAACCAAATCAATACGAAACTCCACCTGCCTCTTCGGAGGCACACCCGGCAACTCCTCGGGGAAGACATATACAAATTCTCGCATTATCGGAACCTCGTCGACAGAACTCGGCCTCTCTGTGGCAACTCGTGTATCCATCACATCGGCTACAAACCCTTTGCAGCCCTGCTGTAGACTCTATCTTGCTCTGAAAGCGAGCAAAATTTTGACCCAGACCGGGTACCCTCGCCATACACCGTAAGCACTCCCCCACTAGGGTCTCGTATGGTCACCAACTAACGCTCGCAGTCGATAATAGCTCCAAATCGCTCAACCAGTCCATGCCTACGATGATACAAACATCCCCCATCGCAATCGGTACCAAATCTATCAGGAACTCAACACCGAAAATCTTGAGTACACATCCTTGAATCATATCCATAGCATACACCGCTATCTCGTTGGATATAGAAACTCGTAGAGGGTGACTCAATGCCTCCATTTGGATACTGATGTGCTTGCTAAATGCTAATGACACAAAAGATCGACTCGCACCCGAGTCAAATAACATTAAAGCAGGTACAGAACTCACAAGAAAAGTACCTATGCGTATCACAATATAAGAACTCTATCTCAAACTCAGAGCAAGTAAATAAATGAATACATACCAACCACGACATCAGGCGCTGTGCGGACCTCCTCCGCTATCAACTGAAAGGCTCTCCCGCGAGCCTTTGGTGCCTCGGCCTTTGCTGGCCGGGCCTCGGTAGCCCTAGCAGCAAGTGCAGACCCCTAAGCAGATCCTTGTAGTAGTTGCGGGCACTCGGCCTTCCAATGGTCAGTTTGGTTACAGTGAAAGCAAACTGTAAACCCCTTGGGGGCAATCCCTCGCGAAATGCCCCTCCTTCCCACACTTGTAGCACACCCCTGATCTGCACACTCCCTCGTGGCTCTTGCCACACTTCCCACAAGTGCAGGCCCTCTGTCCCCCATATCTCGAATCAGCGGGCTTTGCCTGCTTGGCTGCAGGCTGAGACTGTTCCGGCCACCTATCACTCCTTTGTGACTCGTCCTCCTCCTTAGCTTGAATCTCTAGCTCAATCTCCCTCTTCCGGGAATTTGCCTGGAGCTCGAAAAATGTCCGGTATGTCGAGTTCGCCACGAACTCATGAAGTTCTCTCCTCATAATGCTCAGATATCGACTCATGCGTGTCTGCTCAATAGACACATGCTCAGGGCAAAACATTGACCTCTCATGAAACATCCGTGTAATCACAGTCATGGACTCTGTCCTTTACTTGAGGGACAATAACTCCTTCGCCAACCATTCCATCTCCACCGGGGGAACATACTCATCTCGGAACATGGTGGTGAGCCTCTCCCAGGTCACCGTTGTCATCTCTGCAGAAGTGAAATCAGCCGTCATAAATTTCCACCAATCCTTCGCTCCCAAGCGAAGCTGGTTCAAATCGAACCGTACCCTTAAATGCTCCTGAAAAGAACATGTGTAGAAGCATCCCTCAATGTCTAAGATCCACCTCACCGTGGCTATCGGATCCTGAGTCCCATCAAACTCTGGTGGCTTCGTGTTGCTGAACTCTTGGTACAGCAACGAGTCTCCCCCTGTGGCTTTGCGGCATCGACAGCTACGGTGGCTGCCGCAGCGGCCGCCTCGGTAACAGCATCATATCTCTCGTCAAACATATCTATCAGCATGGTCTTGATAGACCCAAACATCTCCGGAATGGCCTCCTGGATCGCCGCGGCCACCTCATCATGAATCATCCGACGAATCTCCTCGTCGCTAATGCCGCTACCCCCTGGTGTGTGGTGTGTCCCAATCATGATGTCTCTAAAACACAACATAAAAGAAATCAGAGACTCGCTCGAGTATACTTGTACTCGATACGTAACCCTACTTGTTCCTTAGTACCCTAAGGATTCTTACTTGGATTGCTCATCGATCCGGTGGTACTTCCAGTAGTACGGTCCCTATACTACCTTTCACAACGCATCGGGATTCACCCCAAGTCCTCCTCCTAGGATCCTAGATCACAAGTATTCTATATCTCGCTAAACACATGCTACCCTCCAGTAGACCACTCATAAGCTCCTCGCTACTACCTACTCACTCTCGAAGTATCTCATAGTAGCAGTAATCTCCTAGGCTAAGGCATCACAAAGCAGGCCACTCTAGTCCTAGATATGAATACCTAGCCTACTCTAGCATGCATAGAATATCACATAATATCTCATAACACATAATGTAAGGGTATTTTGGGAAATCACCGTTCAGGAGTTGGTTGATCATACACACTGCTCCGTTCTACTTATCTCAAAATCCTTTACTCTTTTAGAAAAATTGTTTATTATATGAAAATAAATTCTCTCAAATCCTCAGTTTGACTTCATATATGCCCGAAGGTGCATCCGAATCCCTCAAACCCAGGCTTTGATACCAACTTGTAACGACGTAATTTTTCAAACAATTTTTCATTTTTCAACACAATAAAACTCATATAATATTCTCAAATCTTATGTTATCAAATGTCATCACAAATAAACATATCCCAGAATCTTAAAAACATAATCTTCTGCCAGTGTGTACAAATCATGTCGGCGCCTTCCCGCGATCCTTGCTAATACCTGAAACACATAACACATAACACGGTAAGCATAAATGCTTAGTGAGTTCCCCAAAATATCACATACATCAATTATGATACCTGGAAATCCGGATGTTACAGAAAACCTCTCAATCATAACCGCCTCTTAAAACATAATCCCTTGTAGATGCACAAATGGGCTATCTTCTCCTCGCCTACAAATCTCGAACCATCAATTCATCGCGAGGATCCGTCTTGAATACAAGGGGCAACGTTCTCATAGTCGGGATACATCAGAGACAACAAAAGTGTCTCTTCCAATTCACCTTCCTTCATCACCTAGGACAATCAACTATCATTGAAACTATCCAAATTCAAAGGAACCAAACCCTTGATCTCATCTGAAGGAAACCATACTACAACAATCCTCTTATGCATTTCCACATTGCCATACTTGCCGCTAACAAACTACAACCATCTTGCCCCATGTTGGGTCTACATCACACCTCTGAAAATCTCATGTATGCTCTCTCATTCCTCCAAATACGGAAATTTGGAAGAACATAACTCCCATTAAAGATAGTGGCATCCCAATCTATCTGCCATTCACTCAGCCTCTGGCTGTAAACCTTGAGTCGATCATCACATTCGCTTTTTTCTTGAGTCCTACGACTCAACTGGAACTACCTCGACAAAGGCCCTCAAGACCTCAAAATCGACTAACTCACCTAGGTCTGCACCACTCAATCCCAATAGACAATGTCACTAAGGCCTAAGCAACCACCATACCTATCATCGCCCTGAACAACAATAACTGATAAACCGAATAAGACGGGAACACATTGTAATTAACCATGGTGCCAAACCATACAATCTACCCTCAATTAATTCCTTAGAATCGCCGAAATGTTTCCTCGATTCGAGTATGGATCCTACGGTTTCAGTAGTACAGGCCCAATACCACCTTTTCCACCTATCTGTACTTTCCTCAAGGTTCGTGTTGGATTTTCTAAGTAACTACTCGATTTGGTAATCTAAATACTTGCTAAACATCGCAACCAAGCCTACTAATGCACTTCCTAGGCTCTCCTAGGTCCCGACCTTACACTGCCATCAGTTTCTGAATAACTCTCAATAATTTCATTTAACTACTTCATGACACAATCACATACCACAAGGCCTAGATAATCCTTTGAGTAACAGACTCGACCCTACAACGGTTAGACTCAAACGAGAGCTGAGCAATATAGTCAAATCCGTCACTCTGAGATTATCTAACCTTTGTTACATGTGACTTGACGTATTCACTTAATAGTTAAATCACATCACTAAAAGTTCCACAAAGCACAAATCAAGCAGCACTCATGCAGTAACACTCCAAACCACAAAACAAACGAAGCACATCCTTAAGCTCACTTACTACTAACTATGCTAGGAGCTTCCAATTTCACTGTCGGTTGCCTTATGCATGGAAATTATACACAATACAAGATCAAATAGGCTGTCGTATAAAAGACACTACCCTAAGACCACAACCAAACAAGGATCAGGAAATAAGGCCAAATTAGTCATTCTAGGGCTAGTGATCCTAATCATATACAATTTTTAAAGCATACACTTAGCAATCAGTTCTACCAATACATATTCTAAGTCTAGAATAATATCCAATTCTCCTAGTCTACAAAGCCTTACATATCAATCCAATCTATCATGCCATTCCTGAAAGTATCACTAACCTTATCCTAGCATGCAAGCATTCATATAATATATCGTATCAACATGTATGGGTATTATGGGAATCACTTACTTGAGGTCGGTTGATTGCACGCATCACACCCCCTTTTTTTTATAAAAATCTTTTCAAAAACTTATTTCCTTTTAAAAAAATCTTTTTAGAAACTTATTTTCATTTAAAAGATTACTAATTCCTCAATTTGAGTTCAGACATACCCGAGAGTGTGCCCAAATCCCTCAAACCAAGGCTCTAATACCAATTTCTAACATCCTGAAAATCCAAGGTAAAATAATTGTTTTTAAAACAATAATCATACAACGAGTTGTTCTAAACCTAATAAAGTGAATATATTATTTAAACATCAGAGCAATATCATTAATTGCCAATGCGAAAACCTCTAGGGGATGTTGTGCAGTCACGTCGCGCCCTTCCCTTTTGAATCAAAAGTACCTAAAACCATAAATATGAAACCGTAAGCACAAAGCTTAGTGAGTTCCATAAAATACCATATATATCAAAACATTCAAGTGTTATGAGCTACCCCCATGGTCTTTCCTTTCAGTGTCATGGGCCAAATCTCGGTCTCACATACAAGTGTCAGTGGCTAGATCTTGGTCTTTCTTACAACTTTCATGGGCCAAATCCTAGTCTTTCATACAATTGCTAGGGGCCAAATCCTGGTCTTTCGTAGAATTGCTAGGGGCTAAATCTTGGTCTTTCATGCAATCATCACAGAGACAATTAACATTCCACATAACAAGTAACGGGTCAACATTAGTGTCTTTGATCCATGGATATAGTGAGACGACTCACCTCACAGTCTGCAAGAATAGCTACACTGATTACTTCTCTAAAAGCTATCTCTAACAGTCATCTATACAATTAATAGGAACCCAAATCTCAAACTATAAATCAAATTACCCAAAATGCCCTTAGGCTAAACTTGGTCAACCCTGGTCAAAGTCAAACTCAACGCTCAAGTTCCAAAAGTCAATATTTATTCCTAGTAGAGTACACCCTATATACCAAGAGAGTACACCCATCATACTCTGTGTAATGCCCGTAAATTAGGGTTGGTCAATTTAGAGATAATAAGTGTTAAAAATGAATTTTTGATAGAAGATTATTTAGCATAAATAAACTTAACCAAAGTTATAGTGTATGTCACAAGGATTATGTACATATAAAGAACGCCAAAATCTGAGTGAATTTTTGCGACTAAACTAGCACGACACTTAGAGGTAAAAAGTGAATTTTTGATAAACTACTTTTTAGTTGTAGCAATCTAAATGAAAGTTGTGGTAGACGTTAAACCGAGATCGTGGGTATAGAGAACGTCCAAATCTAACTTCGTATGAGGAAGTTATGATTTTTCTAAGATTTTGCATAGTAGTGCATTGCCCAAAAATCGAATTTTAGATAGATCAATTTTTAACCAATACAATCTAAACTAGAATCGAAGATCTCGATAATAGGAGCTCAATGATATAAAGATAGCTAAAAACGGACGTCAGATGACAAAGTTATGAATTTTTAACGGACATTATCTGTCTAAACCTGTTAAAATATAACTTTAAAAATAAAGTCAAAATTAGCCGACGAAGTCTAAACGCAAGTTTTGGGTCATGTGGCTACCTACGTGTGGATATAAAGAACATGAAAAATGGAACTCATATACGAAAGTTACGGAATTTAGAAGATAATTAATTTTTGGGTTAAGCTCCGAAGACGACATGTGGCAAGATCTGGATCATTGCTTCCTCTCCAAACTTTGCCATCGAGATGCAATACTTGGTAGGATTACACCCGGTGTAACAAGAAGTACACCCAGCGTACGCAAGAGCTGGCAGCCTATAAATAGGTGGTGTTTCTCCTCATTTCTCCACACCAATTCACTCCAACTCTCTCCAAAACACCCCAAAGCCCCAAGGCTTTTCTCTAGCCCTTCTTAGGAGTTAGTAACACATCCCGAAGCGCCAGAAGGCTCCAAGAATAAGAGCTTTTGGCTTAGAAGTTCTGCCCCTACAGAGCCTGGCCCTTAGCTAAACGCCTTTGTAAGTTAGTTATGATTGCCCTACTTTAAGTATAACTTATGTTTGAGTTCATTATCATTATTATGAACCTATAAACAAGATTTATCAGTGAACGTTATGGCCCCTCTTTTGCATTTATTTTAGGGGAGTATAAATGTGCTAAGTAATATAACTTATACAAAGACGTTATTACACTACTTTTTAACTACTTACGGTACGGGGAATCTAGTTTGAATGGCTGTTTGTGTTGTTGGATTTCAGAACAACTTAATTACTAAAATGGTCCTACTGACCAATGTTTCATGTTTGGCCTCTGTCTGTACATAGCAGTTGAAAAGTATTGTTTAACACTTATATAATACAAGAAAAACAATATTGCTCGTAGACCTTGAGTTAATGATATATATAGACTAATAATTAGTTGCAATAAATATTAGACTAAAATCTAGTAATAGTGATACTAGGTTTCGTCGAAGGAAAAGTCGATGGTTAGAAGCGACGCGCTGCCCTAATTTCGAGTCATCACTTTAACAAGTAAAAGCATAGTCCCTTTCAAGAACATGATTTTAATACAAGTATTAATAAGTGTATTAAATATGTGTTAAAAGTTTATATGTGAGTGATATGCTTATTATCTGGAAATATATGTTATATGTATATTTGATTATATACGCTATACAAACCAAGCATGGTTCTATATGTGTTGAGATGTATTCACATGATAATAATAATAGAAGTATTATAAACAAGAAGACAAATCTATGTTAATACTTAATGCTCTGTATAAAATCTTACACTAAATTAAGACAGTGTTGTCGCAACATAGTTAATATTGAAAGTTGATTATAACCATTGTGGACTTGCTTAGTGATGAAATAAGACTTAACAGAGATGCTTAGTTTAACTAAGTTTGGGTATTGGGTTGTATCTTATTAAGGGTATGTGTGCGATCGAAATAAAGAGTAGAAACTTTGTTCGAGGAGATTTATGATCGACGAAGTAAGTCCTACGTACAAAAGTACTTTCTAAGTACCAAGTCTTTTTCAAAGCTTTGTGTCTTAGGTGTTGCTTCTATTGAAGTATTATTATGTTTTAGGGTATGATTCCTACTCATACCAAGGTACTATAATGTGCTAGAAGTACTATCATGTAGAAAGTATTTATTTTTTACACTATTACGTGTCGGGATACGAGAGCGTATGGGAGTACTTTATTAATATTTTCCCATACTTTTTATTTTGAAGAGCTTTGGAGTCATCGTTTCTTTTATGAAATGATCGAACGAGCTTCATGTGTCAGCGTTTTCTTTCACGAAGTAATCAAGGGAACTTCATAGAATGCCTAATAGAGTGTGTTGGTAATAAACCACTCCCAGGTATATATGATGTTGTATTGCCAGATAGGGTGAGTCTGGGGGTAAAATACCTCATGGGGTCAAACCACTGCTAGGTAACTTTTGATTTCGGATAGGGTGACTCTAGGGGTAAAATACCTCACAATGTCACACCACTAGTAGTTACAGTTATCAAGTTAAGCACCCCTGACCTAATTGTCTTGTGGTCATTTTTTACGAACAGAGGTTCCTGGTGAAACTTATTCTATTCCTATCATTTGATGATCCTTGTTTGCTGCCATGGAATTTCCAAAGCAGCTCTGTCAATTTGTTGTTCATATTGATCCTTTAGGCTAGATCTTGTAAGATCGTTGAATAGGATCAATACGTGGGAATCGACAGCATGGGATAAATTGTTTTAGAGATATCATATATATGTATTAATGACAATAGTTGGATTTTCAAGTTTGAGATATACATTATTATCACATTGTGGTATTAAAATCCCTATATACTCACGGAGTTTCCCAATCTGACTCACTCAGTTTATTTATATCACATGTATTGATGCGAAGATGCATTATACTGAGAGATTAAAGGAGAAGTAATTCATTAGTGTAAATGAATGTAAGGTATGTTTATGTTTATATTTTTGTATTGACGATGTCATCCTAATGTTTTAATATAAATAAAATACATTTCTTCAGGAATGTTTTGAGAATATATATTTATCATATTTTTGGGAATAAATTCCACAATATTATTCTTCAAAAAGGATACTTTGATTTTGAAATAAGCGTAAATACAATTTTTAAAATGACCGTGAATTTGAGGATGTCACAATTGGTATCAGAGCATTAGTTTAAGCGAACTAACAATTTTAGGAAATTTCTAGACTTAAACTTGGAATGATAAGTGATGATTGTTAGATAAGTGTCTGCTATATTTAGGATGTATGCCCGAATAGACACAAGCACTAGCTTATTTAGGGGAGATGTCTAAATTGCTTTTATATGCTAAATGATTTATGTTATAAGATGCCATGATGGTATCGTTTGATCAAATGTATGGCCTATTGCCAACCGGATCTAGAAATTTTATGTGCTTAGATTTCTAAATGTTTAATTATGGAATTAGAATTGGCCTATAACTTTTTGGAGTAATAAGGAGGTGTATACGTCTATCGTAAATAAAGCTTTCCTATCTTAATTCTCGTCACTGCACACTGAATGACTGATTTGGTGTATAGATCGAAATGGTGAGAACTCGCATCAGATTAGGAAATACTAACGGAAATCAACAACCATGAGTGATTGAGCACGCACCAGAGGTAGAAGTTGCACCCAAGACAATCACGATGCCAGGAGTCTAAGCAATGATTCGGGCTATGATGGTCGAACAATAGGAGGAGATGAGACAATTTTTGCTTAATAGGGATGAACCTACTATACCCATTATATAACCTAAACTAAACATTGAACAGTCAAAGGAGGGAAATTACAACCATATTGTAAGTCAGTTTGAGCCTCGAGTGATTAAAAGAAATAACCAGGGTGAAGGAATTGAAAGGAACGGATGCAAGTATAAAGACTTTACGACTTGCAAACCATCAACTTTTACTGGGAAAGAAGATCTAATCGAAGTTATGGATTGGATCTCTGAGATAGAGCTAGCTTTCATAACATGTGGTTGCAAGGGCAAGCTACAAACCACTTATGATGTGCATCAATTTAAAGGTGGGGTTGTTTGTTAGTGGATCACCTTGGAAAAGATCATAAGCCCCGTTGAGCCACTACAACTAACATGGGAAGAATTCTTGGTACACTTTAAACGCAAGTTATGTTTAGCCCAAAACATGCTAGAGCTGGAGAATCAGTTTCTGATGTTGAAAAAGGGGAATATGTCAATTGATGAGTATACCAATGCCTTCACGGACAAGATAGAGCTTGTTTTGCGCATCGTCCCCGACGAGCTAACAAAAATCGATAAGTATACAAAGGGAATACCATGGGAGTACACTGTTCCAATACGCCAGACACCTACTCTTGAGGCGGCCATATGGATTGCTAAGTCTGTTGAAGAAATGATCAGAGGAAAAACCGCCAACAAGGTAGAAGTTGACGAGAAGAGGAATTTGTCACACCCCAAAACTGAGAGGGGGGGAAATGTTCTGGGGCAGAGGACGTCATGTATAGTATCACAACAATGAATAGTAGTAAACAAGCAACAACATCATCCATTGCATTAATAAAATAATTTTAATACAAGTGTTCTGACATGTTTAATAGACACTAAAGTATGAATCAAAAGTGAAAGTTGAGTCTTGAACGAGCTCCATCTTCTCTAAACCTTGCATCGGTACCTGTCTACTATTGACCTGAGGATACAAGTTATTTTGAAAGAGAGTACCAGCTTTAAAGCTGGTGAGATCATAAGTATTTTAGTGTCTGTATTTGTAATAAAGTATTTGTAAGAATGTATTTGTAAGACTGTATTTGTAAGTATGAGTATGTACAAGTTTTGAATACCCTAGAAAACTCTATGCTTCCTACTGAAAGTAGCCTTCTACCAAGGCATCTAGTATCTGACTATATCTCTTGTAAGAGTGTGTATTTTCCCAAATCTAACTATCATTAACCAAAAGTATAGTATTTACATTACCGAGCATCGTGTGAATCTTCACGAAGTGAATATAATGGGGAAATAATATAGTATTGTAGTATTATAATAAGTGACTATTGTTGTACTAACAACCTTAAACCAAATTGAATTTAAAGTACCATGTGATCAACCTGTATCCTGCTACCGACTCAATAGTAAAACGGCGATGTAAGACGCCGTAAGTAATGTACTGTGTGTACTAGTTGTATTGTGTGTTCTCTCTCTATCTAGCAAGTAGTAACTCATGTATATGAACTGACTCTTTGTATGATTCATTGTCCTAGTATTAGTATTAGTAAAACCCTAAACTACGCTTATTGTAGTTTACTAGTAATATGACTTGTACGTATGAACATGGAAGTATACCCTTGCTACCCAAGGGTATTGAATTGACTGGAAGAACCTTTATGACTATATATGTACACATGATATATAACTAATATTTAAACAACCTTCGGACGGATGACTGATGCCCTAAAGCCACATCCCAAGGAAGAAAAGGAGATAAAGCGAGCTAGCCTTCCTAAGTCCTTTAAACATTTCTTATATAACTATACATATCTAGGCATGAAATTGACAATATAAAAGTATAAAAGAAATTTTGTAAAACCTTTGACGAGTTTAAGAACTAAGAAAAGGTGACTTGATGTCAGTTTGTAAAACAGTTTGAAAGCAGTTTATTTGATAAGAACAGTTTAAAGTATAAAGAAACCTTTGTTTTGGAAACACAATTGTAACAAAGTTTTGAAAAGAAACATTCAGTATGTAAGACAGTTTGATAAAGAGTTTTTAAACTAGTAAAAATGTTTAAGAAAGTCATTTGAAGAAATATGTTTGGTAAAACAGTTAAAGTATAGTAAATCCATTAGCATACTAGTTATTAATCACATGTGATTGATATAATAATTAGCATGATTCAACTTGTATCCCCCCATAAAGCATTTAAAACATTTAAAAAGGTTAATTAAGGGGTATGAACTCACCAGTAGTGAGCGGATCGGATGGAAGTGTCGGGCAAGTGCTTGGTGTCAAGTGAAGACTTAGACACACACAATGAGCCTAGTTAACATATAATCAAACATATATGTATCTAGTTAGTTAATTAATAACTAATTAATCAAGTTAAGACACCCTAGGTCATAGAAACACTTTATTCAAGTGCTACAGGTACGAAAGGGTTGCACCTAAGGGTTGTATGACATGGCATTGGAGTTTATGGCCCATGAACCACCCCTTTATGGAGTTTACGACCCATGACCGATTCCCCATGAGTTTAGGGCCGTAAACTCATGGTACTAAGTGCCAAATTGTGTTTTGAGGTCTTACAAGTCATGTTTGGGCATCAAATGATCAAGTCCAAGCCTTAGGAAAGCATTAGGGCATAATAAGACCACCTTGTGGAGTTTACGGAAAAATGACCCTTTCCTTAGGTGATTACAGCCATAAACTCCTATGGGGATCTGTTTTTATTGTTGTTTAAATTCTTAAACACTTCTAGGAAGGATCAAGGTTGGCATCCAAGGCATAGGAAGGAGCTAAGGTCCAATTTACCACCTTGAAAGGGGTTTACGGCCCAAGATCATCCTTGGCCGTAAACTCCTTTTTTCTATGGTTTCTTGATTATTTTCAAGTGTTATAAGGGTCATACTAATCATACAAGAAGCTATAGCAAGTGTACTTACAGGATCGGAGCTCGATTGGGTGTTTAAGGTCCAAGAACACTAGTGTGTGTTCTTGGTGTTTTGAAGATTTAATGAAAATCAACAATTGAATGGATGAAATGATGTATAATGACTAGGAGATAGGTTATAACAACAAATCAAGTCAAATAATACTTACATTCTCGGAAAATCGGGTGAAGAACGGTATGCTACTTGAGAGAGAATGGCTTTGGTTCTTGATTTTGGAAATGAGGAAATGAAAGAATGGAGAGTAAACTCATGCCTAAGGCTTGAGTTTTTGGCCCTAAGAGAGTTCACGGCCCAAAACTCTTAGTTTGGCCGTGAACACCAACTCAAGGTGTTGCTCATTCCATTACATTCCCGATTAACTAGAAATCACTTCTTTTATCCGTCCGACTCGTGAATAATTAATTAAAAATACTAAACGGACTTTAAACTAGCTAAAAATTAGCAGAAAAGCATTTAACTTTTAATTGAAGTGTTTGATTGTACTGGATGGAAAATTCCGGGTTGTCACATCATCCCCCCGTTAGAGGGAATTTCGTTCCGAAATTAGAATTTAGGTAAAGCAGTAGGTATGAAAAATCGAGCAATGAGGTGGGGAAACTTCCTAATCGATTGGTTCTTGCGCTCATAAGTGAATTCAAGTCCTCGCTTGGCATTCCAGTGGAGCTTCACTATCGGGTTACAGCTTTGTTTCGTTTTCTTGACCTCTCGGTCCATGATCTCTACTTGTTCTTCCATGAAGTTGAGGCGCTCGTTGATCTCGATCTCGTTGAGTGGGATTACAAGAGTCTCGTCGGACAGACACTTTATCAAGTTTGAGACGTGAAGGGTAAAATGTACGTTATTGAGCTCGTGGTGTAGATTGAGTTTGTGAGTTACAGGGCCGATTCTGGAAAGAATCTCGGAGGTCCTAACTATCTTGAATTTAGCTTTCCACGCTTTACGAAGCGTATTAAGCCTTCCCAGAGTGAGACTTCCAAAACAATTTGGTCTCTCGCCTGGAGTTCCAAGGGTTTCTCTCTCTTGTTTCTCTTCCCAGTCAAGGGTTACTCCCTCCTAGGTCAAAGTTGTAAGAAGTTCCGAAATTTGCGAGGAGTTCTAAACGGACTACTATAGTAGGTATGCAAGACCTAGAATTTGGCAAATTCCCAACAACGTCTTTGGTGCTGACAAATTCTCAACGGTTTTGATAAATTGCAAGGGTCCTCAAGAACTTCCACATCACTAATAGTGTGTCTTAGGAAATTTTGACTCTTCAATTCTAAAACTCGTATTTAGAGAACTTCGCGCAACGCTTCTCTGATCGTATTGGTTCCATGGTTTGTTGTAGATGCTCTTTATGATTTCCTTCTTACTACGAGGGTAGATAAGTAAGTCATTTACAAGGTTAATGACGAACTGGTCCAAGTAAGAATGGTGTGCCCTATCCATTAAGTTCATGAGTACTACGGGCGTATGGTCCTATCCGAGGGGTATCACTACGGATTAGTAGTGTCCGTATCGAGTTCGGGAGGTCGTCTTCGGGACATCCTTCTCTAACACTTGAAATTGGTGATATTCGGATCTCATCCTCCCCCCTCCCCCGATTGGTAATAAAAAAACATAACCATCGGAATTAAAATATTGTTCAAAAGACAATGAGTCTTGAAAATGAAATAATCAGCCCATGTTACGCCGGTACATTTATTGATGTAGCGTTTATTTGTAATTTCAAAACAACAATATAGTTTTATTTTTGAACAAAAATAACATGTTTTCATTTTTAAACACAAAAAAATGCAAAATATTCACTTGAATGTGCTGCATTGTCCCAAATAACTATGTTTTTTTCTAAATTTACATCAATGAAGTAAATGCTTTTTTTAATATATTATCGTGACTTCGAAATGATATATTTCGACACAATGGATCCAACATATGAAAACATGTATCCAACATACACAAAAACGACCAATACATCAAAGTACATTGTTTGTCTAAAAGAAAACGAATCTTTGAATTAAACCTAATGTTTAGTTATACATGTCAATACATTGTGTCATTTCTTAATATGACATGTTTCCCAAAACAAATTAATTTATTAATTGAATATAACTAGCAATACATTCGCACCCGTCGCTTGGCGCGGTTAAACGGCTAGTGTGTGTGTGTGTGTGTGTATATATATATATATATATATGATTTGATTACAACATAATACAAACCTTATTTTACTAGTTAAATGTAAAGATGTTTTTAATCATTCTCGCCGTCAGATGAAATAGAAAACCGGACAACGGGAGAGTAATTTCAAGGATAGGCTTCTAAACCCACTTTTTGAATACCTTATCCCAGACACTTCAGTGTCTCGCCCTCAGATACTTTAGCGGCGACCCGTTGGAGGGTAAAACAGGCGCCATTATCTGGTGCCTAGTAGCCGTCCGATCTAAAAACAATTAAAGGGTCACGATTAAAGTCACGCGGATCAATAACAGTAGCGGCAACATGTCGTCGCAATTAGCGCCACCGCTATTACTTGACACCAGACGATACCCTGACCAATGGATCACTGTAACAACCTACGGTGGCGATTAAAAGGCATGTGGCACAAATGGATCACAGGTTTACCCCCTTTAGCGACAACGAAATTAGAGATGAGATAGTTCTTTAGCAACGAAATAATTGGGTGCCACTGCTAAAGGCTGGCGTCGTCGCTAAAGTCGTCGTCCCTAAAGGACTTATTTCTTGTTGTATGTGTAGTAAACGGATTTCACACCTAATTAGGTCGGACGAAATGGAGCAGGAAAGGGGAGCGGGAGACCTTCCCTCACTTTGGAACACCACACCGTGGCTGAGGAGAGCTTCCCGCCGGAAAGGGGTTGGGGGAGGGGGTGCCGCACTCTCTCTCCTCATTCTATTGGACGATTTTTTTTTGAGTAAATTACTAAAATCATCCATATGGTTTGGTCAAAATTGCACGTTTGGTCCCTAAGTTTATTTTGGAATCGAATCGTCCATATGGATTGATTTTGTAGCGTTTTTTTGTGTCCTTATGGTTTGGTTAAAATTGCACGTTTGGTCCATAACTTTATATATTTAGGGGACGAAAAACGCAACAAAATCAAACCATAGGGATGATCCGAGTGCAAAAATAAAAGTTAAGATCAAACGTGCAAATTTATCAAACCATAGGGATGATTTCAGTAATTTACTCTTTTTTTAAACCTTTTTAATATTTATAAAGTTATATACTTACTAAAAAATATAAAAAATATATCAAAATTCATAGTTTTTAATTCTCTGCAAAATGAGTATAATATATGTATGAAATATATTTACAAAAATATATAAAAAAAAATAATGAGGGGAGCTTCCACTCATTTCTTAAGTTTTAGATAAGGGAAAGAAAAGTGATGAAAAGACTGGTAAGAACCCACGTAAAATAAAATAAGAGAAAGATCCCTAGCACATGCTCATGTCTTAGAGTTACTATGATATAGTTTTGTATTTTGAGTTTGAGATAAATATAACGGCCAAAAATCTCACTAGTTTTTTAAGATATAAAAGGAAGAGGTGTGTGATAGTTCAATGTACACGGGAGAAATGGAAGCGTTTTACTTTTATATCCCATTAACATTCTTAGCCATTTATGCCATCACTGATTACTTCCTCCGCAAATTTCAAAACCTCCCACCAAGGCCATGGCTTCCTCCCCTACCCATAATCGGCCACCTCTACCTTTTAAAACGACCGCTTCACAAATCCCTCGCTAAAATCTCTGCAAAATACGGCCCAGTCCAACTCCTGCAAATTGGCTCACGTCGGGTGCTCGTCGTGTCCTCTCCCTCCGCCGCCGAAGAATGTCTGACCAAGAACGATATCATATTCGCCAACCGCCCTCGGCAGCTTCTCGCAGGGAAGTACCTTGGCTACAACTACGACAGCCTCGTGTATGCACCCTATGGTGACCACTGGCGGAACCTCCGCCGTGTCACCACCCTAGAAATCCTTTCATCTCATCGGCTTCGTGAGTTTGAACCCATACGTGCTGATGAAGTACGCCTCATGATACGAAAACTCTATCGTTCTTGGTCTGGGGAGGCGGTTGAAGTGCAAGTCAACGCTATGTTGATTGACCTGACGCTCAACGCTGTCATGAGGATGGTTTCTGGTAAGAGGTATTACTATGGGAAAGATGACATATTGACGGATGAGGAGAAGGAGAAGGCACATCGGTTTCAGAAGATAGTGGAGGAGGTTTTTTGTGCGATGAGTGTTTCACATATAGGAGATTACTTGCCCATATTGAGGTGGTTAGGAGTAAGCAAACTGGAAAAGCAATTGATAGCTTTGCAAGCAAAGCGAGACTTGTTCATGAAGGAGCTTGTTGAGGAGATAAGATGTAGCATGAAGAATAGTGGCAAGAGGAATATGATTCAAGTGTTGCTATCTTTGCAACAAACGGAACCAGAGTTCTACACCGATGAAATGATTCGTAGCATCATGCTGGTAATTAATGAGAATCGATTTACTTACATGTTGGTATTATACTACTATTATATTTCATCTTAACTCGATATATATATATATATATATATATATATATATATATATATATATATATATATATATATATATATATATATATATATATATATATATATATATATATATATATATATTATGTCATCAAACAATCACCTTACTTCCAACATAACTTTAAATGATAATTTGAGGGGCCAATCAAACTTATCTTATCAAAAAGCGAAAAAACCTAAGATTAAGTGAGTTTTAGAATCTGTCTTTGTAAACCCGGCTTCTTAAATAACTTTAATTTGGATTAGGTTTCTTCGTAATTTTATCCATCTTTATTCATTTCATTCGTATTAATTAATCGACCCATATAATTGTTCTCTTTAATATATATTATTGTTTGTTTTAAACTGGATGTGCTATTTAAGTTTAAGTCATCCATAATATATTAAATTTTATAAACTTCAATAATTGTTCTATCATCTTCAATTTATGTGGGGGAAGACTATTTGTGAGAAGTTTTGAAACCTAATTGACCGTTTGTTATAAGTTATGAAACAGTAGGGATCATTATGAGATTTTTAAAAACTTAGACATTATATCTCAAAAACAACATTAACCACGTGTGAGGTTTTGTCAAAAAGAAAATAATAAAATAAATAAATAAACCGCAAATCTAATATATTATTAAGCCACTTCTTAACTTTACATATGTCATATGAATATTTTAATAGCCGGGGAAAAAAAATAGTAATCAATATGTTTGTTTGATTAGTATTATCGTACTACTAATTATGTAATCAACGTGTACCATAATAATACAATTTTTTAATGTTAAAATAATATTAAACCGACTATATATATATATATATATATATATATATATATATATATATATATATATATATATAAAAGCTTATAACTGTTTCATAATAGAAATTTATAATTAATAATCAATTATTTAAAATAAATCATTTTAAAAAATTATTAATTAAGAGATATATCAAAATTTTAAAGTTATTATAACTTTAAATTTAACATATAATTAGAAAATATAAATTTGAATTTTGAAATGAATTGTCTAATATATTTACATGGCACATGACATAATATTAATAAGGAGTTGTATTAAATGGACACTTGACAAAAAAGATTAAAACTATTTATTTATTAGAATAGGGATATATATATATATATATATATATATATATATATATATATATATATATATATATAGGTTTACGTTCTATGGAAAACAAAAAACCTTAAAAATCATAAAAATACACAAAAAAAACTACTTAGAGATCACAAAAAAAAATGAATTTTTTTTCTAAAAAATCGCAACTTTTTCTTAAAACTTGCTGAAAAAAAAAAATCAATTTTTTTATAAAGAAAGAATTCAAAAAAATTTTCAGTGAATTTGTATAGAAAGCTGTGATTTTTATAAAAAAACTTAAAAAAAGTTTTGTGATCTCTAAGTATTTTTTTATATATTTTTATGATTTTTAGGGTTTTTTATTTTCTAAATAACCCTTCCATATATATATATATATATATATATATATATATATATATATATATATATATATATATATATATATATATATATATATATATATATATAAAATAAATTTTTATATTTCAATTGTGAAGTGTATGTATTTAGTGCTTAGAATTTTAAGGGCATATTATAAGTCATTTGTCCCATTAGCCCCATAGTTATAGTCATGTTAAATTTAAGTTACTCCTTCAATATTACACCAAGTAAATTAAATAAAAATAGCCAGCGAACTTATTTACTAAACATCAAAATTATTTGATGTTTTAAATCTTATAATAAAAAATTATAAATCAAAATACAATTATTAAGTTATACCAACCAAACTTATTGATAGTTAAACAAGTTGATATCAAATATACTTGGTACGGTAGTCGGTATTGGTTGTTAAAATTTTATATCCACTATGATTTTTGCGGTAACTGATCTTGGAATAAAAAATAGTGTTATATTATGTTAAGTGTTCAACTTTATTTTCAACCATGCATCTTTCGTATATGTGATCTAGTATATTGCATTACGTTGGTGACTTGGTTTTATGTAAAATATTCTTTTATCTATTTTTATGTTTATTTAAGAATACATAATTAATTTTTCAAAATAAAAAGATATATATTATTAATATTTCTAATAAATTTTAATATAATAAAGAGAAATATCCAGAAAAATCCTAAAATTTTGGTCCACTTTATGATAAAGTCTGAAACTAAATTTTGTTTACAGAAAAGCACAAAATACAGATTAAAACTTCGAAAAACATTTTTCGGCCGGTTACGCTGATTTAACCGGTATTCTGTCTTTTTCATTAGTTTGCTTAAAATTTTGGAACTTTTCCGGAAACTACATGATACCCAAAATATTGGGATTTTTCTGAAAACTACCATGAAGTTAATGGATATCATTATTAACAAATCATTTATAAACATAACAAATATTTTGATTATAAAAAACGAAATATACTTGCTAATTTCTAGGAATAAATTGATGGTCTAAATACTCCTCTATTGCTTATTGACCACATCAAACTTTCTACGTTCCTCTTATCCATCGTTGTGGGTATGATGGTGAGATGTACTCAATGAGTGTTCATCTAATGTTGGTGTTTCTCTTATGTTGTTTAATCTAACTACCACCTAACATCCATACTTAACACGATAACAATCATAGGCTAACACATATCTATCAAATATGAAAAAGTGAATCATGAATGATAGTTTATATGGAAACAAGTGTATGGTGACTATCTATTTAATTTGTCATTCAAAGTTTATTTCTCACTATGTGTGTAATTTGATGGTTGTTACCGAATAATATATGGAAGTTAGGTGGTAATTAGGTTAAAGAACATAATGAAATATCTATAAGTTCAAGAATCATTATGTAATAATATTTTCTAATAACATGTGATCCTATAGCGCCACACCTAATAGAAAGTAGACACTTATTGATTGTGTATTAATAAATATTATTAACTCTTGTATTTAATTGAAGAAACGTACATAGTACATCTCACTATGACACCCACAACGATACATAGAAGGAACGTAAGGAGTTTGAAGTGGTCAACAAACAATAGACCTAGTCAATCATTATATTCCTAGAAAATTAGAAACAAATGTATTTTCTTTGTTTATAATAAAAAAATATTTGTTATGTTTATAAATGATTTGTTAATAATAATATCCATTAATTTCATAGTAATTTTCAGAAAAGTCCTAATATTTTGGTTATCGGGTAATTTAAAAAATAAAAAAAAAAAAAAAAAACCCTAATATTTTGAGCAAACTAACGAAAAATGACAGAATACCGCCTAAATCTACGAAACCGGCCAAAATGTTTTTTTTTGAAGTTTTAGCCGGTATTTTGTGTTTTTCTATAAACAAAATTTAGTTTGGAACTTTTTCATAAATTGGACTAAAATTTTAAGACTTTTCTAAAGATTTCCCTTAAATTTATATTGGTTAGCATAAAAAACTCGGTGATAGTTTTTATGCATCAATTGAAGTTAATTAAGATCTATCTTGAAAACTTTTTAAGAATATATATGAATTTAGCGTCAACATTAATTATTAGTTCCATTTTTGTTTTGTTCGAGCCAAACTACTCTTTATCAATTAACAGTGAACTTTTTACGATTACTCCAATAATAGTTCTTAATACTCATCCATTGACTTAATTTTTTTTCATAGACGATACTAGCAGGAGGTACTCATACATCCATATGCACATTGGAGTGGGCAATGTCTCTTTTAGTGAACAATCCAAGTGTTCTAAAGAAGGCACATAATGAGATCGACAGTCATGTCGGACAAGGTCGTTGTGTTGAGGAATCAGACATGGTTAACTTACCTTATCTTGCATGTATAATAAAGGAGACTTTGCGGATGTACCCAGCCGGACCCCTGCTTCCTCATGAGTCATCAAAGGATTGCATGGTTAGCGGCTATCATGTCCCTCGTGGAACAATGTTATTAGTGAATGCATGGGGAATACAAAATGACCCAAACATTTGGGGAGATCCTGAAACATTTAGGCCAGAGAGGTTTGAAGGGGTAGAAGTCTATGGAGATGGTTTCAAGTTATTGCCATTTGGATTTGGAAGGAGAAGTTGTCCGGGAGAAAACATGGCAATGCGAATGGTTGGATTGGCATTGGGGTCTCTTATCCAATGCTTTGAATGGGGAAGAACAAGTGATACCAAGGTTGACATGAATGGAGGAATTGGAATAGCTTTGGCAAAGACTATACATTTGGTTGCAATGTGCCAACCACGTCCTATAATGTTGAATCTACTATCGCAGTTATGATTATATATCTTTTTAGCCCCGTGATGGGGGTTTAATGGTTGAGTGGTGAAATTACTCGCAGAATGTGAACTCGACACACCAAAAATATCATTATTGTTTCACGGTTGACTTCCCACGTAGGTCTTGAATAGATTGGCGTGCGCTCAAATAAAATGATTTACTTTATATATATATATATATATATATATATATATATATATATATATATATATATATATATATATATGTGTGTGTTTGTTTAATTCTTATTCTAAAAGACAATTTATATTTTATATTATTATATTATAATTGTGAGGTTTGTTGTTTTATTTGTCTGAAGCTATTTATTATATTAAATAATCTTAAAATTTTTATTGCTAAGAATGTGATGACCCCTCTCAAAAATCGAGAGTGCACCACACAAATGCAAATAAAGAGGATTCACTCCATTGTCTCTTCTAATAAGTAAAAGCAACAATTTTAATATTTTAAAAACCCAATGAAATGAATGGCCCGTTATGTTTATTGTCATTTATTAAAACTAATTTTAATTGACTATTATTTTTATTTTAAATATTATTTATGTCTTGAAAATGACTTGAACCTTCGAATTTAAAAACGAAATAAATAAATAAACGTGATATCGATGATGGTCTATAATAAATTACATGTACAATATTATGATTAAAGAACCCCAAATTGCAAAACTTATACCAAACAACCTATTTAGCCCTAATCCATCACAAGGGTAACCTGAGTGCATACCGGTTAAAATCGTAGCACGAACAGGGGAACATTTTTCACCAACAATTAATCCACAAGCTTAACATCTAATGCACTTTGCTTCACCTTGTTACACAAATTTCAAAAAAATGCTATGATTTGATGTATCTCTACCCTAATAAAAGACATGTTATCATCTCATTTTTTTATTTTTCCAATTACCTTTAATTCCAATTGGTAAATTCTAATTTTTTTGGCTTTTAAATTAAATCTGTAAAGATATTATAAATGAATTTGGCTCAATTTAAAGAAAGTGAATACCTCCTTTAAATCCCACGTAATTTTTGCAAGAAATGTATTAAATTCAAATAAATTTTCCTAATTATCATGACCAAAATTCGGTCAATCCCTTTAAAAATAACATTAATTTGGATAGACATTTCAAACATTGCTTCAGTCACGTAATTTTTGCAAGGAATGTATCAAACTTTGATATCATTTCCAAAAATCGTTTTAATAAATTTCGTATTATGTATAATTCAATTCTAATTCATTTGTTATCACTGTCTCTTGAAATATTGAGTTTACAGCATCGTGTTTCCAAGGTTTTACATCATCACAGTGGAAAATCGTCTATTCAATCACAGAGTTCAATCCTTTCAGTAAGTTTATAGAAAACATACTTTTAAATTGTTTGTTTATCCTTTGTTTCTTCTTGCGTTTTTTTAATGTGCGTGTTGTTTTTTTTCACATCAGATTCTGCTTCTCAATGTGTATGCGTGTGTGTTTGCTTAACTGTTTATGTTCATGTGCATCCGTATTTAGCTGTTTATTTTCCGAAATCAATGCAAGATAAAACGTATGATTGTGACTTTTGACCAATGTTTTGAAAACCGAATCGGAGACTGAACCGATTGTCTTACTGGTTCGATGGTTCAGATGGTCCAACCGGTTGGACCGGTCTCAAAAACCGGGAAAACCGGATAATGTCATAATTATATTTAATTATATAAAAAATACAAAAAATGAAAAAAAAAATTATAAAATTTCCGGTTTTGACCGGTTCAACAGGACCGGTTTTTACTGGTTTTCACTGGTTCAAATGTATATCGGTTTTTTGGCCTTTAAGAACCGGATCCGGGACCGGTTCCTGGTTGAACCGGTCGAACCGGCCGGTCCGGTTCGGTTTTCAAAACATGGCTTTTGACTTGTAATTCCATGTATCAACATGTGGTAGATAATCTCTAACTCTCTAAGTATAAGTTCTGGAGCAACATTCAATACGTAAAAAAACTAAGATGAAAAAGGACTTTTCATTTTGACTTTTGTTGAAATGGAGAGTTAGAATGAACTAAATTATATTTTTAAGCCCTTGTTTTCCATTTTCCATCTAGGATAGAACATGGCGAATTTTATTTGGCGTATTGGACTTTGACTAAAATTAATAGGATTAAAACGATAATTGTCCATCCCTCCCAACAGATAAAAGAATATGGAATACTTGAATGAGTATTTGATCGTATACATGAATACTTTTACATCTTTATGCAACAAATATGATTTCTTTTGTCAAAATCGGTTAATGTTTGATAAATTTTGTATGATATTTACAGGTTCAAACATCAATATGGGTATCTCACCATACTTAAAACCTTTCGATGCCGGAATCTTATGTGTAATTTTAATGAAAACCGCCATGTCGATATCATTCATGAAGGGGATCCTTCGTTCCATCCTTAATCTCGTCGGGATTCGTTTCTCATGGTGGGATGAGATTCTCGGTCAAAGCTTCATAGAGTCACTCGAATGCTGTGGAATACCATTAATGAGTTACACAGAGGAGTTAAGAAGCCAGACACCAACACTCTGGTACAAATCCCTCCTATTTTCTCCCCTCAACAAACAAGAATGTTCCATTGTTTGATTGAATTCAAACCATACGCGCAAAGATAAACCACCTCTCATGTGGAGACGTTTTCCATAAATCATGCATCGAGAAATGGTTAAAATACCAAAACATCACTTGCAGAGGCGTAGCTATGTTGATTGAAGGTGGGTCCTAGGACCAATCTATTTTTCTTAATAATAATAGAAGGATTATATTAAAAAAAAAAAAGAACTACCATATAATTTATAAAAGACCTACCTTATAATGTTTACAAATGTATGCAACTCATATTTTATATAATCTAGTCCACTTAGTGTAGCCCAATGAATCAATCCACTTAATAGTTATTCATTACCCAATAGCTTAACCCATTTAAAATTAAATAAAAAAATCGAAAAAACCTCTTAAGAGATGCTTGAACCTTGATCGTGATCGACATCTCTTAACATTGAATGCTTGATGTGGTTTCTCGCCTGGTTGATCATTCCCGCTGTCCACTAGCCACCGTCGCACCACAAGAAGGCGCCACCTCCTCTGCCCTCATGCCCTATACACAACAAAACAAGTGATCAATTTTGAATGATAGTTTAGTGTCGTATATTGAAAACAAATGTTTTAGATGTATCGATAATGATATAATTATGAATATATTTCAAAATATAAGACCTTGTAAGTTCAATTATAAGAACATTATTATAACTATTGAAGTTATGTTTAAATATTTTAAGTCATATGGCTCGATTTGCAACCACTAGTATTTATTACACTTTCATTTTTTTCGGTTTCATTTACATAAGGAACCATGTGGTTTTCGGCTCTAGATTCGCTACTGATCACTTGTCCTCTTTTTTCGGAATGACATAATGGTGCCTTTAGAATTCGAAGAAAACACATGTCTGATTGATCGCGATCAAGTTTAGATTTGTTAGGAGTATAGTCAGTTTTGTACATATTAACTCCATGGTTTCTCGTGTCATATGCATATGAGAAACAGAAAAAGCTTTGTTCCAATATGAATTATATATTTTATATATAATAATATATTTGAAATATAATATAATTTTAATTTATAATTTTTAATCATGAAAAATATTTCAAACATTCAATTTTTCGTTTAAAAATTATAAAAACTTCAAAATATTAGCCATAAGGTACAATACAAAATGATAAATGGTAAATTGGTAAATGGTAAAAGATAAAGTGGTAAAAAAATTCATTTGCAAAAAAAAAAAAGTTAAATAAATAAAGAAAGGTAGGATCGGATCGGATCAGATCTCAATTCTACGATCATACCTACGATCTGACGATCCTACCCCAGATATAATCCTTTTATGATCCGGATCGTTTTTCATACCTAGAATCGTAGGATCGTACGATCCTATGATCAGAATTACGATTTTGACAATCATGGTTATAGGTAGTGAAATGATGAAAATGCATTTACTTAACATACAAATACTGACAAAGTGAGCTATAAGGACTAAACATTAAAAGTTTTGAAACCATAAAAACCATCCATAAAGTTTTTTAAAATTAAAGACAAAACTTCAAATTTTATGAAAACGAAATGACAATTTATCAAGTTTCATCTAAAAAAATATAGAAATCTGAAAAAAAATAAAAAATAAAAAATCACACAATGATCCGGTTCTTGGGGACCAAACTGTAAAACTTGCAAAACATCAATAATCAAAAGCATAAATTTTGTGAAGGTTATTTCCTTTTAAATACATTGGCGAAAGGCGCGTGATTTAGCGTTTCAAATCACAATCGAAAATCGAAATCATGTTTCAATTTTTTAGTCTTAAAACCCATGAAAATAGCCGCCATGCGCATTTCACCAATTTCTAATCGCTGATCCCGCATCTGACGTGTCAACTCCCCATTCGTCCCTTCAAAATTTTCATCTCAAAATTTTCACTAAAACACCCTTCGCCCCTCCATTCGCAAAAACCTCAAATTTTTTTGAATCAGATTGAAAATGGCGGCACCTTCCTTCATTATATTACTTACACTCTCTCATCACATTTCACCACCATCAATCTCCGAATCTCTCTCCTGGTTTCGTGGGTCAAAAGATTATTAAACAATGGCAGACCAGGAGAACAACTATGGTGTTAGAGTTACTCGCCAGGCGAAGAAGAGGGCCATGGAGGCGATTGGATCTCAGTTTCAACCGGCGAACAAAAAGAGGGTCGTGTTGGGTGAGATTTCGAGTAATGCGGCTTCATTGGAGAATCCGAAGGTGGGATCTGATCTTGTTCAGAAGACAAAATGTGGATCGAAGAAGGTGAAGAAAGCTGTGAAAGCAGTGATAGCAGCAGCGAAAAAACATGAACTTGCTGCCGAGAAGACGGACGACCCATTGATTGACCCTCAGATGTGCGAAGCTTACGTCTCAGATATCTACGAGTATCTTCATAACATGGAGGTATACAAATTTCCCCTTACATTTTCAGTTCCCATTCCCACTTCCATTGCTAATTTCAAGTGTTACTTTGAATCTAGGGCTTAATTTTAGTCCTTCTCATGTTAATTCCGGACATAAAAGTACCAAGAAATGTAAATATAGATTAGGGCTGAAAATAATTTGAGAATCCATATTAAAGTTTAGTTTCTATTTTGAATCCAGATGGAAGCAAGAAGAAGACCACTTGTTGATTACATTGAGAAAGTACAAAAAGATGTTACTGTGAATATGCGAGGTGTATTGGTAGATTGGTTAGTAGAAGTTGCAGAAGAATACAAGCTTCTTCCAGACACTTTGTATCTCACCATCTCCTACATCGATAGATATCTATCAGTAAATGTTCTCAACAGACAAAGACTTCAACTTCTTGGCGTTTCTTCAATGCTCATTGCATCGTAAGTTTTAAATATTTGGGTGTTAAACCTATTCATTTTTACTCCATGATTTGATTCGTATATCTAATTTTTCATTCAACACACAGAAAATACGAAGAAATCAGCCCTCCACACACAGACGATTTCTGTTACATCACAGATAACACGTACACGAAGCAAGAAGTCGTGAAGATGGAAGCCGATGTGCTAAAAACCCTAAAATTCGAAATGGGAAACCCCACAGTCAAAACATTTCTTAGGCGATTCACTAGGATTGCTCAAGAAGATTACGATGTAAAACTCTATTTCTTTCTTATTTCCATTATCCTAATTCGTCGTTCATTATGTAATTGCTAATTTATGTATTCTCTTTTGCATTTTACAGACGCCCAATTTGCAATTAGAGTTCTTGAGCTATTATCTAGCAGAATTAAGCTTACTAGACTATGGTTGCCTCAAGTTTTTGCCTTCCATGGTGGCTGCATCAGTTACATTTCTTTCAAGATTCATGCTCAAACCGAATTCACACCCATGGGTAAGAATTATATATTCTCAAACTATTACATTTTTGATAAAATAGTTGTGATTCTTTGTTCTTATGTGTTATATTTGTTCTACAGAATTTAACTTTGGAACAACTCTCTGGATATACACCCTCTGCTCTGAAAGAATGTGTTACAATATTACATGAATTACAATCAAGTAGAAGATGTGGAAATTTGGTAGCTATTAGAGAAAAATACAAGCAACATAAGGTTTGTGCAACATTTTCATAGTCAAATTACATAATTCTTGTTTCAATCGCTCTAAAATCTGATGAAGCTGTGTTGTTTTTCTTATTGCAGTTCAAATGCGTGGGTGAATTGTTGTCTCCTTTGGTGATTCCATCTTCCTTCTTTAATAGCATCAAAGAACGATAGTTTTGATGAAGATTTAGATTTGATATAGAAGTTTTGATGGACGCTGCAGCTTTGACCCATAACTTTGAGTGGTTTGACTAGATTGATGCTTTGAGGGTCTTGATTGATGTTCCTAATGGAAGCTTTGGCTATGACTGTAATTGTTCTTCTAGATACTGGATTTTGGATAAAGAAAGAAATGTTGATTGGTTGTTTAAATGAAAAGAGATGTAGTAATGGTGTTTTTGGAAAGGTTGGGTTGCTATTAATAGTAACATGTTATAAAACAGAAGTTTACATTCATATTACAAAAACCTTCCATCAGATTTGTGCACATTTTGTATATTCAATTACTTTAACTTTCTATTTTTAGTGTACTTGGAATTTTGTCAATCCCATAAAAATTTTACTACTTTGGTTTAATGTTATAAAAACCCTCAATTTTTCAGGGTTTTGTTGGTTTTACTCAAAGTTGAATTTTATGTCTGTTTTTACCCTAATATTTTCCAAAAAATGCGTGATTTACCCTTTTACCGATGATAACACGTTTTTCAGATTATCATTATATTAAATTTGTAAAAAAAACCTTTAAGTTTATCTTTTTTTTTTTTTTTTCTTTTTTTTAATGTTTTTATGCTTAAGTTAATATATATTTTTTTCACTTTTACCTTAAGTATTTTTTTTCATAATATATGTATTCATGCAGAAAAATCATATAAATCATATTTATATACGAAAAAATGTTTAAGTAAATATTGTATTTATATATATTTTTAATGTTATATATATATATATATATATATATATATATATATATATATATATATGTTTGTGTGTGTATTTTTAGAATTATAAATATGTATTTTACAGATACAATTTTTAAAAGTATAAATACATATTTTTACATTTTTATAATATTAATATGTATCTACACTTCTAAAAAATATATTTATACTTTTAAAAAAACATTAATAAAATACATATTTACACACCTAAAAATATATGTATATACTTATATAAACATGTTTATGATTGAACAAGTTTTTTTTATTGATATGTATATTGTTAAAAAATAAAAATATGTATTTGTAGTTCTAAAAACATATATATATATATATATATATATATATATATTTTTTTTTTACATTTTAAATGGTTATATATATATATATATATATATACACACACACACACACACACATAAGAAAAAATAACATTAAAAAAATGTAAATACAATATTTAATTAAAATTTTTTCATATATAAATATGATTTTTCTGCATGAATACGTATAATATGAAAAAAAAATACATAGGGTAAAAGTATAAAACAATTTATAAACTTAAGGGTAAAAATGTAAAAAAATTGTACAGTTAATGGATTTTTTGCGAAGTTAATATAATGGTAACCTAGAAAACCTGTTATCACTGGTAAAAGGGTAAAACCGAACATCTATTGGAAAATATTAGGGTAAAAATAGACATAAAATTCAACTTTGGGCAAAATCGATAAAACCCTGAAAACTTGAGGGTTTTTGTGACATTAGCCCTACTTCTTTACACCAAATTGTTATAAAATTGCTCTACCTCATGTTATTTGCTATACTATATTTTTGGTGTTGGTGACTATTAAAACACCAAATATTTTGTTATATTATTGATATGTTAATATAGCAACCTGTTTTGAAAATGACAAATTTCTTCAATTTGCTTTCTTATTTTTAAAAAAAATTTATTTCAAAAGTTTTTAAGAATGCTTTGTTATTGTAAATGAAAGAAATAACAACCAAATTTCATTGATATGCTGATATAGTTATTGTAAATACTATACCAAATTTCATTGATATGCTGATATAGTTAATGTAAATACTATACCTACGTTTAAATAATTATATGTTAATTTTGTAAGTTATAAAGATATGTATTATCTTTTTAAATGAAGGTGTTAAGGTTGCACTTTACAATGAGAGTTTAAGAAATATCTTTTGTTGAAAGTACATTATTATAAATGGAAAAAAACCCATTAGTTTTCATTTTAATGATTTTTGCAAATATATAAGAGTACATTGCTACATTGAAAGATGAGACATAATATACTTTGGAGCTTTCAAGAGACCGAAAAACTTAGGTTTTATATCTACTACTAACTAGGTGTAAAACCCGTGTATTAAACAAGTTGATTAAAAAAAATAAAATATTAAAATATAAATAATAAGTATTTTTTAAAATACAATTTTGAAATAAGGAATGAAGAAACATATTAATTGCAATTTATTATAATATTTAGAGTAAATTACACGAATGGTCCCTATGGTTTAGGATAATTTGCGCGTTTGGTCCCTAACTTATTTTTTTAACTCGGAAGGTCCTTACTGTTTGTTTTTGTTACGCGCTTGGTCCCTATCTTACCTAAAAAGACTATTATGCCCTTGATTTTTTTACTTTATTTAAATAAACACACCCCTAATCCCACCCTCTCAACTTACCTCATCTACCCCATCATTTTTTCCTTTTTAAATAATAGTCATTTTAGATAATACAGGGACCAAACACGTAACAAAAATAAACAGTAGGGATCAAACGCGTAACAAAAACAAACCATAGGGACCTTTCGAGTTAAAAAAATAAGTTAGAGACCAAGCATGCAAATTACCCCAAACCATAGGGATCATTCGTGTAATTTACTCTAATATTTATTACATTTAGTACTTTATATATATATATATATATATATATATATATATATATATATATATATATATATATATATATATATATATATATATATATATATATATATATATATAAGATTATTAGCCTTTTTAATTTTAAAATTTGAAAAAACCCACAAATTGATATGTGGATATTACTTATTTAAAAAATATCACAAAATCACAAGTATCAAAACTCCTTAGAGATTGACGACAAAATTATCTTCATTTATTATAGTAGAGACTTTGGATTTAATCAAATATGTGAAAAGAAAACGAAATAAAGATTTATTATTTTATAAAAGACTAAAGAAAAGGAAATTTTAATTAATTGGTCAAAGGAAGGTCAACATTTAAAAATTAAAACCTAAGCTATCAATTGCATGCTATAGTGATGCTATAGCGTTTTGCAGAGGTCAATAACCGCTATTTTCAAAATAACATTTTCATTTCCCGGTACTGCTATTAGTGGCGCAATTCACCGCTATTTCAATAACCGCTATAACAGCGCTATTCCATTTCCGTTCACACTTTGGGCAATTTGGTTACTTTGTTAATGAAAAACTAGTTTAATGATCTCACTATAATTTCATTTAAAAACCCGAACAACTAACATAATTAAAAACAATTAAATCAACTACGTCTATCGATAACTCTCTTTCTCATCTCTTTCTGTACTCACGAAGACTTAAGGTGCTATGGTTGGACTCCATTAATGCTTTTGTAAATCGACCCACACCTATGACGCTAGGACTTGCGACTTAACTCCTTAAATCAACCAATACCTACTAATACGATATTGAACTCATGCAATGAAATTAAACTCTATTTGACACTTTGACACTACCTAAATTCCATACTACTATAACAGAATATTATGCTATGTTTTTATATGACTTTTTAGGTTTGATGATATTAATTGTATATAGAATTATAGTATTAATACTCAAATATATAAATGTATATAAATATAATATAAAATTATAAATTATAAGTAATATTAAAAAACCACTATATCACCACTATACCACAACAATCTCAAATAGCGGTATGTGACCGATATTGAAATTTTGACCGCGATAACTACATAGATTAAAACACAGACTCCATTTTTTTGCCCGTATGTGTGAATCCTTGGAGTCAACAAAAAAAACGGAAAGAAATAAAAATTGAAGTTGTATGTGTCTTGTGGTATGATCGAGAATTAGAAGGAAAGATGCAGCAAAGCTGCGATAGAAGATGAAGGAGTAATGCCATAGTAGTTTTGCTATTGTTGGCGGAAAGGATAGCCCTCACGGCGACGACTATGGCCATGTTTGGGTTCACAAAGTGTTTTTCCAGGTTAAAAGCATCTCCAATTTATTTCTATTTTCCATAATTTCTTCTATTTTTTTCTTATTATTTTTTTTTTCTATCCTCACCATATTTGTTTCCATATTTTGAAGAAATGAATATTATAACACAAAATATGGTGTTATACAATTTATTTATTCCAAAATAAGGATGAACATTGAGTCATCGATTTTTTTTAAATATATATTTATACATTTCTAGTCTATTTTTATTTACTAATTTTTAAAATAATTTAAATGTAATGTTTAATACTTATAATATTTTGTTATATATTAAATTATATCAATCAATTATAAATATAAAGTTTGTTTTTTGTTTATAAAATTCAAATAAAAATTAAAATACATATTGAAATTTTAAAACACGATAATATATTTTACAAAAGCTTATAATTAAGTGTTATAAATATAATCTTATTTATTTAATATTATTATAATAAAAAATATAGATTATATATTTGTTAAAATGAAATTAGAAGAAATGGTGTGCTTGATAATATATGTAAGTTGAAAGAAAGAAATATATAATGAATATAACTTTTGAGAGTAAAAATGGGATAACAAATAAAGTAGTGTTGGAGATGAAACAATATTCATCTTTTTTTTTTCTTTTCATTTTTAAAGAAAAAATAAATAAAAGTGGGTTGGAGATAATCTAAGTTCTAAAGTTCCATCTCCTAAAAACTTTAGCAATTAAGGTGTGGAGATTTGATTCCATGAATCCATGTTAGATATGTTTTAAGATTAGTGAAATTATTACGAATATTTGTGATATCTGCTAAAAATATTTATGGGTTAATGCTTATGGATTGATGTTTTAGTGTTACAAGGAACTCTAAACATGAATTCATTTCACTTAGAGCATCTCCAACCCACTCTTATTTTTAATTTTTCTCCATTTCTTCTCCCATTATTTTCCAACCCTCTCCATTTATTCTCCCATTTTGGGGGATATGAATAGTATTACACTAAATATGATGTTATACTATTCATTTACACTAAAATATGGATGAACTTTACGTTATCGGTTTTAATCCATCTGTTGTATATTTATATATTTTTAGTTCATTCTTACCTATTAATTATAATTTAAATATAATATTTAATACTTATAATATTCTGTTATATATTAAATTATATTAATTAATTATAAATATAAAGTTAGTTTTTTGTTTATCAAATTCATATAAAAATTTAAATATATATTAACATTTTAAAAAACGATAACGTATTTTACAAACACTTTTAACTAATATATATATATATATATATATATATATATATATATATATATATATATATATATATATATATATATATATTACAAACACAATAACATATGCTATTAAACATGTAGTTAAACTATATATTACAATAATAATCTAATAAAAACGACCAAGTCACAATACTATTATTTATTTATTTAATATTTATTTAAAAGTGTGTACGTGTAATATTTTTATAAATGAATGTATAATATTTATTTATAAGTTTATTATAAATATAAGAGTAAATTACTGAAATCGTCCCTGTGGTTTGGTTAAAATTGCATGTTTGGTCCCTAACTTTTTTTTTACACTCGGATCGTCCCTGTGGTTTGCTTTTGTTGCGTTTTTCGTCCCTATGGTTTGGTAAAAGTTTCATGTTTGGTCTCTAACTTTATGTATGTAAGGGACGAAAAATGCAACAAAATCAAACCCCAGGGACGATCCGAGTGCAAAAAAAAAGTTAGGGACCAAACGTGCAATTTTGACCAAACCACAGGGACGATTTCAGTAATTTACTCTAAATATAATTTTTTGTATTTAGTATCAATGTAATGAAAAAAATATAGATTATATATTTGTTAAAACTAAATTAGTAGATGAGTGTGTTTGAAATTTGGAATAATGGAATATACTATGAATATATTTTTTAGGGGTAAAAATGAGATAAAAAATGAAGTAAGGTTGGAGATAAAACACTATTTACTACATTTTTTATTTTATTTTTTTGGGGGAAAAAAAAGATGAGTTGGAGATGGACTTAGAGGCTTATATCATCTCCATCCCATCCTAAAATCTCATTTTTTTCCCTTTATTTTATTATTAGGAAAGTTTTGATATATTTTCCTAAGTTTTAGGAGTTTGTTTTGGTCTAGGATTGTTATAGTTTTAGCATGACACTATAAAATTAGTGCTCCATTGATGTTTTTCTTTATACAATTTCAATGAAATAAAACTCTGCACGGCTTTAGGAGATCTTCTATCGAAATCAGGCAAAATTCTTATTATTGTCCCATAACTCATACGAACTATTTGTCTAGATTTTATACCATTAGTTTAATTCAAGACATCAAGTATCTTAGCGTTTTGGTCCTAGAACCTAGTTAAGTCCAACTGTCCAAGTCAACTTGAGTTTTTCAACCTGGAAAATTTGGTCCCTCAGATTACTAATGACCGGTTTGACCCAAAGTAATCATCTATAATTTACTTGAAACTTTTAAATTCATTTAGGTTGTTTATTTTATTTTAATTTTAATTTAACTATTGTAATTAAAAAAAAAAATCCACTTAAAACGTTAAATAACATCAAAAATTTATCATCATGCGACATTGATTTTCATCATACCTTTTGCATTTATGCCAAACATATACTCATGTATAAATCCATGTAACCGCTAACAAAGAAAAAGTATATTTTTTTGATTGTATGAATGAATATTATGATGATGCATGTTTTTAAAAGAAATCATCAAGGTCAGTTAGGGGAAAAATAAATTGTTCGCAAAAGCAAAGCTTTTTGCCCAGGTTGCTCCATTGGGGATTTTTTTTCTTAACATGTATAGAGATAGAGATGAGAATTTGTCCCGAAAACCCGAATCGAACCGAACCGAATAAGGCCTAAATATGCAAATTTGATTTGGGTTTTGGGTATCTATATTATACATATTCGGTTCGGGTTATCCAAATAAGAGTTTATTCGGTTCTAAATACCCGACCCGAATAAGCATTCATACTCCCCTTTCTCTGATCGACGGAAATCAAAATCACGATTCACACTTCTGTCATCGTCGTTCATAATAGAAATAAAAACCCTACATTTGTTCTCTTCATTTCAAAATCGATCAATCTTCTCATCTATTTTCAAACTCGAAATCACTCTGTCAATCTTTCCTCTTGTTTCAAACTTTCAAAAATTGACCCTACCTATTGTTTCTAAGGATTCACGAATTCCTACTCTGTCTAGTCATGGAAAATTAGGCTCCAACTCAAGAAATTCAAGTAAGAAATTAATTATCATTATGTTAATCTACTATGAAAATGTTTTCTTTCAATGTGTTATTGTGTTATGTTATTCTTTGAATGTTTTATGTTGATGTATAAAAATACATTGTTATCCTATTATTTGGGTTATTCGGGTTATACAATTCTAATATGGTTTATTCGGTTTTTTAGGTTATATTAAGTCTTTAATCATCTTGTACATGTTATTCGAATTATTTGGGTAATAACTGAATCGAACTAATTAATACACGAACCGAACCAAACCCGTATTGGTTAATCGGTTCGGATTCAGTTAATGCAATTACTTTTATTCAGTTTTCAGGTTATTCGGGCTCGGATCGGTTCGGTCCGGTTCCGACCTAAATAACATTCCTATCTAGAGATATTCCACACCTGTAGCATGTGGGATTCTTATTAGAGTTACTTTCTTCCCATTATTGCACATTAAAACCCTACCATCGGGTCTCTTCTCCACATGAGAGTTTATAGTAACATGAGCATATTTTAGGGTCTTTTCCAACATGAAATGATTTTATAAGCACAATTAGGCGATCTTTTTTTTTTTGTATCATTATTCATAAATAGAGTATGAAACGGTTCCATAAGATAGAAACTATTCGAGATACGTATTTCTTAGTACACTTTTTAAAGGTTATCCCAATTCCCAAAGTTCATTTGGTGTTGACTCTTCGAAAAGACACAAATGAATTAAATTTGTTCTCAAATAGTGATCAATTCTTTTCCCTTTAATACATTGTCTCAATTGAATCCAGAAATCCCGACAACCCCAACTTGAGCTTGCCACAAACCAAAATTGATCGTATTCATATCACAAAAAAAGCAATATTTTTCTATAAAACAACCAACTTATTTCTTAGGTAGAAAATCAACAAAGATGCATCCGCAAAGCATACTAAACCATGATTAAAGGTCACTAATTCCAATTTCCCAAATACCTAAACTTAGTCTTTCATATACAAGCAAGCAACCAACCTCCTCAAACAATACAAATTTAAAAATAAAATAAAAAAGATTAAAGACTAAAGATTACATACGAAAGTCCAAAATGCAAACTACATTATTTGAAAAACATGCACCAATCTTATCCCCTTCTTTGTTCCAGCAAACCTCAAATATCCCACCACTCCCAACATATGTTTTCACCACCTTCGCTTCCTTCACAGACCATATGTGCATGCATTTATCCAACGACCCACTCGCCAAATACTCCCCATTTGGACTGAATGCAACCGAATACACCGGATCCCTTCATCCATTCATTTCAACATATAATTAAATATATATTCCAAAACACAACATAATTAAAAATGAAATAATTGTGTGTGTACCCATGTGCAACTAAGCTGTGGAGGAGGCTCCCTGTTTCCACGTCCCATAGCTTTATTGTTGAATCAAACGATGCACTGTTTTTTTATATAACGAAATCAACATCATCAAAAAAAAATAAAAAAATAAAAATAAGTGAAGCTTTATAATATTTAATTATTTACCTTGCTAGCACTAGCGGCTGGTTAGGGTTATTTGTTCCTGGGCCTGTTGGGCTCCATCTTATGGTGTATATTTCCTGTATATTTATTTATTTTATAATTAAAAACAAAAATAATCATATGTCATGTAATATGTAATACCTTTGTATGTTCCTTTAAATCATGCAAACAGGTGTCCTGCTTTACGCTCCATATCTAATTTCATAATTGATTTTAAGTAATTAATACATACAAAAAAAATAATCAGAATCACAATAAATAAATAATTACCTTTGCAGTAGAATCATCTGAGCATGAAGCCAGAAGTGTACCAGTAGGATCCCATTTGATGGCATTCACTTCACCCTGGTTTGTAAGTAACATTCATATATTATTAATTAATAATATAATTCAATAAAAAATTTATAGATAATAATTTTTTTTTTTTTTGTTAAACCTGATGGCCCACAAATGTTTTTACAGGTCGATTATCTCCAACTTTACAGACATAAATCATGTTGTCGGTTGAGCAAGTTGCAAATGAGACATTGTTGCGCCAATCAACATCAAGAGTAGGAGCTGCATTTTTTTTTTTTTTTAAAAAAGTTAAAAATTAAATATATGAAGAAACAAAAATTAAAAAATAAATAGAAAGAAACAAAATACCTGCATGAAACTCAAACTGTTGTTTCCATTCTCCAGTCTTAATGTCCCATACAATTGCAGTTTTGTCTACACTTCCACTTAAAAGATAGTCTCCTTTCTTGTTCCATTTTAAAGAGAATATTGGCCCCTTATGTTTTGTTAATGTACTCATCAGCTCCCCTAAATAAATAAATAAATAAATAAACCTAACTTAATTTTATTTAAAAAAAAAAAACACATTGAAAAAGGAAAAAAGTAATTTAATTAAATTTACCATCTTTACTCCAGATTCTGGCTTGCCCATCATAGGAACCTGTTGCAAGTAGAGTTCCATCACCCTACATTACAAATTCCATTTATCAGTTTGAGATGTAAACAGTAAAAAGTAAAAAGTTAAATAAATAAATAAATAAAAGACTCACATTCCAGTCAAGTGTGGTTACATCTTTGCTCTTATCATTTGTTCTACCTCTGTAGTGTTTCAAAACAGCAACATCCAAGGGGCCTTTTTGTAAATTTGAGCTACAAGGTCCATCACCAATTGTCCAAATTCGAGCTGTGGAATCTCCAGACCTAAATATATAAGAAATTCAAGTCAGAATCTAGAATTATATATATATATATATATATATATATATATATATATATATATATATCATCTTCTTCTTGTTGTAGTTAAGATATACGCACCCAGATGCCAAAAGAGAGCCAGCTGGACTCCATGCACAAACAAAAACCTGAGGAAAATGGTTAAATTAATTTAATATGAAGCCATGAAAATTGCTAGTTAATTAATTCAAATCCATTTCTATTGAAAAAGTCTAAATGGTCAGATGAATTACTGTTTATATGACAAGAAAACTAAAATTATAAAAGAATCGATGTTCTTTAAGAAAAGTTTAAAGCAAGATTTAAGAAATTAAGAATTTACACAGACCTCAGAAGTATGACCTTCTAAAATTGTCACATCAGAGTTAGGGATAACAGAAGGCAAAGCTGTTGAGCTTGTGTCAATCTCCATTGGTTCTGCTCCTATTTCACATTAATGAAGAAAAAGAATATATAATAATAATATATATAGCTAGATTTATAAGTTATAAACATGGTAAATCATATTTCTATAACACAAAGAATGTATATTACCTTCTGCAATCACATTTTCTTCAGGTTGGACTCGTATCTTATCCTCAAGATCCTCGTTTTTCTTCTCTTTCTCTTTGTGTTTACCCTTATTATCTCTTTCTCTTTCTCTTTCTCTCTCTATCTTCTCTTTCTCCAACTCACGTTCTTTTTCCCTTTGTTGTTTTTCCTTCTCTTTTTCTCTATGTTGTTCTTGCTCAATTCTCTTTTCTCTTTCTCTATGTTGTCTTTCTTGTTCCTTTTCTTTTTCTCTAGCATGACCTCGTTCCCTTTCTCTTTCTCTAGCATTTTCCTGTTCATGCTCTTTCTCTCTTTCCTTCACATGTTCTTTCTCCTTTTCTCTTGCATGTTCCTGATCATGTTCTTTGTTTTTTTCTCTGTTTTTAGTTTTCTGAAGACTTTCTTTCTTCTCCTTTATCATTTTTTGTAGTTCATAAACATCCTTTGTGATGAGATCGATCGGTTGTATGAAAGAGAAATCTTCATCAATGTCAGAATCATTCTGGAGACAACCCAAGTCAAATATACAGACAACCCAAGTCAAATAAACAAAAGTGTTACACACAGTAAAAGGAATAAAGATTGTAACTTTGTGCTTACACATGTGAGGTTAGCTTCTAGCTCAAGATACTGAATTCCTTTCTGCACAAATGTAACAAGAGCACCAGGTGGAACTAAATTTCCATCTATTGTGCTTTTATTAAGCCCAGCCTCATAACCTAATGTGAAGGCAGTATGTGTGAAACCTGAAAGAACATAGGAGGTTAATGTGAAGGCAGTATGTGTGAAACCCTTTGTAGGCTTCATCTTAACAGAAATACTCTACTAGAATTCAAACTTTAATTGTGAATCTAACCTTGTTAGCTCATGCATTATCAAGATTTTGAAGCAACCACGTTATAAAAAGTGTGGGGGTGTGGTGATAATTAAAAAAATTCAATGGCAAATTGGATGGTGTTATACACTCTCTGTAAGTAGTATTTCGACCCTTACATGCATGGGTTTCACGAAATAATCCAATGGAATACAACTTCCAGTTCACGCACAAAAATAGAAGTCAATCACAAACTTTGAGATCGCAAGAGAGTGAAACTAATTATAAAATTATGTATTTATATCATCAGTCCCAGTAGTTGTAGTCCTATAAATCCGTTAGGTTTCAAATCGCTCTGCTCAATCCCAACCCACCATATGTCGTGGATCATACGAGTGTTTTGAGCATAACCTAAACCCCATGGTACTCCTGTAAATCCCGATTCTCTAAAATGCTAGATGTCACTAAAATCACCAACACTGATATCATAAAATTAGTTAGCTTTCCGTGACCTAAAGCCTAGAATAGTCTATTGACCCCCGATTTTTGAAAATCCAAGCAAAACAAGCCGAAAAGGAGAAACACATTTTCTCAATTCAGCAACAACTGAAAAAAAAAAACCAACATAAAAATAATAAGTGGAGTAAGAACAGACCTGATTCATGTAGATAACGGTACACTAGATAGTTCAACTCTCGCGAATTGATGTTAATCATTGCGAAATCATCAACATTCAAACCCTAATTCGATTTATTCCAGATGTAATTGCTAGAATTGGGATAAAGTTAGACAGAGCTCGAAAGGGCGGAAGAAGGGTTTTGGAGTGACGGGGGTTAAAAGGGGGAAGAGGATTCTCAAATGGGCAAAACCCGAAAGAGTTTTTTGGGTGCTCAAATGGGGTTGATACGATGACCGGTCTAATACCAACTATTTTACGGAACCGATTTATGGCTTTGCTATATATAAAAGAACGAGAAATTAATATCCTACCTTATTTTATTAAATATGATAATTGTTACCGTTTTAAATATGTAAGAAGATTATAGGGAAAAAAATCGAATGATATTTAATTTCTCATAAAAGAAAATTGCATATTAAATAGGTGTTCACTTATATAAAAAGTCAAATATATGCAAACTATGGCTATTCATTATTTGTATATAATCGAATTGTCCAACGACACAATTTAGATTTGATTATTTAGTTTGGATATATGGAATTTTGAATTGATTTTAAACTAAACCGAATTATTATTTTGAATTTCGGATTGATTTAGTTTATAAAATAAAAATCGAGTAGTCCAGAAAAACCGAATAACAACTTATTATTTATTTTTAATATACATCTTTAATTATTTATAAAATTACTAAATTATTTGTTAAGTATTAGAAATTTTCATACAATATAATACATTAATATACTCTTCTTATCAAAAGTTTTTTTGTATATGAAATATTAAAATATAATCAATTTTTCTTAATAGTTGTTTATAATTATAATTCATAACTAATTTTTTTTAGTTACTTTTATAAAGTTGGCTAATATTTAAGTTATATATTTTTAAATGCCTGTCTCTTAAAAACCAAATGGTAAAAGCAGATACAGATGAATTGTAATTTGGTTGGATCGGATCATATATGAATTTAATTTGGATTATTCGGATACATGTTTTGAAAACCAATCCATCATAACGAACACCCTATATACACACATTCATTGAGTACACTAAATAATCTACCCTAATTAATATATATTTAATATAAGAATAGTTTTTTCATATCACATATCCTTTTATTAGGTCTTTTGTTAACACGTTTCATTATGTTATGCATCTGCTATGTTTTTTCAATATTGAATAAAAAAATTATATTAATTGTGTTTCTTCTTTACCCTTTTCGGTATTCAGTGTTTTATTCGAATTTCAAATTAATTCTATGAACCGTATTTTGCAAGATTGTAGCAAATTTTGCGACCGCCCAGCTACTAATTAATTCCCGCTCATAATTTTCACACACACACACACACACACACACACACACACACACACACACACACATATATATATATATATATATATATATATATATATATATATATATATATATATATATATATATATAGGGTTAGGTTCATTTGAGACCACCTATATTTTGTGATACCGTGAGACGCATTTTTTTATTTATTTTATTTTTTTTAAGTTAATTCATGTTCCGAAAATAATATTAAAATTTTTTTTTTGATTTTTCCATTTATTTTGCATTTCAAAATTATTTTTAGAATATGTACAGTGTAATATTCTATTTAGAATATTTCACGTATTTTTCAAAAAAAAATAGAATTTTTTTTAATTTTTTTTTTTAGTTAATTCAAGTTCCGAAAATAAAATTTAAAAAAAGAATTTTTAGATTTTTCCATTTATTTTGCATTTTAAAATTATTTTTTAGAATATGTCAGTGTAATATTCTATTTAGAATATTTCACGTATTTTTCAAAAAAAAACGGAAATTTTTTTATATATTTTTTATTTTTTTTATATATTTTTTTATTTTTTTTAGTTAATTCAAGTTCCGAAAATAATATTTAAAAAAAGAATTTTTGGATTTTTTCATTTATTTTGCATTTTAAAATTATTTTTAGATTTGGTCTCACAAAATTAGAATGGTTTCAAATGAACCTGAACCTATATATATATATATATATATATATATATATATATATATATATATATATATATATATATATATATATATATATATATATATATATATATATATTCTCGTGGGCACGAGGGAATAGGAAAGTTTTAACTTTCTTACTTTGGCTACAAATTTTTATAACGTTTATAGTTTTGCTTAAGTTGTTTAAATTTATTAGTTTTTGACTTTTTTGGTTTTGCCACACTTTTGAAGTTTTTTTTTCAAAATTGCCCTTTTTTTACACTTGGCCACCAAATTTCCAACTCTGTTAACTTTGGTTACATTTCTTGCTGTTTTATCCATTTTACCAATTCAAAACTCAATTAACGCTCAAAACCCTATTCACCCCATGCGGAAAATGGAGTTCTCCTAGTTATTAACAATTCCAGTTTTTCCCGAAACGTAAACTTCTTCATCATAGAAAGATTGAAAGTGACAATAGTTTACAAACAGATGGGTGACAAATTAGCAAAAAATTAAGAGTTGATTACGAAGAACCCAATATTTGAGGACGAATTTGATTGCTAGATGTCACCATTTATAAAATGGCAACTCCATATCCTACTTATTTATTGTTTTTTTTCGGTGTCTTCATATTCCTCTTGCTATTGGAAGTTGTGTTTCTCTATAACTGGTTAGTATGTTAATTTGTTGATTATATTTGTTTTGACTTTTCTGAGAGTAAACGATTTCATTTTTTCATACAAACAGTTTCATGAGTAAATCATATCATGCTTTCAAGTAAAAGGGTGATGAGGGTGTTAAGTGTGTGTGACTATGAGATTGTGTTTATGTTTGTATATGCGTGACATTCTTATGTAAGTGTGTTCACTGACTGTTTGTGTGGTAGACTATTAGTATTGTCGTGTGTGTATCCCAATTATGATGTTTCTCTTTTCTCCTTACATATTGCACTGTATGTGTTTGATAAAAGTTCACAATAACTTTTGTATGTTCGTGTGTGTCATCGCGTAGACCGTGCCGTTCTTGCTAATTGTTGATCTTTAATTTAAGAGTCAAGATCATACTTGCCCTTTTTGCCATTTAGATGATTATATAATTATGGTTGAATTTTGAAATGAACAGATTTGAATTATATTGAAGATAGTGTTGGTGCCCTGAAGCTATTTTAGGAATTTACCTGTCTTAGATAAAGTGACTATTCTTCAAGTGATTGATTATTATTGTTAACAGTTGGTAAAAGTTAGGCCCCATTTGATATTTGCTGACTGAGTAAGTGCTGATTGAGAAAGATCTGTCTGGGAAAGAAATCCTGACTGAGTAAGAAATCATATTGTTTGATTCAACATCTGACTGGATGTGCTAACTGATGACAAATGACCATTTTACCCTCGTTCCAAAACAACATCCTAAAACATTAATATTTAGAAAGATAGTTGTCATCAAACAATTTTAATTTAAAAAGTATTAATATTAATATACTTGCATCATTTATTAATGATTAATAACCATTAGAACTAACTATTAAAACAAAAACAACCAACGGATCCAATTTTTATTTAAAGAGGATAATTTATTTCTATAGTGGAAGAACATATATATTTTAATATTTGAAAATATTTATCTATATTTTCGCTATACGATTAACTTCCTTTTTTATAAGTCACACATATTAATTTAAAATAAAGTAGATTAGCTAACAATATGAAAATAATAAACCAACTTTTGACAAACTGGTTAGGATAAAACAGGCCCTATATATAAAAATAAATTTTAATAACTTTCACGTAAATTGTTACAATATAAATCAAATAAATAAACCTATTTAATATCATACAATATGTGTTTATAACAAAAAAAAACTATACGCTAGCCCATTAATTGAATCACTTAAATAAGCCCAACAAATCAATAATACAAACCCACTGCAATTACCGAATTGTCATCTTTTTGGCGTTTAGGGGTTTTAGGAAGCAGCCAACGGGAGTTAAAGAAAGGGGAACGATCCAAATTGCAGCGGTCTAATTCATCTTTTTTGAAAAATCGCAAATAGATATCTCACGAACAATTTGTGGCATGGCATCCCCTGGCCCCTTAAGGCATCCGCCACTGCCGGCGACCTCTATTTGGCGTTCGCTGGGAGTTCTTCGTGTGTAGCGGCCGGCTGTGCTTTTGGATGAGGGAAGAAAGAATAAAGACGAAGGGGTAGGATGGTCTAATTTCTAGTCAGTGATTGTCAAGGAACTGAGCGAGAAAGCAATTTGGTTCAGTTGATCTTACTGAGAAAGCACAGATCAAACACTTCGGGTCTGACCGAGTCAGCCCAATTTGCTGACTCGACCCAGTCAGACATTTATCAAACACTGCCTTAATAAAGTTTAATAAATTTTAGAGTAAATTACACGAATGGTCCCTATGGTTTAGGGTAATTTACACGTTTGGTCCCTAACTTATTTTTTTTTAACTCGGAAAGCCCTTATTATTTGTTTTTGTTACACGCTTGGTCCCTATCTTACCTAAAAACTATTTTGCCCTTGATTTTTTAAATATTTAAATAAACACACCCCAACCCCAACCTCCCTCACTTTACCCTACTTATCCTACAATTTTTTCCTATTTAAATAATAATTTTTTTTAGAATCGCGTAACAAAAACAAACAGTAGGGACCAAGCGCGTAACAAAAACAAACATTAGAGACTTTCCGAGTTAAAAAAATAAGTTAGGGACCAAACGCGCAAATTACCCCAAACCATATGGACCATTCGTGTAATTTACTCTAAATTTTAAATTACTAAGCTATAAATTAGTTTTGTTTTGTTTTGTTTTTGGTAGATAGATGCGAAGTTGTCAATGGATATTTTTTAGGGGGTGTTTGGATAGGAAAAAGAAAGGATGTTTATCACTGGCGGATTTACTACATACCCCGGAAAACCCCTCAAAAAAAATTCTGTAGTGTAATTTTTTCCGGAATTTTATTTTATTGTGTATTACGCGGGTTTTTTATTTTATTTTTTTAATTTTTATTTATGTCGGAATACCCCTTTACTTGTTGGGATACCCCTTTACTTTGATCCGTCACTAATGTTTATTGTTTATTGCTTATTCCCATCACAATAAGCTAAGTTTAAGTGTTTAGATAAAATCTTTAAAAATCAGCTTATTGTGTTAGGAATAAGCTAAATAAAATAATTTTAATAAGCATCTCTCATATTGTTTACTGTTTATTGCTTATTTTCACCAAAAATAAACTAATAAACAATAAGCTAATAAGCTAATCCAAACACCCTTAAATTGCGACGGAGTTGGCAACAGAATGTTCTCGATGGTTCATCTTTAATCAAAGATCTTGAACCACATGAATCTTTAACCTCGAAATCATGTTTATGTTATATTGTTATGCAATTGACCACTATATTTCCTTTGGTTATTTACTGTTTTTATTTCTTTTTGACCAATTTGGAATCAAATTGATATCCGAAATAATTTATTATCTGAACATGTTTTGTTATTTTCGTTTTCTAATTTGAAAATTCCGTTTTCTCTTCAATCCGTCTAACACGAACTTGGTTACTTATGCTTCTGTCCTATTTTTTCTCTTTTTGTATATATGGTATGCAAAGAGGTTCATGCATCATGATATTATGGCAACTTATGATTATATATTCATACGTGATTGAAGATTTGGCTGAAAGTCAAACAAAAGTAATAAGATACGAGGAAATGTCCAAATAATAATTACTTAAATGTTCTTATTTCTTCACAAGAAAAAATGAAAATATACACGTCAGAATTTGTAGTTGACAGAAAATATAGTATTTAATAGTTTTTACTTCGTCAATCGTTTATAACTTTAATCTTGGTATGAGGTCCTTTTCATTATATATCAATTATTGTTTGCGAAGAGTATAATTAAAAAAAAAAATCTTTTATTATATAAGTTTTTTTTTTAATGTCAATAATATACCATACAGAGTTGTAACCTCGTTGAGAGAATACATACGGAATAAGTTTTAAAGATATAGTAAAAAACAAAGTAGGTGTGTTTCCATTGACAAATTTTTTATTTTCTAAGATGATATTCTATAGTTACCACTTTTTAACTTTATAAAATGTAACTTTCACTCCCTTGATTTTTTAAACTTTAATGTTTATCCTATCAATCGATATTTACGATCCCTCAACTTTATAAAATGTCATTTTGACTGTTCAATTTTGAACTTTGTAAAATATCAATTTCACCAATCAACCTTCTAAACTTTGTGTTTACCTTTGTAATATATAATTTACTTTTCTTACTAACTTTCGTTCGTTAGCTTTTAAGAAAAACTAACTTATTACGTGATTATTTTGATATACGTGTCAGCATAAATTCGAGGTGATCAATGTCTCGACGTAAATTTAGAACTTTCGCTCATTCATTTAAAAAAGAAAGTACTTGAGTTCTTAAGGTAAATTTAGAACTTTTGTTCATTTATTCTTTTAAAAAAATTACTTGCTTTTTACGATGTAAATGCTTTTTCTTTTAATTACGTTTTTCTACTTATATTTATGTACACTTCATAAGCAGAGTCATGAAGTTTTTTTTAACGGTAAATTTTGTGTTTAAATTTATGTACGTTGCTACAAATTGGAATTAGGTAGTGGTACCAACCTTGTATATTTATCTAATATTAAATACAATAATATCTATCTTTTTATCAGTATAATCATCAAAATTCAACTTATGAAATAGAATGACCCGATGCAACATGTGATGAGAAGTTACTAGCTATATATTAAAAAGAGCTATATATTAAAAAGAAATATTAGTGAACAGTTGCCCCTTGCATTTTCAAATATTACATTTCTAACCTTCTCTTTTTTATATACTTTGTAAAATGATATCAATATACCTATTTTCTAAAATGTCACTTTGACCTTCTCCACTTTCAACTTTATAAAATATCATTTTTACCCCCTTCATTTTGTAAATTTCATGTTTATCCCCCCGTAGTATATATAATATGATTTTTCTTAATAACTTTCGTCCATTAATGTAACATGTTGCTTCGAGAAGTTTGTTATCTCGGGATTATGGATAATAAATGGATCAAGTAAAGGCATTGGACTTCAAGAGAATAGGATTTAGACCTTATTGGATGTTGATAATATCAGTTATGGATCCTAGCCCTTGGATTGTGGTTAAGTCAAAGAGTAAAACGGGAAAAGTGATGTTTCAGACTTCTTAAATAAAATATGGTTTTTTGTTCGGGAAATTTTTAGTCCAAGATGTCTGGATAATATTGTGGGGCTCTTCAATACCTTTCCGTGGATATAAAGATCGTCGGAAACGAAGTTGGAACAAATAACTTATGATCGTTTGAAGTTGGGAAGGTTTTGAGCTTAGTCTAGTACATTGCACGTACATGATGTACAATGGCGTACTAGGCATCCCTGGTACGTTGGGCGTACGCGATCAAAACCGAAACCCTATTTTCGTGGTTTGAGCCCTATTTAAGCTCCTTAACTTCCCCATACTTATTCCATTCTCTGCCTTTACATCTCCAACATCCTCCCTTGAAACCCTAACCCTAGTTTGAGCCTTGTGACCAAACGAAGGTGTTCTTGAGTGCTTTGGATGTTCTTAGTGCATCTTTAAGAAGAAGAAGCTCATTGGAGAAGTGTTGGTTGCATTGGAGCTTATAGATCTAGACTTTGTTCACCTTGATCTTTCATTTAGAGGTATAAAGCTTGAATATTGATGATGTATTTGTTAGATCTTACTAGTTTTGGATGTTATGAGCTTTTGGTCACTTTAGTAAATAAAGTTTAGATCTTGAAAGTTTGTGATATGTTATAAATAAATGTAACGTCCCCAAATTTCCAATACAGAAATTACATTTTTGTAAACAATAAAACCATTTCATACATTAAATAAAACATGGTTTAACAATCGTTTTAAAAACAAATACATTTATTCCAACATAAATAAAACAACGGAAGTCTTAAATGCCGATGCATGTGTACAATCATGTGTAACATCCCAAAAATTAAAACTAAAAATTTCATTTTTAAATAAGTAATAAAGAAACCATTAGTATTAAAAACATTCATCGTGTCAACCCATAACAAAACCAAATGTCAATAATCAAATATGTCTCAATAAAACATCCTCAGAGTATATTTCTTAGAAATCTCACGTGCGGAATAATGGTGTGATCCGTTGCAATCATGTCGGCTCGTTTCCATTCGAAGAAGAGGTACCTGAAACCAAAACTGAAAACCGTAAGCACAAAGCTTAGTGAGTTCCCCCATCATACCAAATACCATACAATAATATACTACCTATCATATTCGAGTGCTGACCTACCCCTTCACTCTCTTTCAACCGGTAACTGCCTAGCATATCAGGGTGCTGGCCTACCCTTTCGGTCTCTTTCAACCGGTAACTGCCTAGCATATCAGGGTGTTGGCCTACCCATTCGGTCTCTTTCAACCAGTAACGGGGACTATTTCACCCCTACCACTACCACATATCATCCTAGTACATAAACACATATTGCCTAGCATATATGGGTGCTGACCTACCCTTTCCATCCTTACGGCCGGTAGGGCTGTAAACGAACTGAACGTTCGGCGAACCGTTCGTGAGCTGTTCGGCGGGAAGTTCGTTTATGTTCGTTTATTTAATAAATGAATGAACATGAACAAAAATTATCGTTCGTTTAGTTAAATGAATGAACATGAACAATGGTCTCGTTCGTTCATTTATGTTCGTGAACGTTCGTTTATGATGTTCGTTTACGTTCGTTTATGTTCGTTCGTTTAAGTTTATTTATATTCATCTATATTCAATTGTTTTTTATTATATTGCTATATTATATGTTCGTTTATGTTCATATATGTTCAATTGTGTTTTTTTCTCTTTGTTCGTTTATGTTTGTTCGTTTATTTTCGTTTAGCATGTTCACGAACATAAATGAACAAACATGAACAAAGTAATTTGTTAAATGAACGAACATGAACAAGAAAATCTCGTTCGTTTATCTGTTCGTGTTCGTTTGTTGTTCGGCTAACTTAAACAAACAGACATGAACAAGACCTTGTTCGTGTTCGTTTGGTTCGTTTACAGCCCTAACGGCCGGTAATGGGGTCTATCCAACCCCTCCTACCACTATCACATAATATCATAGCATACTAGCACATAAAGCATAACAGATATGGGCATACCAGACAATTATCACAAAGACAACCATCTCAACTATAATCAACTACTAGTGGGCCGACATTGGTGCCTTCAACCCACTTCTACCGGAAGGTAACTCACCTCAAATGTTGTATAGTAGCTGGAAATCCTCGGCTCCGGCAATCCACCCAACTCAAACTCCTATACATAAAATATTTCCTTAATTACCCTTTCATACTCATGGCCCCTTAAGGGTCAACTTTGGTCAAAATCAAAGTCAATGTAACGATCCAATTTTCAAAAGAAAATTTTCATTTTTGATTAACCAAAATACTTTCCACAAACCACGAAATCCCAAATACAATTGTTTTAAAAAATTCATATCAAGTACAATTTTATTTCAAATCATTAGAGTGTCCCGTAAAAATATATGTGAGAGAGTGCACGTCGCACCATCAAGCCTTGCCCTTACCCTTGGGCTCAGATGTACCTGAAACAAATCCACAAAATGTAAGGTAATGCTTAGTGAGTTCCCGAGAGCATACCCCACATAAAATCCACATAACACATATCACATTAGCTATAAATGTGTAACACCCAAAGTTTGAAGGGCAAGAAAGGAAAGAAAAACCCTAATTTTAAGGGTAGACTCGGCGAGTCCAAGGAGGGACTCGGCGAGTCCGAGCGGGATCCGGGTTGAGGAGTAAGCGACCGACTCGGCGAGTCGGCCAAGGTGACTCGGCGAGTCTGTTCTGAACGGGGAAAACCCTAATCCCGGGAGTTGTACCCTATTTAAAGGGTGTTATGTCCCTCCCTCAGCCCCCATATCACCCTAGAGAACCAGTACACCCTTGATTTCGTGAGAGCTTCCATCATTTGAGAGATATAGCTTGGAGGAAGGAACTTTAGGAAAGGAACTTGAAGATCAAGAAGGTTGCTTCAAAGGAGGAGGTGTAGATCTGAGATCTACTTCAGTGGTGTTCATCTTAGAGGTAACAAGCTGCTATTTTCCCTTCTTTGCACCTAGATCTATGTGTGTATTTGGGCATTCATGGCATAAGAGTGACCTTTCAAGTTAGGGGTTCAGATCTGAGGTTGTTACCTCAGATCCATGCTTATTTTGACCTAAAACCCCGTAAAGTATCAGCCTTAGAATTGATTTTGAGGCCCCTTGGCCTTAAACCCTAGTTTATGGCATATTTTGCCTAGATCTCCTTCTCTACACGTAAAGTTTGCAACTTTACGTGAGGAATAGGCTTGGGAAGGGTAGATCTACAGTTTGGAGTCCATGCATGTCTCAAAAGTCCTCTGCATGTAAGGAGAACTGAAGGGACTCGGCGAGTCCTTTGAGTGGACTCGGCGAGTAGCATGAAGTTGTGGAGAAACTCGACGAGTGGGATGAACAACTCGTCGAGTCGTATGAAGATTACCTTGTACTCGGCGAGTCTGTTCTTGGACTCGGTGAGTCAGGTCGCGAAACCCCAAACCCTTCAAGTTGAGACTTGAATCAGTAAGTCGGGTGGAGACTTAGTGAGTTGGACAGGTCAGGACTCAAAAATCGGTAGACTCGGCGAGTCGAGTCGTGAATGGAAGGAATCTGATCATTTTGAACTCAGCGAGTCAGTAGGGTGACTTGGCGAGTAGTGTGGACCTGGAAGGTGGACTTTGACCAGGACTTTGACCTTGACCAGGGTTGACTTGGCTGTCTTTCGGGGGTCAGTTAGACTCAGTGTTGCATTGATATTGGTAGTTCGGGGAGCAGGAGTTCCGTGAGTTGTCGGGCAGCAGCTAGTGAGATCATCAGCAAGTTCAGCCATTGCAGGTGAGTTTCCCTTTGTGTGAATGGGTCTAAGGCCACAATGCCGGCCCATGTAGTCATGAGTAGAAGACCCGGGGGTTAGCCCTCGACACGGTATGCTAGTATGATATTCAGGACGAGGTCCAGTAATAGCGGGCGGGTGCCCAAGGATTCGTTTATATGCTAGATTATACTTGTTGTCTGTGTGATACATGTATGTGCCTGGTAGGGAGGTGAGTGTGGGCGAGGTCCCGTATCTCACCAATAACAGAGTGTGGATGGGGTTCCATATCTCATTAGTAACAGAACAGGGGCGAGGCCCAAACTAGAACAGGAGTGAGAGTGGGCTAGGCCCGTACCTCACTACCATTAGGAGCGTGGACGGGGTTCCATGACTCATCAGTAGCAGGACATGGGTGAGGCCCAGGATAGGCGAGGCCTTAGGACAGAACCAGTTGCATGTGTTTAGTTATGTGTTGTGAAATGTTTATGTGTTATTATTTGTTGGTGGGCGAGGCCCTGTGACAGGAGAGGCCTAAGTAAAACAGATCTGTATTCGAGCGGGGGCTCGAAGCCAGGCGGGGCCTGGAGCGGCGGGGCCGTTGTAGCGGGCGAGGCCCAAGGTAGGGGACGAGGCCCAAGATAGCAGGCGTGGCCCAGTATGTGCAATATGTGGTTATGCATGGTATGTGGTAGGGTGGGGAACTCACTAAGCTTCGTGCTTACGGTTTTCAGTTTTGGTTTCAGGTACTTTCGGTAGCGGAGGGAAGAGCTCGGGGTGATCGCATGGCACACACCATAGATTAGTCCGTCTGGGAATGTTTACTCTGATAATGAATATGTGTTTTGAAAACTTATACTCATATTATGTTTTGGAATGATGACTTTACTTGAAGTAATGATTTATTAAAAGAAATTTTTAGTCTTAAATTTTGGGTCGTTACAAAATGCTATATATATATCACATAAGTCATGCATAGAACACATAAGGAAGCCATAACATGTGAAATACCCCTTATTTGATTTTACCGAATTACCCTTACAATTAAAAAATAACATATTAATTTAACAACCGATTACCGACGGAAATTCAGATTTGTTGATTTCCGTCGGTAGACTGTTGGAAGTTGTAACAGATTACATACCAATTTTATTATGTTGCCAAACCGTCGCAAAATGGGTCACTAATATCCTAATAAATATTCTGTCGGAAATCCGTTACTTTTTCCGATGGATTTTTCCGCCGCTAAAATTCTGTTGCTATTGCTCTGTTTACTAGTAGTGGTATTTCACCACCCGATTTGTTGTTAGAAAGAGGAATCCAATTCAAAATGGTGCGGTTGTTTAAACCATTTGGTGTTGATCCGGTTAAAAAGTTAAATTTCGAATTTGCGATCAGTGATTGATAGTTTAATGACCATTAAATTTTTCTATGAAATTTTTCCGATTCTTAAATAAATATTACAAATTAACTTTTATAGTGTTCTATTCTTAAGAAAAGAAAATAATAAAATATTAAAAAATGTAGAGTGATTATGAACTTCACTTTGGACACCTTTAGTTTTTATATCCATAATTTTAGATTGTCAATTTTTTTTTTCTAACAACTGTATTAATAAAGTAGCCATTAATTTAAAAGATATTATTTATCAAAATGACATATAATCATTAAAATACAAACATTGTAATTAAATTAAAATATATTAATATTGAGGTATATGAAAACAAAACACCATCTTCAAAGCTGACTAAGAACACGACTCATTCTTTGCCGTCCTCTACACATCGCCTCCAAAGGCTCTTGTTTGGGCATGGTTAGACCTTTCCCTTCCGACAACTCCACCAGCTCTTCCCCAACTCTTTCCCATTCAAAACACTGAATCAACGACGCCAACGACAAACTCACCACCCTATTCGCAAGCCCTGAACCAGGACACTGCCGACGTCCCATTCCAAACGGAATAAACCGATACCCCTCATTTGCATTTCCCATTCCTTCAAACCTCTCTGGCTTGAAACTTAACGGATCCTCCCATACTTTCGGGTCCCTATGGATACCCCATGCATTCACCAACACCATCGTGCCACGTGACACGTCGAATCCTCCAATGGTGCAGTCTTCTGAAGGCTCGTGTGGCACCAACAATGGTGCTATCGGGAATAGCCTTAGAGATTCGTTCACGATGCATTGGATGTATGGGAGATTTGGAAGATCGGTCTCTTCTACCAAACGTTCATGTCCAATATGTTCATCGATCTCTTCTCTAGCTTTTTCCAACTCTTTTGGGTGATTCAGTAGAAGCGACATTGCCCATTCTATTGTTCCCGACGATGTGTCTGTTCCGGCGAGTAGCAATGTCTACACAAAAAGATTATGCCATCAAGTTACGAAAATTAACCTGAAAGAATAGTTAATGCGATCGAGCTTACATACCAGTATATTGCCTTTGATTATATCATCGGTGTAGTATTCTGGTTCTGATTCCTGCAAAGAAAGCATAGCGTCGATGAATGTCTTCGGCTTTCCTTCGTCGGAAGAAGAATTCCGGCGTTTGCTCCGACGTTCTTCTATCAGGGTTTGTGAAAAGGCATCGTTTTCCTTTTGCAACTTCGAAAGCTTTTTATTCAAACCCTGAATATCAATCCATTCTAAAAGAGGGATGAAGTCAGCTGGATTTGATGCCCCGCTGATTTCGAATATATCTCTGATTATATCCCTGAACTTCTTAGCTTCTTCATAGTCCGCCACCTCCGTTCCATAGAACCGTTTATCGGCGACGACCCTCATGACTATGTTAAAGGATACAGCTTGAATTCTTGATCTCATTTCAACTCTCGCGAAATCTTTAGTTCCGGAATCTTGGAACAGAGACTTAACTAATGATCTTGCTTCATCATGTCGGACTCCCATATAAGCCTTGAGTCTGGTTGTTGAGAAGAGCTCAAGGGTGGTAATACGGCGGAGGTCTCTCCAGAGACGGCCGTAAGGTACAGCACCAAGTGTGGTGTGGTCGTAGTCAAGATATTTGCCGCTTAGAAGGAGTGGTCTATTGGCTAACACGATGTCGTTTCTGGTGAAACACTCTTCGACAGCTGATGGAGAGGTTACTACGAGCACAGGGCGATTGCCAAAACGAAGAGCCATAACAGGACCATACTTGGAAGAAAGCTGCTCAAGCACTCTATGAACAGGTCCTTTGGTAATCAGATGAAGATGGCCGATTATTGGAAGAGAAGGTGGACTTGGTGGCGGATTTCTCACCTTTTTTCGTATAAGAAACCTGTAAAGAAAGATAAGGAATATCAAGGATGAAAAAGAAGTGAGGAGAATACGAGTTTGATCCATTAATTATCTGTGTGTGTGTGTCGTGACTCGTCAAGGTGTTGAAATATATATGAACTTATACATATATATAAAGAGAGAGAGAGAGAGAGAGAGAGAGAGAGAGAGAGAGAGAGACTAAGTATAAGATCGATGTACATGCATGACAAGTTTGGAAAGTCATGTTTTCTTCGAGTGCAAGTTGTGGACTTGTGTATCACGGTGGAAATGTGGGGCGCACTCTATTACAAGGTTGTCTACATATGAATATGATATTATATTATAATATACAGATACAGATCTGTTTGAATTAAGCTGCTTTCTTGAATGGTTCACAACACTGGTTGCAAGAACAGCAAGATACGTGATGTCATTGATTACGATATCCTTTTTACTTCTCCATCAAGAAAAAATGTTTCTCAGACAAATTTATTGACTAAGACGACGAGATAAGTTTTCTACTATTGACTTCAGAAATATCACAAATAATTTATTTGATTTTAAGATCATGGATGGGCTCGAAAATTCACGGATAGGCCTGTACATACAAAACTTATTTAGAGCATAAGAGTTGAATAGGAAGATGATTATGATCTAATAGAAGGTGAATGATGATATAGAGTAAAGTTGAAAGGAAGAATTGAATGATGAATGAATAGTTCAATAGAAGGAATAAAGTGGTGATTAGGTTTGAATAACCGTTTAATTGGTTTTGGATGGTATTGTATAGATGTTTAATGAATGATGTGATAATCCATTGAATTCTATTGAATTCTATAGAGTTCAATGGATTATGGATACTCTTAAATACATTTGGAAATTGTTTGGAAATTGTTTCTTCACTTCTTTATTGTTATATTTACAGCCACCCACCATTCATGATTTCTATATACGACAGAGAGAGAAAACTTCAAACTTTCTTTCCATTCACATAATATTTTCTACTGATATTAACAATGATTGTGGTTGTGTTGCTTGAGAAAAAGATCGATATGATTTTTGAACATCATCTACCATGAACAATAGGAACAATATGATTTGTGACCACCATCATCATCATCTTCTTTTAATTTTTCTCTCACTTATACAAACATGATTTTTAAGAGAACAAACCAATCACCATCATATTCTTATTCTTTTTAATTTCTATCTTTTATTAAAAAAACTGTAAATTAGAAAACATATGAGTTTTAATAAGAACAATAGGAACAAATTAATCACTATCATATTCTTTTAACAATGTGATTTTTGAAAGAAAAACAAATTCAAAAAAGTAAACTCACGAACAAATGCATAGTATCACGCAAACCATTAATTGAATCGCAAATTCGTAGCAAAGTTTAGCTTGATTTTTGTCAGAAAACGTAAAGTTGTGTTTGATAAAACTAACTGGTAGTTGGAAGTTAGAAGTTAGTATTTGGTAAGCTATAACTTTTATTTATGCTTAAGTGTTTGATAAAAATAGTTGTTAGATTTTAGAGTAAATTACACGAATAGTCCCTATGGTTTAGGGTAATTTGCGCGTTTGATCCTTAACTTATTTTTTTAACTCGGAAGGTCCCTACTGTTTGTTTTTGTTACTCGCTCGGTCCTTGACTTACCTAAAAATACTATTTTACCATTGATCTTTTTATTTATTTAAATTAACACACCCCCAATCCCACCTCCTTCACCTTACCTTACCTACCCCACAATTTTTTCCTATTTAAATAACAATCTTTTTAGGTAAGATAAGGATCAAACGTGTAATAAAAACAAAAAGTAAGGACCAAACACGTAACAAAAAACAAACTGTAAGGACCTTCGGAGTTAAAAAAATAAGTTAAGGACTAAACGTGCAAATTACCCCAAACCATAGGGACCATTCGTGTAATTTACTCTAGATTTTATATGTATAAAATTAGTTAAAAACTAAAACCTAAAAGCTAACAAATGCAACTTGAAATAGTAGCTTTTGGATTCAGAGTTTTTTTTATAATTAAAATAAGAGCTAAAATGTCTATCGTCTAACGAAACATTTTTTTTTGAGCTTTTTCTTGAAAGATTAAAGTTAAAAGTTCTCAAAAAACTTCGTGTCAAACACACTCTAAGGTTGTGTTTGTCGCATCACAACTAGTTGATAATATAACTTTTTTTTTAATTTTTTTTTCTAACTTGTCATGTTTGGTAAGATAAAAAGTAGTTTATAAACCAACTTTTTAAAAAACTATTTGGACTAGCTTTTCAGGAATTTTTTAAAAATATTTAAATGTATCTTTAATTAATTATAAAAATCTTATTTTTCTAAATGCCTTTTTTATGTCACCTTATATTTTCCAGCTATCTCATCGGCTAGTTTTTATCCAAAATCAGTTTTTATCACCTAGCTTTTTAGTTGATATAACTTTTCAGCTATCAATCAGCTTTTCAGTTAATATGACAAACATAGTCTAAATCTTTTTGTAAGTAAAAGTTAACTTGCAATTTTGCAAGCCATTTTTCATGGATTAAATGGTCATTTTGTGAAAAACAATAACCAGGTGTTCACGCAGACTTAATTTAAAACAAAATATGATCATTTAATAAATAACTAAAAAACATTAAAATACAACCATAGTCTAGTCTTGGTCAAGGAACAACGATTGGTTGAATTTGCAAGCATTTGTTCACCATATGGCATTCGTTCATTTGCAGGATTAATATACTTTTGTTAACAAACCTTATTTTATAACAATTAGATTTATTTGTTTTCAGAAAAAATACACAAACATTATCTTTTCTCTACAAAAAAATGTATAACAAATGATTGAGTTAATTTAGATTACTAATAAGCGAACAAAAATTGAAATTATTAGGTTGTCTACATAGAGAAGAGATGTAATATTTTCAATATTAAAAATGTTAGGCTAGATTGAATGTTAATAGATATAGGGTATGCAGTGTGGTCCTCCATATCTAAAGCGTGAAACGTAGGAAATAAATCAGTAGAAGGCGAATTCTTTGCGACCTATGTCCAACCTCTCATTAACTAAATTTATGTTATCAATTATTTGCATACTTAGAGACCGTTTATTACTTATTGGGCTTAATGATTCAATGTAAAATACAACAATTGTAGATGGATGTTTTTACTAATATAGACAAAGTAACTTAATTGATTAAGCCAAATAATCCGATTTAATGTTTTTACGATTTTCTTTTCTTCTAACTCCTCACATGTTAAAATTGATGAAATTGTTAACATTGATGAAGGTTATGAATATGGTTTGTTGGAACGTAAATATTCATTTGGATGAATAGGTAATGATGTTATGAAAATGGTTTGTTGATGAGTATTAGCATACAACCTCGACAAATACAATGACAGTGACATAGATCATTCTTTATTTCATTGCAACCAATCAAACATACCCTTAGGCTTGAGGGAGTGGCCTCACCACCCCTCTCGCCTCTATACTCCAAGAGTACCAGCTCCACTCCCATTAAAATGTTAAAGCACTTGCTAAGAATGTCTCGCCAAAAACATGACAAGAAGAGAGAGAGAAACTTCAATGGTGGGTTTTTATTTGGCTCAAATCTTTTTCTTTTTTCTTTTTTAATATTTTTTCCAATATAAAACTAATTAAACTAATGCATCACCACTCCCTACCTTTTGCAATTTGGATGCTACAGCTTTAATCATCCTATGTGGCTTCAAAAAATTTGACATGGCATCAAAAAATTTGATGTGGCAACATTGTAAGCATGTTACCACTCCCTTCGACCTTAAAATTTACTTTGTAAAATTTACTTTGTAAAATATAACTTATAGAAAAATGACAATAAAAATATAAACCGCATGCCCCCTTAAAAGATTTTGGTGAATTTATAGACTATATTAATCTTCCACCAAGTCTCATTCCTCGAAATATCAAGATCAAGTGTAAAGAAACATAATTTATAAATAATATTTGAAAAAAATCAATTGGCATAGACTTGATGGTGTGAATAAAAAACAATTAATTGACTTATCAGAGTAATTACATTTTCGTTTTGTTCACGTTATATTTGTAGATATCAAAGTAACAATATGTTTCTTATATGATTGTTATTAGGGATGAGCACATGCCGGTACCCGTCTCATTTGGCGAGAACCGGAACCAGAACCGGCAGTTCCTAAAAAGTTAGAGCCGGAACTGGAACCACTCTAAGCGGTTCTTAAATTTTTGGAACCAGTTCCGGAACCAACGGTTCCTGTTCTGGAAGCGGGTAACCCGGTTACATTAACTTTGTTAATTTTTGTCGATAAAATCGCAACTTAGTTCAATTCAAATCGAATCAATTTGGACCAAAGAGGGACAGAATCGGATCAATATATTCTAAACCGGTCTAAGTACACACACACGCACGTATATATATATATATATATATATATATATATATATATATATATATATATATATATATATATATATATATATATATAACCGGTTTCAGCGGGTAGCGGTTCTGAAAAAAAATGAGAATTGGAACCGGAATCGCTTAAGGCAGTTCCAGTTTCAAAACCAACAGTTCCAAGGTGGTTTCAGTTCCAAAGACAGATACCCGGTTCCGATGCTCATCCCTAACTATTATGACCAACTATAGCAATTTACAATCGTTCGTAACGGTCATTTGTAAACATTTATAACAAGTTCGTTACCTATATATGCATAAAAAAAATTACTCAAATGTTAGCAAAATGAAATTCAGCTGAATTTCCTTAAAACAACATTTATGACCATTTAAATATGCCTTGACATGTTGAGAGCAATTTTTGGCAGCATAATTTCAAATAGCCCTCTATATATGAGACAACGGTAATGTTATTGATGTAGATAAAAACTATTTTTATTTTTTATATTTAAAATTTCTATAATACATGGAACAAAATTACAAATGATATTCTCGTTTTATTGGTCTCAATCTCTGGTACTTTTAGTCTTTAATACAGTTCTCTCGTTCATAACTGGTTTGTTTTTCTCTAACAAATTGAAGATGCTTGCACGGTTTGTTTTTCTCTAACAAATTGAAGATGCTTTGCAAGTATGCAAATCTCAAGTGTTTTCACTTATACAACTACAATGTGACATGCATAATTATTGCCTTATATATTTCTAGGCAGCCTGTATTCTCAATTTTTACACGTCTACATAGTAAATTTTAATTTTCATATTTAATAAAATTAATGTGTGTTAGAAAGATATTTACCAAAATGGTATTGTTTTAAAAATATTTACCATTTATGTTAAATTTTATACAAAAACAAACTTAAAAGGTAAAATAAAAAAGAAAAGAAATTGAATTATCAATGTAATTACATTCTCGTTTTTGCTCACACTTAAGTAACTTTTTTTTATTAATGAACGTGCTGGAAACGTTTAAATACATTTTATGACCGGCAGGTTTTAGCTTGTTACAGCCGGTTATAATGGTTATTTGGAAAACTTCGTTTCATAAATATATGCAAAAATAAAAAAGTTACCTAGATATCTACAAAATATAAAATATTTACACAAAAAAATATTTACCCTCATAAGTCTTCGCATACAAAATTTACATGTCAAGAAAGGAGTGTAAAATATCCGAGTCCTTTTACTTGAATGAGTTCACGAATTGTCATCATCATAAAGTTTAAGATAGGCCATGGAAAAACATCATCTGTTGATAAATATAATAGTCATGGGGAGAGTAATTGAAATATCAAACTATCATTTTCATTACAAAACAAACAGCAATTACCTATTCACAACTTTGGATCATGATGAAAATATGACCGATAATAACTTAGATTGAAAATCCATGCATCCCAATTTTGAAAACTTTAATCTAATTTCTTAACCTTTTTGAAGGAAAGGTAGCTTAATTTAGCGAAGCCATGGATGAGCCACTGTATATAGAAAATTTCCAGCTTCAATGCACGATACAGTTGGATTTCGTTGACTAAAAAATAAGCATATAAGAACAGAAATCGAGAACCAGCACAATTTTTTCAAAAACATCTTCGAAATCCAAACATCGAAATCGAAAATAGATCTGGAAATTGATTCTAATTTTGAAAATTTGATGAATATAACCTCATGAAAACAAAAACCCTAGAAATTTGTAGATCCGAAAACAAACAACAAATATGAAACCCTAACCTTTCAAGTTTCAAATAGTTTGAGATTCAGCTACTTCGACCGTAGAGCTTTCATCATCGCTAGAAGCAGAATTGGCGGAAGTGGCGGTGGTCACACAGCTCTCCTCCTCCAACGTCGACGCTGTTTCCGGCGGAGCCGATCTGGATTTCATGCGATCAAGCATCCGTTTGCTGATCTCTTTCGAGTAAGCCTGAATGACCTCGATGCCGTCATCTTCTGCAGAGGTGGAGGAGGCAACGAAGGCCTCATCCTCTATAAGTTCGGCGACAGCGATGGCTTCTTCTGTCGGTACAATCCCATAACGTTTAGAGAGGATCGAAGTGGTGGAAAGGGTGTCGACAAGGCCCTTTCTGACGACATCGCGTGTGTGTTGCGACGGCGGCCAAATGCTGAAGGAAATGTTCCTCTTCTCCAGCTTATTGATGGTATCGAGGGCTTCTTGCATCTCAAGCTGTACGGCGGAATTACTGGCATCTGTTTCCGCTGCCATTGTTATCGTCGTCTCTTCCTCCGTATACGAAATTCACAATCCAGGCCTCAATTAAATAATGATAATTACGTTTAAATGGAAAATAGATATAAGAGTAAATTATGTAGTTTATTGGTTTTGTGTTTTGTTTAACACTATAAACATAATTCATATACAGGGAAAATGACTTATAAGGGTAAGAAAGTTTTACAAATGTTCAAAAAAAACCATCTAAGTTTTCATTGTTCAAAAAATACCATCCAAATAACTATATTGTATAAAAAATACCAATAAAATATACTGTTTGTTCAAATGTTACCTATGGTAACCGGTTGTTGTAGGTTAAGGATTAAAATATTGTTGATGTGACTTAAAATTAATGACATGGCATATAAGTTTTTCTTGAAAACGAATTAGGGCTTTTGCATAATAAGGGACATGCACTACTGGTTTCTCTCCTGCATCGTCTCCTTCGTCAGCATCTTAATGGCTTCATCTTGTTCGGCCAAATCCATAATCTCATCCTCAAGCTCTAACGTTTCAAAGACAAAGAAGATGGTTGATGATTCATACCCTTGTGGTTGTGGGTTCCCATCGCAAATTTGGACTTCAACCACTAAAAAGAATCTTGGGAAAAAATTTAGGGTTTGTCCCAACCGACTGGTAAGTTATCATACCTTTTGTATACATACTTCCTTAGTTAATGTCGTTTTCCCTCTTCAGATGGTAATTTTTTTTTCTGCATATGAAGGATCCAAACACACCAAATTGTTCTCTTTGGAAATGGGTTGATGACGATGAAGGAGTAAGAAACACGAATAAGAGAGATGAAACAGAAATAAAAGTAGATTCCATTGAAGTGAGGATATCAATTATGGAAAAAGATTTCAATGAGCACAAAGGGATAGCAAAAAAGGAATATATTACTTTAAGTAAGGAATTGACACAAATGAGTAGGAAATTACGATTTCAGAAGTGGTTCATAATCATGATTTTTGTTGTGTTTTTAGTGAAATTAATGATGTAGTATATATATTTAAATCATTGCAATGTACTTCTTTTAGTATGTATGGTAAGTTGTAGTTTCACTTTGATTTCCCTTTTAACAATGTTAGAAGAAATATCAATGTACTTTTTGTAGTTTGACTTTGCTTTTAACAATGTTTAGAAGAAATATCATTGTCCTTTTAGTATATAATGGTTGTTTGTATGGATGGTATAACTGTCATCAAGCCATTATAATGGAGGAGAAATAGCAATGAACTTTTATTCAACGATATAGAACCGCATGCAAACCCTCACACATGGCTGCTATAACAGGGGTATTTTGGTCATTAATTTCGAAACATAGGCATCTTGGTCATTAATTTAGAAACAGGGGTAGTTTGGTCATTCTTGTTGCATTTTTGGCGAAACTAAAAACAGGGGTAGTTTGGTCATTCTTGTTGCATTTTTGGCGAAACTAAAAACAGGGGTATTTTGGTCATTCTTGTTCCATTTTTGGCGAAACTAAAAACAGGGGTAGTTTGGTCATTCTTGTTGCATTTTTGGCGAAACTAAAAACAGGGGTATTTTGGTCATTCTTGTTCCTTTTTTGGCGAAACTAAAAACAGGGGTAGTTTGGTCATTGTTGTTGCATTTTTGGGGAAACTAAAAATAGGGGTAGTTTGGTCATTGTTGTTGCATTTTTGGCGAAACTAAAAACAGGGGTAGTTTGGTCATTCTTGTTGCATTTTTGGCGAAACTAAAAACAAGGGTATTTTGGTCATTCTTGTTGCATTTTTGGCAAAACTAGTGAAGCTTCCATCTTCTTATGGATAAATTCGAAAATTTGGGAGTGATTTTGGTAACACAAAACCTAATTACAGAAAATGATCAAGCAGTTGTCAAAAAAATATATGATTCAATGGCCAAATATTAGTATTGATGTAGTGAAGTAAATGACCAAAACACCATTTCTGAAATAGCATCACACTTTCAATTTGTACGTTATTATTTCTTGCCCACCTCATGCTCAAACAAAGTATTAGTCACATTATGCCCAAACAAAGGATTGGTAAATAACTATTAAAATCACAATTTTTCAAAGCAACAAACAACAATATATGGACAGTAAGTGATAAAACAGTAGATGTACAAACAATTTAAAGGGCATAAACAGTAAGTGATATTCATTCAAAACATGTGCATCCGGCACTAAATGTTGGTAAGTGTGCACAAGGCACCAAAAGAGGAGCCCTTACAATACTTAATTGTTTTTAGTGTGCACTAAGCACCAAAAGATGTACCATTTCATAGTTTTTGGCATAATTTAAACAAAAGCTAATATCCTAGATTAAGGTGACTGGATTATCAATACTTGACCCATTTCCATCTTTTGTAACCACCTTTCTCATCAACTTAAGCTTTGTGATCCTCTGAGAAGGACCACCCTTTCTCCTATTACACTTTTTAGCAACAACTTGTACATGTTGAGCAACTACATGTTTAGCTGCTTGCTCCTCATTTGGTTGCTCATCAGCCACCATTTGTTCAACAACTTCCTCAACAACCACTACTTCTTCAACCCCAACCTCCTCAGCAGCCACTTGTTCTTCAACCCCAACCTCCTCGGCAACAACTTCTTTTTCAGCCCTAACCTCCTCAGCAACCACTTCTTCTTCAGCCCCAACCTCTTCAGCAACCACTACTTCTTCAGACCCAACCTCCTCAGGTAGTTGTTCATCTGTAAAGCAAAAAAATTATTAGTGTCAAAATCTTAATAAAGAAAGATTGTAATTAGGAATCAAACCTTGTTTCAGCAATGGACATCGTCTCCTGTTGTGACCTTCTTGATGACAATTACCACATTTTGGAATGCCCCCCTTCTTGCTAACAATATGTTTTCCTTCTTTTTCTATACGACATTTCTTTCTGTTCACTTTTGGTCTCCCGGGCATTCTCCTACGCCTTGGTGGCAAGATGCTTTGAAGACCTGTTTCCGGCCACATGTCAGCTCCATTAGTTGGTTTCACGTTATATCTATATCAACTTCCAAACATATTCGTTGTGAACCAAACTGCAACATACTCCTCTGCATTCCCATTCAAAAACAAGATTACAGCAATACCATGTACACATGGTATACCAGTCAACTGTCATGCTCTGCACCCACAGGTTCTTTGGTCCAAGTCAACTGCATAAACCTCATGTAATTGTCTCACTTCATATATTTGCGGACCACTTGGAGTAACATCCCAATACCTATGATTAAATGGTATAAAGTAAGTAATTTCAAATAAAAAAAAAGTTGCATTCCAAGTAAGTATTATACCTCTGTTGTTCTTTAAATGTCTCAATCCTCCTTCTAATGGAAGGACATATATCCAAGTTCCATTTTTCCCCTTTCCCTTTTTGTTTGTACATCCTCTCCATCACGTACACTCTGACTTCTTCCAACATTGATATAATAGGTTTTTTCCTGGCCTCTACAATTGCTGCATTAAAAGATTCTGATATTCCGTTTTCCACAGCATCACAACACCTATCAAGCTCAAAAAATGCCTTGCACCATGTCTTTGGGTCTCTTTCCATTAGGTGATCATAAGCATGTGTGGACATCACATTGATTTCCCTCATATAAGATCGGAAAGCTGACTCGGTTGTGGACTTTGCAGCTCTCCAGAATAACTTCCTAAACTCAACACCTGTGTATTTCTTCTTAAAGTTAGCATAGACGTGTCTAGCACATTGCCTATGCTCACATGCTGGTGCTCTTTCTTTAACAGCTTCTACCAAACCCTGCCAGATGAAAATATTAACATTAAATATAAAATAACATATAAATAAACATATAAAGCACTAAGTTATGTATTTATAAGAACAAACCTTATGCTGGTCAGAAATAATGGTAAGACCTCTGCCATCTCCCATCCCAATGTCCTCAAGTAGCAGATCTAAGAACCATTTCCAGGTTTCCTTGTTTTCTACTGACACTATAGCCCATGCCAACGGGTACATTTGGGTGTTGGAGTCCCTACCAACAGCTGCTAATAGCTCACCTCTACAAATACCCTTCAAAAAACATCCATCAACACCAATCACCCTCCTGCATCCTTCAATCCAACCATCTTTCACACCCTTAAGGCAAACATACATTCTTTTAAAGTAAGTTGTAGAATCAGGCATAGGATTCACTTCTATTGAGACTGTTGAACCCGGATTAGACCTCAATAACTCCGCTCCATAATCCCACAACTTTTCATAGTCTCCCACCAAGCTACCTGAAATTTCATCTAGTGCAAAACTCTTGGCATTTTTACATCGCACAACACTTACATGCAAACCAAAATTTTTCTTAACTAATGCAACCATGTTCCTGTAGCTGATGCGGGGCTTTTCCAAAATGTCATTCGTTAACATTTTACCAATCCACCTGTATGTCACAATAGACCCCAAATTAACTTGCCTGCAACAGTTATGTTCGTCAATTAGCGATTTGATCTGGAATGAATCTTCACTACTCATTGGAGTAGCCCATAGTCTAAAAGGGCAAGCTGCCTTCCCTTCTTTATTTTTACAGCACCTCACTAACAATCTAGTTGACTCATTTTTTTTCGTACCACAATGCATACCCTTTAAAGACAGCATAATTTGTTAACATTTGCTTGAGTTCATATCTGTCAGAGAATCTCATGCCTAATACAGGTACCATTGTGTCCCATTTCTGGTCGGGATCATGAATAGGAAAGTGGTGGACCTCATCATCAACTTCCTCATCTACCCCTCCTTCTGGAATAAGATTTTTCTTGGATAAAAACGGATCAACAGATTTAGGAATTTCTATAACCTCATCATCAACTTCATGGTCTACCGATATATCATCTGACATCACCGAGTCCACATCATCAGAAGATGGATCACTATCACCGTACACTCCATCTTCGGCTATCTCTTCTTCAATCCATTGCATAAGTGGCTCGTGGTCGTGATCAATGTAGATACTGATTCTTCTCCCATTTTTATATCCAGCATCAAGAAACCTTACATAATCATCTTCATCTCTCAGCTCCCTCAACCCATCTACTAAGGCCCGATTTGGAAGACAGTAGTACATATCATGACACATACCCTTCGTCAGATTACGGATGTAGATTTTGAAGTCCTTAAACTCCATATTTCGTAAGTCTACCTCTGTGACAGAAGTCTTATCAGGATTGAAGTACATCAAGGGCTTAGGAACAAACACTCCTTTATGGAAAACATCTATACTCAATGCACCATCTGTTGAGAACGACATTCTTGTTTTAACGGCCAAAGTCAACTACAAAGGTCATTGTTAATGATTAGCAAGTAACATAATCATATAAGATAAATAAAGGTTGAACATAATAAAATTTCCAAGAATGTTCAACACAGTTCAAAAGTATGCGGACTGATTTAGGGTTTGTTACCCCTGATTTAGGGTAAGTTACCCATGAGAATAAGTGATGGTCTGATTTTTATCAATCAACGATGAGTCTACAAACCTCCATTCTATATCCAACGTTCGATTGATTTAGAGGGGTTGGGGTATCGAAGCTAGTGTTTGAAACACAAAAAGAGACACAAGAAAAGAAAAATCGTTTGCTAAAAGAGGGAATGTTAAGAGTATAACTTACATGAACATATCCGACTTCAGAATTTCTTGAAGGATATTTGATCGATCGAGCCCTAGAAGAATCGCCTTCCCGGTCTTCGTGTTGTTGAGAGAGAAGGGTAAAACCCACATATATGTTAAACGATCGTATACTCCATGTCATTTCCTTTTTTCTTTTTATTTTTTTTAAACGGTTGAATAAGAGAGGTAACCTACACCTGCCGGTTACCATAGGTAACATTTGAACAAACAGTATATTTTATTGGTATTTTTTATACAATATTGTTATTTGGATGATATTTTTTGAACAACGACAAACTTAGATGGTTTTTTTTTGAACATTTGTGAAACTTTCTTACCCTTATAAGTCATTTTCCCTCATATATACCACATTTCTTATAACTTTATGTTTATATATCAAATTTCTTAGAAATTTATGTCAGCTTTATGATTATATACTTAAATTGTAGACGAATACATGCTTAAAATAACTAAAATGCTGATATTAACTATAAAATAATACTTTTATAATAATAAGAAAATGATACAAAGTATTATAATCATCTAAAATTATGCGATAAGAGAAAATGTAAGTCCACCGAAGCAAAAGAAATTTGATGTATGTTCTTCCGATTTAACCGAAACCGAACAAATCGAAGCAGTTAAACAAAACATGGATTATACAGAGCGTTATTTTGTTCGATTTTTTTATAGATATTTTTAAAGTTAAAAAACCTTTTAAACGATAAGCAAAAACCATAGGGCAAAGTGTGTCTAATCAACACAATTGTTCATTGGAACTTAAGTCTTTTTTTTTTTTTTTTTTGAACAAATCTGATATTCTACAAATTCTTGATTATATCAATATGTACTCAATTTTTTAAATCAAAAGTTTAAAACATGATTTTTCATGCATTTAAAAAAAAAACATATTTAGAAAGTCTTATATATGCCGACCCTTTTTCAAAGATTTCAAGATATGCAGTAAACCAACTCATAAACAAAATCCATTTCAAACTCACATGTCTAATATTTTATGAACCGTTAATTCCACACATTCGATTCAATGCAAAACACACTACACACACCTACAACACATTGCGATATTACGGAGCATATTGAATGGACATAACCCAACATAAGGATTAATATATATGAGGAATATATATATATATATATATATATATATATATATATATATATATATATATATATATATATATATATATATATATATATATATATGTCAACAATTTTATCTAGTTATTTTTCCATAAAGCAACTTTATATTCTGATTAATAGTTTTGTATTGAATTGCGTCTTAATTAAAGAAAGATTTTTTACGAAAGAACAGAAGTCTGATTTCAACTCATAATATTATGATAATATTTTTCTCAAATTAATGTAAAAGTAATTTCAAACTTGAACTACGTTCCGGTCATGTGTGGTGGCGCAGGACAAAGTCCCGTTGTCTCTCCGGCCGTAGCGCCACCGTGCATTATTACCTTCAAACCATTAATTAAATTCATGCAGATATGCATTCCTTCAAGTAAAAGCGATTCATACATCTAACACAAACATCAGAAAAAACAAGAACTTCGAAATCGTATGATTAAAATTATATCCTGCAATTTGGTTACACTTTACATGTATACACGCAGTTTAAAAAATATTCTATAAAATTAACCCAAGAAAAATTAAAAAAAAAAAAAGAAAAGAAAAAGAAAATGAAATTTATGTAAGCTAATGGCCTGGTCCTCGTTTGCTTGGGCCAGAAGCTAATATGTATTCCAATGTTCTCATCTTCAATCTTCGACTGCTACTACTGGTTACATCACTGGTGTCATTGGTCGAGGAAACTCCGAATTCAATCTCTCCGCCGCTTTGTTCGCACTCAGTGGCTGCAATGGTGGTGGTGGTGGTGGTGGGTGTCCCTTCCAGGCTTCGGCCATGGACAGCACTAAGCTGTGTTATCAATAACAAAAAGATGACACCAAAAGCAAGACAGTTGTCCCTCATTGCCATCTTTAATCGGTTTCCTTGATTCCGTAAGCTAATTTGATTGCTTTTGAAACGAATGGTTTAAGGAGGAGGAGGTGGCGGAAGCAGTGATCGAAAATGGTGGTGGCGGCGGCGATAATGGTGGTGGTGGAGCTGTTTAGGTTAGTGAAGAATGAGAGGATGGAGAGGTGTGATATATATAAGAGGAATAGACCGTGTCAGGACGGTGAAGGGCTTTTGAAAATTTCGTTCATATAAGATATAACTACCGAGGAATTTGACTTTGGCTTGTTCCCACTTGTACACCACGGGTTTTTACATTTAGCTACCTCCTATTATTTTCAATTCTAAATATGAACACTTAACTTGTAAGGTCATCATACAACTAAAAAATCACCAAGTAATAGAAGTTTTAGGGTTATTATTGCAGCAATTTGTGATCAATGTTGCCGGTTGCGAATAACCCAATTGGCAGAGATAGGGACGAACAAAGGAACCGACTCGGTTAAAACTGGCCCGGACTGGACCCGGCCTAGTCTGGGAACCAAATTCGGCCGAAATTAAAAACCGAAACGAACCGCAGGTTCTACCGGTTCTTGCCGTGTTTATAATGTTGGAAACGATCATCGAGAAATAACAACATACGGTTCCGGTTTTTACCAGTTCTACCGGTCCCGGTTCCTATTGATTTTCAGTTTCAAAAATTCACAAGAATATTGTCCTGGTCTCGGACCGACCAGTTTCATTGGGTTCCGGTTCTGGTATCAGTTCAGGTTCCGATACCGGTTCTGGCCGGTTCCACTGTCCAAATGCTCATCCCTAGGTAGAGGCATAGGATATGTTTGGTTGTGAACAATTTTCTAATAATTTTTTTTTTTTTTGAAAACGTGTTTGGTTCGTCAAGTTTTCTAAATTTTTCTAAGAAAATAAAAGTTTTCGTTTTTCCAAATTGTATGTAAATTGAAAAGTGATTTTTACGGTTTTCCAAAGTTTTTAGAATTTATAAGATGGAAAATTGACAACTCTATCGGTTTCAATCAAACATTTTTGCTAAAATTTTCATTGAAAGTTGAAAATGAAAACTCAACTTTAGTTTCTGAAAACAATTTCTTAGAAAATAAAAATAGGTTTCCACAACCAAACACACATATTGCCCCTTAGTTTGCGAGAATGGGGATGTCAGTATTTGATCCTTAGTGTTAACAAGAATTTAAATATTAACACTAACATTTAACCAGTCAAGTTGTCGTTCAAAAAAAAAAGTATGTGATAAATGTCGATCAAAGTTGTTGTCACAAATTTAGGATTAATTATTATGTATTCTAAATATAAACACTTGACCAAATCCACGAGTTTAGGGTCGCATAAGAATTAGAAGAATCCATCTTTGAAGGGCACCTAGACTTAACTAAGTTAAGCTTGTTTGTATTTTCTTGCTAAGAAATCATGCAAAAGATCTACACAATATTAGAAAGCCAAATAAATAGTGCTAATGTGTTATATAGTAATATTGTTAGCTATGGTACAACTAGCTCTTCAAGTAGGTGTGCACTATTCAAAACCTTCGAATTTTGTTAAAATTACAGAATTTAAGTTATTAAGTTGAGTATCAACCTTGATTAAGAGCAAATATTCCATTGAGGGGATGATTTTGCAAGAACTGGAATAGTATAAGGCAGTTAGTGGTAAAATAAATTATTCAAAGCATGTTGTGTTGACCGTTCATTCCGGTTAGAAATTTTGGTGTGTGGACCTAGTAATAGCCTAATAGGTGTGTGTATATTGGTCTGTGGTTTGATTTTGACTTTTATACCCCCGGACAGGCCACACTATAACGCCACATATATACTTGTAAACCTGCTTGCGTCACCATGATCAAACGAATATTTGACCAACGGCAAAGATGTAGCCGGACGGGGATAAATCGGAGTTCTTAAGTCAAGACATTAATAAAACAATTAAACTAATCCAAGCTAAACCAATTTAAACCGGTTTAGATTAGGTTAATCTAAATTGGATTATAAACTAAATACACATACTCTTTAAATTTTAAAAATTAAATATCAAACAATGTCGGTTCAATTTTCAAAACCAAAAAAAAAAAAAAAAAAAAAAAATGCTCGGTTTTGGTTTCAACTTTCAAATCATACCTAACTGAGAAAAGAAAATAAGTTATGTGAAGTTGTGACCTGGATAATTAGATTAATTGTATAAAACTAATTTGCATTTTTAATAAATTTGAAAATATTAATCTTTATAAATTTTATAAAAAAGACCAATTAAATTAGATTAATATGGTTCAAAATACATCTCTCATTCTTACATAGTATTTATTTGAAACCCCCAACATTTTCAAATTACTATATTTAAGGCATCTTCAACACACCTTAAATTTTTTTTTCTTCTATTTTTTCTCTTATTCTCCTCCAATCATATCATATTTCCATCTCCATTTTTAAAGATATGATATAAATAATATTCCTCTGTAGCTCCAAAAATAGAGTTGAAGTTTCGGTTGCCAATTTTAATCCCTTTTATTTTTATTTTATACATTTTTAGTTTATTTTTATCTAATACTTATAATTTAAATACAGTATTTAATATTTGTAATATCAAGTTATATATTAATTTATATTAATTAGTCGTAAATATAGAGTTTAATATTTATTTATCAAATTCATATAAAAAAATTAAATATATACTAAAGATTTGAAACATGGTAACATAATTTATAAAAATAGTAATTAAATATGATTGTAATCTTGATATATTTGTTATAAATATAATCTTATTTATTTAATAATTATTTATAATAAAGTAATAATAAATTTAAATTATTATTTATGTAACATTCATAAAATTCTAGAAAATTGTAAACTTTTTAAACAAACCCAAAACCATCATTGTTTACAAATTGTTTTCAAAATAAGTTTCACATCAGATATATCCCAAAATCGTAAAACAAAATCATGAGGAGATGCATGATCACGCCTTTGCCTTCCTGCGATCCTCTGAGGTACCTCAAGCATAATCCAAATTGTAACCCCAAAGCTTAGTAAGTTTCCACAAAATACCATCACAATACATAATCACAAAAGTAACAACACGCATAGAGAGCCTTCAGCATGTCTAGACTGCCACATCAGACCTTCAACTTGTCTGGATCGTTCTCCGGGCCTTAGGTCTGACTAGTCCGCCTCGTGGGCCTTCAGTCTATTCGGGCTGCCCTGGGTGTGTTGGCCTTCAGCACAAAGCAGGACCCGCCTCAACCCAACCACACACACATGTCGACATATACTTAACTCATAAACATATAATCAATCAAAAGTCAAGCACATATCATACATATCAATAAGCATAGCAACATCCTATGTATCAAGATTCAAATCTAATAGATCACTACAATACTCAATCATACGATAATTAGGATAACAATCCAAAGGGTTGGCCTTGGTGCCTTCGACCCGAAAGTATAATGAAGAAGACTCACCTCTCAAATAACAAACTGTACAAAAATCTCTGACTGCTGACTCACAGAAAAATCCTAAACTATTACAATAAACAAACACCCAATTAACAGTTGGGACACCATACTTGACTAAGGACCCAAACATAGGGTAATTATCTATTTTACCCTTTCCCTAATTAGGCCAAGGCCCAAGTCCAAATCTTTGATCCAAAAGGTCCACCTTACTTTAAGACCCATGATTGGCCCAATTTTCCAAATTGAGCCCAAACCCCTTATTGGGCCTCATCTAAAGGTTCGATCCTCTAATTAGCTCGAAACCTACTTATCCAGATGGTTCATTAGGGCCCAAGTATCAAAGCCAAATAGATGGACCAATACCCGAAGCCCAAAGTGTGAAACCCAAACAGAGGGCTTATGCGGGGCGTACCCCTTTGGTATGTTGGGCGTACTTCGCCTCGCTTTGACCACCATTGGGGTGGTTGACTCAGTATGCGGGGCGTAATTCAACTTATGCGATGCATAACCTTGGAAGTCTTAAAATCCTTATAAGTGCTTAATGGATTAAACACCTAAGCTTAAACTTCAGATCTAAGACTCAAATACACTCTAGAGCCATAAAGTCTCAAACTTTAAGACTTTAATCGTCCAAAAAGGGCTTAATAATGGTCTTAATCCATTAAGACCTCATACAAAGAACAATAGACCAAACTAGCTTAAGGGACCTCATTTTTATGAGTTACGACCTTTCCTAGGGTCTGAAAGGACAACCCATCGTGTACAAAACAAAGCATGCATAATATTGGGACTCTTGGGACAAGAAGAATACCAAAAATCAACCACAACAAGATCTAAACAACCAAGCATAAAGGTAGAAGCTTTATACCTTTTGAAGCTTCCTAAGAAGATGATAATCCCAGATCTACAAGCTTGCTTCCTTCCTTGACTCATTTGATGCATTAACTTCTCCCTTTTGCACACAAAAATCACACTATAAGCTCCAAATGCTCACTATAGGGGTTAGGGTTCTCTCATAACGGTTAAGGGACTTGGAGGCAGAAAGAGTGAGTCAAAATGGCCCATAACTGTGCTTAAATACCCTACAAACCCTAAAAATCACAGATTCATCCGGAAACGCGTACGTCCTGCGTATATATGTGTATGCTTAACGTACTAGGGCGTGCCCTAGTACGCTTAGCCTACCCACATGTACGCCCAACGTACATCTCAAGCTTCAAAGAATTACCAATTTGCCACTAAGGCTTCTTAGGGTTATATCCAACCAACATCATTGACCAAAATTGACTAATTAAAATACCAAGGGAAGGATTTGAAAATACCTAAAAACCCGGGATGTTACAATATATAAACCTTTTATTTATGAAAATATAATTTGTAATATTTTTTTAATGAAAAAAATATAATATATATTTGTTAAAATCTAGCCGTGTCAAAAATACCCATTACCCGAATTACCTACCCGATTTTTTTCGGGTCGGTTAAAGGGTAAGTTGTTTGGGTTTCGGGTATACCCGATTACCCGAAATATATATAAGAAATAATGTCCATTTATGAGTTTATCTAACCCTCCCAATTCCCAAATCCCAATTTCCCTCGTTGAGGCTCATTCTATTTCCCCCATGTCAAAAAACCCTCGTACCTCGTTCGGTCTTCGTTGGTATTCATCACCAATGGATGATTATATTGAAGTAGAAGATGAGACGATTGAAGTTGACAACCTAACAATTGATCAAGTTCCACAAGAAAAATAGAAAAAAATAAAATAAAGAATTAAACCCAAGATTGAAAGTTTGGAAAGAATACTTGATATCTCAAATATTATTGAGTAAAAAATCCCAATGTTCAAAGTTTAGCACGACATACTTATTTTATTAAATTTATTTAGATGCCATTAAAAATTAAAAAAAAAATTAATCGGGTAATACCTAAATTACCCTTACCCGACCTATTACCCGAATTACCCGAATTTAATTTGGGTAAGGTAACGGGTAAATTTTTTTATATGAAAAACCCGAATTACCCGAAACCCGAAACCCGAAAAATTTACCTGATCAACACCCTTATTAAAATCTATTTAGTAGAGGGTGTATTTAACAATAAATATAAGTTATAAAAATGGAATATTATAGGAATATATTTTTTGGGGTAAAAAATAGGGTGGAAAATGGAGTAATGTTGGAGATGAAACACTATTTATCCCATTTTTTTACTCTATTTATGGAAAAAAAAAATGAAGATGGGTTGGAAACGATCTTAATAGATAATTAATTAAAATATTTAACATATATAAAAACATTGTTTCACATTTTTGATTACTCATATTTGCTTATCTTATCTTTCTCTTTATTTTATATGAAGTACATACAAATAGAGAAAAAGGTTATAGTTGTCTTATGAAAGTGTTTTATGTCGAATATGTCATGAGTTATACGATTTTCTTTGGATATATCAGAAATTCGAAGGATCAATCCATTTTATTGGTTTAAAGGAAAAATATCAAATATTCAAAGTTAAGTGAATGATATGACTCATTGCCTCAAAGTTTTTTCTATTTTTTTAATTCTATAATTTTATTTTGAAACATAATATTTTAAAGTTACATATATGGTAATTAGACACTATAACTGCATTGTTGTGTTAGATTGTTGTGTTAGATTGTAAGTGCATTATGTCGAAATATAAAAGCATTCTAACATTTTCGATACAATTATAACTTTATAATATAATTAATTATTTACTTTATTGATTAAAATCGATACTTTTATATTTGGAGAATGGTCCAACATCATGTCTAATTTTGTAGTAAGGTAAGCCAATGTTCTTGCACATCAAAAGAACTTTGAAATTAGAATTAAAGCTTATTCGATTCTAACTTCATTTTTTTTTCATACTCTACTTCAATGTTCTTATCATCATCTCGATCAGAACTAGAAGGTTAGGGCACAAAAAAGCGAAACCTCGATTTCACCAATCTATTCTCGAAATTTTTGAATTTGAAATAAATTTGAGTGGAAAAGAACTTGATCAATGATTAATCTGGAAGTGTATGTTTTTGTGGTGGATGGAAGGGTTACTTAGGGTTGGAACAATTCCTGGTTCGTCGATACCATCAACTTAGTCGTAAAATTTGTCGTTGATGCAATCTCTAATGGAAGAATTAGATTCATGGCGTAGCCACGCCTCACGCCATGGCGCACCTTTTAGAACACTGGTTAGATCAGTATCATGGTAGATAGGATGGTATTATGTTATTATGTGGCTATGATCCGTTAGATCGGTTTGCTTGTCTACAGACTGATATATGATTATTTTTTATATGTGCACATGTTTGATTGGCGGTTAAGGCTTATATACTTTGTGCGAAAACTAATAGGCATGGGCATTCCAAACTATTGGTTGTGGGTCGTGAGTATTTCATCCCGAGGATGATTGGACTTGTAGTATGTGGGCTAAGGATGAGTGTGGGACGGAACCGATACCGACCCGTCCCGTTCCCGATTTTCCGAATACCGAATTTGATTGAAAGTTAATCCCGAGTACTGAACCGAATTAACATCACCGGTACCGGTACCGGAAATGGTACCGGTACTCGGTACTAGTACCGGTACCGATTCCCGAATTTCATGTTTTTGGAGTAACAAGTACCGTCCCGTATTTTTAAATTCGGTACCGGTTCCGGTACGGTACGAGATCAGGATTTAGGACAAACTGCTCACCCCTAATGTGGGCATTCCAACCTGTTGGTTGTGGGCTTGGGGTATTCCATCCCGAGGATGATTGAAACCATAATACGTTGGCATTCCAACCGGATGGTTGAGGGCCTGGGGTATTCCAACCCGATGGTTGACTGGACCCATAGTATGTTGTTTATGATTATATGTGCATTATTATGTGTGTGGGTATTTTGGGGAAAGTCACTAAACTTTGCGCTTACAGTTTCAGTTTTGTTTCAGGTACATCAGATGATCATAGGAAGGCAAATGCGTGATCGTATAACTTCTCATATTTGTATTTATGTTTATGGGATACTCTGATATTATACCATTTGGAAAACAAACTTTGTAATGTTTATGGGTTTGAAACGTTTTTAAAAGTTTAAATCTGACATAATTTTTTATGGGTGTTACAAGTTAGTTGGACCGACTTTGACCGATATTGACTAAGGCTGATTAACCTAACCCTCTAACCCTTAATCATAAGCGGTTGGAGATAGTTTATCGTCTAGGCATCGATTAATGGATTAATCACAATTTAAGCATTTAATTAAATTTTGGGTTGAAGGTTTTTATATAAATTTTTATCTAGACATTAGATGATCATATTATTTATTTAATTAATTAAACACAATTTAAGCATTTAATTAAGTTTCATAAATGTTTATTAAGTACCATTAATATAAAAAAAAACTTTTGAGTTCTATCAGTTTAGTTCTAGATAATTTTTACCTAAAATTTCAAAAGTTGGTAATATTAAAATAAAACTTCAATGTATTAACACCTTAGTATCTGTATATGATCTTGATTAAAATATTGATGTTAATAGAAATTTTGTAGCATCCCAAAAATCAAGGTAAAATTTTCATTTTTCAAAATCAAACCACAACCATAAATGTTTACAAAACTTAGTTTCCGAAGGTCAAAATCACAACAGAGTATGCCAAAATCAAATCTCATAAAAACTGAAGGATGTGCATGATCAAACCTTCACCTTGTCTCAATCATCTGAAGTAGCTAAAATATAAAACTTAAATTGTAAGTCAAAGCTTAGTGAGCTCCCTCAAATACCACATACAACCAAACAAATTTACAAAATGTATGTTGGGTCGATGGTCTTCCGACTGGATTACCGTTTTTGACGATATTTATATCTGTGGAAAGGTATCAATGAGATCTACAATTCTATATTGATACTTATGACTAAAAAGATCACTAACTAAAATCTTTAATTTATGTAAGAAGGTATCAATGAGATCTACAATTCTATATTGATACTTATGACTAAAAAGATCACTAACTAAAATCTTTAATTTATGTAAGAAGCCTGAAACATAATCCTTCCCATTTTACCCATCATCTTCCTTCAAAAAATCCAATGTTTAAATCACTTATCCAACATAGTTTCTAAGCTCCATTCCATCAAATCCCAATGTCTCAATATGATCAATTAATTGTCAACAATCTTGAAATAAAAATTTTCTCGAAACACGATGTTATAAATTTGAGTTTTGACACGTTAGTATGACGATTTTGAATAAAAAGATTCAAAAACATTTAAGTAAAATATAAAGAAATGGCAATTGGATATGGGATAAAATGCTTAAACCATTTTGAATAAAAAGATTCAAAAATATTCAAGTAAAATATAAAAAATGGCAATGAGTTGTGTACTAAAATGCTTAAACCATCGATGTTAGTTATAGATAGGTCCTTTAATGATTAATAAAGTTGAATATAATAAGTTATAGTCTTATACAAATTAATTTATATAAATAATACATACAAAATATTTGACAGTTATAATTAAGTTCTCTAATATAAGTATTGAGGTTTTTTTCATAGTTTTTTTAATCTAGAGATTATATGATCATATTATCCAGTTAACTGACTAAAAACAATTTATTTATTAATATTATATTTAATTAAAACACATAAGTATCAATCAAGTACACATAAATTATACTTAGTGGTTTAATGCTAAATAACATTTGTTTAAAATTTGAAGAGTTTTAATATTAAATTAAAACTTTAATACACTTAACTAATTTTCGTTATATTAATGTGGTTCAAGATATATAATTATGTTGAATCAAATAAAAATACTTATTATACTTACGATTATGTCTATTTTACTATTGAAACTCAATAATTTTCAAATGCTTTCTAATAATAATTGTTAATTACTTTATTAAATTGACATAAAAAAATTGACATAAAAGTAAACATATGAAACTTTCTATCAAGACATATTTTCTTTTACAGGTATTATATAATAAATAGTAAAACATATGTTATATATAATATATCTACAAAAATGTTATTTGCTTTTAATAATTTTCAAATACAATCGTAACTTGGTTAAAATATAAAAGTCGAGAATAAAAACTTATAAAATATTCAGTCGTATATTAAATATATGAAATGTAAAATTGTAAATCGTCTAACCTTCTCACAAATATTCAATCATGAATTAGTTATTTGAGAAGTAGAAAAAATAGATTCAATGTGAAATTGTATATTTTTATTAATATTTTTATAAATATTATTGTGAATACACCACATATCTATTTCGTAAATCACTCGATCTACTATTTATTTTTTTAAATGAAAATTCTGAAAACAACCTATTTAAGTAAATAATGACTTTTTTTTATTTATTCAAATACTACAAATTATTATTTACCAATTACACTACTTAACCGGCTACCAATGTTCAACATTATTATCATTTCATTATATACTTATAAAGGAAACATTTTTCTTTGCACCACAATCATTTGAAACTCCCATCTATTTTTTCTTTCACCACATTCATTTGAAACTTCCATAATTTTTTAATTTCTTTCTAATAATAATTATAATTTGGTTAATTAAGTTAAAAAAATATCAAACATAAAATATAAACATATGAAACTAAATTTTAATATTAAAATAATATCTTTACTTCTACTAATAAAAGCATGTTTTTTAACTTATAACATATTATACTTAATTTATTAGTTTTAATATATTATTGGAATTAAACCATTATCATTTTAAAGATACATTTTTAAAAAAATTTGTATAAAATACTTAAAATATTAATTTAAATATAACATTACAGGTTGAACTTAAATATAAATTGTGGTTTAATTTAAACAACCCAAAGAATATTTTTTAAATACTTAAAATAGAAAAATTGTAGTATCTTTCTAATAATGATTAAAAGTTGGTTAATATGGTTAAATAAATACCAAACCTAAAATGTAATCATAAATAAACTAAATTTCAATTTTAAAATAATATCTTTACTTCTACTTATAATGTAACATCCGAAAAATACAACCAATTTAAATTTTTCAAAACAACCCAATTTTCATTAAAATGTTTACAAAAAGGTTTTCAATACAAATCATTAGAGTATTCCCAGAATCACATTGCTACAAAATCGTGAGGAGCGGTACGATCACACCTTCGCCTTGTCACGGTCTCCTGAAGAACCTGAAAAACATTAAACCACAACTGTAAGCCCGAAAGCTTAGTGAGATACCCCCAAAATACCAACCACGTATACGTCCTTCCAGGCTACGACCTTCCGGTCCAAAACATATAAAACATACATAACATAACAGAACATGGAACAGCCATGCATATCGGGTCTACTGGGTGACTGGTCCGCCGTATAGGGCCTTCAGTCCACCGGATCCATCCTCCAGGTCTAGTCATGTCCTTCGAGTCTACAGTGGGGTTGGTCCGCCCGCATCGGGCCTTCAACCCACCTGGTCCACTCTCTGAGTCTACAGTGTGACTGGTCCGCCCGCATCGGGCCTTCAGTCGGCCTGGTCCACTCTCCGAGCCTCGGCACGTCTGGTCCGCCCTCGTGGGGCCTATAGCCTATCTGGACCGCTCGCTGGGCCTTCGGAATAACCGGTCCGCCCTGGGTATCTTGGCCTACAGCACAAAGCAGGACCCGCCTCAACCCATCTCTAGTCCAAACAACCACGTGCACAAAACATACAATCATATAACAATCATAGCCAACAAACCGAACAAACAGATCACATAGCATATCATTACCCTACCCAGCTTACCGACCTAACCGGTCACTCGCATAGCATCACTTTATATATATCGGGGAACTGACCTTAACAAGGTCTCCTAGCATGTACCATCCTAGCTACCAGGATGTAGACACACCAACAATAATATAATAACACTATCCAAATCTCAATCCAATAGAGGGCCGACCTTGGTGCCTTAGACCCTGTTGATATAGTGAGGATAACTCACCTCGAGACTGCCGGCTGAAAGGATAAGATCCCGCTGCTCCGAACTCTGACACGAACTCCTCCACTGAACATCAAAACATACAACTCAATAAATACCCTTAATTACCAAAATACCCCTGGAAGACAACTGGTCAACCTTGGACAAGTCAAAGTCAACCCCTGACTGTCCCTACTCGCCGAGTCAACCCGATGACTCGCCGAGTCCTTATGCTCAGAACTTCCCTCAAGTAGCGACCCAACTCGCCGAGTCACCCCAAGACTCGTCGAGTCCAACAACTCTGAGTCCACTCGCACCCAACTCACCGAGTCATCCCTTGACTCACTAATTCATCGACTCAACCAGAAATATTGGGACTTCCTCGACAAGACTCACCGAGTCCAAATGGACTCGTCGAGTCCAAGGCTATCTTCAACTTACTCGCCGAGTTGTTCTTCCAACTCGTCGAGTTCCAGGCCATCTTTAAGCAACTCGTCGAGTCCACCCATGTGACTCGTCGAGTACCACCGGTCTGAATCCATACAGAAGCATCTCAGGCCATGCAATTGATCCAAAACATATATCCAACCTCCTACAATCCATCCATCACGTAAAGTGGCAAACTTTACGTGAATCTAAAGAGATCTAGGCCTTATTCACCTTAGAACCAAGGTTTGGGACATGATAGCTCCATTAACAACACAAGAACAGGGGATTTAATGCTCTTAAGATCTTCTCCACTCCAGATCTGAGGTAGCAACCTCAGATCCATCCTCCAAACATCAAGATGCCACACAACCAAGCTCCCCACACAACCCCAAAATGAGAAACTAGGAAAACACAGCCCAAGAACGAAAGTATTACCTCCAAAGGATGCCTCAACAGCAATGAAACTCATATCCAAGCAAAGCCCTTTGATCCAAGCCACTTCTCCTTCAAGATTTCTTCAACCAACACCTCTCCAAGCTCTAATTTGCTCCAGAAAGGGACTCTCCATGAATTTAGGGTTTCTGGGACTCAAGGGGGGAATAAAGGAGGCTGTGGAGGGGCATAATGCTCTTTATATAGGGCTCAACCCCGAAAATTAGGGTTTTCTTCATACAACACCTACTCGCCGAGTAGGCCACAAGACACGTGACCATAGTCGCGACCTGACTCGCCGAGTCACCCTCCGAAACTTACACTTTTAGCCTTTCAACTCTACTCTTGCGATTCCGGGATGTTACATATAAAGTCATGTCTTTCATTTTTAACATATTATACTTAATTTATTACATTTAATATGATGTTAAATGTAAACCATTATCAGTTTAAAACTACAACTTTTGAACAATTTGGACAAAATACTTAAATTGTGATCATAAATATAACATTCCAATGTCTACTTAAATATAAATATAAATTCTACTTAAAAAACTAAAGAATATTTTGTAAATAGTTAAAAGTGATAAATGCAAAAACTAAATTGTAATCTCAATTTAACTAAAATATTTCTTAATGATATTTTTGTAATCGTTAAAAGTTTTCAAACAAGTAGATTAAAATAACTTACAATAACAATAGAAAAATAACTCTATATAAATGATTATATTGTTACCTTTAAAATCAAAAAATAATGTTTGATTTTTTAAATAATTATACTGATAGAAATTAAAACATTAAGCAAATAAATTTTAAAAAAATTAATTAACAATAACAACTATAAACAACATCATACCATATATTATATTTAATTTTATTCATGTGTAACTCGCGGGTAGAAGTCATTTAAACGATTGAAATTATGAAGTTATAATAGATGTATATATTATCATATAATTCAAAAATAATCAATATATTATATCAATTTAATGTAAGAATTATTATATCAAATTTAACAACAACGATATTGTTATATTTAAAAAGAAAACATATATTTGTAAAGACTTCAACTATATAGGTGTTTCTGCGCATTACTATTTAACTAAATTGTAATCTCAATTTAACTAAAATATTTCATAATTGTATTTTTATAATCGTTAAAAATTTCCAAATAAGTAGCTTAAAATAACTTACAATAACATTAATTAAAAATAATTCTATATAAATGATTATATTGTTACCTTTAAAATCAAAAAATAATGTTTGATGTTTTAAATAATTATAATGATAGAAATTAAAACATTAAGCAAATAAATTAAAAAAAATAATTAACAATAACAACAACTATAAACAACATTAAACCATATATTATATTTAATTTTATTCATGTGTAACTCGCAGGTAGAAGTCATTCAAACGATTGAGATTATGAAGTTATAATAGATGTATATATTATCATATAATTAAAAAATAATCAATATATTATATCAATTTAGTGTAAAAATTATTATATCAAATTTAATAACAATGTTATTGTTATATTTAAAAAGAAAACATATATTTGTAAAGACTTCAACTATATAGGTGTTTCTGCGCAACGCGCAGACATTCGCTTAGTATACTTATAAAGCAGACATTTTTCCGAGCACCTCATGTATTTGAAACTCCCATGTATTTTTTTCCTTTCACCACATTCATTTGAAACTCTCATGACTTTTCAATTTCTTTCTAATAATGATTATAAGTTGGTTAATATGGTTAAATAAACATAAAAACTAAAGTGTAATAATATATAAACTAAATTTCAATACTAATAGAATATATATTTTCTTATACTTATAAAGTTATGTTTTTAACTTTTAACATATTACACTTAATTTATTAGGTCTAATATGTTGTTGTATGTAAACCATTACCATTTTGAAGCTACAACTTTTGAACAATTTGTATAAAATACTTAAATTACTCATTTAACTATAACCTTACAGGATCAACTTAAATATAAATTTTAGTTTAACTTAAACAACCTAAAGAGTATTTTGCAAATAGCTAAAAGTGATAAATTATAGTGTATTTCTAATAATGATTATAAGTTGGTTAATAAGATTAAATGAGTATCAAACCTAAAGTGCAATCATAAATAAACTAAATTTTAATATTAAAATACTATTTTTACTTCTACTTATAAAATTATGTCTTTAACTTTTAACATATTATAAATAATTTATCAGATTTAATATATTGTTATATGTAAACCATTATCAGTTTAAAGCTACAATTTTTGAACACTTTGGACAAAATACTTAAATTGTTAATTTAAATATAACATAATATGGTCAACTTTAATATAAATTCACGTTCCACTCAAAAAATTCAAAGAATATTTTGTGAATGGTTAAAAATGATAAATTGTAGTGCTAAATGCAAAAACTAAATTGTAATATGAATTTAGCTAAAATATTTTATAAAGATATTTTTATAATCATTAAAAGCTTTCAAATAAGTATATTAAAATAAATTACAATGAAAATAGTTGAAAATAACTCTATATAAATGATTATATTGTTACCTTTAAAATATAAAAAATGTTTGATGTTTTAAATAATTACAATGATAGAAATTAAAACGTTATGCAAATAAATTTTAAAAAAATAATTAATAATAACAACAACTATAAATAGCATTAAACTATTTATTATATTTAAGTTTATTCATGAGTCATCGGCGGATAGAGATCATTTAAAAGATTGAGATTATGCAGTTTTAATAGATGTATATATATATTAACATATAATTCAAAATAGTCAATACACTATATCAACTTACTATACCAATTATTATATCAAATTTAACAACATTATTGTTATATTTAAAAAAACATATATTTGTAAAGATTTCAGCTATGTAGATGATTCTACGCAACGCACGGGCATTCACCTAGTTATTTAAATATAATTTAACTTACATAAATCATACATAAGGTCATTAAAGTCTAATTATAAAATAATTCTTCAAATATCTTTCCATATTATACTTTTTTACAACTAGTTCATACATGTGAATACAAACATTAACAATCACATACTCAATTTAGCTGAAAGTGATAACGTATTTTAACCAAATACAAAAAGTCAATTTTTTAGATCCAATAAAACGACAATTTGAGCCATAAACTTGATCTACAATAAATTTGATCCCAATTGACAACGAAACAATGCAAAATAATATCTGTCAATAAATGTCATATCCAAATCATGAACACCATTTTTGTAAGAGACGTTAAAAATATATCAAAGTGTAGTTTCTAATACAACCACCTATTTTAAATGCTATATATTTATAATATTTAAGCTATGTAATTAAATTTATGCGCAATGTGTGGGGTTTTTCATATATATATATATATATATATATGGAAGCAGACCATGGGTTGGACTAAAAGTACAAAGGTCGGAACATAAAATTACACTATATAATTTCCCTATGCGATTTGAACATGGAAACATTCAAATTGGATCTAAAATGTAAGATCAAATAAAAGCAAAGCGCACGAACTCACCGATTGTGATTTTGTCATGAACAAAATTAATATTGATTACAATATGTTTAGTTCGATGATATTGAGCATAACTAGAGGACAAGTAGACATTGTTAAAGTTATCATAGCCTTCATCATAGATGTGTGCAATTCATGAAAAATATTGTGTAGACAATATGTCTTGGAGATGATGTTGTATGGTATTCTATTTCAACACTAGATTGGCAAATCATGGATTAATGTTAGACAACCAAGAAATGATATTTTCATCAATATAAACCCAATACCTAGGCAATATAGCAAAGAGGCGAGTGACATCCACCTTGATCTGCATTAAAGTAAGCACTGAACTTATACGTGTGTTAGGCCAAAGTTTGAAGACCGAGATAGAAGGTACTAAAAAGTTAGTGTATAAGCATTTAACATAACCAAAATATGGAAATTATGGTTGGTGCATATATAAACGAATTTGTTGGACTACATACTAAAGATTGGTGTATGTAAGAATAAGTGTCATAACGCTCTAAAAGACTGGCTTATTATGAACTGACAACCCATCAAGGCCAAGCTTTACATGTATACTAACTATAATATTGGTCAATTTACATATGAGCTCGATCAAGGATGCTAATGTTTTTCAATATAAAAACATATCGGTAGAGGATCTAAATACAAATGTTCACAAAAAAATCTAGTAGCCGAAGATCCATCATGGAAAACTCTATGTTAAGGAATTAATGAGTTGCATAAGGACATGAGTGATTACAGTTAAAATAACGTCATCTACATAAATAAGAAGATATGCAACCGATATCATAGGATAATAAATAAATAGGGATGAATCACAATAATAAGGCATAGTCTACCTCGAGGCTACAAATATACCCTTACTATACTGAACCAGGTATATACGGAGTTGAGTATATACTGAACCAGGTTATGTGGGATCTACAAATTTGATTGTCGCTTATACATACACATGGTCTCATGAAGATCAGTATTAGGAAGCACATTATTCACATCCCAGTATCCCACTGATAAATAAGCCAAATATGAGTTATATAAATGATGAGAGCCATACATATGATGGCTAGTTTGACAACTATACTAAATGTCTCACAACAAATCAACACATAGACACTTAATCTTGCCATATTGCAGTAATACACACTTTTTAGTATGGTTGAGCAAAAGCAAAACCGAGAACCTAAAAACTGACAAAAACTAAAATCGAATCCATACCATCGGGTTTGAGTTTAAAATTTTAAAACAGAATATTTTGGTTTTGGTTGGGTTTGCCTTGTCAAAAATGAACCATTGAAACCGACCCAACTCAACGATTTTGAAACCGATATAAACTCAATCCAACTATTTCTATGTTACTTTGATTTTCATGTTTTGGTTATGAGCTCCAAAACTTGGTTGTTTTAATATTTCTTTGAACTACTTAATTGACTTTCGTGTTTTTGGTTTTTTTAAATGGATTGAAAAGTTTTTGAATTAATTTGTTAGTTTATTTACATTTTCAGAAAAATGGGTTTAAACCCCAAACCAATGAACCCATGGGTTGAACCTATAAACTAAGAAACCGAAATACCGGGTTGGTTTTAGTTTTACCCCAAAACCGATCCAATCCAGTGCATGCTCACCATACTTTTTAGCCATTAGAGAGCCATCGTCATGAAGTTTCTTTCTAAAAAACAAAGAGGATTGTACAGTATAAACATGTGAGTTGTGGGAACAAGCACCTACATGTCATTTTTAATGAGCACACTTTATCCATCTTGCATAACCTTAAGCCATAATGGGTCATAAAATGGATTTAAGGTAGGACTGTTGTGCGTTGTTAGAGTCGTTGATGTGGAGATTAATATGTTGGACGGTTTTGTGAAATCCATGTTTAGAATGAGTATACATGGGATGAATAGAAATTGTATGGATACATGCATGAGCGACATATATGTGGATAGTTGGGTGTGGTGTTTTAGTATGGATTGGAGTGGATCACAGTGACAAGTGGGGAACCGTAGGATGATTCATAAGAACATATGAAAATGAAAAGGGTGGAGTGTCATTATCCAAATAATGTAGTAGCCAAATCTGACTGTCGGACTGCTTTAGTAAGTAGAGCCGTGGTGGTAACATGTTTTTGGTTGGGTGAGAGGAAGAATCTTGAAAAAACTGAATATTGATAAGAGATGGGTCACATGATGGATAAAGAAATTCGTAGGAAGAGTGAAATTTGATGAAGCATAAAACGGAAATAAGTTTCATAAAATACAACATGACACTATCCATTTCAAGATGTTTGATTCCATAAACCCTTTAATGGGTTCTTTTAAATCGATTTTCCTACACACAGTCATTTTATACCACATAAACCCCTTATAATTGATTTATAATTTGGAAATTTCTACCACCTTAGACCTAGTTCAAAATGTTGTTTTGTTCTTAGTATCTATTATGCAAGATTGAAGGTACCGTCACTATCATTTCAAGATGTTTGATGGCATGATTTGAAATTAATCTACTTCTGGTTCATTCCTAGGCTGAAGAGAAATCCCATCTCCTTAAGCATCTTGAAGAAAAAGGCTATAAATATACATATGGAGAAGGTGTTTTGAAGATCCCAAAAGGTTCCCGAGTTATAATTATGACCGATTTGAGGAAGTTTTTGATAGATTTTTCTAAACCTAAGGCGGTACATCTACAAGTCATGCTATACTTACAATTTTGATAACATTTCCTCTTGTTCAACATGGTAAATCCAAGAGGGTGAAAATTCAATATTCAGTTATGACAAAGATGATTTCAACATCCAAATTAAACTACATTCAAGTTGGGTTGATATTTATCCATATATAGAACTTACAACACTATTGGGATTCATGTTAGTTTTAAAGTTTTGAAGGTTCTTTTGTTGAAAATGCACTTAATCTCAAGGTAGAGTTTGTTGATGATGTCTCGGAACCCTAATCTTGCATGATGAGTTTTTCTATGAAATGCAACCATCCCTATAGTGTTGCATCTCTAGTTTACATATCATTAGGAGTTACATGAGTGATGTTAGGAATATCTTTGTAAGGATATAAATAAAACAATTTAGAGCCTAATTAAAAATTCATTTCATTATAACCTTTTTCTCTACTCGCCCCATGTCGATTTTCCACCCCTTGTATCCTTCCCTCTTGTTAAAAAATTCCAATAAATATATAATGTAAGAAATCGGGGTATAGAAAAGCTTGGAAATTTTGAGAATTGTGGTTTCACTTTCAGATTAAAGTATTTCGGTGATACTCTCAATCTTTAATCAGATAAGACTCATAATTGAGAGCAAGAACAAAAAATATGGTTGTTATGAATTTCGTGAATGTTATTGTACCAGGAAAAAGATGACAAAAATGATTAAGTAGTTCATTTGTCTGAAAACTGTCAAGACAGTTTTCTTTGTCCAAAAAACTACTCCAACTGTCAAAACCAATAACAGTCACTAAAAACAAATCATTAATAAAGGTTAAATGGAAGTAAAAAACCGGCTTTATTTACATAGTCAAGGGCTCTGCCCCTTGGGCCCCGCCAGGGGCTGCCGCCCCTTGGACCCCACTCCTAGGGGCGTTGCCCCCGGACCCTGTTCATTTAGGGGCTTCGTTCCTAAATGACAGTCTACTTTGAATATTGAATAAACTTAAACAAGTGTGCACTCCGCGTCTTCCTTACTTGTTTAATATTCATCAAAATTGAATTTTGGTCAACAAGTCAATCCATTACACTTAAATACATGATACAAAATCACCAACATATAATAATGTCTTTGTAGTTTTTCTGTAATATATTGCACATCATATTATAACATCATCCAATTTGATTGTTTGTTTTTGTTGATTTAATTACACGATATAGTAAATATGTTTATATTATACAGTTTCTCGATCTAGGGTCTTATTACTTAATCTATTATTGAAAATATATGAAAAATACAGTAACACTTATATTTATATTTTATATATATACCAAATAATGATAAGAAAATTTTACCAGCTCGATTTCAGCATTTAAATACCATATAAATGTTCTATTTATCTTAATTAAACCTATTTAGTAAACGCACCACAATCCTTTTCCATTCTTACTTACAAAAGCAAGTCAAATACAATCCTTGAAAAACTGGTCTGATGATCAACGTAATCAGCATTTGACCATTGATTTAGACACACACTCAGTGAATTAGTTGAAATATTCTCGTTGATATACAATATTATATTTTCGATATTCAAAGTATCAAATTGGAATTCTTTGAATTTAATTAGTTTTGTAAGAATTTATTTGGATACATACAGTTGAAATATTTTCTTTAATATAATATCGTTTATTTTCGATTTTTAAACTATCAAATTGAAATTCTTTTAAGTTTTGACAGATTCTATCTGGTTGGAATAGTCTAACTTTTTAGCACTTATTACTTTAATTGGTTATTTAATTATTTTTCTACTATAATAGCAACAGTTCAAAATCATAATCGTAAAATACTCAATAAAACTCAAACAAGCTTGAAGTTATAATTTCAGTAATCGATAATACGTTCTTACGTAGTGCTTGTTAAATTCAAATGGGAATCAATTTATTAAAGTTTTTTGTTGTCATGCACCATGCCTTCCATTTCACCAACAGACTACGACTTCTACAGTTCTACTACATTAAAGGTCCCACTTCGATCCACATCTACCGTCAAATTAGAATACTATTGGTGAGATTCTACAACCACCATGGAATTTAGAGTAAATTACAGAAATGGTCCCTAAACATTTAAAAGAAAGGCATTTCAGTCTACTCGATAGTCGATATATACCAGTTGTTTCATTCTTTTGCACTTTTCTAAACGGCTCTTTAGATGGGTGTCAATTAGGGGGACTGAAATTGCAACGAAATGAAACCAAGGATATGCCGACATATTTTTCTTTAGATGGGGGTCAAGGATGCAAAACCCTAAAAATGGAATGACAGTGCGAATTTTATTCAAAAAGCGTTTGGATCTATATCAGCACATACTAAAAAATTGAGTGACTTACAAAACTAGTCCCTGTATTATAACAAAATGTGCAGTTTTGTGTCCTAAGTTTTTTTTAGTTATATAGGTCCTCCTTGCCTTTCTTGATATGCTAAAATGTCAATGTTCTTTCATTTGCTTATAATGTGTTCCTAAAAATGCAAAAACTTTAACATGTCTATTTCTTGTAATTACTACCACTAAATATTTCCACCAAAAATTAAAATAAAATTAAATTATTAAACCCTCACCATTTAATTACGATTGCCCCTTAAGATATGACAATTTAATCAAATCATCTCATATTCACCATTTCTCTAAACCAAAAACTATAATGCTAAAATAACAATGTATTTTAAAGTTTACCACACCAAAATATCCAAATTAACAAATATCCATAATTTCACGTTGTCTACAAATATTCATATGCCTAACCATCCATAGAGTCACCCAGATGCTTGTCGTACAAGTTCTCATTAGCTTTGGTTACGACCTCGCTGCTAATGGAGGATTTGTCCATCGAGGACATAACTTTATGCTCTTGCCTAAGAATGATCCTTGAATTACAATGCCGATCTATGAAATTTGTGCATGTTAGTTTATCTTCTTAAGCACAATTTAAGTACTTAAATATATTACCTTTAAAAGATTTACGGTTTCAATGATTTTGTTGAAGATTTCTAATGATAAAAGACAAAATTGCAAAAATGGTCCCTGTGGTATGTATTTTTTTGAAGTTTTAGTCCAAACTCCGATTTTTTTTGGTTTCGTAGTCTTTTTTAGCTAGTTTCATTGTGGATTTGATCCCTCGATAAACTGAAATGACTTTAATATCCTTGAGGTATTTATTTTATATTTTTAAATACATTTTTTTTAAAGTTTTAATAATTATTTATTCATTTTAATAATTAAAAAATAAAAGGGCTCTCTCTCTCTCTCTCTCTCTCTCTCTCTTCCTTGGTGTATTTATTTTATATTTTTAAATACATTTTTTAAAAGTTTTAATAATTATTTATTCATTTTAATAATTAAAAAATAAAAGGGCTCTCTCTCTCTCTCTCTCTCTCTCTCTCTCTCTCTCTCTCTCTCTCTCTCTCTCTCTCTCTCTCTCTCTCCCTTTTCACAAAGCAAGAAATTAAAAATCAAGTAAGAAATATTCACCCCTTTTTATCTTTTCGGTCTTCAAGAAAGAATCAAACTAAAACCAAAAAGATATCTAGAATCATGTCCATCAACAACAAGCATCTTATTTCATTTTTGAAAATAATCGTTCGTAGCATCATAAATTTGATTTCTCACTTTTGAAACACTCGATTCATACAACATAGATTAACTCACACACATCAAAATCATGTCATTGGGATGAACCCACCAGACAAATCGATTATGCATCAAAAAATAAAACAAAATATCTCAAACTCATAGGGTACACCCAAAACCTACGACTCAAGTATGTATGTGTGAGTAAGTTTGATGTGAAGACAATCAGGCAAAGATTATGATTATCAAGCTTACTGAACCTTTGATCTTGATCTCGGTCTCCCCTACCTCCTTTATTTCTCAATTCTAAGAAATTAAGAAAATTGAATCGGTGCACCATTCTATCTACATTTTCTTATAGATAGAACTGGGAAAGAAGTGGAAATGGTAGTTTGATTGAGAATCAATCGCCACCATGGTTGATTGATGTTTAAGCATATCCATCTAAATCGTTACCATCTTCATAAAAATACCAGAGAAGACGAACCAGATCTTCAGCTCCATCATCGCTGTTGCCACCACAACTGGAAAAGAAAAACCTTAAGCTCATCACCGCTACAAGATCTGCAAACGGGATACGCGGATCTGAAAACGAGGTCCTCAGATATGAAAGTCATCATCTCCTTGAGCTCGTCTCTGCTAAAAGAGAATACCTACCAGGCGGCGACGTTAGGGCTAGCTTTAACAGGAGGAACTCGTCATCTAAGGAGCAGTCGGAGACCCAACTTGATCTGATTTTTTCTTCTTGAAGGTGTTCATCCTAAAATCATTCATCGGATTTGATTTTGTGTGTGTGGAGAAGAAGGAGATGGTGGAGGTTACTAGAAAAATGAATTTACAGAAAAAGGAGGTGAAGGACACGGTGGTAGTGGCGGACGGTAGTTGAAGTGTGTATGTGCTCTTGAGTCTATGTTCATGAATATGAATATGTGTTCGTTAGTTTGTATTTGCACACACACACACAGAGGCCCCTCTTTTTTATTATTAAAATAAATAAATAAATATTAAATTTTAAAAAAATGAAAGAAAAATGAAAAATGAATATCCCAAGGGTATTAAAGTCATTTGAGTTTATCGAGGGACCAAATCCGCAATGAAACTAGATCAAAAGGGCCACGAAACCAAAAAAGTCGGGGTTTGGACTAAAACCCCAAAAATATCCATACCACATGGACCATTTTTGCAATTTTGCCATGATAAAATTGACCGATTAATGACATAAAAGTAAATCTGTGGGTTACAATGCTGATCTATGAAATTTGTGCATGTTAGTTTATCTTCTTAAATACAATTCAACTATTTAAATATATTACCTTTTAACAAGATTTATGGTTTCAATGATTTGGTTGAAGATTTCTAATGATAAAATTTGCCGATAGAGGACATGAAAGTAATATGTTTCTTGAAATAAGCAAAAATATAGTATTCTTAACAAGACTATTCTAAACGAAATTTGTAATAGACTGAAATACGAACGTGTGGGTATAAAGATCGTTAATATGCGAGATCGCTTGAATAAGTTACAACGTTCAGAATACAAGACCTAAGCCAAACCAAAAGATCAAAACAACCAAGCAGTTGATGTCATGGTGGCCACAAGTATCAACAGTTTCAAATATGTCATTAATGATTGTCACACGTAGCATATTGTGAGTAAAATCTAAAGAAACCGATCACAATGACTGAATATGTACAAAAACAACGATTTATTTTGCAATAAAATATATTAAGAACTAAATATGTAGAAACCGATAAATATATTATCATATTAAGTCATTTTTTCCAGCTTACCTGAAATAGCTAGTTATAAGGAATGAATGTTTATAAAAAACAAATTAAATAGTCAAATATAAACGAAAAATATAGTGATTAAATATATATAAAATAAAAAATACATTACCCTATTAAATCATTTTCCTTTCCCTAAATCAACTCTCATTTATTGAGCACAATATACAAACATATACAACGTTACAATGAGCTGAACTAACGTTGTGTTTGGTGCGCCACAATTAGCTGAAAAGTTAGCTTATATTTCGAGCTTTTTTAAGTTCTCATGTTTGGCAAACTAAAAAGTAGCTTATAAGCCAGTTTTTTAAAAAACTACTTAGACTAGCTTTTTAGAAGCTTTTTTAAAATTTTCCAAATATACCCCTTAACTAATTATAAAACACATTCTTTTAAGACTATGTTTGGCGTACTAGCTGAAAAGCTAGCTGATAGCTGAAAAGCTAGTTGATAGCTAAAAAGATAGTCGTTAAATAAAAATCTAGCTGATAACTAAAAAACTAACTAATAAAGAATGACGTTTGGTAAAACTAGCTGAAAAGCTAGCTAAGATATATAAATTACATAAAATGACATTTAAGAGTATTTGTTTATATAATTAATTAAGGGGTATATTTGGAAAATTTTGAAAAAGCTCATAAAAAGCTAGTCTAAGTAGCTTTTCAAAACGCTAACTTATAAGCTACTTTTGGCTTACCAAACACGACAACATGAAAAAAAACTCGAAAAATAAGCTAGTTTATCAGCTAGTTGTAGCACTCCAAACACAACCTAAATGTCCTTTTATGTCATTTCATGTTTTTCAACTAGTTTTTCAGTTAGTTTTAGCAAACGTTGTTTTTTATCAGCTAGATTTTCAACTATTAGCTAGTTTTTTATTTAACAGCTAGTTTTTCAGCTAGTACGTCAAACATAGCCTAAGGCTTATACAAATACATACAATATATACATACTAGTAGCAATGACATTAATGTTATCCCATATTATGGTTATGCACATTAGCGGATAAATGGATACTCCATCTCTCTACACATATTGGAAATGTACATGAATATAGTTTGAAATTCTTATTCAATACCCATATAAATTTTAACTATATAAAATAATTATTGATATAGAAAGTCTTAGGGCAAATGCTATATTAGCCCATCGAATTTATCGTGTTTGGTTTAAAAGGTCACCCAACTTTTTTTTTATACATTAAGGGAATGAACTCTCATTTTCCTATTTTAAAAAATCCTTATGTGACCTGATATTGGGTAAGCTTGTAAAATATATGCTTTGGCCACTGTTTTGAAAACCTAGAATGATTCTTCAACATTTCGTACACATTCAATTACAAATGGTTCCGACTGCCATCAGGGGTATCCGCCAAACGAAGATGGCCTCGATGACTCCTGAAAGTAAATGGGCCTATGCCCAAATTGATAACCTCCACAGGTTGCATCTGGCACCGTCAATGGCAACGATGCAAACTTTTTTGTGTCGAGCTTAAAACAAGATAGCTTAAAAGTGTTGGGAACCTAATGAATCGCTTGATTCCAATAAACACCATAGCTAAAGTAAGTTTTACATTGAGCAGAAATAAATTCATCTGAAATATTCCATGATCCGGGTTTCAGATGAATAGATTTAAATATGAAATAGGTCCTCCTTAGGCTTAACAAGATTAAGGTGCTGTTTGTTTTTCTGAAGTCAAAATGTTTGCAGTCTGCGGACCATATATGCAAGCCTTTGCAACAGAAGATGTGGACCAAATGTCTACAGTCTGCAATAAGAAGACTGTTTGTTTTTTAACATCTACAGGTACGAAAATAAACTGATTTTTCAAACTTAATTTCATGTCAAAAACATAAAAAATGCATTTTCAGCAAAAAAGATAGGCGGTGGAGAAAGGAAAAAAAAGAAAGATAGGCGACATTTTTGTTTTGTTTAGGTTAAAATGAGGCATGAAGACCTTTGAAGACAGTGGTCCGTGTTTGCGCCAGAGAGACCTCGTGCAGACGTTTTTTGATCTGCGCACTTCCAAAAAACAAACACTCTGCAAGAGCATATGTTTGCACGTTGTCTGCGCGGTGCAGATAAAAGTGGTTGCGCAAATCTGCACAAAAAAATAAACAGCCCCTAACACAAACAACTTTGAAGTGGACACAATCTGTTCGATGAAATGTCAGACCCATAAAAACATATATTTTTTTTACCAACATCCTTACCTCAAAAAACTGATGGGATGATTACAAATTGTCTGGTGGTGGGATTGAATACATCAAACCGGATATACATATTGTAATAAAAGAAGCTAAGAGAGATTGAAGATTTTTTATTTTGGAGGGTGAAATGCATGTCACTCAAAAGGGAACGACATTGTTTGGATACAGATTTGAATTACAGAACAGTGGTAACAAGAAGTCGAAGAAGGACTTCGATCAAAATATCATCGTTTGAATCTATTAAAGCTGTTGACTAGTTGTTCTTGGTGTTTTGTTTTTTTTTTTGTTTTTTTTTGTTTTTTTTTTATATGGTGTTCACCATTTTTGGAGTGGCATTAAAGAAGAGATGTATTTAAAGAGTGATGGTTACGATTGATTGAAAGATTTGGGTATAAGAAACTGAAATGAGGCTATAATGAGATTAAAAGCTGCTATAGTCGGTTAAATGACTTTTTAACATGTTAAACGAGAGTTCATTTCCTTCATGTACAAAAAAACAAAGTTGGGTGACATTTTAAAATAAACATGATAATTTCGATAAACTAATATGACATTTGCCCAAAGTCTTACCACTAAAACTATTATCGACAACTTAAGAGCATGTTTTGTGAGGGTTTTTCAATCAATTTATTGGTTTTTTTTTTGGAAAACCACGATTTCTTGGGTTTTTTAAAGAAAAAAAAATCTTTTTTTGTTTAAAAAATTTACCAAACATTTTTTTAACTTATTGATTTTTTGAAAAATAAAAACTTAACATGTCTTTTTAAACCCCCCCTCCCAAAATCCCCTAATTATCAATATCATAAGTTATAATTTTGAAATCACATATTAGCGACTTTTTGTCATCAATGTTGTTAAAAAGATACAATTTTTGTTTTATGTAATTGTATATTGTAATTTTCAAACCACAGTTAGTCATTTATGTTAGTAAGTTGTATAAGATTGCATGAAATAACAATTATACAAAAAAAAAAAAAAAAAAAAAACTTGTATAAATATTTAACTGATAGTCTATATGTTTTTCACATGTGAAGAGACAAGGAGGTTGCCAATTCAAATGGTGAACCAACTAGCTCTTCATGCGGTGGTTACCAATGTTATTTGTAAGGTTTGACGAATCCGTGATTATATATGGACTATATACTAAATTACATTAATAATACAAACGCTAACATGTTTTTAAAGTATTCATTTCTATATTAGAACGAGTGAACGCTATATTTTTTTATATGAAATAATATTATTACAAATAAACCGATTAATATCATAATATTATTTTATATCTTTTTTTATTAAAAATTGATTGAAAGATTATAATAATAACACAATTCTTACATTATGTATCAAATCCATAGAGAAAGTGATGGATTTTAAATAATAATAATTAGATTCTTGCGTTTCTCACATTGTTTGATTATGTACGCATAATAAATCCAAAATATAAAACCCAAACTATGACCCTAGCTATATAAGAATACATCTAGTTATGTTCCTTGAGGAACAACAATGAAGATAACTGGTGGTTTTTTCCGGTTTTCCAACAGAAGTATCATTGTTATCATCGTCATTTTTGTGTTTCTTCTTTGTCAAGTCGAGGTCCAAGGATTGAGACATTTAAATCAAGGTCGTGTTCTATTTCCCAAGTTTGTATCGACTGCACAAAACTTTATTCCCGGCAAGCATCAACTTTCTCATGAGATATTTGATGGATATGCAACTACACAAGCAGTATACTCCGGTCCTAGCAAAAAGGGAGGTGGTCATTAAGACTTTAAGGAGTTGTGATTTTCTCGTATCAATAGTGATGGAATTGGAATCACCTACATAATTCATGAACTGAATCTACATTATTATATTGCATACCCTACAATTTTATGGTCTTAATTTGTCACTACAAACTGCATATGCTTAACTTTTGATTTTCTACATATTATACATCTTAAGTTATAGTGTTACTTTCTGTGTGTGTGGTTATATTTCTTATATGAATATTGAAAATTTTGTCAAATTCTGTTAGAAATTGTTAAAAGGCCAAATGAAACTTGTTTTGGCCAGGCTAACTTGTCAACCAAGTCCAAAATTTGGATGCTTTGGTTTGCATGAGTATTATACAAAGCTTATACTTTTGGCCAATATCTTGTGTCCTAAATTGGCTAAATCAAAACATGTATATGCATAATTAAGGCATCTAGGCCTCGTTTGCTATGCATGTTGTGGCTGATCATGACATGTATTGCATTCTGTGAGAATTAGATTGACATTTAGATTATGTTAATTGGATAAAATTTGTAATTTTTTGTTTCGTCAAAGTATGTGCAATATGGCAGTCAAATAATCATCTTAGATCTTTCATATGTGCATAAGATATGAAAGTCACCATCATTCTAATCATAAAAAACAATCTTGAAAAGTTTGATAAGTCGAATTATCTTTGTCTAGTCTCGTTCCATGTAACCAACACAAGTTTAAACAACCCAACCATAAATCATGATGCACGTTTGTGGATCCAACACTAGGAAGTAAAGAGCTTCATGAGAGCATAGAGATTTCACGATTAATTGAAAAAAACAAAAAAAACTAACAAACAAACAAAACTATAAACAAATTTTCCAATAACATCCCATAAAAGGCTTCACGTTTCATAAAAACCATGCCTCAATCTATAAAGATTAAACTGCAAAATGATCATTGTAGTATGTTGAAAATTATCACTTTGGTCCAAAAACGTTTGGACTAGCACCAGTGGTGAAAAACTTTGATTTTATTGCGACTTTAGTCAAATTTGTTTTGAAGTTTTTTAAATGATGATTTTGTCCTTTGTATTTTCTTTTTTTCACACTTTTTTATTATATATATATATATATATATATATATATATATATATATATATATATATATATATATATATATATATATAGAGAGAGAGAGAGAGAGAGAGAGAGAGAAAAGAGAGAGTGAGTGAGTGAGTGAGAGAAAGAGAGAGATATGTTCAAATGTTTCAACAAGTATTGTGTGCTTCTAACAACCAATAAGAATTAAGAATAATAAATTCAATAATAAATAATAAAAATGATATAATAATAATCTTTGCTACATTTAATTGTGGTAAATATTTAAAACATTTAATATTCTTTAAATTAGGGAATTAGTTTTTCAACCCTACAAAAACACCAAACCCTCATCACCATCAACACACGTCAGTTTTTCACCACACAAACATCCATTATCGTCTTCTTCATCAAATGCACCATCGTCTCCATCTTATATCCCCGAATTCCGAATCGATATAGTTTGCCCCTTGTTGCAAATTAGGCTTTTATACTCTTCTTCATTTGTTTTCTTGAAATAGCTAAAAGGATAAGATGTCGACCGTCCATGGATGGATTGACGTAAAAAACAGGGGACGCAAGATGAATCATGAATAAAATTTGACATCATGTGGATATTTTTTCAAAAGTTGACATCAAGTAAGTTTTATTGATTTTGATTATATATTTCAAAAGCATATTCTAATAATATATGTTTTACTTTTGATGGATGTTGAGTAATATCCATGACTTTTTGTAAATAAGAAACTTTAGAATCAAGACCTATTGGATACAAACTACAAAAAAAATATAAAACGAAGATTTATGAAAAATAATGTGCTTCAAAGGAATCAATACCTATTGGTTCGATTACTGTTGTTTTACTTTGTTAATATCAAAATGTTTTATAAATAATCATAAAAGTTTAGTGTTTTGCAAATTGCATATTAGTAATTTCCCTACACAATTTCATGTTTTGCAAATTCCAAATTTCAAATTGCAAAAGTGTATTTTGGTATTATAGAATGTATTATAATAATATCCGACAAGTATTTGTTGAAATGTCTGAAAGTGGATCTAAAGAATCTAACCATATGATATGCATTCTGCCAGAATTACTAGGAATACATGTTTTATGGAATATTTATATTCTCATAGAATGAATAAATTTTTGCATTTTGGTATGGAAAAGAAAAAAAACATAGCAAAACAATAGTATATTCTAGCAAAATGTATTTTTATGTATAAACATTCTAAAGCATAGAATGTATAAATGCAGTCTCTTAGAATATTTTTAAGAATGTTTATTAACAACAAATATATTTGCTTAACTGGTAATACTAACAAGTAGTGCGTCTTATTCTTTCAAAATTGCATGAAGAATGAATTCAATATTGATCATACTAGATAAAGATTTGGAATTGAGTTTAACAACGAGTATATTTGTGAAGAACTACGAAGAATTACATTCTTATGATAATACTTCACATTTTCGTAAGAATAGTTTGAATCAAGTAGATTATATGTACCATTGAAAAAGATTAAGTGTATTTTTTCAATAAATGTATATTCAAGAATCCTATTTTTTAAGAATTTTATTCACTTTTGATGATATTCTGTTAGAATATGTATAACTATATTAAAATATATAAGATAATTAATCAGTAAGAATATGTATGGATTTTTATTTAATTTTGGATATATATTAAGAATAACATCATAGACCCTCATTCGAACTTGGATGTATACGAATAATATATAGAAGTGGAATTCTTAATTAAGTTTAATTATCAAAAATATCTGCATCGGAAATATATTCTGCAAGAATAAAATCGAAAATATTTTTACTAGTTTATGGTTGGCATTTTGTCGTTCTGAGAGAATAAAATCGGATTTTTAAATTTTGAATTAATTTAAAACATTCACATCTTTAAAAATAAGGGAATTGATTATTCCTTAAAATCTGAAAATTTCCTTTTTAAAATAGGTTAATTGACCAAAATGTCATTATGCTGAAATTTGTATGATTATATGGTAAATGTTACCCTATTGCGATATTATAGATCCTCGGATCATGACCATTGATTATATTTCATTCGTTGGTCCAGATTTGTGCTTACGAGTACACAATGGATGTTAGGAACATTTGAACCTAATCATACATATATATATATATATATATATATATATATATATATATATATATATATATATTTGTGCTTACGAGTACACAATGGATGTTAGGAAGATTTGAACCTAATCATATATATATATATATATATATATATATATATATATATATATATATATATATATATATATATATATATATATATATATCGAACTTGGTCCAGATTTGTGCTTACGACTACCACAACAAGTCCGCAACCACCAATAATTAACGATGCCGCCACTACCGCTCACCGCCGACAGTCACCGACACCACCACCACTAGTCACCATTATCTGATGAACTCAAACAAATCTCAGGAACTATTAGATTTGTAAACCCTCGGTATCATTCTCTCATCCTAATTAATACACATATAGAAAGATAAAATAAAAGATATGGAAACCATTTACTGATGAAGATTTGAACTAGATTCAACACAGACACACACGCACACACACACACACATAATAACATCATATTATTTTTCCATAGTTATTCTTATGTTCATCTCAGAGCTAAAACATAAAATTCATAAATCATGGAAAGAAATGTCGGAATACACAATGGTTAAAGATATGGAAACCATATGAAAATCCCGTTTTTTCTTGAAAAGATAAAGATCAAACCTAATACATAAAACCCATATTACAAGGTGTCCATAAATCAACACATATACACTCTGCCAGCATCAGATTCGTCGGATTTTGGGCTAGATCTAGGCAGGTACGGAGAGGGTTAGATCTAGGCAAACCTATCTTCTTCTCCAACTCAAACTGAAGAACACTTGGATCAAATGATCTCCTTCTCCCTTGATTTTCTAGCGGCGTTTGAGGTTCATCATTTACAAGATTGACGGGGTATGGGGTCGAGTTGCAACGGATCTGCTCGTCAGATCGATGGTGGTGCTAGCGTTTCGGAAAATGATTACGGTGACACTAGAGGATCTGCTAGAATGGCGAAGTTAGTGATGATTTCTATTGAAAATGGGGGGTGTAGAGATGGTTTCCGGTGGAGAGGATGAACCGAGAAGGTAACAATGATTTGGCGTTGGTTTCCGGCGATAATAGTCAGTGGCGGAGGGAATTGAAGGGTTGTCGGATGCCTAGCCCCCTCTAATGCGAATATTATTATGATAGAATAGATGTAGTAAACCCATCATGTATTTAAAACTCCATATAATAATGTAAAATGTAATATTGCTTAGACCCCTTTAATGTTTATGACATGAGTGTTTTCTGGATTCCAGCAGTTTGGTCACATGGAGTAAAAGCCCAACTAATACCCTACTATTAGTTTAATCGGTATAATAAGAATTCAATATTAAACTTAGGCCTTGTTTGATAGCCTCTTAATTGGAGAATTAAGAGGCAATCTCTTAATTTTTAAGATCCAGACCGTTTGGTAATATCTGAATTTATAGCTCTTAATTTGGGAGTTGCCTCTTAATTTTTAAGATATTGGGGCGTCTCTGAATTAAAAAAAATGACGCGCGTTCCTCTTTTGCCCTGCTACTCCACTTCTTTCCTCTTCTCCTTCTTTCACAAATGCCGACCCATCCTTCCAACTGCATTTCCGATCGTACGACTACAACCCTCTGCTATCCCCTCGACATCAGCCGACCACTGCCACTGCTTGTGCGGCCATCTCCGACGACAATCAAACCCTCCAACCCATTACTCATCGATTCTTTCTCTCTCGCCTCTCAAGCTGTGCACATAATCGCATAATCAACTCTTCGCTTCTCTACATCGTCTCTCTCCGGTCGCTACCGCTATTCCCTGAACCAACTCCGTTCTTCTCCGAGATAACGAGTTGCTCCATCCACCAGCGACTTTGCTGTCGAAAACCCCTCCGGTTGCAGGTGAGACTTTCTTCCTCTTTACCCTAAAACTTAATAATAAGAGTTGAATATGTTTTTTCTGGAATGTTTAGCTTATACCAGATTTGGATTGGGTTTTAAGTGTTGGTGTATGTATAAATTTTGATAAAATTGTTATTAGGAGCATTAATTTCAGTTTCTTTGCCTATAAATTGATTATTAACTTGTGTACATGTTGCTAATCGGCAATTTCTTGTTGAAATTGAAGATGTTTTGATGAAATTGTTTGTTGATTTCATATGATGGTCATATATTCTCTTTATGAACATTTAGATGGTCTTATGATTTCTCTTGATATGAGTTGAAAAGTTTGTTGTTGAAATCAATAGTTCATATGACTTGTTTATCGGGAATCATTAGTTCATATGATTTTTATTGTTTCTTAAATGTGCAGGAAGTAAAAGGATTTGGTTCAAAAAATTTGTAGCCATTTGGGTTCAAGACATATGGGATTGGTGGTGGTATTTATTAGTGGTTGTGTTTTTTTTTTTTTTTTTGTTATTATATGATGTTTATGTTTCCATGGATTAAAAGAAGTGAATTCGGAAGAATTTATGTATAATTTGGTTAAATTGTATGATGTTTAGGTTTCAATAGATTGAAAGATGTGAATTTGAAAGAATTTATGTTTAATTTGGTTATTGTATGATCACTTGTAATTTTTTTCAATTATGTATTTATCATTAACACAACACATGACTATAAAAAGGTAAAATTGTCATTTTCATCATTCAGATTAAAATTCAGAGGTTCCATCCAAACAACATGTTAAAAGTTCAGATCTTAAAAATTCAGACCCTCTTAAAAATTCAGACCTCTTGAAAATTCAGATCTTAAAAATTCAGATCCTGCCAAACAGCCCCTTAGCCAGTAGCCACAGAAACATAAATTATGTATTTTTTTAAATAAACGATTTGAAGATCAGTTTCTTATTTTTGCTTCTACCTTGTTCTACACCAATTAATCAGATAAATTTTCTTTTTTTATCACAATTAGTTTTACTAGTAATTTGTAATATTATCAATTTGTTAACTGTAACTGTGATATGGTTTGATAATTTGGTTTATTATAGTTATAAATTTATAGGAAAATTATGAGCAAGAAAAGAACCATTAATTCTTTTCTTAGACAAATAAATTTATAGGAGAAATTATGAGTACGAAACGAATCATGGATTCTTTTTGCAAACAAATATCAGATACGTATGATTCAAAATTGCATCTGGTTAGTGATAATACTAAAGAAGATTTTGATAATACACACCCACAACCTGATCAGAATAATATCATTGAAGAGCCCAATAATATTGAATGTGAAAAATTATATGTCAAATTTAGGAGAGTTATAATTAGATTCTTTGATTCGTGATCCAGAGAACGATCTTCAATCTTAAGCTATCCAAGTACCAACGTGATAATATTAGTCGATTATATATTAAATTTGGACCATATCAACTTCAAAACTCAAAGTATCAATTCAGTCCTAGTGGTCATAGTGGATCTATCAGTGATTTTCTAGAACTTTTAGCCATGGTTATAAAAATCGCGATCCTGATTGAAGGATCATACGATCGTACGATCCTAGGTATAAAAAACGATACGGATCATAAAATGATCGTATTTAGGGTAGGATCGTAAGATTGCAGATAGGATTGAGATCCGATTCGATCCTACCTTCACATGATTTTTTTTACCATTTTATGTATTTTACCTTTTACCAATTTATCATTTATAATTTGTATTGTGGCTTATGACTAATATTTTGAAGTTTTTATAACTTTTGAACGAAAAGTGAATGTTTGAAATGTTTTTCATGATTAAAATTATAAATTAAAATTATATTTTATTTTGTGGGATCTTAAGATCCCGATCCCGATCTTAGGATCCTAGATATGATCCCGATCTTGACAAACTTGCTTACAAACTTGCTTTTAGTGGTTGGAATATTTTGAGAAAAAAGATGTTGCGTTTTGTTTTCCTTATTTTCTATTCTTTTAAAAAATTAGACATATTACTTTATTCAAGTATAACTTTATATTTCAATATATTATTATGATGTGAGATTGTCAGCCCCCTATTCTCTTAAATCCGAGCTCCGCTCCTGATAATAATGGTGATTTTCGGCTCCTAGTGGCGTCCGACGGGATAAGGAAGAAGGAGAAGAGTGTGTGTTTATGTGTGTGTTAGAAGATTAGGGTTTAGGTTGGGTGGAGTTACTAGGTGGAAGGTTTAATTTCTTTTTTATTCTAAAAATAATTAAGTAAATAAAAGAAACAGAAAAAGAAATAATACAGGTAACACAATACTTTTATAATTACCAAAAGACCAAAACCGTAATAAAATTCTTAGTTGGACGAATGGTGGCCAAATTTTTTGGATAAAAATCATAATTTTCAGATAACCACAATAACGATTTTTACATTGTTGTCATCTATAAATTAATATAAAGGTTATTGTCCTCCTACCAAATATAACTTTTTTTTTTTATATATTAACATAACCGGGTTATCTAACAACCCAAATCTTAATAATATGAAGTTTGTATTTTTCGTCTAACTCTAATCAAATTATGAAACATGAGTCATCTTAACACTTGAAGTTTATCATCTTCTACATCTTTTTGTCCGTAGTTGACGACTTATCCGACTTCAGAATTTTCACCAAGCGGTAGCTTGTAAGTTGTAACTTGTCAAAAGCACTATTTATGATGATAAGCACAATTGACTAATAATTAATATACATCATGGTTTACGTTTTGGTTTCGTTTTCTACCGTGTAGTAAAAGACACCTTCATATTTATCTTCTTTAATAGAATTTGTATGTAGTATCTTGTTTTATCTTATGGAGTGTTCTGTGGCACGTCTTTTACATGCACAATAATTCATTACTCTTGTCCTACTCAGACACAGGGTGTAACATGCGCACTAAAATTAGCCAAGTCAGAAACTAAAACTTTAAAGCAAATTAAAAGTGCAAAACCATGGACTACGGAGAAAAAAAGACTTACATGGAGGATCCAAATCAATTCAAAGATGCAAAGTCCCAGCTTTTTTATTTTTTTTTCAAAGGTATAAAATTTGATATTTTTAAGCCTAAAAGTTTCAGACTTGTACAACTAATCCTAAATAAGATTTTTATTTTTATTTTTTAATTTGGATTTGATCTTTGACAAATTTGAATGGATTCTTTTGGCTTGTTTTTGAGTAAACAAGTTTGGTCCCTATGATTTGCGAAGTAGTCGTCGTCCGAACAATCAGCTCGGACACTAGATCAAGTTTCGTTTGAGACGAAATATATATTTCAAGTGTAGATTAAGGGTGTGTGTTAGTTACTAAACCGTTAAGTACCAAAAAAAAATTTATTTGGTTTGAATTAATTTTTGAAAGAAACTATTATTATCAAGACTCAAACGTAATAATCACTTTATAACCTTGATATGTCTTGTCTATTAAGAAAAACATAGAGAACTTAACTTATAAAACCATTGGCCAAAAGATGATTATACTAACCAACTAGATTACACAAACATTTTCTTTTGAAAACATACTTATAAGATCAGTTTTCAAATCCTCTACGTTTGAGTTCACTTAAAATTTTGAGTTAACGGTATGATTTGAGAGAACATCTGTTTTAAGAGCATCTCTAATCGTAAGTATTTCTTATCATATAATATTTTTGTCACTTGATTATTCTAAAATTTTTGACCTATAATTACATAAGCCCTTTAATGGTGAAACTTTTTCAATTTTTTTTTTTAATAAATTTAACTTATTGATCCCCATCTATCTAAATTGTTTATACATTCTTCTCATTTAATTAGTCTGTCTATGAAATATTTTAAATTGAGGTTATCATTAGAAATTAGTATATAAACATTTTATAAATGAAAAACTATGATAAGAATAATTGAGTAGTTAAATAAATAAAAAATATTTAAAACTAAAATATAACTATAAAATATAATAAAAATAAAATATATTAAAAATACAAAGATTAGATGTTTAAAACTTTATATTATATAGATCACTCGTGGTCAATATACACAAAAAACAATCTAATGATATTAAACTAAAATAAATGATGAATGAAATGAAAAAACAAATAAATAAATAAGTCTCTTAGGATATACTCTCCTATAACTACACCAACATTCTTATTAAATAGTTAAAAATAAAAAAGTTTCTGCTTGGCTTTGAACAAAAAAGACCTCTTGCGTGTAAAACCTCTAATGATTAAAGAGGCTGCAACTTATTTGTCCTATGCTATAGGGGGTCATGGCCTACCCCAGACCCCAAAAGACTTCTGTCAGTTGTCTTACATATCATACTTAACTTAACCAATAAATGAACATCATGTTTTATACATTCATAGCATTATTGTACTTATACAAATCATTTTTTAACGTAGTTGTATCACCTTTCTTGTGAGTTCCGATATAATATGACTAAGTGTACAACTTAGCTTGATTTTTCCCATAACCAACGGTCACCAGCCTGCTTCTTGTCTAAACTCACAACATTGAATTTGCACATATACCATCGATAAAAATAATAACATAAATATGAAAAACAACCTCTTGTTTATACATATATCCTAACTCCTAACATATCGGTTTTCTTGATATCCACTTTGTTGTTGTCAAAGTATCAATTTCAAACCTTTCATATTTTGGGTTGTGTTAGACTTATATAAACTAGTTTATTTTTTAAGCTTATTGAATTTTATTGTTTAATGAGAACACATAAGTAGCTTATAAACTAGTTAAAATAACTTATTGATAAGTTTGCTTATGAGTTACAACAAAACAATAAAATTGGGGTTTTTCAGGTAAGCTAATAGATTTGAATTTAAGATCTTTGGTTTGCTAAAACACCACTTTTACCACCAGGCCATACTCCAAATTATCTTTATAACCTAAGAAATACGTATATATACAAATATAATTAAGAGAATAAGTTTTAAAATTGGAGATCCTTTAGAATTAGGGGCTCTAAGCCATTGCTTAGTTTTGCAAAACATTGAGCTGGCGGATTTCATATAGGGCACACGGTGGCTTGTGCAACCCCTAACTTTTTCCAGACGTTATGTAAAATTTTCCAAAAATTTTGGAACTTTTTTTTTTACTATCGTGTAACTAGTGGCGTAGCCACATGTACTCCAGGTGGATCCTAAGACCTACCTAAGTTTTATTTTTTAATAGAAATTATACATAAACTTATATAAGGACCTACCTTCTAGTATTGAAAAATATAAAAGACCTATCTAATTCTGTACGAAGAACCACATAACTTTTTGTCCTTGATAACTAGGGGTGTTTAAAGTATTAACAAAGAAAATGGAAACCAACAAACCATCAACCATACTCATTTTTAGATTAACTGAACAATTTTCCAAATTATTTTCTGAACCGACAATTTCTGGTTTTTCATTTCACTAATGATTCACAAATATCACGATTCTAGAAACAAACCGTAAACCATTTAACTGAAAAAGTCAGATATCAGTTTTATGTATAAGTCCAACTATTTATGGATTTAAGCCTGCTTGAATATGTAATGTTAGCCCAACAAAATAGTTTCAGAGCTAGAGGTGTAAAATTATTAATATGCAATCGTTCTTTAGATTAGTTGTTTTTTTTTATTAAATTAATTCTAAAGCTTTGCGTTCTTTTTCTTCCTAAATTTAAAATTTTGATACTTACATACAAAGTCAAATAAACTTAATATAAAGCATAAACATGATTTTAAATAAGTTTTTATAGTTTTTACTTTTTACAAAATCGGTATCTTGCGTAGCTGGTTAAAATCTTAAATGTGAGAAACACTCCAAAGTCAAAAGAGGACAAAATACATGTGAAAAACGACAAAGTTGGTGAGGAGCATATTAGGGATATGAGGGGACTACAGGCCAAATCGTATAAGAAAAACATGTAACTGAAATTCTCGTTTTGATATCTATATTTGAAACCTAAGATTTAGGATTTTGAAAGTAATGAATTTGATTAAAAAAAAAAACTGATATTTTGCTGTGAGTTAAACTAACGGAAATTTTGATTTAATTTTCCTAATTTTATATTCACGTCTGTATCTGTATCAATATAAAATTTAATCTGTATTAAGATACAAAATGACTTCTAGGCTAATAGTATTTGGTATTGGAAACTTTTTGAGGTCGAGGGTTTGAGTACTACTATGGAAATAGATGAATTAATTTAGGACTAGTTTAGTATATATATATATTTGTATTTGTCGTTCAAAAAAAAAACTTTATATCAGGGTTTGCTTGGCCCTGAATTTTTGTAACCTTTTAGCTTTAACCAAAACATCGAATTAAACAAAAAACTTCGTTTGACAGTACGAACGTTTAATTTTTAGTTTAAAAAAATCTAAATCTAAAAGTTAAACTATTGGGTTTTTTTTAATTAATTTTCAAAATTACGCTTATATATATATATATATATATATATATATATATATATATATATATATATATATATATATATATACACACACACACACAGTACGAACGTTTAACTTTTAGTTTAAACAAAAAAAAACTCAAAATCTAAAAGTTATTTTATATGGCGTTTAAGAAAAAACTATTGGTTTTTTTAATTAAATTTTGAATTATCCTTTATATATATAATAATAATAATAATAATAATAATAATAATAATAATAATAATAATAGTTGTCATTTAATGTAATTTTATAGATTACAAAAGTTTCTAGTTATTTTTATCAAGCATGCGTATTACAAATAAAAACGTTATTTCAATGAAACAGTCGTTATTTAGTGAGCTTTTGGTCGTTGTAACTGGTTACATGAATATATTATTTTTCTGGTTGACATTAAAAGAACTTAAACTTAATATGTTATTAATTTAGATGAAAATATTTTAAAATTTTACTATTATTTCTATCTACATGGAAGCCTACTGTTTCATATATGAAATTTTGCATAGAAGAGACACAGATCAAACGTACACCTAAATTATTACTAATGGTATACGATTTACCTTTCACATTAACTCTTGAGATAAATGAAATTTCAAATACGATAACAAGTTGTTTTTTTTAACGGCTGGATTTTTATAAGAAGCAAAAAAGCCTTATTAAGAAGCTAAAGGTGCAACAGAACTATCACATCATATAAAGTTCAATATGGGGTTTTGAAAGCCATAAATTCCACAGAATAGAACTTTTATGTTTCCGATGCACCACCCAATTAACAGGAAAAAAACAACAATATCTTCAAATAATTTATCTTGTCTAGGTCTTGGTTGGTCAAACGCACAATTAAAATAGGGTTTTGTAGTTTGTAGTAAATTGTTTATAGTTTGTAACACACACTATATACAACAAAACTTTCCATTTTAAACTTCTGGACATACTCTAACCATAACATGTGTTCAAAACTAAACAACTATATACTTTTCATATAAAGATGATCATTGAAACACATAATCACTTTAAACCAGTGTTGTAAAAGTCTTGTCCTGGTGGCGTCAAGGCACGCCATCGTGTCGAGGCGTAGGTATGATGTGTCAAAAACAAACAAAGTTAAGTGTTTGGCATAGTCTCCGAAAAAGGCTTGGATAAGTGTGTTTGTGCATTATGGCACGACACGAGTTTTTTTCAAAGGTAATTTTTTTAGCTTTTTCTCATCGTTAAATCATTGAATTTTTGTCATTTTTTTTATATTAGGCATTGATATAATACTTCTAAAAGCTTGAAATATTTGTTATTAATCTATAATTATATGATTTTTTTTTTTTTATATATATAAAATTTTTGTGTTAAGTCATGTTTTGGAAAACGTCATATCTCTTAAAGTTTGAGGACAAACCTTGTGGACACGTCACACAATTTAGAACCTTGAAATTAATCAACATTTTTTTTGAACGGTTAACTCAATCACTTACTAAATCTTACTAATAAATTAAAAAAAAAATTGTTAACAACAAAACTTGAACCACACTTTTCAAAATTTACAACAATGCTTAGATTGCCACATCTCATATTTCATTCCTTATACTTACTTTAGGCAATCTACTTCCACAAAATTATTAAAACAGAAAAAGTTGTCAGAACTTGTCCTATTTCATGCTTTATACTAAGTTTAGGCAATCTACAACTCATATTTCATGCTTTATACTCATTTTAGGGACCCAAATCGTAAACATTGCAAAAGTCATGTGTTGAGAGTTTTGAATGCCTTGTATGTTGTTTTACTCTCCAAAAACCTATTTCTATGAATATATGATGATTGAGTACACTAGTTAAGAAAATTGCGTTTTTAATTTTTTTTAGTGACTTGTTGTATGCCTAGAATTGCGAGGATGTATTACCAGAGAAATGTCAAAACCGATTTGCAAGGTACAGTGAAATGTTACAATATAGGCATTTAAATGTCGTCTAGGACCACTTTTTGCGTATTTCGCAACTCGCAATTGACTAGTTGCATGTTGTTGGTAGAAAACTTGAACAATTTATTAAATGTAACATCATAAATTCATTTTTATGGATGTTTCATTTTTCTTTTTCATTTTTCAATATCCTGCCTCTAGCTTAGGACCATAAATAAACTAAATATATAATACTATGAATAAAATAATGGAACATATGGTAGTGGTATTCTTATTTTCAGTTCAAACATGTAAAGTTTGATTTTATCCCTCACTCATGATGGCGTGGACCATTTTATAAGATTAATCCCCATTATAAGAAAAATAATTAACAAACCTTGTTTTACAACGATGTTGTCTAAAGTGGAACCCATTTGAATTTGTTTGCTACAAGACAAAAACTTATCATACAAAGCTTAAAAATAAAGTTTTGATGATTATATATAATTGTATATTATAAAAACAAACAAGTTAGTTGGGACACATATGACCAAATATAATCCTTTTAAGATTCTGTAAATCATAATTTCTTTTATGAAATACTGATGTCACATGACATAACGGGTGACGAGACTACGAAGTAATTTTTGATTTTTCTTTTCATTGATGATAAAATCTAGTTGAAATTCTAAATCTAAATAAAACAATAACCTAAAGAGATTTGTTTTTTTTTTTTTTTTTTTTTTTTTTTTTTTTTTTTTTTTATAAAAAAATAAAAAAGGAAAAGTAATATTTGTTTGTCCAGCGATGGTTAATTTGACATTTGGCAGAAACAGACAAATACGTAGAAAACAACAAAGAAATGAAGAAAGGACATAATAGTAAGTTTCTCGAAACACCCAAAGTGCATTCATTTCTCATGTTGTCCGTTTCGTTAACCATCAAAACCTGGTGGATACCCCCATATCTTTTAAACCCTCATTTTTCCTCTCAAAATCCACAACAAAAAATCAACATGCTCAAGAGATCATTACCTGTTGATCATTTTCACAATCGGAAGAACATGAACAACAAGAAGATCAAGCCATCTTCCTCCTCTTCCACCAGCGCCACCGCTGTTCTCAATGACGAAAATTTGCTGTATGAGGTGTTGAAGCATGTGGATGCAAAGACGTTAGGCGCGGCGGCGTGCGTCAGTCGGCAGTGGCACCGGACGGCTCAGGATGAGAGGCTGTGGGAGCTGATCTGCACCAGACACTGGGCGAATATCGGATGCGGTAGCAACCAGCTCCGCTTGGTGGTCCTTGCACTCGGTGGTTTCCGATGTCTCCATTCTAATTACTTATTGCCGTTATCTAAGCCTTCCATTTCCGTCGCAACTTCATCGTCTTCTTCCACCGTCGCCGCCGCGACATCATCGTCTGCGTGGCCGTGTCTACCACCACCTCCACAGCGTGCGATCGTTCCGGCGAAATCTACCACCGCGAAAACTCGTTGGGGAAAAGACGAGATCCAGCTCTCTTTGTCTCTTCTCTCGATTCGTTACTTTGAAAAGTTAAATTACAATAACCGAAGCATATAAATCCGTGGAAATCTGACTGTAATGATCAAAAGAAATCGTTGATTCGTCGTTTGAATTTCGTTTTTTTTTTATTTGTTTGTTTTTTGTAATTTTGTAGTATGAAATAGTAGATCTGATGTTGTAAACGGCTGATCTGCGGTGGCGAAGGATGGATGTTTGGTAGGTCCGACGACTTGTCCGCCATTTTCCACGGCGGTGTTTGGGGGGTTGTCTTGTTGTGGGAGATATGAGGGCAAGTGTGAAAAGGAGAAAAAGGTGGGGGAGAGATGTGTCGTATTCGGTGTTGGCATCATGTATGAAGACAAAATATATAACAACAAAAACAAAAAGATTATCGTTTATATTTATATTTTTATGTTTCCTATTTTTATATAATATAATAAAAATGAATATACGATAGAATAAGAAACAATGAAAGAGAATAACTATGTAATCCGCTGCTGTTATTTGTTGTATTCTTCGCTGCTCTGTTTATACATTTGTCTTTCAATTGAATCTAATTAATTTATCTATGGCCACTTGTGAAATTTTACATTTGTATGTTTCATTTGGGTAAACGGTAAGGTGGTGTGCAGTTTTGTTTTTTGTTGTTGTATATGTTTGTAGGATTTTATAAATAATTGATTATTCAATATAAATCTAAAATTTATATTATTATAAGAAGTATCATCTGAATTTTGAATAAAATAATTTAGAAAGTTATTTGTAGCAAAAGTAATTTTAAATATTTTTTTTAATCTTTTTCAACTAAGAGTATCTTCTATTCTTCTATAAATGTTTTTTTTTATGAATTATTATTATTCATGTAAAAGCTTTTTTCTTTTCAAAACATATACACATTTTTCAACTACATATGAGTATATGAGTTACCGCCGGACTTGAACCCTTAAACCTTTAAAAAAGATATTTTCATAACACATTTCCTATACTTGATAAAGTCATACCAATAACCTTTGTGTATTAAAAGCATTAAAATGTCATTATAACCTTTGTGTATGTATTTGTGTATGTAAGAGCATTAAATGTCATTATAACATATGAATAATTATGTTACTATTTATAAGTTATTTGAGCTATTAACAAAATTAATCACATTTTAAGTTAATGTTAAAGAAATATCCAAAGAAATTTTTTTTTTTTTTGAAAAAAATATCAATATTTTACAATGTTTGATTAACGTTCGGCGGGATTTGACAACGATTTCAAGTCTCAAGTTTTTACGAGCCGTGACGAGACACATTATTTGTAAAGCATGACTCAAGGTGACAATTTTGAACCACATACCTTATTGCTATTATCAAAAATAACAATGTACGTGAAGAGCCCTTCTTAGAATCCTAGCCCTAATAGCACGGAAGCTTCTAATGAATTACACCTACACCCTAGGAAAACCTTAGGATTGAAACTAGAGAGAAGGGAGAGGGATTTTGAAATTCCTTGTGTTTGTGTAGTGTTCTTGAGTCTTTTGGATGTCCCTATTTATAATTTTATGAAACCCTAATTTGAATTAAAAAAAATATATTATATTACAATTCAAATTCATTTTCCTTTTCAAACAAGGAGACTTTGAGAATTGCTATAAGGGCACCTCAAAATCATTTCCTCCCAGGAGGTTCTAGAATGCTTCCTTGTTCACCTTTTGAATAATTAGAATCTAACTCTTACACCCATTAATTAATTCTAATTAATTAAATTAACTCTAATTAATTACTTATATTTTTAATTAATATATTAATCTAATAATATATTAACAAAATCTCTCTCTCTCTCTCTCTCTCTCTCTCTTAATATCAATGTTCAACAAATTCGTAAAACATGACTTACATATCTCCGCTTTAAGGATAGAAGATATTATTGTCTTAGATTATTGGTGATTAAAATACATGAAGTAATCTCTAAGCCCGAGTTTAACCAATACTCAAAATCCTTATTTTCTAAGTACTCATGAACATTGTAGTAATCCCTATGCAATGTCCAATCCTTATGGATAATCAATAAATGATTCATGATAGTATTAAATCAATACTTACTCCCCATAAGTATGAATGACTATGACATTTCGAATAAATTAATATTAAGGAACTAAAACACGCAAAGTGAAGCACAAGAATAATTTAATTGACAAATGGTACACAATTTGAACACAAATAAATCCTCATTAACTAATCACCATTCAGTTACAACTTATAATTGCTATATTGATTCAAAACTATCGACTAACTACTAAAATCTAGAATCTAACATCATCTCTTAGCTCAATGCTCCTAGCATGCTCGAACTGCTTGATCTTGCTCAATCCCTCTATGAGAGCATCAACATGATTATCCTATAATGATACTTGACTTGCCACGATTTTTCATTCTTCTACCCGATGTTGGATGTAATTGTATTTTCTATCGATGCGCATTGATCTACCACGACCTTTTGGTTATTTAGTCAAAACTGTTGGATTAGTGTCTAAGCCTGTAACTATATTTAGTATGTACTTGATCCAGTTGTGCATGGTTCTTTTAGGTTGCCTTCACCAAAGCAACGAGACATGATATATATATATATATATATATATATATATATATATATATATATATATATATATATATATATATATATATATATATATAAAGAAAGAGAGAGAGAGAAAGAGAGGGAGAGAGAGAGAGAGAGAGAGAGGTTATTATGGTTTATTAATATATTATATGAATAATATATTAAAAGAGAAATCATATAGTTTAATTAATATCGGTCAAGAATTAATTTTGTGGCTAAAAAAGATTAATTAAATAAGTGGGACTAGAACTGTCAATTATAAGATAATTGAGTTTGGCTGTGAATCCTTATGGATATAAGGGGGTACAAAATTTAGAGTGAAAGCCCACTTTAATTTCGTCCAAGGGGTCTTATTCCAGAAGGTTCCTGAAGTTGCTTAGGTCCTAACTCATTCAATTAGGGTTTTGACTGAAACCTTAGTAGCTCAACTATTTAAGGGACCCGAGGGATATAGATTTCGGCTACCCTAAGAAACCCTAGAGTTACTATAGTTGAAATTGTGCCTCTCTCCTTCTCTCTTCAAAATCATCATCTTGCCTTGGTGTTTGTAAGCCATTAAAGGTATAACATTTGTGATACTAAGCTCTTGAAGATTAAAGATTATTACAACTATTGAAAGGTATCATCTAAACTTGTTTTATTATAGATCTCATTTTCATAGTATGCTAGATTAGGATTTGCAAGCTTTGGATAAATTTGCATGTACAATAGAGAAACCTAGATCCAAAGCTTTAGGGTTTTGCATGTGCACATAAGATGTTCTTTTGCTCAAAACCCATAAAAAACAACCGCACTTTCGTCGTTGTAGAAAATGTTTATTGGTTCTTAAATTAAAGGAACAACTCTAAGATCACCAATAAAGTTTGTCAACCATGCCGCTTCCTTCGTTGCCTCGCTTGTTGTGATGTACTCTGATTCGTAAGTGGAATCAGGTGTCGTCTGTTGCTTGGAACTCTTCCAAGTTATCGTTCCGCTATTTAATAAAAGAGAAATTAAATATCCTCCTACCTTTTGATCCTACCAATCATCCTACTCATTTAAATGATGACATGTGTTATATTAGTATCCTAAAATATCATTAAATTTCATTAAATGTTACACATGTCACAATTTCACTGGGTAAGAGGATATGTAAGAACAAAAAGTAGGAGGATATTTAATTTCTCTTAATAAAAATACCCAACCAGATTGTGAATAATTATTATCCCGATCGATCAAAAAGTCGGCGTCAGTACAACCACTCACCTTAAGTTCATATTTGCCACCAAAAACTAAGCTAATATCGTTCGTTTTGTGCAAATACTTAAGTATACTCTTCATTGTTTTCCAATAAGACATGTCAAGATTTCCTTGATATATACTAACCGTTCTTAAAGCAAAAGCTACATTAGGTCGAGTACATGTCATTTTTGGGTTTTTTAGGTTATAAAAATTACATGTAAGTGGAAAAACCCTTAACCCTTAAGTTCACATGCAACCTAGATTGGGTCTATGTTTTCTCTATTGATAACAATTATCTATGAACATCAAGAAACCCTAAGGGAAGACTATGAAAATCGAAATTCATATAAATTTAGGGTTACTTACCCTTTGATTATTATAGTAAATAACCAAACCAAAATCTCCTTGAAGTTCCTTGGAAAGAAAGCACCAAAAGCTTAATGCCTCTAATAGCTTGTACCTAAAACTATAGCAACTAGAAGACTCGAGGAGAGAAGAGTCTTAGAAAAAAATTCAGCTCTATGAGAGTAGGAAGAAGTAGTCGAAACATAGGCACCCTAGGGATTGTATTTATTGCTGATCAGGAACCCTTGAAACCCTAATTTCAATAATATAATAATATATTTCAAATTGGTAATTATCTAAGTCTTTAGTTATCTAATAGGATTATTATAGAAACCCAAAAGGGTTTACCCAAAACCGTCCACACCTATTAGGTTCTAGAAGCCCTCTATTTTCAACTATTGAGCAATTACAGCTTAGCCCCTATATTTCTAATTAATTCTACTTAACCCAAAGTTAACTCCAATCACTTCCTGATTAATTATTAATTAACTATTACTATTTTAAATTAATATATTAATCATATAATATATTAATAAATCATTTATTTTAATTTATTAATCATATAATAAATTAACAAATATGTCTCTCTCTCTCTCTCTCTCTCTCTCTCTCTCTTGAAAATTCATTCTAGTCGGTTACTAGTTACGAGGGCAACACAAAAGGACTTTGCTTCTAATTCAAAAATATATCAATTTAGCTATTAGATTAGATACCTTAATCCAGCAGTTATAGCATATATGATCGATCATATAGTCGAAGCATATGGGACTCGACTCATCGCTTCTATTTCCTTATCATTACTGGGACATTAAGTCATACTTAAATTAACAATATGATGGATGGGTAAATCCCCTTATTGAAGTTATTCATGTTGAACCGTTTCAATATTTTATCCAAGTAAGTATTCTGACTAAGCCCAAGAAAACGTATCTGCATATCTCTATAAATCTTTATTCCATTATGTACATGTCCTCTCTAAGATCCTACATAGAAAAACACTTTCCAAGCCAAGAATTCACCTCTTGCAAAGTTGGAACGTCGTTTCTTATAAGGAGTATGCCATCAACATACAAAACTAGAAAGGTCACTATTGTAACATCCCGAAATCAAGTATATTTTATTATCTCTTAAATCTTTATCAGAATTGGCACATTTGGTCCATTAAAGAAAAAGGCTTGCAAAAGTGATTATACGTCGGGCGTACATATGAGTACGTGCAGCGTACTCATTCAATGTGCATGATCACGGATAGCCAACTAGTACGATGGACATACATATGGTACGTCGGACATACTAGCCTAGATGTTAAACCTAAAGTTTAAGGGTTTCCTTTATTTCAAGAACATTATGACTTCATTTCTGGCCACCCTTATCAGCCTTCAACCCTCTCATAAACCCTAATCTCGTTTTAGTTACTTGTGTGTGAGATATTGCAAGTTTTGAGTGTTCTTGACTCTTATAGTAGAAGAAAGAGGATAGAGAAGAAGAAGAAGAAGGTGCTAACAAGCTTGAAGATCTGGAAACGTTCCATCTTTGTGCGTCATTTTCAGGTATAAAGTCTATACCTTGGCAAGTTTCTTTAAGATCTCTTTACTTTAATATTTATGAGCTAAAAGTATCAAAGTTTGGAACTTGATGAGTTTGAGACTCTCCAAAAGGTTTTAGTTGTCCTTTCATGCATATTAGGATATTTAGATTCATAAAAATGCTTTCTTGATCTTCCCCTTTGGCTCATTCATGAGTAAAGTAGTTTAGAATGGATGAAGTGATGATTTGAGCCTTTCCTAGCCATGTGATGGCTTAAAGCCAAAGAATTTATGGATTAAGATGTCTTAGATTAGCCAGATATGTGGTTGGGTTGGTTGTCTTAAAGAATTAAGACACTAACTTGGTGGAAATAAAGGCTGACGGAGTACACTGAGCTTACTCTTGGCTATGCGCATCGTATTCTGATTCTTCCACGATGAGAGCTGGCTCCATTGTACGCACATCATAAGGATTGGTACGCTCAGCGTACTCGCTAAGCGTTGAAGGGAAAAATGGTCCTTTTTCCTTTAGAATGTTTAGCCATGGGATTTGGACTTGTTACTTGGATTTTAGCCCTTAATTATTAATCAGGGTTAACTATTATGCTAATTAGGTGGAGTCTAGTTCTAGCAGTTTGGGCGTAAGGTTTACTAGCTGTCAATGTTAGGTGAGCCTCCTCACTTATTCTCACCTGTGTGGTAGATTAACTATATACGTGATGACCAGCTGGGTCTTGCTGCTTTTATTATGTAATGTTGATTATATGTGACTGAGACTGCTGACAGTCTCCAGGGTCGTTGATAAGCCATCAGACATATTGTTAGCTCATTAGGACTGGTGATAAGTCCCCAAGATTGCTGATAATTCATAATTGTTTATTTTATGATGTGATGTATGTGGTATTTTGAGGAACTCACTAAGCTTTGTGCGTACATTTTTTGATTATATGTGTTAGGTACTTCTAAGGACAGCGGGAAAACGAAGGTCTGATTGTATACACTCGCTGGGATGTTTGTTGTTGGGATGAATGTGAACTTTGATATTGTGGAAATGAATGTTTTGAATAATTATGTACTTGAAAACTTGTTTTGTAAAACCCTAATTTTGGTAACTTAAAATGAAAATTTTGGTTTGAAAATTAGGGTGTTACAACTACACTCCCAATAGCTTTGACATATACGTATGACTCATTCTTACTTCTAGAAAATCTAAACTCCTTAACTTTTTCACATAAGCAAAGATTGCTATTGCGAGATGATTGTTTCATTCCATAAATGGACTTCTCAAGCTTGCACACCTTATTAGGTAATTTGGCATGTTCAAAACCTTCTGGCTGAGCCATGTAAAGATCCTCAGTCAGTTTCTCGTTAAGGAAAGCAAATTTAATGTCTGCCATACTTCATAGTCATGACAGGCAACTATGGAATGCATCACCCTAATCGACTTAATCTTGGTAACTGGTGAAAAGGTCTCATCATAGTCAATTGACTGGGTTTAAGTAAATCCTTTTGCAACTAACCTTTCCTTAAAGGTATGTACATTACCATCCATGTCGGTGTTCTTCTTGTAGATCCATTTGTACGATACCGTCTTTCGAATAGGTGTCTGGTCAACCAAATTCCACACTTGGTTATTATGCATGGATTGGATCTTGCTATCCATTGTCTCTTTCTAATTCACAACTTTAGGTACTACCATCGCTTCCTTGTAGTTAGTTGGCTCATCCAAATTTAGCAGTATACTATCACTGATAATTGTGTACCCATGTATCGTTATATGGAATCCATAAAACGAATGTGGCATGATAACTCTATTGGATCGACGAAGAGGTAATGAATTGTCAATAGGCTCAACAGGTTCAGCCTTAGGTTGAGAGCTAGTGTCATCAAAGGTTCCTTCATTAGGTGACTCTTGAAGCTCTTTAAGGTCAATTGTACTCCCATTGTCTCCTTTGGATATGAGTTTTCTCTCATGAAAGACTTCTTCTTTAATAAATGAAGGTTTTTTTGCCACTTGTAACACTCTCATTCAATTTGCCAAAATTTTAAGGTTATTCTGATTTAATTTTTTTTCACATGTCATTTTATGAGTTTTCTATTTTATTAAATTTCAGATAATATTTTAATGTAATAGTTGCAATAAATGTAGTATTAAATTGATATTAATTTCATTAATAAATTATCTTTTAATTTCAAAATTTTCTTAAAATTAAAGCTCATTAGGTTCTTTTCTTTATTTAAATTATTTTTTTAAATTTAAAAGATAAATAACATTTCCATTATAATAATTCATTATTTTTCTTATTTTCCTATAAATCAAAGTTCATAAATATTTTAACCTTTTTTTTATAAAAATTAACATATGTAATACATTGGTCTCAGAACTAGTAATATAACAACGTAATTAAGTAGTTTAATTTTTATAAGGTATATTGACAAAAATGCTCATTATATATAATAGTAAATCACAAGCCCCCTTGTGAACATCAGTTTTCTATGATTGGTTGGAATTTGTTTTTTCTATTTTCCTTTTCCTTTGGTGGGTTTGCTTTTATTTTTTATTTATTTATTTTACTCATCTTCGAGATAGTGATTTACACGTGGTTTGAAGTCTACAACTCACATGTACATGTTGCGTTTTCCTTCATCTATGCTGTCCACTCAGCAGCTATCACCGATACTTTTCTCTATCCTCAGTTTTACTCCCGTTTTTTTTCTCTATCCTCAGTTTTACTGCCGTTTTTTTTTCTCTATCCTCTTCGTCTCTTTGGAGGTAAACCCTAAATCTTTTTCCTTTTTCCTTCTTGAGCTAAAATAATTAGGACAATCGTCCAATGGGTTTCTTCCATTAACCTACAATCCGATTTCTACTCTTGCCACGTCTCAATCACCCAGTGAATAGGTTGAACACTTGTAGGTTTTTAGTGAAGGGTAGCACAGTAAAATCAACGGTTGTTGTGTTGTGGAGGCGACAATGTGGCGAAGTTGACTTGGTGACATCATGGAATGTTGGAGATGGTGCGATTGGTGACCGGAGCAATCTGCAAGTGGCGGTGGCGGTGGTGGTGTTATTTAGAGTAAGGAACAAAAGGTTTCTACACCTTACATCCCCTTTTAAGCTATTTTACAACCCCCGAAGCCCCAGGATCATACCTAACACTCGAAGAACGTCCCGAAGTGTCCGAAGACCCCGAGAAATTTATCTTTTCGATTTGAAGCTCAACCCTCGCAAGGCCTGGTTCTCATTAAAGCTCCTGTTTTCATCGGAAATGATCATTTTTTAGAAACGAAGTGCTGCCCGATTATCGTTAAATCAAGTGAGTGTGTAGTCATTTTTTATCTTACACATAGATATGAAGTATTTTCTATAAAATACATGCTACGTGTAATTATATTGTTTGTTTATTTGAGATGGGTGTTGAATAGATGTTTTATACAAGTTTTAAATTGTATATGTATTTTTATCTAGAAATATATTGGGTAAAACATGGGTAGATGAAATAGTTGATGTGTGTTAAAATTCTGAGAAGCCTCGATGTTGTTGTTATTGTTGTTGTTGTTGTCATCTAGTGGAGTATAGATGATGACCACGGACCTTTCTAGACAGTCCAGTGGAACGCTAGCAGTCTCGCAACCTGTAGGTGTTGGTGAACTATATGTTCACTGATGTACTCCACCCTCCTCATGGTTTCCTTAAGGACATATTGTTGGATTAAATGTCTAAGAACAAATTATTATTGGTATGTATTCGACCTGACTTGGCATGATCCATTTGGGTTGCATGGCATCAGAACAATTTGGATAGACTTTTCTGAGAAAAGGATATTAATGATTTGTTAATATATTATAAGTTCTAATATATTAATATGAAATCATATTATTTAATTAGTATTGATCAAGAATTGATTTGGAATTAACTTTGTGATCAAAAGGAGACTAATTAAATATATGAGGATTGATTATGTAAATCATTCATTCTTATATAGGTGGGCTTATGATCCATAGTTCTTCATGTTGGGCTAAACCGATGGATTAACCTATGGATACTCCATGGAGGTTTTAACCCGTGGAGCATGAAGAATATGGAAAGACATGAGTTACATGGTGTAACCCTAATAGCCATAATATATAAGGACCCCATGGCTCAAGAAATTAGCACTAGTGTGTACACATGAGGGCTAGCCGATTTGAGCATAGGAACCTTTTCTCTCAAGTTATTCCAAGATGTTGGTGATGTTGTGTGAACCATTTGAGGTGTCACATTTGAGGCACTAGGCTCTTAAGCTCCATGGAATCAAGCTACAACAAAGAGGTATTTAATTCTACTAGAATTTATATTATATGTACTTCATATTATGCTAGTTAGAACAATACCTTGGAAGATTGATATTTGCATGTATAATAGAGAAAACATAGATCCAAGGTATTTAGGGTTGCATGTACACCTTAGGAGTGTTAGAATGCTCAAAACCCATCACATATATGGCTGAGGAATCCACTTAGCCATAGTGTCCATCCCGATGATGATCCTTAAGCTAGGTCCCTTATGATAGGTGTTTAGGGACGTAAAGTGAGGATAACGGGAACACGTAGTCAGGGTTATTGTTGGTTGATGAAATTAATAAATGTATTGTTGGTCGATGAAATTAATAAAGTTATTATTATTTATGGGTTGAAAATCCTATATGCTCACCAGGCTCCCAAGCATGATCCACTCAGCTTTCTGTATTACAGGTAGTGGACCCCGAGCATAGTTGGATGATGATGAGGGATTTTTGGATTATAGGCCAGTAGTTGTAAATAACTTTTGTAAGGCTTATAATATGTTGTTTATTTTTTGGTATGTATCAAAACATGACATCCCAATGTTTTGTTATATAATGAAAATACATTTCTTTAAGAAATGTTTTGATAAATTTTTTTTATCATATTTTTTTGGGGGGACAAATTCCGCAACATCTTTTGGAAGACTACTCTGATTTTACTAAATCGGTCTTTTCTGGCTGAGAAAAATGGGGATGTCACATGATATATTAGAACAACATGCCAATGATAGGCTAGGGATCTTCAGGAATTGCATGATAGAATTGCCTGATCTTTGATGCCTTAGCTTGTGTAGAGTACCTCATTGATTATTTTGTGACTCTTTTATGTGTGAATTAGTTATTAGATGAATTCATCAAGTCACATACTTCATGGGTTAAATGGTTCTAGGATAGAGGATTTGGTCCTACTATGCAACTCTTGTCTGAGTCCAACCGTTGTGAGATTGAATCTTTTAGCCTAGGGTTGTTTAAGTCATGGGGTATGTGATAGTGTTCATGAAATAGCTATCTGGCACCTGCGGAGGGTCGTGTGGTAGTTGGTGGTAGGATGGATGAGTTGTACGGGGTCAGCCAGCCAGTTATGTGATATTTAGCCTTCCTCTAGGAGTGAGGATTGAACGCTCGCCTATGTTTACATATATCGTTAGGGCATTGTGATGATACTTGATACAGATATGGGTAGGTGTGGAAGGTAGTATGGCCCCGTACTACTGAAAGCACAGGACCTATACGCGTATCAAGGAAGTCACAACCCCTAGGGATTTGTTGGGAGTTGGTTCCCTGTTGTTATATGGGATGTCTGATATCTTCCTAGTATATTTTCAGCATGGTGTTACTGGATCCGAGTCAGGATCAGGAGTTGGCAGTTAGAGATGGGACCGGATGAGTTGGACGCCAGGATTAGGGAGATCCTACAGGATGAGGTTGCTACACTGTTCCGAGCATAGCTGACGGAGATATTGGGTCTATCAAGACCGCCATGGTTGAGTACTTTGATGAGCGCTATGCAGCCATTGCTGAGACGGCTGCCGCTGTAGCAGCCACTGGTGGTGGGACCAGTCGGGCTTTTCAGTATCGGGACTTCGATAACACAAAGCTCCCGACTTTCGATGAGATTTAGGACCTAATCATATCGATAACGTGGCTATCTGACATGGAGGGATGTTTCTTCACATGCTCATGTCCTACTGACCATAAGGTCAGGTGGGATTTGAACCTGCTGAGGTTCGGAGCAAAGGACTCGTGGAGATTGATGACAAGGTCGTATATTGATGATCAGAGAGTTGCAGTTACTTGGGATCAGTTCAGGAAGATGTTTCGCACTCGGTACATTCCACGGGTTGAGTGTGAGCGACTTACACATGAGTTCTTAGATTTGAGGCAGGTTACGAAGTTGGTGACGGAGATCACCCACATGTTCACTGAGAGGGCGATGTTTTTCCCGGAGTTTGCTTCCGAGCAGGCTCAGATGACACTTTATCTGAGCACGCTCAAGACTGACATCCGACAATTTGTTTCTACCCAATGTTTTGATACATTGTTGGAGTTACAGGAGGCCGTTAGGCGGCGAGAGCTTGAGATTGAGTTACATTTGATGGAGGAGAGGCAGGCCCTGACTCAGTTGCAGCCAGCGCCAAAGCGGTCTGAGACCGCTGATACTCTGTCTGGGGGCCAATGTGGCCACACTTATGGGAGGTAGGGGAAGAGCCATTATGGGGTGTGTAGATTTGGTACTATGTGCCGCAAATGCAACAAGAAGGGGAACTTTGCAAGGGATTATCGCCAATTAACCCCGGTTCAGGATATGAGGATTTGCTACCACTACGATCAGGTTGGTCAGGTGAAGACCAACAGTCCATTGCTCGTTGCCCAGCCGGTGTAGGCTCCAGTGCCGGCTACACTGAGGATTACTGATGGGAGACAGGGTAAAGCAGAGCCCCCGATAGCTCAGGGATGCGTCTTCCAATTTGCAGCCGTGGAGGCCATGGTTGCATCGAATGTGGTGGTTGGTATGTTTCAATCCTTTTATCTTATTGATCATATATGTTTTATGCTTATGTGTTTGTACCTATGTTAGGTACATTTTTTAGTGAACTCCTTACATGCGTTGGCATTATTTGACTCCGATGCGAGTCAGTCAATTTTTTTCTTGATCGTTCAGTAGGGAGTTCGGTTTACCTACAGGAGAGCTTGAGTGTCCGTTGTGAGTCTCTATCGCCAACAAACACGTGATTTCTTCTTCTTTAATTTATCGGGGTTATGTTCTGGAGATCTTCGGGGTATCTTTCCCGATAGACTTGATTCTGATTCCCATGGGGGATATATGTGTGATAGTAGGTTTGGACTTGCTGAGTCGCTTCGGTGCCATGATCGACTGTGAGGGTCGGTGGGTGGTAGTTTGAACCCCAATTGTGGGAGATCTGGTTATGTACAACGAGGGCAACAGATTAGGTTCAGGGCTTTGCTCAGGCATCAGGGCTCGACAGTATATTCAGCACGGGTGCAGGTTATTTGGCATATATGATGGATACACGAGTCATGACGGATACTCGAGTCAGGAATCAGGACTCGGTTTTTGAGGTTCCAACAGTTAGAGATTTTGCTAACGTGTTTCTAGAGGAGTTACTCGTAGTACCTCCTGAGAGGCAGGTCTAGTTCAAGATCGACCTAGTGCCAGGTGTGATCCCTATCACCAAGGCGCCATACCGATTAGCACCACCCGAGATGCAGGAGCTGACATCCCAGTTACAGGAACTGTTGGACAAGCAGTTCGTTCATCGGAGCAGTTCTCCGTGGGGAGCACCGATTCTCTTCATTAGGAAGAAGGGTGGTTCGCACATGTGCATTGACTACCGGGAGTTGAACAAGTTGATGGTGAAGAACCGTTAACCACTCTCGAGGATAGATGATATTTCGATCAGTTGCATGGAGCTTCTTGGTTCTCCAAGATAAACCTGAGGTCCGGCTACCATCATGTCAGGGTTAGGGAGGAGGACTTGGAGATGACCGCATTCCGGACTCGTTACAGTCATTACGAGTTAGTGGTGATTCCGTTTGGGCTCACCAATGCGCCATTAGTATTTATGGACCTAATGAATTGGGTATGCAGACCGATGCTTGATCGTTCGCTCAATGTGTTTATAAATGACATCTTGGTGTATTCCAAGACCAGGGAGCAGCATGAGGAACATCTTCGTGAGCTGTTGGGAGTTTTGAGACGAGAGCGACTTTATGCCAAGTTCTTGAAATATGAGTTTTGGTTGCTAGAGGTTCAACTCCTTGGATATCTCGTTAACTAGGAGGGGATTTTAGTCTATATGGCCAATATCAAGGCGGTTATGCAGTGGGAGGTTCCAAAATCTCCCTCAACTATCAGGAGTTTTTTGGGATTGGTAAGGTAGTATGGGAGATTCATACATGATTTCTCCAAGATTGCGGTACCCTTTACTCGTCTGACGAGGAAGGGGGTGGATTTTTGGTGGGACCCTGAGTAGCGGACTACCTTTAAGACTCTGTGATAGTGACTCTACGAGGTGCCGATTTTGACACTCCCTGAGGGAGTTGAGGATCTCGTAGTATTTTGTGATGCATTAATCACCGGATTGGGACCAGTCCTTATGCAGAGAGGACGGGTGATAGCCTATGCATTGCAGCAACTAAAGCCGCACGAGATGAGATACCCTACACCCGATCTGAAGCTGGGAGCGATGGTATTCGCTCTCAAGATTTAGAGACGCTATGTCTATGGGGTCCGCTATACCATATACACGGACCACAATAGATTGAGACACATCATGGATCAGTCGAACCTGAACATGAGGCAGCACAATTGGCTGGGTGTAGTCAAGGACTACAATTAAGATATTCCTTACCACCCACGTAAAGTGAATGTGGTTGCAGACACCCTAAGCCGCAAGTCAGCTAGATCTTCTGTTCCAACGACATGTATGAGGATATATGTGGATTCTCCACTAGTCGGTATGATTAAGGAGATCCGGGTCGAGGGTGTACAATAGGAGAACTGGAAGTTGGAGAGGATTAGAGGTGAGATCACCATATTTGTGAAGGATAGTCGGGGGTTATTGACCCATTGCGGTCGGGTATAGGTTTCGATGTTTGGTGGGTTCAGACTGATGGTTCTAGAGGAGGATCATAAGTCTCACTTCTCTATTCACCCGGGGGCCACCAAGATGTACCGATATTTGAGTAGGAGTTACTGGTGGCCGTGCATGAAGCAAGAAATCGCTTGGTATGTCAAGACGTGCTTGAACTGCAAGATGGTTAAGGTCAAGTATCAGAGGCTGCATGGCAAGCTGCAACCTCTAGATATTCCCATGTGGTAATGGGAACAGATCACGATGGACTTCATCACCAAGTTGCTGAGGACAACGAAGGGATTTGATGCTATATGAGTCATTGGGGATCAATTGACCAAGAGTGCCTATTTCCTGCCTATTCGGGAGAGCTCATTGACCGAGAAGGTCGCCGGCGTGTATGTCTGCAAGATCGTTGCTCACCATGGGGTTTCGGTCTCTATTGTTTCCGTCCGTGATGTTAGGTTCACCTCCCGCTTATGGCAGAAATTCCACGAGGATTTGGGTACGTGTCTACATTTTAGTATATCTTATCATCCGCAGACTGAAGTCCAGAGTGAGCAGACCATACAGACCATCGAGGACATGTTGAGAACCTGCATCATTGACTTTGGTAGGAGTTGGGATTCCCACCTACCCCTTACAGAGTTCTCCTACAACAACAACTATCATTCCAGCATTGGTGGTCCACCTTTCAAGCTGTTATACGGGCGGAGATATCGTACACCGGTCTGTTGGGGCGAGGTTGGCCATAGAGTGATGGGTTGAGCTGAGGTAGTTCTGCAGACTACCGAGAAGATTCAGCAGATTAGGCAGCGGTTGCAGACTTCTCAGAGCCAACGGAAGAGTTATGCTGACCGACAACGATCCGAGTTAGATTTCCAGGTCGGCGACATGGTATTACTGAAGTTCTCACCCTAGAAAGGTGTGATCCACTTTAGGAAGAGGGGAAAGTTAGGTCCCCGATACATTGGTCCCTTTCGGTTATTTCCAGGGTTGGTAAAGTGGCATATAGACTGTACCTCCTCGAAGAGATTAGTCAGATTCACAACACTTTTCACGTCTCCCAGTTACGGAAGTGCATGCTTGCTGAGGAGGCGATATTGTCATTAGATGATATTCAGTTTGATGAGCGCATGAATTACGTAGAGAGGCATATGGTTGTTCTGTAGATGAAAGTGAAGGTTCTACAAAACAAGGAGGTACCTTTGGTAAAGGTACAATGGGAGCACCGGAGAGGATCTGAGAGGACTTGGGAGCCAGAGGTTGAGATGCGGGAGGATTACCCGTACCTGTTTGTTGTAGCGGATTTCGAGGATGAAGTCTAGTTCAAGTGGGGGTGAATTGTAACATCCCGACTCCCAAGTATTAGTTTGAAATTTAAATTTCACATTTTCAGAACGTACTCGACGAGTCGGTTACCCCCAACTTGTCGTGTAGAGATTAATCAGGCTGCATGACTTTTGTAACCTACTCGACAAGTTGGAGGACCCAACTCGACGAGTTGAGGTTGTTTATGAAAACCGTAATATTTAAGGTTTGCACCCTATTTAAAAGACCTTAAGTCCTCCCGTACAACCTCCTTACCACCTTTCATGTCCATAGAGTAAACCCTAATCTAGCTAACCATATTTTGAGTGTGTGAGAGGCTAAAAGTGAATATTTGGTGCATTTCTTGAAGATTTGGTGGCTTGGAACGGGAAGAAGCTTGTAGATCCAACATCTACATCGTGTTGGCATCCATTTGGAGGTAAAAAGTCTTTACCTTGTCTTTCCATTCCTTCGATCTCTTCTTATACAAGTTTATGGGAATTTTGGTGCAAAATAGGGGTCATTCTTGGGTCTGAGGTTGTCACAAGGATATGGCTTTAGATCTAGACTCCTCTAGCCCCTCTTTGACATAAGCCTCAAGCTTTATGAAGCTTTGGTCCTTCTGCATGCCCTAGACTTCTTTTAGACTAAGTTTTGGTGTGTTAAGCCTTTTGAGACCTTGCATGTACATAAAGTTAGCAACTTTACGTGGTAACTTCACCCTAGAAAGCTAGATCTGGAGTTTGGAGCCATGAATTCGACTGGAATGAGCTGAATACAAAATGGCAGAAGGAAATCGACGAGTTGCATAGTCAAATTGACGAGTTGGATGAGGGTTTCCCACTTTTGGATTCTGCATGAACTCGACGAGTTAGCAAGGTGACTCAATGAGTTGGTTAGGGTTTTCCCGACATTCTGGATGTTGCATGGACTCAACGAGTTACTTGGTAACTCAGCAAGTTGACTGGGGGTTTCACGACTTTATGAGTTCTGAAGGAACTCGACAAGTCTGTAAGTTGACTCAACGAGTTGTGTCAACATGGACTGTTGACCTTGACTGATTGACTTTGATGTTGACCAAGGGTTGACCTGTTTGACTTCTGAGGGTATTTTGGTAATTTTGTAACTAATTAATGGTGGTTGTAGGTGTTGGTGTTTGGATCGGTGTTTCAAGAGTTTGATATTTCAGTTCCGATCGACATTGTGAGGTGAGTTGTCATCGCTATACTAATAGGGTCGAAGGCTCCAATGTCGGTCCTTTTTGGATTGTTATCCTGGTTATCGTATGATGATATGTTAGTGACCTGTTAGGTCGGTATCCTGGTATATCGGATGATGCTATGTTAGTGACGTGTTAGATCGGTATCCAGGTATATAGGATGATATGATTAGTGATCTGTTAGATCTGTTTGACTGTTTGTCTATGCTAGCTAGAGTATGATATTTATGTGTTGATTACATATGTGTGGGTGGGTTGAGGCGGACCTACTTTGTGCTGAAGGCAAACCGAGCCAAGGCGGTCCGGAAAGACTGCAGACCTATCAGGGCGTATCAGTCAGGCCGAAGGCCCGAAGAATGGTCTAGACAGGCTGAAGGCGTGTGTGGGTGGCCTAGACATGCTGAAGGTTTTGAGAGTCGGCCAGTTAGACTGCAAGCAGGGTAAGGGAAATCCAGTCCACTATTGACTCTAAACGCATGTTGTTTAATTAGTAGGATATGGTTATGATTTGTAGGGAGTTGGTATTTTGAGGGAATTCACTAAGCTTCGATCTTACAGTTTTAGGTTTTCTTTCAGGTACTTCGGATGATCACGAGAAGACGAAGGCTTAATCGTGCACCTCCTCGCATATTTATGACTTGATTTATGGCATACTCTGATATGACACTATTTTGAAAACATTTTGTAATAAATAATGGATGTTGAATGTTTGAAAAGTTTTAAATTTTCATGAATTTTATATATGTTACGCTTAGGATGTGATTTCTGAAAATATGATTTTTAGTTGAAAGAATAAGTTAAAGATACTATAAGGAGTATTGATTTGAATTGTATAAAGTTGTCATTGTTCTGTTTTGGTTTTTTTATCCAGGGAAATAAGGGTCGAAGATCATAATTGGCTATTATGCAACTATATAAATACTTATTTACTTACTACCTAAACCTTTTTGTATTTATTTTTTCAGAATCTTGGTCATTCACTTGGTAGTGGCACATCAAAGTAGATTGTTATTTGTTGCATTTTTTATATTTAAATAGCATAGTCCTTTACAAGAGAAATTTCATGAAATAACCAAATCTTAAGGGGTGTTTTAAGTATTTAGCCACAAAATTTCGAATATTGTAAAATGACCACCAGATCCGCGGATCGCGTAATGTCACCGAGGAACTTAGAGCACCTCTACGGAAATTAGGTGATAGCACTAAAAGACAAAATTTTTGGGGTTTTTAAGGTTCCACAAAGGTGTTTATGCGAATCTTGGGAACACTTATGTGGATCGCTTAATGTCTTTGAGGAATGGGCATGAACAATTTTTTTAGAGAAACTTTTGGGGCTTTTAAGTATTTACCCATTCCTCAGAGATATTAAGCGATCCGTAGAGGTGTTCACAAAATTCGTAAAAACCTATATGTGGAACCTTAAAATCCCCAAAAAAATTATCTTTTAGTGCTGCCACCTCATTTCCACAGAGGTGTGAGACCTCTTTGTAGAACCTCAAAACCCCAAAAAAAAAAATTTCTTTTAGTGCTACCACCTCATTTCTGCAGAGGTGTGAGACCTCTACGAATCCTTAACCCCCCCCCCCCCCCCCCCCCCCCACAAAAAAAAAAGTTGTCTCTTAGTTTTGACACATCATTCCGCAGAGGTGTGCTATGTTCCTCAGAGATATTAAGCGATTCGTAGAGCCCCCTCTGTGGATCTGGTGGCCATTTTAAAAAACTCTAAATTTTGTGGTTAAATACTTAAAACACCCCTTAAGATCTGGTTATTTCATGAAATTTCTCCCATAACAATGTAATTAAATAAAATCTTCCTATTTTTTTCATTTCTTTGGCGTGTCAACCCTGCAAAGCAGGATTCTTCCTTATTTATGTTAATAAATGACTAAATCTTTTGTGTTTTGAAAAGATAGATTTTTTTTTCTAGGAACAAGTCATTGGAGACCAATTAAAAATATAAAATATGTATCTTTTATGGGATGTGGTTTCTATATTTGTTCTGATACGCAGGAACTACGGAAAAGTGAAGAGGTCGAGCATGGAAAGTTGAACCTAATAAAGGGGAATAGGTGAATGTCGGCTCTTACCAAGATTGAGACTTATTTGCTAATGTTTGATAATAGTGTTAGGGTTGATTTAAACAATTGTTGTTATTCGTCTTAAATTACAAGGAACATAATTTTATTTCGTGATTTATATAGACAAGGTTATCGTTATGGTTTTAATAATGACAACAGTGCAATTTTAGTTTATAAAAATTTTGCATTTATTTTCAAAGTTTTTCCTTATAATGGTGTATATGAAACTATTGTGTGTGTGAATGAACTTGACAATTGAGTTTATAATATTAAATTTTCCAATAGTTTGGATAATGCATGTCTATGGCATTGTCGTCATAAATATATAAATAAGAAACACATTGTCCAACTCCAAAATGATGGAGTGTTGGATCTATTTGACATAAAGTCATAGGATCGGTGCGAGTTTTGTGTATTAGGAAATATGACTGAGTCATGTTTCACTGGATTTTATGAAAGAGATGAAAGATTGTTAGACCTAATACATCCGGATATATGTGGGCCTTTTTGATCCGCCACAAGAGATGCTCATTCCTACTACGTGACGTTTACTAATGATTATAATAGATATGGGAAAATAATGTTTTTTATAATGCATTATTATAATGGAAATATGTTTTATCTTTTAAATTGAAATAAATAATTTAAATAAAGAAAATAAACTAATGAGCTTTAATTTTAAAAATTTAAAATTAAAAGGTAACTTTATTAATGAAATTAATATCCATTTATTACTACATGTATTGCAATTATTACATTAAAATATTATGTGAAATTTAATAAAATAGAAAAACTTATAAAATAACATGTAGAAAAAAAATATTAATTCAAAATAACTATAAAATGACATTTCTCAAATTGAATAAAATAGAAAAACTTATAAAATAACCATAATCCTGTAAATATATTTTGTATTTAATTTATATATATATATATATATATATATATATATATATATATATATATATATATATATATATATATATATATATATATATATATATATATATATATATTTGTATAGTTTTTTTTTTTGTTTGTATAGCTATATTCTTTATGCAAATAACAGTCATTTGTTGAATAAGGTTAACCGAACGTGTTCAAGCTTTATTAACACACCAGCGTGTTTATGTTTGCCACCAATTATTTTTAGACATAATTCCAAATTTCATCGCTGGCATATACAGGTTTAATACAAAAGTTTGATCCTACAATTTTAATCTCAAAGCAATTAACTTATAGCTATCTGATCCTTAATGTCGACCTTTTTAAAGCATTTCAATTAAATCACGTTATGTCTTTAACACGTACTTTCCGAGTGCATTTTGTCAAGTTAACTTAACATAATCCTCAAACTCCTTGTCTCGTTCCAGAATCAAGATTTCTTCATCTTCATAATCATTTTTTATAAGTGAAATTCTAATTAGACAATTTCCAAATCGAGAATCCTAAACATCAAAAGCAAATTTGATAAACCTTATAGAACTTTCATCTAAGATTCGTATGTATAACTATATAGTAAGAACATGATGTCTCCATCTCAACTAGATATATACAAATGTTCTGGGTTTAAAGTTAAATTAATAGGTTATTAGTACTTGATTTGCCTAAAATCTAGAAATCTGATTAATATTAAAATAAGTTGGTTGACAAAACAATTCTTTAAGAATCTAACAAATCCTTTAATGCTTGCTTGGTAATGAATAATGATGGACATACAAATTATCGTGCATTGAAACTATTAGTGTATCCTATATCGGGTGTGATACAATCCTAAAAATGGATATATATATATATATATATATATATATATATATATATATATATATATATATATATATATATATATATATATATATATATATATTAGAGTACAAATTATGAAGCCCCTTAACTCACATGTTAGTTCCAGTTACTTAAAATGACATGATGACACTACAATCGCCAACAATATATATATATATATATATATATATATATATATATATATATATATATATATATATATATATATTGTTGGTGATTGTAGTGTCATCATGTCATTTTAAGTAACTGGAACTAACATGTGAGTTAAGGGGTTTCATAATTTGTACTTTAATATATGTATACGGGGATGTGCGGAGTGCACGCATGTATAAAATCGAATTAGAAGCTGGTTCGACGACTAGTCGGGGGGTCCAGGGTTTCCAAAGGGGCAGCACCCCTTTGGCGGGGTTTAGGGGCAGCGCCCCTAGCAGGGTCTAAGGGGCAGAGCCACAGGCTGGGGTCCCGTTGCTAGGTCACACACACACACATTGGAGTTCCCCTCTTTCCATAATGGGTTTTTTGAGCCACTATTCGTACCCATATGGTTTAAAAAATCATTGCCTGACTTCATCGAGCCTACGTCTCTGATGGGAGTGTTAGTGTAATCCACATCGGTGCGATAAAGTTCTAGAAGTGGCTATATGATACGGTGGAGTCCTCCCCTCTTTCCATAAGGGATTTTTTTACATGTAAGATATATGTGGATTCTCACATTAACTCTCTAAGAAAACCCTTATAGAAAGATGGAGACTCTAACATATAGTCACTTGTAGGACTCCGTACCGATGTAGGATACTCTAACACTCTTAATGGGCCTCGCTAAAAATTTTTAGAATGCTTGAAACGACCCAAAAACAATGATAATTTTTTTAACCATTAGTTCCATACATCAGATGTCTCAAGGTCAACCACAATATAAAATGTCAAAAACATCAGAGTACAAATAAATATAAGTGCAGAATCATGAGGGGCTCTTATGTCATCACGTCGGGCTCTTCCCTTTCGTACCTAAAGTACCAGAAACCATAAACATAAACTGTAAGCACTCAGCTTAGTGTGTTCCCAAAAGTACCATATACCAAACATACATGTAAGATATTAATGGATTCTCACATTAACTCTCCAAAAGAACCCTTATTGAAAGATGGAGAATCCAACATATAGTCACTTCTAGGACTCCGTACCAATGTAGGATACCCTGACACTCTTAATGGGCCTCACTAAAATTTTTAAGAATGCTTTAAACGACCCAAAAATAATGATATTTTTTTAGCCATTAGTTCCATGCATCAGATGTCTCTAGGTCAACTACAATACAAAATGTCAAAAACATCAGATTACAAATAAATATAAGTGTGGAATCATGAGGGGATGTTGTGCCATCACGGCGGGCTCTTCCTTTTTCATACCGGAAGTACCTAAAACCATAAACATAAACTATAAGAATTGAGCTTAGTGTGTTCCCTAAAGTACCACATACCAAACATACATGAAAGATATATGTGGATTCTCACATTAACTCTCTAAAAGAACCCTTATAGAAAGATGGGGACTCTAACATATAGTCACTTGTAGGACTTCGTAGAAATGTAGGATACTCTAACACTCTTAATGGGCCTCACTAAAATTTTTGAGAATGCTTGAAACAACCCAAAAACAATGATAATTTTTTAACCATTAGTTCCATGCATCAGATGTCTCAAGGTCAACTACAATACAAAATGTCAAAAACATCATATTACAAATAAACATAAGTGTGGAATCATGACGCGATGTTGTGCCATCACGCTTGGCTCTTCCCTTTCGTAACGAAAGTACCTGAAACCATAAACATAAACTGTAAGTATAGAGCTTAGTGTGTTACCCAAAGTACTACATATCAAACATACAATTGAGCCCAGCCCTGAGGTATATTCCAACCCAATATACAATTATGGCCCTAGCCCTGGGGTTTATTTCAAGCCGATCATAAAAATATAGGCCCATCCCTGGGGTTTCTTTCAACCCGATTATAAAATAATGGGCCCTACCCTTGGGTTTCTTTCAACCCAATCATACAAACATGCAAGAATCACAAAGACAACAAACATCCTACATACACAATTCAATGGGTCGGTATTGGTGTCTTCGACCCACAAGAACAGTGAGAAGACTCACCTCCAACTGAAATAACTGAACTACACACTCGTGTTGCTGCTACCATGACTCCTCGCACTGAACATAACCCAAAATCAACCCTAATTAATAATCGGGGTGAAAACCCATAATCAATGGTCCAATTTGTCACACCCCCGAACTAGACGGCGGAAACGTCCAGGGGCTTGTGCGTGACTTCATATAAAACTCATTCCAGGCCCAATGAACCATGTAAGTGAGCAACAATGACCCACCAAACATGTAAGTCATTTTAAGGCTCGAAATGAATGAGATTATATAACATGGGCCCAAATATATATGTAAAATGACAGCTACAACTCATTTCACATGTAAAATATTTATAGGCCCAAATAGCACACAAATAGTATCCATGGTCCGTCGAACATGTTAATGGGTCCATGAGGCCCAATAAACATATAAAGAGTATTCTGGAATATCAAACATATAAATGGGCCACTAAGGCGCAATAACCCGAGAATGGTAAAAATTAGATCGTTTGTTATTATTTTGCTAGTATTAGCTCAATTATTTACTAAAGTGGCATAAAAGACCCACTTTTTGTAAAAATGACATTCTTGGCCCATCAAGCCATTTACAATTAAGGCCCAATTTTAGTAAAAATAACATTTAGGGCCCTTTTTTTAGGACAAAACTTGTATTCAAGGCTAGTTTTTTGTAAAAATAACATTTTTAACTCACTTTTATCAAAAATATCATTTTTAGATTGATTTTTATAAAAATATACACATTTGGCCCATTATAGAAAATTTTATCTTTTTGGACCAAATTATTATATTTTTGCAACTTTAACCCTTCTCATAAAAAATTTACATTTTTGGCACAACTTTCTTGAAAATGACATTTAAGCCCATAAAGATTAAAATTGACAATGTTTGGGCCCAAAACCGTAAGAAGCCCAAATAAGGCCCATTTATGAAAATATTTACATTTTTGGTCCCTATACGGTCTCAAATGTCGAGATTAGCTATATTTAGAAAAAGATTTCCTTTTGAACCCCTTACAAGTCGTAAGTTGCATAAATAACCCATACTTTGTCATTTTGTCGATTTTTGCCCCTTTCATGAAGTTTTTCTAAGATTCAAGTAACCTAAATGTATTTTAAACCTTTTTTATTGTAGATAAGTTGAAATAAGTGTTATGTTATACCAATATCATCTTCTTTTAGTAGATCTTTAAGTTTATGAAGTTTACAACACATAAACACATATGTAACTAAAGAAAACACACAAACTCATGCATACACACATTGATCTACACAAACAACTTGTATTCTCCCCCCCAAAAAAATAAAAATCAAAAATAGGGGGTATGGACTCACTTGGCTTTGAAGTTTTCGGTTTTTGTTGAGGAATGAGGAGATCTCGCCCCTTGATATCTTCTTGAGAAGATTTTCGAGCTCCTAGATGTTCTAAGAGAATAGATCATGAAATGATGTGGGTTAAGAAGAGATTTTTGATGTAAACCTGAAGTTAAAACTATGGACTCAAACAAAAACTTACCAAAAGTGATGAGCTTTGATGAAGAGTTCTTGATCTATCACAAGATACACTCGAAAATTTAGAGGTATGGTGAGTGAATTCTTGATGTTCTAGAGAGATTTTTGGTGGAGTTGAAATGAAAGAAAATAAAGGTGGTGAAGCACCCTTGGCTGAGAGTTAAAATGAATAGAGAATAAGGAGGGAAATGTTGAAGTGATGTTGCATGGGTATATGTGATTTTCTTGTTATTTGATGTGTTTAAGCATGGAAGTCTACCATGCAAAGATTAGGTGGCACATGCATTTTTAATCTCTCTTTTTGTTTTTATTTGTTTGTGGGCCGAGAATTGGGAAAAAAGAAGAGAGGAAAAACTTTGGGCCATATTAGCTCATGTTTGACATTATGAGGCCTAAGATGAGAATTTTCGGCCCATTGGACCCTTATGAGGGTTCACGGCCCAATGAAGCCCACAGATATAGTTTACGACCCATTAGGGCTTATGAAACCATTTACGACCCATCATGGCCCATTAGAGATAAGATGAATCATTCTAGGCCCACATGACCCAAAATACTTTAGTTTTATGGATGTGGGTCCAATTAGAGCCCAAATTGGGTTCCTTGGCCCAAAATAGTCAAATTGAAAGTTTATTGATCCATTAGGCCCAATAAGAGTATCCTAGTCCATAATAAACTTGAACCGGGATTTTTAGGGTATTCAACCCATAGTTGAATTGATATGGAATGTATTGTATTAGGTTTTGAACTTCACTCAGGAGTTTGGATTCAGATGGATGATTTAATTTGAACATATAACGTGATATTCACTTAGGTGCTGTTTATTAACATCTACAGATTACTGCAGACATTAAAAAATTTGAAATAAATTAATTTAAAAAGAAACATTAAAATGAATTAACTTATGTAAATCAAATAGGAGAAAACAATTAAAGGGTTATAAATTTAATGTATTAAATGTTAAAGAGATGAAAATAGAATATAGTATATAAGTAAAGGACCATAAACATAGTATTAAATATAGTTCATGGACATTTATTTGAAAAACAAGATACGTCGTTGTTAGATTTTTGGAAAAAAAGGGTCAGCGAACTCAATGAGTTACTCAGCAAAGGGTTCATCAAACCGAGTTCCTCACCCTGGGGAGCTCCGGTTTTATTTGTTAAGAAGAAAGATGGATCCTTCCGGATGTGTATCGGCTACCGTGAGCTGAACAAGTTGACCGTCAAAAATTGATATACTCCCGCGAATAGATGATCTCTTCGATCAACTTCAAGGAGCCAGTTACTTCTCAAAGATATACCTTCGTTCAGGGTACCATTAGCTACGAGTTCATGAGAGCGATGTTTCCAAAACAGCTTTCAGGACTCGGTTTGGACTCTATGACTTCGTAGTGATGCCCTTCGGTCTAACCAAAGCACCGACAATGTTCATGGACCTGATGAGCCGGGTGTGTCACCCTTTTCTGGATAAGTTCGTCATCGTGTTCATTGATGACATCCTTGTCTACTCCAAAAGCAAAGAAGATCACAGACAACACTTGAGATCAGTGTTGGAAACCCTTAGATCTGAAAAGTTGTATGCAAAATTTTCCAAGTGTGAATTCTGGATTCGGAAGGTGACTTTCCTCGGTCACGTGGTAAGAGAGGAGGGTATTCATGTGGATCCTTCCAAGATTAAAGCGATAGAGAATTGGTCGGCACCGAAGACACCTACAGAAATCCGTCAATTCTTGGGTCTCACCGGCTATTATCGGAGATTCATCCAGAATTTTACCAAAATCGCCAAACCCCTAACCACTCTAACACAGAAAAGTGTACCCTTTTGTTGGAGTGAAAAGCAAGAAACAGCGTTCCATACATTAAAGCAAGCCTTGTGCAGCGTGCTAGTTCTGTCCCTACCCGAAGGGACAGAAGACTTCGTCGTTTATTGTGATGCGTGTAATCAGGGCTTAGGCTGTGTGCTTATGCAAAGAGGAAAAGTAATTGCTTATGCCTCAAGACAGCTAAAGGCACATGAGGTCAACTACACCACACACGAATTGGAGTAAGGAGTCGTAGTCTTTGCACTGAAGATTTGGAGACATTATCTCTACGGAACCAAGTGTACGATCTTCACTGACCATAAAAGCCTGCAGCACATCCTCAATCAGAAAGACCTAAACATGAGGTAACGGCGATGGGTAGAGTTACTCAGTGATTATGAGTGTGAAATTCGCTACCATCCCAACAAGGCCAATGTGGTTGCAGACGCCCTTAGCTGAAAGGAAAGCTCAATGTGGTTACCTGTCGAAGTATCCCGACAGAACCGGCAACGCTGAATGATGTAAAAAGTAAAATTTACGTTAGAGCGATATTTAGACTTAGTGATCTAAACGAAATTATTAGAGTTCGTTAAACCGAGAGCGTGCATAAAAAGAACGCCCAAATCTGACTTCGTATGAGGAAGTTATGATTTTTCGAGGTTTCAACTTAGCAGTATGCAGCCCGAATACTCGATTTGAGACCGAGCGGTTTTTAGCCTAAACAATCTAAACGAGAATCGAAGATCTCGTGAATAGTAGTGAAACGATAAAAAGATAGACGAAAACGGACGTCGGATGAAGAAGTTATGAATTTATAACGGAGTTTTCAAGTCCCGACCTACTAAAAATAAATAATAAAAATTAATTCAAAATTAGCTGACGGAGTCTAAACAAAAGTTGTAGAACGTAGTCTCACCTACGCGGGGATATAAAGAACATCGAAAACGGAGTTCATATGAGGAAGATATGAATTTTTGAAGTTTATTAAATATTTTTGATATTTAATTTAAATATAAAATACCCGATATTATCCAAAGGGGGGAGTCAACGAGCTTATCCAAGTTACGCCCAACGTAACCTTAATTACGCCCAACATAATTCGGTGGTTCAGCCCCTATAAAAGGGATGCGAGGGCAGCCGAGTTCTATGCTTATTTTTTCTCTTTCTCTCGCGTTTTGGCATCGTTTTTTGTGCAAGAAATATTCTGAAGCCCCGGTATCATTCCCGAGCCCCGAAGCAATTCCTGAGGCCCCGAAGATCTCGAGAAGTGCAATTCCCGAGACGAAGCTCTGCCCACGAGGAGCCCAGTTTTAGTGAAGATCTTCCAGATCTGCCGAAGAATACTACTTCTATAAGCCGTAGTGTTGTCCGATCATCTTCTGATCAAGTGAGTGTGTGGTTAATTTCTTCTAACGCATAATTATGAAGTATTTTATACGAAATACGTATTATGTGTATATTTTGTTGTTATATGTGTGAATGTATATTCACTTTTCTTCTATCTCATAGATATGATTTATTCTCTATGAAATATGTGTTATGTGTATGTGTCTCATCTGTTGTTTGGAATATGTATTGAATGATAATGCTATACAGGTTTTAAACTATGTATAAAAATATATACTTTTATCTACTAATATGTCGTGTAGAACATGGGTAGATATTTGTGTGATAAACAGATGAGAGGCCTCGATGTTGTTTTTGATTCAGTCATCTAGCGGAGTTTAGATGACGACCATAGACTTTTCTAGACAGTCCTGTGGAACGCTAGCAGGTTTGCCACCTGTAGGTGTTAATGAACTTGGGTGTTCATTCGCTGTACTCCCTCCCCCTCATGGTTGCCTTATTTGACATATATTACTGGGAAACCCCCGAAGCATGTGTTGTCGCCCCGATGCAATATTCTTAGACTAGGTCCCTTGTGTTAGTTATTTTAGGGACGTAAAGTGAGAATAACGGGAATGAGTAATTGAGTTATTGTTGGTTGATGAAAATTAATTTAATCATTTATTGTAGGTTGAAAATCCTATATGCTCACCAGGCTCCCAAGCCTGACCCACTCAGTTTATTTCTATTACAGGAAGTGGCGCAAGGGCATAAGATGGATGAATCATCAGGTTGTTTTGCTTATAAGTTTGTATACGTATATATTTGTTGAATGACTTGTAATGTTATCGTTTATGCTTTATGGTCTGTATCGGAACATGACATCCCGAGTTTTGATTATATAATGAAAATACATTTCTGTATGAAATGCTTTGGTAAATATTATTTTATCACGTTTTGTTTTTGGGAACAAATTCCGCAACTGTTTTAATCAAAGGATTACTCTGAAATCATTTTAAAAGCACAAATTAAACCGGTCTTTTCTGGCCGTGATTTTGGGGATGTCATAGTGGACCATTCAGACTCTCGAGGATATGTTGCAAGCATGCGTCATTGATTTTGGTGGGAGCTGGGACTCCTACCTACCTCTTGCAGAGTTCTCCTACAACAACAGTTTCCACTCCAGTATCGATGCCCTGCCTTTTGAGCTTTTCTATGGGCGGAGATGTCGTACCTCACTCTGTTGGGGGGAGGTTGGTCACAGGGTCATGGTTCGGATCGAGGTGGTTATGCAGACAACAGATATGATTTAACAGATTAGATAGAGATTTTAAACTACTCACAGTCGACAGAAGAGTTATGCCGGCCGACGCCAATCTGAGTTGGAGTTTCAGGTTGGTGACATGGTGTTGCTAAAGGTCTTACCTTAGGAAGGTGTGATCTGCTTCAGGAAGAGGGGGAAGTTAGGTCCCTTATTTATTTGGACCATTTCGGGTTATTCCCAGGGTTGGCAAGGTTACTTACAGATTGGATCTTTTGGAGGACCTCGTTCAGATTCATAGCACTTTCCACGTTTCGCAGTTGCGGAAGTGTGTTTTGGATGAGGATACGGTGGTATCATTGGATGATATTTAGGCTGATGAATGCATGAACTATGTCGAGAGGTTGGTATCTATTCTAGAAAGAAATGTAAAGGTTCTACAAAGCAAGTAGGTACCTTTGGTAAAGGTACAATGGCATCATCGGAGGGGATCCGAGTGGATCTAGGAGCCGGAGGTTGAGATGCGGGAGCATTATCCAGATTTGTTCCTCGCAGCAGGCTTCGCGGATGGAGCCTAGTTCAAGTGGGGAGAGTATAACAACCCAACTTCCAGGTATGAAATTTATTCCTTAAAAGTCAAACTCTCTTGACGAGTTGATGGCTTCAAATCGACGTGTTGAAGACTTTTGGGCCGCGTATATTTTTGGATCAACTTATCAAGTTGGTGAGGGAAAACTCGACAAGTTGGTGGCTGATTAAGAAACCCTAATTTTTAGGGTGTTGCATCCTATTTAAATGTCTTATACCCTTTGGGTGGCCTCCTTACCCGTCTCCCCTATCCAGAAACCCTAGTCTCATGCTTTCTCTCCTATATTTGAGTGTATGTGTGTGTGTGAGAGAGAGAGAGAGAGGGAGAGCTTAAAGAGTGTTTTCTTGGTGTTCTTTTGAAGAGCTTGAAGTTGGTGGTGCCTAGCTTGAAGGGGACCTTTAGATCCAGAATCTCCTTGATTTTAGCTACTCTTTTGAGGTAAAAAGTTGAAAACTTGCTCATCTATTGCTTAGATCTCTTCGTTCGAAGTTTATTGTCATTTTTGGCACATTTTGGAATCATTCTTGGGTTTGGGCATTTAATGAAGTTATTACTTAAAATTTGGTTGTTTTATGGCCTCATTGGACTTAAAGTTGCTAGCTTTATCAAGTTCTAGGCCTCCTTCATGCTTTAGGTCCTTTATTAAGCCTTTCTTGAGTCTTGGAGCCTCTTTGTGGCATGCATGGATGTAAAGTTAGAAACTTTACGTGGTATGTCAGGTCTTGGGAATTAGATCTATAGTTTGAGGCATTATAGTCGCTAAGAAGGGGTTGAATATGTTAAGACTAGGAAAACTCAACGAGTTTTCCTGACAACTCAGCAAGTTGGCTCGGGTTTTCCCATTTCTCTGAGTACTGTAGTAACTTGACGAGTTGGTATGTGCACTTAACGAGTTAGGTCAACATGGACTGTTGACCTTGATTGTTGATTTTGACTTTGACCACGGTTGATCAAGTTTGACTATGAGGGCATTTTGGGGTTTTGATAGAAATGGTCACATGGCGGTTGTAGGCTTTCAAGTCCGGAGATGAGTTTTTGGAGCTAGATTTTACCGGTTCAGCGCTAATTGTGAGGTGAGTTTTCCTCACTGTACTTATGGGTCGAAGGCACCAATGTCGTCCCTTTTTGGATGGTTATATTGGTAGATAGGATGTTACTATGTTGTTATGATATGTTAGATCAGTATCCTGGTAGATAGAATGATGCTATGCTTATTAATATGTATGATCTATGCTTGCCTGTTAATTAACTATGTAGTTATGAGTTATGTATATGCCGACATGAGTGTGGTTGGGTTGAGGTGGTCCTACTTTGTGTTGTTGGCCAATAGACGCAGGGCTGTCCGGATAGACTAAAGGCTTGCAAGGCGGTCCATTCAGGTCGAAGGCTCGACGAGTGGTCCGGATATGCTGTAGGCCCTGCGAGGCGGTCCAGTCATGCCGATGGCTCGGTAGCGGTCTAGATAGGCCGAAGGCCCTGCAAAGTGGTCCAGTCATGCTGAAATCTCATTTATGCATGATGTTGTCTATTATGTTTATGTAGTGGTATTTTGGGGAAGACTCACTAAGCTCTTAGCTTACGGTTTTTGTTATGTTTCAGGTACCTCCGATGATCGCGGAAAGGTGAAGACTTAATCATGCACCTCCTCGTATTTTGTGTTATGATTTTTGGGAAAACTCTAATGTGAAACCTATTTTGAAAATAATATATAATAAATGATGGTTTTTGGATTTATGTAAAAGTTTTAAAATTTTCAAAATTTCATGGATTTTACATCTTTTCTTCCACTTGTGCTTTAAGGGTTGTTCTTATTCACTTCTTCTTCATTTGATAAACACCACTCTTTGTCAAACCAGATGGAATGGGCAATACTTACCTAAAAAATAAATCTTCATTAAAGTTGCGGTCATTATTAAATAAACAAGCATGTTTCATTAGATACAAAAAGTATAAGACATGTGTTTTTCGTTTCAGGATGAAAATATATCATTTAATATGGCACTCACCGGAAATTAGCATTGACCTTGGGAAAGAACTTTTTATGCATTAGATTCTTTTCAATAATAAAGTTATGGATAATGTGTAATGTTCATTTATAGTTTATATAGTAAGCAGAAAAATCTTTATGCCTAACAGGAGCAAAGTTATATATATATATTCTAAGAGAACTGGAGAAGTATCAATGGTCATATCATTTTCAAAGTGACATCTTTAGCATGCTATCACATTTTACAGTTAATTACTAAACGTTAGTAAATTCAAGCAGGTCCAAACTTTTGCACTAACCAAAAAACATGTGTGAATTAGGAAAAAAAATGTTATTACACTAAGGCAATAGTTTCAAATGATTATTGAAGCATTATATTACAACCTATTGTAGGTAACATTTATCTACTTTTGAATAACACAGAAAAAGTGGAAGTGATTGATCAAAACTGATATGCTCATCCATGGACATCTGTGGAGGATAGTTTCTTCCATCTTTCACAATAAATGTTTATTTTAGTTCTTTTCATAAAGAAATGTATACTTTTAATTTCAAAGGACCTATAAGTCTTTTCCAACACTGACTTTTGACTTTATCCAACTTCCATAAGAATTACAAAACACTTTATTACATGATTTTACTTTTAATCTTTCTATAAGAATGTCAAAACATTGTATTCCAAGGATACCCGCAAAATTCAACAGACATCCAAACGTTCTTAAAAGATGATGGTATCACTAAATATATCACAATCAAGCCACAATGAAAGCCATTGGCATTTTTTTGGCTTCTGCCCCCAATGTCTTTTTTAATGTCTAATTTGCCATTGATTACATAACATAAGCAATTTCACAAGAAGATAAATGATTTCAAAGTACGAACACAAAACAAAACAAGTTCAAAATTTGGAACGAAATAACCAAAACAAGTAGAGACTCTACAAAACATGTAACTTTAAAGGAAATAAATCAATTATTACTTCATGATCAAAATGTAGGTCTGGTTTTTGAACAAACAAGAGATCAAATGATGAACATAAGAATAATATGTACTGACCTTAGGAACAAGTTTTCGGATGGCTGCTAAACTTGGCTTCTATCTACTTATGTAATTTCATATTAGTAACAATGACACTAAGGACCTCCTCATCATAGTAATATATAGAAAAAAGTTCCATAATTTAAAATTTTGCAACTTGTAACTTCTTTCAACTAAGCTCTATCCTAATTGTTGTATATAAATGAATTACGCTATGTAATTCCTACCGGGACGTTTTAGCAAAACAACTCTTCTAGAAAATTTACATTCATACAACTATTATCTAAATCAATTACAACAAACTTAAAGTGAACACATCAATATGGGTTGAGAAATGAAGTGAATAGAATTAAAGGAAGAAAGCGATGGATTGATTGCCTCTTGAAAGGGGAGAAACTTTAAAGCCATACGGAAGACAACGTAGAAGGTGACTAAGGAGATGAACCATTCTATAGTGGATCCAAATCGATCAGTGATCGACGAAGGCATATAAGAGAAGTGGCGAATCTAGAACCACAAACTACATGGTTCCTAATGTAAATGAAATTAAAAAAATACGAAAGAGTAAAAAGTTATTGTGGAGGTGGTGGTGGTGGCAGGTCGGTTCAGGTTGTATGCCTTAAAATATTTAAACATCACTTCAATAGTTTTAGTAAATTTCTTACAAGTGAACCATATGTGGTCTTATATCTTGAAACATATTCATAATTTGGTCATTATCAATATTTTTTAAAACATTTTTTTTCAATATATAGCACTAATGTATACACGAAATCAAAGATTTTTAAACCTGTGGATTGATTATGGTCGATGGAAGGGATCAACGACAACAAAGGGTGACCGGACAATGACCTGGTCTAACGGTGATTGGCGAATGGAAGTCGGCAGGCGCAACAGTTTAAGGCTTGAGTCCGCATGGAATGGGAGTCATTTAATCGTTAAATGGTGTTTACGTTTCTTTTTTGGTTTAATTTTAGATGGATTGGGCTATATTTACATAATAGGCTTCTTCTAAATGGTTATTAGGTATAAAAAGTATAGGTCCATTGATATTCCTTTCTTAAGAAAATTATTTGGTAGTTCCTTTAAAAATATTAATGTAGTTCCTATTTCTTTATATACATAAATGTTATATATACATATATATATGTTATATATATATATATATATATATATATATATATATATATATATATATATATATATATATATAACATTTATGTATATAAAGAAATAGTATATATATATATATATATATATATATATATATATATATATATATATATATATATATATATATATCAATGTTGCAAAAAAACGTTCGACGTTAGCTAGTCGGTGGACTGGGGTCAAGGGATTAATCAGCTAGGCGAAGATTAATCGGGTACCATTAATTGCTAATTTGTTGAATTTAAAAAAAAAATATGACTAATATTATATCAAAGTTCGTAAATACCACTAATATGATAACAAAATAGGTTAATATGATTAATACAACACTAATCATGCCTCAAATAATTTCCATTGAGATAAAACTTCTTAAAAATATTAAAATTTCATCGTTTTATAATGTTTCACTCATTATGTATGCAAGGATTAATCGTTAGGCGCTTTCTAATCGGGCGAGTAGTGCATAGGGATTAATCGAAGATTAATCGGGACCTAGTAGGGATTTTTACAAAAGTGATATATATATATATATATATATATATATATATATATATATATATATATATATATATATATATATACACACACCTCTATTATTATTTAAAAAAATATAGGTCCTAGGACCCACCTTCCTTTAAGCTAAATACGCCCCTATCTAAGAATGAGTCTCCAGTCCTGTGCAATCGATCTCACAAATCTTCGAATTCCTTTTTTTGTATAAAATTTCAAGCGACCTACACATATATAGATCCACAATCAAAAAAAATCACACAACTCGAGCTACTGATGAAGATACACACGTGTGTTACTAAGCTACTTTGATTCTTTGTAAACATTTGAAACAGTCTAATTCCAGATTTACAAATATAGCGTACGCTTACGAGACGCAAAATCGAATCTCTAGAGATGAATTCTTCTTAGAGGTGAAATTATTTCAAACATAAAAGGAGAAACATTAAACAACACCACGATTGCTTGGATGAAATCGAGTGTTCAAAGTCGATTAAAAAAATAGCTCAAAAAAAAAACATACATTGATTTTCAACGATGTATCTCCACTAATAAGTAATTCCATCATATGCCTCTTTTCCTGATTTCGAAGTGAAAACCATTAATAGTCGATTATGCTTCACCATATCTGTAATCGTCGGCGATTCTCCGTCGATTTTAGGCATCCAAATCACTGAAAAGATGTATTTGGTCCAACCAGATGTCGTGGACGATCTGGAAATTATGGAATAAGGATGGTCGTGATGGGTTTTATGTGTTACAAAAAATCTAAATTTAGCGGAAAAAACATAAACCCTAAGTTCACAAGCACCCTAAAGGATTTGTGTTCTCATTATGAATTACAAAGAATTATTGAATATCAAGAACTCTAAAAGTATGTTTCTATTTTTAAAATTGGTAAAGGTTTGTTAGAAAATTCATACCTTAGTTTATTATAGCAAATAAACTAGTAATCCTTCTTTGTTGGTCTTTAGAAAGTAAACACCAGAAGTCACGTGCCTCTAATGGCTCACACTCAAACCCTAGAAAATTAAAAGCTAAAGAGGAGAGAGGAGGATGAAGAGAATTTTCAAAATTCTCTATGGAATGAGGTGAATTTCAAAAATCATAACCCAATGGGGTTTATATAGGTGATATGGAGGCTAAGGATAAATCAATTTCCTTTTAGATAACCTTAATCTTTTTGCTTCCCCCCTAAGGCATCCAAACTCCCTCGGAGCCCAAGAAAAAGCTCTAGAACACCTCTAGATCGTCCCCCCTATGGGATGTCCTAAAATTGGTCAATCTTTAATTTTTGAACATTATCACCTTTAGTTCTTCCACTTTTAATTAATCCAGTTAACTTTTAATTAAATAATATTATTTTTAATTAATATATTATTCTCATAATATATTAATAAATTATTTATTTTGATTTCTAATTAATTTATTAATCATATAATAAATTAATAAATCATTATCTTTCTGCAAAAAAACATTCCATTATTAGGTTTAAGGGCAACCTAGAAGAACTTTGCTAATAATTCAAAATTATATTGATTTAGTTATTAGCTTAGATAACTAATCCAACAGGTCGAAGGCGAGATGGACGGAGGCTGGATGAAGGGGTGTGTGTGTGTATGTGTGTGAGAGAGAGACAAGCACAAAATAAAAGAAGAGACTATAATGAATGCATTCAATGTGATTAAAGGAAATAAGTTATTTTATTTCTAAAATGTACTCTTGCTTATTTTGATTAGGGCCCCAATATTATTTTTTCAATTATTTATAAAAATACCACAAATCATATGGACTCTCTATTATTTTGATCTAGTTGCTCTTATTTGATTCTCGAAAATATATAAATTCTCAAATCATATATATATATATATATATATATATATATATATATATATATATATATATATATATATATATATATATATATATATGGGCGGAGCCACCCTAGGATCAGGATAGGCCCAGTCCCAGCTCATATTTTCATTTTCATTTTTTTCTTTTTAATGTAAGATATAATACTTATTGATATATGCTATTTTTTCTTGTAACTTGTATTATTCTTTTATTTTTCATTTGATTTTTTCATTAATTAGTTTATATATATATATATATATATATATATATATATATATATATATATATATATATATATATATATATATATATATATATATATATATATATATATATATATAAAAGGTTATATTTATTCATTTTCTAAGTGAAGTACTTTTTTGTGCAAGTGGACAACAATAATTTTTGGGTGCCAAAATGTCTACACCCGTAATTATAAAAGGACAAAAACAAAATGGATGAATATGTAAAACATTTTATTTGAAGATATATGTATTTAATTTTTCTTAATTTTTTGTATTATAAACATTGATTATCCACCCAAAAAGCAATGATTTGTATTTTAGAAAGTTTTTATTACTTTAAGGAATGATACTTAACGAAAATCCGATATGCACGAAGCTTCATATTTTCAACTAATATATACACATACTTTACATAAATATGTGTCACACATAAAGTGTTGCGTTCATGTTTCAAAAACAAAATAAACTTCATCTTATAAACATGCTTCAAATAGCCTATCTTACATGACGAAGATTTTAAATATATATGTATTAATATTCATGTTAAAACACATGCATCTTGGTTACAAAAATATACAAACTCACAATGTGCTCGAGTCTATATAAAGTTGTAATATCCATAAATTTGAAAATGGATTAAAAAAACTAGAGTTACATTAAAAAAAAAGGTCCATCCATTTGTTAATTGTAATATTGAACGTCATTGTGGTTTTATACTTTTATTTTATCTCGATTTCGGTCTTTACTCGACATACAATAACTAAATTAGCTTATATTTTCTGGAAAAATGACTTGCGAGGGTAATTAAATTTTCGTCTTATTACATTTAAGTAATTTTAATTTTTTGTACAAATTTGACCATTTAATGTGTTAAATATGTTTACATATTATCCTTATCACATGGTATAACATGTGATAATGGTAATATATTAACACATTTAACAAGTTAAATTGTCAAATATACACAAAAAATAATGTTATCTAAATATGAACAATTTTTTTTTTTATAAATTTCTTAGAATTTTCTATAATTTCTTATAACATTTTTATGATAGTTTTATCCTATAGATTTTTCTAATACAATGTTTTAAACTTTGCTTATAATTTTATTTTATTTTATTTTGAATCTTTTTTTATACTTTTATATAATTTTAATACAAGTGCTTTCAAACCAAATATTTTATAAATGTTTTAAAGTTTTCTTACAAGTTTTTTAACTTATTTTTTTCTATTTTCGTTCAATTTTTTATAACTTCCATACATTTATTTCTAAACTTTATTTTATAACATTTTTAAAATGTTTCACCGTTTTTGTATGACAATTTAATACTTTTTTAAAACATTTTAAAATACTATCATTAAATATTAGTTTAAAACGTTGTATTAAAAAATTTAAAATTTTGAAAACTTCTAAATAAAAAGTATTAAAAAGTTGAAATAATATTAAAACATTTACACTATATAATTTTTTTTTGTTTATTTATTTATTTGCGAAGTAGTATTTTCTTTTAATTTTTTTAAAAGTATTCATACTTATTGTTATATATATATATATATATATATATATATATATATATATATATATATATATATATAATTTATTTAATTTTATTGTTAGATATTATTTGCCTTAAAAATATTATGTATGCTTCAAAACAAAAGAATTATATATATATATATATATATATATATATATATATATATATATATATATATATATATATATATATATATATATATATATATATATATAAAGAGGTTATATAAAATATTTCACATAACAAAAAGATATTTATTAATTAAAAAGTAAAGTTTAAAATTGATCAAAATTTAATTAATATTTAGGAAATTATAGATATTTTAAAAATAACGTGTGAAAAAAATAATACAAACAAATATGAAAAATAAAATCGCTATTAAAAATAGAGAAAATGACTTATCAAGGTAATTAACTTTTCATTTTGTTCACATTTAGATATTTTTTTGTACACATTTAACAATTTAACTTGTTAATTTGTTCACATATTACGATTATCATCTACTATAGCCGGTAACAATGGCAATATATGAATACGTATAACAAGTTAAATGGTGAAATGTGTACAAAAATAAAGAAGTTACCTAAATGTGAACAAAAAGACAAAGGTGATTACTCTGGTAAGTCATTTTCCCATATTTTCTTTATTTTTTATATTTTAATTATTGTTTATAATTTTATAAAACTGACCCAACACCCAACCACCATCGCCCGATACGCAACTACTTCCCTTCTCGTCGTCAAACCATCACCACCTCCGCCTACCCATCATCTTTTCTATGAACCCCCACACCTCACCCCTCCCGTTTTTTCTACATTTTCCCATATTTATAATGAATGTATATAATAATTTATATGTTCCATAGTAGGGATGAGGTTTAAAACCAGAAAAGCGTATATCGAAATCGAACTCAGATCAGAACCGGAACCATTAGAATCAAATATGTAGAACTGGTTCTAGTTTCAGGTTTAAAAGATGGATTTATCCGAGTTTCGGATAGTCCGAGTTTAGATCCATTAGGTCTGGGTAAACCAGTATTAAGAGTTGGAACCGATATTAGGAACCGGAACAACTTTTAAGGACCGGATCTGGTTTCTGTGAAATGTTTAAAACATGTATAATTCATTTGTTTCATGTCGGATTGGCATGCTGTTTTTTCCAACTTAAAAGTTTGTACATTATTATAGTCCATAAATTTGTCATTTTTATTTTTATATTCATTGACTTATAGTCCCCCAAAATCAAGATATCAAAGCTGAAAGTTTTTAGTTTTTCAGCTTTTTTATATTCTGTGAAAATTTTAAAACATGCATATCTAATTCGTTTGAAGTCGGATTGACATGAGGTTTTTTTTTCAACTTGTATTTTAGAGTTTATAAATGATTTTAGACTATAATTTAGTCATTTTTGGTTTAATATTCAAGAAATTACTGTCCCCTGAAGTCGGGATATTGAAGCTGAAATATACATCTTTTCAACTATTTGTTTTTGTACTTGGATTCTGTGAAAATCTTAAAACATGCATATGACATTTGTTTTAGGTCATATTGACATATGCTTTTTCCCAGAGTGTGGTTTAGAGTTTTTATATTATTTTAAACTATAATTGTGTCAATTTTGGGTTCATATTCATTTACTTCTGTGAAAATTTTAAAACTCGCAAATCTAATTTGTTTGAAGTTAGATTAACATGTGATTTTTTCCAACTTGTAGTTTAGAGTTTTTAGATGAGTTTAGACTATAATTTTGTCATATTTGGTTTAGTATTGAATGGGTTACAGTCTCCAAAAGTCATGATACCAAAGCTGGAAATTTTAAACTTTTCAGTTATTTGTTTTTGTACGTCGCATTTTATGAAAATGTTAAAGCATGCACATCTCATTCGTTTAAAGTCGGATTGACATATGGTGTTTTCCAAAGTGTAGTTTAGAGTTTGTACACGATTTTAAAGTATAATTTTGTCACTTTCGGGTTCATATTCAACAACTTACAGTCCCCCGAAGTCGATATATTAATATGAAAATTTTCAAAGTTCAACTCACGAATGCAACATCCCAATGTCAAGGTAATTTTCAATTTCGACCCAACGTTTGAATAATATTGTATTTTATCCCTTGGGATTGAAAAGGATTTTCAAGATGGCCTATAGTGGCAATATGGTTATTTGGTCCAAGTGTACCCTCATGTCTCATTTCTTCATCAGCCTCCCTCTGTGGAAAACGACCCCAAGCAAATCCTAAGTGAGAAAAGTGCATTTTGATTCCTCTAAAGTGTTTTAGAGGTGTTCTTGAAGAAGAAGAAGAAGAAGGTGGTGAGAAGAGCTTGGAGCTTGGAAGCATCTTGGATCTAGGATTTCATTCTTGTTAATAACCTCCAGGAGGTATAAAGTTTGCAATTTGATCACTCCATCTCGTAGATCCATACATTTCTTCCTTTAAGAAAGGTTTTGTCCCAAATATGGTTATTCTTGGTCATGGCATGTTCTAGACCCAATAAGTCCTCCTCTAAGACCTAAGGAAAGGTCTTAAGTCATAAAAAATGTGGTCTTGATGATTAGTTTTTCTCCATGCATGCTATAGAAGGTATTAATGAATTAAGATGTTAAGATTTTGAGTTTTAAGCACTTAATGGACATACAATGTCATAAAGTTGGAAACTTTATGACTCTTGAGGATATTTTGGCTTTAGATCTGATTTTTGTCGTGAAGATTTTGGAGTATTAAGCTCTTAATTGGGAAAGGGTTAAATTGGCACGTACGCTTGGAGTACCAAGTGGTACGTTATGCGTACATGGTCAGCGTAAGTTGGTCAACGATAGAGTACACCCCGTGTTCAGAGGAGTACGCGCACCATACTCGGGTGAGTCGACTCGGTCGGGTTGGATCGATTAGGTTGACTCGACTAGGTGTTGACTTGACTTCTGACCATTGACCTGATGGATTTTATACAAACAATCCTATGTGTGCATGCAACCCTAGAATTGGATCTATGTCTTCACTATTAGATACACAACATTATGAACACTTGAAGAACCCTAATATGCTTCTAAGAATTTCGAAATCCTCAAGGAAAGATGAAATACATACCTCTTGTTGTTATATTGTAATAACAACTTAAATCTTGAACCTTCTTGTCTTTGAAAGCAAGTACCACAAGTGTAATACCTCTAATGGATCACAAACACCAAGAGCAAATGGAGAGGTAATAGAGAGAGGGAAGAGGTGTGAAATTCGTCCCTAGGAACCCTAGACAAGGCATGGACGAATTCTTATGGCCTTAGGGGTCTTTATATAGGTGTAAAGATTAGGGTTTCAGTCCTTATCCTTATCTAGTTGCTTGCCCACCAAGTAACCATAAGATAAGCCTTGAAAACCCTTATCCTTATCCTTTGGACGATTTCAAGGATATCTTATCCCTTGAATTCGTCCAACCTATATCTAGGATAACCATTACCATATTTTGTAACTATCACATAATTACAATTCAGCCCCTCTAGTTTAATTAATTACACTTGATCACAAAATTAATTCCTAATTAATTATTGACCAATATTAATTAAACAATTATGATTTCTCCTTTAATATATTATTCTTATAACATATTAATAAATCATAATAACCTCTTTCTCTATTATTTTTCCAGTCAAGTTGCTTTGGTGAAGGCAACCCAAACGGACCATGCGCAATCGGGTCAAGTACTTGACAAATATGGTTACGGGCTTAGACACTAATCCAATAGTCTCCCACTTGGATAAGTCTAGTAACTATAATAGTAAGTACTACCCGATTAGCAATCGTAGCTCTTAAAGATGCTGTCAAACTCTGATCTTATCAGTAACCTGTCCTTTAGATAAGGGATCATATATTCCTCCATTCTAGATATCATATACACGTGATACATGGATTGAAATCATTCTCTCAGTCTATGTGTTGTTTCCTGATTTCCGATTTACAACAACTGACTAATTGAACAAATCAAATTAGCCCTAGCCCGGCCGAGCATTTACGTTTGTCATCACTAAATCATCGAGGGGCCCAAAGATATCGCTTTTATCCTACTTTGGATAAAAGGAAAGGATAAACTTTGATACAATGCTCGCTTGCACTCACTCACCGAATCACACACAACAATATGTTTTATAACACCAAGTTACTAGTGCGTTTACATATTATCAATGTGCAACCGATTTGCAAGATACAACTCACACATCTCGGTTTCAAGAATATAAGATGTTATCGTCTCACCAATCACTCGCGATACAATTCATGGAGTGATCCAAGTGAGCGTGGGTTTGATCCAATGCTCAAATATTATTCATAAGCACTCATGAATGTTGTAGCAAACATTTATTTATGTCTAATACTCTTTTAGACAAGCCACACACCAATTCACGACAGTCTTCATTCATACCTACTTCCAACATATGAATGACTGTGGCCCGTTCGAATAATTTGACTGTTCTTAATCAATTAAATTACTCAGGAAGTCAAAACATGCAAAGTGAAACACAAGAATAATACTAATCCTATATGGCCTCAAACCTTATAGTATAAATAAAACACCTTTTATTTATCACCATATCGATTACTCATTATTTGTCGTTTCGGGTAATTGACTTCTTACTTGAATTATTACACTTGTCCCATGCTCCTAGCATGCACACAATGTTTACCTATGGTTCTTTCTTTGTGAAATAGATCAAATTGAACACATTTCCAATCATTCTCATTTCACAACTCCAAATCCTTTTCCATAAGTGAAAGAATATCAAATTCTTGCTACTTATAGAATATGCTAGATTCTAACATTTTTCCATAACTATTGGATTAGTGTCTAAGCCCGTAACCATATTTGTCAAGTACTTGACCCGATTGCGCATGGTCCTTTTGGGTTGCCTTCACCAAAGCAACTTGACTAGAAAAATAATAGAGAAAGAGGTTATTATGATTTATTAATATGTTATAAGAATAATATATTAAAGGAGAAATCATAACTGTTTAATTAATATTGGTCAATAATTAATTAGGAATTAATTTTGTGATCAAGTGTAATTAATTAAACTAGAGGGGCTGAATTGTAATTATGTGATAGTTACAAAATATGGTAATGGTTATCCTAGATATAGGTTGGACGAATTTAAGGGATAAGATATCCTTGAAATCGTCCAAAGGATAAGGATAAGGGTTTTCAAGGCTTATCTTATGGTTACTTGGTGGGCAAGCAACTAGATAAGGATAAGGACTGAAACCCTAATCTTTACATCTATATAAAGACCCCTAAGGCCATAAGAATTCGTCCATGCCTTGTCTAGGGTTCCTAGGGACGAATTTCACACCTCTTCCCTCTCTCTATTACCTCTCCATTTGCTCTTGGTGTTTGTGATCCATTAGAGGTATTACACTTGTGGTACTTGCTTTCAAAGACAAGAAGGTTCAAGATTTAAGTTGTTATTACAATATAACAACAAGAGGTATGTATTTCATCTTTCCTTGAGGATTTCGAAATTCTTAGAAGCATATTAGGGTTCTTCAAGTGTTCATAATGCTGTGTATCTAATAGTGAAGACGTAGATCCAATTCTAGGGTTGCATGCACACATAGGATTGTTTGTATAAAATCCATCAGTGGTATCAGAGCCTTAGGTTAAATTGTTTTCAATAAGTATTATACAATTGTATGAACTTGACATATTAGGGTTTATAACCAATAAACCCTAGGAGGATAGAAATTTTGAGATTAGGGTTTCTATACCCTAATTTGCGAAAATTTGAAAGGGTTTTCAAATCCTTTCCTTAAGCCTCAAGATTTCGAAATCTAGGGTTTGCAAAACCCAATGATTTTCGAAATTAGCCTCCTTCCCATGATAAGATCCTAAATTTTAGGGATTTGGATTATCCTATATCTTGTAATTATCCTTTAATGGTTATATATGGTAATTAAAGATTTTGAATTATCCTATCCCATGATTTTCGAATTTTAAAGGGATTAAAAGGATTAGGATAAATTAATTTTTTAGTTGGTAATTATCCTTCATGATTTAAATAATCCCTTATGATTTAATAATTATCTTGAATTAAACTATTAATTTAAATTATTAAATCAAGAGTTTTAATGTTTAAAATTTTAATTTAAATAGTATTAAATTTCGAAAATTTTAAAGTAAGATTAAAACCTAATTGTTTTGAAAAGTTTCAAAGCTTGCCCTCAAGTTTTGGAATTTAAAAGTTGATTAAAAGTTTAATTTAGGAATGTTAAATTCTAAAACCCTAGTATTGTTTTGAAAATTTCAAATCACACCCTTATGGTTTTATTAATTAATAAAGGTGTATAGTTAAAAGAAGTTTTAATAAATCCATAAAAGTTTTGGTTTGCAATTAAAAGTATAATTGTTATATTTGACCACCTAACATTTTAAAAGTGTAAAGTACACCCTATACTATATATAACATTAAAAGTCTAACATTATATATATATATATATATATATATATATATATATATATATATATATATATATATATATATATATATATATATGTATGAGTAAAAGTCATTCTTACCGTTAGTAGGCCTCATTCACGAAGCTGGTCTATAAGGGGTGTTTAAGGAATTTGCCTATAAAATGGCGATTGAATGGGTATCCACTCTTACCCTCCGCACTCTTGACTAGTGGAGGGTTGTTAGCCGAACGGGTAGGATATGACAAAACTTTCCATTATAAGTATAATGAAATACAAAAGTAACTAAATGTTTTACATGAGCAAGTTTGACCAAGGGAATTTTGGGGAAAATTATTAATGGATAATGTTTTGACATTTAGGATTTGGGTGAGCCGCTATTTGGGAGTAGAGTATTAATCAATTATTCGTTAGATTGTGAGGTGAGTCTTCCTCACTGTACTTACGGGTCGGAGGCACCAAGATCGACCCATTGTATTGATATCATGTCATACGTTGATTTATGATATGCTGAGTATGAGATAGACCTTTATGATTATATGATAGTTGTTGATATGCGTAGACCGGTAGATCTGTAGGACTACCTTTGATGTCTGATTGCATGAGTATATGTCTGTTGATTTTGTTTGTTATCTAGTATATGTCGACATATTGTGTTGGGTTGAGACTTTATTGCTTTGTGCGTGAATCAACAGACCGGGGTATTCTAGTACAATGATTGAGTGGACCCGAGGGTATTCTAGTCCGATGAATGAGTGGGTGCGCTGTATATTGGTATTCCAATCCGATGACTGAATGGACCTGTTGTATACTGGCATTCCAGTCCGATGACTGATTGAGCAAGGGGTAATCCAAACTGATGGTTATGGACATGTGGGTATTCCAGTCTGATGAATGATTGGTGTAAAGTCCGTGTTTCTAGGATAGGCATTAATGATGATGTAATAGCCTAGGTTAACCTTTGTAATTTGTTTTTGAAATAACAAAGATGTATTATTTGATTATTATGTGTTTATTGCTTAACTATTATGATTTAATAAGTTAAGAATAAAAATAAGCATCAAAAATAAAAGTTAGATAAACCCGATATCTATGAAGAAAGTTGTAGTGGTTAAAACAAGGATTCCAGATATATAAAGAATACCGAAATCCGAGTTATAATGAAGAAATTATGACCTGTCGAAGTTTCGCGACAGAACCGGCACGACGTTGGGTGACATAAAAACTGAATTTACGATAAAGTGCTATCTAGCGTTAGTGATCTAAATGAAAGTCATAGTATACGTTAAACCGAGAGCGAGCATAAAAAGAATATCCAAATCTGACTTTGTAAGAAGAAGTTATGAAATTTCTAAGATTTGGCATAGCAGTATGCAACCCGAAACTCGAATTTTAGATCGAGTGATTTTTAGCCGAAACAATCTAAACGAGAATTGAAGATATCCTCAATAGTAGTTTAACGGTAAAAAGACAGACGAAAACGGACATCGGATGAAGAAGTTATGAATTTTTAATGGACTTTTCATGTCTCGGCCAGTTAAAAATATAACTTTATAATAAAGTCAAAAGTAGCCGACGGAGTCTAAACAAAAGTTGTAGAGTACAGTCTCACCTACGCGTGGATATAAATAATGTCAAAAACGGAGCTCGTGTGCGAAAGTTACGAATTTTTGAAGTTTAAAAATTCGGAGTACGCCCAACGTACTCGTGTGTGTGATCCGAAGTTGGCCACGTTGCCTACTTTCTCGCATGTGACACCTATCTTATACCATCGACACGTCCTAAGCCACTAAGCTTCTACACCCAACGTACTAAGTTGTATGCCCAACGTAGTAGCTATTAAGGATGTACGCCCAACGTACTTAAAACTACGTCCAACGCGTACAGACAGTTTCTATAAATAGAAACCGAGGGCTTACAGATTTTGTTTAGAAAATCTACTCTTTTTCACCCCTTACTCTCTCTAAAATTTCCCTAACACCCCCGAAGCCTAGGAAACATCCCGGTTTTATCAGAAACAATCGTTTTAAGAAACGAAGTGCTGCCCAATTATCGTCTTAACAAGTGAGTGTGTAGTCACTTTCATCTTACACATAGACATGGAGTATTTTCTATAAAATACGTGGTATGTGTATATTTGTTGTTTGTCTATTTAAGATGGTGTTGAATGAATGTTTTATACAAGTTTTAAAATGATTTAAACTGTATATGTATTTTTTTTTTATCTACAAATATGTTGGGTATAACATGGGTAGATGCAATAGTTGATCTGTGTTAAAATGATGGGAGGCCTCGATATTATTGTTATTTCAGTCATCTAGCGGAGTATAGATGACGACCACTGACTTTTCTAGACAGTCTAGTGGAACGCTAGCAGGCTCGCAACCTATAGGTGTTTGTGAACTTAGCGTTCAATGGTATACTCCATCCCCTACATGGTTGCCTTATTTGACATAAATTGCTGAGGAATCCCCTAAAGCAGTGTTGTCATCCCGATGAAAATCCTTAGACTAGGTCCCTTGTGATAGGTGTTTAGGGACGTAAAGTGAGGATAACGGAAACGGGTAATCAGCGTTATTGTTGGTTGATGAAATTAATAAATTTATTGTTGGTTGATGAAAATTAATAAATTTATTATTTGTGGATTGAAAACTCTATATGCTCACCAGGCTCTCAAGCCAGACCCACTTAGTTTTTTATTTTTATTTTTATTATTTATTACAGGTAGTGAACCCAGAGCATAGTTTGGAGGTTGAAGAGAGATTTTTTTTTATTATAAGTCAATAGGTATAAATAACTGTTGTAAGACTAATAATTTACTGTTTATGCTTTTGGTCTATATCGAAACGTGACATCGCAAGGTTTTGTTATATAATGAAAATATCTTTTTTTAAGAAATGTTTTGATAAATTTTTATTATATTTTGTTTTGGAAACAAATTCCGCAACATATTTTGGAAAATTACTCTGATTTTATTTTAAAAGTATAAATTAAATCAGTCTTTTCTGGCCGAAAAAAATAGGGATGTCACAATTTAACCCAACATGCTTGCGTGTATATCATATGTGTATTGTGTGGTGATACTTTAGGGGAAACTCACTAAGTGTTTACTCACAGTTTTTTGTTATGGTTTCAGGTACTTCAGATGACCATGGCAAGGCGAAGGCATGATCGTACACATCCTGATTTTTTTACAGTTGATCTTCAGAGACTCTGTTCTAAATAATATTTTGGAAACAATGGTTTTGTAAACACTTTTATTAGTAAATGGGTTGATTTAAAAAGTTTAGATTGGTTATGATTTTTGTGATGTTACAACTAAGTAGCAAGTAATTACTAAAAAAATTCTGGTTTTTCCGGTTTCAAATTCACTTTACCCGGTTTCACCCTACCCATTCTGATGTTTTCGGGTTTTCCGGTTATAGACCTATTTTACCCGGTACCGTATCCGGAACCGAATTGGAACTGGTTCCTATATACCAGTCCGGTTTCCAACCCTACAAAATCTCGTTAATTGGTTCCGGATTTTCAAAGTCTGGGTCCATCCGGACCGAGTTTTGACCCACTTTCATCCGTATTCCATAGTCACCTAAATGTTTCTTTTATTCTTCTATTATTCTCCAATATCAGGAAGGTACTTGCCGTCACAAATAAGTCAATAATACATTGTATCTTATAATCATCCAACCTCAAATTTGATTTGTTTTTAAAAATGCTAAAACTAGAAAAAATTTGATTGCATGGTTGTAAAGACCAATAATGCTTTGATTGCATTATGTTTTGTTAGTGTCTAACAAGCTTTCATTTTTAATAGATGATTCGTTTAAAAAAAATAGAAAAATTATTTAAGAAACGTGATAAATATTGTAACGGTGCATTTATTCCATTTTCCAATTTTATTTTTATTTGGTGTAAGCGGACAATAATAAATTTTTAGTGCCAAAATGTCTACACTCATAATTGTAACAAGACAAAAAGATGGATGGAAATTGTAGATGGAAGACATTTGATTTCAAAATAAATGTCAGGTTTGGTATTATGAATAGAAGAACTTGTCCACTCACTACATCTTTGGCATTTTGGCTGGCTACCAAAATTTCTTTTAAAAGCTACTTAACATAATGCTGAATATTTTTATTGATATGAACATTGATAGATTTTGCCAAATATCCTATGAACGGGTTGGTAAAGTAGTTTTTAATTATAAACCGCGGACCCAAAATTATGGTTATAGTTGCATCTTAAACTAGCTGGATATATATTTTTTTCTCTATATATATTTTTTAGTGGGTGCACTTTAATTTAAAAAAAAAAAAAAAAAAAAAAAAAAAAAAAAAAAAACAATACCACATAAAATCGAGTAGTGGTCCGGGATCCTCCCTCCTCCCCTGTGGTAGACTCCTAAATCCGGAAATGAAAGAACTACAATCAATACCCAAAAAAAAGATACCCAATCCTGTATAAATGGAGTGATGATAGCTAGCTTGGTTGGTTGTCCCCCTACCGTAGGTTTGACACACTACTTCTATAGAATACTTTCGCCAAAAAAATTACAAATAAATGTATAAATGTAAATGTCTTGTTAGCGTGCCCATATTGAAGTATTATGTATATAAAATGTCACAACATGATGGAAAATAAAGTATTATTTATATGTTTGAAAGAAGAGACCAATAAAGTCTAGAATCTACACATGAAGAGTTGCAAGGGTCAATCAAAAATGAATGAATACACAAGTAGTGGTTTCATATATTAGTTGTGAGTTGGAAGGATATACTAGTTACACATGTTGTAATTAAATAGGAAAACAAGAATGTGGAGGAGAAAAACTAGTCCAAAGTCACTACCATTGACGGGCATTGAAAAGGGAGTTAGATCCTACACTATGCCAATACTACTCTGCTACCCTGATTTTTTAGTCTCCATACTTTCATATATGATGTTAATTTCTCGAAAAAGGCTAATTGCTTCAAGTCTAACCTGATGCTATCCTCACACTTCCTTCTCGGCCAACTTCTCCTCCTCACAGCCTCGACAGTAATCGACTCTGCTCTCCTAAAAATAACCGATTGTCTCCTTTGGACATGACCAAACCACCGCAATCTTCATTCCCTCAATTTATCGATGATCAATGCCACATTAACAAATTCATATATAATGTGTCTGGTATCATGTTCAACAAATTTTTACCATTTTCTACGTCAATATTATCTTTTATACTACATTTATCATCATTTGGTGTTCCTTCTTAATCGTCCAACATTCATATTCATAAAATAAAGTTGGCCTTATCTCTACCCTACCAAAAAAATCCTTTAGTTTCAACGACACCTTCTTGTCATACAAACTCTTTTCGCTACCCTCCACCTTAACCATCTCGCAATTAGTTTCAACACCCCCTTCCTTATGTATTATAGACCCCAGGGACTTCACGTGCTCATTGACGTATACTTCTATTTCTTCAATACTTTGTTTTCTACTAAAATTGAAGCATATATATTATGTTGTAGAAGTATTGATACATTGCCTTTTTTTTTTCTTCCAATGATGCCTTCCATTCATCCCACCTAACATTCAACTCTATTTTAGACTCAACCACTATAACTATGTTGTTTGCAAATAATAATAATAATAATAATAATAATAATAATAATAATAATACACCATGCTACCCCTTCGTGGGTCTCACAATAAATTTCATCCATAATCAAAGAAAATATGTACGAACAAATGGTTGATCCTTGGTGAAGCCCAATTTCTAGTAACATTCCAATTTTCAAATGAATTTTTTCATTTATAAATAAGGTAAATACCCATTTTTATAAAGATCATAATTAAGATAAAACCACTTGTTCATAAAACCATGATCCAAAAATCCAAGATCAGAGTATAAATAAAATAATTGCAGAAGCCTCAGAATAAAATTGTTGGTGATATGTGTGTACAATGACACCTTCGCCTTCCAATGATCAGAAGAAGTATATGAAAAACATTTAACCCACAACTGTAAGCCAAATGTTAGTGACTTCCCAAAAATACCAAATACAACAATATACATACAATGCATACAAACAAATCCTCAACTCTTGTGTTAACCGGCATACCAACAGGTCTCTCAACTCTCATGATGATCCGTTCAACGACAAGAAACGACTAATAGAGAATCGAGTATTAAGCACTTAATGGAGAAAGTGCTTAATCTGTTAGTACGTTGGGCGTAACCTAGCATACGCAGCGCGTAAGGCCTAGAGACTCAGTACGCTACGCGTACCGAGGAGGCACACTAAGCGTGCGCACATCAGATGGGCTTGGATCTATTTTGGGCCTTTGAACTGTTGGGCCTCAATTGGTCATTGGGCCGGGTTGTATTTTAGGGATGGTGGGCCAGTTTATCTGTTTTGGGACAGAAGGTATATGGTTGGGTCATGAGGCCCATTAATGATTTATGGACATGGACTTTGGGCCCATTATCAATGGAATAATATTTGGGCCTTATGGAGGGACTTGAAGTGTAGGTTTTCCATTGATTGTATGAAGTTCTAATATTGGGTAATGTTATTATTCAGTGCGGGTGTTAGGTGCATTTTGTGCACCTTTTTGCACATATTTTAGCCCCCTCTTATGCATTTATTTAGCATAATTGTTCTTCATTTGTCTTACATTTCATCATATTTCATGTTAATCTCTATAACAACCTTATTTGCACACTTTCATGTCTTTTTCAGGTAAACCGGAGGTTGGAACGTGCTTTAGGAGGTGCCGAGAAGCATTGGTGAGGGTTTCGGGAGGATCGGGCGAAGAACGGAAATGTTGAAAAATAATCAAGTTTGGAATCGGAGTCGGAGGGGTACACGGGTTGTGTTGGATTTACACTGTGAAGGAACACGGACCGTGTTGACCATAAAGAAGAAGCTGTTGACCATGCTGAACACGGGCCGTGTCATTTTTACCTTATGCTATACACGGGCCGTGTTCGACCCAAAAACCAACTTTTGGCAGTTTTTCCTATCTTTCATATTACGGGTTGAGGGTCATTTTGACAAAAATACAGCATATCAGAGCATATTTTGAGAGGGGATTTCGAAGGTTTTTGCAAGGGTTTGATCAGTAATCATTTGGAAATATTATTTCTAGTATTTGTAAGTTGTAATTGCACATTATTTCCATCTTTTAAACTTATGATCTTGTTCTATACATGTGTGGCTAGAACCCTAGTTTCTCCAATTTCATGTTTTGACTTCTTGGTAGTGACTTCAATCATATGAGTAATCTTTGAATCACATTGCTAAGTTGTCATACATAAAGTTGGAGCCCTTACAAATTCTGAATTTAATTCACTCATTTAGTTGATTACTTGTGTTTTTAATTTGTTTGTTTAATCATTGCATTCAAAACCCTCCTCTTTAATCTTTTGTGAACAAGTACCTTGCGCAAATATGTATTAGACCGATTGTCCCGTGCCTCTGTGGATCGACCCTACTTGCCTTATACTATCTATTAGTGCAATATAGTAGTGTTCTTAGGAGTATATCGTACCCCTATCATTTGTTGGGTTTGACACGCCTAACAGCGGGTGGTTACAGACTATCAGGAGAACATCCTTCAGATTCTTCAGACAAAAGGTGAGTCTTCTCATCATACCAATAGGTCTAAAGCACCAAGGCCATCCCATTTTATGATAGTTGGTATACTTGTTGTGTAGAGGTGTGTGGCATGATTATGTGGTAATATATTGTAGAGATAGCCTTTATGGCTGACGGTATATATAGCCTCTAGGGCTATGGTAGAGAGAGCTTTTATAGCTAACGGTAGAGATAACCTTAATGGCTAAGGGTAGAGATAGGTCTCGTTTGATATATGTCTGACCGAGTCGAGTCAAACGTTTTTGGCTGACTCGGTTAGCTGAACTTGTTTGATAAACATATATGACATGTCTGGCTCGGTAAGATAGAGCTGAGTGGGAAAGACTCTGGATATCTGCTGACTAAGAAAGGAATAGATAATTTCCAAAAGAGCCCGTGCCCTAATACGTTCCATATTTCAGCGCCTCATCCCGTTTTTCTCTCTTTCAAGTGATCGACGAAGCTGTGCTCCCCATCGATCGATGATTTGCGCCTCTACAGCTCTACAGATTTTCGATTTTGCTGCTTCTTCTCGTCAGGTATGATTCTCTCTTCTCAATTGCGTTTTTTTCTGCTTGAAGTTCCTATTTTTGCTGTTCAATTTGTTCTCTCTCTTCTCAATTGCGTTTTTTTCTGCTTGAAGTTCCCATTTTGTTGTTCAATTCGACTAATTTTCTGCTCAAGTTCCGATTTTATTCCCGTTCAAGTTCCAATTTTGTTGTTGTTCAAGTTCCGATTTTTTGATGTTGAAGTTCCGATGCCAGTCGACACCAGCTATTAGATCATCGTCATCTTCATAAATATGAGCAACATGAAACTCTACGTTTTGGCCCATTCCCGTGATTAGCTGCTCAAGAAAACGTAGAACCTCCTGCAAATAGTTTTGATATTGCCTTATTGTATCCAATTTGCTTTAATCGGTAATTAGAATATGAAGAAAATATGACCTGGTTGCCTTTGAATGGATTTGGAAAACGAATATATATATATATATATATATATATATATATATATATATATATATATATATATATATATATATATAATTTTAATCTTTTTTTATTAATATTACATGTATAAATAATTTTAATTTTTTTTATTAATAGTATATTTAATAAAAAGATTTTTAAGCATCGGGGTAAAATGGTCATTTTGCATCATTCAGCAAATTCAGTCAGATGTGCAATCAAACAACATAGTTTCTTAGTCGGTCAGAATTTATTACTCAGACAGATCTTTCTCAGTCAGCACTTTCTCATTCAGGAACTATCAAACGGGACCATAGCTTTTATTGCTAATGGTAGATATAACCTTTATGGTTAATGGTAGAGATAGATTTATAGCTAAGGTGATATGTAACATGTGGTAGAGATAGCTTTATAGCTAAGGTGATATGTGATGTGGTAGAGGAAGCTTTTATAGCTGATATTATATATGTTATGTGGCTTGTGTGTGGGGGTTATGCTCTGGGGAATTCACTAAGTGTTAGCTTACAATTTGTGGATTTGTTTAAGGTACATCGGAGACCAAGGGCAAGGGCAAAGCTTGATGGCACGGTGTGCACTCTCTCAGACGTATTTATGGGACACTCTGATGTTTTGGAATAAAAGTTGTAATTATATTGTGTTTTGAAAACAATTATATTTGGTTTTCGTAATTTCTGAAAATGTCTTTGGACAATCAAAAATGAAAATTTTCTTTGAAAAATTGGGTCGTTACAGATCCAAACTCAGATTTGACTTCCCCAAGGTGTTTAATCACATAAAGTTGCCAACTTTATGTGCATCCATGGGTAAATGGGACTCTAGAGATTAAAAGAGCTTAATACTTGACTTAATACATGCATGGAACCAAAACCACCATAAAGTTTGCACCTTTATGCCCAAGGAACCCATAATATATCCATATCTACAATCTACAAGCTTCAAAACAACTTTGACTCCCAATCATCAACCAAAAAGGGTCAAATTGACCAAAAATGAACTAAGAAGAAGATCCATGAAATGAAAAGACAAGGTTTTGACTTTATACCTCCCAAGCCATAAAAAAGAGATGCTAATGTTGGATCTCAAAGCTTTCCTTCAAAGAACAAGTCTTCAAGTTTCACCTTCTTCTAAATACAAAATGAACACTAAATTCTCACCAAAGGCTCAAACACTCAATAATGGAGGCTAAGACTCCTTTTTTAGGGTTTTGGGGCATTAGAGGTTGATAAGGAGGCAATGCCTAAGGAATAAGGACGTTTAAATAGGGTACACATGATCAAAATTTAGGGTTAAAGCACCCATCGTACGCCTAGCATACTCCTCATACTCCTAACGTACGAGGCTGTAACGCCCGCAGATCCGGGCTAGTCAATTTAAAGGCAATAGGGGTCAAAAACAACTTTTTGACAAAAAGATTATTTAGAATAAATAATCTTAACCAAGTTGTATAATATGTCACAAGGTTTCCGTACATATAAAGAACGCCGAAATCCGAGTTATAACGAAGAAGTTATGACCCGTCGAAGTTTCGCGTCGGAACCGGCACGGCGCCAGGAAGCGTAAATAGTAAATTTATGATAGAGAGAGATTTAGCCTTAGCGCTCTAAACGAAAGTCGTAGAATATGTTAAACTAAGAACATCGATAAAAAAGAACGCCCAAATCTGACTTCGTATGAAGAAGTTATGATTTTTCGAAGTTTCGGATTAGCAGTGTACAGCCCGAAATTCGAATTTTAGATTGATTGATTTTAGCTGACACAACCTAAACAAGAATCGAAGATCTCGTTATTAGTAGCGTAACGATAAAAAGACAGACGAAAATGGACATCGGATAAAGAAGTTATGAGATTTTAACGGACCAATCCTGTCCCGGCCTGTTAAAAATATAACTTTATAAATAAAGTCAAAATTAACCGACGGAGTCTAAGCGAAAGTTGTAGAGTACGTCTCCACCTACGCGTGGATATAAAGAACGTCAAAAACGGAGTTCGTATGAACGAGTTTTCTCATTCAGGAACTATCAAACGGGACCATAGCTTTTATTGCTAATGGTAGATATAACCTTTATGGTTAATGGTAGAGATAGATTTATAGCTAAGGTGATATGTAACATGTGGTAGAGATAGCTTTATAGCTAAGGTGATATGTGATGTGGTAGAGGAAGCTTTTATAGCTGATATTATATATGTTATGTGGCTTGTGTGTGGGGGTTATGCTCTGGGGAATTCACTAAGTGTTAGCTTACAATTTGTGGATTTGTTTAAGGTACATCGGAGACCAAGGGCAAGGGCAAAGCTTGATGGCACGGTGTGCACTCTCTCAGACGTATTTATGGGACACTCTGATGTTTTGGAACAAAAGTTGTAATTATATTGTGTTTTGAAAACAATTATATTTGGTTTTCGTAATTTCTGAAAATGTCTTTGGACAATCAAAAATGAAAATTTTCTTTGAAAAATTGGGTCGTTACAGATCCAAACTCAGATTTGACTTCCCCAAGGTGTTTAATCACATAAAGTTGCCAACTTTATGTGCATCCATGGGTAAATGGGACTCTAGAGATTAAAAGAGCTTAATACTTGACTTAATACATGCATGGAACCAAAACCACCATAAAGTTTGCACCTTTATGCCCAAGGAACCCATAATATATCCATATCTACAATCTACAAGCTTCAAAACAACTTTGACTCCCAATCATCAACCAAAAAGGGTCAAATTGACCAAAAATGAACTAAGAAGAAGATCCATGAAATGAAAAGACAAGGTTTTGACTTTATACCTCCCAAGCCATAAAAAAGAGATGCTAATGTTGGATCTCAAAGCTTTCCTTCAAAGAACAAGTCTTCAAGTTTCACCTTCTTCTAAATACAAAATGAACACTAAATTCTCACCAAAGGCTCAAACACTCAATAATGGAGGCTAAGACTCCTTTTTTAGGGTTTTGGGGCATTAGAGGTTGATAAGGAGGCAATGCCTAAGGAATAAGGACGTTTAAATAGGGTACACATGATCAAAATTTAGGGTTAAAGCACCCATCGTACGCCTAGCATACTCCTCATACTCCTAACGTACGAGGTTGTAACGCCCGCAGATCCGGGCTAGTCAATTTAAAGGCAATAGGGGTCAAAAACAACTTTTTGACAAAAAGATTATTTAGAATAAATAATCTTAACCAAGTTGTATAATATGTCACAAGGTTTCCGTACATATAAAGAACGCCGAAATCCGAGTTATAACGAAGAAGTTATGACCCGTCGAAGTTTCGCGTCGGAACCGGCACGGCGCCAGGAAGCGTAAATAGTAAATTTATGATAGAGAGAGATTTAGCCTTAGCGCTCTAAACGAAAGTCGTAGAATATGTTAAACTAAGAACATCGATAAAAAAGAACGCCCAAATCTGACTTCGTATGAAGAAGTTATGATTTTTCGAAGTTTCGGATTAGCAGTGTACAGCCCGAAATTCGAATTTTAGATTGATTGATTTTAGCTGACACAACCTAAACAAGAATCGAAGATCTCGTTATTAGTAGCGTAACGATAAAAAGACAGACGAAAATGGACATCGGATAAAGAAGTTATGAGATTTTAACGGACCAATCCTGTCCCGGCCTGTTAAAAATATAACTTTATAAATAAAGTCAAAATTAACCGACGGAGTCTAAGCGAAAGTTGTAGAGTACGTCTCCACCTACGCGTGGATATAAAGAACGTCAAAAACGGAGTTCGTATGAACGAGTTACAAATTATAATAGCATATTTACGTATTAAAATAAAGTATAAATCATGTATACGTACACATATATATACATATGTATATATCATTAGAAAGGTATCGACGATGCGGTCATTATAAGACTAATGTTGAGTTCTTTCGACATTAGTTTAGTACAAATATTATTAAATCCATTTAAAATAGTATTATAGAGGGGTGTTTAGTTGTTTATATAACTAAAAGGTCATTAAGTAATTATGGAGGGTAGTTTTTGAAAATTCAATTAGTATAAATAAGAGCCTTGGGCTCTCATATTTCTTGCATCATTCTCTTGATTCAAGAGTCTTTCTCTCCTTATCCCCCGAGCATTCGATCCCTCGTGATTCGACTTCTCTTTCTGTAGTTTTAGTATAGTAAGGTGAGCGCTGAAGCGTTGCACGAATCTTTCTTAGAAAGATTCAGCGACGAAGTTCTGCCCCTGCAGAGCCGACTCCTAGCTAAAATCCCCTTGAAAGTAAGTTATGCTTACCCTATTTTAAATATAGTTTATATTTAAAATTAGTATTGTTATTATAAATTTATAATAAATATTTGAGCTATTATTATGACTTATATAAGTGTCGTTATAATATCTTTTAACTACTCGCGGTACGGGGAATCTGGTTTAAAGGGCCGCATAGGGTTGTTGGATTTCAGAAGTGCTATACGCCAAAATGGTCCTGCCCTCCGGTGTTTTATGTCTAGCCCCTGTCTGTACATAGTAGTTGGAAAGTATTGTTTAAACGCTTATATAATAATAATAATAAGACTAATAATTAGTGACGGTAATATTAGACTAAAATCTAGTGGTGATAATATTAGGTTTCGTCAAAGGAAATTATTTTAAAGTAAACGAAGCGCTGTCCGAGTACCGAGTCACCACCTTCTCAGGTGAGTGCATAGTCCCTTTCATCTTACACATAGATATGAAGTATTTTATATAAACTACGTGCTATGTGTGCATATTATCTGAATACTTGCTGTCTATGCTGGATGAACGTTTTATACATGTTTTAAAGAATTTAAGCTATATACGTATTTTATATATACGAATATGTTGGGTATGAGATGGGTAGATGAATGATGAGAGATAGAAGATGATACATTGGCAGTTATAGACTTAGTGCCTATGGGACAAACACCGGTAGCTATGGACTTAGTACCTGTTAAACGTTGGTAGCTATGGATTTAGTACCTGTTGGGAATTGGTAGCTATGGACTTAGTACCTATTGAACATTGGTAGCTATGGACTTAGTACCTATTAGATAAAGACTGGTAGCTATGGATTTAGTACCTGATGAATAGACCATAGCAGCTATGGAATTGGTGCTTTATGAACGAACATTGGCAGCTATGGATTTAGTGTCAGTCCTATAACCCTGGAGGTAAGGGAATTCGGAATAAACGAATGCAGGATAGATGACTCTTAGGTTAAATCCTTAAAGAGTAAAGAAGATAATGGGGATGGGTAATTGGGTTGATTGTTTGATTGAACATAGTAATTATATTATTGTGGGTTGAAAACCCTATGTACTCACCAGGTTTCCCAACCTGACCCACTCAGTTTATGTATATCACAGGTGACGAAGTGAAGTGACATTACACTGAGAGATTTAAAAGAGATGTAGATCACTAGTGTAAATCATTGTAAGTTCTGTTTACGCTTATGTTTCGGTATTAACGATGACATCCCAAACATTTTAAAATGAAATAAATATGTTTCTTCGAAAATGTTTTAATAACGTATTTACCATGTTTTTCTGGGAACAAATTCCGCAACCTTTTTATAAAATGAAGTACTCTGATTTTTATAAAGCATAAACAAAATCGGTCTTTTCTGGCCGTGATTTTGGGGATGTCACAGAGGCCGAGGTCCGCAATCCTTCCTTCTCGGTACGCTAAGCGTACACCAATGTACGCCCATTGTACTTCCCTTCGCACTAGTACGCCTTGCGTACTCCCTATGTACGCCCCGCGTACTAGGGTTTCTTCTTACACCCTGAAAACTCCAAAGGTCATACCTTTTTCGTTATAAATTCATTTTCGATGATCCTTATATCCATGAAAAGATCACAAGAACCTTTACACTTTAATCAACTCATACTTGCCTTACAATTTACCGAACAAACATCAAATTCCCATAAAAGCCCGAGCCGACATATTACCAAAATACCACTTGGCTCCAAAACACAACCAAACACCCAGTTCATCTAAATTACATCACCCGCACCCAAAAGGGAACGATTGAGGACAAGACATTCCATCGTAACAGAATAGCAATTTAAAATGGACAACCGGCCTGCAAAAAAGTACATATATATTTATATGAACTGGTTGTGACACATTAACAAAGTTGTATGTCATGCAAGTAACAAATGTGGAAGGCAAAATACAACAATGGTAACCGAAGAAACGAAACATTTAATAAATAAATATAGCTCGATAATCTAACACTTTTCCAAACTGGATAATTATTATAATAATCTTTTCTTCTGGATTGTTTGACATAAAATCAAAGAACTGTTAAGCATAAAATAAACATTTTTCACTCTAAATCTTGAATTTGCAAATTCTATGTGCGTATTTCTTTGTCATGCTTTGACATAAAAGTCTTCATCATAAAATATAATATCACGTGACTAGTAACATCTAAAGAAATTCAAAATATAACACGGTTGTTTTGAATGGTAATATAACATATAATAGAATAACAATTTAAATGATTAAATTGAGATTAGACACTAACCAGCTGGAGTTTTGTCATCAAAACTATTTTCATTGATTGTTTTGCGGTCCTCAAAAGGAAAACCATAAAAACTACCTATAAAATAATTGGATTTGGTAACCAATGTGATCGGACATAACTGTAGTTTGTTTGAATTATTCACAAATTTGTATGTGTTATCTTTTATGTCACTAATTTGATGATTCTCAATATAATGAACTTCATTTTCAGCAAGAATGTTTTCAAATCTAAAAACCAACATACTTGGAACTTGAGCATCGATTTTAGTGCCCTATATGCAAATATAAAAAATTAAGATAATAATTTTTGTTATGCATTCGCACCTAAATGAGTCTTTCCTTCTCTGAACCTTATTATGTTGAGGGTCTAAAGTATCCACTTACCGGTTCTTGGTTTCCCTTCCTATTGCATAACAAATGTCATTGTGTGATAATGTCGGATTCGGTGGTTCTAATTGGTCCAAGCCTGACATCAAAGTCTGCTAATGATGCGTAATTGTAATACATTGATAATGTTGCACTATATGAATCAACATTTGAATTGATTTTAGGTTTGATGTGGTCTGAAACAACAGGAATCCAATAAGATGATCCACCAGGAGAAACATAATCATGTGTAACATGAGATTGTTCTGCATCAAAAAAAAAAAAAAAGGATGAACGTTTAAAATAAAATAAAAAATCTTCAAAGAATTAATCTAGTGTATTAAACATTTTACTTATTCGTATACTAACCTTTCTGAAAATCAATGTTATCATCGGCTATAGTATAATTTGTCAGATTATCATTGAACTCGAATTCGTTTTCTGCATCTTTTAATTATAATATGTGTAATGGAGGCTGTAATGGATTAGTAAATATATGTATAAAAAATACTTTAAATACATCACCTCGGTTATGATTACTACAATCACCGAAATGATATTCGAAATTGTCATATGTATGATCTTGAATGTGTTCTAATGAATCCTCATCTTTGCAGGTGTAAGTTACGCCATATTGCAAAAACCAATATAAAAGTTAAACATTATTATTATAAAAATCAACAAGTATAAAAACTTATAAAGTAAATTCACCTAAATTTAGATTGCTATTCTCGGATATTTGAAAATCGATATTATGTAGAGAATCATGATCAGCTAACCCGAAATCATCATAATGATGTGGATAATCCTTAGGATATTCATGTTGATCATGAACATAATTGTCACCAGCTGATAGTGTATCATCCTTAAGATAATTTACAACACGATTGAACATCAGTTGATTAGAGAAAGCAAACTAAATTCAATATTACAAAATTTGAGCCAATTCATTATAAATTAGAAAAGGAGAAACCATGTAATTGTATGTGTGTGTGTGTATATATATATATATATATACATATATATATATATATATATATATATATATATATATATATAAGTGTTCAATAATAAACCATTTTAAACCTTAGAACCAAAGAACCAGTTGTTTCTCAACTTTAAGAGTTTATTTAAAAAAACTAAAACTATATAAATTAATAACTTTTTATCGTCTTTCTATTGATATCACATTCGATATAATTTTTTTTACTTGTTTAATATATTCAGATTCATACTGTAAATCTGCACAGATTCACAGATCAAAAAAGTAAATAAAAAATTATATTGAATTTGATATCAATGGAAAGATGGTAAAAAAATTTAAATTTCTATATTTTTAGTTTTTTTTATAAAAAAATAAGCTCTAAAAATTTAAAAAATATCGGTTTCTTGGTTCTAAGGTTTAAAATAGTTTTTTGTTGAACCTAACCCCATATATATATATATATATATATATATATATATATATATATATATATATATATATATATATATAAAAGATACTTAATATGCTTTATACCGGATAAATATAGTTAAATTCGGAGCTGGGAAGAAAACGAAAAAGATTGAGAAAAGAAAGAAGCTGAAAAAGTTCAAAATCAAATTTTCCAAAACATCTGGTTTTAACGGCACGTAGATTAAAGATATCCACATGAAGAAGCTTTATAATCCGAGAACAATTGGGAAAGATTAGCTAACCAAATGGTGGTTGGTTTAATTCTTATGAAAATTAAGATTAATCACTGGACTAATTCATTAATTATTCGATATTTAAATTGATTATTTAGTAACTACTTGCATGAACATTATATTAGTTACTTTACAATTTATAGCTAGATGTGAAACCCGTGTATTATACGGGTTGATTTAAAAAGTTAAATATAAGGTGTAGATATTAAGTATTTTCTAAAATACAATTTTGAAATAAATATAAATGAAATGATGAATACGTAATTCAATCTATACTAATAAAAAAATATTATCATGTTTAAAAAATTATATTGAATATGAATGTGTAAAAATTAAGTACTTTTTAAAATAAATTTTCGAAATAAATAAAATAAATAGAATAAACCACAATGATTATTTATGTAAATTGTCTTAATTATTCTATACTAATATTAGTTAACATAAACGCTCTACAGTTTAATATCAGTTTAGCGAGTTTTGGCAGATCCAGTGGTGTCTACTTTGGCAACTTAGGGTTAATGGGATTTGGTCCGTTTGGAACATTTTGATGAATTATATTAATCTTTTTAGAATAATGTCTTTATATTTCTAAAAAACATAAAATGTGAATTTATACTTTTAAGAAAACATATTTATAAGATGTTTAGTTAAAAAAATTATATATAAATACATTTTTTCTATAAAATACATAATATGAATAAACATATTTATCGTAAAACTATATATATATATATATATATATATATATATATATATATATATATATATATATATATATATATATATATATATATATATATATATATATATATAATTTAAGATTTTTCTGAACCTAAGTCACACACACCAAAAAAAAAAAAAATGCTTTAACACTTACGATTAAAAAATTATCATATTGACAAAACCGTGACAAAATTAGGGACCTTTTTGTCAAAAACCCATTTGTTTATAAAAACAAAAAACTCTTGTCTGCTCTTGCTGGACTTGTACCCTCGGTCTTGAGCCGCCAGTTTGAATCCACAACTTTAATGGATAAATTCATTATATTTTACTTATTTTTATCGGCGATATGATTAAAATAAAATACCTATAATCAACGTTTTCAAATAGAGGCTTCAGAAAACTTGGTGTCACTATCATTTTTCATCTTCAAAAGACAAATCTACGACGTATTCCTTGTGTCATCGTATGGTGTAGATTTATGTATTTAACTGTAGAGCGTTTAGATGTTTTCTCAAGATTATCTTTCGAAAAATGATTTAATGGTATATATACATACGGACATGTAGTCTTAGTCTTGGACATAAATTGGTCTCAATCACGCATTTGGGGGTTGAGCTACTATCTATAAATAAAATGTGAGCTTATTTGGTCAAAGTCAAACCACTCTAGTATACTGGTCAAAGTCAAGCCACTCTATTATACAAGCAAATTAACGCAAGGTAGCAACTTTTTCATATTCTCATGTTTTTTGTCTTCTATTTTTTTATTTTATTTTCAATATGCTTCCTTATTGCTAATTGTTACTAAGATCAGTGTTTGATTTGCCATATCATTGTGTGATTTGCCACAAGTTTATCATATATCATTGCATGTTTTTGTGATGCATTCATGATCATACTATAATATACCAGTCAACAAACTCCAAACTCAATAAAACTTTGACATATCATAACTAGCTAATGAGTTAGCTTATTTTTCAAAAGCTTTTTAAAAAAATCAAATACACCCTTAATTAATTATATAAAAAAAAATACATATCCTTCTAAATGCTCTTTTATGTCATTTGATATCTTACGGCTTAGCTTAAGATTTACCAAACATCATTTTTTATCAACTAACTTATAAGCTATCTACTTGCTTATTGCTAATTGTTACTAAAATATCAATGTGTCATTTGCCATATCATTGTGTGATTTGCCACAATCATTGCATGTTTTTCTTGATGCATTTGACATGTAATAACTAACTGATAAACTAGCTTATTTTTCAAGAGCTTAAAAAAAATCAAATACACCCTTAATTAATTATAAAAAATATATATTCTTCTAAATGTTCTTTTATGTCATTTGATATCTTACAACTTAGCTTATGAGCAAGTTTTACCAAACATCATTTTTATAAGCTAAACTTATAATCTAACTTACTAGCCTTTCAGCTAACAACTAAATTTACCAATAAACTTAACAAATTAACAAAATATAGCAAAGATATAGGATAAAAGCTCAAATTGTTTTCAAATGACATCAAGTGCAAATAAATTGGTCATAAAATAAAAATATAAAAAGTCAAATGAGACATATACATAATTTCACTACTAAACTTTGGTAAACATGTTGTAGTCTTTTTCTTGATTGTTACCACTTACCACTTTACCACTTAGCACCACCCCTTAGTGCAAGAACAAGATGAAGAACAGAACCCCCCTCAATATTGTAGTCTTTTGCAGTCTTATCATCTGCAAGCTGTTTCCCAGCATAAATCAACCTACAAAAAGATTCATGTCATATTATTAAGTGTTAATTGTAAGATATAGCAATCTACTTTCATTGATTTTTTATATTTACTACATGGATAAAAACAGCAACCAATCTGGCTACAACTTATTTTAAATCAGCCCTTCTATAAAAGTATTAAAAAAAAAAAAATAAGCAAATGATTCTTGTTAAAGGGTGTAAAATTGTAAATCATCATATCATGTCTTTATTATTAATTCATTGCTTCAGCAAAACAAAATGAACAAAATGGAAAGAAATCCCTCGAGTTAAGGAATGGAAATGAACAAAATGGAAGGAATCACATTCACTCCATTCCATTCCATCAGGCAAACCAAATTCCATTTTGTTAATTCCAACATATTTATTTCCAATTTTAATAGAGTAAACTAAGATGAAAGAGAGTGGCAAACCTCTGTTGAACGGGAGGAATTCCTTCCTTCTCTTCAACTCTTTCCTTGATCCGATCAATAGAATCAGTTGGCTCAATATCAATTTCAATTTCTTTTCCAGTCAGAGTCTTGACCTTGATCATAGTTCCTCCCCTGAGTCTAAGAACCAAATGAAGTGTGGATTCCTTCTGGATGTTGTAATCAGCAAGAGTTCTCCCATCTTCTAATTGCTTTCCAGCAAAAATTAATCTCTGTTGATCTGGTGGGATGCCTTCTTTGTCCTTTTTTGATTCCAATAAGACAGTTAGCAAAATGTTACAAAATCTAATGATACAACAGAATCAAGTCATTGACAATCATAGCTGCAAATACAAAATTTCATCCTCCCTTTTGTTTTAGCTTGTTATTTCTTACTCTGTTCCTGTTTTGTTCATGATAGTGAACTCATAATGACATAAATGTTAAAAGCCCTAATTGTGACCAATCAATGGTTTCCTGTTCAATTGGTGTTCATGTTTTGATCAATCAATCATCCTTTTATGTTCTTCAAGTTCATTCACAATCAAAATTCCCATATCTAGAGTCCGAGGGTTATTTGGATTTCTAAGCGTCTTACTGGAATTCAAAATCTTAGTGCGTGAAAGAGGTCTAAACCGATTAATTGATTCAAGGAACTATTCAGTTTAATGTGACGATTCAAAACTAATTGCCGCAGTAGGAGAGGCTTGGATCGACAAGGTTTCCTGGATGCAAATCGCAAATCCAACATCTGTAAGTTCACCCGCAGGATTCTAGAAAGAACAAGGGATAAATGCATCTATAAGGTGAAAAACGCAAAACCCCAGTAAGCAATAAAACCCTAGTTTTCATTAGTAAACCAATGAAAGCAATTTCAGGCCTAAGCAAACACATAGCAAAAAGCTAAAAATAGAATCGGCAGAAGAAATAAACAATTAGCGATGACAGATTAAAAAAAATCGATAAAGCACATGCATAAAAAGAGACAACGATTAACAAAATTAGACCTGGATTTTGGCTTTGACGTTGTCAATGGTGTCACTGCTCTCGACTTCGAGAGTAATCGTCTTCCCGGTTAGGGTTTTCACGAAAATCTGCATGATATCGGTTGGTATGTTATCGCAATTCAATTGAAAGAGGAAGTGCGATTCTTGATCAATGGCAAAACTGATACTGGTTTTATGGTCTCTCAACTCTCGTCTTGACGCTTATCAATAAAAAATAAAAATAAATAGTTTATTTTTTTTTTTTATATGTGTGTGTCAATCTCTAGATTTTCCTAAAAAAATTGATTTTTTTTTTCTCAATGGCTGCTAGATTTTATTGAAATCAATTAAGTTATGGTTGGTATATTTAGAATTTGTGTATAGATAAAAAGTAATAAATGTAAAAAAAAAAAAAAAAATCAAAATATTGTCGATCATAAATAATTATGAATTAATTCGTTAAACAAAATAAACATAATAATATTATTAGGATATAATTTTGTATTTTTAAAATTTGAATTGAATTTGATTTGTTACAAAATAATAATAATAATAATAATAATAATAATAATAATAATAGAAAAATATCACGTGTCAAGGAGACATTCTAAAAAACTGACACGTGTAATTTTAGGTTTCATTTATTAGAAAAGGTAAATGAGATTTACAAGATACATATTAACATTTTGCAAATTTTTATATATTTTTTAGACTTTTTGTTAGTTTCGCAAAATGATATTGTTTTTTCTGGAATGGTAGAAACCAATATCCTAAATATAACATCTGATTTTAAGGTTCATAATATTACTTTCCATGCACTCCTTAAAAAAGAGTTCGAGTGCGTAAATTTGACTTATTTTGGTTCGAAATATTTTATTTTGGGTGATTTTATTTTGAAAGATAAATACTTATCTTTGTTTAAATTGGAAATCATAAAACAGTGCATGATTAGACCATAAGGTGTGAGTATATTTCATTTTTTCTCTTTCATATCATTTTTCTCTCAATCCAATGAATGAGTGGAAAACTTCCCTCACTATTTTTTTTATAAATAAAAATTAATTTATTTTTATGATTTATTATTTTTAAATTAATAATAAACATAAAATTTAATTAAAAAGAAAATGCATTTCATTAATTAAAATAAAAATTACACTAAACCTAAGATTTAAAAAAGTAGAATATTAAAAAAAACACAAACAAAAATCAAACAAACCGAAAACAACCTATGGAAAATATTTATTTCATAATTTTTTCTCTCTTCTTCATCACGAGCTCGAGAGTCGGTCCCGAAAAATGGTCGGTGTTTTCCATCAAGAACTTCATATCCTCCATTTATTGTCTCTTCGTGCGCTCATTCTTCTTTGTTTCTTCTGTTTACTTTGTCGAATGTCAAACGTTCAGCGAAATTAAGATTATATCAATCAAACGACACTGTTATTTTCCGTATTTTGTCAAAGTCCACGTTGAAATCCGATGCATCCGAAGAAGTCCCTTTTCCATTCCTCTTTGCCTTGTCCCTACCCATCGGTCGGGAAATTTCCTCTCACTCAAGTTCGTCATCCTCATTTAAATCTAGAAAGACCCGAACATCGGATGAAGTTGTGTAACCACTAGAGCCCGTTTTCGTTCGCTTTGATTGTTGTACTCCAAAAATAAATTTTTGCTCGTATTTTTTCCACCTAGAACTTTTAACCAATATTTTCCAACAATCGTGCCACTTGAATGGTTTTCCGACTTCCTCAAGGTAAAATTACAAAGCTTCTTGAAGTATTTCTTTGTTGCCTTGGCCGCTTCTTCGTTGCATTTTTAGGTTGTTGTACAACCCGTTTATTTTTGAAACCCTCGTTGCTATTTCTCGAAACTTCGAATTCATTTGGTGTTTCGTACGGTAGTCACCACCTTTTCCCAGCTCCTCCCGAAACCATTCTGAAATGCGAAGCCAAAAATGATCTCCCGGATGTGCATTTCCCGTCTTCGAATCCTCAGGAAAGTCAACCCAATCTTTTACCAAAACTAGCTCTTATTATGGAAGCCATGGTATCGACCTTTGTCTTCCCGGTTGTGTGACACCCTCGCGCACTTATTGTTTTCCTTTGCGTCGTTGTGGGGGTGGTGTGGGTTGAGTTTCACAAACCATCTCTTCTTCCGAGTCATTCAACTCATCGACAAGTTGGAATTGTTGTTGGGATTGGGTTTAAGTTAGGGTTTGAGGTTGATTTGGCGAATGCTGATCCGGAAAAACAACAAAGTTTGAAAATTTTTGCGGAGTAACATTTAGAACTTGGACCGGGTAATATTGTCTAACATTTTGGTATCGAAATTGTAGCGAAGATTGAATGGTTACATCGAGTTGGGGATAATAAACTCCTTGTGATGATGAATCGATAGCAAAAATGTTTCGAGTAGGGGTGGCTGAGCTCGAAACATGAGTTGTTTTCCTTTTATCGGAGGTTGGGATTTGATTGTCGGGATTTTTTTTTGAAGAAAATAAAGAGAAATTGATTGAAGGTAAATGGGTGTGAGTATTTATAGAGGTTGTAGAGGGTAAAAAAAATACATTTTCAATGATATAGGCGTTGGAAATAAAAAAAAAAAGAAAAAAGAAAAAGAAAACAAATTTTACCGTTTTTTAACACTTGTATTAAAAAAAATCTTCTTATCCAATCACCGGTGGAGCGAGAACACGACAACCCTTCCCATCGGCTTATCCCCGCGCAACGCTACCCGCAGCCATGGTGCGTGTCACACCCCCGAACCAGACGGCGGAAACGTCCGGGGGCTATCGTGACTCATTGAATACCATAACAATGCATACACATGAAACATAACATTATACATCACCAACATTTGGAAATGATACAACTGGTAACGTTTACATTCATTACATTGTTCCAAAAATTACATTCAAAGAAATAACTGTTTGGTACTACTTAATTCACAGCAAAACGTCAGCGAGTACAAATCATCTTCACTTTATCTGTTACCTGAGAATACAAGTATTTTGAAAAACGTCAACATATGAAATGTTGGTGAGTTCATAAGTAGAGTTTGAAATCCAGTGTGTTGTTTGAAAACCTTTAGAAAATCCGATATTTTCTAGAAATTGAATGGTGTAATAAAAATAGGTAATGATCCATGAGTATGCTTGTTTGAATTCTATAGATGTAAGCGTAAGAGTTGTGAAATTCGACTGGAAATTCGTAATCGTTATTGAAATCCTAGGAAAACCCGACGTTTTCCTATCGTTGTATCGTTGTATTCCGGAGGCATCGAGAATACCGAGAGTGGTGAAGTGTTGGGACATGCGTTAGTGAAAACGTCAAGTCAACAACCTTACAAGTGATCCTTTTAGGCGTCACTCGTAAATCTTCACGCGACTCGATCCTCCCGGACTTGTAAAGTCCCACGACCGGAGGGAAGGGAGAAGGTACGAAACCTTCGGGGTTTCCCCGCGTCGTCCGAGACCAAATGCAATTGCGAAGGGCCCGAAGCCCAACTCGCAATCGTGAGTTACAGACTTTACTAGCAGCACTGAAGGACCCTTGGGGACCAGCAGCATGTTTGCCATTGAAAGTCCTTTTACGTTATGTCGAGTCGGTAAAACCCAACACTTCGTAAGAGAGAGAGACCTTCGGGCCTTAAGATCAGGTCGTTGGGCTAGCTAGGCTCAACAGACAAGATTTTACACTTTTGGGGCCCAAAGATGGTGCGTAGACGTCTGTGCACACTCGCATGTAATCATAATCATTATGGTTATGAATCGAAATGTCGTAGCTTCGTCGTGTTAGTGATTTTTGGATTTTTATTGGTTCGAGACCGAACCAATTCGTTTGATAACGACTTTTGGTATTGTAGTATATTGTATTTCGTCGACAAGCGTGTTACCATCAATTGGTCAAATTGCATATATTAACTAGCCTTGAAGATTTTCTGTTTTCAGCCCCTCCTTAATTGAAGAATTTACTCTTTTTACCCCTTTATTTAAAAACTTTCCGGTTTGGTCCTTAAATCAATTTTCTTGACATTTTTATACCAAAAATTATTGACATAAGTATTTTTCCAGCAAACTTATCATAGAAAACAGTTTAAGCCCTTGAAACTTCAGTTTTCTCGGTTATAGCCCCTATTTTTCGCAACTTTTACATTTTTGACCCAATTTGGAAAAATTTTACAATTTTGGTCCCTTTTAAATTTGGAAAGCATTTTAAACCTTTGAAAAGCATATGGAACACTTATAGCCAACTGTTTTACAGAAAAATGCAGTTTTGGTCCTCCAATTTAGAAAATTTCGCATATTGGGCCTTATTGGGCCGAAAATGTCATATTTAGCCCAATAAGCTTGGAATTTATGTTTTTAACCCTCTAAATAGTATATTTTCAGAAAAATACATTATGTAAACTGTTTTGGTTCATCTCACCCATCAGATTTCGAAATGTTTCATATTAGGCCCTTCAACTTTGTATTTTCAACATTTCTTGTCAAAAAAATGAGTTTTTAGCCCAAGTTAAGTGGTGTTAAGCTATTTAGCCATTTTCTTAGTATACTTTGCATGTGATAGTCTATTTTGTGCTACGATAAAATATATGTCTCGGTTTTTAGCATATCACCCTAGATCTATCAATAAAATCATACAAAACATACATGTAAGCATAGAAATCAACCACAACATACACATAATGATGGATCTTCACATTTTCTTGTATTCTCCCCCATAAAAAAACTCATAAAAATTCGAAAATAAGGGGATATGAAACTCACCTTGGGTGTTGGTTCGGTTTTTGAAGAAAGAATAGAAGAAAGTTTGGTGATTTTTGGCCTTAGCACCCTTGATGAAGTTTTCGAGTGTATGAAGCTTTCTAAGGTGCAAAATCACGGTTTTTGCATGGATTAGAAAGGGATTTGATAACAAAAGAATATAAATCATAGATCCATGCATAATCTTACCTTAGATGATGTTAATCTTGCAAAAATCCCCTTGAAATCCTCTTGGAATTCTTGAAATTTTTGGAGAGGAATGAGAGAGTTTCTTGAGAGGATTTTGAGAGAATTTGTGAGGTGTGTGTGTGTTGGTTAGCCTCGGCCGAAACAAGAAGAAGGGGGAGGGAGAGAGAGAGAAGGAAGAAAAGACCTTGAGGTGATGCTTGCATGGATGAATGAGATTTTGCATGGAGATCCTATGGGTAAAAATGAGGTGGCAACCCAAGGTCAACTCTCCCTTTTTCCTTGGGCTTGGGCCGAGAATGGGGAGAGAAGAAAGGATTTTTGGGCTTTTTGCCCCTAAGCCCAACATTAGAGGTAGTGTGGGGTGCTTATTGGCCTTATAAAATAAAATTGTGATTTTTATGCTTCATTAAGCTAGGTTAGGTTAAATTATGGATCAAAGCTTGTGATTTATTTCATTCTAGGTTCCACCTAGCCCAAAATATTGAAATAAATGAATGTGGGTCCAATTAGAGCCCAATTAAGGTTCTAAGCTCATGATAATCTAATTGGAAGCTTATTGGTCCATTTGGATCCAATAAGGAAGTTCTAGTCCAAAATGGACTTAACAAGAACTTCTAGGGTCTTCCAATTGTTTGATGACTATTTGTAGTATTTGTATAATGTATTTGATTGAAGTTTTTGATTCACATTAGTTTGAGTGTATGGATTACATGACACAAAATTTCCAGTTGTGACATCATCCCCCCGTTAGAGGGAATTTCGTCCCGAAATTCTGTTTGAAAGCTAGATTTGAGAATGTTAGAATAGGTGAGGGTACTTCTGTTTCATTTGGTCTTCGCGTTCCCATGTGAATTCTGGCCCACGCTTTGCGTTCCACCGTACCTTCACAATCGGGATGCGACTCTGCTTAGTACGCTTCACCTCCCTGTCCATGATTTCGATGGGTTCTTCGACGAACAGGAGATTCTCATTGATTTCGATTTCGTCCAGAGGAATGACAAGGGTTTCATCTGATAGGCACTTCTTCAGATTAGAGACATGAAATACGGGGTGTACACCATTTAGCTCTGCGGGTAGTTGTAGTCTATATGCTACCGGACCAATTCGAGCGATGATTTCGAAAGGTCCAATGTATCGCGGATTCAGCTTTCCCCTTTTCCCGAAACGTATAACCCCCTTCCAGGGCGAGACTTTTAACAGTACTCGATCACCGACCTGAAATTCTAAGGGTTTTCGTCGTTTGTCAGCGTAGCTCTTTTGTCGGTCACGCGATGCTTGCAGTCGAGCCCTGATTTGAACGATCTTTTCCGTGGTTTCGCGAATCATCTCAGGTCCCGTTAATGTTTTGTCCGACGCATGCATTTTTGCTAGCTGGGTGTCACCTACTTCAGCCCAACATAACGGTGATCTACATTTACGCCCGTAAAGTGCTTCGAAAGGAGCCACCTTGATGCTCGAATGGTAACTATTGTTGTATGAGAACTCGATTAATGGTAGGTGAGTATCCCAAGACTTTCCGAAGTCTATCACGCATGCACGGAGCATATCTTCGAGTGTTTGGATAGTTCGCTCACTTTGACCATCCGTTTGAGGATGATAAGCGGTGCTCATATCAAGGGTTGTTCCCATCGCCTTATGAAGTGATTGCCAAAATCGGGACGTAAACCTACTGTCCCTATCCGAGATAATGGATTTTGGCACTCCATGGAGTCTCACGATTTCTCGTAGGTACAACCGTGTCAGTCTCTCCATCTTGTAAGATTCTTTGATTGGCAGGAAATGGGCAGATTTCGTCAGTCGATCGATTATTACCCATATGGTATCCAGTCCGTCCGACGTCTTGGGTAGCTTGGTGACGAAATCCATTGAAATCCCCTCCCATTTCCACTCGGGAATTTCCGGTTCCTGCAACAATCCTGATGGTTTCTGGTATTCCACCTTTACTTTGGCGCATGTAAGGCACTTGCTGACGTAGGTCGCGATTTCCGCCTTCATGTTAGGCCACCAATAGTGTTGTTTAATATCCAAATACATCTTATCAGAACCGGGGTGAATGGAGTATCGCGTCTTGTGGGCTTCCTTCATGACAACATCTCTAAACCCTCCCAGTTTAGGGACCCAAATACGGTTCATGAAGTAGTATACCCCATTCTCCCTTGTTTCTAGGTTCTTTTCCATCCCGCGCAATGCCTCGCTAGCTCTATTTTCCATTCTCATGGCCTCTGACTGTACCGACGCGATTTGGGTGACTAGATGAGATTGAATGGTGATTGAGAGAGTTTTCGTACGACGGCTAGAGTACTCCTTCCGGCTTAATGCATCAGCTACTACGTTGGCCTTGCCTGGGTGGTACTTAATCTCGCACTCATAGTCATTTAGCAACTCAACCCATCTTCGTTGCCTCATGTTTAACTCCTTTTGGTTTAAGATGTGTTGGAGACTCTTGTGATCTGTGAAGATGGTGCACTTTGTACCGTAAAGGTAATGCCTCCAAATTTTTAGGGCAAAGACTACAGCTCCCAACTCTAGATCATGGGTTGTGTAGTTCACTTCATGCGTCTTTAGCTGGCGGGATGCATAGGCTATGACTCTCCCACGTTGCATGAGAACGCAACCTAAACCCTGATTTGATGCGTCACAGTAGACTACAAAATCTTCCGTTCCTTCAGGTAGGGATAGTACAGGTGCGCTACAGAGAGCTTGCTTCAAGGTTCGAAATGCGATTTCTTGTTTGTCTGTCCATTTGAATGGTACGCCCTTTTGCGTAAGCGAGGTAAGTGGCTTGGCGATCTTAGAGAAGTTTTGAATGAATCTCCTATAGTAGCCTGCTAATCCCAAGAATTGACGAATTTCCGTGGGCGTTGTCGGGATTGCCCAACCTTCTACCGCTTTGACCTTAGAGGGATCCACATGGATTCCATCTCGGCTGACTACATGGCCTAGGAAGTTCACGCTCCGCAGCCAGAACTCACACTTGGAGAGTTTGGCGTATAGCTTTTCTGATCGTAGAGTTTCTAAGACTTGTCGGAGATGTTGGCCATGCTCTTCCTTGTTTTGAGAATAGACGAGGATGTCATCGATAAAAACAATGACAAAGTTGTCGAGAAACGGTCGGCAGATTCGATTCATTAGGTCCATAAATGCGGCGGGGGCATTCGTTAGACCGAAGGGCATTACGACAAATTCATAATGTCCGTAACGAGTTCGGAAAGCGGTTTTTGGAATATCCTCTTCCCGGACTCTGAGTTGGTGATACCCGGACCGTAAATCTATTTTAGAAAAATAACTAGCCCCTTGGAGCTGGTCAAATAGGTCATCGATTCGTGGGAGTGGGTAGCGGTTTTTGATTGTGAGTTTGTTTAACTCTCTATAATCGATACACATTCTAAAAGATCCGTCTTTCTTTTTGACAAAGAGCACCGGAGCTCCCCATGGCGAATAACTAGGTCGAATAAATCCCTTATCCAAAAGTTCGCTGAGTTGGCTGGATAATTCCTGCATTTCGGCAGGAGCCAACCGATAGGGTGATTTAGCAAGAGGAGTTGCTCCTGGGATAAGGTCGATTCGAAATTCGACCTGTCTCTCTGGGGCACTCCCGGAAGATCTTCAGGAAATACATCCGCAAATTCACATGCCACTGGAATGTCTCGAACGTTAATCTCCCCCTTGGTCTTGTCCACCACATGAGCCAGGAACGCCAGATTGTTCCGACGTAGATATTTTTGTGCCTTGACACACGAAACGAGACGAAGGTTCATGCTAGATTTGTCTCCGTAGACCACTAGGGTTTCGTGATTTGGAAGACGAAGACGGACGGCCTTCTCGTGGCACATAATGTCGGCATGGTGGGGGCTTAACCAGTCCATACCGATGATCACGTCGAAACTCCTAATTGATACTGGCATTAGGTCTATTCGGAAGATGTATTGATTAAGAGTTAGGGTACATCCGACTTAGATTTCCCCAGTGGATTCGGTTTTTCCATTGGCCATTTCCACCGTATAGGCTTCATTTAGCTTTTGGGGAGGTTGTTTTAGTAAGTATTTAAACTTATTGCTTACGAAGCTTCGCTCCGCTCCGGAGTCAAATAAGATGCATGCATAAGCGTGGTTTAAGAGAAACGTACCGGTAACAACAGAGGGATCCTGAATAGCTTCCCCCTGACCCACGGTCATCATCCTTCCTGTTCCTCCATTTCTTGAATTGTTGTTGTTGGGACAGTCTCGACGGACGTGTCCAGTTTTCCCGCATCCGTAGCAGGTGTAGCTAGGTCCTGTGCTGCTGCCGCTGACATGGGTGTTGTTATTGTTGCGAGGGTTGTTGTTGTTGATTCCCTGATTTTGGTTATGGGGAGGGTAAGCTTTGCAGTACTTTGCAGTGTGACCCCTTCGGTTGCAGCTGGTGCACTGAAAATCCTTGCATTCTCCATAGTGATGGAAACCGCACTTGTTGCATTTGGGAAGATTACCGGAATAAGGTTTGGAAGTATTTGAAGTGGCTGAGGTTGGAGCATGTGGTGCGGCTGGAGCCGATGTAGTAACGGCATTTACCGCCACTGTCTGCTGTTTCTTGGAGGTGTCGGGGCCCTGGCGCCCCTTCCTCTTATTGTTCTTTCCCCTCTTGTCATCTCCTTCCTTCTTTTTCTCAGCCTCCATTGGCTTTTCTCCCTTTTTGTTATTATGGTCGTACAACCTCTTTGCCAGTCTCTTTGCACTGTCAAATGTTTCGGGGTTTGCAGCTATCACATTCCCTTGAATTGGTGATGTGAGTCCCCAGATGAATCGTTCGATCTTCTTTCCTTCCGAGGTGATCATACCCGGGCACAACAGAGATAGTTCGCTAAATCTCGATATGTAGACATCGATATTCGCGTTTTGCACAGTGAGGTTCCATAGCTCTTGTTCCATCTTCTGTATTTCGCCTCGTGGGCAGTACTCTGCCATCAACATTTCTTTCATTTCTGCCCAGGGGATAGAGTTGGCTACAGGGAGCGTCATGGATTCTACATGTCCATTCCACCAGGTGAGCGCCTGATCCACAAAAGTGCAAGCTGCGAACTTCACCTTCATGTGCTCAGGGCAGTCGCATATCTCGAATATCGATTCCACCTTCTCGATCCAGCGCTTCAGAGTGATCACTCCTCCGGTGCCATTAAAAGTTCGTGGTTTGGCGTTTGTGAAGTCCTTTTAGGTACATGCCTTGGCGGCTCCTTGATTCAGTCCATTGTTTGAGCTTCCGGCTCCTTGCCCATTGACTCCTCCATTGTTCCCTTGTTGAATTTGCGCAATCGCTGCGGTGACTGCTGCTGATACAGCTGCCTGAAAGGCGGCTGAGTCAACTTCGGGTGGGGTTGGTCCTGGGTTTCCGCGAGTAGTTGGGCGAGGCATCTTTCTATCATGAAACGGAAAGATGTTGAGTGTACGTGGTTTCTGTGAGGTTGCGACCCTACTAACTAGGTGTATGACGCGAACCTAAGCATTTCTACCATCGAGCACCCCATGTGCCTCAGGGGCTTGGAAGAACTGGATGCCCTGATGCTCTCCCTCCATGAAGGCTGAGAGAGAGTATGCGAATAAGCTACCACTTCCCTATAATTCTATCGTTATGGCACAAGCTAAACCGACGTACTCTTTTCGGTGGTAAGGGTATAGTTTTAGGTTCCCTAGATATCCCGATCTCATCAGAACGTGCGTTAGTTATACGTTGGAGAGGATGCAGTTGATCAGGCTACATCCACCCCTTGGTACCACTAAGAACAGTCCTGAGTTAACCGAGACACTAGTATTATTTTTGTTTGGTTCGGCGTTAAGTTCCTATTCCTAGTGCAAACAAGGTTGTTTTATTTACTTGTTTTGTTCAGAGTTATGTTAGTCCCTCTTTTTGGTTTATAGTTGCATATCCGTGTGTGGCGAGATATGCTAGTTCACTATAAACAATGCTCTGATACCAACCTGTCACACCCCCGAACCAGACGGCGGAAACGTCCGGGGGCTATCGTGACTCATTGAATACCATAACAATGCATACACATGAAACATAACATTATACATCACCAACATTTGGAAATGATACAACTGGTAACGTTTACATTCATTACATTGTTCCAAAAATTACATTCAAAGAAATAACTGTTTGGTACTACTTAATTCACAGCAAAACGTCAGCGAGTACAAATCATCTTCACTTTATCTGTTACCTGAGAATACAAGTATTTTGAAAAACATCAACATATGAAATGTTGGTGAGTTCATAAGTAGAGTTTGAAATCCAGTGTGTTATTTGAAAACCTTTAGAAAATCCGATATTTTCTAGAAATTGAATGGTGTAATAAAAATAGGTAATGATCCATGAGTATGCTTGTTTGAATTCTATAGATGTAAGCGTAAGAGTTGTGAAATTCGACTGGAAATTCGTAATCGTTATTGAAATCCTAGGAAAACCCGACGTTTTCCTATCGTTGTACCGTTGTATTCCGGAGGCATCGAGAATACCGAGAGTGGTGAAGTGTTGGGACATGCGTTAGTGAAAACGTCAAGTCAACAACCTTACAAGTGATCCTTTTAGGCGTCACTCGTAAATCTTCACGCGACTCGATCCTCCCGGACTTGTAAAGTCCCACGACCGGAGGGAAGGGAGAAGGTACGAAACCTTCGGGGTTTCCCCGCGTCGTCCGAGACCAAATGCAATTGCGAAGGGCCCGAAGCCCAACTCGCAATCGTGAGTTACAGACTTTACTAGCAGCACTGAAGGACCCTTGGGGACCAGCAGCATGTTTGCCATTGAAAGTCCTTTTACGTTATGTCGAGTCGGTAAAACCCAACACTTCGTAAGAGAGAGAGAGACCTTCGGGCCTTAAGATCAGGTCGTTGGGCTAGCTAGGCTCAACAGACAAGATTTTACACTTTTGGGGCCCAAAGATGGTGCGTAGACGTCTGTGCACACTCGCATGTAATCGTAATCGTTATGGTTATGAATCGAAATGTCGTAGCTTCGTCGTGTTAGTGATTTTTGGATTTTTATTGGTTCGAGACCGAACCAATTCGTTTGATAACGACTTTTGGTATTGTAGTATATTGTATTTCGTCGACAAGCGTGTTACCATCAATTGGTCAAATTGCATATATTAACTAGCCTTGAAGATTTTCTGTTTTCAGCCCCTCCTTAATTGAAGAATTTACTCTTTTTACCCCTTTATTTAAAAACTTTCCGGTTTGGTCCTTAAATCAATTTTCTTGACATTTTTATACCAAAAATTATTGACATAAGTATTTTTCCAGAAAACTTATCATAGAAAACAGTTTAAGCCCTTGAAACTTCAGTTTTCTCGGTTATAGCCCCTATTTTTCGCAACTTTTACATTTTTGACCCAATTTGGAAAAATTTTACAATTTTGGTCCCTTTTAAATTTGGAAAGCATTTTAAACCTTTGAAAAGCATATGGAACACTTATAGCCCACTGTTTTACAGAAAAATGCAGTTTTGGTCCTCCAATTTAGAAAATTTCGCATATTGGGCCTTATTGGGCCGAAAATGTCATATTTAGCCCAATAAGCTTGGAATTTATGTTTTTAACCCTCTAAATAGTATATTTTCAGAAAAATACATTATGTAAACTATTTTGGTTCATCTCACCCATCAGATTTCGAAATGTTTCATATTAGGCCCTTCAACTTTGTATTTTCAACATTTCTTGTCAAAAAAATGAGTTTTTAGCCCAAGTTAAGTGGTGTTAAGCTATTTAGCCATTTTCTTAGTATACTTTGCATGTGATAGTCTATTTTGTGCTATGATAAAATATATGTCTCGGTTTTTAGCATATCACCCTAGATCTATCAATAAAATCATACAAAACATACATGTAAGCATAGAAATCAACCACAACATACACATAATGATGGATCTTCACATTTTCTTGTATTCTCCCCCATAAAAAAACTCCTAAAAATTCGAAAATAAGGGGATATGAAACTCACCTTGGGTGTTGGTTCGGTTTTTGAAGAAAGAATAGAAGAAAGTTTGGTGATTTTTGGCCTTAGCACCCTTGATGAAGTTTTCGAGTGTATGAAGCTTTCTAAGGTGCAAAATCACGGTTTTTGCATGGATTAGAAAGGGATTTGATAACAAAAGAATATAAATCATAGATCCATGCATAATCTTACCTTAGATGATGTTAATCTTGCAAAAATCCCCTTGAAATCCTCTTGGAATTCTCGAAATTTTTGGAGAGGAAGGAGAGAGTTTCTTGAGAGGATTTTGAGAGAATTTGTGAGGTGTGTGTGTGTGTTGGTTAGCCTCGGCCGAAACAAGAAGAAGGGGGAGGGAGAGAGAGAGAAGGAAGAAAAGACCTTGAGGTGATGCTTGCATGGATGAATGAGATTTTGCATGGAGATCCTATGGGTAAAAATGAGGTGGCAACCCAAGGTCAACTCTCCCTTTTTCCTTGGGCTTGGGCCGAGAATGGGGAGAGAAGAAAGGATTTTTGGGCTTTTTGCCCCTAAGCCCAACATTAGAGGTAGTGTGGGGTGCTTATTGGCCTTATAAAATAAAATTGTGATTTTTATGCTTCATTAAGCTAGGTTAGGTTAAATTATGGATCAAAGCTTGTGATTTATTTCATTCTAGGTTCCACCTAGCCCAAAATATTGAAATAAATGAATGTGGGTCCAATTAGAGCCCAATTAAGGTTCTAAGCTCATGATAATCTAATTGGAAGCTTATTGGTCCATTTGGATCCAATAAGGAAGTTCTAGTCCAAAATGGACTTAACAAGAACTTCTAGGGTCTTCCAATTGTTTGATGACTATTTGTAGTATTTGTATAATGTATTTGATTGAAGTTTTTGATTCACATTAGTTTGAGTGTATGGATTACATGACACAAAATTTCCAGTTGTGACAGTGCGGTGTTCAGCGGAACGGGAAACGCCCCGCACCGGCTCCATCCGACCTTATGGATAGATTTTCCAAATCGGATGGCCTACTTGATTACTCATGGGGTTAGAGTTGGTTACCCATATCCTTTAATGAATTGGAGGAATTAAACAGATGTACACTAGAGCTAAATGGGGTTGTTTGCAAAGCTTTACTAACATTTGGAAATGGCTTAAGAATTCAAATAGAACCTTTTATGTGAACTCTCCTAGAGGTTTGTAGGAATTCAAGGTTCGCACTCCATTAGCATATAAACACTTCTGGATTAATTTGATTCTAGTTAAGATTAACTTATTTGGATGGAGATTTATTTTGAATCGATTACCTTCCAAAATGGATTTGGAAAAGTGAGGTGTTAGCTTGGATTCGGTGTTGTGTGATTCTTTTGGGCTTGTTGGGAATCAGCCATGCACATTTTACTCGATTGTCGATAGGTAAAGGAGATTTGGTGCTTAACACAAACATGGTGTGATTTAGATGTGTTCCATGCCACATTAATTGAAGAACTTCTCTCGATAAAACATGTTTTTTTTATAAAGGGACAACTTATCAAAAGGTCACACATGCAATTCTTTTAACTGTTTTATGGGGAATTTTGAGAGCTAGTAATGATCTTGTCTTTAACAAATTTCACTCCTCCCCAACTGAAAATTTTCATTTTTAAATAATAAAAACATTTCCAGTAAACCACAAAATCTCAATAAAAAATATTTTCAAATTCATAACATCAACAATTTTATTTCAAATATCAGAGTGTCCCATAAAAACTCGTGAGAGAGTGCTTTCCGTGCCATCAAGCCTTACCCTTGCCCTTAGGCTCAGAAGTACCTGAAACAAATCAACAAATTGTAAGCTAATGCTTGATGAGTTTCCCAGAGCATACCCCACGCAGTCCACATAATCAGATATACCATATTAGCTATTTCAGCTAATTTTTTTTGTAATCTTTGAACTATCATATATCTCTCATACTAGCTTGGAATGATCTAAACTTTGTTTCTGCATATTCTCCTTTGTGTTAGCTACAAGTTAGGTTTTGTAGTCATTTTAATTGGATTAATATTGGTTGAGTTATAGTCCTTCGAACATGTGATGTTACAACTGTATTTTTAGCACTTTTACTTTGTTCAGAAATTTTTGTGATCTTTGAACTATCATATTTACTACATTCTAGCTTGTAATTAGCTGACCTTTTTCCAATATATTGCCCTCTGTGTTAGCTACAATGTAGGTTCTAGAATCATTGTAATTAGATTAAGTCGATTATTTGGATCAAGTGACTCGGGGAATACTTGATCAAGTGACTCGGGTATTACATTATGTTAAAATAAATTAAAAGTCTATAATGTCTAACACATTCTATTAGAATTTATAGTTTTTTTCTTTTAGAATATACTGAATGTTATAATATTTTAAAGTTAATTATGTTTTTCTTGGATTTAGGTTTTGAATGGGCTGTCATTGATGTGGAAAATGAAGATAACATTGGGAACGAGAGTACTCTAGTAGAATGTTGTTATTTTTTTAAAAATTTTATTCATTTTTGTTGATATTCTTTTAGAATATGTATAATTATATTAAAATGTATAAAGCTTTTAGTCTGTAAAAATATGTATGAATTTATATTTAAGTTCGGATGTATAAGAATATGTTAAAATGTTGTTATTCTTCAACCGGGGATTCAAGAACTCTGTTATTTTTCAATAATATTCTAATAGAATAAAATTCTGAAATAACATCATTCTAACTAAAAAATTTTCTAACGGAATAAGATCGGTTATATTTACAAATTACGTTAGAACTAAAATTGAATTAATTTAAAAAATTCAGATTTTTAAAATTAGGAAAATTAATTATCCTTAAATATCCGAAAATTTTCTTTTTAAAAATAGTTAATTGTCCAAAATACCCTTATGCTGAAATTTGTGTGATTATATGGTACATGTTATTCCATTGTAATATTATACACTCTCATATCGTGATCATTGATTAATTACATCCGTTGGTTCAGATTTGTGCTTACGAGCACACAATAGATGCTATGAACACAATAACCTAGCCATATATATATCCCCTAATCTAATAAATAAGAGCAAATTTGCCATGTGACATTCTATTAGCGCACCCCAAGCTTTTTTCCCGCTCAAATCTTGCAACTGAAATTCCGAAATTATCCTTCACCATTAAATTTGTGCTCTATATATCCTCATGTCTTGATGTCTTGATTCTCTTCCTAATTTTTCACCCTATTTTGTATTTTGATCCTAGATTTTTCGAATTCAACATTTCTTGAATTCCATTTAATCTCTTTTGAAATCACGATGATTTTTTCTTTGCAAATTAGGAATGTAATCCTATGTAAAATTGAAATCGGTGGACTAGGGCTTCTATGATAAACATCCGATTCAATACCTGTCTCGTTAGAACCCTCGATCCGATCAATGGTTGATGGTGATCCTTATTCTTCTTCTCTGGATTCAACGAAATGTCTCATGAAGCCATGACGCCGTCTCCCCCCTCTTGACGTTTCCACGTGGGCTTATTTACGTTTTTTGTATGAATATTTGATTTATGAAATGCATATCTTGATAAAATCTTGTATTTCCCCTCTTTAACTCCCCTCCTTTCTCGTCATCTCTGTATTTTTTGTTATTTTGGGTTTTTTTCGAGAATCAGACCTGATGACATAAAAAATGGAATTTCATAACGATATTGGGTCATCGAGAAGGGTTTTAATTTTGCAGGTAGATTTTGAAGCAATATTTCTTTGCTAGATGATTTTGAGTTGTATTCATAGGTTGTGTTCTCTAATCGTATTTACAAACCCAGATGGAGAGAGATCTTACATATGTTATCATTTTCTAACTGGTTTTCTATGTTTCACACTTAACACTATTTTCTAATATTGTTTTGGTTGAACATGTTAACAATCTTGTTGATTTTGTCCAGATGCGTTTGGAATCTATTGAAGCTGTAAATAAAATTGTGGAAAAAGCCAACAAGCATATTCAGCCTACTGGAATAGGTAATAATTTGCATTGATGAGTTAAAGCTTAAAAATTATGGAAGTTGTTTCATGTTTTTCACTATGTTGTGTTCTTATTTGAGTGGAATTGTTTGAGGCTCTTAGAGCTCGGTTATATCATAGCAACAAGAATTTAATCATTACCACTTTGACCTGTATAAGTGGTCTTGCATCTGTTATGGGAGCTGCACTTGAAAAGTCAAGCAAGGTCCATTTAATATACCTTCCATCTACATTGGTGTAAGTTTAAGGTTTTTTTATTATTATTTTTATTATTTTTTTTATAATTCTTCCTTTGGCCTTTGGTTACGCATTTGTATTTTGGCTTCTTTGGAATAATGTAAAGTTGAATAGAAAATGCATCGTTAAGTTCATCAAAAAATTTCACAGATGTACATTAAGAAAGAGCTTTTTCGAGTTGTCTTTATCTTGAATTGTTGATTCAATACCTAATTTTATTAACAAACGAGCTCTATTCTTTTATAAATCATTAATGTTTACTCTTCATATTCAAAATTTCTTTTTAATAGTCGGTGTTGATATATTCAATACCCAATTCCTTTAACAACCCACATGATTGTAATATTTATTTCTTTTTGTTGTGAAGTGAATAAATTGAGATGATCTAATAGGAACTCAACTGAGATTTGTTCGAGACATAATTATTTGAGAGATTACATTTGTTTCGGTGTTGAACTCTAATTGTAGTATCTTTAACTTCATACATACTTATAAAGCTAACATTTTTTCTTGAATCTCATGCATTTGAAACCCCCATTCTTTTTTCCTTTTACCACATTCATTTGAAACTCCCATGACTTTTCAATTTCTTTATAATAATAATTATAATTTGGCAATTAGGTTAAATAAATATCAAATCTAAAGTGTAATCATATATAATCTAAATTTCAATATTAAAATAATATCTTTACTTCTACTTATAAAATTATGTTTTTTAACTTTTAAAATATTATACTTAATTTATTATTTTTAATATATTGTTGGATGTAAACCATTATCATTTTAAAGGTATAATTTTTGTACAATTTGTATAAAATACATAAATTATTAATTAAAATATAACATTATAGGTTCAACTTAAATATAAATTTTATTTAACTCAAACAACCCAAAGATTATTTTATAAATAGTTAAAAGTGATAAATTGTAGTGTCTTTCTAATGATGATTGTAAATTGGTTATTAAGGTTAAATAAATATCAAACCTAAAGTGTAATCATAAATATACTAAATTTCAATTTTAAAATAATATATTTACTTCTATTTATAAAGTTATGTCTTTAAATTTTAACATATTATACTTAATTTATTAGATTTAAAATGTTGTTGCATGTAAACCATTATCAGTTTAAAGCTATAACTTTTGAACAGTTTTGACAAAATACTTAAATTGTAAATTTAAATATAAATTACAGTGTCAACTTAAATATAAATTTCAGTTCCACTAAAACAACCAAATAATATTTTGTAAATAGTTAAAAGTGATAAATTATAGCGATAATTGCAAAACTAAATTGTAAAATCAGTTTAACTAAAATATTTCATAAATATATTTTTATAATCTTTAAAAATTTTCATATAAGTAGCTTAAAATAATTTATAATAAAAACGGTTAAAAATAACTTTATATAAATGATTATATTGTTACCTTTAAAATCAAAAAAATAATGGTTGATGTTTTAAATAATTATAATGATAGAAATTAAAACATTAAGCAAATAAATTTTAAAAAATTAGTTAACAATAACAACTATAAATAATATTAGACCATATATAACATTTAATTTTATTGATGTGTAACTCGCGAGTAGAATTTATTCAAACGATTGAGATTATGACGTTGTAATAGATGTATATATTATTATATAATTCAAAATAATCAATATATTATATCAAATTAATATACGAATTATTATATCAAATTTAACAACAACGTTAGAGTTATATATATATATATATATATATATATATATATATATATATATATATATATATATATATATTGTAAAGACTTCAACGATATAAGTGTTTCTGCGCATTACAATGTCAACTCAAATATAAATTTCAATTCCATTTAAAAAACTAAAGAATATTTTGTAAATAGTTAAAAGTGATAAATTGTAGTTATAAAAGGAAAAACTAAATTGTAATATCAATTTAATTAAAATATTTCTTAAATATATTTTTATAATCGTTAAAAGTTTCCCAATAAGTAGCTTAAAATAACTTACAATAGCAATAGTTAAACACAACTCTATATAAATGATTATATTGTTAGCTTTACAATAAAAAAAACAATGTTTGATGTTTTAAATAATTATAATGATAGAAGTTAAAACATTAAGCAAATAAATTTTAAAAAATTAAATAACAATAAAAACAACTATAAATAACATCAAATCATATATTATATTTATTCTTATTTATGTGTAACTCGCGGGTAGAAGTCATTCAAACGATTGAGATTATGAAATTATAATAAATGTATATATTATCATATAATTCAAAATAATCAATATATTATATCAATTTAGTATATACAAATTATTGTATCAAATTTAACAACAACGTTATTGTTATATTTAAAAAACATATATTTGACAAGACTTCAACTATATAGTTGTTTCTACGCAACGTGCGGGCATTCGCCTAGTTTGTTATAAATTGATGACTTTTAGTTTTCTTGGAAGGAAGAATTGTAACAGCCGGATTTTTCAGGTATCTTGTATATTTGTGTTTTTGGTTATTTGAGAGGGGACTCGGCGAGTTGGAGCTCAAACTCGCCGAGTAGGGACGCGGATCTGGTCGCGGGATCGCGCCTGGACTCAGTGAGTCCAGGATATGGACTCGGCGAGTCAACGCTGTGTAATGAAACCCTAATTTCTCGGGTTTGAGACTTATTTAAAGGGCCTAATGGCCGTCATTTGTGCTCACCAGTCCCTTGAGTGAAACCCTAATCGAGTGTGAGCATTTGGAGCAAAGTAGGAGGCCATTATTGATCTTGGAGGTGTCATTGTTGCAAGGAAGGAGAAGAACTAGCCAAGGGAAAGCAAGTGGAGCCACTTATGAGGGTTTGGAGTCCAGAGCATCACTATTGTGGTAATAATTTCGAGTTATCTTCTTCCTTGTTGATGTTTATCTAGATTTAGGGTTTGTTGAACCCTTTTGTGGCAAGATCTAGTGTCCTCTTGGTCCCTTATGAGGTTTGAACCATAGATCTGGACCCTTAGAGGTCCAGAGTGTCCCTTTACCCAAGCTTTTTGGGAATAAATGGAGGCTTTGGATTGGAATCCTCATGCCTTAGGTCAAAACTCCATTTATGAGCCATGGGGTGTGTTATGGGCACCAAGATAGAAGCTTTACGTGATGAATCAGTCTAGGGAGGCCAGATCTATAGATTGTGGAAGCAGATCTGACCTTAGAAGCAAGTTGGAGTGGTTGCATGGCATGGACTCGCCGAGTCTGTTCATCAGACTCGGCGAGTAGTTTGAAGATTGCCTTGAGATTGCTCAGTGAGTGGTCCAATCGAGTCATGGGTAGACTCAGTGAGTCAGGGTGAGTTAGAGAGGGATGGCGAGTGGACTGAGTCAAACTGGGACTCGCCGAGTTGTTCTTGAGACTCAGCGAGTTGAGTCGGGGTGGCCCCGCAATTCTTCCAGGTGAAACTCGTCGAGTAAGGGGGGAATACTCGACGTGTAGGAAGCGAATTTCAGAGGGTTGGTGAAAATGTCTAGACTCGCCGAGTCGCCGTAGCACTCGCCGAGTCCGGTCAAAGTTGACCGTTGACCAGAGTTGACCTATGTTGACTTCTTAGAGATAGTCAACCTTAGAGATATAAAGTGTTAATTAGAGACATACGATGTTATAGGAGGATCAGAGCTCGGAAGATCGAGCACGAGGGATTTCCAGGATTCGTGAGATACCGAGATACGCGAGGTGAGTCTTCTCACTATACTTTACCTTGAGTAGGTAACCAGAGTTATGTGATAGAGTATTTGTATGCTATGTATGTTATGTGTTGTACTGCATTATTTCTATGTGATTTATGTGGTGCATGTTTATCAGAGTTAGAACCTGAGGGTTCACAGAGTTTGGGTGCACGGACCCACAGAGTTATAGTCTCGAGTGGCTATTATGTGTTAAACGTGGTATTTTGGGGAACTCACTAAGCTTTGTGCTTACAGTGTTTGATGTTATTGTTTCAGGTACTAGTGACGACCGCGGGAAGGCGCCGACTTGATCCGTACACACACACTCGGAGTTTTTACATTGTGATCTTGGGATTTTGTATTGACCTATATTGGATAATTAATATGGTTGTTTGATGAATATTAATCGAATTATGTTTTATAAGAAAATTGAATTTTTTTTTTTTTGAAATTTACGGTGTTACAGGAACAATATAGGTGAGATGATCTGGTGAGCCAAGGGTATTATGGTCTTTTTTGGGGATTTGTCAATTGTAGCAGGTATATTCAAAACTGTATAGAACACCTTGACCATGGTTGGCAAGGGGAAAAGGTTTTAAGCTGTAAAACATAATTGGATGGTCAAATGAGCAAAGCATGATACAAAGGTGTATTCACCAATATAGTAAGTTAACCTTACTATATAGTTATCATTTATCAATTCACAAGCAAGTTGAAACCTGTAAATGCTAGCCAATCATTTTTATGAGTTTTATGAATAATTAGTATTATATATGATTAAAAAGCTATAATATCAAATACTAATGCATGTTCTAAAAAAATAGTAATAAGTTGTATCGTTAGAAAATGTCTATAATTAACATGGGACAACTTTTAGTTTTTGTTCCCACTTCAAGTTTCTGTTCCATTTTAACTTTTAATCCAGCTTTTATTGATTAAGTGCAATCAAGCGAGAAAGAAATGGATGAGTATTACTCCGATAAAAGAGATCATAAAGAAGGGATTTGTTGTGTAACATACACAATGGTTATGTCAAAGTTTCTTAAAACTTTAGTTGTGGTTATTTTACCTCTATCCCCACATCCTCAATTAGCTATAAGAGCCTATCATGGAAAGATGGATTAAGAAATTAAATTAAATAAAATTAAGTAATTTTATACAATATGCTTGCTAGCCCTTTTTTTTTTAGGAATCGGTGCAACTAATAAACTGAATGTATCTATTTGTCTGTGATCTTTTTGTAATAAAATTATAGCTTTATTGCTTTAATTCTATGTATTGCTCCTTTTTTTTTTTTTAATATATAACAATTATGGTGACTAATTCTATGTATAGGTTTTAGTATTTGTTTATTTTAATGCTTTTACATTAATACAATGACACATTTAAAAAATTATAGCACTGTACTTTGAAACTATATTGTTGTAATTGTTATCTTTAACTTTTGGTTATCCAAATTATAACAATGTACTTTCAAAGTACAATGCTATAATTAGAAATAGATCATTTGGCAATGTACCTTCAAACAAGTCATCCAAAATTTAATGTTTTATAATTAGGGTTGTCACTAAAATGTCAACCCATTCAAACAATGTGAATATTGTTTCTTAGTTTTTATTGATATACATATATTTGAATTTTGTTATTTATTTTTTATACCAAGTCATTTACTACGTATTATTGTTAATTTAAGTAATCATCCCCGTGTATTACACGGATTTTCACCTAGTGTGTGTGTGTGTGTATATATATATATATATATATATATACACACACACACACACACACAACTAGTCATATATAAATATCTTATTTTATATAAAACTATCTTTTATATAAATTTAACTAGTTTATTAAGATATAAATATAACTTATAAATAATCATATTTTATTATATGTTTCATAAGTTGTTATTTCTCTAACAAATATTATTTCCACAAATAATAAAATCTCAATTAGTAAAATATTATTTCCATGAAATAATAATTTTCTAATTAAATACAAGTGTTGATATATTTATTGATAATCAAATTATACTAATAAATAATCAATTGACGGTAACTTGTTATATGGTGTGACCCTATAAGATCATATAGTATTAGCAATATCATTCTATAATAACTCTTGGGCATACTAGATCTTTCGTATGTGTTTTGGTTCAGAAAACGTAAATGCTTTAGGGAAAGCCCATGTAAGGGTTGGGACCAATTTAGACAATTGGGCTATTAGTGGGCTTTTATGGATCTTGTGATTTTGGGCTTGGGCCTTAGTTATGAGTTTGGATGGGTCAGGGGTAAAATTGTCATTTAACCCTTAGTTTAGAATATGGACCATAGTTTGGAACCCAATTGCTAATCGGGTGATATTTTGGTATTGATAGCTCGGGAAGGTGTCAAAGCAGCAGCTAGGGATTTCTTTCAGTGAACTTTTGCATTCGAAGTGAGTCTCCCTTCGTAGAATCCATGGGTCGAAGGCACCAAGGACGACCCACTAGTATTAATATAGCTTAATGATTGTCTCTATGTTAGTTATTAAGGTGGTATGTATTGTTTGATGTTTATATGATATATGCATGATTTTATATGGTAGTGGTAGGGGTGAGATAGACCTCATAATCGGTTGGAACAAACTGGAGGGTAGGTTAGGCACCTAGATATGCCTGACAAGGGTAGCTCGGGCACCCAGATATGCCTGACAATGGTAGGTTAAGCACCTATATATGCTCTATAGTATCCGGTTAAAATAGACTAAAGGGGTAGGTCGGCAACCCGTATATGCCTGACAATATGTTGGCATTATATGTGGTGTCACACCCCCAAACCAAGGATGGCAGAAAAGTCGTTTTCGACCCCTATTATTTCTAAATTGACTAGCCCGGATCTACGGGCGTTAATAAAGACATACACAACGTCGTCGGGGACGTTCACAATATTGATAACATTAAAATAATAAAACTTGTATTATTAAAATGCTTATTTTTATGTTAAATCATACATTGAATTTTATGTTGCTTCTTATATATTAAATGTATGTGTGGGTGGGGGTGATAGGTAGAAAGAATAAGGGTGGTAGGTAGGGTGAGGTTGTAGGTGGTGGTGGTGGCTAGGTAGGGGTGGGGTATGAGTTAGGGTAGAGTGGGGTGGAATAGGGTGGGGGTGGGGTAGGTGGAGGTGGGTAGGGTGGGATAGTGTAGGATGAGTTAGGGTAGAATGGGGTGGGGGTGGAGGTGGGTGGGGTGGTGTTTGTGATATTAGTTAAAATAACAAAAAATGGAAAATAAAAACCGATAAAAAAAATACACATCTAAAGTCTAAACGCAACCTAAGTTTTTAAAAGATATTGTTTATCGATTTTAGAATATTGTTTGGCTTTCAGTAAAAAATTAGTTTTAAAAAATGTTTGACTTACTTTTTTTAATGGATAAAAAACTAAGGTTGCATTTAGTTATAGAAAAACAGTTTTTATTTTCTGTTTTTCGTTTTCCCTTTTCAGTTTTCGTTTTTTGTTTTCGGTTTTCATTGGAAAATTTAGAAAACACGTTTAGTTAAAACTTAATCATTTTTCAATTTCAGTTTTAGAAAATTAGAAAACGTGTTTAGATGTGTATTTTTCTACCGGTTTTCATATTTAGAAAATGGTAGCGATTGTAGGGTGGGCATGGGGACGGTGGCGGTGGTGGGGGCAGCGACAGGGGGGGGGGGCAGTGGTGATGTCGATGATAGTGATGGTGGAGGTGGCGGCGACAATTGTGGCGGTAGTGGTGGTGGTGATGGGGTAGTGGTGGTGGTGATGGTGATGGTAGGTCGGTGATTATGGTAGTGGTGTTGGGTGGGTGTGTGTGTGTGGGTGTAGGTGTGAGTTTGTCGGGGTGTATGTGTGTGTTTGTGGGTGAAATTTTTGAAAAATAGACGAACTAAACGCGTTTTTAAAATTCTCATTTTTCTTTGAAAATTTTTCCGAAAAACTGCCCATTTTTCTGCAACTAAACGGACCCTTAGGGTTTTTATTTATTTATTTATTTATTTTATATAGCTCTTAGGCTTTTCCTACCATAAAAATAACATAAACACTTTTTAAAATCGATAAACAATATTTTTTACTGAAAGCCAAACACAAACACACTCATAGTGTTTTGGGTTTAAACTGGGGTTTAGGCTTTTAGCAAATGGCCTGGATGATACATGGGTTGTGGGCTATTGATCATAGAAACACCGTTCACCACCATCACCGCCAGCATCTCAAACGATGGCGTCGGAGCCGGCGCTACAGAGACAGAAATGGACGATCTAGGTAAAGATAGCGTCGTTGAATCTCTTTTTTTGTTGAACTCAAGTATGTTCCATCAAGGAGAGAAGGTGTTAGCTTATCGTAGCAGTGTCATTCACGAAGCCAAAGTGCCCTTTTGAGAATACACTTAAAATCGTTCTTATTAACATTTATGGTTGATTTCTAATCTGTTCTATTAAAAATTTCGCTTTTGTTAGAGGGAAACAACTTAGTTAATCGATTTAGAGGGCAAGTAGCCCGAATTTTTTTCGGAAAAGTTTTGATTATCAAACAAAGGAAAACATGAAAGTTGTAGAATATTGATGGCTGAAAATGATCTGTAGGAGGGAAAGGCTTAGATTGGTACACCTGTATTTGCAAAAAAATTCAAAAGTTTGTCATCATAATCTTCTTATATTAAAACTAGTTAGTTATTTGAGGTTCTTGATTTTGTAAGGTGTCATAAGTATGCTTCATTGTGCTTTTCGATGTGCGTTATAGTTAGATCTACAGTTTATGCTTCTTCAGTTTTCCTATAGTTGTTTGTATAATAGCATCTGATGTGGCACATCCTAATCTAACAGGTGCTAGAAGTTGATTCGAGGGGAAAGCGTTTTTATGTTCATTATGTAGTAAGTATTATTACTCAATCTACGTGCTTTCAAATTCTTAAAAAGGATGTGCCCTGTAAGAGTTTCAATTGTAGTTGGTATGCTTTTGTGATGTGTGGATCATTAAATATCGTATATAGAACTTAGAACATGAACAACCGTTTTGGGGCTCAAATAGCTGCTAACAGTTTATTTTTGTTTTGATTTTGCTGGGGTTGAACCGAAAGTAAGTACTTCTTTGATTCTTTTTATCCCTCTTTGACAAATCTTGTCTTTATTTAGAAACGAGTATTATTCATATCATGAACAAGTATTTTTCATTTTGAACGTTTTCCTTTGAATTGTATAGTTTTATAGCTTGTTACAGACACGTATATACAGATTACTAGATGAGAGGGAACTTTTAAGGAGTCAATGAATCAAATTTTTATTTATTTATTTATTTATTATTGTTGTCATAGTGAATGTAGCATATCCATACTTGATTACCAATGTTTGGTTGTTCAATATTTTGGTTTGGTAGATGGGATGGGTGGGTAAGCAAGGGACTTCTCATGAAACACAACAAAGAGAATCTACAAAAAGTGAAAGCAACATCCAAGAAACAACATCCCTTGGAAATTTCTACAAAAGATCTCAAAACTCCCACTGGTTAGAAGCAAATACGATTTTGTTAATCCTTGTTTATTATATGAGCTAAAGCAAAAATGCTTTTTGTTTTTACATGATGTTTAAAAGAAGTAGTTAAATTTGGATTCGTTTCTCTTAAAACATTGCAGTGACAAGTAGGGGCAAGAAGAGGAAAAGTATGTCCGAGGTATTATCCTTTTTTTTTGTTTGTTTAAATATATCATTCACAATGCTTTTCTAAGACAAAGTTTTAAGTGCATCATTAATGGAATGAGGGGTTGTATTTTATTTTTTAGGTGATCGAGTTTGCTACATCTGTAGTTGTTTCCCCTTCAACTAAAGCTGATGAAGGAGCTACCAACCGTCATGTAGACCATGGTGTATCAGGGTCAGGGTCAGGGTCGGATGTGTCCGTTGCATCTGATGGGGACCACATGGTGGCCCCTTCAGAGCGTTCCATTCTTGGTTGGGGACTGACAAATGATGCTAATCTGTTGGAGGCTGATAAGGCGTTGGACTTCATAACTCATGTGATTCCCCCGGGGACAAAGACGAAGTTTTCTGCTTTGCCACAGAAAGAATTACATTGTATAGTTGTTGAGAGCTTACTTCTGATGGCAAAAATGACCAAGAGGTTGGAAACTTTTGAAGCCAAAGTGATTGAGCTCAAAGAGGAGTTGATGCGATGTAAAGCTATGATGACATCACAAGCCAAGGATATTGGCATTGCTACTGAGGTGGTTGTTCGCTTGAAGAATGAGTTGAAGGAGGTGCAGGCAGAGAGGGTTGATGTTATCAAGGAGGCAAGTTGAGCTGAAGCAGCTAGAGTACAAGTTGAGGGTTAGACAACTTCCCTTCGGGCAGGCAGGTTGAAACTACTTGGATGGGTAAGTGAAGCTGAGGGTGCCAAGATCCGGGCAGAGGATGAAGCTACTGCCCTGAAAACCAAGAATGATGACTTAGTTAAAAAGTTGGCAGAAGCTGGAGCAGCAAAGAAGCATGAGAATGAAGCTGCTGCCCTGAAAGCGCAGAATGATGAGTTATTGAAGAAGTTAATAGAAGTTAAAACAACGAAGTATATTCATTTGTGATTCCATGTATTCATTTGTGGAGGAATGATAAATTTTTACGCCTTTAATTTCAATTGAAGAGAAAAAACACATTCATGTTGATTGTGCGTAAAAAATTATCATTTCTCCACAAATGAATATATGAAATCACAAATGAATATACTTGTTTTCGCGTTCTCAACCTTTTAGTTGTTTTCATTTGATCTTTTCCATATCCGATCATATACAAAATGTATAAGATGGAATTAAGAAGTGAATGTTTTTTTCTTCTTTGGATAAAAAGGGTCACATGAACCAACTTTGTAAATGGGTAAATCACACCCCCTCTTATGTGTTTTACTATTTTTAGTAACTACATTTTGATGGACGGATACCTACTAGACAGATTAATCCAATCCATAATGATGTATCTGAAAATACAATATTTTTGTTACTTGACCAACCATCATGAAAAGCAAATACAACCAATTAAAAAGTATGATTCATGCTTTTAATCCTCTAAGTTATCGAACCATCTCAAAGCTCTTAGTTAAACCAAACTTTGTTCATTAAATGAAAACATACAACATTCAATACCAAACAAACCACATGGAACATACGAACCATCCCTAAAAGAAGGATGATTATCTATGTCGTCATCAAGAGTGATATTTTGATTTTTAGGTAACTAAAGAAGTGTTTTAACTAAGATCTCTTTATCATTAATACATTCAAAAAAATAGTCTAACATCAAATATAATATACAACTATAAGGAAATGATATTATTAACTTATTATTTTTTATTTTATAAAAACGATAAAAGATTAAATATCTGAAGATATTTAATATTTTTTCATTTAACTCGGTTTTTAATGTTTTTTATGGGTTAATAACATAAAAGATATATATATATATATATATATATATATATATATATATATATATATATATATATATATATATATATATATAGTTTTTTCTTATTAGACTATAATTTTATTTTATTTTTGAAAAAGCTCTTATAATTTTATATTTTTTATTTGACCAATTAATTTATAGTTAATTGCATAAAAGATCTTTTATATATATATATATATATATATATATATATATATATATATATATATATATATATATATATATATATATATATATATATATATATATATATATATATATATAGGTTCAGGTTCATTTAAGACCATTCTAATTTTGTGAGACCGTGAGACCAAATCTAAAAATAATTTTAAAATGCAAAATAAATGGAAAAATCCAAAAATTCTTTTTTTAAATATTATTTTCGGAACTTGAATTAACTAAAAAAATAAAAAAATAAAAAAATAAAAAAAATTCCGTTTTTTTTTTTGAAAAATACGTGAAATATTCTAAATAGAATATTACACCGACATATTCTAAAAAAGAATTTTAAAATGCAAAATAAATGGAAAAATCTAAAAATTCTTTTTTTAAATATTATTTTTAGAACTTGAATTAATAAAAAAAATAAAAAAATTCTATGATTTTTGAAAAATACGTGAAATATTCTAAATAGAATATTACACTATACATATTCTAAAAATAATTTTAAAATGCAAAATAAATGGAAAAATCAGAAAGTTCTTTTTTTAAATATTATTTTCGGAACTTGAATTAACTAAAAAAAAAAAATACAAAAAATAAAAAAATACGTCTCACGGTCTCACAAAATTAGGCTGTCTCACATGAACGTAACCCTATATATATATATATATATATATATATATATATATATATATATATATATATATATATATATATTCAAATTTAGCATCAAATAAAAATTATTTTTGTAATAACTCTTATATATAAAACCAGAAGATTACTTTTAAAATGGTCGAATAAAAAATTAAAAAAATTTAAGAAAAAAATCCAGAAAAAACTAATATATAGAACTTTTAAGAATTATTATTATTATTATTATTATTATTATTATTATTATTATTTTATTTTTGTGTGTGTGTTTTTCAAATGGGCCCAAAACGTCAGCTATGAACTTCAGCTCATTTGGGTTTTGACCGATCGGGTGGGCTATCGATCATAGAACCACCGTTCAGTAATGAAGTCTCCGATCAAGTGAGTAAACTCTAACTACTTAACACTCAGAATTCTCAAATACTTTCTGATTTTCGAGTTATCGTGCATCCTAATTGTTGCTGTTTTAAACGCGAAATGCAAAGCTCAAACTCCGGCAGCGCTACAGATGATGATGAATCCGCCACCATCTCCGACGAATACGACGCCACTACGGAGACGGATACGGACGTTGTAAGTAAAGATGGCGCCGTTGAGTCTGTATCGACTCCCTTCCGTCAAGGAGAGAAAGTCTTGGCTTATCATAACCTTCGCATTTACGAAGCTAAGGTGCCGTTATGTGCTTTCGATACTTATCGTATTATCACTGATTTTTTTGTAATGGTTTCTCTTTCGCACTTCTCGCTTTTGTTCCATGGAAGCAATGATTGTGAAATGAAATCCCTATGGAAATTGAGTATGTGATCAATCTGCCCATCTCAGCTTAATTCATTGATTCAGGACCACAAAAACAATGAAGAGCGTCCCCAACACTCTTTTAGAATGCTCATGTCAAGGGTTCCCGCTTTAGTCATAAAGCCTTATATGTGGCCTCCATTACTAAAGATAATAAAACAATTACGCTACTGATCTTATGTAAAACCCCAATTTCTATTGAAAATTTCACACAGAAAGTACTCCATTTGACATGATAACTCCATCTGTATCTTTTTATAGAATAGTTGCCCCCTTACCCCTTTAGATCCTATGTGTACATTTTATGTCACTCCATTATTCTATAACTCTTTGCATAATAGCTTCTGATGCGTCCCCTCTGTATCTAACAGGTGCTAGAAGTTGATTCCAAGGAAAAGCGTTATTACATCCATTATCTAGTAAGTATTATTAATCAATCTATTTTCAATTCTTAAACAATGTGCTCCATATGATATTTGTATACTAGGTTCTTATGCTTTTGTTACCATTGGATTTATAGAACATTTCCACAAGGCTTAATGCTAACAGTTTACATTTGTTTTGTATTTACAGGGGTGGAAACAAAAGTGAGTAATTATATCTTATATATACTTGATTTTACATAACTAATTATGATTGTAGCTGATATATCATCTGGTTTAAATTTTGATAGATGGGATGAATGGGTAGGCATTGATCGTCTCATGAACATAAACAATGAGAATCTTCAAAAACAGAAAGCACTCGAGAATGAGTTGAAGCCCAAAAACCCGAATAGTTAGAAACCACATTCTATTAAATATTAATCCTAGTTTTTTGTATATCAACCAAAACAAATTTATTAAACTTGGATTTTTGTTTCTTTAATACATTGCAGTGACAAAGGGCATGAAGAGGAAAACCATGTCCAAGGTATTCTTTTTTTTGTTTAGTTGATTATCTTTTTTTTTTTTTTTTTTTTTTTTTTTCACTTTGGACTAAAATATAAATTTTATCCCTTGTATGCAAGGGCACTGTGTCTTATGAAAAGCTGATTGATATCCATATACCATCATCACTGAAGAAGCATTTGGTGAATTATAGTGAATATATAACTCATATGGGGAAGGTAAACGTAAACCAATGAGTAATTATTTTTAAACTTTTAGTCTCTATAAATTTATTTTGTCAAACTCTTTTTTGCAGCTTGTTAAACTTCCATGTTCTCCAAATGTTGATGACATATTGAAGATGTATTTGGAGCATCGATCAAACAAGGATGGAAGGTTAATATAATTTCCTCTCTTTTTCCACATGCATTTTCATAAAATTTAATTATTTATATTTTATATACTTTTATTATTTTTGTATGAAGGGAATTAGATTTAGCTGGAGAAGTTGTAAGTGGATTACGTTGCTACTTTGATAAAGCTTTGCCTGCAATGCTTCTTTACAAAACTGAAAGCCAACAGTATCAACAAGCAACTGCAAACCAAATTTCTCCTTCTAAAATTTATGGAGCTGAACATTTGTTACGTCTTTTTGGTATTTTTCTATTAAACTTTTATTATTAAATATTTAAATTAAAGTATAAAAATCTTGTTTGGGATCTTAACATTACATTGTTTGATTGATTTGCAGTTAAATTGCCTGAGATACTTTACAATGCTAACATTGAAGAGGAGACATTGAGAGAACTACAACACAATTTACAAGACTTTCTCAAGTATTTTCATCCTTATTTTTTACCTGTTAACAATTATATGTTTTTTTTAATCATCTTAATCTTAAACATTTTATAAATTATAACTCAGGTTCCTTCAGAAGAAACAAAGTTTGTTCTTCCTATCCACCTATGAGACACCAGATGGTTCTTGTACAATTGAGTAAAATTGTGGGTAAGTGGATTGAATCATGTTTTGTTGTAATGTAAGTATGTTGCTGTTGTTTTAATTGTAAGGTATACTTTATAAATTGTGGGTAGGTGGATTGAATCATCTTTTGTTCTTATATTTAAGAAAATTGTGATGTTTGATTTTATATATAATTTGACAAAAGCATCTGACTATTGAAGAAATGTTTACAAGACTATTCGATAAGAACAATAAGACGAAAGCTTATGGATCAAAATCAAAATTACTAATTTCTAGAGTGAAAATGGGTAAAAAATCAAATCACGATCGAAAAGTTATAGAAAATGATAACATTTTTTATGGGAACAACCTATTTTTCTTCCTCTGAAAAAATGAAAGTTTTCATAAAGGCGTCTTGTTTTGCTAAGAGTGCAATAATAATGTTTACAAGGGTTCTGCTTTGGACCATAGTCTCTACTTGTCAAGATCAAAAATAACCCTAAAACATTTGTTGTATGTTAAGTTAGTTGTTATTAAGTAACCCTAAACATTTGTTGTATTATAAATTTGCTTCTGCTATTTGTTTTGATTTATTGTATTGAAAATCAACAAATGAAATTTAAATGACATTTCAGTTAACTACTCCCTTCCTAGTTCTTCTTAAACTCGATAAATGAAATCATTGGACTTAAAGGCTGTTTGTTATTGAAATGATGCGTAGAAAGAAAACAAGAATTCAATGACTGAAAATGATTCATTAATTTACTCTGTACAATGCACTGAGAATATATATACAAGATGAAGAAGAAATACCTGCTATCTAACAAACTTCTAACAACATCAAGAGTTACTCACGTGTTAACTAGCCGACTTCTAACTGCTTACTAACAGACTAACAATTAATATACTAACAGCCCCCCTCAAGTTAGAGAGTGTGACACTCCTAACTTGTTTAACAAATGGTGATGTTGGCGACCTGGTAAGTTCCTAGTAAACAAGTCAGCAAGTTGGGAAGTAGTGGGAACATGTTGAAGAGTAATCAAGCCGTCATGAAGTTTTTCGCGTACAAAATGACAGTCTAATTCAGCATGTTTTGTTCTTTCGTGAAATACTGGGTTCTTCGCAATATATATAGCGGCTTGGCTATTACATCGGATAGGAACATGAAGAACATTGGGAACAGTAAGTTCATGTAGTAAGCGAGTTAACCAGGCTAACTTAGCAGTCACACGTTGCATACTTCGGTATTCAGCCTCAGCTGATGACAATGATACACTTATCTGCTTCTTAGACTTCCAAGCAATGGGACTGTTGCCAAGTAAAATGATAAAACCACTCACACTTCGTCTAGATTAGGGACATGAAGCCAGCCAGAATCGCAATTGGCCTTTAAGGAATAATCATTATTGTTGTTCATTAAGAGACCTTGATTTGGATCAAAAGTGATATATTGCAAAACGTGTTGGGCTGCTTCATAGTGTGGAATTCTTGGATTAGACATAGATCAGGACAAATGTTGTATAGCAAATGCTAAATCTGGTCGTGTATTCACAAGAAAATTGAGTTTTCCCACCAATTTTCTGTAAACTTCTGGGGATTCCATTAATTCACCTTGTCCCAATAAAAGTTTGCCATTTGGTGGTAAAGAACAAGCAGTTGTTCTTTTTGAATAAAATTCTTTTTATCACTTCTTGTACACATTTTCTTTGAGTAAGAACAACATCGGCATTAGTGTATAATACCTCAACGCCAAGGAAAATTTTTTTAAAGATCCAAGATCTTTGATTTTAAATGTTGTGTCAAGTAATGCTTTCAATTGTATAATCTCCATTTCATGATTGCCTGTGATCATAATATCATCAACGTATACAACAACAAACATGACATATGATCCTGAATGTTTGTAAAATAAGGTATAGTCATTTTTTGAAGGATTATACCCTTTATCCCTTAATGATGACGACAACTTGGCATGCCATTGTCTTGATGCATGTTTTAAGCCATAAAGAGACTTTTGTAAGAGTCAAACTTGATTAGGATTGGTCAATTTCAAACCAGGAGGTGACTTCATATATATTTCTTCATGCAAATCTCCATGAAGAAAAGCATTGTTAACATCTAATTGATACATTGGCCAACTTTTCTTGAAAGCAGTAGCTATAAGTGCATGAATTATGGTCATTTTTACCATTAGAGAGAAGGTTTCAGTGTAATCAATGCCAACTTTCAGTGTTAAACCTTTTACAACCACTCTTCCTTTACACCTTTCAAATTCTTTATTTGCTTTGTACTTAAGCTTATATACCCTTTTGAAGCTAATAGGTTTCTTACCCTTTGGTAATTCTACAATTTTCCAAGTTTGATTTTCTTCAAGAGCAGCAAACTCTTTGTCCATTACTTCTTGCCACTCTGGTAATGCAGCTGCTTCTTCATAAGAAGATGGTTCTTTGAATTTATCCAAATTGTAAATGAGTTTCTTACTGTCATTAGACAGAGTACTGAAACAAATATGTGTTAGGGAAGAAATATGAGTAACTATATGCATGCAAGAAGCAAAAGAAGGACATGAACTATTACCGTTGTCACAAGAAGCACTACAAACATAATATTGAAGATGAATAGGAGGATATGAAGTTCTTGAGGTTCTTCTGAGTGGAACAAAATTATGATTATGTTGTATTGGATTTTGAATTGGAGGTTGAAAATCATCATTTTGTGGTTGAGGAATTTGAGTTGTTGATTCAGAAAATGGATTTGAATGTATAAATGTATGAAGAACATCTTCAAATTGGGACAAATTGTTTTCTCCAGAAAATATACGTGCAGGGGTATTTTTGGAATTTTGAAGATTGTAAAGGAAAATGGTCTCATGAAATACCACGTCTCTAGAAATAACAATTTTATGTTGCCCCATGTTATATAACTTGTATGCCTTCCTTCCATAAGGGTATCCAATGAAAATACAAGGTATTGAACTTGGTTGGAATTTGTCCCTGTTATGCTGCAAGGTACTGGCATAACATAAACATCCAAAGGTTTTCAAGTGATCATAAGAGGGTGTAGTTCCATGTAATAGAGAGTATGGAGATTTGTTTTGAAGAATTTTGGTTGGAAATTGATTGATAAGGTAAGTGGTTGTAAGGACACAATCACCCCAAAATTTTAAGGGTAATTTAGACTGAAATAACAAAGCTCTTGAAGTTTCAAGAAGATGCTTGTGTTTTTGTTCCACTACACCATTTTGCTGGGGTGAATAAATGCAACTTGTTTGATGAATTATCCCTTTTTGTTGAAAATAAGAAATGGCTTCAGTGTTTGATCCCAATTCAAAAGCATTGTCTGATCTGATAGTTTGAACCTTCTTTCCAAATTGAGTTTCAACCATTTCAATAAAACCCTTTATAACACCAAATGCATTGCTTTTAGTACTCAAAAGGTGTGTCCATATTGATCTTGAGAAATCGTCCACAATGGTAAAAAAAATATGACTGTTATATGGACACCATGTGTCAAGGTTAATAAGTTGAAATGGGGAAGATGTATGAATTGTACTATGACCAAAAGGTAATTTGTGTTGTCTAGCCTTTGAACATACATCACATATTGAAACTAAAATTTTCTTTATTAGACAAACATAGAGTTTTAAGCTTGTACAAAGGAACATGACCAAGCCTCATATGCCAAGTAGTTATTTGAAAATTCTTAGAAGTAGAAAAAGAAAATTGGAATTTAAAACATGAGTGTTTTTCACATTACAACTGTTTATAGGGGTATTTTTGGAAAACACAACTAAAGAATGAAAAGATGGATTAGCAGTGACTGAAAGAACAATTCCAGTGTTGGGAGTTGGCTTGGACTGCAAGAAGTACAATCCAACTTTGTGTTTACCAAGAACTAGTGACATCTTCATTGAAGGGCCCTGCAACAAGAAACAATGATGTTCTGAAAACACAACAAATGAATGTAACTGTTTGTAGAGTTTAGCAATGGAAAGAAGGTTGAATTTGAAAAGAGGAACATGCAAAACATCATGAAGAAGTACATTATCAGCTAAGATTATGCTTTCAAATTTAAAAGCATAAGTTTGTTGACCATTTGGAAGGGTAATTCTATAAGGATTTTTTAACTTTTGTGTGTTTATGAGAATGGATTTATTAAAACACATGTGACCACTTGCACCAGAATCGATTGTAACGCCCGTAGATCCGGACTAGTCAATTTAGAGACGATAAACGTCAAAAATGACTTTTTGGTAGAAGATTATTTAGGGTGGATAATCTTAACTAAATTGTAGTGGCCGTGACAAGGATTCCGGAGATATAAAGAACGCCGAAATCCGAGTTATAACGAAGAAGTTATGACCTGTAGAAGTTTCGCGACAGAACCGGCACGACGCTGAATGACGTAAAAAGTGAATTTACGTTAGAGTGATATTTATCCTTAGTGATCTAAATGAAAGTCGTAGAGTTCGTTAAATCGAGAGCGTGCATAAAAAGAATGCCCAAATCTGACTTCGTATGAGGAAGTTATGATTTTTCCGAAGTTTCGACTTAGTAGTATGCAGCCCGAATCCTCGATTTGAGATCGATTGATTTTTAGCCGAAACAATCTAAATGAGAATTAAAGATCTCATTGATAGTAGTAAAAAAATAAAAAGATAGGCGAAAACGGACGTCGGATGAAGAAGTTATGAATTTATAACAGAGTTTTCCTGTCCCGGCCTGCTAAAAATAATATGAAAGTAATATATTTATAATATATTAAAATTAAAGTCAAAATTAGCCAACAGAGTCTAAGCGAGAGTTGTAGAGCATAATCTCACCTACATGTCGATATAAAGAACGTCGAAAACGGAGTTCGTATGCGAAAGTTATGAATTTATGAAGTTCGGGGCGCGAAACTCCAAAACTGTCATGTACCACGACGTGGAAAGCAGTGCCACGACGTGGAAAGTCTTCTGACACCTCCTGGAGTCCCCCAGACGCAACTTGCGATGAAGCATGGAGTGACGACCAAGCCCACGACGTGGAAAAGGTGCCATGATGTGGCAAGGGCAAATTTTGCCCTATAAATAGATTTGAAGGGCCAGCCGATTATGGTTGCTCCATCCCTTCTCTCCCACTTCCGATACACCCTCTAAGCCTCACTTTAACAACCCCCCCCCCCCAGCTCCGATATCATCTTGAGACCCGAAGCAAGTCCCGAAGTCCGAAGATCCCGAGAAGAAAAGAGTTTCCGAGCCGAAACTCTGCCCGCGAGAAACCCGGTGTGTGAAGTGATCCCGGTTTCACCGAAGAATACTACTTCTACAAGCTGTAGTGCTGTCCGATCATCTTCTGATCAGGTGAGTGTATAGTTACTTTCTTCTAACACATAAATATGAAGTATTTGCTTGAAATATATGGTATATGTTTATGTACTGTTGTTTATTTGAGATAAGTGTGGAGTAGATGTTTTATATGGTTTTTAAATGAGTTAAACTGTATATGTATTTTATATCTACTAATATGTTGGGTAGAACATGGGTAGATGAGATAGTTGGTATGTGATAAAATGATGAGGTATTTAAGATGATTAAAGAATAATATTGGTAGATGCACCAATTAGAGAATGTCATAATACTAGTAGACGCGCTTAAGAATAATATTGGTAGATGCACCAAATAGAGATTATCATAATACTAGCAGATGTGTTTATGGGATAATCCTGGAAGATGCGCTTATAGGAAAACGTCGGCAGATACGCCTAAAAGAGAATGTCATAAACCTGGCAGTCACGCCTCATAGTGTATGACGTAATCCTGACAGAGGTGCTTAAAGGATGATGGTATTATGTAGCAATAGATTTTGTGCCAATTCCTTCGGTCAATCCTTAGGAATGAATGGATGACGGGTAGTTGAATTCTTAGGGTAAAATCCTAAGAAATAAAGAAGATAATGGGGATGGGTAATTGGGTTGATTGTTTGATGGTTGAATATAATAATTATATTATTGTGGGTCGAAAACCCTATATGCTCACCAAACTCCCAAGCCTGACCAACTCAGTTTTCTTTGTATCACAGGTATCAATACGAAGATATATTTTACTGAGAGATTAAAGAATATGTAAATCATTAGTGTAAATAAATGTAAGTTCGGTTTATGCTTATGTGTCTGTATCGGAACATGACATCCCGAGATTTTGTTATATAATGAAAATACATTTCTTTAAAGAAATGCTTTGATAAATTCTTATCATATTTTGTTTTGGGAACAAATTCCGCAACTGTTTTCTTTAAAAGATCGATTTTAAAAACAAAGCATAAACAAATCGGTCTTTTCTGGCCGCAAAATTGGGGATATCACATCGATGATCCAAGTCATATAAGCAGTTTCAAGACAATGGCAATTAATGAAGCTATTGCGTTGATCATGAAAGAGGAAGGCATTAAAGGCATTACCAACCATATGAATAGAAGATTGATTGACTTTGACATTTTGATCTTCAACTCGATTGGCATCACTATTATTATCATTCAATTTGCTCAATAAAGAACACAATTGATGATATTGCTCGTTTGTAGCTATTGATTGGTGAAGTTATATGTTTCCTTGGATTCATTGTCATCAATTGGCTGAAAACCATATACATAAGTTGCAACATTCTTGTTCTTGGTGAACTTGAAGTCCTTAGGAAATTTGATTAACCTATAGCATTTGTTGGCAGTGTGACCCGATTTCTTACAAAAGGTACAATTAAGATTCATTTTGTTCTCAAAATTTCCTTTGGAATTATTTCCATTATTGAAATTGTTGCCACCATTGTTGGATTTGACATGCATAGATGCTCAATCGGTGGAAAAGTGAGAATGAGAATAAACTTCTCGTTGCTTTTTATCTTAAATTGAAGAGAATATGCTTTGGTAACTGAAGGAAATGGATTCATCATTAAAATGTTACCTCGAGTTGTATTGTAATCACTATTTAATCTCATGAGGAATTTGAGAAGCTTTTGATTTTGTTGAAACTCTTGCATTTCACGAGCAACAGTACATGTACAACTTGGAAGAGTTGACAAAGCACCTAGTTCATCCCAACATCTCTTCAATTTGGTAAAATAAGTTGCTAAATCACTTGATCCTTGAGTAAAATTGGAAATTTATTTTTGTAATTAATAAAGCTTAGCACCATTTGATTGACCAAAACGTTCTTGTAAATCTTTCTAGATTTCTTCAGCGGAAAATGAGTAGAGAACATATTCAAATATGTCGCTTAAAAGAACATTGAGTATCCAAGACATAACCATATCATTACATCTTTGCCATAAATCGAATGTAGCATGATTAGAATCTGGTTTAACGACTTTGCCATTGACAAAACCAAGCTTGTTCTTGGCCGACAAAGCTATAGGGATAACTTTCTTCCAAGATCCAAAATTCGAACCATCAAATGGTTTCGTAACAAGTATCATTCCAGGATAATCTGAAGGATGTAGATAAAGCAGATCAGATGAGTTAATCTGAGATGAATTTGCGATTTAAGAAGAACCTGATTGAGAACCTTGATTCATATTCGTAAATGAAGAATAAAGAACACAAGATTGATCGGTGAATAATCATGCAATAAAAAAATGAAGAAAAGAAGTAAAATCAATTGATGAACAAGTTTAATTGATAAAGATTGAAATGAAAAACGAAATTGATTGATGAACAAAATCAATCAATTGGAAATTTTTTTTGAGATTGCAGAATTCTCTGATACTATGTTTGTTATTGAAATGATGCATAGAAAAAAAGCAAGAATTCAATGACCGAAAATGATTCATTAATTTACTCTGTACAATACACTGAGAATATATATACAAGCTGAAGAAGAAATAAATGCTATCTAACAAACTTCTAACAACATTGTGTTAACTAACATACTTCTAACTATTCACCAACAAACTAACAACTAATATACTAACAAAGGCATATAAATAAGTTTCACTTAAACCCTAATGGTTTTCTATTAAACATAGTTAGGCATAATAATAAGAATATTAAGTGATACAAAATCAAAATCATATTATTTGGGTAAAAAACAATTTTGTTGTACTTGTTAGTAGATCTAAGAGAAATAAGTACAAGTACCAAAAATGTAATAAAAGATAAGTGAGGGGCAATTTGGTAACCTTCCTAGTCAAGTCGGTTTAGGTGGCTTAAATACAAGTTTAGGTTGAGTCGGTTAATCACAATTCACATACACATAAAAACACTATTCAAAACTCTTGTCAAGATAGTTTTGAAGACAAATTTAAAGTTTTTGATCTCGTACATATAACGTGCTAAGATAAAGGGTTAATATTTTGTTAAAAAAATGCATGTTCCAAGTATTAATTATGTACGAAAAGATGGCATCCTCGACGGAATAATTTGCAATATGAAGAGTTTAGAAAATCCAATTTGGTCAGCATATGCAGCTATTACTTATTTTCCCATATTAAAAGTATCTGTTTAATTTTTCTATATGTCCAGATACATCTTCTTGTGTCAAATTTATCGCTAAAACAATTACACGGCTGTAATTTGTCAGCATCTGAACAAAGGTAAAGTTTTAATGGATTCTCTTGATCAAAATGCAAGAATTGCAATGGCTATGGCTTGTCGGCATCTCCTTGAAATACTTCCGTTTAGAAAAAAGTTTAAAACATTTATTTATAAATGCTTTCGTTTTAAAATGAAAGTCTGATCTAGAACTTAATATACAATTCGCATCCTTTACATGGGAAAATTTCCTTTCGAATAATATAGAATTCTCCTAACTTAGTTTTACAGTGACATTGATTGATGATTGGATTCCATTAGGACACATAATTGACGACTTAAAACACCAATTGACTTGGTAAAGGAAATGACTCGAATACGACATTCACCAAAACACATATTAGTCGTCAAATTAGATATAATAGCAAACTACCTTTCCCCGTTATATTTTACAAATATATAAGATTTAATTTAATACATAAACAATAATTTCATTTAACTATTAGCATTGTAAACTAGTTATTAATCCACTACTATGCAACTTAAATTAACCAAAAAAAAAAAAAAAGAAACTACATCATCAGAGTTTTAATTTAGTCAATTTCAATCACCTGGGTTCAATCTACCCACTGAGTTAACCCAGTAATCCATATCTTAAAAACGGTCATTACTCATTATATAAATACTAGTACACAACATCCACATACAAGATTTCTATTCAATCATAATGGATCTTCTCCTTCATCTTCTCATGCTTGTTTCACTACTCTTATCTCAAACACCATTAACAACCTCATCATCTTCTTCATCTTCACCACCTTACGCCTTAAAACTAGGCTCATCCCTCTTTGTAGACAACAAAGACGATGTCTTAATCTCTCCAGACAATGTTTTCACAGCCGGTTTCTACAGTGTGGGAAACAATGCTTTTTGCTTCTCAATTTGGTTCACTAAACCGTTATCCACCGGGTCCCACACAGTCGTCTGGATGGCTAACCGCGATGCACCCGTTAACGGAAAACGGTCCACGCTTTCCCTAACCAAAACAGGCAATTTAGTCTTACAAGATGCAGATCAAGATCTTCCCATTTGGACCACAAGAACACGCGACTTAACCGATTCAGCCGAATTAAAACTCAACAATTCAGGCAATCTTTACCTTCAAAGTAAAGACAAACACATCCTATGGCAAAGTTTCGGATTTCCAACCGATACCCTTCTTCCGAATCAACCATTAACCAAAGAATCCATGCTCGTTTCTTCTAGAAGCAAAACAAATCATTCTTCGGGTTTTTACAGGTTGTTTTTCGATAGTGATAATGTTCTTAGACTTGTGTATAGTGGACCTAAAGTGACAGGTGTTTATTGGCCTAATCCAGAGCTTCGAGCATGGGATGCTGGAAGGAGTACTTATGGTAGTGAAAGAACTGCTGCAATCGACACTTTTGGTCGTTTCATTTCAAGTGATGGTTGGTTTTTTAATACTTCAGATGATGGGATTCAGATTATGAGAAGGGTCACCATAGATATAGATGGAAACCTTAGAGTATACAGTCTGAATGAAAATAGAACATTCTGGAAGGTTACTTGGCAAGCCATGGCTCAAACTTGCATGATTCATGGAAGTTGTGGTGAAAACAGTACGTGTTCAAATGAGCCAACATTTGGTAGGAAGTGCACTTGTTTACCATATCATAAAATGGTTGATCCAACAGATTGGTCGTATGGTTGTGAGCCTGAATTTGAGCAGAGTTTATGTGGTAATGGTGAGGATAGTTTTTTACACCTTTCTCATTTTGATTTTTATGGGTATGACTTAAAGTATCTTCCGAATGTTACCTTGGATGTATGTAAAGAAGAGTGTATGAACATGTGTAGTTGCAAAGGGTTTCAGTATAAGTTCGATAAGAAACAAGGGATCTTTCTTTGTTACCCGAAATTTCTATTGCTGAATGGGTTCAGCTCGGTTAGTTTCAATGGTTCTTTGTATTTAAGAGTCCCGAAAGTTACCTTATCTTCTAATACTACTAAAGCTACTCGAGAACTTGGGTTAAATTGCTCTGGGCATCCTATGATGGTGGAATTGGAACGAGTTTATGATAAGAAGAATGAAAGAGGGTCTATAAAGTTCTTACTATTGTTCACTTACGTATTTGGGGCGTTAGAGGTCGTTTGTATAATCTACTTCTTCTACAAAACAAGAAAATCAGTTACAAAATCACAAGGTTATCTCCAAGCTGCATCGGGATTTGAGAGGTTTAGTTATCGGGATTTGAGAAAGGCGTCTGAAAATTTCAGCATGGAGATTGGGAGAGGAGGTGGTGCGATTGTGTATAAAGGGGTTTTGTCTGATAACCGAGTTGCAGCCATAAAACGTCTGAAAGAAGCTAATAGCAACCAAGGGGAAGCGGAGTTTTTGGCGGAGATTAGTACACTCGGGAAGCTTAATCACATGAATTTGATAGATATATGGGGTTATTGCGCTGAAGGAAAGCACAGGATTTTGGTGTATGAGTATATGGAGAATGGATCATTGGAGGAAAATCTACACTCGAAAAAGTTAAATTGGGATAAAAGATTTGAAGTTGCGTTGGGTACAGCAAAAGGACTTGCTTATTTACATGAGGAATGTTTGGAATGGGTTTTGCATTGTGATGTGAAGCCTCATAATATATTACTAGATCAAGATTACTTACCAAAAGTTGCAGATTTTGGGTTGTCGAAGTTTTTTGATAGAGATGGAAGAGGTAACTCGGAGTTCACAAAGGCAAGAGGGACAAGAGGTTACATGGCTCCAGAATGGTTCTTTGTGAGTCTTCCGATTACCTCAAAAGTGGATGTTTATAGCTATGGAGTAGTGATGCTGGAGATGATAACTGGAAGAAGCCCACTAGGTGGTGATCTAAGTGGTGGATATGAAAGACCGATGGTTAAGTGGGTGCGAGAGAAGGTTGCTGATGAATATGGCGGAAAGAGTAATTGGATCGAAGAGATTGTAGACTCTACTCTGAAAGGAGAATATGACAGAATTCGAATGGGAAACTTGATCAAAGTGGCTTTGCAATGCGCTGAGGAAATTAAGGATGCAAGACCTACGATGAGCCAGGTAGTAGATATGCTCCTTCGTGGTGAAGAACTGTAGATATTTTAGGGTTTATTTCCCCCATGCTGTGATGACTAGTAGAATCTAGGGTTTATATACTTCTTCTTTGTAAGGTCCTGTACATTTTCATAGACCATGATTGAGATTATATCTTTTTCCTTAACCTATTTAACTTCAATTAAACAAGCATGTAACATATTCAAACAGGAGGAACGCCAAACATATCTACATTCCTTTTCAATCAGTATATAAGATCTCCTATTTTTGTTGATAGTTATAGATTTATCCAATTGCACCAAGTAGTGAATTATGCAATTGCACCAAGATTTCACCAAAAACTTCTTAGCTAGAAGAAAAACGTACCTTGTTCATATTCCCGTCAATCCTGGATCGTATAAGAGCACACCGGAGAAAGAACTGATGACTATCGCCGAATCGCCGATGTCAAGATGGCATCCTAGCAGGATGTTAACGGGGTGGTTCTGTTCGGATGCGAATAGTAATAAAATTGTAAACCGTCAACATGGGCGGGTACCTCATGCACACTAACCGAAATCGAACTGATTTGGAAAAAAAATCAAACCAAATCGAACTGTATAAATGCGGGTAATCACTGTTCGGTTCACGGGTATCCGTTAAATATAAAAAATCAAATACAATCAAAACTATAAACTCTATTCCAACGATATCTTTCTGAAAATTAATAAGTCCAAAAGTTATAAAAACATAATAAAACTCAAATAACTTACATTATAACTGATGTAATAAATATAAAAATAAAAATACAAGAAAACATAATGTAGAAGTGCAAAACTCGGATTGTCAATCATTATTTTTGTTTGGGATATAGCTAACAATCTAATGGAAATGAGTAACATTTTATTTTTTATATATATATATATATATATATATATATATATATATATATATATATATATATATATATATATATATATATATATATATATATATATATAAAAGTTCAATAGAGAACCATTACTATTAAAAAAACCAATCAAAAGCATCGGAATTTAAAGCGATCAACGGCAAAAGGAAAGGTTGTAAATTTTTATAATGGATACATATATACTGGATTATAACAAAACCCACTTAATTTTTTTCATTAAAATTTTTTTTAATCCAAGTTTTTTATCGAAAAAAATCCGAATATACTGTTGTTCACGATTTTTCATCCTCTTTCCATAGAGATCGATGATGATATATAAAAAACGATTTTTTTTTCAAAAAAACCCACTTAATTTTTTTATTTTTTTCAATATTGAAGTTTTTTTTATAAAAAAAACTAATTATACCAAAAATATTAATTTTTTGTACTCTATTAATAAAGATCAACATCGATTTAAAAAAAAAACCTCGAACAGTGTAGATTCACACTGTGAATCTAAACTGTAAATATTTCAATTTTTAACATTCACAATATGAAAAATCTCGAACAGTTCAGATTCACATTGTGAATCTGAGAAGGTTCACAAAAAAAAAAAAAGAAACTCTCGATCAGTGTAGATTCATATTGTGAATCTAAACTGTAAAAATATTTCAAATTTTAACATTCACAATATGAAAAAGCTCCGATCAGTTCAGATTCACACTGTAAAACTGATTTATTATTATACACACTGTGTATTTGACGAGGTTCACAATGTGAATCTGAACAGGTTTACAATATGAATCTGAACGAGTTCACAATGTGAATCTAAACTGATATATATATATATATATATATATATATATATATATATATATATATATATATATATAAACATTAATATGAATCTATGTATAAAAAGTACAAAAAAAAATGAATTTTGATATATTTATTAATTTTTTTCTATAAAAAATAGACCTTAACTTTTTTCATTAAAGAAAATGAAGTGGTTTTTTTTTTTCGAAAAAAAAGTTCGTTTTTTATATCATCATGGATCTGTATGGAAAAAAGACGAAAAATCGTGAACATCGGTACATTCGGGTTTTTTTTTGATAAATAACATGGCTTAAAAAAAATTTTAAACGAAAAATAGTGGTGGGTTTTTTTGTAAAGGGTGGATTTTTTGGTATAATCCGGTGTGCGTGCGTCAAATGTAAAAGTGTACATCTATTTCTTTGGCCATTGATCGTTATGATTTTCGATGCTCACGATTGGTTCCTTGGTTATTTATGGTTCTCTAGTGAACATCACTATATATATATATATATATATATATATATATATATATATATATATATATATATATATATATATATATATATATATATAGCGGTTCAGTTCGGTTATCTGTAGATACCTAAGTATCTAAACCAAAACCGACTCGTTGATATCCGATTTTTTTTCAATTTCGGTTTTTATCGATTTCGTTTTTTTTCCGGTTTCGGATCGACCGGTTCGGCTCAGTTCTCAAGTTTTTTTCCACCCCCAACTAGCAGGAGGATGAGTTATAAAAGTATTATAATCAAAGTTTAGTTTTTGAGTTAGAAAACAAATATTTCTAAATTGTCATTTAGGCCACCATATATATATTTTGTTAAAAGTAGGGATGAGCAAAAACCGAATAAAAAATCGAAAAACCGAAAAAAACCGACATAATCGAAACCGAAAAGCCGAAACCAAAGCAATGACCGACGGTTTGGATTTGAATTTTACAAAAAACCGAAAAATAACGGTTTGGTTTGGTTTTGATGTATAAAACCACCCATAAAAACCGAACCGACCCACATATATATTATTTATATTAAGATTTAACTTTTAGTTTTAGACTCTATACTTTATCTCTTTAATACTTTATGTTTATTTTCAACAAACTGTTGATGATGTTAAACTTTGATATTTTGAACACTTTTATGCTTTTATAATAATAGAATTCATACTCTTTATTTTGGTATATTTAAAGTAGATACAATATTATTAATCGCATCGTATTTTCACTAGGTTTGAACCAAAAAACTAGAAAAAAAAAACAGGAGCTCATAAACCCACGGTTTAAAACTGAAAACCCATAAACCCAACCCGGAAAACCGAAAAACCGACCCATGCAAAAACCAAACCTATATGGGTTTAAAAACCGAAAAACCGATTTTCTACGGTTTGGTTTGGTTTTAGCCAAAAACCGACCCATGCTCATCGCTAGTTAAAAGCTTCGAAACTAATAAAATACATTTTCAAAATTGGTGCAATTCCACCAACATTGATCACGTATAGGTGTCTAATTTGTAAAACATTATAGAGCTGTAGGAAGGTTCCTACTGTATACAAAAGGTTTTGGGTTTATGATAGAAGCAAATTTGCGATGGCAAATCTCTAAGAAATTAAGAAAAAAACGAGACTATTTGAAACAATTTTTCTGTCTTGTATTTCTCACTCAACAATTATAATTTATAGGAAAACATTGTAAACAAACTACTAAGATACTCTACTTGCATGTGAAATAAAACTGATCCTAAAATACTGCCACTAGCTTTACTGGAACATAATGAAAAATCGGGCTAAGTCTTCAACTAGAACTATTCAATGCAAAGTGGTGAAACAACTACTTAATGAGTTCGTATCAACACTCCCACGCTAAAAAATGGCGTTGTCCTCAAGGCCGAAATTGTGTGGTGTTGTTTTGATGGTCCATGGTGAGCTGATTTCGGATTGGAGAAGCAAGAATTTTGGTGGGTTGTATTGGTGACTCGGTTGATATTTGGAGAGGCAATTGTAACAAAGACCTTCAACTCGTCTTTTTTGCATCTCGATGGGGCTTACCGGCTTGATCGGAAGTGTTGGAGGAAGTGGCGAAGGGTCGGGAAATAAGGGTGCTTTCGTTGGTAGAGGATCGAGGGAGTCATCGGAGGATGGAAGTTGAGCATGGAGCTTGTCTTCGGTGGGATTTGCAAGACCATAATCCTGGTGAAGCGAAGTTGGGTGATAGAGAGCTAACTTGTTCTATATTTCAGCCTTTAGATCAGAAAGTGTAATGTCCTGAAAATCCAAGGTAAAATTTTTATTTTTAAAACAATAATTTATACATCAATTTGTTCCCAAACCATTCAAGTGAAAAAAAAGTATTTAAACATCAGAGTAAATATCATCAAGGCGGAATAAACTCTAGGGGATGTTGTGTAATCACGTGAGACCCTTCCCTTTCGAACCGCTAGTACTTGAAATCATAAATATGAAACCGTAAGCATAAAACTTAGTGATTTCCCCCAGATACCACATATCATACATACAAGTGCCATGGGCTACCCCCATGATCTTTACTTGTAATGCCAAGGGCCAAATCTTGGTCTCACATACAAGTGTCATGGGCTACCCGCATGGTCTTTCATACAATTGTCACGGGCTACCCCCATGGTCTTTCATATAACTGCCATTGGTTGCCCCCATGGTCTTTCATGCAAGTATCACAAAGACAACTAGCATCCTACATAGTATAGTGAGAAGACTCGCATTAAAGAACTCTGAAACACTGCGATACGATCCTATTTGCACTACTTACTCCCACGAACCCGCTAATGGGTCAAATTTCAAGGCTGCTGAGTACGCCTAGCGTACTCAACGTACGTCCTATGTATGCGGCCTATCCTCACTCCTTCATTAAGCACTTTATCCATCAAGGCTTTTATCAAGAGCTCAGATCTAGACTCAAAACATCAACATAAGTCATAAAGTTTCCACATTTATGACTTTCCAATACTAGAAAAGGTCCAAAAGCTAGAAACCTAACTTATTAATCCATTAAAACATCATTACTCTTGAATGGAAGGAAAGGACCAAGATCAAATTTTTATGACTCCTAATAGATCCATAATGGATAAAATTTTCAGCTTTATCCATTAGGATGGTCCACATAACCAATATCTAGTCTTTAAGTCTCAAAAGGGACAAAAAATGCATCTTTCTCAAATTAATCCATTAAGTCCAAGCCTCAAACCTTTATATCTGAATCAATACGAGGATTAGATGGATAAAGTTTCCAACTGTATGTAACACCCATAATCAGAAGGACCAAGAAAGGAAAGGAAAACCCTAAGTCAAAGGGGTCAACTCGTCGAGTCCAGGGTGGAACTCGACGAGTCCGAGCGGGATCCGGGTCGAAGAGTAAGTGACCGACTCGACGAGTCCGGTCTGGATTAGGAAAACCTAAGTTCGGGACTTGGTGCCATATTTAAACGTCTCATTCTCTTCCCTAGGGTTCATATGCAGTCTCTCTCACCCAGAATACCGAACCCTAGCCACCATATCCATTTTGAGCAAGATCTAGCCTTGGTGAAGTGATTTGAAGCTTGGAAGAGAAGGAGGTTCATAGTGGTGCAAGAGGAAGCGTTGGATACATAGTTGGTGTGGCTTTTCAGATCCTTTGAGGTAATAAGCTGACCTTATTGCATTTAGATCTATCTTATGGTTGAGATTTGGGCATTTTGAGTATGGAGGAGGTTTATTTCGAGTTTGGAGTAGATATGAGGTTGCTACCTCAGATATAGGCTATTAAGGATCCAGAAAACCATAAAGTTTATGCCAATAAGTTGTTGGTGAAGCCCCTGGTCACAAACCCTAGCCCTGGAGTGTTTTAAGCCCATATCTCTTTGGTTTCAAATAAAGTTTGCAACTTTACGTGAGGAATAGACTTGGGAAGAGTGGATCTATAAGTTGGAGCCCCTGCATGGCTCGAAAAGACACTGTATGGATTAAGAACTGAAGCGACTCGGCGAGGCACATGGGTGGACTCGGCGAGTTGGATGAAGATGGGCATGGAATCGACGAGTTGGAAGAACAACTCGTTGAGTCTGTTGAAGATTGTCTTGGACTCGACGAGTCTGTTCTTGGACTCAACGAGTCAGGTCGCGAAACACTAACCCCTTCTGGTTAAGGCTCAGATCAGTGAGTTAAATGGTGACCCAGTGAGTTGGACATGATGGGACTCAGAGATCGTTAAACTCGACGATTCTTGGGATGACTTGGAGAGTTGGGTCACATTATGAGAGTTCTGAGTATATGTACTCGACGAGTCAAAGGACTGACTCGGCAAGTAAAGTCAGCCAGAAAGATTGACTTTGACCAGAGTTGACTTAGTTTGGCTTCTAGAGTTTAGTTGGAACTAAGTGATATATGTATTGATATTAGTAGCTCGAGGTGCTAGTGGAGCAGCGGTTCAGAGAATTGTCGCTCAACAGCAAGAGGGTTATCAGCAAGTTCAGCAGTGCATGTGAGTTTCCCTTTGTGTAAATGGGTCTACGGCCACAATGCCGACCCATGTAGTTATGAGTAGAAAGACCCGGGGGTTAGCCCTAGGCACTATTTGCTAGTATGATATTTCGGACCAAGGTCCGATGTCAGGCGTGTGCCCAAGGATTGGTTTGCATGATAGAGTATACTTGTTGTCTGTGTGATGCATGTATGTGCCTGGTAGGAAGATGAGTGTGGGCGAGGTCTCGTATCTCACCAATAGCAGAGTATGGACGGTGTTCCATATCTCACTAGTAGCAGAGCATGGGCGAGGCCCGAGATAGGCATGGAGTGAGTGTGGGTGTGGGCCCGTATCTCATCTACCGTAGGAGCTTAGACGGGGTTCCATGACTCACTAGTGACAGGATAGGGGTGAGGCCCAAGACAGGCGAGGCCTAAGGACAAGAATGCAGTAGGGTATGTTCAGTTATGTGTTATACGCTATTTTGTACTATATTTGGTTAGCGGGCGGGGCCCAGAGTCAGGCGGGGCCTAAAAGAAACAGATTTGTATTCGAGCGGGGCTCGAAGCCAAGTGGGGCCTTTGTAGCGGGCGAGGCTCGAGGTAGGGGGCGAGGTCCGAAATAGTGGGCGTGGCCCAGTATATGTTGTATGTGTTTGTGCAGGGTATGTGGTAGGTTGGGGAACTCACTAAGCTTCGTGCTTACAGTTTTCAGGTACTTCCGGTAGCGGAGGGAAGAGCTCGGGGTGATCGCATAGCACACACCATTGATTAGTCAGCTTGGGATGTTTTACTCTGATAATGAAATATGTTTTGGAATTAATATTCTGAATTTATGTTATGACTTATGATATGCTTTTATGAATATGGCTTTGATAATGATTTAAAGAAAAATTAATCGGTACGGATTTTTGGGACGTTACACTTTATCCATAACAAGGTTACAAATGTTCAAGATCTAAACTTTATGCACTAAAGTGACCAAAAGCTAATAATACTTTAAACTAGCTAGATCTAACAAATGCATCATCAAGATTCAAGTTTTATACCTCCAGAAGAAAGATCAAAGTGAACAAGGTTTGGATCTACAAGCTCCAATGCAACCAACACTTCTCTAATGAGCTCCTTCTTCTCCAAGATGCACCAAGAACACTCCAAAGCACATAAAAACACATTTTTTTTGCTGATAAGGCTCAAACCAGGGTTAGGATTTCAAGGGAGGATGTTGGAGAGGTGGAGGCTGAGAATGGAATGGGTTTGGGGAAGTTAAGGAGCTTAAATATGGCCCAAAACTCTAAAATTAGGGTTTGGGTTCTGATCGTGTATGCCCAATGTAATCCTGGTATGCCCAACGTACTAGGTTGATCCTCCTCAATTAGTGTTTCCTAGTACCGCCAACTTACACCTCGTACGCCCAACGTACTAGGCTAAACCCTAAACCTTCCAAACTTCGAACGATCATAACTTCTTCGTTCCAACTCCGTTTTTGACGATATTTATATCCACATAAAGGTATTGAAGAGCCCTACAATAGTATCTAGATATATTGAACTAAAAAAACTCTCTAAAAAATCCATAATTTATGCAAGAAGCTCAAACACAACCTTTCCTATTTTACCCCTCAGCTTCCATCGAATAGTCCAAGGTTTAAATCAGTTGTCCAACATCATACACCTCTAATAGAGTCTAAACTTCATTCCATTATATCCCAAGTCCTCCGTTTGATCCATTTATTGTCAATAATTCTGAAATAAGAACTCCTCGAAACAAGATGTTAAAGAAAGGAAGCAATTTAATAATGCTTCCAGTGTCAACACATTGTCACAGTTGCTTATCCTTTCAAATTTTGTTTTATATGTGGCGATAGTGGTAAGTTGTTGGAGTTTAAAAAGGGTAGATTGATGATTCTTATAAGAGGAAGGACCGAAATGGAGCTCTAAGGCATAGGAAAACTCTGCCAATGTTCCCAACAATCGGTTATTAGCAAGATGTTTATACCAACTGAGCACGTCACATATGAAGTAGAAAACGGCCAAGGTTACCCGTTGAGTTATGGTAAAAGAATAATATTCAAAGTAGTTGTTTGCTTGGAACAACCAATCAAGAGGGTTGGTACCGTCGAAGTTCAGAAGGAGAATATTGGGTGAGTTTGTTGGGAACATTGGCAGAGGAGAAAATGGCCAAGAGGGTTGTTAGGTGGTGGCGGCAGTGGTGGCTGGTTGATCTGTTGGTTGGTGTGGAGATTGACAATAGTAGAATTGTCTATGGTGAGTTTGTTGAGTCGGGTGTTGGTGATGGTGGTAAGGTGGATGAGAGCTTGAAGTTGGTCTTGAACGGAGAGGGGTTCATCGGGTTTATTCTCTTGTTTGGGAGGCATGGTAAGGAAGATTAAAGCACCAAAAGATAGAGCTAAATTTGATAGGGCAAATCTCCAAGAAATTAATTGTAACACCATAAATTTCAAATTTTTATAAAACATAATTCATTTAATATTCATAAAACAACCATATTTAATTATCCAATTCAAGTAAATACAAAATCCCAAGATCACAAATGTATAAACTCCGTGCGTGTGTACGGATCAAGCCGACGCCTTCCCGCGGTCGTCACTAGTACCTAAAACAATAACATCAAACACTGTAAGCACAAAGCTTAGTGATTTCCCCAAAATACCACATATAACACATAATAGCCACTCGAGGCTATAACTCTGTGGGTCCGTGCACCCAAACTCTGTGAACCCTCAGGTTCTAACTCTGTAAACATAAATCACATAGAAATAATGTAGTACAACACATAACATACATAGCATACAAATACTCTATCACATAACTTTGGTTACCTACTCAAGGTAAAGTATAGTGAGAAGACTCACCTTGCGTGTCTCGGTAAGTCGTGAATCTTGAAATCACTATTGCTCGATCTCCCGAGCTATAGTCCTCCTAAATCACAATACATCTCTAATTAACACTTTCTCAACTAAGATTGACTACTCTTTAACAAGTCAACTTAGGTCAACGCTGGTCAACGGTTAACGGTCAACTTTAACCGGACTCGGCGAGTGCACTATAGCGACTCGGCGAGTCTGAGCGTATACAATGACTTCCCTGAAATCCTCCCTTGACACATCGAGTATTCTCCTAACTCGACGAGTTCCACCTGGCATGAGTTGTGGGGCCACCACGACTCAAATCGCCGAGTCTCAAGAACAACTCGGCGAGTCCAGCTTGACTCAGTCCACCTGTCCACTCTGACTTCCCTCCTGACTCACTGAGTCAACCCTCCCTAACTCGGTAAGACCACTCGCTGTGTGGTCGGGCAATATTCATACTACTCGCCGAGTCTGTTCTTCGGACTCGGCGAGTCCGTGCCATGCAATGACTCAAACTTGTTCATAAGGTCAGATCCAGTCCATTAACCCATAGATCTAGTCCTTCCAAGCTTATTTAGCACGTAAAGTCACTATCTTGATGCACATACAAACTCTACATGACCATATATGATGTTTTTGTCTCAAATATTACAACTCAAGGTCATAAACTCCATTGCTATACATAAAGCTTGGTGAGTGAGGCTCTCTGGACCTCTATGGATCCAGATCCAAAGCCTCAACACAAGAAGGGAACTATTTGGCATCAAATCAACCCAAAAATGTCCATAAGAAACCCTAAATCCCATTATACTTCACAAAACAGAAAGTAAGCCGAAATCATACCTCTAGATTGATGATCTAAGCTTCAAATCCACAGAATAGCAACCTCCTTTGCTTCCTCTTGCCTAGAATCTCCTCCTTCTTGCTAAATGTCACACACAAGGTCAAGAAATGCTTACTTTCTCTCTCAAAACGTTCAAGCACTCAAGGGTTTCTCTCTAAGGGTTGGGTGAGCACAAATGACGGCCATAAGTCCCTTTAAATAGGTCTCAAACCCTGGAATTTAGGGTTTCACCACACAGCGTGGACTCGCTGAGTCCACCCTTGGACTCGTCGAGTTCGGACGCGAACCCGTGCCCAAATCCGCGATCCTACTCGGCGAGTTTGAGCTCCAACTCGCCGAGTCCACTCACAATTTTCATAAATAAATCCAAAATAAATACCTGTAAATTTTGGGCTGTTACAATTCTCCCCCACTAGAACTAGACTTCGCCCTCGAAGTCTCACTCGACAAATAACTCCGGATGCTGCTCTCGCATCTCACGCTCCAGTTCCCACGTCATCTTGGACCCCTTCCGATGCTGCCACTGAACCAAGACCAAAGGTACCTCCTTGTTCCTCAGAACTTTGATTTTCCGATCTCTGATGGCCACTGGTCTCTCAGCATAATTCAGGCTCGCATCCACCTGGATATCATCTAATGGAACCATTGCCAACTCATCGGCTATGCACTTCCGCAATTACGACACATGGAAAGTGTCGTGAATCTGCCCCAACTCTGCTGGCAAATCCAAGCGATAGGCTACCCTGCCTACCCTCGCGACTACCTGAAATGGTCCGATATATCGGGGCCCCAACTTGCCCCTCTTCCTGAATCGGATCACTCCCTTCCAAGGAGAGACCTTCAGGAGCACAAAATCACCGACCTGGAACTCAAGTTCAGACCGGTGTCTGTCCACATAACTCTTCTGTTGACTCTGAGCAGTCAGTAACCTCTGTCTGACCTGCTGGATCTGCTCTGTCATCTGAAGCACTATCTCCGTGTTGCCCATAACACGCTGCCCGACTTCTCCACAGCAAATGGGGGTCCGACACTTCCTCCCGTACAACAGCTCAAAGGGTGGCATACCGATGCTCAAGTTATGGTTGTTGTTGTAAGAAAACTCGGCCAACGGCAAATACGTATCCCAACTTCCCCCAAAATCCAATACACATGCTCGGAGCATGTCCTCGAGGGTCTGAATCGTCCGCTCACTCAGTCCGTCTTTCTGGGGGTGATATGCGGTACTAAAATGCAGCCTAGTACCCAACTCCTCATGGAACTTCTTCCAGAACCTGGAAGTGAAAGGCACGTCTCGGTCGGAGACAATTGAGATCGGCACCCCATGCCGAGATACCACTTCCCTCGCATAAATCTCTGCTAACTTCTCTGCGGAAGAACTCTCACTGATGGCAAGGAAGTGAGCGCTCTTCGTCAACCTGTCCACAATCACCCAAATTGCATTAACTCCCCGAGCAGTCCTTGGCAATTTGGTGATAAAATCCATGGTGATCTGTTCCCACTTCCATTCGGGAACCTCCAATGGGTGCAACTTACCATGCGACCTCTGATGTTCGGCCTTAACTTTACGGCAGGTTAAGCACCTCTCAACGAACCACGCAACATCTCTCTTCATACAGGGCCACCAATACTCCTTCCTCAAATCCAAATACATCTTAGTGGCCCCGGGATGGATCGAGAATTTTGACCGACGAGCCTCTTCCATCAAAATGGAACGGGTACCTCCCAAGAACGTTACCCAAATATGCCCCTGAAAAGTCATAAGCCCCTGAAAAGTCATAAGCCCCCGACCATCAGTAACGAACCCCGATACCAATCCAACAACTCGCTCTCTCTTTTGGTTTTCCGACCTCACTGCCTCAGCCTATGCTCCTCGAATGGTGTCCAACACCGGAGTCATCACGGCCAAACGCAAACATACACCTCGCAACGGGGCACTCTCCGCCCGACGACTCAGGGCGTGGGTACCACATTAGCCTTGCCCAGATGGTACAGGATCTCACAATCATAATCCTTAACGACATCCAACCACCTCCTCTGCAACATATTTAGGTTGGGCTGATCCATTAAATACTTCAGACTCTTATGGTCCGTGTATATCGTACACCGAACCCCATACAAATAATGGCGCCAAATCTTGAGGGCGAACACCACTGCCCCCAACTCTAGGTCATGGGTGGGATACCTCGACTCATGAGGCTTCAACTGCCTCGATGCATACGCTATAACATGCCCTCTCTGCATCAGTACCGCTCCCAACCCCAAAATCGATGCATCGTAGTATACAACAAAGTCCTCCATTCCCTCCGGGAGGGCTAACACCGGGGCCTCGCGTAACCTTTGGCGAAGCATCTCAAAGGAAGCCTGCTGCTCGGGGCCCTATGAAAAAGCAACACCCTTCCGGGTCAACCTAGTGAGTGGCACTGCGATCTTAGAGAAATCCCTGATAAATCTCCGATAATAACCGGCCAACCCTAGAAAACTCCTGATCTCGGAGGTTGACCTCAGCACCTCCCAACTCATCACTGCCTCCACTTTGGCCGGATCGACCAATATCCCATCCTGGTTAACACGATGTCCTAGGAACTGGACCTCTCGCAAATAGAAATCACACTTGGAGAATTTGGCATAAAGCCTCTCCGATCTCAGAACTCCGAGGATCTCCCTCAAATGCTCCTCATGCTGCTCCCTAGATCTCGAATATACCAAAATGTCATCAATAAATACGATCACCGACCGATCCAACATCGGCCTACATACCCGGTTCATGAGATCCATGAACACTGCCGGAGCATTGGTGAGCCCGAAAGGCATCACCACAAACTCATAATGCCCATAACGTGTCCTAAACGCTGTCTTCTGGACATCCTCATGTCGTACCCTCACCTGATGGTATCCAGACCTCAAATCGATCTTGGAGAACCAAGATGCTCCCTGCAACTGGTCGAACAAATCGTCGATCCTCGGCAACGGGTAACGGTTCTTGACCGTCAGCTTGTTCAACTCCCGGTAATCAATGCACATCCGGTGTGAACCATCCTTCTTCTTTACAAACAAAATGGGCGCTCCCCACGGTGAGCTACTCGGCCGAATAAACCCTTTCCCCAGCAGCTCCTGAAGCTACAAGGATAACTCTTGCATCTCTGGAGGTGCAAGACGATAAGGCACCTTAGCGATAGGCGCGGCCCCCGGGACCAAATCAATACCGAACTCTACTTGCCTCACGGGAGGCACCCCCGACAACTCCTCTGGAAAGACATCCGGGAACTCACGCACTATAGGAACCTCCTCCACCGACCTCGGCCTCCTGGAATCAACTCGCGCATCTGACACGTACGCCACAAAACCCTTACAACCCTGCTGTAAACACTGCCTCACCCTAGCGGCCGAACAAAATGCTGATCCAGAACGGGTACCCTCGCCATACACGGTAAGAAATCCCCCACTAGGGTCTCGTATGGTCACCAGCTGCCGCTCGCAGTCGATAACTACACCAAACTTGCTCAACCAATCCATGCCCACGATGACACAAACATCCCCCATGGCAATAGGAACCAAATCAATCAGGAACTCAACACCGAAAATCTCGAGTACGCACCCACGGATCACCTCCGTGGCATAAATCGCCTTCTCGTCAGCTATAGAAACTCTCAGAGGCCGACTCAGCGCCTCGCGACTAATACTGATGTGCTGACTAAAAGCCAAAGATACAAAGGACTGACTCGCACCCGAGTCAAATAATACCAAGGCAGGTACAAAATTCACAAGAAAAGTACCTACGCATAACATAATATAAGCATAATATTTCAACATTATAATAAATACACGAAAGAATACATAGCAGCCACGACATCGGGCGCTGCGCGAACCTCCTCCGCGGTCAACTGAAATGCTCTCCCACGTGCCCTCGGCGCCTCGGCCTTCACTGGCCCACTCTCGGTAGCCCTGATGGCGGCAGGGGCACACTCCGCCTTCCGGTGTCCGGTCTGGTTGTAGTGAAAACATATTGCAAATCCCTTGGGGAAGTCCTTGGCCATATGCCCCTCCTTGCTACATTTGTAGCAAGATCCCGCTCTACACACTCCATCATGACCCTTGCCACACTTTCCACAAGTGCGGCCCTTCTGGCTCCCTGATTTGGGATCAACGGGCTTGGCTCGCTTGGCTGCCGGCTGGAATTGTGCCGGTCGCTGATCCCTCACATGAGACTCAACTTCCTCCCTAGCCTGATTCTCCAGCTCGATCTCCCTCTTCCGGGCATTTGCCTGAAGCTCAGCAAATGTCCGGTATGAGGAGTTCGCCACGAACTCCCGAATGTCCCGTCTCAAAATACTCAAATATCGACTCATACATGCCTGCTCAGTGGACACGTGCTCAGGGCAGAACATCGCTCTCTCGTGAAACATCCTGGTAATCACCGTAACAGACTCAGTGCCCTGCTTGAGGGTCAAAAACTCCTGGGCCAAACGCTCCCTCTCCACCTGGGGAACGTACTCATCTCGGCACATGGCAGTGAACCTCTCCTAGTTCACTACCGCAAGCTCAGCAGGCGAAAAGTGTGCTGTGACAAACTTCCACCAGTCCTTCGCTCCCAAGCGAAGCTGGTTCAGCGTGAACCGTACTCTCAAATGCTCAGGAGATGAGCAAGTGAAGAAACACCCCTCTATGTCAGAAATCCATCTCATGGCCGCCACCGGGACCTGGGTCCCATCAACCTCCGGTGGTTTCGTGTTGCTGAACTCCTGAAACAGCAACGCGTCACCACCCTGCGGCCTAGCAGCAGCAACAGCTGCGGTGGCTGCCGCAACCGCAACCTCAGAAAGAGCGGCATAACGCTCCTCGAAGGTCTCAATCAGCGTGGTCTTAATAGACCCGAACATCTCTGGTATCTCTGCCCTGATGACCGTAGCCACCTCCTCATGAATGATCTGTCGGATCTCCTCATCACTAGCCCCGACACCCTCCTTGGTCCTTGGTATTCCGAAGATTCTTACTTGGACTGTGCACCGCCCCGGTGCTTTCAGTAGTACGGGCCCAATACTACTGTCCACACCGTCTCAGTACACACCCCAAATCCTCCTCTTCGGATCCCAAATTCCAAGTACTCTATCACTCTCTAACAGATCTCTCATAAGCTCCTCGCTGCTACCTATTCACTCTCAAGCATCTCATAGCAGCTCACATCTCCCTAGGCTAAGGCATCACAAATCAGGGCACTCTAGTCCTAATAAGAATATCTAGCCTACTCTAGCAAGAGAATACATCATAAACATATAATATAAGGGTATTTTGGGAAATCATCGTTCGGGCGCTGACTGATCGTACACACGTTTCTTCCTTAAATTTCACTAAAAATCTTTTACTCTTAGAAAAGTTTAATTCTCTTTTGAAAATATTTTTCCAAATCCTCAGTTTGAGTTCAAATACTCCCGAAGGTGTACCCGAATCCCTCAAACCAAGGCTCTGATACCAAATTGTAACACCGTAAATTTCAAAACAAAATTTTCAAATTTTTATAAAACATAATTCATTTAATATTCATAAAACAACCATATTTAATTATCCAATTCAAGTAAATACAAAATCCCAAGATCACAAATGTATAAACTCCGTGCGTGTGTACGGATCAAGCCGGCGCCTTCCCGCGGTCGTCACTAGTACCTGAAACAATAACATCAAACACTGTAACCACAAAGCTTAGTGAGTTCCCCAAAATACCACATATAACACATAATAGCCACTCGAGGCTATAACTCTGTGGGTCCGTGCACCCAAACTCTGTGAACCCTCAGGTTCTAACTCTGTAAACATGCACAACATAAATCACATAGAAATAATGCAGTACAACACATAACATACATAGCATACAAATACTCTATCACATAACTCTGGTTACCTACTCAAGGTAAAGTATAGTGAGAAGACTCACCTTGCGTGTCTCGGTAAGTCGTGAATCCTGAAATCACTAGTGCTTGATCTCCCGAGCTATAGTCCTCCTAAATCACAATACATCTCTAATTAACACTTTCCCAACTAATATTGACTACTCTTTAACAAGTCAACTTAGGTCAATGCTGGTCAACGGTCAACGATCAACTTTAACCAGACTCGGCGAGTGCACTATAGCGACTCGGTGAGTCTGAGCGTATACAATGACTTCCCTGAAATCCTCCCTTGACACGTCGAGTATTCTCCTAACTCGACGAGTTCCACCTGGCATGAGTTGTGGGGCCACCACGACTCAACTCGCCGAGTCTCAAGAACAACTCGGCGAGTCCAGCTTGACTCAGTCCACCTGTCCACTCTGACTTCCCTCCTGACTCACTGAGTCAACCCTCCCTAACTCGGTAAGACCACTTGCTGTGTGGTCGGGCAATATTCATACTACTCGCCGAGTCTGTTCTTCGGACTCGGCGAGTCCGTGCCATGCAATGACTCAAACTTGTTCATAAGGTCAGATCCAGTCCATTAACCCATAGATCCAGTCCTTCCAAGCTTATTTAGCACGTAAAGTCACTATCTTGATGCACATACAATCTCTATATGACCATATATGATGTTTTTGTCTCAAATATTACAACTCAAGGTCATAAACTCCATTGCTATACATAAAGCTTGGTGAGTGAGGCTCTCTGGACCTCTATGGATCTAGATCCAGAGCCTCAACACAAGAAGGGAACTATTTGGCATCAAATCAACCCAAAAATGTCCATAAGAAACCCTAAATCCCATTATACTTCACAAAACAGAAAGTAAGCCGAAATCATACCTCTAGATTGATGATCTAAGCTTCAAATCCATAGAATAGCAACCTCCTTTGCTTCCTCTTACCTAGAATCTCCTCCTTCTTGCTAAATGTCACACACAAGGTCAAGAAATGCTTCCTTTCTCTCTCAAAACGTTCAAGCACTCAAGGGTTTCTCTCTAAGGGTTGGATGAGCACAAGTGACGGCCATAAGGCCCTTTAAATAGGTCTCAAACCCTGGAATTTAGGGTTTCACAACACAGCGTGGACTCGCCGAGTCCACCCTTGGACTCGTCGAGTCCGGACGCGAACCCGTGCCCAAATCCGCGATCCTACTCGGCGAGTTTGAGCTCCAACTCGCCGAGTCCACTCACAATTTTCATAAATAAATCCAAAATAAATACCTGTAAATTCCGGGCTGTTACATGAATAAGAAAACGAGACTATTTTGGAACAATTTTTCTATCTTCTATTTATCAAGCAACAATTACAATTTATAAGAAAACTATGTAAACAATCTACTAAGGAAAAATGCATGCATGTGAAATAAACATGATCCTAAATACTACCACTAGCTTTACTGGAGCATAATGGAAAAGTGGACTAATGTGACAACCGGCTATTCTGGGTCAATAAAAGTCAAACAAGTCAATAAAAGTAAATGGTTTAGGACATAAATCAAAATTTTTATACCTTGCTTTTAAGGTTCCCGGTTTAGGACCAAAAAACCTTGAGACTTCGTTGGTCCAGGACCGAAGTTATTGAGACTTCGGTGGTACGTGACCGAAAACATGTGATTTCGGTGGTACTGGACCGAAATCACCATGAGATTACGGTGGTACTTGGACCGAAATCACCATGTGATTTCGGTGGATTAATGGGTTTTCAATTGGGGGATTGGAAGGAAATCACCAAGTGACTTAGGTGGTGCTGCAACATGATTGTTGGATCTTTTCCCAATGAGATAAATTACTCAAACCAATGCAAACATCACATCACCCCACCCTACCCATACCCCCTTCTTATATATATATATATATATATATATATATATATATATATATATATATATATATACTAGCCGTTTACCCGTGCTAAGCGACGGGTATGATTATTTTTTTCAGAAATTAGTTTGTAGATACGATTAGTGTTTTTGTTTGAATAGTTCATTACATAATATTTTTATTTTATTTTTGCTTAATAACAATATTATAAAACATTTTCAATTATCGCATGGGTTTTCTTTATATCAATGAATAATTTTTGAAGGCACAAAGACGTATGTATAAAAAATATATATGACTTAAGTTATAGTTGTATTTAATATAAATAAACATTTAAGTTTTATTAATGTTACGAAACGTTACATTTATTTTAACAATCTTGGAACCGATAGGAAAAGAACAATAACGTTTGAATGTTATTTTCTAAACAATAAATGTTATTTTTCATATTCTTTATTAACGTAATACTAAATATAAACAATGCTATAAGTGTGTAACTACATGTAATTGAGAAAATGAAATTTTTAATGCCAAAATCTTAATTGTGAAATACATACACTTACAGAAACATACAAACACAAATCGACAAAATGGCATTTTTCATATTTCTCATTAATTATTGTTAAACCTCTTTTTCTTCTTCAATGGATAACACCCCCTCACTCTTATTTCACAACCCATCTCGTCATTCAACTTCTCTGAGTTTGTATTTATAGCCTAACTTTGACTCACCATGTGCAGATAAAAGCATTGTACCTCAATACAGTCAAAGATAAAAAGTCAAAGAAAAAAGATAAAAACAACTTAAAACTTCAAAATTAATTCGAATTTTCTAAAGTATTGTATGTAGCTAACTTTGACTGACCTTGTGCAGATAATGCATTGCACATCTTAACATCAACTAAAGCTAATGTTTTAACCAAAACCCAAATTAGTTTGGACTGAAATTCAAAGATATTAACTGTTTTGACTGTCTAGTAACAAAGAAATCAACAATCATGATAGCAAATGTACCTTTACCTATTTGTTCATTAAAACATCATCCTCACTTATTTGTGTGTTATAATAGGCTTACTAATTTCAAGCTTTAGATGTAAATGGTTCAATGTAACCAAAACATTCAACATAGTAAAAATAATATCAATAAGGTTAAAAATTAAGAAATTACACAAGAACTTTTATGGAAATTCATAAATGATGGTAAACATGAGAGGATAGAAGAAGCTTTATGAATTCAGGTAACTTAAGGTTGTAAGGCCATAAAAGTCCACTGAAATGAAAAAAAATGGTGAAAGGTTTGTTACATTAAACCTTTCACATCTAAAACTTGAAATTACAAAACCTTTTAAAAAATTCAATATTAGCGAGCAATTAAAAGACAAACTCAAACTCATCTCCTTACCTATAGCACATTTGAAAGGGTTTGTTATCTGTAACACCATAGCTACAACCTGAAAAAAAATGAAACATTAAACTTTAACATTCTAGTTCTCTTTGACTTAAAAAATCATATATGGTTCTACGCAGAACAAGGCTTTTTCTTTTCACAAACTTTTAAGAAAAAAAAAAGACAAATTAATATTTAATAAATAGTTACCATCCAAAATCAATCTAGTAATAATAGAAAAAAGACTCATTCATTTACAATCAAAAAAGATTCTCATAAATCCAGATGCCAGTTCACATAACTGGGTCATGAAAATTTCCTAAAAAAACATAAATATCAGGAAAAACTATTGTCATTGGACCTATGAAAAGAAAAATAGAGCACTGTCTTAACAGTAAATGACAATGACTTCTTAATAGTAAATGACAACACCATAAACAAAAAGGAATTTATATATGACAACCTCATGGTCGAGATGCCATGGAATTGAGTTCTTTTGCAACATAAAATTGACATAGCAGTATGTGTTGAGGAGGACAGATGGGCAATTACTCAAATCATTCAAAAATTAAAGTCTATTCCTACTTAAAACCTCCAAATCAACAACTGTAAAGCAAATAACAACTGAAATATGTCATCTTATATCCAAAGATTATTTAAATCATAGTAACTTAAAAGGTAACTCACCATTAGAGACTTAACATGTATGTTTTAACCTTTGTTTTCACAGGCTTGACCAAAATCAACAATGTCAAATATGAAAATTCCAGTACTCCTTTGTTGATCCTTCCTTTTTGGCTTCAAAGCATATACTATTTGCATCAAAGTCATCTATAATGATATTATAATTGTATAAATGATTATTTCTATCTAAAAATAAATTTTAGTGGGTCAGAAACTGAACATGAGATAAGAAACTTGATAAAGAGCATATTTTGGTTCCATCATCTGCAAACTCGGCTTTCTGTTTAATTCGATCCCATACCATATCACCAAGCATGTCCATTATATCAGCACCAAGAACAAATATTGTAGGATAAAATTGTGCCACAGATGTGTCCATCAGAAGCCTAGCAACCTGCAAGCCAACAAAATTTTGATTCCCAAATTACAAAATTATATATAGTTTTGTTGATAAAGAAAAAAGGGAGATACCTTAATTGACAACTTTAAGGTTGTTACACGATCATCAGAATGCCAAGAACGCATGATCTCATCTTTAAGTCCATGCATCCGTTTAATGTACTCCTGCTGGTTAACAATCTTGAATTCTCATTCCTTCAACTTTTGAGAATCATTCAATTCATCTGACTGGATATTTGATGATAGTTCTCCACTTGCTGATACAATTTAGAAAATGTTACTTCCAGGAGTATGGGTGGTAGAAACGGAGATATGTTAGTAATACACCATACCCTTGCTGCCTTTTATGGTTTTGCTTGAAAATTTTAGTGGAAAAAGATCCAGGTTATACCTTGCAAAATCTACTAACAGAATTGTTTAACTTTTCATATGTTTTGATTATGATTTCTGTGTATCATGATGTTTACAAGACTTACCGAAGAAACTGAAATCATTTTTTGGACATGAAATCTCTTCATTAGTAGCTTATTAAAGGATGTCCACTCTTTCTTTGAAGAGAGATGAGAGGTTGGTTGGGTAGCAGGAAGTTTTTCTGCAACTGCCGTATTTTCAATTGGCTCCAAGGTTTCTGTTGATAGCCCCCTTAATGGATCAAAGAATTCGGCGCTCCCATGATCCTTTCATAGAAAATTATTAAAACTTTTGCACTGCACAAATATCAAAATGAAACTCCTAGCAATTGGAGATATTTCAAGTCAAATTGCAATAAAAAAGAAGAAGAGTTACCCATCATTTGATTTAAGCAATATATCAATGCATGGGATTTACCCAAAAGATTATCCCAAGGTCGGACTGTGTCATCCTCACCAACTTGAGACTCAAACATAATATCCATGTAAAAGCAACAAAAAAAATCAAACTAAAAACTAATACAATAAAAATACCTCTTGTTTCACTGATATCTCTTGAATATGGTAGATAAAGCGGAACCCTAGAAACCAATTTTGGTCCTTGAAACCAGAACAGAATTCTAATAAAAAAGAATTTGTAATAGGGGTGTTTACCCTAGGTTGTACTCCATGAGCATGATTATTCTTCTTCTTGAAGCTAAAAAACACCCAAATCAGGAACATGAAAAAATACCCTAAATTCAGAAATCGTAATTGAATAAACAAGCCATTAAAACTTCAAACAAAAATTTATGGTTTTTACCTCATGGATGAAATAACAGAAATAGGAAGGATCGACTGTGAGCATCGGATGCGCCAGGGGTGGGTCATTGGTGGCGTTGCCGACTGAAGATGATGCTAACGATTGAAAGAATTTATTAGGAAAAAGCAGAGAATAAAAGAGAATAGAAATAGAGAAAACGTAAAGACAACAATAAGAATAATAACAAACAAAAAGTGGGCAAAAGGAAATACACAAACCATTTGAATGAATACAAAAGTCTTTATGCTTACCAAGTCTGGATTTTTGTCCAGTTGAAATGATGAATAAGATCTGGAACATTATGAATCGTCTAGCTACTCATCAGTTGACCCCCTAGTTCCTGCTCCTCTTTATGTACGGGATCATTGATAGCCATTATAGTTGAGGATCAACGATGCTGAGACCTGAGAGCGTCTGTTAGCGTGAAAATCGAAGGCGGCGGTGTCTTCGTCGTCAGCAGCAGCGACTTCTTCCTCCTCTCTGTGTTCGGGATCATTGATAGCCATTAGTTGAGGATCGAAGATGCTGAGTAGCATTAGTCTCCGTTACAGATCTAAAAAATCAGAGGTTTGATTGATCTGTTCATCATCGCCTTCCGTGTGAAGTTAGGAAATGGGCATCTTTGGTGGTGTCGATGTGAATAAGTTAGATGGCAGTGTGTTTAGGGATTCCTTGTATTAGGGTGTAGTATATAATCGGTGTAGCGTGTAGTATAGTACGTATAATGCTTAATCTATTGTACATGCTGTAATATATGTTGTACCTCTTAATTTTCAAGAAATGGGCAATATCCTTAATAATATAGTAAAGATAAAGATATATATATATATATATATATATATATATATATATATATAAGGCCAAGAACATCCCTCACAATCCTGACTTGCAGCTTCAAAACTTCTTCATTTCTTTCAAGAAAACGAGTTCAAACTTCATGAATTTTCTCCCAGGAAACATCAACAAAACATTCCCATGAAACTATTCTTCAAGTTAATTCTTAAGAATTATTGTAAGTTTCCTTAATTATCTAGTGTTTTACAACACTTTCTTGATAGTTTATCTAATTTACACAGATTACTATGTGTTAAAAACTCATAGGATACAACTATCTTTGAGTGTTCTAAGCTTGAAGATCTTCACCATCACCTTTTTATCCAACCACGAGCACACTCAAGGTGAGTTCGTACCCCTACAGTTTTCGAGATTTTCTATGTATTAGGGGGGGGGGGGGGGGTACAAGTAAAACACAATAGAACTTGTGTTAAAATACAAAAAGGTTAAATACATTTGTTATTACCTTTTGTACAAAAATGCTAAACTCATGAACCAACTTTACCTCCAGACTTGCAAACTTTTACATACAAAGTTTTGCTAAAAACCCAAAGTTAGGAAAAAATAGTAGAAACACACTATGTTATTCTTACAAAAATATTATATATATATATATATATATATATATATATATATATATATATATATATATATATATATATATATAATGGGTACAAATTTGATTATGATAATAAATGATGTGTGTGAAACAAACTAGTTTTAATCCTACTAACTTAAACACAAAGACAAACACACGAAAGGCAGTGTACCTATCGATTAGCAGTTTAGTTCAAGTAAGTAGGGTATCGAACACAGGGAACGGTAAACAATTAAACTAGATGCTAATATTATCTGAATAAAACAAGTAATAGAAAGGGGGTTTTCTCTAGTTTTGTAAGATTAGAAACTTAAATTATTAACTAAAACTTAAACTAAGAAACTAAGAGCTAAGCAAATAAAAATCAACTAAATTCAATAATAAAGAGGACTTCTGTTTAGGTTCGACTCATTTGTTCCCATGGATGATTTCAATGTATCAGATTAATTCTTCATTGGCTACCGACTAAGATGATTAGTTTCACGTTTGCTATTACTAATCCTTAGGAAACAAATTAACTCAAGAGTGGCCAATTGTCTAAATTAACGAATTTCCTAGTTATTGATTCGGGTTAAATAAGACTTGTAATGGTTAATTAAATTGGCCCTTCAATTAACCTCTTGCTGATGTTCATCAAACAATCTCACACATTAACTTACCTATCTTCTAGTTAATTCTAGTTTCACATTCGTTATTCCTAGACATACAACTATGTGGTCACAATAAATCATATGAAATTAATAACTAAGAGATGTTCATAAAACTTAATTACTAATTTATTAACAGAAGAATAGTTATTGTTAACACATAAGGCTCTTTAACAAGCTTAATAAAACATAATCACTAATTAAAATTAATCCTAATCAAATAATCAATCCATGTTCACAAAATTGTCTACCCTAACAGAAGAATAAGTTTTTAGCTCATGATTGCAGTAAACATAAACTAAAAAACGAAATCAAAGTATGTAAACATGATTCAAATCAAAAAGTTACTAAGAATAAACCAAAATTGTCTTGATTCTCTTCACAATTGAATGTAGGGTTGATTCTTCAGTTCCTCACGACCTAGCAGCACTTCCAATCGTTTCTCAGCCTCCTAGGGTTTCTCTTCATGCTATGATATCGATCTGAAAGTCCCTTTATATAGATTTTCACAAAACATAGGCTACTCAGGGAGTCCAGTGTCCTACTCGGCGAGTCCGTCACTTAAAACCCGTGTACGGCAAGTCAGCGCGTCCAGAATCGCGAATGTTCGATACAACTCGCTGAGTAATCGACCCTACTCGCCGAGTACGTTTCGAATTAGCATTTTGTCAAAACACGAAAGTCGTCCGAAATTGTGTCTACTTTTCAGAACATTTTGAATCTCATCAATCAGAGTTACGGTTCATGAGATATGGCCAAAATACTGACGAGGGGTCAAGCTGTCCAGCAACATCCTTCTTTCTTCAAAATCCAAGATCCAAGCTTCCAATCGCTAGTTCCGCTTCCTTTTCCATCCGAGCATGTCATTATTGCTGCAAAATGAAATTCTAAACTAATTAAGCACCTTTTTTTCATTAAATGAGATAAAAACAACATACAGTATTAAGATAATGCATGAATTTTATAATTAAATATGCCCATATCAAAATACCCCACACTTGACTTTTGCTTGCCCCCAAGCAAAACTGAATTTTAACACATTAGAATCACATAAGACAACTCCAATTGAACCCAACCATTATGCCAAGACCGCAACGCATGCATTTGTGTCTAAAATTTTCCTAATAACCCCCATACTCCAAATACTCACAATCCTCATAAACATTCGCCCACTTTTTCCGAACAATGCTCATTTTATGCATCCTTCCGAATCCATCCTCAGAAAACCTCTTAACCTCAAGGTATTTTTGGTTGAGCAACCTAAGCATACATAATCTAGACAATTACAATTTATGATACCACTATGGAGCTCTTTGGAATTCTTCACTTCTTTGACATTTGATCTTTAATTTCTTTGAATTCACCACCTTGTTGTTTGATTTTCGGTATCTTCAACTTTTTAAATTTCTTCGGAATTTTTGATCTTCTAATTTCATACTTAACTTTGATGCTCCAAAAATTCTTCAAACTTTTCTTGTAATTCTCTCTCTCTCTTTTTAACATGTAACTCACTTTTTTTTTCACTCAAAACCCTACATGCTTAAGCAGGGGCGCTCAACTTCAACCTTTATTGGTTAGCGATAATAATTTTCCTGGATACATTTCTGGTACATGATGCTAAACATATTGCATCCTTCAAACTAAGCGAGGTCGTGTTTTTGTCCCATAATTTCACTAGAATAGGGAAGCCACAAATGCACTAGAACGTATATAGGCTCAACTAAACATTTGGGTTTTCATGCAATCATCAAATATAATACTAGCATGATCCCTAATTGTTGTACCAAAATTTTCTAAATTATCCCTAGCAATTTTAATGCAAAAATTTCAAAATTTATCAAAAAGTTAACTAAAATTTTAACTAAAATAACCAACCCCTTACCCCACACCTAATTTATGCAATGTCCCCATTACATATTATGCACGATAAAGAACAATAAAATAAAGAGGGAATTGGAACAAACTCCCCTGGGATAGTAGTTGCGAGGTTGATCTTCTTTATTTAAAGCTCCATCTTCAGCTGACTTTGGCATGGGAACAGCTCATCCATGCCTTGGGTGTTAAAATCTCGTGTGGTACAGCTCCAATTATAAGGGACAAACTCTTGGAAATGCTAGGAAAATGATCTTCAAAGAATAGAACCAATGCCCATATCAAATGTCATCAAATCTTCAGCTCAAAAGTAAGAAGAATAAGCGACTCGTCGAGTAAGTATGTAGACTCGCCGAGTTGAAGCGTAAATGGCAGAAGAATCGTGAATTTTCACATGGACTCGGCGAGTCCATAAGATGCACTCGGCGAGTAGACCGCTGTGTGACAAAAATTATATTCTGCCCAAGTCCGTTTTTGATGTATGGGGGTTATATAAACTAATAATTTCCCTCATTTTTCTTTAGGTAATAAACACTATATAACCCTTCTATCAATTGGACTCATAGCTTGACTCAAAACTTCGTTTCCTCTCTCGCCTAGACTCGATTTCTCGCTTCATCAGCCTTGACTCTAGACCCTCACATGCATCCTTACACTCAAACTGAAAAGATCAAAAACAAATACCATGTAATAATGAAATTAAATCAAAATAAAAATCCTAAATTATCCCTAAATACTAGAAGTTTAGAAAGAAAAAGAAAAGCAAACTCTAATGACGGGTTGCCTCCCGCAAGCGCTTCTTTTTGTGCGAGTCTTTAGCTAGACTCCCAATCTAATAAACTTCCAATAAACTCAATGCTAATCCATTCGTTGCATTAAATATTTTCTTTGGACCAATTTGTAAGATTTGGCTCTTTTCTTCTAAAATTTGCCAAACGAGCTTGAATTCATAAAACCCAAGAATCTTGACAAGGGTTGGAACCGGTTGGATACTAATAAAAAATGGATCGTGCCTCAGAACTTTCTCCAAAGTTGGAGTCGTCACCCCACACTTCGAAACACAAACCGGAAGAACAGGGGGCCACGTCGTGGTAATGGTCAAACCACAACTTGGTTCCTGCAATTCAGCTTGTTCTTCATCTGACCCCTCTGCTAGCAATCTTTCTGGTTCCTCCAAATCTCTTTCTGGATTAAATTCTTCATCTTTTAACTCTAGCTCTTGTGACTCAGATTGTTCTTGTGTGTTGGGCAAGATGTTATCTAACCATCTTCCAAATTTCTTCAAATCTTCATCTGAGTCATACTCCTCATCTCCTTGCTCAATTTCCTGTACTACTTCCTCAAGAAAAGCATCAAAAGCATCGAGATTTGGAAAATACATAATAAATAAAAATAAAAATAAAAAATTAAACTAAATAAAAAAATTAATCAACAAATAAAATAAAAAATGATAACAATTAGCAAATAAAATTAACTATTTAGAACCGTTCCCCAGCAACGGCGCCAAAAACTTATGCGTTACGAAGCGGGTTTGAATAAAATTTTGATATTTGTTAAATGGTTTGGATCAATGTTGATTCGTTCAAAACTCGCTATAGTGTGAGATCGTCTAGTTAGATGATAATATTCCATTGTTTAGCATTGATTGTCTCACGAAAATAAGTTGTTAAGCCAAGCGGTTAAATAGTGACAATTACAACAAACTAGCTAAAAACTAGGGGTGAGCATAGACGGGTACCCGCCATATTTGATTGGAACCGGAACAGGCGGTTCCTACAAAGTTGAAACCGGAACCGGTGATACCGGTTACTAAAATATTGGAACCGGAACCGGCGGGTAGCGGTTTCAAAACCGGGTACCCGATACGTTAGTTTTTTAGACTTTTAATATCTTAAAAAACCTATATGTTTTGCATACTTACAAAAAAATATCAATAAAATCAAAGTAGTCATTCATTAAGCATCAAGAAGTAAAAATCGAACGATAACTGTAGCATAACTGTAAAAGGCATGTGCGATCCATTTAGATAGAAAATTAATCATGGAGATGTACTAACATTTTTTATGTGCAGATATCAATTTGATGTTAAATTTGAAATTAATTAATTTACATCACAATAACAATTACACAATAACAAATCAAACTACTCAATAAATCTTTCATCACTGTGCAAGTTGTTATATATATATATATATATATATATATATATATATATATATATATATATATATATATATATATATATATATAGAGTGTGACAAGTGGAAAAAAACCTTTATTTATTAGAGAAGATATATATATATATATATATATATATATATATATATATATATATATATATATATATATATCTTCTCTAATAAATAAAGGTTTTTTTTCCACTTGTCACACTCTCATTCATTTTGCCACATGTCATTTTGTGATTATTTTGAATTAATTTTTATTTCATATGTAATTTTATGTTTTTTCTATTTTGTTAAATTCTATATGGTATTTAAATTTAATAATAAATGCATATCAATTTCATTAATGTACTTTCCTTATAACTTCAAAATTTTAAAATAAAATTTCATTAATTTGCTTTGATTATTTTATGTAAATGATTTGGTTAAATTTAAAAGAGAAAAAAAAACACTTTAATTTTATTAATTCAATATTTTTTTCATTTTTTTTCTATAAATTCAAATTTCTCAAATGTTTATACATATTTAATTGTTTCAAAATACACTCATGTAACACATGGAGCTCACACTTAGTGTGTGTATATATATATATATAGTTAGGTTCATATATAACTCTTACATTCCTATATTTATGGAAATTCCATTAATGCATCCATCTTTATTGATTTCTACCTCTAATCATCAGTTTGTTTTACCCGGTTATTGTTCATTGTCTTCTATCATTGCTACTTCACGAGAAATATATGCATCTACAATATCTTTTTGTGGTTATTGTGCTGCTTATGGGTCTATTACAAAATATACGTACACAATATTTAGAACATAGTTATTATTTAAAAAATCATTAAGAATTATATTAGACAATACGTTTTCTATTATTAATAAAATTACAAAATGCTAATAAATGATAATTCATTAAGCATAAATATCATTTTCAATATTTATTTTGGTAGCATTCTTTTAGAATTCATACAAAGTGTTTGGATTGAAATATTTAATCGTAAACTAATTTCAAACTAAGTTTAGAACTAAGTATATCCAACAAAGTTTTCAATTTTGTGTTCAAAAGGGTGCATACTTATTTGATGATGAATTACTTAATATTCTAAGAAAAAAGATAAAGAATGAGATTTAACATACTATATTCTTTAAGAATATAACTTATTGAAGTTTAATTATTTCAAAATTACGTATGGCAATCTGACTAAAAAAAAACAATTACAAACAAATTACATCAATAACAAATGTTCTAGTTTGGTTGATTTACAAACAAAATTAGTTGCACAAAAACCATTTTGCCTTCTAGACCAATTATCATTCTTGAAGAATTCATACTAATTGCTTTAAAGAATAGAAAATTTATCGCTGAATGAATTTAAAAACTAGACTTGACTTTTACATGCTTTATTCCCGAAGAATATGATTGTCTAATTCTTGAAGAATACAACTACTTTATTCATAAATAATTTGACTACTTTAAAATTCCATGTGTTAATCAAACAAAAATATGACTGCTTCAATTGTTTTATAAATTCCACATGTTAATTAAATACGTAAGAATCAAAACCCCAATATTGCATTACCAAAAATATTACGTTATAAAAATGATTTTATTTTCATATTAAATATTATTAATTGTATTGTAATATATTTTTCTTAAAGAATTATATGTTATTATTTTGTATATGAGGTGTATTATTTAAGAATGTGATTTCACAAAAAAATTGTATTCAATAAGACCGAAAAACCGAAAGACTAAAAAAAACTATTAAACAAAATAATATTCTTCAAGAATGAAAAAATCAAAATATGTGTTCATGTGTTAAGTTAAGACGTATTATAAAAAAATGATTTAATGTAAATATCATGAATAACATATGAGATTTGATTTGAATTTTATTAATTAATTTTATATTGTTGCCTAAAATATAGAAAATTAACATTTTCTCTCTCTCTTTATTAAATATCATAATTGCCCTAATAATTAGTAATTATAACTATATAATACATGCTAGTCCATGTTAATAATATGTATCTCAAGATCACATTCTTTTATTCTTTTTAATCAAATGGTTAGAATTTGGTCACACATTCATATAATATTTGTGATTCATATTTGATTATAACCCTACACACACACACACACACACACATATATATATATATATATATATATATATATATATATATATATATATATATATATATATAGGAGTAGGATCAAATGAGAACACTAAAAAGGTTGAGAATGCGAGAACAAAGTATATTCATTTATGATTCCATGTATTCATTTGTGGAGAAATGATAAATTTTTATGCCTTTAATTTCAACTTAAGAGAAATAACATATTAATGTTGATTGTACGTAAAAAAATATTATTTCTCCACAAATGAATATATGGAATCACAAATGCATATGTTTGTTCTCGCGTTCTCAACCTTTTAAATGTTTTAATTTGATCATTTCCCTATATATATATATATATATATATATATATATATATATATATATATATATATATATATATATATATATATATATATATATATATATGCGGACGGTTACCTAGCGGTTAGCAGTTCCAAAACTTTGGGAACTGGAACCAGAACCGCCTAAGGCGGTTCCGATTCCAAAAACGGCGGTTCCATGGTTGTTCCAATTCCTAAAGCGGATACCCTGTTCTGATGCTCACCCCTACTAAAAACCACATATTTGGACAATTTCTTTAATTAACTTTAAAATTTATAAACAAATTGATCCTTATATTATTAATATTTGATACATTTCATTTTCAAACTTCCAATGATATAAACTAATTCATTTGATTTTAGTTTTATGAAGTTATAAGTATATTGAAACATTTTTTGCCTTACCCAATAAGTACGTATTTCAGTCCATCAAGGGTTTCAACTTTCAAAATTATGGAATATATTACGCTAACACTTCCAATATATATCCAAAATTAATCTTGAACCTGTTAAAAAACATCTATTATATAAATACATTAGTTCTAGTAAATTTTTTGTTTGTATGTATTTTTTACTAATATATTCCACATGTTAGACATATTTTTAAGTTGTTTGTTTGTCTCGTCTACAACTAACAAAAAAAAAAAAAAAAAAAAAACAAATATATATTAGTTATAGTAAGTTGTTGTTTGTTTGGTATTGGTGTTAGTCGGGTGGTTGTTGAACAGTTTGCTCCTCTCACAGTTTGTAGATCTGGGAAACTTCCTTTTATATACTTGGGTGTTCCGCTTGGTGATTGCATGGCACGTTTTAAAGGATGGGTTGATCGGTTTAAGAAGATCTCCACTTGAAAAGTAAATATGTTATCTAGTGGTGGTTGTTAACGTTGTTACATGTGCTGTTGGGTTCCATGAGAATTTTCTATATGTCCAGTTTCCTTATGTCGGGGGTAGTCAACAAAACTTTAGAATCCTTTAAAGCTTTTTTTTTTTTTTTTTTCTTTGTAATTCTATTGATAGAAAACTTCATTGGGTCGAATGGGAGAAAGTGTCAGCTAGTAGAGAAAAATGTGGTCTTGAAATGACCTCTCTTATGGCTTTCATAAGATATGTTGTATAAAAGAAACTAATAAACGCGCAAGGAAACCGACAAATAATATTGAGAATTATATGTCGATTAGTTGCAAATAATAGATCCAATTATTGTTATTATATTACCGAGTTTCGTCCAAAACCAGATCTATCCTTCTCGATTAGATCCGATTATAAGAAAGGTAGAAGAAGACTGTCTTGTTATTGGACGAATTAAACACAAGACAGAAAAATAAAACCGACATGTTGATTGCTGACTTGATCTTGAAGCAACTGCACGGATCATATTCCTGTCCTTAAAGGTTTTTACTTCGCTTGTATTGGCTGTAAGCAACAGAGTAAAACCCCAGGATTTAATGCAGCTAGATCGATATTCCAACAACACTGGAAATCGACAAACACAAAGCGACTACTCGGAAACTAGAAGAAAAAACGCAGAGAGAGGGAGAGAGCTTTGAGAATTCGTGTGTGTTCTGAATGGCTCCTAGAGGGCTATATTTATAGGTATCGAAACCCTAGAAGGCATAAACCGGGCCCCCATAGGCCGGCCCCAGAAACCCTAGGGCGACAGCTTGCTCTCCAAGCAAGCCGTTTCCTGATCCTCTAGAATGCCCCGATGACTTATCCATTACGAAGTCAACGCCGGTCAACCATTTGACCGGGTCGGTCAAATCGGCTTGACCCGAACTCACCAAAAATAAAAGCTCCTCAGCTCCCAGCGACCGATGCATCGTGCGAAGTGCAAAGTGCGCCTAAATCGCGCCATTTCGCGCACTCGTGGCGTCGGCTAGTGCTAGGCTAGGCTAGGCGCGCGCGTGGGCTTGGCCCATTCCTTTGATCCACTAAAGCCTTTGAAGGCTTACCAAGGGAATAGGCTTATAAACCCTCAAAGGTTTCTTCTCCCCACCAATGTGGGATACAAAGGAAATTGCCAACTTGCAATTCCTTTATATATATAAAGTTCCAACAATCCCCCACCAAGTTGGTAAGTTTCCTTTCACTCAGACAGATGATGTCACTCGGGTGTCACGAAGATTAAACCCTAGTTTAATAAGAACAAACAAGAAGAGACCGATTCAATGGTATCCTTATAGGTTTAAACCATGAACCTTAATGACCTCTCCGGTTTACCCCCACACACTACAAGTCATATTTGTGTTCTCCCTGAGCGCTATTATGGCCATGCGCTATAAATCCTTTTCATGACCCTTTAGAAGATAAACCACTAATCTTCACTTGAGGCGGCACCACCTCTAGATCATATAGGCATAGTTTTACAACATCTTCGTTGCTTAGATGTCTCCAAAACTACGTTAAGAGTCGTAACTCAACCTCATTCTCGGCAACGACGCACTATCCTACCTCACATGGATCTATCATGAATGATAGTACCTTCTATCGTTAGTGATTTCGTTGTTACCCTTTAAACTTGAAAATTAGGAGCACTAATGTCAAGTTGGGTTTCCATCACTAAACGATTCTATTGTGGTTTTAGACCCATGACTCTCGTGGTAGATGTAACCAAATCTCTCGTCAGAGGTTTGGTGAACGGATCTGCCAAGTTCCTACTTGTCTTGACATAGACAACCTTGATGGTACCACTTTCAATTAGTTGTCTCACAAAATTGTGACGCAGACCTACATGTTTTGACTTCCCATTATATACCGCATTATATACTTTAGACAGTGTGGCCTCACTGTCACAGTACATGGGTATTGAAGGCATCGGAATATCCCACAAACGTATATCCATAAGTAGATCTCGAATCCACTCTGCCTCTTTGCCTGCTGCTGCTAAGGCAATTAGCTCAGCTTCCATCGTTGAATGAGCTATGCATGTCTGTTTCTTGCTCGCCCAAGAAATAGCACCACCAGCTAGAGTATAAATCCAACCACTTGTGGACTTTGAATCACTGGTGTGATCAATCCAGCTGGCATCAGAATAACCTTCAAGTATTCCATTAGATGACGAATATGTCAATTCAAAAGTACTTGTCCTTTTTAGGTATCCTAGTACTCTACCTACTGCTTTCCAGTGCTCCGTCCCTGGATTAACTGTATACTAACTCAACTTGCTTACAGCGAATGTGATGTCAGGTCGCGTGCAGTGAGTAGCATACATCATGCTCCCAACTGCACTAGCATATTCTAGTTGGGCCACGGCTCGACCAGAATTCACCTTAAGTTTCACACTTGAATCAAAAGGAGTGTTAAATTCCTTAATGTTCAAATGTTGAAACTTTGTCAGAATTTTCTCTATGTAATGAGATTGACTCAGAGAAATCTGACTACCCGTCCTCTTCACCTTGATTCCAAGAATAGTATCTACTTCTCCAAGATCTTTCATCTTAAAGTTCGAGGATAGGTATTTCTTCGTCTCAAGAATACCTTCTAGGTGAGTGCCAATGATCAACATATCATCAACATAAAGACATATAACTACTATGTAATCAGATGTATGTTTAGAGTAAATACATCTATCAGCACTATTGTGCTGAAAACCAAAGGCAGTTACAGTGGTGTCAAATCTCTCATGCCACTGTTTAGGAGCTTGTTTCAACCCGTACAAAGACTTAACAAGTCTACATACTTTGTTTTCTTGTCCAGGTATTTCGAAACCTTCAGGTTGCTCCAGGTAAATCTCCTCTTTGAGATAACCATTTAGAAAGGCTGTCTTCACATCCATTTGATGAATATACAATCCCTTCAAAGCTGATATTGCTATGAGAGTCCTAATTGAACTAATTCTAGCAACTGGGGCATAGGTATCAAAATAATCGATCCCTTCTTGCTGCCTATAGCCCTTTGCAACCAACCTCGCTTTATAAGCAGATATGGATCCATCAGGATGATATTTCTTCTTGAATATCCATTTGGATCCTATGGGTCTTCTCCCCTTGGGTAGATCAGCTAACTCCCAAGTTCCATTACCCATAATTGAATCCATTTCATCATTGATTGCTTCCTTCCACAGAGGAGCATCCCGAGACGTCATGGCTTCAGTAAATGTCTTAGGATCATCATCCAAATTAATTGAAAAGATGACCTCTCTCGTCACTTTCGTTTGTGTTCCTTCGACCAGATAAGAATAGAAATCATCTCCAAAGGTTTTCTCAATTCTAGCCCTAGTACTTCTCCTTGGTTCCTCCACACTGGGAGGAGGTGGGAGTATTTCTCGAGAGGTACTTGTAAGTGTTGTATGACTAGAGTTTTCTTCATCCTTAGAAAACTTGTCCTCAAAGAATTCCACATCTCTGGATTCCACAACAACACCAGAATCAATATCTAGTAATCGGTAAGCCTTGCTATTTTGAGCATATCCAATAAATATACTCTTATTAGCTCGTGCTCCTAATTTGGTTCGCTTAGGATCGGGAGTCCGATAATAAGCAACACACCCCCACACTTTCAAATAGTCTAGGTTAGGCTTTCTACCTTTCCACAACTCATAAGGGCTTGTAGGAATCACACGACTAGTGATCCTGTTATGAACATAACAAGCAGTCAATAGTGCTTCCCCCCACAGATTGTTTGGTTGACCTGATTGGTTCAACATACAGTTGACCATCTCACAAAGAGTTCGGTTCTTCCTTTCAGCCAAACCATTCTGTTGAGGGGTGTATGGTGATGTTCTCTCATGTTTGATTCCATTCTCTTCGCAGAATGTGTCAAACTCTTGGTTGAAATATTCTCCGCCTCTATCCGAGCGAAGAATTTTGATGTGTCTTTCAAGTTGATTTTCGACCTCAGCCTTATATCGTTTAAATGCATCAAAAGCTTCATCTTTTGATCTCAGCAAATAAACATGTAGATATCTACTGAAGTCATCACAAAATGTGATGAAATACCTTTTTCCTCCTCTAGTAAGGATTCCATTTAACTCACATATATCAGAATGAATCAACTCAAGTAAAGATGTGTTTCTCTTAACTGATGGAAATGGTTTCTTAGTGAACTTTGATTTTACACATGTTTCACATTTTTCAAAATCTTTTGAGTCATATTTTAACATACCTTTAATTTGCATTTTTTTCAATGTTTTTAACATTAGTGTGAGCTAAACGTTTATGCCATAAAGAAATTGAACAAACAATATAACAAGAAAAGTTCACTTCATTCACATTAGCAACCAATCCATCAATTACATCATTTCCAACACTAGACACACTAGCAACACCACTCTCAACACTAGGACCACTCATATTTCCCTCATCACTAAGACATAAACGATACATTCCCGAAGTGTTGTTAGCCCTCCCAACATATCTTCTGCCTTTAGTGATCACAATTTTGCCTCTCTCAAGCACCATCTTGAACCCACCCTTGTCAAACTTGTCCGCAGAAACTAGACCCTTCGAGATAGTAGGAACATGAAGAACATCTCGAAGAGTCACCCATTCACCACGTGTGAACTTCAACCGAACATCACCCCTTCCTAGAACTTCAGCTCTATGGCCATCAGCACAGACGACAACCGTCCCATGAGGCATGGGTTGGTAGGTGCGAAAGCTCTCTCGTTGCCCACAAACATGCACAGTGGCTCCAGTGTCTACGAACCAACCTCGAGCACAGATTGCTCGAGTAAGAGAGGAGATCATGAAAATCTCTCCAAGGTTCACACTAGCCACCATTTCAGTAACCTTCTCGACTGCATGTGCAACCGGTATGGATTTGCGATCTTTGCATTCTCTCGCATAGTGCCCAATCTCTCCGCAGACGTGGCAAGGACCGGCCCTTTTTGGCTTTGAGTTAGGATTTTGATGACCCGGTTTCTTGAAGCTTTGTTTCTTGGGCCCAAAATTCTTCTTGTTCTGTCCCCCAGATTTGCCTTTGTGGCTAGAACTCCCACCTGACACATGATGCACACTTTGTCCAACTTTACCTCGCTTGTCCCTGATGCGAGTTTCCTCCTCAATGCGGAGGTGTTTCATCAGATCATCCAAGTAGTCCTCAGATTTGTGCATCATTCTCTTAGAGAAATCTTTCCACGAGGGTGGCAGTTTTGCGATTATCGCACCAACCTGAAAGAGTTCTGGAAGAGAGATGGTGAGTGCGTTCAACTTGTTGACCATGACTTGGAGTTCATGCACTTGCTCCATAATTGGTTTGTCATCAAACATTTGAAACTCAAGATACTTGGACACAAGGTACTTATTAGTACCTTCTTCATGTGCCTTATACTTGAGTTCCAACGCACTCCATAGCTCTTTAGGATCTTTGACCGGCGAGTAAAGATCATAGAGCCGATCAGATAGGGAATTCTTGATGTGACCCACACACAATTCCTTGGATTCTCTATGCAGAATCCTTTGTTTTTCCAGTTCTGCAATGACCGCTGGATCCACAGATTCCCCTTCCTTTGGAATTGGATCATCAGGAATTGGTGCCAGTTTTGGGTCCAACAAAAAGGAGAGCTTCAAGACATGAAGCATGAACTTGACCTTTTCGGCCCAACGAGTGTAGTTCTGACCATCGAATTGGTCAAGTTTGGCAAACTCTTGGTTCATGAAGTGGAGGCTAGCACTAGAGTCCATTAGTCTGTTGATTGATCACAAGTTTAAAAAACCTTTAAGATTGTTGTATAAAAGAAACTAATAAACGCGCAAGGAAACCGAAAAATAATATTGAGAATTATATGTCGATTAGTTGCAAATAATAGATCCAATTATTGTTATTATATTACCGAGTTTCGTCCAAAACCAGATCTATCCTTCTCGATTAGATCCGATTATAAGAAAGGTAGAAGAAGACTGTCTTGTTATTGGACGAATTAAACACAAGACAGAAAAATAAAACCGACCTGTTGATTGCTGACTTGATCTTGAAGCAACTGCACGGATCAGATTCCTATCCTTAAAGGTTTTTACTTCGCTTGTATTGGCTGTAAGCAACAGAGTAAAACCCCAGGATTTAATGCAGCTAGATCGATATTCCAACAACACTGGAAATCGACAAACACAAAGCGACTACTCGGAAACTAGAAGAAAAAACGCAGAGAGAGGGAGAGAGCTTTGAGAATTCGTGTGTGTTCTGAATGGCTCCTAGAGGGCTATATTTATAGGTATCGAAACCCTAGAAGGCATAAACCGGGCCCCCATAGGCCGGCCCCAGAAACCCTAGGGCGACAGCTTGCTCTCCAAGCAAGCCGTTTCCTGATCCTTCTAGAATGCCCCGATGACTTATCCATTACGAAGTCAACGCCGGTCAACCATTTGACCGGGTCGGTCAAATCGGCTTGACCCGAACTCACCAAAAATAAAAGCTCCTCAGCTCCCGATGCGTCGTGCAAAGTGCGCCTAAATCGCGCACTCGCGGCGTCGGCTAGTGCTAGGCTAGGCTAGGCGCGCGCGTGGGCTTGGCCCATTCCTTTGATCCACTAAAGCCTTTGAAGGCTTACCAAGGGAATAGGCTTATAAACCCTCAAAGGTTTCTTCTCCCTACCAATGTGGGATACAAAGGAAATTGCCAACTTGCAATTCCTTTATATATATAAAGTTCCAACAAGATATTGTTCTATAAATGAAAACTGTGCTTCTTGACAGAGAAAATAGCTTTATGGGTAAAAATCATTAACGTTGTTCATAGACATGCAGGAGCGGATCCAAGGGGATCCCGGGGTAGCCCGGGATACCCCTCAAATTTTTTTTTTCGGTAGTATAATTTTTGTTTATGTATCCCTAAAAAAAATCGGTATAGTGTATATATACGCATCCCTCCACTTATAAACACAAAAAAACAGTTGGTCTGTTGGTTAACGCGTTGGCTTATTCAAGCAAATGTCTTGAGTTCTATTCTTGTTTCTTACATATTCTTTGTTTATTTTTGTTTTATTTTCCCAGCTATTCTATCTCACATCGCAAAACACATGTAAACTCAACCATTTTTTTCTTTTATATAACCATGTTATGCTCATGCTTTATTTGATATGTACTTTGAGTCCCACATCGATTCAAGTATCAAAATATACTTCAACTTCATGTTTATATAACAAGACTTGAAGTTAGTTAAGGATTCGATTAAGATTTGGGTTTAAAACCGAAACCGAACCCGGGAAACCCAAGTACCCCGGGAAAAAAATTAAGTTACCCTAAAAAAAATTGGAATACCCCTTTACTTTGATCCTAGTTCCGCCACTGTAGACATGATGCTAGTTTTGATTGGTCTAGCAATGCCATTGGCGGTAAAGGGATTGGAGTATGATTGCAGGTTCAATTAATTACCTTCATTAGAGAGATACTATCTTGAGGTCGGCTATCACAAAAAATATGGGTGATAACTCGTCCACCATATTATAAAAGGAACTTTGAATTGGTGAGGTACCGTTTGTGTATCAACGCAGTAGGTTGTTTGCTTTGGAAGTTGATAAGGATTGCCTTATTTCTAATTGATGGGTTGAGAATGATTGGACTTGAAATTGGAGACGTGTTAGTAAAGGTGGTGTGGAGCAATCTCAATTAAATGAACTTCCAAATATTCTTTGTGATTTTGAGCCCACAATTTCAGATGATATGTGCAATTGGAATGTGGCAGGTGATGTGGTTTTTTCTGTCTCGGAAGCTAGAAAACCGTAGATGATTCTACTCTGCCAGATGAGCTTTTTCTACGAGGTGGAATAGGTTCCTTCCTAGAAAGGTGAATATATTTTTCTGTAGGTGCCCATTGAATAGGCTTTCTACACGTTAATCTGGAAGCTAAAGCTATTAATATTCCTTCAATTTTGTGTCCTATTTGTTCTTCTTTCAAAGAAGAGGTGCCTCATGTTTCTACTTCTTATGAGATAGTTTTTGAGTTATGGTCATTTATTAGCAAATGATATGATATATCTATTCTACATTGTTCCCATTTTGACGAGATTCTTCCTTGGTTGGATGCGGTCCATTTACTGAGCAAGAGACAATTTTTTTAGAGTGACGGGTTATTTGGAATTTGAAAAATGGTTTCGTCTTTGGTGATAATAGAATGAGAAGGGATCCTTAAAAGAGCTTATTGTTGACCACTTTTTTCATGGTTTACTAGTAGAAATGGACATTTTAAAGTCAGGCGAATAGATTGGCTTTTAAACCATATTATGTTAGTGATTTGTTATCATCAATATGATTTAAGTGTAATGGAATTAATTTGTTGACCAAAAGTCATCTTGATAAAGGAGTACATATTTATTTAAGTTTGATCAAGTTTTAAAGTACACTATTGTTGAACCCCTAAACGAACGGGGGCCCGAGTGTAGCTCCCCCGGGAGCGGGGTCCAAGGGTCAGCAGCCCCTAGTGGGGCCCAAGAGGCAGAGCCTGATTTTTTACTTCATCTTGACCCTTATTAATAATCCAGTTTTAGTGACATTTTAGGACTATTATAAATTGTCTTTGACAGTTTGAGTAGTTTTAGGACAAAGAAAACTGCCTTGACAATTTTCAGACAAATGAAGTATTTAAGCATTTTGGTTATCATAACTTCCATACTCTTTGTTCTTGAAACTCTTCTGAATCTTATCCGATTAAAGGTTGGGAGTACCATCCAAATACTTTAATCTAAAAGTGTATACATGATTCTGAGAATTTCCAAGCCTTTTATTACCCCGAATTTCTAACATATTATGTATGCTTCTTTGTGATTGTTGGTTAGCCATTTGGTAACGTGTGTTAATAAAAATTATTCAATTGTTCAAAAAGAACTTACTTGGAAATGTCCATTGTATATATGGTAAAACATCATCATCATTTGTATTGGCATCTACATATAGGGCTGGCAATTCTCGACACGACCCGCGACACGACACGAAATAAATGGGTTTGGGTTGAGTTTTTCAACCCGCCAACCCGCTAACCCGTCAACCCGCCAACCTGTTTATTAAACGGGTCATATATGGGTTTCTCAAAAAATAAACGGGTTGACCCGCCAACCCGTTTATATTCTTAATAAAAAAATTATTTTATTTTTAAATGTATTTATGTATCAAGTATGAATATTTAATAAGTATTATATAATATATATCATTGATTCATAGACAATTTGACTGTTTTGACATTTTGAGTCGTGGTGAATGGTCTAAGGTCGTAAGTCGTAACCTATAAGGCTAAGTTTGTAACATGTTTCTATGAATGTTTATACTTTTCATTTGGACGTTTAAGACTTAAATGTCTAAAATTCGGATCCACGAACCCAAATTTGACCCACAAACCAGCCAACCTATGAACCCATATAAAGGGTTGGCGGGTCATATATGGGTTTATGTTCCAAACCCACCAATACATGACCCGCCAACCCGTGACCTGTATATTTAAATGGGTCGTGTTTGGGTTGACATATTTTGACCCGCCAACCCGTGACACGCCAACCCGAACACGATACGATTGCTAGGCCTATCTACATATATTGTTTAAGAAAATATCAACTTCGTTGGTGATATATTGTGTTAGTTGATCGTCATCAACTTTATATAAAAAATAAACTCCCAACTCGTCAATATGCATCAAGCTTTTACACGAGTTATTTCATAAACTAGTTGGACATAATATAGTTCATGATGAATAAATTCCACTCACGAAATAGTAGTGAATTTTATTTTAGGAAAAAATGATAACTAATTCGCAAATGGTTCAAAGTTGTTTTTTGATAAAAGAGATTAAAATGGTCTTTTTATAGTAGACCTCTCGTAATGTTCATTTCGTGAATATCTCTTTTTTTTTCCAAGTACAAAACTCTATTGGGATAACAAAAAAAATTCCAACTATTTTACTTTTTGAATAGAAAAGCATAGAAAACCAATTAATTTATTCACTTTTGTTCTTTATGACCTATTCCGTAGGTCATAAGACCAAATAGTTAAATTTTCGAAAATAATGAGATTTTTTTTGTAGATTTCATCAAAATTTGTATATAATATCTAAAGGTATTTTTTTTATGTATTTATATCTATTTTTATGTATTTGTGTACTAGGTTACAATCCGTGGGAACCACGGGTAAAAAAATATATATATTGATGATTAAAAATGATAATCGAAAATCAAAGATTTATAAAAATTTATTAATTAGTTTATTAAAAACGTGATGTTAAAAAGTTATATTGTAAATAATAATGTATATATAAATTAATTGTAAATTTTTAACTAATTTTTTTTAGAAAAACTATGAAACATGGACCATTTAAGACAATTAAGATGTTAAAACAGAGATTATATATGTAAATTATATCAACCGTCTATAAGTTCAAATATTCATTAATTCACATTAAATTAGTTCAATAAACAAAGAGGATCGGTAATTAGGAATGATATGACACTAATAATACCCCAATAAGTGGCCACGACTAAAAAGTATAAACCTTCAATTCTTAAGGTACAAAGAGAGACCACATATATGGTTCTTATTATAATAGTTTTAGGAAAAAGAAGCAAAACCAAATGATTAGTATGAAAATGCAATTAACATTAATTCTTTAGGAAAAAAGAAGTTACTTGGTTCCATTTGGCCAAAACAAATATACATTATATAAGAGCAAATTCTGTAAGGAATAAACTCAAACAGTTGGTGGGCACAATATGATGCATTTACACATATGTGCACCAACACGGGTTAAAATCCAATTCTATAAAGGATTAACAAAAGAAAAAAAAGAAAAGTTAGGTTAACATTACCTGTAGACCAACGACTGAAGTATGAGTGAGAGACGAAGAAAGAATAAAAGGGAGGGCAAAGGTAAGGGTAGGATTTCATTATGTAAACACCACGAAGACAATTGAATAAACAGAAACATCAAATGCTTACTTTCTGGTTGAATAAAACACACTTTAATCATAAGAAATAAGCCGCTACATAACTTTCTAACTTAATAAAATATACCTCATTGGTGACAACATTGTAAAAGTTCTATTTCTTACCCCAAATCTTTCATACCAATGGCCTTTTCCGGTTTGGTGATTATATGTTGATTTAGTATAGCTAATCTAAATTCAAACTCTTGTATAATTTGGGGCTAGTCATTAATCAGCTACAAAATCAGAAAATAAACATCAAAATAAGCAAAAATCTAGTAAAGGTTAAAAAAAAGACACGTAAACCTACATCCAATTGAGCCTGTGTAAGCTTTTTATCTGTGCAACCTTCCATGTCTATTATCATTCTTCTAGCAGCTGGTAAACTTAAGATCGAGATCCATGGCCATTATCCCAGCTGTTGAACACATAAGATCAAACATCAACATTTATAAACTGAAAGAACAAAAAAAAAAGGATCTGAATAAAGTAAAATGTAAAAAGATGTGCCAAATCAATAATATCTTTTTCTAAACAACTAATTAAATCCATATCAACAATAAGAATACTTATAAGAGCAAAAGTCCTTTACCACAAGTTAGATTGTCTGACGTGATCACCCAATTTTGACAAGCAAATAATATTGATGGAAATTTTGATCTACATTATAATTCGTAGGGTTGACATGATAAATTTGCTTGGAAAGAGATGGGAGAAGGAATTATAACAAAAAATTCAAATATTAATTTTGTGCAATTGGAGTTTCAGACTTTTCTAGGTACAAAAAACCCATATATCAAATGAAAACATTTTGTTTGTTCTTGCAGCCCCACTTTTTTCACTGTCTGTGAATTACCAGATAAAAAATATTAGTGTAAAAAAGGGATTTAAAAGAAAATGAACTCAAAAAACTAAAGGATTTTAGTGAGGCTACTTGAAGAGGGAACTTCATGTTCTGATCACAAACCCTATATTTCAGAAAATCCCAATCATACCTACAATTGAAGTTAAAACCTAAATCAGAAAGAGATAAGTCAGAGAAATGAAAAAACCTAAATCAGAAAGATAGATGGTGATAGATGTGTGCGTGTGTCTGCGAACATAAAACAAAAAGACAAAGATCTATCTGAGGGGTGTGTATATGTATTTCTTATCGCATCCTACCCAATTCTACAATAGATAGAAAAAAAAGATGGAGAAAAAAGACAAATATATTAAGGTTTTAAAAAACAAATAGAATGAATAAGAAACATCGACACTAATGTGTCTTAAGATGAAGAGCATAAACGAAGTATTTACCTTTTTTTGCTCAATCGTTTAGCAGTGACCGGAAACAAAGACAAAGGTCCTGACACCTAGGGTTTGGTTTTTCTGAAGAGGGGGAGAGAAATTGATTTTTAAGAGTGAGTTTGCGTTTCAAATTTTGAATTCGGATTCAGATAAAAATAAAAGTTGAACTGAATATTGAATGAAGGAGGGGTATAACTGGAAATTCACTTTGATGAAAAATGTTTGGTGGAAGTGACACACATATTTTTTTACGTGTGTATATATATATATATATATATATATATATATATATATATATATATATATATATATATATATATATAAGTATTTTACATATATTTTATGTATTTTTATACATTATGTATTTATATGTATTTTTACGCATTTACGTATTTTTTTTAAGTTCTTTATATAAATGTTTATATATTTTAAATATATAAACATATTGTTTTACGTATTCATATGTATTTTTTTAATATTATACATACTTTTTGTGTATTTTTATGTGTTTTTTTGTATTATGTATTTTTGCATATTTATGTCTTTTTTCAGTTTTTTTATATACATGTTTAAGTATTTTAAATATTTAATTGTTTTATTTTTACATATTTACATATTTTTTTTACTTCAAGTCATCTTTATCATTTCATCTAATTCACACAGCTTCTTTGAGTATGTCTAGATATTTTTCTTACACATCCATATATTTTAAGTTTTTCTCATTAGATGTTTAATTTCAAGATGAGTGATTGGGAAAAGCTTAAAAATATGTATCAAAAAAGTTATACAAATTGGATGAAATGGTGAAAACGACTTAAAGTAAAAAAAAAATACACGAATATGTAAAAAAACTAATACAATTATACATTTAAAATACATAAACATCTATATAAAAAACTTTAGAAAATACATAAATACATAAAATACATATAAATATGTAATACATAAAAAAACACATCGAAATACGTAAAAATATGTAAAATACTTAAAAATAGATATAAATATATAAAAATATGTTTATAAATTTAAAATACATAACATCTATATAAAAAACGTAAAAAAATACATAAATATGTAATACATAAAAAAATAACTCATAAAAAAATAAAAAAAATATGTAAAATAATTAAAAATACGTATAAAAACATTAAAAATACGTTTATAAATTTCAAATACATAAAAAATGTAAACATATACATATAAAAACATAAAAAATACATAAATATGTAAAAATATATCTAAATACATAATCCATAAAAATAACACATAAAAATAAGTAAGAAAATATGTAAAATACTTTAGAATACATATAAATATGGGAAGAACCCCCATTTTGTGGGGTTGGATACACCAAAGAAAATGACATGATTGGATGAGTATGTTGCCTAATATTATATGTTTAATGACACTAAGCATATAATATTAGGCAGAATAAGTTGTGACGCCCGTAGATCCGGGCTAATCAATTTAGAGACGATAAGCATCAAAAATAACTTTTTGTTAGAAGATTATTTAGGGTGGATAATCTTAACTAAGTTGTAGTGGTCGTGATAAGGATTCCGGAGATATAAAGAACGCTAAAATCCGAGTTATAACGAAGAAGTTATGACCTGCCAAAGTTTCGCGACAGAACCGACACGATGCTGAATGATGTAAAAAGTGAATTTATGTTAGAGTGATATTTATCCTTAGTGATCTAAACAAAAGTCGTAGATTTCTTTAAACCGAGAGCGTGCATAAAAAGAACACCCAAATCTGACTTCGTATGAGGAAGTTATGATTTTCCGAAGTTTCGACTTAGCGGTATGCAACCCGAATACTCGATTTGAGATCGAGCGGTTTTTAGCCAAAACAATCTAAAAGAATTGAAGATCTCGTTGATAGTAGCGAGACGATAAAAAGATAGGCGAAAATGGACGTCGGATGAAGAAGTTATGAATTTATAACGAAGTTTTCCTGTCCCGGCCTACTAAAAATAATATATAAGTAATATATTTATAATATATTAAAAATAAAGTCAAAATTAGCCAACAAAGTCTAAACGAGTGTTGTAGAGCATAATCTCACCTACGCGTCGATATAAAGAACGTCGAAAACGGAGTTCGTATGCGAAAGTTATGAATTTGTGAAGTTCGGGGCGCGAAACCCCAAAACTGTCAGATACCACGACGTGGCAAGTCTTCTGACACCTCCTAGAGTCCCCCAGACGCAACTTGCGATGACGCATGCAGTGACGACCAAGCCCACAACGTGGAAAAAGGTGCCACGACATGGTAAGGGCAAATTTTTCCCTATAAATAGATTTGAAGGGCCAACCAATCATGGTTGCTCCATCCCTTCTCTCCCACTTCCGATACACCCTCTAAGCCCTATTTTAACCCCCCCCCCCCCCCGAAGCCCCGATATCATCCCAAGACCCGAAATAAGTCCCGAAGTTCGAAGATCCCGAGAAGAAAAGAGTTTCCGAGCCGAAGCTCTGCCCGCGAGGAGCCCAGTTTGTGTGAAGATCTTCCAGATCTACCGAAGAATACTACTTCTACAAGCCATAGTGTTGTCTGATCATCTTCTGATCAAGTGAGTGTGTGGTTACTTTCTTCTAACACATAAATATTAAGTATTGGCTATGAAATACGTGTTATGCGTTTATATATATATATATATATATATATATATATATATATATATATATATATATATATATATATATATATATATTGTTGTTTATACGTGTGAGTGTATAGTCCATTTCATAAACACGATATTAATACAAGTATTGTTTGAATGTATTAAGTATATGTTTTGGGTGAGTGTATAGTCACTTTCTTCTAACACATAAATATTAAGTATTTTCTATGAAATACGTGCTATGTGTATAATACAAAGTTGTTTATATGTGTGAGTGTATAGTCCCTTGCATAACACGATTTTAATACAAGTATTGTTTGAATGTATTAAGTATATGTTTTGTGTGAGTGTATAGTCACTATCGTCTTACACATAGATATGAAGTATTTTATAAAATACGTGCTATGTGTATATATACTGTTGTCTATATGTGTGAGTGTGTGGTTACTTTCTTCTAACACATAAATATGAAGTATTTGCTTGAAATACATGTTATGTGTTTATGTACTGTTGTTTATTTGAGATAATGTGGAATGGATGTTTTATATGGGTTTTAAATGAGTTAAATTGTATATGTATTTTATATCTACTAATATGTTGGGTAGAACATGGGTAGATGAGATAGTTGGTATGGGATAAAATGATGAGGTATGTAAGATGATTAAAGAATAATATTGGTAGATGCACCAATTAGAGAATGTCATAATACTAACAGATGCGCTTAAGAATAATATTGGTAGATGCACAAAATGGAGAATATCATAATACTAGCAGATGTGCTTATGGGATAATCCTGGAAGATGCGCTCATAGGAAAATATCGGCAGATGCACCTAAAAGAGAATGTCATAAACCTGGCAGTCGCACCTCATAGTGTATGACGTAATCCTGGTAGAGGCGCTTAAAGGATGATGTTGGTAGATGTGCCTTATGTAGCAATAGATTTTGTGCCAATTCCTTAGGTCAATCCTTAGGAATGAATGGATGATGGGTAGTTGAATTCTTAGGGTAAAATCCTAAGAAATAAAGAAGATAATGATGATGGGTAATTGGGTTGATTGTTTGATGGTTGAATATAATAATTATATTATTGTGGGTCGAAAACCCTATATGCTCACTAGGCTCCCAAGCCTGACCCACTCAGTTTTCTTTGTATCACAGGTATCAATACGAAGACATATTTCCCTGAGAGATTAAAAGAGATGTAAATCATTAGTGTAAATAAATGTAAGTTCTGTTTATGCTTATGTGTCTGTATCGGAACATAACATCCCGAGATTTTGTTATATAATGAAAATACATTTCTTTAAAGGAATGCTTTGATAAATTCTTATCATATTTTGTTTTGGAAAAAATTTTGCAACTATTTTCTTTAAAAGATTACTCTGATTTTAAAAACAAAGCATAAACATATCGGTCTTTTCTAGCCGTGAAATTGGGATTTCACCATATACCTGAAATTGAAGCTAACACTATGAATATAGTTAAGAAAGCAATGCTTAGAAGAAAAGGGTAAATAAGTAACTTTCTTACTTAGGGGAACTGACTGTTGTGATTCATGTCTTGTAGAAGATGAAGAAATATCTGGATCTTCTCCTTGCCATTGGCATCTCCCTTGAGCATAATCTCGTTCATGTAGTGAGATGATGACTCCTTATTGCTTTATTTTTTTTTAGCAAAATCACAAATGAAGAATTAGGCAGAATAGAGGATAGAGTATGACAACTTAAGACAGGAAAACGATAAATTACCAGTTACCAGGGCGTCGTCGTTCGATTTTAGAGAAGGGATGCGACCGCCGGTTGATTTTAGACAGTCGAGTATACACGAAGTCGAAGAACAGTCGAGTATGAAGTCGATTTTCAGTAAAACGAATGTTGTGAAGACCGGCGGAAGGGCGTCTGGAGTTTCGACGGTTCCACGGTGGCGACCAATTCTGGAGCTGTATACATGCAAAGCAGTGGATCAAAAATATTGGTAAACGTAGGTGGTCGATGAGGAAGCAGTGAAGGGAAAGGAACGAAAAAAAAAAGCAGAAAACAGTTAGCAGCTACCGATCTGTGGCAACCGAAGAAGAGAGGAAGTTGAGGGTTAGGAATCGTAATGGAAACGGTTAGATGGAGGTTTAAAGGAGGTGGATACGGTGATGTGGGGGTATTTCAGAGAGGTAGTGTAGAAGGATTTAGAGGCTTTGACCATGATAGATTCAGAGAGAAAATGAGCATTAGATTAGGTGGTGGAAGAATCAGATGAAGCTAGAAGAGAGAGTGACGTTGAGTCGGTGACAGTAAACTTATTTCTATTGGCTCTTGTAGGCGGTGAGCAAACGGCATCGGGCAAAGAGGAAGAGATTAAAAAAAAAAAAAGGGTAAAAATAAATAAAAATAAAAAAAGCAACCAATGACATCAAAGTACTTTTGCTTAAGGAACTTTTAAATTAATCTATATATATAATACGTACAAAAATATATTTATATATATTTAAAATATATAAACATATACATACAAAAACTTTAAAAAAATACAATAATACGTAAAAGTAGATATACATACGTAAAATAAATTACCCGGTTTATTAGGTTTTTCTATTCAAAAAGTTAAAAAATCGGAACTTCTTTGTTCAAAAATTAAAATTTAAAACTTTATTAAAAATTTTAAAATATTAAAACCATCATCAATCGTAATTCCAAAAGAATATCAAAATTATATATTTTTAACACCAAAGTCGTTGAAACTCAAACTATACATTAAATTATCATATCGAAATTATTTATCTATAATTTTTATAATAAAATAACACATTTTTTAAAAACCTTATTAATATCATTTTAATGGGTCACAATTTCTGACCCTATCATTGGGCTACCAGTATCTTTTTGGCTCTAGAATATCCGTTATTTTGGTTGGTCATAATTCATTTATTTTATGTGGTCGTCTCTTTTGCAATTTTGTTGGAACTTGGAAATCTTTGGGTCGAAACCCCACCAAATTGTCGGTTTATTAATTATTAGAGTTGTTCTAACAAGCATTCATGTTAACAGTATTTTATCGTAAGAGTTCATATCAATCAATGTTTCATTTTGGATTTATACCAAGGTAAGACATTTCAACATCATTGTTTATTTTTCATCATGTCAAGTATAAAGTAGTTAAGTATTTTTATTTTATTTCGATTTTATAGCTTATCCACAACCAAATATAATTCAACCAATTGTTAAAATAATATTTTCTCTTTAATCTATAAATACAACCAATACCATGGATCAAACTCAATTTTCTATCATTTATTTTAATTAAAAAAATATATTTTATTTAATAGTTTTAGATATATATTTTTTAAACAACTGATCGATTAATGACCATAGTGAGTCCTAAAAGATGTTTTCTGCACATCCTCATCCTTGACTCGCATCTGGTGATAACCTGATCGCATATCAATCTTGGAGAACCAAGATATACCCTGAAGCTGGTTAAATAAATCGTCAATCTTCGGGCGGGGATAATGGTTCTTCATTATTACCTTATTCAGCTCCCGGTAGTCTATACACATACGATGTGACCCGTCCTTCTTCTTTACAAACACAATTAGGGCTTACCATGGCGAACTGCTCGGCCTGATAAATCCCTTGTCTAGCAGCTCCTGCAGGTGCGTAGACAAATACTGCATCTCAAGATATGGTGCCTTGACTATCGGATCCGCACCAGGACTAGGTCAATCCTAAACTCAACCTGTCTCTCTAGAGGTACCCCAGGAAAATCCTCTGGGAATACATCCGGGTACTCTCACATAACCGGTTCATCATCCACTGTCGCCTAACCCTTCTCCCGCGTATCCATGACATATGCGACATAACATACGCAACCCTGCTGAAGATAGAGCCTCGCTCTCGCTCCTGAGCATAGGACCAGTCGACCTTGCGGCCTCTCACCCTGAATCACTAACCCTTCCCCACTAGGATTCTAAACACTCACTAGCTACTGCTCGCAGTCGATCACTGCCCCATTGGGACTCAACTAGTCCATACTGAGTATAACCTTATTCCCCTGCAGGGGAATAGGGACTTAAATCCATAGAAAACTGCTCATCGAATAACTGCATAGTACATCCTCAATGAACCCTCGCAACCCTGACGGTCCTATCATCTGCTATCTCTACATCAAGTGGCAATCCAACTCCCCAGGATCCCCTGTGAATCTCTAGCTAAGCGCGCATGACACAAAAGATCGGGTGGCACCCGAATCAAACAGTACCAAATCTGATACACCGTTCACTAAGAGCGATCCTATAACAAAACACATAAACATAAGCAATAATCAGTATAAGTAAATAGATAAGGAAAAGATACATACCCGTCACCACGTCAGGAGCTGTTCGTGTCACCTTTGATGTTAACTGAATGACCCTGCTCTTTTCCACAGGCGCCTCACCCCAACCCTGATGGCCATCTGTAATCCTCAACATATCAGGGGCAGGTGTTCTGCCTTGCTGCTGCTAAACTTGGGTACTGGTACCGATTCCACATGCCCAGTTCGGCCGCACTTAAAGCAACCTGAACTTAAAGCAACCTGAACTCCCTGCCTTGCACCCTCCATCGTGCATCTTTCCACATTTTCCACAATGGCTACAGCCCTGCTGGTTCCTAAATCTGTGGTCATATACCTTTGTTTTCTTGCCCGCACTCCTTATCCGAAACCCCTGGGTTTCCTCTTACTCTCCATCTCCAAATTCAACTCTCTCTCATGAGCTCTAGAAATCATATCCTCCAGTGTCTTACAACTGGATCGGCTCACAAACTGGCGGATATCAGTCCGCAACATCTCATAATATCGGGACTTTTTCATCTCCTCGCCCACCATGTACTACAGAATGAGAAGGGCCCTCTCCCTGAACATAGTGGTGATCTCCGTCAATGTCTTAGTCGTTTGTTGGAGAGCCTGGAACTCCCTAGCAAGTTGTTGCACCTCTATCACTGGTGCAAACTGGGCTCTGAATCTAGTCGAGAAGTCAGTCGAGGTCATAATATCAAGGGCAACGTCACGTAAAGCATGCCCAACCTCCTCCCACCAGTTGCATTCCCTGTCCTTTAGAAGACAGGACACAAGTCGAACCTTATCCCCCCTTGGGACATCTACTGGTGCGGAATGCATTAGCGACATCCGCCAACCATCTAGTGTTTGCAATGGGGTCCCGAGCTCCACTGTAATCGAGAACTCCACAAGATCTGAACTCCCTGAATGTCAGTGTGCGCGACCCCATCATGGCCACTACCTCGATGCGGAAAGCACTCAATTTCTCATCCAAAAGCTCCAAAATACCTTCCTCGATCGTGCCGAAGATCATAGGAGTCTGATCCAAATACCGCGCGTGATCTCAAAGGAAATAAACTCCCTCGTCTGGTTATCTAGTTGCCCGACTCCAGAGCCCGAGCCTGATCCCTCATCGACGCTTGAACTGCCGACTGGTCTAGTGCGTAGTACCACCATACTGAAAAACATATCATAACAAACGTCAGAATACTAATAATATGTAAGGTCCTCAAACGGACCTTACTAGTAATCAAACAGCAAACACAATCAATAACAATCAAGAACAGAGTAGAAACAAGAATATAAACAATATTGCACACGCTTCTATTAGCAAAACGTCTAGTACAACTTGTGGAATAGCAGCCGAGACTCTGAGGCATCAACAACCATTAAACGACCTAGCAAACCCCTATTTATAACAGACCTGGGCCGGCCTGTGGGTTTACGGCTATAAATAGGATTACGACCGTAAACTCTGGCTTGGCCATAAACTAACACACACACTACTAAAAGTGCATATTTAACCAACAGACCCTATTACAGTGAAAGCCTAGACCAAACCATTGATTAGATCCTTCAATCTCCCCCTTGGTTTGGTGCTAGCTTGAAATAAATCTTTGTCCATGATCATTACATCTTCTTGCCCCATCGCTCCATTCCATATTCTCTAGTTTATAATCTCAACAACCATAGCAATGTATTCTTTCGCGGTTGAATCAAATATCTCCTCAGCAACTTGGATCTGATAGAGGCTCAAATGATAAATGTCTCATTTTCTAAACTGGAACAAATCCCTTCTGTCATACAAACGAATGCATCCCTCCTTTAGCTTGATGACAACAAATGTTTTGGTCTCATCAAATACCGAATTGAGCATGGAACTTAAGGATCCATCCGGATAACTATGAAGCACTGAAATTTGTTTGACCTGATTTGTAGCAGGCCACATCACCATCTGGAGGGGATGACCAGTTTTGGGATCAATGATGTCTGGATAGTGCTTTATCATGGATTCCGCAGTCTTCATAGATAGAAAGCCCTTCTTCACTTGATCTTCTTGGAAGTGTTTGAAATTGGTTGCTTGTTGATTATCTGTCGGGTTTGAAAAAGGAGATTGAGACAGCTCTGAAAGATCCACCCTGGTCCAAGAGTTAAAGTCATGACAGTCTTTATAGAGATCCGTATTACCACTCTTTCTTCGTACAATATAGATGTTCAAGGGATCATGATAACCCCAAGATATGATTCCCGACCTATTACCATACGTGTCTCTAAACCTTACGACCTTGAGATCCGTAATAGTGATTGTGGATTTGTTCCCGGGTGTGTTTTTCTCGGAACTCCTCTTGAATAAGAGTTGTCCCTTCTCAGCAGCTTTAGCTTGTCTGCCTCTGATAATCTCTGCAATGTGTGGAGCATGGGCATGCTCTTCTTCAAAGTGGTTCATGACCCGTGAAGTCTCAACAGTTGGCACAACAATGGGGTGAGCTTGAGAATGAAGACTAATTCTATACTCATCAGCAGATGTCTTGTACTTAGCACCCAAATCTTCTTCAAGCTTCTTCTTGAGATCAAAATAGCTGGAGGTCAAAAGATTGAAATGAGCTTGAAGCTCAGAGATCTGCTTGGTCTTTGTCGCTCTATCTTCTTGGAGATCAGAAACTTGAAACTTCAAATTAGTGTTCTCACTTAAAAGATCTTCAACTCGAATGCTGAGCTCGATGTTTTTCAGATCCAACACATTTACTCTCTTCTGAAGTTCATCAATCACAAAATATTCTTCTCTTGACTGACCTTCTCTAAAGGCAATTCCTTTGGCCTTAGAAGAAAGTGCAACGGTTTGTTCTTTAGCCAGATGCTAAGCCAAACGTACGGAAGCCTCTTCGAGATCTGCTCGTGGGGGAGAAAACCCTGGTGGAACAGAGGAGCCACCTGTTTCAAAAATGGTACTAGGGCCTTCACTTAACGGTTCTGCAGTTACAATAGTTGGAGTGGTAGTTGGAGTAATAGGCAGGCCTTGAGATAAGCTAGAATCCAGAAGCCCGAACCTAGGATCTCGTCGTTATCTTTTGGATGGGGGTTTCACAGTCTGGTCTGTTGATTGATCATCTTGACGTGGTTTAGATGTAGGCAAAGCACTGTCAAGGGGAGGAATCCCTGACATTGTCACCGTTGGAGTTGTAGAACCAACCACTTGCTCTTGAGAAATGGGGGTTGAGTAAAAAACGTCTTCATTTTCCCTTGTCTCCGTTGTTGGGATACCAACATCACCGACATTATCTAGCAGAGTGTTGAGATTTACGCTTGTTAAGAAATCATCATTGCTTCCAAAAGTTGTTGGGATGCCATCTTGATCAAAACCAGTAAGATCAAGGTCTTCAAATTGCTCAGCCTCAGTCGCATTAACAGAAGATCCCTCATTATAGTCGCTTTCAATGTGCACTGATATTAGAACATGTTCCTCGGCTACAGCCACATTAGGAGCGGCTGTCTACTCCCCTTCTTGATCCGAGATTGTAGTCACGTCTCCTTCTGAGATTATCTTTTCAGATGAGGTGTGTTCTGACGACACTTTGTCAGAGGAATTATGAGACTCAGATGCCTCGTTCGGTTCAACGAAACGTCCAAATTTGACCAACGGGAAGAGTCCTTGAAAAGTGACCTTTCTTTTACGATTTTGTTTAATTATCCCAATAGTGTGTGGGCCCAAGGACTTCATGTCGAGCGTATCACCCTCTTTAACCATGTTTGGGAACTATTTGTTTATGAAGAGTTGAATGAACCTGGGATACATCAAGAAGGTATCCCTAGTAGTGCCATTGATGTTAACCACAAATTCATCCAGTATAAACCTTGAGAAATTGAAACCGATTCCCGTAGCGAGATAAACTATAGCACCGGTGTTTGTCAATAAGATTTCATCTGCACCAAATCTCCTATCGGAGATGCAGCTCACAAACACATGAGCTAAAAATCTCCAGTAGGGTAGCAGAAGTTTCTTCATCGTAGGTGGGGAGACGCCCTCATATCCCATCTTTCTTAAAATCTTCTGAGTGTCTTCAATGCCGATCTCGGTAGGAAAGCTTGGAAGGTCATTGATCAATAATGTTTCTCTGATGAACTGCTCATTGATTATAATTTTGCATCCTTGAACAATAGCATCTACAGTCACGGCACCATCGTCATCTTGGCAGTCTGCCAGAACTCGCGTATGATTGTATGGTAGACAATAGTGTTCATAGTAATGGCAGAGGCCAAGCAGCATTCTCGCAATCCATGAATCATTGATTTGAAGTCCACATGAGCCACTGGAGGATCAGCAAGAACCATCGCCAGGTTGTGCATATCTGCAAATTTTAATGCCACCATTTTATCTGCACTAAAACATACCAAGTAAGACAGGAGAGAAAAATGAGCAATTAAAATTTTAAATGATTTAATTTTGAGCCCAAAAATGAATTAATAATATTTAAAAAAAATAAATTTTAGGTCAAAGTTGGAGTTCGCGGTCAACGGGGGTTTACGCCTGTAAACCCGTGACCGTATGCTTATGGCCGCAAACGGAGTTTACGGCCGTAAACTCTTCACGGCCGTAAGCTTCGGCCGTAAACTCCGACAATCGTTTTTTTGTCGATTTCAGGCTCAAAAATCATCAAATCACTGAAACAAGCCCATATTCCTGGTCGAAAACGTGATACCTTCAAAGCTATCAGATTAATTTCACAAAAATCAAGAAAATGATTTCGAGGAGAGAGAGAGAGAGAGAGAGAGAGAGAGAGAGAGAGAGAGAGAGAGAGTAGGAGAGTTTGCGGCCGGAATCAGAGAAGTGAGGAGGATTCCAGTTGTAAACTCCTTTTATATCTTGATTCCTTTTACCTGATGACCACACAGTGTAAGGCACAGTCCAATACAATCCAATATTTTTCAAAAATTTTAAAAACAAATCTTTTTGAGGATTAAAATTAAAACTAAAATTGAAAATAAAATAAAATTAAATAAAATTAAAAAATTAAAATTTAATCTGCAAAAATTAAAAATAACCATTAAATTTTAACACTTAAATAAAAAATAAAATTAAAAATTAAAAATAAAATAAAAATAAAAATAAAATCAAATAAACTATACAACTTAAAAATTTAATTACAGAGAATAAATTTGTGACACATGGATCAAAGTTGTTGGACAGTCCTATTCCACTTATCGGTACCCTTATCTTCACGTCTTCGTCTGATTGATCGTCAGTATTGTGGTCCACTTAAGCACAAAACATATGTGACAAAATTTGGATAATTTACCAATGACATGACACACACACACACACACACACATATATATATATATATATAAATTATTATTAGCCCTTGTTCATAAATATATTTTCCCTATGACCATTTAACGGACTACAACCAGGAATATTGTTGTCCACCTAAATTAAGCAGCGAGATCTACAGACAATCTGTATGTGTTCATTTTTAATTGTACTAGAACGTGTTTTCCACTTCCTGATATGCCCCACCCATCAAGGACTTCGAAAATACTCCTTACACCAGGTGAGCAGACAATTATTAAGAGAGAATATAGATTTAGAATGCATATGCTGTACATCCAGGTCGAATCTCTTCCAATCACGCAAAGGATGAAACATATGACTAACTAAAGTTTTAGAGGGATGGAGAAGAGAACGTTGCATATACTGTGTACCAGGTCGAATTATGAGTCACACAAAGGAGACAGTATGTGGCTAACAGATAAAAAGAATTGCATAGAGAGAAGATGCAGCGAGATAGAATTGCATATGTTACAGTCCAAGTCGGATCTCTCGATCACGCAGAGGAGGCAACATATGACTAACAAACAGAAAGCAAGAAAATAACCTTTTATAGACCTAGTTTATCGAAATTCCCCTGTCACCCCATCAAAACCGGAATTAAGGACAAAATCCTCACATCGAGGAAAAGTTAATCCACAATTCCAGATACGTGTTATTTTAATGTGACCGGTAGATTATCATGTATATCTCCCTGCTCAACCTATCCGAGCATCGTGATGTCAGGCTAAACGGATCTAACTAGGTTAATGTTTGTCAAGTCCTTGAATTCATTAAGTTCAACTCTCCCTAGTCAAGTCCATTTAAAATCTTTCGTGCCTACCAGCACATCGAGCACAGAGCGTAGACGATTTAATTTAGGTACTTTACGCAGATTTAGATTGCACGTTATCACTTGGTAATATCATTTCCCGTCACAACACCTACAAAAAAGCTGTCAGCAATATATATATATTTTTAATTTCTGGATTTTTATTGTTTTTGTATTTTCTGGATTTTTTTATTGCTTTTGGATTTTTTTTGGATTTTTTATTGTTTTTGAATTTTTTGATTATTTCTCCCCCTAAATTTGTGCATGGTTGAGAATGAAAAATAAAAGGAAATAAAATGCGCAAATCTAAACTAGCCTACCTACAAAAACAAGAATAAATTGTAAAATTTAAGAAGAATTAAGAAAAATAAAATAGAAAAACTTAATCCTCAAAATGAATCATTTTCAGAAATCCCACAAGTACATCAAAGCGAACTTTGTTAAAGGGCTTAGTGAACAGATCTGCCACATTATTAGCAGTGGGAACCTATTCCAGCTGGATAAGTGAACGTTCATAATAATATGTGATGAAATGAATTTTAATGTCGATGTGCTAGTTTTTAGAATGTTAGACAGGGTTTTTTAGCATTTGAATTGCGACCTCATTATCACAGTAGATGGGGGGTTTCTAAGTAATTCAAACCGTAGTCCAACAGTTGATGTTGGATCCAGATAACTTGAGATAACAGGCAGATGCAACAACGTATTCCGTCTCCGCTGTTGAAGTTGAGACAATGTATTGCTTCTTGCACTGCCATGACACTAGCCTGCCACCAAGATATTGACACCCTCCTGAAGTAGATTTCCTGTCAAGCTCATAGCCTCCATAATTACTGTCAGCAAAAATATAAATCAAATTCAGAATTCTTCGGATACCAAAGACCCAATTTTGGGCTACCTTAGTTATACCGAAAAATTCTTTTGACAGCAACAAGATGTGAAAGTTTAGGATTAGCCTGATAACGTGCGCATTGACAAACTGTAAACATGATGTCTGGACGGCTTGCAGTAATATACATCAGTGATCCGATCATCGATCTGTAGAGAGTCTGATCTATGGAATCGCCATCAATATTTGGAGTCAGAAGTGGTCTTTCAGCCATTGGTGTCGATGCAGATTTAGCATCGTGAAACCCGAACTTCTCAAGAATATCTTCCACATACTTGGCTTGATGTAGCAGGATTCCGGTTAAATTTTTTTTGACCTGAAACCTCAGAAACATGGTCATTTCCCCTAATAAACTCTTCTCGAACCGCTTTTTCATAACACCTTCGAATTCCATGCAAAGTTGTGGACTGGTTGACCCAAAGATAATGTCGTCAACATAGATTTGAACCAGAATCTGATCATTACCGACATGCTTGATAAACAAAATTTGATCGATAGTTCCACAAGAGTATCCATGCTCGATCAAGTGCTTTGTTAGAGTCTCATACCACGCTCGAGGATCTTGATGTAACCCATACAGTGCCTTGTCCAACTTGTAGATATGATTAGGAAACTTCGAGTCAACAAACCCTGGGGGCTGATCAACGTAGATTTCTTCCTTCACCTTGCCATACAAGAAGGCTGTCTTGACGTCCATTTGGTAAACAGTGAAGTTCATGTAAGAGGCATATGCAAGGAAGATACGAATAGCCTCCAAGCGAGCTACTGGAGCATAAACCTCAGTGTAATCAAGACCCTCGACTTGTCGAAACCTGTGAACCACCAATCTAGCTTTATATCGCATAATAACCCCTGAATCATCCTGCTTGTTGCGATAGACCCATCGTGTGTCAAGAGAATTTTTGCCCTTTGGTAACTCAACCAACTTCCAAACCCCGAGTTTTTCAAATTGATGTAGTTCTTCATGCATTGCATCTACCCAGCTGGACTCATTCATAGCCATTTCAACATTCTTGGGCTCTATTTGAGAGATAAAGAAAGAGTAAAGACAGGTATTGACATCTCCACTCTGGCTTCTGGTTTTAAACCATCGCCCAACTGACCCATGATGTTTTCGATCAGATGATCGTGTTGAATGCTTGGAGGTATCTCTTGGATGATATCATTAAGCGAGACAGGAATATTGTAAATTCTAACACCTCCTTCATTTGTTGATTGAGCCATTCCAGAATGCTCTGGTACAAACTCATTTGAAATTTTCTCAGGAAAGAGTAGTTCCATAAAGGTTGAAGAGACAACGGAAGCATCTTTAGACATGAACTCTCTTTCTATAGGAGTGAGTGGTGTAGTTTCAGCATCAGGAGTATCATTTTGAGCTGGAGATTTTGGACTATCATGTTGCATAGATGACTCCCACTCAGGCGTAACAGAGGACTCCCCTTCTGGCGAAGCAGAGGACTCCCCTCAAATGGTGAATAGGATACTGTTGGAGGTCGGTAGACAACTTCATTGTCTTCGTCTTCAGAAAAATTCTTCGAACCGGAGACAGATCCAGATGAGCTACCCGAAAACACATTTATTGATTTGAAAAGAGATGTGTAGTCAAACAACCAATCCGAACCCACTCTAGCATTCATCTCATTTTCTTCCAACCAACACACATCATAAGATTCCACAATCTGCTTTGTCTTCTTATTGTAGACCCTATAGGCGGTGCGAGCAGCATACCCTATGAAGTAACAATCATCGGCTTTGGCATTAAACTTCAGGTTGGTCTCTAGGTGAAGAAGGGTGCAAGGGCAGCCAAATACACAGAAATGACTGTCTGAAGGCTTGTAACCATATAGAATCTCATACGAGGTCTTCATCTGAGCTTTGTTGATCAACACACGATTCTGAACGTAGCAAGCGGTGTTTATCGCCTCGGCCCAAAAGAAAACTGGTAATTTGGAGTTACACAACATCGTCCTTGCAGCGTTTTTTAAGGTTCTGTTTCTCCTTTCAACAACACCATTTTGTTGAGGGGTGTGAGCGGAGCTGTATTGACGCATAATACCCTTTTGTACGAAAAAATGATCGAGAATAGAATTCTTGAACTCTGTTTCGTTGTCGGTATGAAGCGCCTTCACCCGGTTGTTAGTTTGGTTCTCAATTAACACAATGAATTTCTTAATTATATCAGCAACTCCATCTTTGTTGGATAGAAAGAAAACCCATGTAAAACGAGAGAAATCATCAATCACAACCAGACAATATGAATTTATGTTTATACTGAGAATGTTAACTAGTCCAAACAGATCTATATGTAGCAATTGAAGCACCTGACTGATTGAGTTGACCTGTTTTGATAGGTGTGGTTTTCTGTGATGCTTACCTTGGGCACATAACACACACTTTTCAAAAGTTATAAAGTCTTTGACAGGAAAACCACGGACCATCTCATTCTTTGCAAGGCGATTCAAGTTCTTGGCGTTAGCATGACCGAGTCTTCGGTGCCACAGCATTGCATTTTGTTCTGAGATCTTTGAAAAGAGGCACGTAACTTGTTCTGGAGGATTGCTATTCATATTAATAATGTAGGAATTCCCATCCCTTTTAGATTTTACAAGAATCCACTCTTCTGGAATGACAAAGCCTGGCTTGAGAATCATGCATTCCTTATCAGTGAAATGCGTAGAATAGCCTTTATCGCATATCTGAGATAGACTCAACAAACTATGCTTAAATTCGGGAGCAAAGTTGACATTTTCGAAACTTAACACCCCATTTGTGATGGTTCCTCTTTGAGTGATCTTGCCTCCTTCTCCACCCGCAAAAGAAATATATCCCCCATTAAAAGATTGAATGTTGTTCAGTTAGGCAATATCTCCTGTCATATGCTGGGAGCAGCCGCTGTCGACGAACCAAGGTCTAACGACATTCCCCCACAACTGTCCATGCAAAATGTGTGGGTTCATTTAGATTTGGGAACCCAGGTCATTACTTTCCTGGGTTGTCCCGATGCCTTTTCAAATTTATCATCATTTAATAATTTCTCAGAGGACATAGATGATGGATTGGAGGCTATTTTGGGCAACCATTGATAATTAGGTTTTCTAACAGTCCCGAGTGTTTTTGAAATAGGATTTTTATCAGTTTCTTGGAGCACTTGGGTTTTCTACTGTAATTGGTTGAAGACCCATTGCTACTTCTTGACGAAACTGACCTTGGCTTGGCCCTGTTCGGTTTTGGCAAACTATTTGGGACTCTGTTATGAAAGACCCTTTTATTGTTTTTAACAACAACCCGTTTTCTACCACGATCATCCTTCCAATCATCATTCCGAGAACAAGTTCTAGAGGACTTTCTAGTTAAAGACCTTCCTCGGGATTCGTTCTCTCCTCTTGGTGTCTCAAGATATACAAACATTTTATTAGGACAATTCCTAGCTATATGACCACCAATACCACAATTGAAACAAATCTGTTTGTTGTTGTTGTTAAAACTTGGACTGCATTTCTCATATTTGTTTTCCATACCAACACCCTTGCTTTTCTCACATGGACATGAACAAGAATTAGATTGTGAGACAAGTGAGGGTGCATCAGATGGAGAGGCTTGTGAAACTGGTGGTTTTTCATTATTATCATCATAAACATTAGAATGCCAACCGCATCATCATATACTTTAAAACCATTCAAAACAGTATCAGAAGGTGCAGAAACATACCAAAAAACATTGTCACTAGCAACATCAGAAAAATAAAATTCTTTATTTAAAACTTAAACTTCCGGTTCAAACTCAGCTTTATTTTCAGAAATAGATCCTTCAATTTCGTGCTTTGACTGATTTAAGGATTGATCTGCAGGAGAAGTAGAAATGTTAGTACTTTCAACATTAATAAATCCTCCCGAAACAAAACCCAATGGCTTGTCATAAACCATGGATGGTTCATTGGCAATCTCCTCTATGGGTAAAGGTTGAAACTGATATGTATGATTGAAAGGAGGAGGCACTTTATTATACCCTAGACCCTTTGAGTGATTACGTTTAAATTGCATGCAGTGGTCTATCATATTGACAACTACCTCACTTGATACATAAAATTTTCAAAAATCAAAATCAGCAGTTTCAAATTTACCTTTTAATGTTTCAATTTCATTCAATAGCTCATCATTTTGTCTCTTTATGTAATCATAATTCTCACATTTATTACTATAGTCCTCCTGAAGTCTTCTAAAGTCCTTTATATTAGATTCTAACTGGGCCTTAAGAGGTTTTTGTCCTTTTCTAAGTTGGTAACCCTCATACCTAAGGTCCTCTACTTCACTACGTAGTGTTTCAATTTTCTCAAGGAGAATTTTAACATAATCACTACGAGCTTGAGAGCATGAGGGTAGACTTACCTCGGTTTTGTTTGGTTCAGGAGAAGAGGATACCATCAGTGCAAACTGTAGCTCCATCATTTGATCTTCAGTTGCAATAATCTTAACAGGAGCATCAACACCAACCTGAGCCAAATGAGCATTTTTAGGTCCTGATATGTTCAGGGCCTACATCTGATCCTCCCAGTGAAAGGATTGCGCAACCATCGCCTTCTCGCTGTTGACTTGTGCACCCCTCCGATTGTTTCCTACTGCAACTATTGTCCGATCATTGTTTAATCTTCTGTCTAGCTTCGGGCACTCACAAGCAAAATGACCTGGCTCGTGGCAGTTGAAACAACGTAGCTTTCCCTTGCTGAACCCTACCTTCTTATCAGCACTCATCCCCCAGTTGTTCTTCCCGGTCTTCTTTGCAAACTGTTTTGCCCTGAAAATTGCCATGGCAATTTGCCATGTGATATCCATTTCTTCTACGTCTTCAGGATGAATTTGATTGAGATCGGCAAATAACAATTACGGTGGAAGATCTCCAGCCACAAGAGCATTGTAGCAGTTAACAAGCCCTGTAGCAAGAGCAAGATTTTCATCACCCTCATTTCCGTTTGATGAGGAAGCCACATTAGAGGAAGAAGCAGTTTGAGTAGCAACAAACAACTGAGCAGGAAGTGAAGTAGTTGATGGAGTGGAAAAGGAATGACCTTGAACTTGCTGAGCAGAAAAGGTTGACCTGCAGAAGGAGAGGTGAAAGATGAAAGAGCATTGTTAGAGGAGATCCTGAGGTTTGTAGCTGAGTATGAATTCACGTGATTTATCAGATGGGTTTTGGTAATATGAACATTCCTATGTGCACATACAAACCCTAATGCTTAGATCTAGGTTTCTCTAATAAAACATGCATTGAATCCAAGACTTCCAATGACTAATTAGGTAAAAGAACAATACAAAACCAGAGTTAGAAGCATACCTTGAAACACTTGTTTGATCTTCTTGTTCTTGGAGCTTTAGAGTCACAATTGTCACTCCTCTAATGGCTTACAAACACCAACTAGCAAAGAGAATGATTTGAGAGAGAGGAGAAGGAGGAAATCAACCAGGGTTTCCTTGCTGTAGAAGAGGTACCGATTTCCCTATCCCAAGGGGTCTATTTATACTTGTAAGGCTCCTAGGGTTTTACCCTTAAACCCTAATTGGATAACTTAGACTCTAAGCAATCCTAATCCTTACCAAAGATAAGCCTTGGACGATTTTATGGCTATCCTTAGCCCTAGAAATCGTCCACCCTCTATCTCTTAAGGATTTACAGCCCAAAGTGTAACTATCAAACAATTGATAGTTTATACCCTCTTATTTAATTAATCTCTTTAAGTAACCAAATTAATACTAATTAATCTATGACTTATATTAATCAAATAACAATATTATTATTCCTTATATTATTCTCATAATATATTAATAATATCTATTCTCTCATAATAAATCATCCTGTCAAGTTGCTATGGTGAAGGCAACCCAAAAGGACCATGCACAATCGGGTCAAATACTTGCCTAATGTAGTTGCAGCCTTATACACTATTCCAACAGTCTCCTACTTGGATAATTCTAGTAACTATATGCACAGGTACAATCCGATTTGCAATCGTAGCTCTCAAAGATGCTGTCAAACTCTGGTCTAATCAATCTTGTCCTTTAGATAAGGGATCGTACAGTCCTCTGTTAGATATCATGCTGACAATTTTATGGAATAATTAGTCTAGCATTTGGTTTCTCGATCTCCGATTTATTTGACATAGAACTTAATCGAACACATCAATTCAGTTCTGACCGGGCCCGGCACATAAGTCAAATCAAATCATCGAGCGGCCAAGATATCACTTTTTTCCTTCTTAGGATAAAAGTTACAGATAAACTTTGACTTATATTCATTTACTTATTCATTAACCAACTATACACAACAATGCGTTTTATAACATCGAGTTACCAATGTGTTTTCGCATTATCAATGTACAATCAATTAACAAATAACAAACCATATATCTAGGTTTTAAGACTATATGATATTATCGTCTTGCGATCACCCTTTTTTATCACATTCCATAAGGTGATTCCAGCAAGCGCGGGTTAGTTCCAATGCTCAAAACTAGTTCATAAGCACTCATGAACGTTGCAGCAATCTTTTGCTATGTCTAAAACCATTTAGACAATCTACACGCCAATTCATGATAATCTTCATTCATATATACTTCCGACATATGAACGATTGTGAAGAATTTGAATAATTCGATTATTCTTAATAAACTCAATTATTCTGGAAGTCAAAACATGTAAAGTGAAACAATAGTTAAACAATTAACATAAGACAGTAACATTACTTATAAATAAAACTCCTTTATTTAATCATCAAATGCTAATTACATTTATCTATTACACGTTTCTAATACTATCTAATCTATGCTAATATCATCCTTCAGCCCAATACTTCTAGCATGTTGCAAGTGCTTAACCCTACTTAGTCCCTTCGTAAGCGGATCTGCTGGGTTATCTTCTGATGATATCCTCTTCACTACGAGTTGTCCTTCTTCTACATGATGTCTAATAAAGTGATATTTTCTGTCGATATGTCGTGATCTACCATGATCTCTCGGTTCCTTGGTCAAGGCAACTGCTCCTTCATTATCACAGAAAATCTCCACAGGCTCCTTTATGACAGGTACAACTCCAAGATCACCAATGAAGTTCTTCAACCATATTGCCTCCTTTGACACTTCGCTCGCTGCACTGTACTCTGATTCGCACATTGAATCAGCTATGGTTTCCTGCTTGGAACTTTTCCAAGTTACTGCTCCTCCATTCAGGGTAAAGACCCAACCCGACTGTGAATGGTAGTTATCCCTGTCGGTTTGAAAGTTGGCGTCACTATACTCCGTCACCTTCAAGTCATCACTCCCTCCGTGGACTAAGAACCATTCCTTCGTTCTCCGAAGGTACTTAAGGATATTTTCACCGCAATCCAATGAGCTCTGCCAGGATTCCCTTGATATCTACTAACCATGCTCAAAGCAAAGACTACATCACGGCGAGTACAAGTCATAGCGTACATGATTGAGCCAACTGCGGAAGTGTATGGAACTCGGCTCATTTCAGCTATCTCAGCTTCGGTACTCGGACTTTGAGTCTTACTCAACTTGGCATTATTTTGTATCGGTAATTCTCCCTTCTTTGAGTTTTCCATACTAAAAAGTTTTAGTACCTTCTCTAAGTAAGTGTTCTGACTAAGTCCTATTAGTCTCTTACTTCTTTCTCTTACTATCCTTATTCCCAAAATATAGGAAGCCTCGCCGAGGTCCTTCATAGCGAAGCACTTCCCGAGCCAGGACTTAACCTCCTGCAGGGTCGGGATGTTGTTTCCTATGAGTAATATGTCATCGACATATAGAACGAGGAAACTTACTACACTCCCACTGGCTTTGACATATACACATGATTCATCTTCGCTTCGTACAAATCCAAACTCTTTGACTTTCTCATCGAAGCAAAGATTCCATCTGCGAGATGCTTGCTTTAGTCCATAAATGGACTTCTCAAGCTTACACACTCTATTCGGACGCTTCGGATCCACAAACCCCTCTGGCTGAGCCATGAAAACATCCTCATCCAACTTCCCGTTAAGGAAAGCGGTCTTGACATCCATTTGCCAAATCTCATAATCATGAAATGCGACGATTGCTAGCATCAGTCTAATAGACTTTATCTTCGCAACCGGTGAGAAGGTCTCATCATAGTCAACTCCGGGAGTTTGAGTAAAGCCCTTCGCAACCAATCGCGCCTTATACGTGTGTACTTTTCCATCCACGTCGGTCTTCTTCTTGAAGATCCATTTGCACCCAACGGTCTTACGTCCGGGTACATTATCAACCAAATTCCAAACTTGGTTATCATACATGGATTGGATCTCGCTATCCATTGCCTCTTTCCATTTCGCAGACTCCAGGCCTGCCATGGCTTCCTTATAGCTATTAGGTTCATCAAGGTTTATTAGTGTACTATCACTAATATACGTGTCCCCTTCGATAGTAATATGAAAACCATACAACTGGGGTTGAATTCTAACTCTTTCGGAACGTCTAAGAGGTAATGATATGTCAATCAGTTCAACCGGAGTGTCCTCCTCGGGTTGAGCGCCAGCGGTAGAGGTTCCTTCATCTATCGACTCTTGAATCTCTTCAAGCTCGATTTGCCTCCCACTGTCTCCTTGGCCTATGAGTTCTCGCTCTTAGAAAACTCCTCTCCTCGCAACAAAGACAAGATGGTCCTTCGGTCTATAGAAGATATATCCAAAGGATTTCTGCAGGTAGCCGATGAAAATACATCGCTCGCTACGAGGTTCGAGCTTGTCGTGAGTATCTTGTCTTACGAAAGCCTCACAACCCCAAACCTTGATATGTGCTAACGAAGGAGCTTTCCCCGTCCACATCTCGTGAGGTGTTTTGGCAACCTTTTTAGTAGGGAATCGGTTAAGGATATGGGCGACAGTCTCTAAGGCATACCCCTAAAAAGAGATAGATAGCGAAGCACGACTCATCATAGAGAGAACCATGTCCAACAAGGTTCGATTACGCCTTTCTGCCACACCATTCAATTGCGGTGTCCTAGGTGGCATCAATTGTGAAACTATTCCACACTCCTTGACATAATCATAGAATTCAAGACTTAGGTACTCTCCTCCTCGATCGGATCGAAGCATCTTGATTTTCCTGCCCAATTGATTCTCCACTTCATTCTTGAACTCTTTGAATTTTTCAAAAGTTTCTGACATTTGCTTGATTAAGTAGATATACCCATATCTACTATAGTCATCGGTAAAAGTCATGTAGAAGCATTTTCCATCCTTCGTGGTAGATCTAAACGGTCCACACACATCGGTATGTATGAGGTCTAATAGACCCTCACCCCTTTCGCACGTACCAGTGAAGGGTGACTTAGTCATCTTTCCAAGTAAACAAGACTCGCATGTGTTATCTTCCCTAAGGTCGAATAACTCCAACACTCCATCCTTTTGGAGTTGGGCTATGCGTTTCTTGTTGACATGTCCAAGACGACAATGCCACAAGGATACCTTATCCATACTATTGGAAGAATGCATGCATAAAACATCATTTCCTAAGTTATCAACAATCATAAAAATTTCATAAATGCCATTACATGGTAGTTTCAAAATAAAAGACACCATTCAGATAAGCCAAAATAGAACCATTCTCATTATTAAAATAAAATCTAAAACCTTGTCTAAACAAACCATGAAATGAAATGATGTTTCTAGCCATTTCTGGAAAATAGCAACAATTGTTCAAATCTAAAGATAAACCATTCCTAAGCACTAAAGAATACACTCCAATCTTGGTCACAGGCGATGATCTTCTGTTCCCCATGATTAGATTTATTCTTCCATGCTCCACGTCTCTATTTCTTCTTAGTCCCTGCACATTAAAACAAATGTGGTAACCACTACCGGTATCAAGAACCCAAGAAATATCATGAGATGAATCGTTAGATTTAATTGTGTATATACCTGCGAAAGATGGCTTGATCTTTCCTTCCTTGATGGCTTGCAGGTACTCTAGGCAGCTTCTCTTCCAGTGTCCTATCTTGTGGCAGTGGTGGCACTCTGCCTCCTTCGGGTTAGGGCAGGGCTTAGCGGGATCAACTTTGGTCCCACTAGAAGAGGAACCATCTCGGGCTTTAACCTTACGATAGTTCTTAGAAGAAGCCTTACTCTTCTTTCCCTTTCCTTGTCCAATTGCCAAAATAGGAGCGGCGGGCGGATTGGGAGTTGGTGCAACAGACTTGTCCTTGAGTTGTTCTCAGCGACCCTCAAGAGACCTTGGAGTTTGCTTAGGGTGACCTCTTCTTTGTTCATGTGATAGGCCATCCTAAATTGATTGTAACTTGGAGGAAAAGAGTGAAGCACCATGTCAATCGCCAAGTCTTCCCAAAGTCAACATTTAACTTGTGAAGACGGTCGACATACCTTTGCATCTTTTGCAGGTGCATGGTAAGCGACTCTCCAGGACCCATCTTAGTGAAAATCATGTTAGTGAAAATCTCATAACGCTCTTGTCTCGTGTTTTGATGGTATCTCTCCAACAAGTCTTGGTGCATTTCGTACGGATACATGTCCTCGTAGGACTTTTGGAATTCGGAGTTCATAATGGCGATCATGATGCAATGTACCTTCGTTGCATCATGCTCGTGAGTTTCAAAAGCGGTCATCTCGGCTGGAGTAGCGATTTCAGGGTTGATTTTCTCGAGCTTCTCATCGAGGACATACTCCTTATCCTCATAGCGAGCAATCGTGCGAATGTATCTTATCCATTCGCTAAAGTTCATTCCATCGAAGGTGACCTTTTGACAAAGGCTCATCAAAGTGAATGAACTCGCAGCAGCATTGTTAGTGTTCGACATCTACAATTTGAAAGGACAAAGATAGATTAGAATATGAATCCCTAATTATCACCCAATAAGAAATTAGGTCTAGGATCCAACAACAATATTTACACATTAGAAAAGGGATGTCGTAATCTAATATGCAAAAAATTTGAAGGTAAGTGAATGACGATTCACTAATTCTCCACCATGAAAAACATAACTTTAAGTCCTAAATGTATTGAGAATTCCTAGGTTTGGATGAGATTCATTGAAACCTTTCAATGGCATGTTTAAACCTCGATATGCCCCTCTAGTTTGTGACTGGGATACCGAGGATCACAAAGCGGGTGTGAATTACCATGCAAATTCACATCGTGCCTTCATTGTAATGATCACCTATTCGATGTGCCGGTAAACCACACACGCTCCATCGAACTATGATAAACAATGAATCACCCTTTGTCACCTGCGCTTAGAACCAATTAGTGTGCCGGTAAACCACACACGCTCCACTAACTTCTTAGCAAGGTGCAAAGTGTAATTTCATGGGATTGCATCAATTCACTTTTCCTAAAGTAACTAAGATTGGAAAATTTTACGAAAACATGTAGTTACTTTGCATTTCATATTATACTTTTAATAAGAGGATGAGGTTGCCCTATCCTACCCGTTCGGCTAACGACCCTCCACCGATCAAGCAAGCGGTGGGTGTGAGTGTACACCCATTAAGCGCCATTTTATAGGCCGCAACCTTATACACACCTTATAGACCGACTTCGTGAATGAGGCCTACTAACGGCAAGACTAGCATTTAAGTTATACATATATAGATATTAATCTTGTAATATTATATTAGTATAGGGTTGGATTTTAAACTTGTAAAATTCTAGGGTTTGAAATTTAAGTTGTCTAAATTAAACTTTTAATCACAAAACATAAATTTCAAAACTTGAGGACAAGTTTTAAACATTTAAAACATGAAGGATCAAATAACAAATAATTTAAATTAACAATTAATCACATAATTATCCATATTTGATTTATTTATTATTTCTTGAAAAACAATTTACCAATTTAATCAAAATAATTAATAATTATCATATAAGGAAATTAAATATTTTATTAATTAATAAATATCTTCAATTAGATCAAAAATATAGTGATATATATCATAAAATCGGATTTGGGTTGATCTAATATGATAAAGGTAAGTTTCCATAAGATAAATATGAAAAAAAAAATCCCGATTTTGGCTCTTCCTGACGCTCGGACTCGCCGAGTACCCAATCTGGACTCACCGAGTCAGGCCAACTCGCCGAGTCCACTATGGGACTCGCCGAGTCCATGACTCAGAATCACAAAAATCGAATTTTGCAGGTAAGATTCAAACAACCAAGCAACAATTTAATAGAAACCAATCTAGGCTCTGATACCACTGATGGGTTTTGGTCATATGAACATTCCTATGTGCACATACAAACCCTAATGCTTGGATCTAGGTTTCTCTAATAAAACATGCATTGAATCCAAGACTTCCAATGACTAATTAGGTATAAAAACAATACAAAACAAGAGTTAGAAGCATACCTTGAAACACTTGTTTGATCTTCTTGTTCTTGGAGCTTTAGAGTCACAATTGTCACTCCTCTAATGGCTTACAAACACCAACTAGCAAAGAGAATGATTTGAGAGAGAGGAGAGAGGAGGAAATCGGCTAAGGTTTCCTTGCTGTAGAAGAGGTGCGGATTTCCCTATCCCAAGGGGTCTATTTATACTTGTAAGGCTCCTAGGGTTTTACCCTTAAACCCTAATTGGATAACTTAGACTCTAAGCAATCCTAATCCTTACCAAAGATAAGCCTTGGATGATTTTATGGCTATCCTTAGCCCTATAAATCGTCCACCCTCTATCTCTTAAGGATTTACAGCCCAAAGTGTAACTATCAAATAATTGACAGTTTATACCCTCTTATTTAATTAATCTCTTTAAGTCACCAAATTAATACTAATTAATCTATGACTTATATTAATCAAATAACAATATTATTATTCCTTATATTATTCTCATAATATACTAATAATATCTATTCTCTCATAATAAATCATCCTGTCAAGTTGCTATGGTGAAGGCAACCCAAAAGGACCATGCACAATCGGGTCAAATACTTGCCTAATATAGTTGTAGTCTTAGACACTATTCCAACATTATCTCCCGCTGTTTATTATCAATATCATAGGCCTTGATGACCGCCATCATTTTAGCAAGAGAGAGCCGGTTGAGTTCCTTAGTTTTCTTGATCACAACTATATTCATGTTCCATGACTTTGGGAGAACATTCAATAGATTCTTGTTTATTTCAGACTTGGTATAAAAAATCCCGGCCACAGTCATCTCAGTGGTAAGAGTGGTGAATCGCTACAGCTGTTGCTCATGAGGTTCTCCAGGAATGTAGTTGAACATGTTAAATCGTTTTCGCAGCATACCTTGGCGACTCTCCTTCATGTCTTCATTCCCTTCATAAACCTCGATTAGGGCTTCCCACAAAGCCTTAGCAGAAGTGTACTCCCTAAAGCCTTGGGCAATATCAGGGGACAGGGCCATAGTCAGAGTGTCCAAAGCCCTTTCATACTCCTCCACCTTTTTAAAGTCCTCGTCGGTGTAATTTTCAACCGCTTTATCAACCACTTGTCCCGCAACAGTGGTGGTTATTCTAACAGAATTTTTTATGATGCTTCTCCAGATTTTGAAGTCCTTCATTTGATGTACTTCTCAATCCTGTACTTCCATTCCGGAAATCCTTCAGCGGACAACAGTCTTGGAATTTGAGTGGTTGTGCCCATTACAGAATCCAGCTGATGGTGGTGAGTTTGACTTAGTGACTCCATTTAAAATTAATTAGAAATTAGATTATTTATTAAAAAAATATTAGTTTCCGGTCAATTAAGAGTTTACGGTTCGTGAATGGTTTACGGTCTGAGTTTACGGTCGTAAAGGAATTTACGATTGAAGTGTACGGTTGTTGAAGATGCTCCTTTTACGGACTAAGAACCAAACTTACGGTTCAAGAACAATGAAGATTTTGCGGCCGTAATCACAGTTTACGGCCGTAATCTTAGGCCCTGAACTACCAGAAGTTCGAGAAACCTTGATTTCTAAATTGATCTTAAAACCCTTTCGCAGTAGAAACCAATTTCAATCGTAAACAGTCGAAAACTCGATTGTATTCCGCTTTGACACCGGTTTTGCTCTGATACCAATTGTAAGGTCCTGAAATGGATCTTACCAGTGATCAAACAACAAACACAATCAATAACAATCAAGAACAGAGTAGAAACAAGAATAAAAACAAGCTTGCACACGCTTCTATTAGCAAAGCGTCTGGTACAACTTGTGGAATAGCAGCCAAGACTCTGAGGCATCAACAACCATTAATCGACCTAGCAAACCCCTATTTATAACCGACTTGGGCCGGCCTTTGGGTTTACGGTCGTAAACAGGCTTACGGTCGTATACTATGGCTTGGCCGTAAACTAACATACACACACTACCAAAAATGCATATTTAACCAAAAGACCCTATTATAGTGAAAGCCTAGACCAAACCATTGATTAGACCCTTCATAATATCTCGAGGGATCACATATACTACAAGTTCCATGGATTCATCTCAACCTTCCTTGATTCGAGTATGGATCCTCTACTTTCAGTGGTACGGGCCCATATTACCTTCCACATCTATCTATACTTTTCTCAAGAACTTCCTTGACTTTACCAAGCCCCTTCTACTACTAATGCTTCACGCGGTAATCTCATCCTAGGATTTCCCTAGGGTAATCACCATCCCACTCTCCTCCATCAGCTACATAAGAAGTCCCTACTATCTCCCCTAACTAGCTTGCAATTACCATTACATATCACTAAGAATAGATAATTATTTGAATGAGAGGTCCTACCCTACAACGGTTAGAGTTAAACGAGAGCTGCGAAATAAGGCTAAACCTAACCTTCTGAAGTTATTTAATCCTCACAATATGTAACTTAAAATATTCGTTTACTAGTTAATAAAAGATAACTATAACTCCTAAAAGCACAAAGCAAGCAGCGTTCAAGCATTGAGTACACATAATCAAGCATATTCTAATCAGACCATCATATCACTGACTAATCTATACTAGCATGCAGTTCATAAAGTTGATACACATATAACAGGCATATAAGGCATCCTTCATTGATCCTTAAGCCTAATCTAGCATGCAGTTCTCATAATCATATGATAACATAAATTGGTATGGGTAATTTGGGAGTACTTACTTGAGCTCGGCTAATTGCATGCACCACACCCTTTTCGCTTTTTCAAAGTTCTTTTCTCTTTTCCAAAACTCTTTTCTTTTTCTCAAAGTCCTTTTTATAAAAAATGATTTTCTTTTGAATATTTTCATACCAAGTCCTCAGTTTGAGTTCAGACACACCCGAGAGTGTGCCCGAATCGCTAAAACCAAGGCTCTGATACCAACTTGTAACATCCCAAAAATATAGTCCAATGTTTTCGTTTTTAAAATTATTAATTAATCCATAATTACTAAAAATCATTATTCGAAACATAAACCATAATATCTCAAATGTCAAAACAATATATTGATATCAATCACATGAAAAATAAATCAGAGTAAAATATCTCAGGCTAAAGTTGTGGTGTGTGCCATGCAGTCATCCCGAGCTCCTTCCCTTACTAGCGGAAGTACCTGAAACCAAAACTTAAAACTGTAAGCACTAAGTGTAGTGAGTCTTCCCAAAATAGCTCGTACCATAAACATAATCACATAATAGCTTACATTGGGCCTTTCCCACTACATTGGGCCCTGCCCAACATCGGACGAATCCAGCATCGGGCCCCATCCGGCATCGGACCGAAATCCAGAATACATATAACATCTCAACAGACATATAACATAAACACATAACATAAACATTTAAGCTAAATGCTTCCTCAGGCTTGCCCCAACATTGGACCGAAGTCCAGAACATATAACACATATAATATAACTAAACATTCCTCAGACTTTCCCCGACATCGGACTGAATTCCGGAACATATAAACAAAACACATGCAAGAATCACGAAGACATCAAGCATACAAACATTCTTCGGGCTTGCCCCAACATATTACCGAAGTCCGGAAACATATAATCTACATCATGCTAACCCTGGCATCAGACCTAAGTCCGACATACGCTAAAATACATAAATAGGCCGACATTGGTGCCTTCGACCCCTACTGGAGGGAAACTCACCTCTCAAGCTGCTGCTGAAATCTTGAGTGAGGAATCTCTGATGGCTAATCTAACGACTCCCCGACTATCATTATCACAATAATCACTTAGTCAAAAACTGAGAATCCTTCTAAGGATAAAATGACCATTTTACCCCTGGTCAAAGTCAACATTCTAGTCAAAGTCAACATTCTGGCTTGACCCAGATCGCCAAGTTGCTCCATCAACTTGCCGATTCCTAGAACTCTAAAATCACTATCTAAGTCATCGAGTCACCCCCTGACTCGCCGAGTTCCCTGGCTACTCATAGTCGTTATTTGGTGAATCAACTCGTCAAGTCCCTTCACAAACACGTCGAGTTCTACCTTAAACTAAATCGAGACAGCACGACTCAACTCGTCGAGTTCCTCTATTGACTCGACGAGTTCCTCAGACTGTTTGGGGCATCTTAAAAATTAAGCCTCTACTCTCAGATCCAAAATCCATACTTCTTCTATGTAATGTCCGTAGATCTGGGCTAGTCAATTTAGAGGTAATAGGGGTCGAAAATGACTTTTTGACAAAAGATTATTTAGAATAAATAATCTTAACCAATTTGTAGAATATGTCACAACGTTTCCGTACACATAAAGAGCGTCGAAATCGGAGTTATAACGAAGAAGTTATGACCTGTCGAAGTTTCGCGATGGAACTGGCACTGCACCGGGAAGCGTAAATAGTGATTTTACGATGGAGGACCTTTTAGCCTTAGTGATCTAAACGAAATTCGTATAATATGTTAAACCAAGAAAATCCATAAAAAGAACGGCCAAATCTGACTTCGTATGAAGAAGTTATGATTTTTCTAAGATTCGGCTTAGTAGTGCACGACCCGAAACTCGAATTTTAGTTCGAGCAGTTTTTGGCTTACATGACTTAAATGAGAGTTGAAGATCTCATTAATGGGAACTTAACAGTAAAAAGACAGACAAAAACAGAGTCCGTATGAAGGAGTTACGAATTCTTTGCGGTAATTTAACAGTCTAAACGCGTCGTACTGTTAAATTTAAGATCGGTCGAGAATTAGCTGACATAGTCAAAATGAAAGTTGTAGATATTATTTTTACCTACGCGTGGATATAAAGAACGTCAAAATCGGAGGTCGTATGTGAAAGTTACGGATTTTAGAAGTCGGAAGTGTGCTGTGCGAAAATGGGTGATGTGGCACAATCTTGGCCATTGCTTTCTCCCTAAGTCTTGCCACTAGATGGTGACATGTGGCACCAAGTTCAGCCATTTTCACCCTATAAATACCACCTCTCCCACGCTCATTTTCTTCGCACCTTTCCCATTCTTTCTTCTCTTTACTCTCTCTCTAGCCCCGAAATCCCCCGAAAAGCCTAGGGAACCTCCCTAGCACGAGGCGGAAGCCCCGGAGTGCTCGACAGCTCCGAGAAGAAGAGCTTTTCGGCTCAGAAACGCTGCTCCAAGCAAAGCCTGCTTTCTATAAAACCCGCTATAAGTGAGCTACGCCTACGCTATTTTTAATATAGCTTTTATTTAATTATACTAACATTATTAGGAACTTATAATAAATACTTAGGCTATAATTATGGGTTATATAAGTATTTTTTTTAACGCTTATATAATAGTAATAATAGCTAGACTAATAATTAGTCACGGTAAATATTAGACTAAAATCTAGTGGTGATAATACTAGGTTTCGTCGAAGGAAATTATTTTAAAGTAAACGAAGCGTTGTCCGAGTACCGAGTCACCACCTTCTCAGGTGAGTGCATAGTTACTTTCATCTTACACATAGATATGAAGTATTTTATATAAACTACGTGCTATGTGTGCATATTATCTGTATACTTGTTGTCTATGTTGGATGAACGTTTTTATACATGTTTTAGATGATTTAAATTGTATACGTATTTTATATACACGAATATGTTGGGTATGATATGGGTAGATGAATGATGAGAGATAACAGATGATGTGAGTAAACGTTGGCAGCTATAGACTTAGTGCCTAACTAATAAACATCGACAGCTATGGACTTAGTGCCTATTGGACAAACACCGGTAGCTATGGATTTAGTACCTGTTAAGGAATTGGTAGCTATGGACTTAGTATCTATTAGATAAACACTGGTAGCTATGGATTTAGTACCCGATGAATAGACTATAGCAGCTATGGAATTAGTGCTTTATGAACGAACGTTGGCAGCTATGGATTTAGTGTGAGTCCTATAACCCTGGAAGTAAGGGACTTCGGAATAAACAAATGCAGAATAGATGACTCTTAGGATAAATCCTTAAGAGTAAAGAAGATAATGGGGATGGGTAATTGGGTTGATTGTTTGATTGTTTAAACATAATAATGATATTATTGTGGGTTGAAAACCCTATGTACTCACCAGGTTTCACAACCTGACCCACTCAATTTATTTATATCACAGGTGTTGATATGAAGTCACATTACACTGAGAGATTAAAGAGATGTAGATCACTAGTGTAAATAAATGTAAGTTCTGTTTATGCTTATGTTCCTGTATTGACGATGACATCCCAAACGTTTTAAAATGAATAAAATACGTTTCTTCGAAAATGTTTTAATAACGTATTTATCGTGTTTTTCTAGGAACGAATTCCGCAACATTTTTATTAAAAGAAGAACTCTGATTTTTATAAAGCATAAACAAAATCGGTCTTTTCTGGCCGTGAAAATGGGGATATCACATTCTACATACTGAACGTGCCTTCTTAAGGGTAAAGTTGCCAACTTTACCCGTTAATAATCCTTCTTAATGAGTTTAGCTCAAACCCTAGTTCTTTATAACATAGATCATTGTCCAAAAGCCATAATACTCCAAACCAAAGCATGAGAACCGAGATCTAGGTCTTAGACACCAAATGAACACGCAAAGTCTCAGACTTTCCTTCCATGCATGGCCTTTTGGGTTTAAAAAGGCCAAACTAACACTTTAGAGCTTGCATGGGGGCTTCAATGGCATAAAGTTTTCACCTTTATGCCTTAACACCCCTTAATGATTCCAGATCTGAAGGGATCCTTGATTGGGACATCCATATCCCAAGGGTCAAGCTTCTTGGACCCAAAACCCAATAAAGTGGAAATAAGGAGATCTAATAAACTAATAGACAAGTTAGAGGCTTGATTACCAGAAAATGAAGGGAAAGAGATGTTGCTTCTGGATCTACAATATTCTCTTGGAGTCCTCTAGCCTCTTCTTCTTCTATAAGCTTCAAATCACACAAGATCACTAAAAAGTGGCTCACAAACTCACACAATGCTCTAGGGTTTCGTGGATTAGGGTTTGGGACTTGGAGGCTGGAAATGAGGCCATAAGGTGGGGATTAAGATGATTAAATTGGGTGCAGAACCTTGAAATTAGGGTTTTACTCTGGCAGACCTACTCGCCGAGTTGAGGGTTCTCAACTCGTCGAGTAGATCGCTTAAAACCCTGCGTCCAATCTTGTTTCTACTCGATGATTCTTAGGCTCTCAACTCGTCGAGTAGCTCTACAAAAATAAATACATTATAATTAAATGTGCACCAGGAAGCAGGCGTTACACCAATAGTCTAAAAACAACCACAATGTTGTCACATATCATAATCAAAATCAATATCCAAAACATGTCATAAGAAAAAAAACGTTAGAGAGCAACTCCCAAAGATCTCATTTGTGGAAAATCCTAGCGAGATGCGCTGCGGTCATGCTGGCTCCTTTCCTTTGCAAGAAGGGGTAACTGAAACCAAAACTGAAAACCGTAAGCACAAAGCTTAGTGAGTTCCCCCATCATACCACATACCATACAACAAACATATTACCTAGCATATTCGGGTGCTGGCCTACCCTTTCGGTCTCTTTCAATGGGTACTGTCTAGCATATGAGGGTGTTGGCCTACCCCTTCGGTCTCTTTCAATCGGTAACTGCCTAGCATATCAGGGTGTTGACCTACCCCTTCGGTCTCTTTCAACCGGTAACTACCTAGCATATCTGGGTGCTGGCCTAACGCTTCGGTCTCTTTCAACCGATTATGGGGTCTATTTCACCCCTACCACTACCACATAATATCCTAGCATACAAGAACATAAATCACATATTGCCTAGCATATCTTTGTGTTGGTCTACCCCTTTAGTCTCTTTCGAACGACAACGAGGTCTATTTCACCCCTACCACTACCACATAATAGCATAGCATACAAGCACATAAATCTCATCAGATAGTGGCATACCAGATAATTATCACAAAGAAAATCATCTTTACTATAAATAACTACTAGTAAGCCAACATTGGTGCCTTCGTCCCACTTATATCGGGAAGGTAACTCACCTCACACTACCGAGGTTTACTGCAAGAATCCTTAGTTGTTGCCCTGGAAACTCCTCGAGCTATCAATACCAAAATATCACCCAATTAGCAATCGACTCCCAATCCTTGATCTATAATCCATACTTGGGGTAAAATGACCATTTTACCCCTGACACAACAAGATTCATAACTAAGGCCCAAGCCCAAAACCAAACAAGACCAAAACTTCAAATCTCCTAAAAGCCACTAATGGCCCAATTTTCCAAATTAGGCCCAAACCCTTACATAGGCCTTACTCTAAAGCCCAATAACTTATTCCCAATCCAAACTTAAATCCTTAGCTGGTCCAACAACCCACAAACCCAAATAATATCCCAAACCCGAAATGGCCCATAAGGACCAATAAGGCCCAAAATCATCATGGACCTAACCCAAGAAGGCATAATATCCAAGAAGGCCTAAATTACTGAATGGTCAGCCCTAGTCAACTCTTGGTCCAAGGTCTAAAGCCTAAAAAATTCAACGATCCAAGAAAGCTCAACCTAGTCGAGTACGCCCTGCGTACTTATCTGGTAAGCTAAGTGTACACATGTTGGGGCTAGTACGCATCGCGTACCAGGTGGGTACACCCAACATACTCCCCTGGACTCCAAACTTCTCTAATAAGCTCTTAATTACTTCAACCCTTACTCTAACTCTACATTCTGACTCCTAAAGGTGACTTTTCAAGTAAAGTTGGCAACTTTACTAACATGCATGGCTTAATGGTACCCTAGAGCTCAAAAGAGCTTAATGGATGGTCTTAATTCAAGATTTAACTCAAAATTTCCACAAATCTTTCACCTTTATAAGAGAAGGAACCTTAGAATGTCCAAATACACAAGATTGAGCCCCTAAAACGACCCTAACTCACCAAGACGAAGCAAAAGGGACTAAAATGGCCAAAAACCAACCCAAAGTAGATATATGAAATGAATAGCTAAGATAGAGACTTTATACCATGAAAGTCTCGAAATGGAGACCTTAGTACTGGATCTCCAAGCTCTTCTCTAGAGGTTGACTCTTTCACCTCCTTCTCCTCTTGTATAAACCACCAAAAGTCTTCTTTCAGGCTCCAAGCTTCATCCAAGGCAATCAGGGGTTTTATGGACATGAAAAGGGGTGGTGGATGACTTAAAATGATCTAAGGAGTGGTATAATGTTGCTTATATAGGGTAGGAACCCTGAAATAAAGGTTTTGGTATGAAGGGAGTACACCCCGCGTACCTCTTGGTATGCCTGACGTACTCACAAACCACCTGCGACCACTTAACCATGTATGTTGCGCGTAGCCAGCTAAACATGTGCATGCATTCCTTGCATGCGTGGGACTGATCTGTAACATACTTCCATTAGGGACCAATTTTTCCAAAACCTTCAAAGTACCATAACTTCCTCTTTCTAGGTCCGTTTCCAATGAACCTTATATCCACAAAATGGTGGTGAGAAGACCCATGCTCCCAACAATACTCCCAACCTTTAAAACCTTTTGAAAAACACCCAAAACCCATAAAAGACCGAGATACCAATCCTAATTCCTTCCTTTCCCGAAGCCCCAAACCCCATGACAACTCATGATTGGGCCATAGACCCTAGTAACAAGAAAAATCTGAAACCTGGTGTTACAACTCTCCCCCACTTAAATTAGAATTCATCCTCGAAAATGGCTCCTTACTAACACTTATATTGAAACAACAACATGAAGAACACAACCGAAGATTTTGCGCATATAATAGCCTTCCCAAGGCAACCGAAACCTAAACCAAAACTCCTATCCCGAAAATAACACCCGAACCTTCAACCCTTGCAAACCATCTCTACCTTCTGAGACTTGAAATCTGCAATATCCTAACTACTCGACAGCTCGACCATGCTGAAACAACCCATTCCCTCTCTCAATGAATAGCAAACCAATCATAACCCTTGACTTTGATCATACCATGGCCTATCCCGATCTACTCAAACCATCCTCAGAATAATTCTTCAAGCCTGGTGAACAACGAATACCCTATATTTCAATATAAACCCATCCCACCTTACTTGGGATCCGAAAACCTAAAGTCTCAATGGTCCAACTCCCTATCAGACCTATCATACTAAACTACCACCAAGCTAACCTCATAGAGTCTCTCATCCCACAAATTGCTTCCAATCACTGATCACATTGCTATCTCGGAGGGAGCAAAGCTACTGACCATATATCATACAACAAATACACTACCAAGTATATCTGGGTGCTGGCCTCATCTTCGATTTATTTCAATCGGATACCGCCGAGCATATTTGGGTGCTGGCCTCCCCTTCGGTTTATTTCAACCGGATACCGCCAAGCATATATGGGTGTTGGCCTCCCCTTCGGTCTATTTCAACCGTAAACTACCCGAAACACTGAAACTGTCCGAACTAGTAGACTGCCTTCTAGTTGCCTTCCAAAATCCACCAAGACCTCCCTGGTCCCAATTCATCATCCAGTCATCTGAAATATCGGGTTCCAGCCCGATTGCTGAGCCCAAAGACTCCCACATAGTGGGCCTAACAACCTTTTGATCCTACCAATCGGGTCCATAAGTTGAATCCTGACATCACCAAATCCAAGGCTAAAAGTGAATGTTACATGTCCAAAGATGGACTTATATCACAAACGACCTTATATGGTCCATCGCTTCCTTCATTTAAAGACTGCAGTGGCATTCCTATGGCCTTATCACTGGCTCAACCAAATCTAATTCATTTGGGGATAATCCACAAACCAATCTGTGCATTTGTCACCCCCTCACCATTGCACCATAACTGGTAAGCACTACGGTTCTTCTTGCGATCTCGCAACACTCTCATGCCGTCTGCCAACCTAGTGAATGCTACCCCCCCGCATGCAACCTTACAATACTTTAGCATTGTCTACTACGGCTACACCCACAGTCTTACAACACTCTCACGCTGCCACGTTTGTTGCCCATTGCCTTGCTGCTAATCTATCTATCCGATCACCTTCCAGAATCAAACACGCACTAGACCATGCTTTCAATCAGGTGTTCGGGTTAGGCTTCGAACCATAAAGCCTTTATCATACAAGAACATGCATCTCGACTCTGACATCATCCTTGACCTAAATCCATCCTGAATCTATCATCAAAATCGATATGTCTAACATGAATGCGTGGACCAGTTGCTAGAAGTTTTCCTGAACTCCCACTTACATAACCACAAACCTAACGGCCACTTGGTCGTATCTCTTCCTTACCAGTGTGCAGAACTTACCCTAGTTTCCCTATCCAATCCAACTCCCAGATATTTTGATCGGTTCTCCCTGACTTGGGTTTGTTGAAGGCCTCTTTTTCTTTCTAATCCCATCAACCCGATGGATTCCCGACCCGATAATAACTCATATAACATGATCCACCTATGACCCATGCTCACCAATACTATCATTCCACTACTAGCCAATCTCAATGATCATCCAACTCCAGAAATCTTGAGAAGTACACTTGATGTCTCATTCCACTACTAGCCAATCTCAATGATCATCTAACTCCAGAAATCCTGAGAAGTACACTTGATGTCTTAACCTATTTGATAACCCAATTTTCCTCCCATGATACTACACCATTTCTTTAAGTTCTTATACTGGGCTAAAACTCATAACCCTACCCTGAACTAATGAATCTTTACCCCAACTTCTATCCTTAAAGGATTATTGAGTTCTAATCATCTACAACCCATGCAAACATAAAACTCCCCTAACATTTACAATGACCAATCATCCACGTACTGACATCGCCATATTCTTACTACCGTTCCTCTTTTACCAACCAAAAGGTTCTTCCATAGACATTTTTTGATTCTAACAGATTGAGGATGAAACAATTGAACCCATACTTTACCAATCTCAATGATCATCCAACTCCAGAAATCCTGAGAAGTACATTTGATGTCTTAACCTATTTGATAACCCAATTTTCCTCCCATGATACTACACCATTTCTTTAAGTTCTTATACTGGGCTAAAACTCATAACCCTGCCCTGAACTAATGCATCTTTACCCCAACTTCTATCCTTAAAGGATTATTGAGTTCTAATCATCTACAACCCATGCAAACATAAAACTCCCCTAACATTTACAATGACCAATCATCCACGCACTGACATCGCCATATTCTTACTACCGTTCCTCTTTTACCAACCAAAAGGTTCTTCCATAGACATTTTTTGATTCTAACAGATTGAGGATGAAACAATTGAACCCATACTTTACTAAAGAGTTAACCCGCTAAACCTGACCACAAATTCTAAAATCCATACCATGCATTACTTCCGAAAAAGACCTTGAAGAACAACCAGGATAACACATGATACTATAAGCTCTCTATAAGAGAAATTAATCTTTAATAACCATTAATGACTCATGTCATGTAGTTAGCATGTATCATCCTTGAATATGTAACCCAACATAAGTAGAAAAAAAAACCAAAGATATACTTACCCCAAAGCGATGCAAGATTCCAATAACAAAATGCATATTGAACTGAAAACAAAGTAAGGATACATACCCGTAACATTGCCTGCTGGAGTACCAACCTCCCCAGCCTGGCACTGTAAAATCCGACTCCTCTCCACTGGGGCTCCTGCCCTACCCTCTCGACCATCAGAGATTTGGAAAATAGTCGTAGCAGGTGCACCCACTACTCCTCCCTTCCTCATCGGACAGTTGGCCTTCTTGTGGCCCACCTGATAGCAATGGAAACATAATAAGGTTGCCTCATGAGGGCAATCCCTATTGACATGACCTATCTTGCCAGACTTGTAGCATCCCAAACCATTAGAATGACAAACTCCATCATGTAGCTTCCCATACGTGTTGCACTGAATTCAACCTGATGGACTCTTAAAATTGATCATAATTCTTGGGTATCTTCTTGAGACCCTCTAATATAAGCACCTGATATGGCCCCCTTTTTCTATGGTGCTCCAAATCGATTTCCCGCCCTCGGCTGCTAGGAGTCACATCCTGTAGGGTCTGACACCCTGACACACTCACTCGATCACTCGATAATGGATGAACTGCAATATCTGGAGTAACCTCTGCCCTAAACCATGTCACAAACTCCTCCTAAGACATGGCCTCCAAATCAGGAAGCGCAATAGATCATACCATCAATTCCCGACAACTCCTTGCACCCAATACAGGAGGTAAAAGGCGAACCGAGCCTTGGCTCCTTTGGGGTAGAGACTAGTGCATAAAACACCTTCCATCTCCTCAATCCAACGCGAACTCATAACCCTAGCAGTCCTTCCACCAACTGGTTCACCATCTGAGTCAGGACCTAATCCGGAACCATCCCCATGCGTGCTCATCACCAATATGAAAAGCAATTATACTTGTGATCAGATCGTAACCAATAATTCTCCTCCCCTAGGCTTCTTAGATTCCCCGGGACTCTTACCGATTCGAGTATGGATCATGTGCTTTTAGTAGTACGAGCCCAATACTACCTTCTATGCCTATCCATAATTTCCTCAGCAATCCTCCTAAATCCTGTAAGTCACCTCCTCAATCCAGAGCACCAAAACTCACTAAACCACATCACTAACCTACTGAAGCATATCCTAGGCATTCCTAGGTACCCGAACCCACCCAGTCCTCAGATGTTGAAGGATTGCCATTAATGTCAACTAGCTACCTCATGAATATAGCCACATGTGACAGAGGTCGGATAATTCTTCAAGTTCAAGACTTAACCCTAGAACAGTTGGACTGAGACGAGAGCTGCGCAATAGGGTCAAGTCCATCACTATGAGATTATCCAGCATGTGCCACATGTGACTTAGCATATTCACTTAGTAGTTAACTCACACTGCTAAGAGTACCATAAAGCACAAATAAAGCAGCATTCGGACAACGGAAAAACTAACCAACATACATCAAACAAAACATTCTATCCTTTTATCAGGAATCTGTACTAGCATGAAACTTTAAGGCTCATATAATTAGGCATAACCTAAATAGACCATTCTACCACTGGCTGATCAGTTCTAGCATGCAAATTCTACAAGATCATATAAACATACAAAGGCATCTCTCCTAGATCCTTAGTTCTAATCTAGCATGCGAATCACATAATCATGTCATATCAAAATATAATAGGTATGGGTATCTTGGGAAAAACTTACTTGAGCCTGGATGACGGCACGCATCACACTCCTTGTTCTTTATAAAAACCCTTAATTTTGATTTTCGTAAAATTATTTTTCTCGTAAAAATCTCTCAAATCCTCGATTTGAATCCAGACAAACACGAGAGTGTGTTCGAATCCCTCAAACTAGGGCTCTGATACCAACTTGTAACATCCTAAAATTCATGACCAAAAATTTCATTTTTAATTACGTAATTATAAAATCCAATAGTCTAAAAACATATATAGTGTCATCACATGCATTAATCAAAATCAATATTAAAAACATGTCATAAAAAAAACATCAGAGAACAACTCCCAAAGATCTCATGTTCGGAAAGTCATAGTGTGATGCGCTGCGATCATGTCGGCTCCTTTCCTTTGGAATAAGGGGTACCTGAAACCAAAACTGAAAACCATAAGCACGAAGCTTAGTGATTTCCCCCATCATACCTTATACCATACAATAAACATACTGCCTAGCATATCTGGGTGCTCGCCTACCCCTTTGATCACTTTGAACCGATACTGTCTAGTATATCAGGGTGCTGGCCTACCCCTTTGGTCTCTTTCAACCGGTAAACGCCTAGCATCTCAAGATGTTGGCCTACCCCTTCGGTCTCTTTCAACCGGTAATTGCCTAGCATATCTAGGTGTTGGCCTACCCCTTCGTCTCTTTCAACTGTTTATAGGGTCTATTTCACCCCTACAACTAACACATAATATCCTAGCATATAAGCACATAAATCACATACTGCCTAGCATATTTTGGTGTTGGCCTACCCCTTCGGTCTCTTTCGATCGGTTAGTGGGTCTATTTTACATCGAAGGTGTAGGCTAGCACCCAGATATGCTAGGAACTATGTTTATTGTATGGTATGTGGTGTGATGGGGGAACTCACTAAGATTTGTGGTTACGGTTTTCAGTTTTGGTTTCAGGTACCCTTTCTTCCAAAGGAAAGGAGATGACATGATCTCAATGCATCACATTATGATTTTCCTCACATAACATCTTTAGGAGTCGTTCTTTGATGTTCTTTTCTTATGACAAGTTTTGGATATTGATTTTTATTATGGCATGTGATGACACTATGGATGTTTTTAGACTATTGGCTTTTATAATTATGAAATTAAAAATGAAATTTTTGGTCATGAATTTTGGGATGTTACATAACTACTGGCGGTTCAGCTTGACTAACAGTTCTACTATAATTCCCTTCTTCTAACTATTCAATGTTCAATTTACGCTGCACAATAGGCACAATAGGATCCCTATTCTGTTGTAGTAGACACCTTGTCTCTTCTATCTGATTATACAACATCATTTGTATCATGGTTTGTACTCCCGCCATCGTGATTAGCTCGGGTGTAGCTGCTACCTCTGGTGCACACCCAATCACTAGTGGCTCAGGCTGATGGTTTCAATTAACATTTCCATTAATTTTTCCTAATCCACTTTGAGTTCTCACCAAGTCAATCTATACGCCAAATCAAACGTTCGGTGTACAATGAAGAGAATTAAGATAGGAAAACTTTATTCATGACAGATGTATAAATCTCCTTATCGCTTTGAAATGTTACATGCCAGTTCTAATATTGTAATTAAATGTTTAGAATCATGAGAACATAAAATTGCTAGATCCGTTCGGCAACAGACCATAGATCTAATCAATTAATGGCATCATAAAGCATCACAAATCATTTGGCACATAAAAGCAATTTGGGCATCTTCCCTAAATAAGCTAGTTCTTGTGTCTATTCAGGTGTACTGCCTAAAATATATTAGACACGCTCCTCACGATCATCATTTAGCATTTTAAGTTTAAGTCTAAAAATAAATCCTTATTCCTAGTTCACTTAAACTAATGCTCTGATACCAACCGTGACATCCCCATTTTCACGGCTAGAAAAGACCAATTTGTTTATGCTTAGATAAAAAAACCAGAGTATCATTTTTGAAAAATAGTATTGCGGAATTAATTCCAAAAAACATGATAATGATCTAATAAAAGTATTTCTAAAGAGATGAATTTTATTTTTATTAAAACATTGGGATGTCATTGTCAATAAAGAACATAAGCATAACAAAATATTACAAGCCTTACAATAATTAAACTAGTGGCCTAATACTCCTTGAATCTCTCAGGATAATGTATCTTTCATATAGCCACCTATGATACAATAAACTGAGTGGGTCAGGTTGGGAAACCTGCTGAGTACATAGGGATTTCAATCCCACAATGTGATAATAATCTATAACTCAAACGTGCAAATCCAACTATTTTCATTAAAAGGGTATATCATATCTCTAAAACAATTTATCTCATCAAGTCGATTCCCACGTATAGATCCAATACAACGATCTTACAAGATCTAGCCTAAAGGATCAATATGAACAACAAACTGACGACACTGCTTTGGAAATTCCCTAGAAGCAAATGAGGATCATAAAATACATCAAATGAGGGGAATAGAGTAAGTTTCACCATGAACCTCCTTTCATAAAACAATAAGACAATTAAGTCAGTGGTGGTTATCTTGATAACTGTTCCTCGCAATGTTCATGAAAGAGACTATGCACTCCTTTGTTAAAGTGACGACTTGAAATTTGGGCAGCGCTTCGCTTCTAGCAACTGTCTTTTCCTTTGACGTAACCTAGCAATATAAACTTTCAAGTTTTAGTCTTTTCCTTTGACGAAACGCTGCTTTGGAAATTCCCTGGCAGCAAATGAGGATCAATAAATACATCAAATGAGGGGAATGAAGTAAGTTTCACCATGAACCTCCATTCATAAAACAATAAGACAATTAAGTTAGTGGTGGTTATCTTGATAACTGTGCCTAGTAGTGGTCTAACATTGTGATGTATTTTACCTCCAGACTCACTCTATCCGGCAATACAACATCAAACTTTGCCTCGCAGTGGTTTGATATCGTGAGGTATTTTACACCTAGACTCACCCTATCTGGTACTACAACATCAGACATACCTGGTAGTTGTCTATTACTGACACACTCTATTAAGCAGTCTATGAAGTTCCCTTAATTACTTCATGAAAGGAAACACTGACACATGAAGCTCGTCTGATCACTTCATAAAAAAAACAATGACTCCAAAGCTCTTCAAAATAAAAAGTATGGGGAAATACTAATAAAGTACTCCCATACGCTCTCGTACCCGAACATGCAATAGTGTAAAAAAGAAGGACTTTGTACATGATAGTACTTCTGTTACATTATAGTACCCTGTTATGAGTAGAACTCGTACCTTAAAACATAATAATACCCCGACACAAGCAGCACTTAAGACACAGAACTTTGAAAAAGACTTGGTACTTAGAAACTACTTTTATATGTACAACATACTCCATCAATCTCCTCGAACAAAGTTTCTATTCTCTATTCCGATCACACACGTACCCTTAATATGATACTACCCAATATCCAACTTAACTGAACTAAGAATCTCTTTTAAGCCTTATTTCATCACTAAGCAAGTCTACAATGCTTATAATCAACTTTCAATAATAACTCTGTTATGGCAACACTGTCTTAATTTAGCGTAATATTTTATACAAAGTATTAAGTATTAACATACAATTATCTTCTCATTAATAATACTTATATTATTATTATCATGTAAATACATCTCAACACATATAGAATCATGTCTGGTTCGCATAGCATATATCATCAAATATACATATAACACATATTTCCTAATAATAAGCATATAACTCACATATAAACTTTCAACATATATTTAACACTTTTATTAATACTTGTAATAAAATCATGTTCATGAAAGAGACTATACACTCACTTGTTAAAGTGACGACTTGAAATTTGGGCAGCGCTTCGCTTCTAGTAACTGTCTTTTCCTTTGACGTAACCTAGCAATATTATTGCTAAGTTTTAGTCTATTATTTATAGTTAATAATTATTAGTATAGATTCATCATTAACTCAACGTCTAGTTTCATGATCTATCAAGTAGGGAGCAAATAGGTAGGATCATATGGGAGGTAGGTTCCGTTTAGTATACGAAGTATATTGTGTGGAAATCCCACTTTAAACACCTCACTAAATCACAGCCTAGACATCATCCTCGTAAGTAGATCAATTAATATAATGACTTGGAATCAATGATAAATCTTGTTTATAGGTTCATAATAATGATAACGAACTTAAACATAAGTTATACTCAAAGTAGGGTAAGCATAACTCACTTAAAAGGGAGTTTAGAGAGGAATCGGGTTCTGTGTGGGTATAACTTCTGAGCCAAAAGATCTTCTTATCGAGGCTTTCTGGTGCTCTAGGACTCACTTCTAACACCTAGTAGGTGCTAGGGAAAGACCTTGAGGGTTTGGATGTGTTTGGGAGAGAATTGGATGACATTGGTGTGGAGAAATGAGGAAGAACGAGTGTTATTTATAGGCTACCAGCTCCTGTGTACGTTGGGTTTAGGCAAGGTTACATTGGGCATACTCCAAGGCATTTTGGGTGTACTCAGGCCACGTGTCGCCATCTCGTACGAAGCCGTGGGGAGGAAGGTGTGGCTAGATGTTGCCACATGTCACTTGGTGGTAAATCCTAAACATTAATTATCTTCTAAATTTCGTAACTTTCAAATATAAGCTCCATTTTTGATGTTTTTTTATCTCCAAGCGTAGGAAGCGACATGATCTACAACTTTCATTTAGACTTAGTCGGCTACTTTTGACTTTATTTTTAAAGTTATTTTTAATAGACTTAGACAAATAAAGTTCGTTAAAAATTCATAACTTTATAATCCAACGTCCATTTTCGAATGTATTTATATTGGTGTACTACTATTAACGAGATCCTCGATTCTCATTTAGGTTGTGTCGGCTAAAAGTTGATCGATCTAAAATTCGATTTCTGGGCTGTGTATTGCTACGTTAAATCTTAGAAAAATCATAACTTCTTCAAACGAAGTCAGATTTGGACGTTCTTTTTATTTATGTTCTCAGTTTAACGTATACTACGACTTTAGTTTAGGTATCTAAGGCTAAAGATTAGTTTATCAAAAATTCATTTTTACGATATGCGGTGTTGTGTCGGTTTTGTCGCAAAACTTTGACGGGTCATAACTTCTTCGTTATAAGTCAGATTTCAGCATTCTTTATATGTATGAAATCCTTGTAACATATACTATACATTGGTTAAGATTATATATTCTAAATAATCTTCTATCAAATAGTCATTTTTAACGTTTATTGTTTCTAAATTGACCAGCCCGAATCTACGGGCATTACATTGAGCTTTAGAATAGCTAGCTTTCCTTGACCAGCAAAGCCTAGCGGATATACATTCCAAGACTGGATAAATATTCCCCAATACCTCAAGAAATCTCAACATCATTAAGTACTTTTCGTTGACTACACTACAAGTCCCCAATGACTTTATCGGATAAAAAACAAAATCTCAACTATCGGGACGAGTACCAACCAATTCATCGACCTACTAGCTCTAAAACAATTTCTATGTGAAGCCCTAACTCTCCAAACTATGAAGGCATGAACTTGACAACTACCTATCTTACCCCCATGGATAAACCAATTCCCCGTTGCCTCGAAACCAAGAAAACCTCTACATATTCTACATTCAAACCCTACTTGCCCACCTTGCGGATTCCTTGAATTCCTATTGATACCTCCAAAGATCGGACCGACTGATGGTCTCCCAAGCAGAATACAAAATCTTCCTCTAAAAATGGCTTACGGTATGCAAAATGACATATGAAGATTATGACAACCTGAAAAATCCTAGAGCAAACTAGGTCTAAACTTCAACCCTATACAAGTGAATTTACCGTTGCATTAATACAATAAGATCTTTGGATGTCTAGGAAACAAACTTATATATGTTAATTTAAATTATAAGCCTTGTTTATATAAGTTATATATACATGTTTACACATTGAAAACCATGAGGAAATAAATAATAACAAGCTAACAAAACTTAAGGGGCCAAAGTGATAAACAAGAGGTAAACGAATTACAATGTTTTGAAGATTTCAACTTATAGGCCTGCACCTTTGAGTTTTCGGCCACCTAAGACCGAAAACTACTCCATGGAATAACGAAAGAACCGAAAACAACCATTTCTAGAAGGCTAGGACCGAATTCACTTTTCTATTTGACCTCAGGACCAAATTTCCTTTTCTCTTTGACCTTAAGACCGAATCACTTCTCTCTTTGATCTTAAGACCAAATTCACTTCCTTCCATGTGAATTTATGACCGAAAACCCTTTAAATATCTTGTTATCTTATCCATAATTCAGCTTCCCAATGTGATATGGTAATGTTACCTACGAAAACATCATCTCACCTCCTATATTTACTTCCCATATAAGTCACAACTTAGAACCATTTCTCACATTTCACACACATAGTAAACGTAAACATTTTCCACAATTCTTACTCAAATAGCAAAATCAATTTCCATATTTTAAGTGCAAATAAGTCAGGAGATCTTCAAACTAGTTGCAAATTGGTATCTATTCTTCATTTGTTTAGTGTTTATACAACACTTACATTACTATTATCATTTTAATCACACATTATTATGTGTATAAACCATTAGGATTACGACATCCTTCCCGTATAGTAGCTTGAAGTCACCGTTTTAGGTCAGCATCTAAACCGCTACCACACATAAGGTGAGTTCATACCTCCATATTTTTCCAAGATTTTTCAATGTATTTATGGGGGGGGGGGGGGGGGGGGGGGAGGAATACAAGTACATTACAAGAAGTCTTGTGTTTAAAAATATAATTATGTCTTCTTACCGTTAATATGTATTTAAACGTGAAATTTATTAAAACACGAAAATAAGCTTATAAACTATAATAGGTATAGTTTATGGAATATGTGAACTATTTTAAAAAGTCCATGTTAAAACATGGAAATAAACTTAGAAAATATAATAAATATAGTTTTTGGAACAAAGGGATTATTTTACAAAGTTTCATGTTATTTACAAAAATGTTTTTTCGCTTTATTATTAGTAAATTCATTGAAGCAATTTGTGAGACGCCTTCATGTACTTATCTAAGTACCCATTAAAATCCTGACGTATAACCAGAGTCTCCTGGAGGGAGAGCGTGAGTTTGTGTATAGATCTATACGAGATTGACAATTCCACACCTGAGCTGCTTGCAACAGCTAGGCCGGCAGGCCTAAGGTGACAAATGTCATATCTTTCCGATGCCTAAAGAAGATCGTGTAGGCCATTAGTCATATCAGTATGGTTATAAGAACTCACATGGAGAAAACAACGACATATTTACGTAGTAATATACTTTTTCTTAAACAGTCATAAGGGGTATTAACTCTGTGATTACTTAGCATATACATCAGTGTTATATAAAATTGATGTCCGGTAGACAGTGGAATATGTGATTTCTGCCTTACTTCTTGTTCCTTGTTTGGTTGTGGGCTTAGGGAAGATTCACCCATTCAACTGTTTGTTCGATCTCGGTTATATACAACTCGTATGTATTAAGTGATCATAGGAGGGTAGTAACATCACATCTAGTTTACAGGGCAAACACATCTTCAAATAGTTTTACTTATAAATAAAATTAGGTATCATTTAACTAAGTATGGTAATTATACTTATGCTTTTTGGTCTTTGGAACGATTAAGACTACAAATTGGTTTTGTGGATAATATAGGATTTTCCGGGATAAACATCGTTATTTTTACAAGCAAACATATTTACAAAAGGTTTAACACTTATTTACAAAATAGTATAACATAAAGGACCCTTAATTGTTAGTTTTGTGGTTCCTTAGCATATACATCAGCGTTATATATAAATAATATCAGATATACAGTGGAATGTGTGATTTCCGCCTTATTTCATGTTCCTTGTTTGGTTGTGAGCTTAGGGCAGATCCGCACATTCAACTGTCCATTCGATGTTGGTTTATATATAACTGGTATAAACTAAGTAATCATAGAAGGAACTAGTATGATCACATTCTTACTAAGAAAATATAGGATTTTCTAGATGAACACACGAAATTTTACAAAATAACAAAGAATATACTTTCTATAACAAGAATGCTTATGAACTCACCGACTTTAATGTTGACACTTTTTCAAACCACTTGTATTCTTAGGAAAGTTAGTAGATAGGTACCCTTTCAGGTGTTACGAAGACGGAGCATAGTAGTATTATGTATTATCTTTTGCTATAGTATTAATGTAAATCAGACAATGTTTTGAACACAGTGTAAATTATATATTATCAATACAATGGTTGTTGTTGCTTTGATTAATATTATAAAATTGTTGTGATACTGTACATGATGTCCTCCGCCCGCGAACATTTCCGTTGTTCCAGTTTCGGGGTGTGATAAAGATTCTTAAAATTATGTCTAGACCATAATGAGGAAAATCCTAATTTCTAGGTGGAAAGTTAGATAAAACATACATAGAGTCTCTCACACAAAAATATAATTATAAACACAATGATAAGAACATGAAGGAAGGAATACAACTCATACCTACATATCTAACTAGTGGAACTTAGATCTCCTTGGCTTGTGATTGTAATGCTAGACTTCTCACATATGAACATCCACTCTCACCTTGAAACCATCAGTAATCTCATAATGGATGCAGTAGGGGACGTCACTGCTCCCCTCATCAACTCCGGATAATTAGCCTTCATGTAGCCCACTTGGTTGCAGTGAAAACATAATGGACTCGTCCCCTAGGGAAAATCTTTGCTGACATGATCAATTCTACTATACTTGTAGCAACCCATACCCCTAGATTGACAAACCCCATCGTGCAGCTTCCTACACATGCTGAACTGATCTCGGCCTTGCTGGCCCTTCACTCACTGATCAAAAATCTTGGGTCTTTTGCTCGAACCCTCTGAACTTTGAACCTGGTCCGACTTCCTCTTATTATCCATCTCCAAATCAATCTCTTTCTCTTTGGCTCTCGCCATCATATCATCCAGTGTCCTGCAAATGGATATGCTCATGAAATGTCTGATATTGCTCCTCAACATATCGTGATATCTCTCCTTCTTCATCTCCTCGTCCGTTACATACTGTGGAACCAACAAAGCCCTCTCACGAAGGTCCTGAAACTCCCTCGCCAGCTGCTGGACCTCAATCACAGGTGCGGACTCAACTCGAAATCTCATCAGAAAATCCTCCCAGGTCATAAGAGGAAGAGCCTCAAGATAAACAAGAATATGGAGATTCCACTCCCAACCAGCACAACGTAGAGTGGGAAGGAGTCCGGCTCACAACTTCATCAAAAGAAGTGCTTCTCGGGAGGCAACCCGAGTTTAGTTTGCATTTTCTTTCCCTTTTCTTTTTAGTTTATTTGTTTTGCTTATGTTTTTAAATTTTAGGATTAGTCATTCATTTATCTTCTATTTAAAATAAAGTGTGGGATCTAATGAGTAAGTGGTGAAACTTTTAGAAAAAATTAAAAATTGGTTTTTCTAAGAAATTGTACAATACCCACGATGTAGGGAACTAAGGATGACCCAATTCCTTTTTCGCTTAAACACTTCACAATGTGAACCTTATAAGGTCAAAATGTGAAATATGAGGGGACCAACTTCTTTTATATACTAAACAAGAACAATTTACATCACTTTTACTTTCTTACTTACAATGTGAGATTAGAATTACTCCACCTTGGTCCCCACTATGATTGTCTATTGAAATCTCTTGTTCCTTCCTTTATTTAATGTTTAAACAACACCAATGGTATGATTAAAGAATTTAATGTCTTTAATTTTACTGATTTTGTGCATTAAGAACTTAGGGTTTAGTTTTTAGGGTTTATATTTCAAAATTTGTGAATTTTTATAAGAAATTGGTGTTGCATGTGCGATTAATCGGCTTAGAAATATTGTTAGGCTAAACCATTTGTGTTATTTTGGATCGATTTGGCTTAATTATGGACCAATTGGAGAACTTCAGTCGAACTAAAGTCATGGCATGAAGCCTAGGGTTTCACGACGTAAAAACTGGACGAATAGAATTTGATGTTTCTTTATTTTCATTTAACTACATTGGTTTGTTTTGTGTTTGCTTGCTCTTATTTTTACAACACCATGGTACCAAGAATAGCAAATCAGCAAGAGCAAGTAGATGTTGATGTGTCAAATCTCCACCTATTTTATCAACTTCTATAGGATATTTTGTATGATATCTTAAATAATTACACCAATCAATTTAACTACATTGGTTTGTTTTGTGTTTTCTTCCCCTTATTTTTACAGCAATATTGTACCAAGAATAGCAAATCAGCAAGAGCAGGTAGATGTTGATGTGTCAAATCTCCACCCATTTTATCAATTTCTATAGGACATTTTGTATGATATCTTAAATAATTACACCCTCAGATTTAGAAAAAATAAAAATTTGGTTTTTCTAAAAAATTGTATAGTACCCACAACGTAGGGAACTAAGGATGTCCCGATTCCATTTTTGCTTAAAAACTTCACAATGTGAATCTTATAAGGTCAGAATGTGAAATATGAGAGGACCAAATTCTTTTATATACTAAACAACAACAATTTACATCACTTTTACTTTCCTACTTATGATGTGAGATTAGAATTACTCCACCTTGGTCCCCATTGTGATTGTCTATTGAAATCTCTTGTTCCTTCCTTTATTTAATGTTTAAACAACACCAATGGTATGATTAAAGAATTTAATGTCTTTAATTTTACTGATTTTGTGCATTCAGAACTTAGGGTTTAGTTTTTAGGGTTTATATGTTAAAATTTGTGATTTTTTATAAGAAATTGGTGTTGCATGTGTGATTAATCGGCTTAGAACTACTGTTAGGCTAAACCATTTGTGTTATTTTGGATCGATTTGGCTTAATTATGGACCAATTGGAGAACTTCAATCGAACTAAAGTCATGGCATGAAGCCTAGTGTTTCACGACGTAAAAACTGGATGCACAGAATTTGATGTTTCTTTATTTTTGTTTAACTACATTGGTTTGTTTTGTGTTTGCATGCTCTTATTTTTACAGCACCATGGTACCAATAATAGAAAATCAGCAAGATCAAGTAGATGTTTATGTGTCAAATCTCCACCTATTTTATCAATTTCTATAGGATATTTTGTATGATATCTTAAATAATTACACCAATCGGTTTAGCTACATTGGTTTGTTTTGTGTTTTCTTCCTCTTATTTTTACAACACTATGGTACCAAGAATAGCAAATCAGCAAGAGCATGTAGATGTTGATGTGTCAAATTTCCACCCATTCTATCAATTTCTATAGGACATTTTGTATGATATCTTAAATAATTAGACCATCAGATTTAGAATAAATAAAAATTTGGTTTTTCTAAAAAGTTGTATAGTACCCACGACGTAGGGAACTAAGGATGTCCCGATTCCGTTTTTGCTTAAGAACTTCACAATGTGAATCTTATAAGGTCAGAATGTGAACTATGAGGGGACCAACTTCTTTTATATACTAAACAACAACAATTTACATCACTTTTATTTTCCTACTTATGATGTGAGATTAGAATTACTCCACCTTGGTCCCCACTGTGATTGTCTAGTGAAATCTCTTGTTCCTTCCTTTATTTCATGTTTAATCAACACCAATGGTATGATTAAACCATATAATGTCTTTAATTTTACTGATTTTGTGCATTAATAACTTAGGGTTTAGTTTTTAGGGTTTATATGTCAAAATTTGTGAATTTTTCTAATAAATTAGGGTTTCATGTGCGATTATTCGAACTTAGAACTACTGTTAGGCTAAACCATTTGTGTTATTTTGGATCACTTTGGCTTAATTATGGATCAATTGGAGAACTTCAATCGAACTAAAGTCATGGCATGAAGCCTAGGGTTTCACGACGTAAAAACTGGATGCATAGAATTTGATGTTTCTTTATTTTCGTTTAACTACATTGGTTTGTTTTGTGTTTGCTTGATCTTATTTTTACAGCACCATGGTACCAAGAATAGCAAATCAGCAAGAGCAAGTAGATGTTGATGTGTCAAATCTCCACCCATCGGTTGGGATGGTTGCACAATCAAGAGTTTTTTGTTGCCCCGATAATCAATTGGGATTGGTTGAGTGGAGTTGGAATTAAGGAACAAGTGGAAAGATATTGGAAGAAAAGATATAAAGGGCCTTGATTTTTATTTTATATTTAGTGCTTGATGTAATCTCTTTATGATCCAGGAGCTCGTGTATCACGAGCTTTCTATTAAGTTCTTTTCCACTATCTATTTTTAGATGTGTATGGTGGACCCAACATACGCTCGGGCACTTGCATTCCCTTTGGATGGAGAATATAGAGAGTGCACTCTGGTGGAATTTTCATGGAGAATGAGGTTGTATTTGGAAGATGAAACAAGATCTTAATACTTTTCCTTGTTTCTACGAGATTGTGTTAGAGATTTTAGCAAGGGAACCCAAGACATTGAGTTATGGATATCAATTGCCAATCATACTTATGATTCCAAGGATTATCATGAGGGTGACATTCGTTCACTGGTTCACCATTTCTTACATTGTATCATCACTTTCAGCATCAATCACAAGAACCACGGTGACAAAACCGCAAACTCAGGTTGGTACTTATTTGGATAATTTAAAAGGGGGTGTGAATTATCATAATCAATCAATAAACGTTTTATTTTCACACTTTCACATTGAGTGCCCACCCAAAATGCCACCTCAAGCACCTTACATACTGACTTGGGAAGAACTTTGGGCGCCCGATAATTATGGAGTCAGGACTAACGGAGAAGAGGAGGATGCTGAAGATTGACTATACTTTTATTTTTATTAAATTTTATTTTATTTGCTTTATTTTGGTGTTTTGTTTATGTTTGGTTTACTTTTATTTTAGAAATGTAACCAAATGATGTGATGTTTGTTTTCTTATTTCACCTCTAGGATTTCTTTGTTTTATGTATACAATTAGGCATTGTATGAAGTAAGTGTGGGGTAGGGGTCAAAAAAGGATTTTCAAACATAAAAGTAATTAAGAAGATGCTAGAAAAAATTAAAAAGTTACTAGGCTTGCAAAAATAGTCTAATAAATGTAGTCATTTTTTAAATTTGATATTATTGCATTTAGGCTAGTTTGCTAGTGTTATGCGGGATGATTTGATGCGAACTCTAAGATTTAGTTGAGCCAACATGTTATAGTTATTTGTGGCTTCCCAATTATAGTAAAATCAAGAGACAAAAATGCAATCTTATATAGTTTGAGGGACATAATATGTTTAATATCATGTACTAGAAATGTATCAATGAGAGCTTATGTAGCACTTTATACTAAAACCTTTAACCAATAAGGGTTGAAGTTAAGTTCCCCTCCATAAGCATATGTTTTTCTTTTTACGATCTTTAGTTTTGAGTGAAAAAAAGTGAGTATGAAAAGAAAAAAAATAGAAAAAAAGAGTTGCAAAAGTTTGAGTGAAAAAGATCTTACAAAGTATGAAGATCAAGAATTATGAAGAAAAGTTCAAAAGTTCCAATTATTGAAGAACCAAGTTTAAGATGTTGAAGAATAAGGGAAACTTGCAAAAAGTCAAAGTTATATAATTCAGCTTATAATTTTTCTTTCTAGGTTATTTTATCGTATGTATGCTTGGGATCTTAATCAAAAATTACCTTGAGTTTAAGAAAGTTTTATGGGGATGGATTCGGAGGGATACATAAAATGTATGTCGTTCAAAATATGTGGAAGCGTTTACGAGGATCATAAGTATTTAGGGATTGGGAAATAATTAGTATGTTTAGAAACAAATAGATGCATTGAGGTGATGCGTAATTATTGGGTTTAATTCGGATTGTTTTATGTGATATTGGTAGACATGGTTCTATGTGATATATTAAACATAAGTTCTACTTGAGTGCAAGCAAAAGGCAAGTGTTGAGTATTTTGATAATGTTATATTTATATATATATATATATATATATATATATATATATATATATATATATTTAGGCATTAATTTAATACATTTATGCTATATTTTGGTTAAATACAAAGATATTTGGTACTTATTAAGTTAATTTGTATTTTGCAGCTAAAAAACACATTCTTGGAGAAAAATGACTGAAAAAAAAAAAAAAGCTAGATACTTGGAAGACTGAAGTTGAAGCTAGGAGCTTAAAGGAGAAAAAATCGAGTTAAACACCTTTCCCACGACGTGGAGTTAAGCTTCCGACAACTTGGCAATTATAAGTATCTCAAATCCTTTCATAAAAATATAGTTTATGATGTGACACATCATCCTTAACATCGTGACCATGTGTCCTAGAAGATTCCTGCACGGAGAAGCTCAGTTTCCTTGGCGGATATGTGATATAAGGAAACTATATATATCGACAATTATATCGAGTTCAAGAAGAATGATGGGGATTTAGACAATTATCGGACAAAAAACCTGCAAAGATTAACCTTCTAAGACCCTTGGAAAGAAGGAGAATATTTGAGATTAATAGATTAGAGATTGAGTTAAATCATTAGGGATTCATTTAGTAATGATGAACCCTAATACTATGTGTTAGTTTCTACTTTTCATGGATTTATGAAGTTGGTTTAGCTTGTGTTCGATATATCAAGCCTAGTATGTTAAAAGTTTCAATCTATGTTGCTTAAATCTTCAAGTTTAGTGTAGTTGAATGATTAACTTAATTGCATGAACTTGTTTACCTAGTTTTTTTATGATCATTAAATTGCTAGAGCTAGTGATAGACCAAATCCTAGAATATGTAATAAAGGTAGTAATTTTAACTGTACTATAGAACATAATTTGATCATAATTATGTTTGGTTATTTGTCTTGATCATAGATAATTAATATTAGATTTATCTTACATAACCCAATAATATTAAATAATCAAATATGTGTCCACTTGTGTATGACCATTGCATAGTAGTTTATGAATAGTCAAAACGTTAGGAGATCGGATCAAGATTCCTAAGAATTAACATATTGGTACTAAATGAAATTAATCAATGTCTTGAAACTAACCATAGGAAAAATGGGGATTCGAAACTAAATGGAAATGTCTTTATTCTCTTGATTGTAATCGTTTTTAGTTAGTTGTTTGCGTTAGTTGTTTAGTGATTTGAGTAAATTAAGCTAATCTGAACTTGAAAATCAGATAAAACCCCTATTTAAGTTGTTTTTCTTAGATTAATATTTAGTAGCTATTTTATTAGCTAAATAATGTTCCTTAAGATCGAAAACCGACTTGCTTTTCTATATTATGAACTGACTAGGTACATTGTGTTGGATTAGGTATCTAACTTCATAACTATTTCTGGAATGTACTTGACCCAATTGACATGGTCCATTTGGGTTGCATGGCACTGCAACACTTGGATAGACTAAATGAGAGAATGGACACTTAAGGTTTATTAATATATTATAACTTCTAATATATTAATAATATTATTTAATTAGTGTTAATCAAAGAATTAATTTGGAATTAATTAAGTGATCAAAAAGAGACTAGTTAAATATATGGGGTTGATTGTGTAAATCATCCATTCTTGTATAGTGGGCTAATGATCCATGGTTTATATGAATTGGGTTAAACCCATAAGGTGCTCCATGGGAGTTATAAACCCATGAATCATGGAATATGAAAAGTCATGTAACAACTAGGAATTCTAATGCTTCTGAAAACATTTAGCAATGATAACATTCGTAACCAAAACTTGAAAGTATGCATGATGTTTGTTCAGTGACACCAAAATTTCATCAAACACTGTATACAAACACTCAAATAGTCAACAAAATATTGGAAACCCTAGAAATCCCGGTTTAAGTCCAATATAGACTAGGATTTCCTTATTGGGCCTAATGGACCAATAAACTTCCAATTTGACTATTTTGGGCTTAGAACTCTTAAATGGGCTCTAATTGGACCCACTCTCATGAGACTTAACCTTTTTGGGCCTTATAATTCTAAAATGGATTAGTTTACCTTTAATGGGCCTTGTTGGGCCAAGACAAATCCAATTAGCCTTAATGGGCTCAAATCCATTCTTTTATGCAAGATATGGGCCGTGGACTACTTTAAAGGCCCAATGGGTCGAAAACCATCAAATTGGGCCTCATATTATGGGACACAACCACAAAAGGCCCAAGCCATTCTCTTCCTTCTCTCTCTCGGCCCAAGTAGAAAAAAACGGAAAGATCTAAAAATGGGGAGGGTTGACTTTGGGAGGTGTCACCTTCTTATTACACCCCATATCTCCATACATGGATCAACATGCATCTATAAGGGTCATATCACTTCTCTCTCCCCCCTCTCTTCTTCTACTCAGCCGAGAACCACCAAACACACACATCTTCAAACTTTCATCTCAAACATTCTCAAGCATATCCTCTACTCCATCCAAATTTTCGAGATCTTGGAACATTTCAAGGAGGTTCTTCCATAAGAATCATCATCTTTGGTAAGTTTTTGATTAGATCCATAACCTAATTTCTTTATTTCATCAAAACCTCTTCCTAACTCATACAATTTTCGTGATCTACTCCTTAGAAGCTTCTTAAATTTGAAATCAACTCTTGGAGGCTTGCTAGGACCAAAAATCTTCTTCACATCTTCTTCAAAACCGAAGCAACTAAGCAAGGTGAGTTCATACCCCCCCTTGTTTTTTGTTTTTCCTTGTTTTTAGGGGGATAATACAAGTATTATGTGATGATCTATGTGTGTTTGCATGCCATATGTGATTTCTTTAGTTTTTGGTTGTGATAATGTGTAAAAATAGGTTAAATTTCAAGTTCCATAAAAAGGGTGAAAGATTCATAGACAAAACATAATAAGCAACATATATCATAAATCTAAGAGTCCTTAAGTTTAAATAGAGAAAAACAAAACCAAAAGAACCTTATAAGTGCCATATTTGCAAAAATAACAAAGATTGGGTATAAATTGTTATTTGTCGGTTTTATGAGGATTGTAAGTTGGTTATTTGTATAAAGCTGGTTTTTATGAAAATAACACTTTCCAAAGGGTCAAAAACATAAATTTTAGCTTAAAGGGCTTAAAAGTGGGCCTAATGGGTTTTGGGCCCAAAAATTGCAAAAAATGAGATTTTAAGGGGTTGAATTGGACAAACTCAACAAACTATGGATCTAAAATGTAAATAAACTTTTTCAGAGGTTAAAATAAGTTTATTACCAAGTTTAGACTAAAAATGCAAAGTGTTTGATTTTGGGGTCAAAATTGTAAAACTTACGAAAATTGGGCTAAAAATGTAAACGTTTTACAAATAAAGGCTGCAAATGACAAGTACAGTAGTTTTGGGTTGAAATTACCATTTAAACAAAGTTTGGGTCAAAACAGTCAAGAAAAATGGTTTAACAACAAAAAATGTCAATATTCATAAAAAAGAACTAAAAGTGTTATTTTTATAGAAAAAGGGGTTGCAATGGTCAAACTAAATGTTTTTGGACCAAAAAAACAATTATAAATCGTTGGGTTAAAATATCAAGCGTATAACGCATGGCTTTAATATATATATATATATATATATATATATATATATATATATATATATATATATATATATATATATATATATATATATATATAAAGCTTCGTTATAAATCAAACATTAAGATATTTTTGTTTTATCATTACGAATAAACAAGTAGCATACAACCAATACCAACACTACGAACTTAAACTCGACAAACCATAATGATTAAATGATTGGCCTCAAATATTTCCTATCCGTGTTATTGGGCCTTATGACCCAATATCATGATTACTTGGACCCAATATAATCACAGATGCTTATTGGGCTTCCGGTGACCCAATAGCATGCCTAACAGACCCTCAATGGCTTTTACATACTGTCGGGCCTTAGTGGCCCAATTGCATTGCTAGTATGGTCCAAAAATCAATCATAAGTGTGATGGGCTAACGCGTCCGTCGCATACTCGACAGCCTATAATAACATACATGATTATTGAGCCTCTGTTTCCCTCTTCTCTTCGTTTATTAGGCTTACCTTTTCGTTCAAGTAAATATAAATCGGGTTGTTAAACAAGGTTTATCAAATTCAGTTGGATTTAGTGGGAAATAATGGGTGACACCAATAAGTGTCGGACGTAGTCTGTAGTTATAACCAGAGTCTCCTGGAGGGAGAGCGAGAGTTTGTGTATAGATCTATACAGGGGTGACTACCCCACACCTAAGTTGTTCGCTACAGTTAGACTCGGCCAATCTAGGGTGACAAAATCTTAATTCATTACCGGCATTTGCAAGGATGCCAAGATAGACGAATTAGTCATTATTATGCATGGTTATAGCAACTCACATAGAGATCCTACACCATCAAAGTAATCAGGGGAACTCATATTTATTTGATTGTGACGATACAATAATATAAAAAGATCATACTATCTATGTCGGGAAAACATCGGGTTTTCCTGGGAAACAACATTATTCACTTTTACTTTCAACAAAGATATCACCAGAATTTATTAAGGGAAACATATCACTTTTACATGTTTGAAATCATTCATGCATATACTTATGGATCATCGCACCTATTTCGTAATCAATTGCTATTTCATAAAATATCAGATTTTTCTGGGTTTTACAAACAATACAAACTATTTTTATATCAAACATGCTTATGAACTCACCAACATTATATACGTTGAACGTTTTCAACATAACTTGTATTCTCAGGTAACCGTTAGAATGAATAATCATCAAGTGTGTTTTCAAAATTTCTTTTGTAAGACGTCAGTTATCAAACCATTTATGCTATGAATGTGTAATATTTAAACAATGTACTTGATGTGAACAATGTCAGTTGTACTATGTAATGTTGGTGATGTATGTGTTTGCTTCATGTATATTCATTGTGATGATATTTCAATTTAAGTCACACGAACCCCCGAACATTCCTCTCGTCTGGTTCGGGGGTGTGACAAGCCATGACAATTAGGGTTTACATGGTGTAACCTTACTTGTGTCACAACCATATAAAGACCCCATGGTAGACCAAAATCGGCAGTACAACCAAGTGAAAGAGGGCTAGCCGATTTTTGAGTGTAAGTGAACTTCTCTCAAGGTTATTCCAAGTGTTGTGGTGTTGTGTGAGACGTTTGAGGCATCACACTTGAGGTGCTAGGCTCACAAGGTTCTCAAGGAATCCAAACAACAAAAGGTATGTACTTCAACTAGCTATTATGTTTAGAAGTTCCCCATGCCATGCTAGTTAGGTTAATAACCTTGGACAATCAAATTTGCATGTATCTTAGTAAAACATAGATCCAAGGTTTGTAGGGTTGCATGTACACCTTAGGAGTGTTAAAATGCTCAAAACCCTTCATTAGTTTCAAAGCCTAGGCTTGTTTACTTGATACTTGATGCAAACTTGTAAAGAAAATCGACAAAACTGTTTTCTGCCTGAGTGAACTCGCCGATTCATGGCGGGACTCGATGAGTCCATGCCTATATTTAACCAACTCGACGAGTCATTTTGTGGACTCGATGAGTTGGCTTGTTAGAGTGCTGTTTTTCGACTTTTGCTGATGGAAATGGACTCGAAACCTTACCGTAAACTGTTTTGGTGCTATAAAACTTGTTTTAGATGGTGTAATGGTTATGCTAATCCATTTTCGAAGGTTGATATCAAAATTTCAAGTTTTGTATGGTTTATTTATGATTCTTGAAATTGTTGATATGAATATTCCTGAACTTATGAGTTTAGAATATCATAACAATTATTTGTAACTTGCTTGTTAGTTTTATTCTTGATCTTGATGTGTTTTAATGGAATCCACAATTTGTCCTCAAGTTATGGATTACCAAAAGTCACACTTTTAAAAGTCCATTAAGAAACACATAGGTTACATAAAATGAAAAGTCTCTCATTTTATTAAACCATTAACTCATAAGTTATGAAAGATTAAAAGTTTTGTAAGTTACAAAACTTGCCCTCGAGTTTTGGAACATGTAAAGTCTCTTTAAAAACTTTAGTTCCAACCCCTAGAATTTTAAAAGTTAAAATCCAACCCTTATACTTTATAATATTATAAGTTAATATATATATATATATATATATATATATATATATATATATATATATATATATATATATATATAAGAACAAAAGTCGTTTTACCATTAGTAGGCCTCATTCACGAAGTCGGTGTATAAGGGGGTATAAGGTTGTTGCCTATAAAATAGTAGCTTAATGGGTGTCCACTCTCACCCACCGCTTCCTTGACCGGTGGAGGGTCGTTAGCTGAACAGGTAGGAAAATGACTTTAAATCCTCATTAAAAGTATGATGAATGTAAAGTAACCAAATGTTTTTAAAAATTCCCAATCTTAGTTACTTTAGGAAAATGTGAACAAGGTGCTAACCCATGAAATTACAGTTTGCACTTTGCTTAAAATCGTTAGTGGAGAGTGTATGGTTGACCAACACACTAACTTGGACCTTACAAGGTAGGAAAAGGGTGACTTAAGGTTTATCATAGGTCAGTGGAGCGTGTACCAAGTAATTTGCATGGTTACTTCACACCTTGTTTTGTGATCCTCGGCATCCCAGTCACAAAACTTGAAGGGCACACTCAAGATTGAAACATGCCATTGAAAATTTCAATGAATCTAAAAGAATCTAGGAGTTTCAAAAGCAATTAAAACTTGATAATTTATTTAGTTTTTCATGGTGGAAATTTGTGAATCGTCATTCACCTACCTTCAAATATTTTATAGCTTAGATTACAACATCCCTTTTCTAAGTTATAAATTATTGTGTTGGGTCCTAGCCTTAATATTACATTTGGGTGTTTTATTAAGGACTATCTTTATATCTAATCTAAAGTTGTCTTTATTCTTTTTCAGATGTCTTCAAACAATGCTGCTTCTATCTCAAACCCTACCAGCTCCTTCTCTCTCATGAACCTTTACGGGAGTGACATCTTCAATGGTTCCAACTTTATGGATTGGATCCGGAACATAAGGATGGTCACTCATTACGAGGACAAAGAATATGTCCTCGACAAGGAGCTCAAGGAAATTGATGAGTCCACTGCTACTCCAGAGGAGATCGCTGACTTTAGGACTCATGAGATAGATGTCACTAAAGTGGCATGTATCATGTTAGCCACAATGACAGCCGAGCTCTAAAAGTCCTATGATGAATATTACCCTTTTGAGATAAACCAAGACTTGATGGACCGCTACCATCAAAGTGCTCGCCAAGAGAGGTATGACATCATATGCTCCATGATAACAACCCGGATGAAGGATGGTGAATCCATCACCGACCACTTGTAGAAAATGCAAAGGTATGTGGACCGGTTGTTGAAGCTAAATGTGAACTTCCCTGAGGATTTGGAAATTGACATCATTTTGCACTCCTTACCTTCTTGTTTTTATCAATTCCGAATGGCATACCACATGAGCAAGGAGGAAGTTACACTCAGCAAACTTCAAGGACTCTTGAAGACCGTTGAAAGTGGTCTTAAGGGTAAGTCGGTTGTTACCACTCCTACTCCTAACGCGACCCCTATCTTGGCAATCGGGCAAGGCAAAGGGAAGAAGAGGAAGAGCCTTTCGAAGGGTACCAAGGGAAAATCCCTTGATGTCTCTTCTTCAAGTGGAACCAAGAAAGGTTCCGTCACTCCTTCTGCCAACCCTAAAGAGGCTGAATGCTTCTATTGCCACGAAAAGTCGCACTGGAAGTGAAACTGCCTAAAGTATCTGCAAGATGTGAAGGATGGGAAAGTGAAACCCAACCATGCAGGTACTAAGAGGAAGTGAGGATGTGGAGCATGGGAATATACGCTTAATCATGGGGAATAGGAAAGCTTCACTTGTCACCAAGATTGGAGTTTATACTTTGTTGCTAAGTACTAGGTTAACATTAAATTTGAATAAATGTTGTTACTCGTCTGAAATGGTGAGAAATATCATTTCCTTTCATGCTTTGTACAAACAAGGGTTTACCTTTTCGTTTGATAATAAATGTGGTGGTATTAATGCTTTCGTTAATAATGTTCTTTATTTGAAAGCATTACCTTGTGATGGTGTGTATGAAGTTGTGTCTGTTGTAGATAAAATGTGTTGTGTATTGATTCTTCCACTAAATTGGCTAAAGCATCATTGTGGCATTATCGTCTTGGACATGTAAGCAAGAAACACATAGGCCAAATCCAAAAGGATGGAGTCTTGGAGTCATTTGACCTAAATTCAGATGATAGTTGTGAATCTTGTCTACTTGGAAAAATGACAAAATCGCTGTTCACTGGTTCTTGTGCAAGGGGTGAAGGTTTGTTGGATCTGGTACACACTAATGTGTGTGGACCCTTCAGAATCACAACAAGGGATGCTAACCGCTTCTATGTGACTTTTACTGATGCCTATAGTAGATATGGATATGTTTACTTAATCAAGCATAAGTCAGAAACCTTTGAAAAGTTCAAAGAGTTTAAGCAGGAAGTGGATAATCAATTGGCCAAGAACATTAAGATGCTTCGATCCGATCAAGGGGGTGAGTATCTTAGTACAAAGTTCCTTGACTATCTTAAGGAATGTGGGATTATCTCACAATTGACACCTCCTAGGACACCATAGCTTAATGGTGTGGCTGAGAAGCGTAATCGAACCTTCTTGGACATGGTTCATTCCATGATGAGTTGAGCTTCACTACAAATCTCATTTTGGGGGTATGCCTTAGAGACTACTACCCATATACTTAATCTAGTCCCTACAAAGAAGGTTGCCAAAACACCTCACAAGATGTGGACTTGGAAAGTTTCAAATCTTGACCACATCAAGATTTGGGGTTGTGAGGCTTTCGTGAGGAGCGAGACTCACGATAAGCTTGAACCTCAAAGTGAGAGGTGTATTTTCATCAGCTACCCACATAAATCCTTTGGTTACCTCTTCTACAGACCCAGTGATAATGTGGTCTTTATAGCAAGGAGAGGAGTCATTCGAGAGAGAGAGAGGGAGAGAGAGAGAGAGAGAGAGATCATAAGCCAAGGAAACAGTGGGAGACAAATTGACCTTGAAGAAATTCAAGAGTCAAGTGGTGAAGGAACCTCAAACCCTAGCAATCAACCTGAAGAGGAAATTCCTATTAATCCAACTGATGAGTCTGTACCTCTGAGGCGTTCCACGAGAATTAGGAATCCACCTGAGCATTAATATGGTTTCCATATTACTGCAGAAGGTGATACACTTATCAGTGATAATACACTGATTGGTCTGGATGAACCTAACAGCTACACAGAAGCCATGGTAGGCCCTGAGGCTGCTAAATGGAAAGAGGCTATGGACAGCGATATACAGTCCATGTATGGCAATCAAGTTTGGAACTTGGTTGACAATGTACCAGGTCGTAAGACAGTAGGGTGCAAATGGATCTTCAAGAAGAAGACCGACATGGATGGTAATGTACACACTTATAAGGCGCGATTGGTTGCAAAGGGCTTTTCTCAGACTCCGGGTGTTGATTATGATGAGACCTTTTCACCAGTGGCAAAGATTAAATCTATTAGGGTTAAGTTAGCCATTACTGCATTTCATGATTATGAAATATGAATGGATGTCAAAACCGATTTTCTTAATGGAAAGTTGGCTGAGGATGTTTACATGAGTCAGCCAGAGGGTTTTGTCAGTACAGAGTACCCTAATAGAGTGTGTAAGCTTGAGAAATCCATCTATGGATTGAAACAAGCACCTCGCAGATGGAATCTTTGTCAAAGAGTTTGGCTTTTCGATGAGCGAAGATGAATCTTGTGTATATGTCAAGGCTAGTGGGAGTATAGTTAGCTTTTTGGTATTGTATGTGGATGACTTACTATTAATGGGAAATGACATCCCAACTCTGTAGGAAGTAAAGTCCTGGATTGGGAAGTGTTTCACTATGAAGGACCTTGGAGAAGCTGCCTATATCCTAGGGATAAGGATTTTGAGAGACATAAGTAAAAGACTAATTGGACTTAGTCGGAGTACCTACTTGGATAAGGTGTTGAATAGGTTCAGCATGCAGAATTCCAAGAAATGAGAGTTACCGATCGAGAGTAACGCAAGATTGAGTTAGACTCGGAGCCCGAGTACAAAGGCTGAGATAGCTTAGATGAGTCGAGTACCATATGCTTCCGTTGTAGGCTCGATCATGTATGCTATGACTTGTACTCGTCCTGATGTCGCCTTCGCATTGAACATGGTCAGCAGATATCAAAGGAACCCTGGCAAGGCTCACTGGACTGCGGTAAAGAACATTCTCAAGTACCTGCGGAGGACTAAGGATTGGGTCCTTACCCTCGGCGGGAGTGATGACTTGAGAGTAGTAGGGTATAGTGATGCTAGCTTCTAGACTGATAGGGATACTTTCCGCTCTCAGTTAGGCTGGGTCTTTAACTTAAACGGAGGAGAAATTACTTGGAAAAGTCCCAAGCAGGAGACATTGGTTGATTCAACTTACGAATCAGAGTATATAGTAGCAAGCGAGGCAACGAAGGAGGCTATATGGATAAAGAACTTCATTGGAGACCTTGGAGTTGTACCGGCTATAAAGGAGCCTATGTAAATTTTCTATGATAATGAAAGTGCAGTTGCCTTAACCAAGGAGCCAAGGGATCACGGAAGATCCAGACACACCAACAAAAAATACCATTTCATCAGACATCGAATAGAAGAAGGACTCCTCGTGGCAAAGAGGGTATCATCGGATGAGAACCCAGCATATCCCTTCACGAAGGGACTGGGTAGGGTTAAGCATCTCCAGCATACGAGGTGCGTAAGGCTGAAGGATGATATTAGTTTTAGTAGTTAGATAGCTTTGAAATATGTAAAATGCAATTGACATTTGATGATAAATAAAAGTTGTTGTTTATTTATAAGTATAAGTGTTGCTATCTTTTGTCAATCGTTTACTATCATTTCATTTTGCATATTTTGACTTCCAGAATAATTATGTTATGGCATATCATATTATTCAAATTCTCCACAGTCGGTCATATGTGGGAAGTAGATATGAATCAATATTGTCATGAGTTGGATTTTAGATGTCTAAGTTGTTGGACATAGCAAGAGGTGCTACAACACTCATGAGTGCTCATAAGTTCTGAGTATTGGATTCAACCCACGCTCACTTGTATCACTTGATGGAATTTATCTCGAGTGACCATGAGATGGTAATATCATATAAGTCTTCAAACCTTGAGATATGAGTTGTTGACCATGAGTTGGTTTTACATTGATTGTACGAAAACGCATTGGTAACTCAATGTTATAAAACGTGCCTTTGTGTATGATTCAACAAGTAGTAGAACAAGCATATGAGTCGAAGTTTATCTGTTCCTTCTTGGATTAAAAGCGATATTTGGGCCCCTCGATGATTTTGTTTTGACCTATGTACCGGGCCCGGTTAGAATTAAATTGATGTGTTCGATTAAGTTCTATATCAAAGAAATCGAAAGTCGGGAAACAAACTGCTGGACAATAAGTAAGACTTTGTTCCATGTATTTGTCCAACTGATATCTAGAATAGAGGGTTATATGATCACTTATCTTAAATGGCGTATCATCGTCATCTCAGTTTCGCGAGACCTTGAAAGAGCTACGATTGTTGATCGGTTCATGAAGTCATTCTTGCAGTTATAGTTATTAGACTTATCCAAGTGGGAGACTGTTGGATTAGGTGTCTAAGTTCATTACTATTTCTGGGACTTGAGGCACTAAGTGAATGTCATCAAATCATAAAAGGAAGATAGATAATGAATTTACATCAATATCACACATCAGAGCATGTATGTATATTTAGAGTATGTATGAGGTATACGTCTAGAAACATGTATTTGAGCATATATGTATACATATAGTAAGTATGGTCAAGATGATAGGGGTATTTGTTAAATACACAAGAGATGTAGAAAAAAATGAAATATGAATATATAAAGTATAATCATATAAAAGAGTATGAAATCATATATAGAGGTTAATAGTATTATGAGTAATACCTGAAAGATGTAGATGAGAAAATATTAAGATTACATGCCTTATAATTCTTTGTATGTATGTATGTATGTATGTATGTATGTATGTATGTATGTATGTATGTATGCATGTATTTATGCATGTATATATGTATGTATGCATGCATGTATGTATGTATGTATGTATGTATGTATGTATGTATGTCTAAACATTAATGGTATTGTGTAGAATACCTATATGTTAATAGACATAATGAAAGAGTAAGTACTTAATGAGTTAACTACTAGGCGTGTAATAGAAGATCTCTTGATATGGTAAAGAGATAGAATGTCCAGGGAATAATATATTGTGTGGTGAGTCACACAATAGGGACAAATAAGTGTAGATAGATGATTCCTTCAGGAATAAGATAGAGGTTCCTTCGGGAACAAGAGTCTCATTTCTTTGGGAATGAAATGATGGTTCCTTAAGGAACATAAATAGATGACTAATGTGAGAATAACAATATATATGGTTAGATAAGAGGTATAGAAAGGTTCCATGAATGGAACAAGGCAAGAGAGTTCTTTTGAGAAATTTATATGTAATCCACGAGGTATTAAGATTAAGGAATCCATGAGGGATTTAAGAAGAAATAAAGATTAAGGATTTACGAGGGATCACAAGAGAGAGGATTAAGAATGAATGAGTGCACCCAGTAAAGTAATAGGATGTTAGAATGAGTTGTAACCGTTAGGTATAAACAAGAACATGATGTTAAGGCATTAGAGATGAGACATAATAGAGAAGAGTTACAGTAGATAAGAGATAGAGTACAAAAGAGATAGAGCGGAGTAGAGAAGATATATATCGGAGAAGAGAATATAGAGTAAGTGCAGAGTGTGAGAAGATCTAGAAAAGAGGATAAGAAAGAGTAAAAGATGTGAAAGAGTATGAATAAAGATTAGAAAAGAGTATAAGATATAGATGAAAGAAGAAATAATATCAGTGTATGCTATTAGAGAGAGTTAGACTGCAGAGGAAGAGAATGAAGATATAAGAAAGAAAGAGAAGATGAACATGAAAACAGATAAGAATATAAATCACCAGACCTATGGTCTAATGTAGTATTCATTTCATGTTTTGTAGGCTCAAGTAACAGACGGTGTACGCGAAGACGATAGGAGCACAAGGACCCAAATTAAGAGTAGTTTTATTTCTTTGTTCTACTTTAACTTATATGTAAGATTTTTTTGTAAACTCGAATGTAACCTAAGATGTAGAGTGTTTAAATTTTAATAGAATTCCGCACTTGTTAGAAAACTCTAATAATTCCCTAGTTAATTAGATGATAGAAATCTGGGTTGTTACAACCTTACCTCATTTGAAAGGCAAGCTCAAATCCAAGACACCCACAACTATAAAAACCCCATAAACAACAAGATTTGAAAAAGAAAGTGTAACGACGTAATTTTTCAACCAAAATTTTCATTTTTAAAACACATAAAACTCATATATTATATTTCATGAAAATCATAAGTGTCTCAATGTCAACATAAATTCATAGCAAAAGGCAATTCCCAGAACCCTCAACATAATCTCAAACAGGTGTGCACAATCATGCCGGTGCCTTCCCGCGATCCTCGGATGTACTTGAAACACATAACACATAACACGGTAAGCATAAAGCTTAGTGAGTTCCCCAAAATACCACATACAAATAATTAGCCACTCAAGGCTATAACTCTAGAAGACCCTCCGATCAATGTGCCCCAGTGGGACCCTCCAATCCCACAGCTCGTTGGACCCTCTAGTTCGGTCTGATTGAGAACCCTCCGATCTTATAGTTCGTTAGACCCTCCGGTCCGGTCTAAACAAAACATAAAATAACATACAATACATATCACACAAACATGCATAACTCAAGCAAGCACATAAGACCCTCTGATCACACATAGTTACCACTTTAGGTAAAGTATAGTGAGAAGACTCACCTCGAAGTAAGCAAGCTAATACACCTCATACACGAATCACCGAAACAGCCTCCGCCTAATACATATGGTGATTATCTCTAATTAGACCAATTATTCTAATAAGCTCCTACTAACCCCTCTCTAACTCTTGGTAAGGGTAAAAGACTATTCTACCCCACCATGGTCTCCATTACTCATAGTTGGTCCAAACTCCAAAAGTCAACAGAAGTTAACTTGAGTCAACAATCCATGTTGACTCAACTCGTCGAGTGCATCGGGAGTACTCGTCGAGTCCCCTTGTTCCCTCAGAGACCTTATGAAAACCAACTCTACTCGCCGATTAGACTCGTCGACTCGTCGAGTTGTAGCTTGTTCAGACTTTATTGGGTAAACCCTAATCGACTCGTCGAGTCTGCTCATGGACTCGACGAGTTCATCCAGTCCATACTCCCATTCAGACGCTTGAGGGCAGATCTATCACTCCAAACACTAGATCTAGGCTCCCTAGGCTTGAATGTCACGTAAAGCTTCGATCTTTACGTTCATGCATGGTGTAAATGCCCCATAATGCCATTACAAGCTCCAAGGAAGGTTAAATGCAAGTGGACCTGCCTCTAACTCAATAAAGTTCGAATCTGTGGACTCTCAAGGCCTTCTCTAGTCTAGATTTGAGGTTCTAACCTCAAACCTTGCACAAATAACTCAAGAACACAATATGATTTGGGAGAAAACCCTAAAAACTCCGGAAAAATGAGATCTAATGAATATGTGGCCAAGATGAGAGCTTTTTACCTCTGAATAGTAGCTAATGACAGAATAATGCAAGATCCACAATTTTCCCTCGGTTAGATCCGCCAAGCTCTTCCAAACCTTCCTCCAAAATGCAAAAAAATACTCAAAATGGTCTCTCTCTCTCTCTCTCTCTACACAACGAAAGGCGCAGGTTAGGGTTTCTCTCTGTGAAGTGTGGCCGCCCAAGGAGGCTATAAGTGCCTTTAAATAGGTCCCATACCCGAGGATTTAGGGTTTCTCATTCCAGCGCCTACTCGGCGAGTAGCCTCTTGGACTTGTCGAGTATGTCATTAAACCCTTGTGACCACGTGCGACTCGACTCGACGAGTCATATCATCAACTCGTCGAGTCGCTATATAAACTTCAAAAATAATCAAAATGATGTACCTAAAATTCCGGATGTTAGAGAAAGTCTCAATACAATGAGTCATAGGCCTTCTTGAAATCAACCTTTTTGATCATAAGGTTTTTTTTTTCTTCTGTTTACACATTCGACAACTTCATTTTAGATATACATTTAAAATATCTCAATATTTTAGTATCTCTGTAGAGAATTATAAATTATAAATTTCATATTTTTATGTTTTTATAATAAAAAACATATTGTATACTACATTATATCTAACATTTGGAATAGAAATAAAGAGACGAATAAAAGTATAGCACACTACCAATGCTAGAGAGCAAACACCAAATCGCATTTAATAAAAATCGAAAAAAAAAACATATAAATTGAAACCGTAATGTACCGAATTTAACATTATATATATATATATATATATATATATATATATATATATATATATATATATATATATATATATATATATATAATATTTATTATTTAGTTAATAATGATATATAATATAAATACTTTATTTATTGGTTTGGTGGTGTTTTAACTTTTAACCTAAGTTATTGGAACTTAGTATTTTTTTTAACATTTGAAATAGAAATAAAGAGACGAATAAAAGTATAGCACACTACCAATGCTAGAGAACAAACACCAAATCGCATTTAATAAAAATCGAAAAAAAAAAACATATAAATTGAAACCGTAACGTACTGAATTTAACATTATATATATATATATATATATATATATATATATATATATATATATATATATATATATATATATATATATATTATTTAGTTAATAATGATATATAATATAAATACTTTATTTATTGGTTTGGTGGTGTTTTAACTTTTAACCTAAGTTATTGGAACTTAGTAACAAACTAATATATTTCTAAATATCATTTATATCTGCTATTAATGCTTTTAAGATGTTAATTGCTTTTTATCAGAAACAAAAGTACAAAATCAACGCCTTTAAAAACTACCAAAAAGTAATTGAACTTTAAAACCACGAAAACGGTACCAAATCAACTGCAAACACACACGGTTAAAAACTACAACCATAACCACATAAAATAACTGCATAACTGTACCGTTTCATTAACCGTGCCAGTCGGTTTCTAAAACCGAATAATCTACATTGTTTGGTCGGTGATAAACATGTTAAACCATATTGAAACCCGTCACACTTACCCTTAAACAATGCCACATGACAAAATATGTTGGACGATTGAGGAAACATTTTCTTTTTACGGAATACATACAATAGATTACAATTTCTTACCATTAAACATAATCTACAAGTTTTATATTGTATCTTCTAATAGTTAATATATTATACTTAATATATTAAATATTTATTATTATTATTATTATTATTATTATTATTATTATTATTATTATTATTATTATTATTATTATTGAGATGATACTTGTTTTTCATTTTTATAAATTATTTATTATCTACTAAATGTTTGTAAGTTTTATGTTTTTTACAATTATATACTTTAGTTAATTATATTCTATTTTTTTTAATTATAATAAATTTAAATAATTATTATTTTTATGAGCTAATTAATTTTATTTTAATCTTTAAAATTAAATATTATGAACACAACATTTTTATCAAAAAATATATAGTTATATATGTAATAATTTTATTACTCTTATATTTAAGATCATCTTTTTAATTTTTCGTATTATAATATGTTTATTTATTTAAATATTATTGTCAAGTAATATTATAAAAATTAAAAATACAACATATACTTAAGAAATGATAATTTAAATGATGAAAATTTATTGAAAATTTTCGTTGAAATAAAAATAAATTAGTTAAGTTAACAAAATCTTTTGAAGATGGTCAGTTAAGATGGTCAGTTAGGTCTTAAAAACGATTTATAATAATATGTTTTTATTAAATAAAATCAATAAGAATATGATATGTAAAAGAAGAAAAAAGATAAACCATCATAAATCATAAAAGGTTATTAATGATCTTAGTTTGACATTATAATAACATTAATTCAATGTGATTTCAAACATCATAAATGATTTTATTGTCACTATATAACTTTTTTTTTGAAACGATAAATAAGATAAGATATATTAATAAAAAAGGGGGGAAACTCACGCTTAGCAAGAAATTAAAACGAGGGACCCAAATACAATCAGGAACAAAGAAATATAAATACAAAGATGATCAATACTTATTAAGTGATGAGACCGAGACACTTCAATCTATCCATCTACAACAATCCTTTGAACTTCTTAACTTAATCCAAGCAAACGCCTTTGAAATTACCTCGTTTTCTTTGTTCTTTTTTTTTTCTTGAAAATCTTATTCTTTCTAGCCTTTCAAGTATACAAGAGAAAACAAAAGAACATTATGTTGATTATCACACGTTTCTGAGGACAATGGCCCCATAAGGCCACAAACGCCAAAAGATCTGTAATTGTTGAGAATGGTTTGTTATGGTATAGATGCCACACCATTTCAAAATCCACCCCCTAGCCTCCTTTGAGATATGCCAATTGACAAGTAAATGATACACCGATTCTTGTTCCTTACCATAAAATGGTCACATAGAGGACTGGACGATAATGCCTATGTTTATAAGGTTTGTTGCTACCGATTCTTACCAGACGCCACTATCCATACAAAGCACCTAACTTTCAGGGGGTGACATTTGACCAATTAATTATTGGATCAATATAGTGTTGCTACCGATATCTTACCAGACGTCGCTCTCCACACAAAGCACCCAACTTTCAGGGGGATGACATTTGACCAATTAATTATTGGAGCAATATAGTGAGTATTCACTTAATCAATTTTCTTTCACAATGAGTTCATAGTGTAAATACCGTTGGCGTTGAATCTAAAACCATTTGAGTTCATCGTGAATCTAAAACCATTTGAGGATGGCGCAAAATTAAGGGGTCGTTTGATATGCTATCTAACTGGGTCCAAAGCGGGACTGGGTCCATAAAATACCAATCAGCAAGTTTGATTTTGATTTTAGATCAAGGGACTCGGTCCAAACATTAGGACTCGGTCCAATGAAAATAGAGGACTCGGTCCTTGCTTTAAACTTGATGGATCGAGTAAAAAAAACCAAAGTTGCGTCGCCCTATTTCCCTCCCCTGTTTACTTCCCTGCGACAAAACAAGAAGTGAATCAAAGCAACGATCAACAACAGAAACAACATCAATCAAGAACAGCAGCAACAACAAAGCAGCGATCAACAGAAGCAACATCGATCAGCAGCAACAACAAAGCAGCAATCAACAGAAGCAACATCGATCAGCAACAACAGCATCAATCAAGAACAGGTTTGTTTTCCTTTTTTTATCGTTATTTTTTCTGCAATCATCAGCAGGGGCAAAAATGTCCGGAATTTATTGATTCTTAAAATTTCAATGTTTTTCATGTTCTTGATCAACGGGTTTGTTTATCTTATTTTGTCCTTATTTTTTCTGTATTCATAATCAAGGGCAAAACTGTCCAAAATTTATTGTATCTTAAAATTTCAATGTTTTTCATGTTCTTGATCAACGGGTTTGTTTATCTTATTTTGTCCTTATTTTTTCTGCATTCATAATCAAGGGCAAAACTGTCCAGAATTTATTGCCTCTTAAAATTTCAATGTTTTTCATGTTCTTGATCAACGGGTTTGTTTATCTTATTTTGTCCTTATTTTTTCTGCATTCATAATCAAGGGCAAAACTGTCCACAATTTATTGATTCTTAAAATTTCCATGTTTTTCATGTTCTTAATCTTTTTTTTTTGTCCTTGTTTTTTCATGTTGTTGATTCTTAAAATTTCCATGGGAGCATGCATGTTATTTCCTAATTCTTGAAAACAAGAAGTGAATTTTTTTGATTAATTACTATATATCTTCCAAAAACAAAATTGGTTCATATGAAATTATGATGGTATCGAATTTTAAGCCTTAACACAAGTTGTCATGAATTCTAAACTTTAACACACATAGATTAATTAGTAGAGTGACTTGGAAAATTATATATAACTCAAGTGGTTGTGTAATTGTATATCTTTGTGGTATTGTATCTCTTTAGAGCTGTGAATGTTATATATGACAAAGGTAAACGAAAAAGTAAAAGTTTTGAAAATAATATGTAGAAAGTAAATGTTGGAAACATGCAATTCGTAGAATAGTAGTGTGAATCTAAGGCAAGAAGTTTATGTTGGTGATGTTACTTTTATGTTTGTGAGTATTTGTGTACATGTGTGTATGTATATATATATATATATATATATATATATATATATATATATATAGTTGTGTATATGTGGTCAAATTTGTGTGCATATATATATATATATATATATATATATATATATATATATATATATATATATATATTTGTGTTTATGTGTGCTAATATGTGTATATTTGCATAACATGTTAAGCATTTATTTATTCATTAGACATGGCAGAAAAGAGAAGTAGAGCTAGTTGGTCTTCGGATTTTGTGAACAAAACTTTTCTTGATGCATGTATCGAAGAACTGACAAGTAACGGTCGGGAGGGTAGTAGTCTCAAAGGTACTTCATGGAATACAATAGCTGAAAAACTAAAAAAAGAACATGGCTTTGTTGTTGACAAGAAACAAATGAAATATCGTTATGACTACTTGAAAAGCAAGTATGCAGTTTGGTTGAAATTAAAAAACAAAACTGGGAATCTCTATAATCCTATCACAAACACGTTTCAAATGACGGATGAAGAGTGGAAAGCAGAGGCGAAGGTAATTTATTAATTTAAAACAAATTATTTTTTAAAGTATAATAATAAAATCAAATTTTCCAACAGTTGAACAAGATGGTCGAGAAATTAAGAAATGCACCCCTCCTTTACCCTGATCTGTGCACCCAGTTGTTTGACGGTGCGACCTCGACCGGTGCTGCTAGTTGGCGACCATCTTCAACACTCCCTCACCCTACAGAAGTGTTTACTACACAAGATTATGAGGATATCGAGATGGTAGATACACCACCTCAAATGGATATCCCAGCCTCTGCTTCAACAGTACCCCCACCTACAAGTGCATCACATGCAAGTGGAGATTCGTCTGGTCGGTCCAAAAACAAAAGAGGAAAACGAAATGCACCCACGGACACGCTAGATGATGACATAAGAGAGGTTGGCAAGGAAATTATGAAGGTGGCTCAGGCGTTCGCGCAAACTAATAATCTTGACAAGGAGATGGATGAGTGTATTGAAAAATTGAAAGGCTTAGAGTGGGGAGATTCTGATCCGAAATACATTACTGCTCTTATGTTGTTTGCGGAAAATGCTGGTAACAGGAAAATTTGGTTACGCCTCGAGTCTTCGACTTGTGAGTTGTGGGTAAAAAGTGCGGGAAAGAATTTTGGATTACTTGGTTGACTTTAGTATGACTTTAGGATGTTTTTGTCTTTATGCTTTATGGATTTACATTATGGTACATGTTATGGATTTTTATGTGTAGGGTTGTTATGTGTTTTGTTTAGGAGTTTTAAGTTTAGGTTGTTTATGTGTTATGTTTAGGATTGTTATTTGGTATTGACTTTTATGTTATGGATTTTTATGTTATGGAGTTATATGTCATCCATTTTAATGTTATTGATTAATGTTATGGTTCATGTTATAAAATTTATGTGATTTTTGTTTAATATGTAACAGGATACATATGGATAAGGAAAGTGAGTTTTTAGGTTTCCTTATACTCTCATGCTATTGGTTGATATTGGTTCGAAAAAGAAAAAAAAGAATTGAAAGAATAAAAGCTAAGGAATCGGAAGAAACCGGGCATGCATATACACAAGATTTGATACATGGATGTCCTACACAATGTTTTGATATGATGCGTCTTTCACAAGATGCATTTGTATTATTATGCAATCATTTTACTCAAAGAAATTGGTTGCAACGTAGTAGGACAATAACCGTTGAAGAGAAGATGGCAATATTTTTACATGTTATAGGACATAATGAACGTTTTCGAGCTGTTAAAGAAAGGTTTCATCACTCCATACAAACGATTCATCAATGTTTTCATGAAGTGCTAAAAGCAATGATGTGTTTTGCAAGATAAATTATTGTACCAACATCTTCTAATACACCAAGAAATCCCTCAGAACGACATAGACGGCTAAAAAACATATTTCCCGGAGCATTAGGTGCACTAGATGGAACACTTGTACACGCAGTTGTGCCTATTGATGAACAAACTCGCTATAGGGGAAGAGGAAAAGGTGAATGTTATCAAAATGTAATAGGAATTTGTGATTTTGATATGATATTCACCTTTGTATGGGCTGGATGGGAGGGCGTAGCACACGATTCTAAAGTTTTGAAAGAAGTTGCATTTAATCCGACTTCTGGATTTCCATTCCCTCCACCAGGTTTGTAATTTTTCTATAAATTTTATTATCTATATTATCTATATGATTAATTTGTCACCCATCTACAGATAAATATTACCTTTGTGATGCTGCATACACCAACACTCGTGGATTTATGGCTCCTTACCGCAATACTAGGTATTGGTTAGCCGATTTTCGAAGAAACAGAGCTTTAACAAAGGAAGAAAGGTTCAATCATGCTCATGCACAACTTAGAAATATCATTGAACGTGCTTATGGTGTATTGAAGATGAGATTTCCAATTTTAAAATGTATGGCTCCTTATCCTTTTCCAGTGCAAAGAGACATAGTTATTACATGTGTTGCGGTCCATAATTTTATAAAGAAATACGATATTCAAGATGACCTATTTACGAACTTTGAACAAAACACTATGGTTACTCCTAATGTGGGAGGCGGAGGAAGTGAGGGCCAAAACATACAAGGCATAGAATGGGGTTCAGAAGCCGTTGAGTATATGTCTACTTTGCGTGGCCAGATTGCTAATCAGTTACTTCCAAATGGTTCACGTTAAATGATATACTTTTTTATTATGTATGACAATGAGTATTTTGGGTTTTCTATTACACTTTGTATTTTCATTTTAAATTACATATGTTTATTTTGGATATTATGTGATAATTTTTATTTTTATAATTATTTTATCCAGCACAAAAGGACAACATAAGGATAATATGGTTATTTTTATCATTCAGCACAATCAGTCAGATAAATAATCAAACAGCATAAATTCAGTCAGATGTGGATTCAGTCAGCATTTCTAACCCAGTCAGCTTCTAACTCAGTCAGCTCTAACCCAATCAGCAACTATCAAACGACCCCTAAGCAATCTAAGGATGCTACAAAGATCAGATAAATCACCAAGTACCTCGTCGCCACATGGTTGAGACTTCCACTTCCGGTTGAAGTTTGAATTAGAGAATCTCTCCTCTAAAAACATGATTTTACCGATTCCAAATCATATAGTCTATGGAATCTTTCATGTAGGGTTATTGAGTCATACCATTTATCTTGCCACAATAGGATTTTTGTATTAGAACCTGGAACAAGTGAAAACAATTCATCATATTCACTTTGAAAATCCGGTAAACTTTTTATCGCATTTTCAATGTTGCACCAAGCACCTGGGATCATTTTTTCATTATGTATATCGTAGGCTTCCTGTATAAATTGTGTATGTTAGTACTGCAATCCTTCCAAACCCCGTGTATTCGATTTTAGTCGTCACTGCCACTTGGTGAGCAAGGCTAAGTTTTGAGCCTTCAATGATCCTAGTCCTAGCTCACTATCATTTTTAGAAGCCACTATTTTTTGCAACAAAACCCAATGAATTTTCGATTTATTATCGTCACCACCCCACAAAAATATTCTTCTCAGTTTTTCCAATTTGTCTATAACTCCACTTGGCGCCTTGAATAAAGAGAAGTAATACGTCGGAAGGCTGTTGATGACACATTTGATTAGGGTACGACGACCACCAAACGATAAAGTTTTAGCTTTCCAAACTGACAATCTGGATTGGTGTAACATCCCGGAATCGCAAGAGTAGAGTTGAAGGGCTAAAAGTGTAAGTTTAGAGGATGACTCGGCGAGTCCATGGATAGACTCGACGAGTCAGGTCGCGGTCATGGTCGCGTGTCTAGTGGCCTACTCAGCGAGTCCCAAGGATGGACTCGGCGAGTAGGTGCTGTATGGAGAAAACCCTAATTTTCGGGGTTGAGCCCTATATAAAGAGCATTATACCCCTCCACAGCCTCCCTTATTCCCCCCTTGAGTTCCAGAAACCCTAAATTCGTGGAGAGATCATTTGTGGAGCAAATTAGAGCTTGGAGAGGTGTTGTTTGAAGAGATCTTGAAGGAGAAGTGGCTTGGATCAAAGGGCTTTGCTTGGATTCGAGTTTGGCTGCTATTGAGGCATCTTTTGGAGGTAATATCTTCGTCCTTAGGCTGTGCATTCCTAGTTTCATCATTTTGGGGTTTGTGGGGAGTATGTCTTGGAATGTTTTGGAGTTTGGAGGATAGATCTGAGGTTGCTACCTCAGATCTGGAATATTGAAGGCCTTGAGTGCATTAAAGTTCCTGTGTTTGTGTGCTTAGTGAAGTCACCATGTCCCAAACCTTGGTTTTAAGGTGAATATGGCTTAGATCTCGTTAGATTCACGTAAAGTTTGCCACTTTACGTGATGGATGGATTGTAGGAGGTTGGATCTATGTTTTGGATCAATTGCATGGCCTGAGATGCTTCTGTATGGATTCAGACCGGTGGTACTCGACGAGTCACATGGGTGGACTCGACGAGTCGCTTGAAGATGGCCTGGGGACTCGACGAGTTGGAAGAACAACTCGGCGAGTAGGTTGAAGATGGCCTTGGACTCGACGAGTCCATTTGGACTCGGCGAGTCTTGTCGAGGAAGTCCCAATATTTCTGGTTGAGTCGATGAATCGGTGAGTCAAGGGATGATTCGGTGAGTTGGGTGCGAGTGGACTCAGAGTTGTTGGACTCGACGAGTCTTGGGGTGACTCAGGGAGTTGGGTCACTGATTGAAGGAAGTTCTGAGCATATGGACTCGGCGAGTCATCGGGTTGACTCAGCGAGTAGGGTCAGTCAGGGGTTGACTTTGACTTGTCCGTGGTTGACCAGTTGTCTTCCAGGGGTATTTTGGTAATTAAGGGTATTTATTGAGTTGTATGTTTTGATGTTTAGTGGAGGAGTTCGTGTCAGAGTTCAGAGCAGCGGGATCTTATCTTTTCAGCCGACAGTTTCGAGGTGAGTTATCCTCACTATATCAACAGGGTCTAAGGCACCAAGGCCGGCCCTTTATTGTATTGAGATTCGGTTATGGTTGTTATGTTATTGTTTGATGTATCTGCATCCTAGTAGCTAGGATGGTACATGCTAGGAGGCCTTGCTAAGGTCAGTTTTCCCGATATACAGAGTGATGCTATGCTAGTGACCGGTTAGGTCGGTAACCCGGTTAGGGTAATGATATGCTATGTGATCTGCTTGCTCGGTTTGTTGACTACGATTGTTATATGAATGTATGTTTTGTGCACATGGTTTTTTGGACTGGAGATGGGTTGAGGCGGGTCCTGCTTTGTGCTGTAGGCCAAGATACCCAGGGCGGACCGGTTGTTCCGAAGGCCCAGCGAGCGGTCCGGATAGGCTGTAGGCCCCACGAGGGTGGACCAGATGTGCCGAGGCTCGGAGAGTGGACCAGGCCGACTGAAGGCCCGATGCGGGCGGACCAGTCACACTGTAGACTCAGAGAGTGGACCAGGTGGGTTGAAGGCCCGATGCGGGCGGACCAACCCCACTGTAGACTCGAAGGACATGACTAGACCTGGAGGATGGATCTGTTGGACTGAAGGCCCGATACGGCGGACCAGTCACACGGTAGACCCGATATGCATGGCTGTTCTATGTTCTGTTATGTTATGTATGTTTTATATGTTTTGGACCGGAAGGTCGCAGCCTGGAAGGGCGTCTGCGTGGTTGGTATTTTGGGGGTATCTCACTAAGCTTTAGGGCTTACAGTTGTGGTTTAATGTTTTTCAGGTTCTTCAGGAGACTGTGGTAAGGTGAAGGCACGATCGTACCGCTCCTCATGATTTTGCAGCAATGTAATTCTAGGAATACTCTAATGACTTGTATTGAAAACCTTTTTGTAAACATTTTAATGAAAATCGGATTGTTTTGAAAAAATTAAATTGGTTGTATTTTTCGGATGTTACAATTGGAATTTATCAATGATTGGTCTCCAATGCTTCTTAAGGGCCATGTTAGCCCTTACCGACACTCCAAGATATGAGAACGAAAAAGATCCTGTGAGGCAACCCAATAGTTGAGCTTGAGATTGGAGATCTGGATCTGGAATTCCGATGCCAAAAAGTTGGGATTTGTTGAAGTTGACTTTAAGGCCAGAGCATATATGAAAGCATTTAAGGATACATGCAAGATTCTTGATGGAAGATTTATCCCATTTTCCTATGAAGATGACACATAACAATAGAGTTTTTTTTTATATTTTGTTTCTATTCATCCTTATATTCATGTTAAATGATGATATATGTCATATTTAATATAATTAATAATATTTTAATATATTTCTCACATTTAACATGGATAACATGATATATAGAAAGAAAAAAATAAGATAATATTGAATTTCTCATAATAATATTCATACAATGTAATATTAATCATCATAAATGATCTTAGTTGTTAGGTCACTATATAATAATATATAATACAATGTGATTTTAACCGTCATAAATGTCGCTATAGAACAATATTCAACTAAGGGAATGTTTTGTAGGTTCTGAATTTTTAAAATCTGAATTTCTAAGAGAGTTTGAATTTTTAAGATCTGAATTGTTAACATTTGTTTGGTTGGAATCTCTGAATTTTTATGCTGAATTATAAAAATAACAATTTTACCCTTCTATATTATTTTGTTGGATTCAAAATATCTTATAAAATAAATATCGAATCAACTACTTTAATAATTATAAAAAAGAAAATATAAACATGATACAAAATCCAAATTAAACATAAATTCAAATTAAACACAAATCAAACAAAGAGGTCAAACTTAAATGTATTTGGTTCAATACCAAGTAAAAGAGATCTTTAAATTATTTACTGTTTAAAAGAATATATATATATATATATATATATATATATATATATATATATATATATATATATATATATATATATATATATATATATATATATATATATATATATATATATATATATATATATAACGTGGTTAGTCTTTTCATGTTTGTATCTTTAGCCTGTTAAATCTAGACATGGGTCTATTATAACTTATTAAGGGCATGTTTTGGTCTCCTTCATGGTCTCTTCATTTTGACGACTTGTCCCTTCACTTTTACAACTTTACTCTTGTTGATTCCATTATATTCCCACTTTGATTATTTTCTTAGTTCATTATCAGTAAAATCTCAAAGCTCAAAGAAAAAAAAAAAAAAAAAAATGAAGGTATGCGACAGGAAAGAAAAATTCTAACATAAATATTCTTAACTATACTAGTTGTTAGGTGTTAACTGATATATATGATTATGAATTTTAAAAATGGTTAAATGACTAAAATGAAGATTTTATGACAAAATGTGAAAATGAGTAACCCTCGACAAATTATAAAATAATCATTCAAGATTTTCAATGACAAATTTTGCAAAATACACATGTTTATAAAATGGATAATGATTTAAAAGGTTACATAAGTATATATATTTAAGCATAATTATTTTTATACATCTCGTATGGGTACAAAATAAAATATATAAATAATTAAATATGTTAAAAGTAATCATTAAAATATGTATATATATAAATAAACATAAATAAATATAATATAAATTATATTATCCTTTTAAATCATTATTCATTTATAAAATTATTTTATGAATAATCTCGTTAGAAAAACATTCAAAATAAGGAAATAACTTGCAGGAAGGTTACTTTTGTCTATAACGTTAAGTTGCAAAATAATTTTTTACAAAAAAAGTATTTTATAAAATAAAACAAATTTAAGAAAACATTTCCATTTCCCCAAAGAATTCACCGTTGCTCACTCATTTTAGAGATCAACCATTTTCGAACATTTTATTAAATTATTATTCCTAAATTTCTTTAAATCATCACAGAAAACATTTCCCCAAGAATTCAATTCACCATAATTATATTTGTATATAGGAGCAAGAAACTGATTATAGATATGCAAATCAAACTCCCCCCAAATCCCTAATCTTTGAATTTACTGATTTAATAACTCAATCGAAGCTTATCATCATCATCATCACCAATGGCAATTACCAAATACCAACCCACTTTCTATATTTTCATCAAAATCACTACTACTCGATTCTGTTCACACCCATACGATTAATCAAAGCATTGCCGATAACACCATCAGCTTTCTGGCACTTCCCCTTTTTCTCCATCCCAGACATGTAATGCCTCACTTCGTCTTTTATCATTTCCTGCATCACCGCCATTAATTCCGGGTTGAAGAACTCATAGTTCGGACCACCACTTTGCAGCGCCGTCGCCTGTGGCGGTAGCGGTGCCGGAGTTTCCTCTAGGAACTTTTGTTTCAGTTCAGATCCAGGTAAGGACAAGCTTAACGAAGTCGGTGGATCATTCAGAACCAGACCATCGTTCAGAGGACGATGAATCGAATGCCTAAAGTCGTCAGACCCGGTCGGGCTGTTAGGGTTCAGAAACAAACCCGAGCAACCACTATCCGGTCCGAGGCTAGCAGACCGCTTTAATGGCGGTTGATAATTCACCAGATCTTGCCCATCGAGGAACGAAAAATCATCGTTACACATTGATGAACACTTACGCTTGAGCGTTGAATTCCAGTGGTTTTTTATGGCGTTATCTGTCCGGCCGTTGAGCAACCGTGCTATGGTGGCCCACTTGTTCCCGAACCGCGCGTGAGCCCTCACGATTGTCTCATCCTCCTCCGGCGTAAACGGTCGGTGCTCCACCTGCGGCGACAGCTGGTTGCACCACCGTAGGCGGCAGGATTTACCAGAACGACCAGGAATCGACTTGCTGATGAGCGACCAGTTCCGAGCACCGAGTTTTTGAACAAGCGTCTGTAAGAGGTCGTCTTCTTCAGGACTCCATGGACCCTTGATCCGATCCATGTCATTCTTAACAACCGCCATTTGAATAATTTTTTATCTATCTGGTGGAGAAAATGAAACGCCCTAAATCCGATCGGTTATCATGGAAAGAATATCGGGGTTTTGGTGAGTAAAAGGTTAAGAAAATTAAATTCGAGAAATTTGAAGGGAAGAAGAGTGGGGGTTTTATATATGGGAGGAAGATGGGGAGATAAAGATGAGGTGATAACCGGAAAGGCAGTTATGATTATACAACTGGCAGTGGACACGTGTTGAATTGCGAGTGCGTGATGGCTGTAAACCTGCATGAAAACAGAGTTATGAAAAACAGAAAATTAAATTATTTATTTAGTTAGAGAAATCACCAAGATAATCATTTTGTTACAAGTATTTTCTTTTTCTTTCTCCTTCCATTTCTTTGTTTGTAAATTGAGTCTTTTCTTGTACGTTTTCTCCCGCCTTGGTGTTCTCTTTTATATAATTATTTGCTTTTTTTTTTTTTTAAAGTAATTTTTAACATAAACAAAAATCAGAAACATAACCATAACATCACCTATTTTCGTAGTTTACCGCTATAACTTCTCTTTTATATAATTATTTACTGTTTAAAAAAAAGTATTTTTTTATATAACATAAACAAAAATCAGAAAAATAACCTAGTCAAAATTTTGGTCATTACATGTTTTCATGCAGGTTTACAGCCATAACTCTTTAAACCTTTCAAATTGTTTTAAGGATTTTTCAATGTCAAAAATTAAAAAATAACAATAATAGTCAAAATTTAAGTCTATTTACTTTGTTTTAATTGATTAAAAACAAACTATATATATAGCATATTCAACGAATGATATGTTTGACAAAATTAACTAATAACCATAGCTAGAAGTTAAAGGTTCAAAATATATCTTTAATTAATATAGAAGTTTTTTATTTGGAAAAAATAGATTAAAGTTTTTAAAATATTAAATTACGTAAAATTAAAATGTTATAAAAGATAAAAAACAAAAAATCATATGATTAAATGACTCTCATAATATAGTTATAATAGATTATATATTAGAAGCTTTTTATTTAAATTAAAAAATTTAAGTTCTATGAGAACATCTTTTATAATATAATCTTATTTTTCTAATAACCAAAAACTTTTAAAATTTAGATGCTATGAATACAAAAAAAAACACCATCTAATTTTATCTTAACCATCATTTTTGGAAAGTAATTCGTACACAATAGTTTTTTACCATACACAACAATTTATGAATTATAGAGTTCTACAATACAACACTTTAAAACACAATTTATTGTGTACGAAGAAAAAGTGTTGTTTACGAATCACTTCCCATCATTTTTGTTTTATAAAGGAGTTTGGTATAAAATTTATTAGGTTTAGTTTTAATTTATTTTTCTAAAAGCCGTTCATTAAATGTAAAGTTACTAATAAATGAACTAAATAATTGTAAATATATGGAAAGTATTTAAACAACCAGAAAAACGTTGGCATATCATGGCAAGGGTTTATCGGAAGGAATTCAAATCACCGACCGTTTGGAAGTTAATGCAGGGGAAGAGAGTGTACGGCATGGGGAGAAAAGAAAGCATGGAGCCATGGACTTTCAGTATGCCAGCCTGGCTCCCATATTGTTTTCCTATCTTTAAGAATAATAAATATAAAAACATAATCTAAAAAGATAAAAGATATATAAAAATATAAAAGGTATCCAAAATTGACTATTTGCCTGAGGATAAGCAACGCTTCAAACTCGGACTGAATCGGTCCGAAGACCGGAGACAGAAAAAAAAAACATTTTTACTTTTAACTTCATACTCGCTCGAAACGGGTTTCATTTTTTGGATCGAATTAGATAATTTGTTGAGCTAAACAACATGTTTTATTAAAAAAAAAAAAAAAAACTACATTTAATTAATAAAAAACTATATGTTTTATAAAAATAATTGCATTTTTAACAAAACTTGCACAATTTATAAAAAACAACACTTTAAAAAAAACTACACATCTTTAAAAAAATGCACATTTAATAAAGAAACTGCATGTTTTATAAAAGAAAATTGTACTTTATATAAAATATAAAAGAACACATTTTTGTTAGAAACGACACTTTTTATAAAAAAAATGCAATTTTGTTATAAAATACAACTTTATGTATGAAAAACATCAAACTATAACACAAAAAACAACAAAAAACATTTTTACTTTTAACTTCATACTCGAAAAGTCGAACTTCAAAAAAATTGAGATCTTCAATTTTTGCTTAGATCATTTTTGGCTAAAAATTGATCGATTTAAAATTCGATTTCTAAGTTGTAAACTGTTATACTGAAACTTTGAAAAATCACAACTTCCTCTATTGAAACCAGATTTAGATGTTCTCTATATGCATGTTTTCGGTTTAATGACTACTAAAACTTTCATTTAGATACTAAGGCTAAAAAATAAATTTATCAAAAATTTACTTTTTACGATACACAATGTTGTGCCGGTTTATCGCGAAACTTTGAAGAAGCATAACTTCTTCATACGAAGTTAGATTTTAGCTTTCTTTATATGTACGGAATCATTGTCACATACACTATAATGTTTGTTATGATTATTTATCCTAAATAATCTTCTATCAAAAAATCGTTTTGATGCTTATTATTTCTAAATTGACCAGCCTGAATTTGTGGGCGTTACTGTATTACAATTATCTTCCTCTTACGATGATTACGTCATGTAATCATCAACAAAACACAACTTATATAATGAATCAACCCACAATAATATAATTAGTATATTTAATCATCAAAAAATTAACCCAATTTCTCATCGCAGTTATCTTCTTTATTCTTAAGGATCTACCCTAAGGACCATCTATGTACATAGTACTAGTTCATGGATTCCTCCATGATACTTGTCAGTAGGGTTTTTTTTTCTACATTTATTCCTTAGGACTTGTCCTAAGGAATAGGCACGAAGTCCATCGCTACTAGGGTTTATCTAATAGGTCTTAAGTCTATAACTGCCAATGTTTATCTATTAGGAACTAAGTCTATGGCTGCCATTATTTATCTATTAGGCACTAAGTCCATAACTGTCAATGTTTATCTATTTGGCACTAAGTTCATAGCTTCCAATGTTCATCTATTAGGCACTAAGTCCATAATTGTCAGTGTTCTACGAAGCTATCATCAATTGGTTTGGTAGTTGTCACCTATGTTTTGCTAAGCGGCCCCATCGTTGGTACACCAGTACCATTCCTTAAGTCGTGGCATCCTATCTTTGCTTATATACTATGACATTCTATATTTTGTCGTACTATGACATCTTTCACTACCCTTCGTTACCTAATGTATTATATATATATATATATATATATATATATATATATATATATATATATATATACATATATAGTATAATTCATATAAGTTATGTTTATAACATTTCATCTAAGACATAACATCTTTGCACATAAGCATGTATAGCAATTAGTTAATTAGATACTTCATATATGTGTGTAAGATGAAAGTAACTATGCACTCACTTGTTAAAGTGATGACTGGAAAGTTGGGCAGCGCTTCGCTTCAACATTTAGCCTTTCCTTTGATATGACCTAGGTTCAAATATCACTAAGTCTTAGTTTATTATTTATTGCAACTAATTATTAGTCTAGATTCATTATATATTCAAAGTCTATTGATCTATAGTTGATAAGGGACAATCAAGTAAAATCATATCGGAGGTAGGGTCCATTTGGTATACAAAGTATATTGTTTGGAAAGCCCACTTTAAACACCTTATTAAATCTTGTCTTATCATCATCCACATAACTAGATCAATCTGTATAACGACTTGGAATCACTGATAAATATTTTTTATAGGTTCATAATAACGATAATAAGCTTAAACATAAGTTATATTTAAAGTACGGTAAGCATAAATCAACTTACAGGTGGTTTAACAAAAAATTGGACTTTACAAAGGCAAAACTTCTAGATCGAAAACTCTATTTCTTGGTGCTTTCTGACGCTTTGGAACTTCACTACTATCCCTTAGGAAGTACTAGAACAATGCTTGGGGACCTTGGGGGTTTTTTAAGAGATTGGAATGAAGAGGTATGAACAAATGAGTGAAATTTGGATCTATTTATAGGGTGCCCAGGGGGCCCTCATGTCGTGAACCAAGTCTCTCATGTCGTGAGCTTGCGTTGGCACCAATGCTTTGCCTTTGGTGCTAACACGTGGCACTAGACGCAAGTAAAACTGCAGATGTTCAAAAAATCATAACATTTGCATAGAGGCTCCGTTTTTTATGTTCTTTATATCCACACATAAGTATTTTCGATTAATACAACTTTCATTTTGACCCTACCAACTAATTCTTGACCAATCTTAAGTTTAACAGTCTAAGAAGATTACATTGTTAATGACCATGTTAAATTTCATAACTTCTACATACAGACTCCGTTTTCGACTATCTTTTTAGCGTTGAACTCCTATTAACGATATATTCAATTCTTGCTTAGATCATTTTGGCTAAAAATCGATCAATTGCTGATTTTTGTGTTGTATATTGCTACGCTAAAACTTTGAAAAATCATAACTTCCTCTACTGAAGTTAGATTTGGATATTCTTTATATGCATGTTTTTGGTTTAACAACTACTACGAATTTCGTTTAGATTACTAAGGCTAAAATGTAGTTTCCAACTTTACTCATTAGGACCTCACCCCAAGGAAATATCTAAAATCCTAAGTCCATTAAGTCCACAACGAGGCTATACCTGTTGGATTAAGGTGTCTAAGCTCATAACTAAATTGGTATATACTTGTAATTAAAAGCAAAGTCCTTCTTGGGTTGTTCTCATGAACTAGAAACTGATTAGAATGACATTTGTAGAGAAAGAGGAGATAATTTGTTAATTTATTATATGATTAATAAATTAATTAGAAATTATATGATTTGTTAATATATATTATATGATTAATATATTAATTAGAAATAAAAACAAATTGATTTGTTAATTTATTATATGATTAGTAAATTAGTAAGAATCAATAAGAATTAATTTAGAATTAATCAAAATTAATTGGAATTAATTTTGGGATTAATTAAAATTAATTGAAAGTGCAAGGGTTGAGTTGTAATGGTTTAAAAGTTGAACAAGAGAAGGATTCTAGAACCTTCCATATGATGGACAGTTAGGAAAACCCTAAACAACATTTCTGGTTTGTTCCTGATAGTTGATAGGGATAAGGATTTGAATTGGATTAAAATAATATTATTTTAAATTCAAATAAGGGTTTATCCATGAGATCACCTAGCTATAAATAGTGCCTCTTAGCTTGCATATTTTGTTCATACCTTTTAAATGAGTATGGGAATGAAATTTCTATCCCATCTCCTCTCTCATATTGTCTTCTAGTTTCTAGGGTTTTGGGTGTGAGCCATTAGATGAAACCATATATTTTGTGCTATCTTTCTGAAGAAGTAAAGTAAGGGATCAAAGATTTATACGCTCTAATAAATCTAAAGGTATGTTAACACTAACTTATGAATTTCGATTTTCATATAGTTCCTTTAGGGTTCTTGAAGTTCATAGTATGTTGCTATCAATTAAAGAAAACATAAATCCCTTATAGGTGGCATGCGAACTTAAGTGTTAAGATTTTCCACTTTACATGTTTTGATAACTTATATAGCCTATCAATGGTATCAGTGTGACAATACTAAAAATTCATAAAAATTTAAACTTTTTCAACCAACCAAAAAGTCATAATTGTTTACAGTATAGTTTTCAAAATAGTTTAGACATTATAGTTTTTCCTAAAATCATACAACACAACATAAGGAGGTGCATGATCATGCCTTCACCTTTCTGCGATCCTATGAGGTACCCGAAACATAATCCGAAACTGTAAGCTCAAATCTTAGTGAGTTCCACCAAAATACCAATACCCTTACTTTGCGTGTTATAAGATGTTATGAGATATGATATGCATGCTAGAGAGTAGGCTAGGTATTTCATAATTTAGGACTAGAGTGGCCTGATTTGTGATACATTAGTCTAGGGGTTTGCTATCTGTGATTTGCTTGAGTGCAAGTAGGTATCAAGAACGAGCATATGGTAGGTCTACTATGAAAGTATTCGATGTTTGGAAGATGTAGAATGCTTGGTAGTTAGGATCCTATGAGGAGGACTCGGGGTGAGGACAAATACGGTGTGGAAGGTAGTATTGGGCCCGTACTACTGAAAACACCGGGTCAGTGAGCATTCCAAGTAAAAATCCTGAGGGTACTAAGGAGAAAGTATGCCAGAGTGATCGAGTGTGAGTGTTCTCGATCGAGTCTTTGATTATGTTATAGAGACATCATGGTGGGTACGTGCCACAACCCCGAGAGCAGCAGAGCTAGCGATGATGAGATTTACGCGATGGTTCACGAGAAGGTGGCCGCAGCCATCCACGAGGCTATTCTAGAGATGTTTGAGTCTATTAAGACAACATCGATTGATACATTTGATGAGCGATACGCTGCTATTACTCAGGCAGCTGTTGCTGCAACCCCCGCAATGGTCACTGCTGCCAGGCCACAAGGGGTGACTCATTTCTGTACCGAGAGTTCAGCAACTTGAAGCCACCAGAGTTTGATGGGACTCAGGATCCGATTACAATGATGAGGTGGATTTTGGACATTGAGGGATGTTTTTGTACTTGTTCCTATCCGAAACATCTAAGGGTATGGTTCGCGCTAAACCAGCTTCGCTTGGGAGCAAACGACTGGTGGAAGTTTGTGACAGTCGATTTCACTCATGTGGAGCTTACCGTGGTGACTTGGAAGAGATTCACCACTATGTTTTGTGATGAGTACGTTCCCCCAGTAGAGAGGGGACGGTTGGCCCAGGAGTTCTTGTCCCTCAAGCAGGGGACCGAGTCTCTGACGGTGATTACGAGGATGTTTCATGAGAGGGTGCTGTTTTGCCCTGAACATGTGTCTTCCGATAAGGCACACATGAGTCGATACTTGAGCATATTGAGGAGAGACATTCATGAGTTCGTGGAAAACTCATCATACTGGACATTTGTTGAGCTTCATGAAAATGGCCGGAAGAGGGAGATAGAGCTGGAGACTCAGGACAGAGAGGATGTGGAGTCGCAGAGGAGGGATCGGTAATCGTATCAATCTCAGCCAACAACCAAGCAGGAAAAGCCCACTAATTCGAGTTCTGGAGGCCAGAAGGGCCGCACTTGTGGGAAGTGCGGCAAGGGACATGAGGGGATTTGGCAGGCAGGTGCTTACTACAAGTGTGGCAAGGAGGGGCACATAGCCAAGGATTACCCTAAAGGGTTCATAGTCCGTTTCCATTGCAATCAGAGTGGCCATCAGGAGGCCGAGTGCCCAAAGTTGTTGTAGGGACCAGTGTAGGGATTTGCCCCTGTTGCTGGACGGTCGTAACCTAAATGGTTTATGGTTATATGATGTTTCTAGGCTAGTTTCCAAGGCTAGGCAAGCGAATAAGGACACTTTGGCACCCTTTTTAGGGTTTACGGTCCAAGAACATCTTGGACCATAAACACCTTTGATCTTGGCTTTCTTGGGTGTTTTCTTGATGTTTAGAAGTGTAATTAGGCTTATAATACTCTAGTATAGAAGTACTTACAAGGTAGAAGCTTGAAAAGGTGCTAAAAGTCCAAGAACACTAGTGTGTGTTCTTGGTGAAACTTGAAGATCTACACTTTTGGAATGATTTCACGGATGAAATCATGTTAGATCATTTGGGCCGTAAACTTAAACTCTCGGAGTTTTTGGAACCTAATTGATGCACAATAAACACTAGGGCATCCTCTCTCCAGTTATCTCTTAAAGTACTAACTTTAAACCACTCAAACTTATTCCAAAAAGCTTGAAAGTTAGCAGAAACAGTTTTGACTTCTATTGAAGTGGATGGTTGTACTGAATAGAAATTTTTGGGTTGTCACAGGTGGTCTTCACCTGTTACTAAGATTAGAGTTTTTAGCTTAGTTCTAAGTAGTTGGTTAGGATTGGATTGGTTAAATTGTTCCTACTCATTAGATATGACAAGAAACATCATTTCAATTCATGCTTTATATAAACAAGGTTTTAGATATTCTTTTAATGATGAGAATGGATCTATTTCTGCTTTTAAAAATGGTGTATGTTATTTTGAAGCTTTACCTTGTGATGGTGTGTATGAAACTATGATGATTGTAGAAAATTTACGTAATAGTGTTTTACAAATTGATTTGTCTAATGGTTTAGTGAGAGCATTCTTGTGGCATTGTCGTCTTGGACATATCAACAAGAAATGCATAGCCCAAATCCAAAAAGGATGGAGTGTTAGAATCGTTTGACTTAAGGTCGGATTATGCGTGCTAGTCTACTTTACTTGGAAAGATGACAAAATCACCTTTCACTGGTTCTTGTGAAAGAGATGAGGGATTGTTGGAAATTATACAAACAGATGTGTGTGGACCCTTCAGATCCACCACAACGGATGCAAATCGATTGTATGTGACTTTTACTGATGATTATAGCAAATATGGCTATATCTACTTAATCAAGAACAAGTCAGAAACCTTTGAAAAGTTCAAAGAGTTCAAACAAGAAGTAGATAATCAATTAGGCGGGAAGATCAAGATGCTTAGATCTGATATATGAGGTGAGTATCTTAGTATCAAATTCCATGACTGCCTCAAGTAATGTGGAATAGTTTCACAATTAACACCTCCTATGACACCACAACTTAATGGTGTGGTTGAGAGGCGTAATCCAATCTTATTAGACATGTGTCGTTCAATAATGATTCGAGCTTCACTTTTAATCTCATTTTGGGGATATGCCTTAGAGACTACGACCCACATTCTTAATCTTTTCCCAAATAAGAAGTTTGCCAAAACACCTCATGATATGTGGACGGGGAATGTTCCCTTGTTAGCATATATCAAGGTTTGGGATTGTGAAGCTTTCATTAGATAAGAGACTCACAAAAAGCTTGAACCTAGAAGAGAGAGATGTATTTTCATTGCTTGCCCATAAAATTCCTTCGGATGTTTGTTCTACAGACCTAATGACAATGTGGTCTTTGTAGCACGAAAATGAGTATTTCACGAGAGGGAGCTCATATGCAAAGAGGACCGTGGGAGCATAATTGATCTTGAATAAATTTAAGAGTTAAATGATGAAGGAACCTATGAAAATTCAAGGGCTCAACCTGAGGAAAAAATTCCAGTTGAACCAATTGAGGATTCATTACCTCTTAGGCGTTCTAGTAGAGTTAATGTTCCACCTGTGTTGTATGGTTTCCATGTAACTACAGAAGGCAATACTTTTATCAGTGATAGTACACTGGAAATTTAGATGAACCTGTTAATTACAAGGAAGCAATGGCGGTCCATGAGGCTACCAAGTGGAAAGAGGCAATAGACAACGGGATCAAGTCCATGTATGACAACCAAGTTTGGAATTTGGTTGACAATGTACCAGGTTGTAAGACAGTTGCGTGCAAATGGATCTTCAAGAAAAAGACCAACATGTATGGAAATGTACACATCTTCAAGGTTTTATTGGTTATGAAGCGCTTTACTCAAACCCTGGGGGTTGACTATGATGAGACGTTCTCACCAGTAGCTAAGATTAAATCTATTAGGGTAATGCTATACATAATTGCGTTTTATGACTATGAAATTTGGCAGATGGATGTCAAAACCGCTTTCCTTAATGGGAAGTTGGTTAAGGACGTTTACATGAGTCAGCTAGAGGGTTTTATGGATGCTAAGTACCCTAATAGAGTGTGTAAGCTTGAGAAATCAATATATGGATTAAAACAAGCTTCTCACAGATGAAATCTTTGCTTTGATGAGAAAGTTAAAGAGTTTGGCTTCTCTAGAAGTGAACATGAATCTTCTGTATATGTCAAAGCTAGTGCGAGTATAGTAACTATTGGATTAGGTGTCTAAGCCCATAACTATAATACGTATGTACTTTACTTGATAGTAGCATGTTCCTTTTGGGTTGCCTTCGCCATAGCAACTTGACAGGATGAATTATGAGAAAGAGGTTGATAAATTATTTTTTAATATATTATAAGAATAATATATTAATTGAGAATGACATTATTTAATTAGTATTGATCATAAATTAATTTCGAATGGATTTAGTGATCAAAAGAGATTGATTAAAATAACAGGGACTGATATTGCAAATCACTGATAGTTGCAGTTGGGCTGATGGATCACCTTGGAATAAGGTTGGACGAAATCTATGGAAAGCCCATGGAGAATTCGTCCAAGGAGTATTCTAGAAGGTTTCCATGGGCTGCTTAAGGCTTAAGTAGTCAAATTAGGGTTTCCACCTAAAACCCTAACAACCACAAGTATAAATAGAACCCATGGTTTACGAAATTCACCCTCCTATGCTTCTAAGAGAACCCTAGCCTATTTCAATAAGTCTCCATCATCTCTGTCTTTTTCATCCATTTCTTGTGGTGTTTGTGACTCCATTAGAGGTGCAATAATTGAGGCACTAAGCTCTTGAAGGTCAAGATCAACCAATCAACGAGGAAAAGGTATTCTTCTGACTTTGGTTTAGTTATTGATTTCGAAAATATGCATGCTAGATTACGGTTTTTCTTTGGAAAATTATTTTGCATGTATAACTTGAGAAAAACTTAGATCCAAAGCAATTAGGGTTGCATGTGCACCATAAGAATGTTGTAATGCTTAAAAGCCATCGGTGGTATTAGAGCTCGGGGTGTTTTATATTATATTTGATCTATTTGTGAATTGTTCAAAAATAAAAGAAAAACCTTTATTGTCTCTGCCTGATGAATATGACGTGTTCATAGTTGAACACGACGTGTTGGTCTTCCACGACGTGTTATGGCATGACACGACATGGAGACTCGTCTGTTGGCAGATTTTCAGATTTTTTGGCCTAAATTAGATTTGGATAATTACCATAAGTTGTTTTTACTGATTATAATGTATATCCTCATCTAATCGAAAGATAATTGTCAAATTTTAAGATAATTATGAGATTCAGTGATAAATTAATTATTTGTAAATTTTAATTTGAATTTTCTTACCAAGTAAAATATGATAAGGTCAAATTTATGATAAGGATAAATTATATGATTAATTTAATTGTTTTAAAATTTGATCTAGAAGTTTTGATTACTTTTAAAACTTGCCATCAAGTTTTGGAATTTAAAATTTAATTAAAAGTTTTAATTTTGAAATATTAAATTCTAAAACCCTAGTGTTTTAAAAGTTTAAAATACAACCCTTATACAATTATAATATTAAAGGTTTAATATATATATATATATATATATATATATATATATATATACATATATATATATATATATATATGTATGTATGTATGTATGTATGTATGTATGTATGTATAAGATGAGTCGGTCTTACCATTAGTAGGCCTCATTTACGAAGCCGATCTATAAGGGGGGGGGGGGGTTATAAGGAAACTGCCTATAAAATGGCGATTGAATAGGTGTCCACTCTCAGTCACCGCTTCTTTGATTGGTGGAGGGTCATTAGCCGAACGGGTAGGATATGCCATTAATTCTTCATTAATAAGTATAATGAATATTATGAAGTAACTAAATGTCTTTATAAATTGTCAATCTTAGTTACTTTAGGAAAAATGTGAAAATGATGTTATTCCATGAATTTGCGCTTTGCACCTCGCCAAGTAGTTAGTGGAGCGTGTGTGGTTAACCAGCACACTAACTTGGACTAACAAGGGTGGTGAAGGGTAGCTTGAGAATTATCATAGATCAATGGAGCGTTTTTGGTTAATCGACACATTGATTAGGTGGTAAATGACACGAGGATGCCAAGCTAATTTTCATGATTATTCCCAGCTTGTTTGTGATCCTAGGTATCCCAGTCACAAACTTGAAAAGCATAATTGAGATTAAAAATGCAATTGAAAAGTTCAAAAATCTCAAAAGAATCTAGGAATTTCATTTCATTTAAAACCAAAATTTCATTTCGTTTTTCGTGGTGGAATTGGTAAATCGTCGTTTACCTACCTTCAAATAATTTGCATTTGGATTACGACATCCGTCTTCCGAATTGTGAATTATTGTGTTGGGTATTAGACTTAATATTTCATTTGCGTTTTATATTATGGATTCTTTATCTAATCTAAACTTTGTTCTTTTTCTTTTTTTTAGATGTATGGGTCGAAATCCAACTCCTCAAGCACCTTCTCTCTCATGAACATTTGTAAAGGGATCACTTTTGATGGGTCCAACTTCAATGATTGGATCCACAACATTCGAATGGCCTTGCATTACGAAGAGAAGGAATACGTCTCAAAAAGCAACTTAACGAGATCGATGAATCAAAATCTACTCCTGGAGAGATAGTTGAGTACAGGGCTCACGAAAAGGATGCAAAAAGGTGTCGTGTATATTGGTAGCCATTATGATTCCTGAGCTCCAGCAGTTCTACGAGGACTACTGGCCTTACGAGATGTGCCTAGATTTGATGGAAAAGTACCATCAAAGTGCGCATCAAGAAAGGTAAAAGATTGCCACCACGTTGATAACGACCAAGATGAAAGATGGAGAGTTCATCACAAGCCACTTGCAAAGAATGCAAAGGTATATGGACCGATTGCTCAAGTTTAATGTCAAGTTTGACGAAGAGTTGATGATTAATATCATTCTCCACTCGTTGCCTCCTTGTTATGTTTAGTTCAAGATGACTTATCATATGAACAAGGAGGAAGACACCTTGAGAAAACTTCAAGGTCTGTTAAGAACTGTTGAAAGTGGACTGAAATGCAAAGTTGTCGAGTCCACCCCTACTGTTGCTGCCCCCGTCGTCACAACAGGACATGGAAAAGGGAAGAAGAGGAAATCTCCCTCCAAGAACCACAAGGGAAAGTCCCATGATGGATCTACTTAAAATGGATCCGAAGGAAGCAACGTGATTCTATTGTCACGATAAGGGGCATTGGAATTGAAGCTGCCCCAAATACTTGCAGGACATCAAGGATGGGAAGAAAAAGCCCACCTTCACTGATATTTATACTATTTAATCTAATAAGTATCACATGCTAATTTTTGGGTCCTTGGTACAAGATATGGTTTTCACATTTGTTCTAATTTGCAGGGGCTAAAAAGAAGTAGGGATGTGGAGCATGGGAAGATGAACATGATAATGGGGAGTATGAAATCGTCACTTGTCACCAAGATCAGGATTTACTCTTTTGTTCTTAGTAGTGGGTTAGGGCTAGATTTGAATGACTATTGCTACTTGTCAGAGATGACGAGGAATATTATTTCTTTTCATGGTTTGTACAGACAAGGTTTTAGATTTTCGTTTAACAATGAAATTGGTTCTATTAATGCTTTCTATGATGATACTTTTTATTTTGAAGCATTGCCTTGTAATCGTGTATATGAAACTGTGATGGTTATAGACAACTTAGGAAATAATGTGTTGCATATCAATTCGTCTAATATTTTAGACAAGGCATGCTTGTGGCATTGTTGTCATGGACATGTCAACAAGAAGCACATAGCCCAACTCAAAAAGGATGGAGTTTTCGAGTCATTTGACCTAAAGTCAGATGACACTTGTGAATCTTGTTTACTTGGAAAGATGACTAAGTCACCTTTCACTGGTACTTGTGAAAGAGGTGAGGGATTGTTGGATCTTATACACACAGATATGTGTGGGCCCTTTAGATCCACCATACTGGATGATAACCGCTTCTATATGACTTTCACTGATGATTATAGCAAATATGGATATATCTAATTAATCAAGAATAAGTCGGAAACCTTTGAAAAGCTCAAAGATTTTAAGCAAGAAGTGGAAAATCAATTGGGCAGGAAGATAAAGATGCTCAGATCCGATAGGGGTGGTGAGTATCTTAGTATCAAGTTCCACGACTATCTTAAGGAATGTGGAATTGTTTCACATCTGACGCCACCTAGGACACTACAGCTCAATGGTGTGGCTGAGAGGCGCAATTGAACCTTGTTGGACATGGTTCGCTCCATGATGAGTCGAGCTTCGTTACCTATCTCATTTTGGGGGTATGCTTTAGAGACTGCCTCCCATATCGTTAATCTAGTCCCAACTAAGAAGGTTTCCAAAACACCTCACGAGATGTGGATAGGGAAGGTTCCCTCGTTGGCACATATCAATTTTGGGGTTGCGAGGTTTTCATAAGATGAGAGACTTACGACAAGCTTAAACCTCATAGTGAGCGATGTATTTTCATCGGCTACCCATAGAAGTCTTTTGGATATCTTTTCTACACACCTAGTGACAACATGGTCTTTGTTGCAAAGAGAGGGGTTTTCCGAGAGAGAACTCATATATCAAGAGGACAGTGGGAGGCATATTGATCTTGGAGAGCTTCAAGAGTCAAGCGATGAAGGAACCTCTAAAACTAGCGCTCAACTTGAGGAAGAGATTCATGTTGAACCACCTGATGAGTCCTTACATCTAAGATGTTCCAGTAGAGTTAGTGTTCCACCTGTGTTGTATGGTTTCCATATAATTGCTGAAGGTGATTCGTTTATCAGTGGTAGTACACTGATAAATTTGGATGAACCTAACAACCACAAGGAAGCCATGGCGGGCCCAGAGTCTACAAAATGGAAAGAGGCAATGGACAGCGAGATTCGGTCCATGTATGACAATCAATTTTGTAACTTGGTTTACAATGTGAATGGTCGTAATACGGTCGGGTGCAAGTGGATCTTCAAGAAGAAGATCGACATGGATGGGAAAGTGCATACGTTCAAGGAACGACTGGTTGCGAATGGCTTTACTCAAACCCCAAGGGTTGACTATTATGAGACCTTTTCGCGAGTGGCCAAGATCAAATCTATTAGGGTTATGTTGGCTATCGTTGCGTTTCATGATTATGAAATTTGGCAGATGGATGTCAAAATCGTTTTTCTTAATGGGAAGATGGATGAAGATGTTTATATGAGTCAGCTAGAAGGCTTTGTGATGCCAAATACCCAAATAGAATGTGCAAGCTTGAGAAATCTATTTATGGATTAAAACAAGCGTCTCACAGATGGAATCTTTGTTTCGATGAGAAAGTCAAAGTGTTTAGATTTTTGTGAAGCGAAGATGAGTCATGTGTGTATGTCAAGGCTAGTGGGAGTATAGTTAGATTTCTAATTTTGTATGTTGATGACATACTGCTCATAGGAAATGACATCCCGACCTTGCAGGAGGTTAAGTCTTGGCTTGGGAAGTGTTTCCCTATGAAGGATCTAGGGGAAGCTGCTTATATTCTGGGAATAAGGATCTTGAGAAATAGTAGTAGAAGACTAATAGAACTTATTTAGAGTACTTACTTGGACAAGGTGCTGAAACGTTTTAGCATGGAGAATTCCAAGAAAAGGGATCTGCCAATCCAAAGCAATACCAAGCTGAGTAAGACTTAGAGTCCGAGTATCAATGCCAAGACTGCGGAAATGAGTCGAGTGCCATATGCTTCCACCATTGTCTCGATCATGTACGCTATGACATGTACTCACCCTGATGTGGCTTCTGCGTTCAGCATGGTTAGCCGATATCAAGGTAACCTGGGTAGAGCTCACTGGACAGCAGTGAAGAACATTCTTAAGTACTTGCAAAGGACTAAGGACTAGGTCCTTACATTTTTTGGAGTGATGACTTGAGAATGACAGGGTATACTGATGCCAACTTTTAGACCGAAAAAGATAACTTACATTCTCAGTCGGGCTGGGTGTTTACCCTAAATGGAGGAGCGGTTACATGGAAAAGTTCCAAGCAGGAGATTGTGGCTGATTCGATGTGCGAATCAGAGTACATAGCAGCGAATGAAACCTCGAAGGAGACGATATGGTTGAAGAACTTCATTAGAGACCTTGGATATGTATCAGCCATAAAGGAGCCTATGGAAATTTTTTGTGATAACGAAGGAGCGCTTGCCTTGACTAAGGAACCAAGGGATCATGGTAAATCCAGACATATCGACAAAAAAATACCACTTCATCAGACATCGTGTAGAAGAAGGACTCCTCGTGGTTAAGAGGGTATCATCACAAGAGAACCCAACAGATCCCCTCACAAAGGGTCTGAGTAGGGTTAAGCACTTACAGTATGCAAGGAGCATTGGTCTGAAGGACGATATTAGTTTTAGTGATTAGATAGATGTTTAGAAACTTGTGATAATTAAATGTAATTGTCATTTGATGATTAATTAATGGAGAATTATTTATGAGTAACATTTATTATCTTGTGCCAATTGTTTACTATTGTTTCATTTTGCATATTTCACTTCCATAATAATTAGATTGTTCAAATTATCCACAATTATTCATACTTTAGGAGTAAGTTATGAGGTTAGACTGTCATGAATTGGTTTGTATATTGTGTAAGTGTTTAGACATAGCAAAGGTTTGCTGCAACGTTCATGAGTACTCTTAAAATAGGATTTGAGTGTTGGATTAAACCCATGATCATGTGAATCACTTCATGGAATTTATTACAAGTGATTTTGAGACTATAATATCGTATAATCTTTAAACCGAGATATATGAGTTGTTGTTTACAAGTTGGTTGTGCATTAATAATGCTTAAACACATCAGTAACTTGATGTTAACGTGTTGTTGTGTACAATTTAACTAGTACATAACACAAGAATATAAGTCAAAATTTATCTGTTCCTTTTATCTTAAGAGGGTAAAAGCGATATCTTGTTCCCCTTGATGATTTTGTGTTGAATTATGTGTCGGGCGCAGTCAGGACTAAATTGATGTGCTTAATTAAATTCTATGTCAAACAAATTAGAAGTCGGGAAACAAATTGTTGGACATTGAGAATGCTTATGTTCCATGTATTTGACCACCTGATATCTTGCAGAATGAAAGATTATATGATCACTTATCTAAAGGACGCGTCGTTGACTAGGTCAGAGGTCGACAATGGCTTTTGAGAGCTACGATTGCTAATCGGATTTTGAAGTCGTACTTGAAGTTATAGTTATTCGACTTATCCAAGTAGGAGACTGTTGTATTAGGCGTCTAAGCCTATCACTAGAATTGGTATGTACTTGACTCGATAGTAGCATGGTCCTTTTGGGCTTTCTTCACCATAGCAACTTGACAAGATGAATTATGAGAAAGAGGTTGATAAATGATTTTTAATATATTATAAGAATAATATATTAATTGAGAAATCACATTATTTAATTAATATTGATCAGAAATTAATTTGGAATGAATTTAGTGATCAAACGAGACTGATTAAAAGAACAGTGACTGATATTGCAAATCACTGATAGTTGCAATTGGGCTAATGGATCACCTTGGAATAAGGTTGGACGAAATATATGGAAAGCCAATAGAGAATTCATCTAAGGAGTATTGTAGAAGGTTTCCATGGGCTGCTTAAGGCTTAAGAAGTCAAATTATGGTTTCCACCTAAAACACTAGTAGCCACAAGTATAAATAGACCCTATGGCTTACAGAATTTGACCTGCATGCTTCTAAGAGAACTCTAGCCGATTTCAATAGGCCTTCATCCTCTCTCTCTTGTTCATCCATTGCTTGTGGTATTTGTGACTCCGTTAGAGGTGCAACAATTGAGGCACTAAGCTCTTGAAGGTCAAGATCAACCAATCAACAAGGAAAAGGTATTCTTCTAACTTTGGTTTAGTTATTGATTTCGAAAATATGCATGCTAGATTAGGGTTTTGATTTGGAAAATTATTATGCATGTATAACTTGAGAAAAACCTAGATCCAAAGCAATTAGGGTTGCATGTGCACCACATGAATGTTGTAATTCTCAAAATGCATCAGTAACCTTCCTAGTATTGTATGTTGATGACATACTTCTCATAGGAACCAACATTCCAACATTGCAAGAAGTTAAATCTTAGCTTGGAAAGTGTTTCGCTATGAAGGATCTGGAAGAGACTGCTTATATTCTGGAGATAAGGATTTTGAGAAACAAGAGCAACAGACTAACATGACTTAGTCAAATTACATATTTGGATAAAGTGTTAAAACATTTTAGCATGGATAATTCCAAGAAAGGAGAACTGCCTATCTAGAGTAATACCAAACTGTGTAAGACTTAGAGTTTGAGTACTGATGCAAAGATAGTAGAAGTGAGTCGAGTTCTATATGCTTCCGCCGTTGGATAGAGCATGTATGTTATGAAATGTACTCGTCATTACATGGATTTTTCTTTAATCAAGGTTAGTCGATATTAGAGAAATCTGGGTATATTGGATAACAGTCACGAATATTCTTAAGTATCTACAAAGAACTAAGGACTGAGTCCTTGTACTTGGTGGTAGTGATGAATTAAGAGTAATTTGGTATAGTGATGCTAGTTTTAGACAGACATAGACAACTTTTGTTCTCAATCTGGATGGGTGTTTACACTTAATGGAGGAGCAGTAACTTGGAAAAGTTCCAAATAGGAGACGATGGCTGATTCTACATGTGAATCAGAATACATAGTTGCAGGCAAGGCATCAAATGATTCTATATGGCTGAACAATTTCATCGAAGACCTTAGATTTGTGCCAGCCATAAAGAGCCAATGAATACTTTTTGTGATAATGAGGGAGTGGTTGCCTTGACAAAGGAACCGGGAGATCATGGTAGATCTAGACATATCAACATAAAATACCATTTTATCAGACATAAAGTAGAAGAATAACACCTCATCGTGAAGAGGGTATCATCAGAAAAGAATATTGTAGATCCCCTCACAAAGGGTCTGAGTAGGATTAAGCATGTTCAGCATGCGAAGAGCATTGGTCTGAAAGATGATATTAGTTTCAAGGTTGTAGAACTCGTTACTCGGTACTTGCTCGGCTGACTAGCGAGTAGCGAGTACTCGGGGAGTACTCGAATTCGGTAGTTCATATAGAAATATTTTTAGAGACATTATATATGTCAAAATTATAAGTTAAAATCATAAGCTGATAGAAATATATAACAAAATTAGATACATGTGAATACAAAAAAACTGAAAGGCACATAATGGTCTCACTTCGTGAATAATTACTAAATATTTAAGATATTTATGTAGTAATAATTACATGTTAGTGTGTTAAATAATAAATTATTAATTATATTATACATGTTAATCACTGAGTTGATCGGGGTTTACAACATTGCAGAAAGGGGCCGATCGGGGAGTACTCGGGATTTTGCAACTCGCCTCGGTAAGGGGCCAAGTAGCAAGTACTCGGAGGTGTAATCGGCCGACTCGGCGAGTTTTACAACACTAATTAGTTTTAGTAGTTAGATAGATATTTATAAACTTGTAACAAAATATATGTAATTGACATTTGATGATTAAGTAATGACGATTTATTTATGAGTATTTTTTACTATCTTTTGTCAATTGTTTATTACTGTATTTCATTTTGCATGTTTTACTTCCCGAATAATTGGATTATTCAAACATCCACAGTTGATTATACTTTTGGAAGTAAGTAATGAATCAAGGCTGTCAGGAATTGGATAGTAGACTGTCTAAAGATTTTTAGACATAGCAATGGCTTTGCTGCAATATTCATGAGTACTTTTGAAATAGAGATTTAAGTATTGGTTTAATCCACAATCATAGAATTACTTCGTGGAATTTATCATGAGTAATTCCGAGACAGTAATATCTTATAATCTTTAAATGTAGATATATGAGTTGTTTTTTACAAGTTGGTTGTGCATTGATAATGTGTAAATGCATCAGTAACTTGATGTTATAAAATGTATTATTATGCATGATTTAATGAGTAAATAGTACGAGAATATAAGTCAAATTTTAACTATTCCTTTTCCCTAACAAGAAAAGCGATATCTTGGGACCCTCGATGGTTTGGTGTTGACTTATAGTGTTGGGCTCAGCCATGACTAAATTGATGTGTTCAATTAGTAGTTCTTTGTCATTACAAAATAGAAATAGGGAAACAAACGACTGGACAGTGAGAATTATTCTGTTTCATTTCATTTTTCCACATGATATCTTGTAGAACGGAGGATTATATGATCACTCATTTTAGGACACGAAACTAACTGGGTCAGAGTTTGACTGCGACTTTAAGAGCTACAATTTGCTAATAAGTTTTTGAAGTTATACTAGAAACTATATTTATTAGAATTATCCAAGTGAGAGACTGTTGGATTAGGTGTCTAAGTCCATAACTATAATTGGTATATATTTGAATTTATAGTAGCACAGTCCTTTTGGATTGTCCTCATAACTAGCAACTAGACATGATGATTTTTGGAGAGAGATTAAATTTATTATTTGATTAATATAAATCGAAATAAATAATTTGTTAATATATTATGAGAATAATATATTAATTAGAAATAGTAATATTTAACTAATATTTAATCAGAAATTAATTGAAATTAATTTTGGGATTAAAAGAATTAATTAAAAGTGTAGGGACTAAAGTGCAATTGTTCAATAGTTGAAAAAGAGGTTCCAGAAGCTTCTTAGGGAAGGGTTGATGGTTTTCCTAAGGATAATCTAGGGTTTCTAGATTATCCCATTTGGATAATTAAGGAAGTGGATAATTACTAAATTTGAATTAATAATATTATATTCAAATTAGGGTTATCCAGGGCATCCTATCGGCACTATAAATATACCCTTAAACCTTAGAAATTCTGCTCATCTGAAACCGTAGATGAATAGTTGAAATTGCTAGTTCTCCCTCTCCTCTCTCCCCTCTCATCATCTTGCCTGTTTGGGTGTGATCTACTAGAGGCGTGTCACTTGTCACACTTGCTCTCAATGTTTGAAGAAGACTAGGATTTCAATTGTTATTGCTATATAACAATCAATGTATGTTTTCTTAACCCTATTTTATAGATTTCATAAATATACTAGTATTATTAGGGTTTTCCATTTTATGTTCAAAAGTCGTATGTTCAATTAGAGAAAAAATAGATCAAGAATTAGGGTTACATGCACACATAGTTTATTTGTTTTTTATGCTCAAAACTCATTATTAAGGATCATTCTTGTAATAATTTGATACTTTGAGTCAAGAAAGGAAATTACCTGATTTGGTTGGGTATTACGTTTTTGAAGAATGTTCTAGTACTTTATTATTATAATTTTATTATTTTTTTTATATCCTATCAACCCGTTCAGGTAACGATCATTTTATAGGTTGTTTCCTTACACCTTCTTATAGTGTGGCTTCATGAATGAGAGATATTATTGATTTGACTAACTTATCTTATACATATAGTATTAAAGTTGTTATACATATGTATAGGGTGTATTTTAAATATTTTAAAAATTTGTAATTAATCTTAAATTAACTATTAATTAATTAATCTTTTAAACCAATTAATGATATATCTTTATCCTTTTAATTAAACTATTAATTAAATTAATTAAATCATTTAAATAAATTATGGATTTAATATTTATCTATTGATTAAAATTAATTAAATTAAATATTAAATTCCATAAGGATAATTATCTTATAACAAAATATACATTTTCATGTTTATCTCCTTAAATCTTAAATTAAGGTTTTTAATCATATAAGGAAATTAAAAATTAGAGTTTTAACAGAACCAGGACCAAATAATCACTAAAAACAACCTACCAATCCAATAAGGCAGAAAAAACAAGCAAAACATGAATATTACGAAAAACACGGCACGTCCTTTTGATTTTTGATTTTTCAATTCATCTCATGTACAATCAATGTTAGACAACCATTATTTGATACCACTAATGGGTTTTATAGGTTACGAAAATCGTGTACATGCGGAAAATAACACTTAATAATTAAGGGTACATACAACCTATAAGGATCTATGTCTTCATGTTAAAGGCAACATGCAATGATCTATAAACCCTAGTAACCTTAGTAAAATTGAAGTCACTATATTTAGGGTTACATACCTTTTGAATTATTATAGCAAACAATTCCTTGAGTCTTTCATTGTAGATCTTTAGAAAGCAAGCACAAAAAGTATGATGCCTCTAATGGCTTACACCTATAGCTAGAAACTAGAACACAAGAAAGGAGAAATGAGATGGACGATAATTTTCGGCTAGGTATTTTTAGGAACGAGTGGTCGAAAACTGCAAGGAAATGGTCCCTTTATATAGTTACTAGAAAACCCTAGAAACCCTACATTTGAAAATAAAATAATATTATTTCAAATCCTAGTAATTATCTACTTTCCTTATAGATTACCTTAGAAGGTATCTCACAACCGTCCACCTCATGGAGGTTTCTAAATCTCTCTTTTGCTCGACTATTAAGCAATTACAATGCATCACTTACACTTTTAATTAATTCAAGTTGATCCCAGATTAATTCTGATCAGTACTTACTTAATTTAATGTATTCTAATTAATTTATTAATCATATAAGAAACTAAAAAATTATATCCTCTGTCTACAAATGTCATATCAATTTAGTTATAAACTTAGACACCTTAATCCACTAGTTTTCCATTTTGATAAGTTTATAACGATAATTGAAACCATAACCTTAAACTAAATAGCAAATAGTTCTTTCCAAAGCCACTCCCAAACTATTTTTGCTCATGTGTGGTAGCCTCCACATCCTTTTTCTTATGTTTTTTAATTTACTAACAATTGATATATATATATATATATATATATATATATATATATATATATATATATATATATATATATATATATATTCTTTTTCAATTTTTATGATATTTAATATAATTATATATACTAAAAATTATTTAAAAACATATTAAATTTATGATATTTAATACTCGATAAAAATATAATATTTTTATAACCTATATTAAAAACAAGTAACAATTTTCTAAGTTTTGAGACCCAGGAACAATCAGATGATGTTGAGATGTTACCAAAAAATAGAAGGCATAAGATAACTAAGGTAATTAATTCATATTTTGTAATGTCTTGGTAGCTTGCGTAATATAATAATCTCCAGCCGTAAAAAATGGTAGAAGTAAATTGTTATTTGAAATTGTATATTAATAACTAATTCATATCTTATTTTTAATTTTGTGTGATCTTAGTTGAAACCCAATATGATAAAGAAAACAATTATTGTTTTAACATCTTTTAAAACCGTCCGGTATACGAAGGTCAAACCGGGTTGTGGTCTAGATGGTCATGGACAACGACCGTGCACACCACCTCGGCCAGTCATGGTTCATCGATTTTGTGGAGATTCATTGTGCAACGACGAATAGCAATGCCTAATGAGGCATTTTCCATTTTGTGACTGTTTGACTAGCCGTTTCAACAACTTGAATTTTTTTTAATAGCAATTTTACCTATAAATACCTAACCATACAACCTCATTTTTCACACCATTTTTTCTCTATTTTACACAATTACACATAACCTTTTTAAAACCAAAAACTATAGATCCCATCCAAAATAACCCCAAACTTTAAAAACCGTAAACGCGATAGCGTTTTTGCGTTAGATACAACCTCCACCAATTCCCAATCATGGAATCACCTTAATGTGGTTTTATTAATTTGCTATAAACTGTTTCCCCTATCCAACAAACACTACTAAAAAAATAGCCTTTTTACGACGTACAATGCGTGTCGTAAAATGCTCAGACAACGCGCAAATGCGTGTCAAGGAAGGCCCTGTCATAACGAGAGACGACACACTTTTGCGCATCATCTATTTACGATGTGCATTTATAACACGCATTTACGACGCGGAGTTATGACACACACTACGTATCAAGGAAGGCCCTATCATAAAGGAAGACGACACACATTTGCGTGTCGTAACCTTACGACACGCCTGTATCAAGGAAACCCCTGTCATAAATGAAGATGAAACACATTTGCGTGTCATAAACTTCAGTAACCATTTACGATATGCATTTACGACGCGTCTTTAAGATACTCATTTACGCATAATACAAAAATATGTAAAAAAATATATACCGAAACAATAAATTTCATCCAATAACATCATGTCAAAAAAAATGGAATACATTGATACCATAACTATATAACTTAATACTACATTGCTATTAAGGGACACCTTCTTCAATGTAATGTTATACAAACTAAAAAGATATACACAAAGATGACAAACATCAAATTCCAACTAAGTAGAGTTGCATCTTGTCTTTCATAATTCTTTAAGACTAATGAACCCTGCTCCGATAATTCTTGTGACCTGATCAAATAAAAGTCAAAAAATTAATATGATAATATAATTATTAGAGGAATCAAACATGGAATGTTAGTTGTAAAAGACAAAATTACCCTTTTCTCCATCCAAAGAATGTGAGATTCGGAATAAATACACTACAATATGAATTACCTTATATCAACAATGACAATCATAATGACAAGAATACCCCCATACAAATGGTAAATATTACATGCACGTCATCATGTCATATAGAAAATTACTTACAAGTTACAAGTAAAGCATATCACTTATAGCCCTATATGCTTTAAATATGCCAGAAAAAAGTCATTAATCTATATATAATCAAGAAAACTGTCAACCGCCATATAATTTTCATTCATGATGTTTATCTAATTACATGTAACTGTTTGTATATATATATATATATATATATATATATATATATATATATATATATATATATATATATATACAGAACTTTGTTACTAATTTTAGATTCTCACAAAATCTGAAACAAACAAGCCTAACACAAAATTTTCCAATATTTTGTTGTAACTTTGAGATTTTTTCCAAATACATGTAACCGTTTGTAAATATACAGAACTTAAATGCAAGGTATGATGGCAGTAGCCTTAACATAGTCATACAAGTGTATTCCTTCCTTACCAATTAAGTCCCATGAAGTTGTGAATCCCATCAATGAAAGGAATCTGCAAAAGGGTAAACACGTAAAAACACATGGATACTTGTGTCTATAAAATATTTGGAAGTTTATGGGTTGTTTCTTACCTTACATAACATATTAATGTAGAAGTTTTGAAGCAGTTCATGTTGATATGTTCTGCTAATCCATGCTTTCCTAAAACTTTTGTATTTTAAGTGTAGCAACATTGTTTTCTATGTGTTGATACACGTTACATGCAGGATTTCCTAGTGGACATAACATAACACCACAATGAGAGTTGTCCACTGGGGTGTTATTGTAAAGAAGTTATATACAGTTGAGCATAGATGAAAGTTAAGGAAAAACTTCTGCAAAATGACTAGCAGATTATAGGAGACTTCCTCAAAGCAAGAAAATACATCCTAACAAAAAAGGACAAAATTAGAAGGAAAAGAAAAAGTAGATTTTCTTTCTAAAATTTTGAAACATATCATTTAATCATTATAAGAAAGTATAAAAACTCGCTTGTTTTGTGCTTCGAGTCTTGTGGACCATTTCTGAGTAAAAAGGAAGAAAAACGAGTATGGAAATTTAATACTATTTCACCAAAACTTGATGTGAAATTCATAAATATTAGAAAAATGGTAAAGTTTGTTACTGATATTGGAAACACTAGGGTGACATGCTAACTCAAGTTACACACACATTGATGTGGCATGCTATGAGGTGGCATGCTATGTGGAAATGTAGTATCCTACTACTGTTGAGAATTCAAGAACAAGCATAGGGTTAGCCCCACATAGAGGCTGCAAAATACCCAAAGTTTTAAAATGATAACTAATGAATTATTTAAGCAAGTTTTAAGGAATACCTCAAGCCCCTCAACTGTTTCTCCGTATCCACCCAATACATAGTCTTTTGTAAGTGTCTCCTCTAGGCAATTTACAAGTTGGAGGATGAAAGTCGGGTGGTGGTATCCTGACAACAGAAGGGTAACAGAGTCATCCAAAAAAGTTGAAAAATACAAATAATAAAAAAAGGTAAATAAGATTAGAAAGGTTACCTTGAATTCAGAGGTTCTTTCTCACACCTCAATTTGTATGGTGCAAGTTGTGAAATACACCAGGAATATAAAAAATAAAGCAAAATTAGCTCATTTCAATAATAAGAAGTTAAGAACATACTAAAAATAGTAATAAAAAAACATACCAATTTAATGGAAAGTTAGCTGGAAGGGAAGATGACTCAGCATAGGAAGTATTATCCCTACTTAATAAAAGTGAAGATTATGTTGTCCATTTCAATAATAAGAAGTTCAAAACTCTATTTTTAAATGTTAAGACTCTGATGAAATCCTGATCACAATCCCATTGTCTGTTGGTATTCTGTATATCAATAATTTTTATAAACAAAATGTCATTAACAATATTTCATTTACCTTTAAACTCTGATGAAGTCCTGATTACATTTATTTGACACCTGGACCAATAAAAAAAGAGTTTCATTATGAAATACATGTTGCAGATGATATTTTTGTTGATATCATAGTCTTGTACCGTTTGTTGAAATCGAATCAATTGCATCTCCAGATGTCACAAAATCATGAAATTTATGAGTAATCTTCTTCATACTACTCATTTTAATTAATTATTACAAGAGTAAATCTAAAGATCAGAATCTGTTATGAAGCAATTGAATTTAGCGACTTAAATTCTCAATTTACTGGTATGAAAAAAGGTATCACTCTAAAATGAACCATAGGAACAAAAACATGAAACTCAACAAATCATGGAAACTGTAACAAAATCAAAAAGAGAAATCACCATAGCGACAATCCCAATGAGGCTACAGAGAAGAGAGAGAAGGTAGAATATTCAATCTTGCCAAATAGGAGAGTCATTTAATATACTCCACTATTTAGAAGCATTTTTAATGGTGAATATCATTATCAACACGGAATCAGACGAGCCTACCGAGGCCCTATATGTTTCTGGAGATCCAATTAGTGGTGTTGTTGAGGAGTGTTGAGATCATGATAGATTAGGGCTTGTAAACCAAGATATATCTTAATCTAACTTATGGCTTGTAAACTTGAGCAATCGTTGCAGTCTCTGGTGAGGTGAAGTGAGCCCGAGGTCACCAGCGGAAAGATATGAGCCGAGGTCACAGGTGAGTTGAGGTAGAGTACTCCTTGAAAAAGCCCTAGATAATGATACTTGCACGTTAGCGAGGATGTGAACCTGAAGCGGGCCGTCAATTCTGGACTCCACGTCAGAGTACTTGATCTGAGATACGAGCTTGGTTGTGTGAAGGTTGTCAGTTGGTGGCGTGCCTACTGTTGCCTTGATCGACGTCGATGACCGGGAATGGCAAGTAACGATGGTCAAAGTGCGAGGGAAGAAGTAGGCGGCAGTCAATGTTGGGAAGGGGAAGGAAGGATCGTCGATTTAGGGCAAGAGGGAAAGGAAGAAAAAGGAAGGTGGGGTTTTTAATTTTTTCGGATTTCATTCCCCCCTGGCTATTAAAGGATGGAACGCGCGTTTCCATTAAAATTTATAAAGCGACATCCTCAGACGACATACATTTTATTATAGGTGTCCTCCGTGTTTTTTTTTTGTTTAGACACTAATTTAAGGGCACGTAAAAATGCGTGTCCTAAATCCTTAAAATTTGTAGAGAGATGACATTATTTTTAGGTCACACACTTTGCATATCATAAATCAATGCGCATCATAAATTGCGCGTCGTAAAAGGCTGTTTTTCTAGTAGTGAAACGTCACTTTTCCAACAACAATTTCAACATTTCTCGTCCTTTAAATAACACTTCCACCAATTTCAATAATTCCAACAATTCCATCCTTAATCGTCACAACCACCACCTTCATAATCACAACCACCACGTTCGCTAGATTTTGTTTCTGAAACACAACCTTCACCACCACCTCAACCAAAAAAGAAAAAAAATAAGGAAAAAAACTCCCCCCCCCCCCCCCCCCCCCACTCCCACTACCCAAGAAAGGGTACCATGGACAAAAGAGGAAGAAGAAAAGCTAGCGTAGGTGCGGGTTTCAACTTCACAAGACCCAATTAAAGGAGATACTCAAACCTTCAATTGTTTTTTGGAGAAAGTTCGAAGCGTATTTTATGCGTTAATGGGAAGTAAAAGTCGAAATCTCGATCAAATTAACTCGAAGTGGTGCAATATTCGACTAAATGCATCGAATTTGGAGGAATTTACAACAACCTCCAAAACATATGCAAAAGCAGGTTAAACGATTTCGATGTCTTCAAGGTGGCCTTGAATCAATTTGAAAAAACAACTCCAACCCACAAAGCTTTTCAGTATTTGAAACCTTGGCTAAAATTGAAAGACGCTCTAAAATGGAAAGAGGAAACGGAAGGAACGTCACAAACTCCTTCTGGTTCAAAGCGTTCAAGAAACCTAGATATAACTTCCCAACAATCAGACAAGGGAACACACATCGACATCAATGATGATCCACTTGATCTTGAAGACAAGAAACCTCTTTGTCGGTCGGTTGGAAGAAATAAAGCAAAAAAACCAGGTTGGTCGACTTCGGGTTCTAGTGTTATCAGTCATTTTAGAGAGAAATTTGATTAATATGTCCATATTCAAGAAATCAAGGCGGACATGTTAAGTTGGGTGGATCAAAAAAATGATAGAAGTGCAAACGTCATTCCAAGAGGCGCAAATGACGCTTCAAACAAAAACAAATATGGAGATTTTGAAGATAAAAGCTCCCAATCTCGAAGGCGAAGATTTGGAGATTTTTCTCGCGATGAAAGAATCCATTCGATCCCGATATAGGAATAGGTGATTGTTTATATATATATATATATATATATATATATATATATATATATATATATATATATATATATATATATTTGGTACTTTTAACCGTTTTATTTTTATTTTTTATTTTAAATAATGTAATTTTTGTTAATGTAATGTGGTATTTTAATTTAATGAAAAACTAGTAGTAAATGTTTTAATGTATTTTTGAATTAAATTTAATTAAAAACATGAGGTGGTATATTTAGTGATAGGTATCGCATGGTTAGACCATCTCCAACCCATTCTCATTCCCCTTCAAAAAATGAAGTAAAAAATGAGGTAAATAGTGTTTCATCTCCAATCTTATTCCATTTTTTACCCTAAAAAGTATATTCCTATTATATTCTATTTTTCCAACTTATATAGAATGTCAATAATATGCCTTATACTAATTTTGTTTTTAACAAATATATAATCTATATTTTTTTTATTACAATACTATTAAATAAATAAGATTACATTTATTACACCTAATTATAAGATTTTGTAAAATACGTTCTCGTATTTTAAAATTTCAATATATATTTAAATTTTCATATGAGTTTGATAAACAAAAATATAAACTTGATATTTATAATTAATTAATATAATTTAATATATAATACAATATTATAAGTATTAAATAATACATTGAAATTATAATTAGTAGATAAAAATAAACTAATAACGTATAAATATATAAAAGAGAGACTAAAACCAACAACTCAAAGTTCATCTTTATTTTAGGAGAAATGAATAATATAACATCATATTTGACGTTATACTATTCATATCCTTCAAAATGGGAGAATAAATGGGATAGGTTGGAGAGAAATGGGGAAAAAAAGAAAGAGAAATAAAAAATAAGAATGGGTTGGATATAGTGGTAGAGAATATGGTTATAATGTAATATCCACCAATATAATGATTAGTAGTTGGTATAACGAATAACCTAACGAGTTATATTAGATAGTTGCATTAAAATTTGAAATTGTTATATATGATAAATTCTTTTGTCATTATCTAATTTAATTTTAATATCTACCAACTTATAAATTAAAATCAAATGGAAAACAAATGCAAAAACCAAAACGTGAAGATTTCAATTTAGACACCAACTAGTTTATTTTATTTAGATTAATTGAAGCCACAACGAGCATTACATCTTAAATCATTAGTTGATCATCCTCTCTGGTCTTTGGGGATGAACTTTCGCATCCATACATGCTTTCCGTTAATGGTAAACTTTGCTTTCGTTCCACCGCTGAGAACTGCATGAATGAAGGATTGGTGATTCAGCACAATCTTAGCAAACAAAGCGTGTTCACCAGCCGCGGTTTCTTGCATGTAAAACGTCTCAATACAATCTCCAAAGAGTCCATTAAAGAACTCTCTTACTTCCCACTCAGCCACAGGGTAACCTCTGGAAAAGGTTACAAACAAAGTCCTATCGTCTGGTTGGGTCTTCGTCGTTTTGGTTGAAGTTACAGGTTCAATGCTACTCATGCATTGAAGTAGATCCATGTGGGCATTCCTAGCAATGGCTCCATCCCATATATCCTTGAAGCAAGTAGCACAAACAATAGTGATCACGTCATTGATACCAGCAATAGAAGCCTCTCGGAACTTGCGTAAGAGCTCAATGGGCATCTCTTTTTTGAGGAGTATACTGGTCAAAGGAAAATCCATAACTGAAGCGGAAAACAAGAGAGCTACGTTATCAATGCATGCCCAGCACAACAAGGCTTCATCTCCAATCTTGTCGATCCACTGAAAAGGGAGATTTAGGATCCTCCGAGTTAGGTTAGGAAACCCGATGTTCATCCTCTCAAACCAGATCCATATGGCCATCATTTGTATAGCTTCAATGGGGTCACGCCATAGATCGTATACAAGAGTTGCATACAGTTCCCTGTCAATCGAGTGAAAGTCATTGTACTCTGTTAGAGTCATCCTTCGGTTTTGATAATCCTCGATCTGCATGACCGATAGGAGATCCGATACACATTAATACCTGTTACCAAGAGATACAGAAACGGTTAAACGATGAAAATATACAATGATATATAAACGAGTTAAAGCTACATTTATTAAATCGAGTTTGATTAGAAGATATATATGTTACAGTTAAAATATATAGATTGCGCCATTTCAAAAAAATAAATAAATAATACACAGATCGTTTAAACGACATATCGCACACAAATTAAACCGCACATAAAATCGCGTATTCACCAGTTTAGATTCGGTGAGCGACATCTACATCAACAAAAATATAGATGAAAAGCTCAATGAGCTTTAGCACAAGAGAGTAAGACGCAAACCTGAAGATTGAGGACTGCTCCTCTAGGACTGAAAGTGTTAAGAAATATGGCCAAAAGCAAAGATATATATATTTGTTGATCGTATTAAATGAGAAGTAATATATAAGAGGATATTTATGTAATACATATGTGATTATATGTATCAATAATACATATTAAAAAGTTACATTTTTGTTTTTGCCTCCTGTAGTGTGGTGAAACTAGGAGTTGATGGCATTTTGACTATTCTATGGAACTTTGTAATTAATTACATAATTAATACCATGTTTTCTTCAATGTGTCCAATATTTTTCTAAATAAAATGCAATATATGAACCATAGGATGTTATTTTCCTATTGTTATTTCTACCACAAATATTAATAAAGGTACAGAAAATTGAATTGAACAATAAAATGATGTTAAACGATAAATAAAAGGAAAATATTTACTAAAATGAGCATTACTAAATCATAAGTAATAATATAGAAGAAATAAATTTATTTTCGTAATGAGTAACACACAAATTCTTATAAACTTGTTGTTTTAATGTAACATTACTAGAAGTTTATGCATTTTATAGTGAATAATAATTTTTTTTTTGGAGAAAATAAAACAAGTTTAGATAATTAATTAAATCACAAAAGATAAATAATTAAAATATTAAAATAAAATATATGCTAAGTATACGATATTAATAAAGTAAGTTTAATAGGGTCGAATTGTAAAACAAAATTATAATTAAATGGACAAAGTTGTCAAATCATGAGAATTAAGAACTGACTTTTGTTTACCAAATTAGACTTTGAAAGTCATAATTATATAAATTATATACAAAGAGGTTATCTAGAGAAATATCAATGTGAGTTGAATTTCAAGTAAAAATGGTGGTGTAGATGTAAGTTTTTATAGTTGAGGGACTAAATTTGCAATAGTTATTATGTATAACACAAGGCAAATGAAAAGTTATTAAATTTATACGAAAATTCGATTTTGACGTTAGGTTATTTTTTTTCTTTCAAATTAGACATTATGTTTTCAATTTGTTATAATTCTGACTACTTATCAATAAATCACGTTGTCTATATGTCATAATTGGAAAATATGTTATATAAAACATTAAATTTTCATTTATTTCAATTTTAACACTAAGGTTTCATTTTTATTTCAATTTTGACATTCAGTGTCATGCTGATGTTTCATAATTGGAAAATATGTTATATAAGACATTAAATTTTTATTTATTTCAATTTTAACACTAAGGTTTCATTTTTATTTCAATTTTGACATTTGGTTTCATTATTCCAAATCAAACATCAATTTTTTCACTTTTGTTCAGCTTTAATAATGTGATACTCCATTTTTTTGTTCCAAAACTTCAACTTAGGAAAAATTGGTTAACAAATGTAAAAATAAATTATATTGGTCATTTAATTAAATTTATGTTAGACCATGGTCTTTATGTAGTTATTGCCGGAAGTAAATAGATTTAGAACAAGTATAATGGAAATCGAGAAGTATATGTAAGAAAATAAATGAAATATAAAAGTTTCACTAAATAATAGGCGTCCTACTTATAAACATGGAAATTTCATAAAAAAATACATAATAAATATGACATAATAGTTAAAATATTTAGTCGAGATAATCGAGAAGATACTCCAATTAAGATACTCCGACTTTATAGAAAAGAAAATGTATTAATTACATTAAAATCGTATTATATTATAGCCGTTGTAAGTTCCCGATCTATTTGTGTATCAATCAGATCCAATTGAAGGTGCGGAATCTCAATCAATTGGATGATACCAGATCAAAATAGAAGAGAAGGAGGAGAAGAAGATGATGAATCTTGTATGTATTGATATGAATGAAGATATGGATATAAGATTCACACACACTAACACATACTCTTTTTTCTCTCTCTAGAACACCTTCAAATGCACACACTTAAGCTCATCTATTTTATTACAATTATGCACTCTTCACCCTATATATAGTAGACATGGGCCGTGAATGGGTTTACGGTCGTAAACCTGTTCACGGCCGTAAACATAACCGTAAACACGTATACGACCGTAAACACCAAGCTGTTTACGGTCCAAGACACAAAAAAAATACATTTTCCTAGAAAAGTAAAGTATAAACCATATTTTTGACCCAACAATCTCCCCCTCGGTTTATAGTTTTCTTTTCTTAATTGACCCAATAGACTCCCCCTAAAAAGCAAGTTGACTTTTCTTGATAATCTTCATTGGGAGCTTGGCTTCAGCATTTATCTTCAATTTCTACACAGCATCAAGATGAACATATGAATCTTCAATGAATGACTTCATCTTGAGCAGTTAGGCTTTTCTTCAAGATTTGACATTGAACGCACATTGGGTGAGGATGCCTGATGTACTGATTCTTGAATGATAGTTGTCACAACGTGAATTTTCAAAACAATTTTTCATTTTTCAAACATCATAAACCATCATTCAATATTCTCAAATCTCATGTTTAGCAAATGTCATCACAATAAAAATACATCCCAAGATCATAAAATAAATCTTCCGTCAGTGTGTACAGATCATGTCGGCGCCTTCCCACGGTCCTCGCTAGTACCTAAAACACATAACACAACAACTGTAAGCATAAATGCTTAGTGACTTCCCCAAAATACCACTTACACACATACGCCCTTCCAGGCCATGACCTTCCGGTTCATGTGTCTCAAGGGACTTCCGTCCCAACCCGGTAAACCTTCCGGTCCTTCCCGTGTCGACCTTCCGGTCCATAACTCCCTGACCTTTCGGTCCACATCATAATGCCTTCCGGACCATAACATAATGCCTTCCAGCCCATATTAAGCATAGCATACATAGCACATACAAAACGGGTAACTAATCACATACAATGCATATATCTTATAGCATATTAGACCTTCCGATCACACATAGGTACCCTTCCAGGTATTATATAATGAGAAGACTCACCTCTAATATCTCAGTAAATCACTGACTCGGTAGAAATACGATCTAGCCTCCGCCTAAACACAAAAAGTAATAATCTCATAAATATAACTCTCAGAACTAGACTCTACTTTCTCTAAGCTCCCTCAGAAGGGTGAAAGACCATTTTACCCCTCCTTTGGCTCAAAGGCCCTCGTTGTTGACCAAACCCTAAAAGTCAACCAAAGTCAACGGTCAAACTTTGACCCGACTCGGCGAGTGCACTTGGGCAACTCGGCGAGTCCACCTGTGTCCACTTAACTCTTTAGTCCCATTTAACACGTCGACTCTCTCCCTTTACTCGACGAGTCCCCAGGTAAGAGCGTGGGGCTACCCCGACTCAACTCGCCGAGTCCCAAGAACAACTCGGCGAGTACATGCCATACACAAGTTCTATTGACCTCCTGAGGTCAGATTTGTTCCTCAAATCCATAGATCTGTCCTTCCCAAGCAATATAATCATGTAAAGCTCGAAAATTGATGCTTATATATATACACATAATGGCATCAAATGGTGATTTATTCCAAAAATGGCAACCTAAGTCCAATCACCCCAAAAAGACTCATAAAGCTTCATGGGTTGAAGTCTCTGGACCCCTTTGAGTCCAGATCCAAGGCACACTCTCGAGAGGGGACAAAATAGTCTACATATTCTTCTTCTAAAGGGTTTAAAAACCCAAACTCTATGAATCAACACCCAAAAGTGGAAAAGGTCCGAAGGAATACCTTAATATGAAGCCTTTGATCTCTTAAGACACTAGATTTGCACTTCCTTCAGCCTTCTTTTTCCTTGGTCGCCTTTTCCTTCAAATTTTACCAACAATTGATCAACAATGGCCTCTCTTCTCCTCAAAATCAATCTAAGACTCTCTCTAGGGTGTGGTAGCCGCAATGGACAGCCATAAGGGACTTTAAATAGGCTCCAACCCCGGAGGATTAGGGTTTTCTTAAACAACGTGGACTCGCCGAGTCCATTCATGGACTCACCGAGTCCAACGCAAACCCAGATGATCAACCGCGACCCTACTCGGCGAGTCTAAGCATCAACTCGCCGAGGTCCTTTACAAATTCCAAAAATAAAATATTAAAATAATATACCTGGGATTCCGGATGTTACAATAATGCTTTCAGCTTGAGAATCTTCAGAGAGAACAAATCTTATGGATCACTTTAGCAGGTACAACAATAGCACCGGACTGATTGAGGAGGCTTCAATACAATTCATCACATAATCTTCAACTTCTGCTTCACCTTGCTTCTGGGGTAGAAAAATTGAATGTTGAAAGAATAATATTCATTTCTTGTTCCTTCGAATGAGAATTCTTCGATGCTCACGGATGAAGTTTTGGCTCAGAATTTTTCGAAGTTGTGAGACAACCTGAACTTGTTTATCAGTACATTCACTTTCATGAATAGATCTGGTCAATATCCGGTATTGTGGTCCACTTAAACACGAAGGATATTGACAAAAATTTCCAAATAAACCATTTAGCTGACGACGACCACGAGTATTGTTGTCCACTTAAATTAAGCAGCGAGATCTACAGACAACCTCTAAAAGGTTCAATTTTAGTTGCACTAGAATGTGTTCCCCACTTTCTAATATACCCTGGTTATCAAGAACTTCCTAAGGACTCCTTACTTTAGGTGAGTAGACAATTATTAAGGAGGAAGTCGGATTTAGAGATAGATGCATATGTTGTGTCCCAGGTCGGATCTATTTCAATCATGCAGAGGGACAACATATGACTAATAGAGATAAAGGGTTATAGAAAATAGTAGGGTGCATATGTTGTGTTCCAGGTCGGATCTTCTGATCACGCAGAGGAGGCAGCATATGACTAACAAATAAGAAGAATTTCATAGATAAGGAGGTGCATAGAAATAGAGTTGCATATGTTGCAATCCAGGTCAGATCTTCCGATCACACAGAGGAAGCAACATATGACAGACAAATAGAAAGCAAGAAAATAATTTCATATAGACCTACTTTACCAGAATTAAGGACATAAGTCCGTACATCAAGGAAAATTCGAACCACTATTCTAGATGCGTATTAATTTAGTGTATCCTATAGGTTCCCGTGTTTATTTCACTGCTCAATCTACCCGAGCATCGTATGATCAGTCCAAACAATCCTATCTAAATCTACACTTTCAAATCCTTCGCGCCTACCAGCACATTGATCACAGAGTCTAGACAATTCAGATTTAGTCCTTTACACATGTTTTAGACTGCCCGTTATCACTTTCTTGATTTCACTTCCCAATAATAACTACTAACGAAAAACTATTAAGAAAATGAAATTTTGTCTTTAAAACAAATTAGAGTAAAATAAACTCAGTAGTATAGAGAAGAAAACGCAAACCGTAATTCACCGATTGAATTTGCATCAAGAAGGTCTGAGAACAACACACATAATATCATAACAGATCCGAAAATTCTTCATGTCATTAAGCATTAACCCCATGTCATCCCTTCCTTTCTTCCCTTCTTTCCTTTCCCGCAAAGGACACATACTCTCGAACAAAGTTCTGAGTGTTGTACAGTTGAGAGATGTCCCCTATCATATGCCAGGAGCAGCCATTACCAACAAAGTGAAGTCTGATGATATGCCTCCATAACTGCTCCGACACAGAGCAGGATCAGTTTGTCTTTGGAACCCAATCCATTTTGAAACTGGGTTGACCTTTTTCATCCTTGCACGAAACTCTCTCCCATGACATATTGTGTTTATCACAAACAGAAGATGAAGAAATATTAGAGTCATTATGTGATTTGGGAGATTGAATATTTGGAACCCATCTGTAGTTGGGTTTGACCCATTTCTTTTTCGATCCGATGGGTGGCTCAGTACTTGCTTTTAAACTTCAAGCCGATCGGCTAGATGACTTTGACCTAGCCGGTCTTGGTTTCGCTGGAGCATCTCTTGGATTGGACTTCTTGGCTGGCATTCACTGTTGAGCCTTGGGATTTTGATTCTTAGTCTTGGGAGTTGGATTCTTGGCCTTGTTGGAATTCCAGTCACCATTGTCTGAACGTGACCTTGAGGGGTTTCTTTTGAAGTATCTCCCTCTTGGCGCGTTCTGCCAACCTCGTGCATAGTAGGGAACATATGCGCAATTAGGACAATTTCTCGCAATGTGTCTAGGTGTTCCACATTGAAAACATGTCTTTTTCTTCACTGTAAAGTTGTTTCTTCCTGCCCCTGGTGGTGTGTCCTTTCCTCGTTTCTTGTTGTTCCCACATGCACATTTGCAACAAGCACTCTGTTGCGCTGGAATTGGTGGCATGTATTTCTCAACAACAGGTTTGTTAGGAGTAACAAAATTCGAAGTGTGCATCCCCAATTTCACGGCCAGAAAAGACCGATTTGTTTATGTTTTGTTTTTAAAATCAGAGTAATTGTTTAAAGAAAACGGATTCGGAATTTGTTCCCAAAACAAAATACGATAAGAATTTATCAAAGCATTTCTTAAAGAAATGTATCTTCATTATATAACAAAATCTCGGGATGTCATGTTCCGATACAGACACATAGGCATAAACAGAACTTACATTTATTTACACTAATGATTTACATCTCCTTTAATCTCTCAGTGAAATATGTCTTCGTATTAATACCTGTTACACAAAGAAAACTGAGTAGATTAGGCTTGGGAGCCTCGTGAGCATATAGGATTTTCAACCCACAATAATATAATTATTATATTCAACCATCAAATAATCAACCCAATTACCCATCCCAATTATCTTCTTTATTTCTTAGGATTTTACCCTAAGAATTCAACTATGCTTCATTCATTCATTCCTAAGGAATTGATACAAAATCCATTGCTACATAAGGCGCATCTACCAACATCATCCTTTAAGCGCCTCTGCCAGGATTACGTCATACACTATGAGGCACGACTGTCAGGTTTATGACATTCTCTTTTAGGCACATCTGCTGATATTATCCTTTAAGTGCATCTGCCAGGATTATCCTATAAGCTCATCTGCTAGTATTATGACATTCTCTAATTAGTGCATCTACCAATATTATTCTTAAGCGCATCTGCTAGTATTATGACATTCTCTAATTGGTGCATCTGACAATATCATTCTTAATTATCTTACATACCTCATCATTTATCTCATCATTTTATCACATACCAACTATCTCATCTACCCATGTTCTACGCAACATATTTGTAGATATAAAATACATATACATTTTAACTCATTTAAAAACTATATAAAACATCCGTTCCACACTCTTCTCAAATAAACAATAGTATATAAACACATAACACGCATTTCAAAGCAGATACTTTATATTTATGTGTTATAAGAAAGTAACCACACACTCATACATATAAACAACAATATATATATATATATATATATATATATATATATATATATATATATATATATATATATATATAGCACGTATTTTATAAAATACTTCATTTCTATGTGTAAGATGAAAGTGACTATGCATTCACTTGATCAGAAGATGATCAGACAGCACTATTGCTTATAGAAGTAGTATTCTTCGGTAGATCTGAAAGATCTTCACAAAAATTTGGCTTCTCGCGAGCAAAGCTTCAACTCAGGAATCGCACTCCTCGAGATCTTCAGGGCTTCGGGACTTGTTTCGGGGCTCTGGAATGATATCGGGGCTTCGAGATATTTCTTGCACGAAAAACGATGCAATAACGAGAGAGAAAGAAGAGAAATGGAGCAAAGAACTCGGTAGCCTCGACTTCCTTTTATAGGGACTCGATTCTTGATTTATGCTAGGCGTAAATCCAGGTACGCTGGGTGTAACCCGGATAAGCGCGGTGACTCCCCCCCTTTGGATAATATCTGAATTTATATTTAAATTAAATACTTTAATTATTTAATAAACTTCAAAAATTCATATCTTCCTCATACGAGCTCCGTTTTCGACATTCTTTACATCCACGTGTAGGTGAGACAACGATATACAACTTTCGTTTAGACTCTGTCGGCTAATTTTGAATTTATTTTTATTATATTATTTTAGTAGGCCGGGACAGGAAAACTCCGTTATAAATTCATAAGTTCTTCATCTGACGTCCGTTTCGTCTGTCTTTTTACCGTTGCACTACTATCAATAAGATCTTCCATTCTCGTTTTGAATTTATTTTTATTATATTATTTTAGTAGGCTGGGACAGGAAAACTCCGTTATAAATTCATAACTTCTTCATCTGACGTCCGTTTTCGTCTGTCTTTTTACCGTTGCACTACTATCAACAAGATCTTCCATTATTGTTTAGATTGTTTCGGCTAAAAATGGCTCGATCTCAAATCGAGTACTCGGAGTGCATACTGCTAAGTCGAAACTTAGAAAAATCATAACTTCCTCATACGAAGTCAGATTTAGACGTTCTTTTTATGCACGCTCACAGTTAATGAACTCTATGACTTTCGTTTAGATCGCTTAGGCTAAATATCGCTCTAATGTAAGTTCACTTTTTACGTCATTCAGTGTTGTATCGGTTCTGTCGCGAAACTTCGACAGGTCATAGCTTCTTCGTTATAACTTCGATTTTGGCGTTCTTTATATGTACGGAATCCTTGTAACATATACTACAACTTAGTTAAGATTATTCCTTCAAAATAATCTTCCTTCAAAAAGTCATTTTTGACGTTTAACGTCTCTAAATTGACTAGCCCGGATCTACGGGCGTTACATGAAGTAAGAGATTCTGAGTTCAAGTAGTCATTAGTTTGTTTAGTGGTTCTCTCCTTGTTCTCATATTACACTACTTTACCTGCACGGTAAGTAGAAATATTAGTATCTTTTATCTCAACACCCTCAGTTGGCCCTAATTGTTCAGTCGTAACTGAAGCTAGAACAAGGGGTTGGCCATACTCCAGATGTGCTTCTTTTTCAATTTCTTCCTTAGTCAGAGGGATGGATGTGTAGTTATGACTGAAAGGTGGAGGAACACTATCATACCCTAAACCCTTTTGCTGGTTATTTTTGAATTTCAAACAATGTTCTATCATGTTCGCAACTACTTCACTTGACACATCAAATTTTCTAAAATCAAAATCTGCAGTTTCAAATTTTCTTTTTAATGTGTCAAGCTCAGCAGTTAATTTAGCAAGTTGTTTCTTAACATAGTCATAATTTTCACATTTATTGCTATAATCTTCCTGAAGCTTCCTAAAGTCTTTGGTTTTTGCTTCTAATTCAGCTTTCAGGGGCTTCTGTCCTTTCCTAAGTTGATATCCTTCGTATTTTAGGTCCTCGACTTCCCTTTTTAGCAAATCATTATGTTCACAAAAAATTTTAATCGTAGCTTCACATGATTAAGAGCATGAAACTTCATTGACCGGGATGTTTGCAGAACTCATTGTTTTTCCACACTTTAAAGCGTCAAGTTCTTCAATTATAGTAGCAAGACTAAGATGATTGAGATCTTTTGTTTTCTTGATGACAGCCACGTTCATATCTCACGATTTCGGAAGTGAATTCAGCAGCTTTTTGTTTATCTTAGAATTCGTTAAGAAGATCCCATCTATATCCATCTTAGTAGTAAATGTAGTAAATCGCTGCAACTGAGCTTCCACGGTTTCTCCAGGGATATAATTGAACATGTTTAACTTTTGTCTTAACATATCCTGACGACTCTCTTTCATGTCTTCAATTCTCTCATAGACCTCAAAAACCATTAAAAGCACAACGAGGAGCCAAAATCAAACTTAAAAGTCAAACCATTTGACTACAAACCTCAAAAGTCAACCTTAAAAAGTCAAACTTGAAAAGTCAAACCAAAAGCTAAATTTAAAATTTTAAAAGTTAAATGAGAAAGTCAAAGTTTAAAGTCAAAGGTCAAACTTGAAAGTCAAAGTTAAGATTTTAAGTAAAAAGTGAAAAATAAAAGATAAAAATTAAAATCTAAAATTTTGGGTTGAAAATGTAATTTAAAATTAAAAGAAAATTGATTTTGGGCTAAAAATGTCAAATTGGCGAAAGTAGGTGCACAGATACGATATTTCAATTAAGAAGCTAAGGAGTTTATCATCCAGCTAGCTAGAGGAGTTGGTTAGGGTGCTGGGTGAGTTGGGAGGAGACCCGCATTTGAACCCTGGCACCTCCAAAAATCCGATTCTTTTTTTAATGGAAGCTGATGTGGACTAGAATGAAGCAAAGCTAAGGTGTCCACCAAACCGACCGCTGCTGAGCCGCACACGTCGAGGACCGCAAACTGTTGGCCGTAAACTCTGGCGACCGCAAACCGCCGGCCGAAAACTCCTCGCAGATTATGTATTGCTCCAAAACTCGTTTTTATCAAAAACACGAAGAACAAACCCCCCTTAATTTTCAGAGATCTATCCAAAAACGCAAATATCGTTCGAAAATAAGATCAAATAAGTTCTAGATCAGAAAAAATTGACTGATACAATCCAAGCTCTTATACCAATTGTATGTCCCCAATCTGCTTGTGTATCAATCAGATACAATTGATGGTGCAGAATCCCAATCAATTGGATGATACCATATCAAAATAGAAGAGAATGAGAACAAGAAGATGATGAATCATGTATGTATTGATATGAATGAAGATCCGGATACAAGATTCACACACACACACTAACACACACTCTCTTTTCTCTCTCTTTAGAACACCTTCAAATGCACACACTTAAGCTCCTCTTTTCTATTACAATTATGCACTCCTCACCTTATATATAGTAGACATGGGTCATGAATGGGTTTACGAGCATAAACATGTTCACGACCGTAAACACGTATACGACCGTAAACACCAAGCTGTTTACGGTCCAAGACACAAAAAAATACATTTTCCTAGAAAAGCAAAGTATAAACCATATTTTTGACCCAACAAATGTATTTTTCATTCACTATTATAATGCCCAACAAATCAAGAAGTATATATATAAGAATAAAAAACCACACACACACACACATACATACATACATACATACATACATACATACATACATACATACATATATATATATATATATATATATATATATATATATATATAGGGTGAGGTTCAATAGAGAACCATAATTAACCAAGGAACCAAGAAACCATTTTTTTTCAACTTTTATAATTTATTTTTTATCAAAAAAAACTAGAAATACAGAAATTCATAACTTTTTATCCTCTTTCCAATGATATCAAATTCGATAATTTTTTTTTCTTTATTTTTTTCGTCAAATTCACAATGTGAATCTTTGAAAATTCACAATGTGAATTTAAATTCACATGGTGAATCTGAAAAATATATTTAACATTCACAATGTTAAGTTATGGATTTAAATATTTTTCAATAAAGAATAAGTTATGGATATATATATATATATATATATATATATATATATATATATATATATATATATATATATATATATATATAACGGACGGTCTCTAATTATTAAAGTGATCCACAGAGCGTTGTGTTCCCGAGATCACATTAGTTTATTTGATTGTGTACTTCACACCTTTAAATTCATTTTAAAGTTGTGTATTTAATGAAAAATACGGTTATAATATAACTAGTACATATTTATACATAACATATGGTTTGATTGTAGAAAACTTTGTATTTTGTCACACCCTCGAACCGGGACGGCGGAAACATCCAGGGCGGGTGACTTCATCTTGTAATATCATAACAATTAAATATGAATGAAACAGAGCAACCATCATCATACATTAAAGATACAAACAAATATTGTTTACAACTTTGAATTTGTTCATGAAAATACATCCAAAAATAACATAATGTATGACAGTTCAAAAATACAACAATCATCCAAAGTCTATAGCTGAAAACTTGCTCACTGAGTCCCTGAGAATACAAGTCGTTTCAAAAAGCATCAACATAGAATGTTGGTGAGTTCATAAGCATATTTGTGAGAAAACTTTGTAATAATATGTGAAACTCCAGAAAATCAGATATTATGTGTGAAACTAGTTTGAGAATCTCATTTCAAATCATGTATAAGTGCATGTGTATTCTTTGTTTACCTTGTTTGAAATTATCTAGTGAGTGTTATCCAGAAAATCCTATAGTTCTGTTATACGAAAAATTATGGTCTTAAAACCCTAAGACCAGAGTGGTGAAATTAGTTACAAAATAGTCGACACATAGTTTTGTACTTTGTAAAATGAGTAGAGTGTATGTTTTGCGTAAACTTTAGAATAATATTGTTATTCTCTATGTGAGTCGTTACAACCATTCTAATGTGACTAGGGCGCATGTGTTTACGTTCTTCAGGTGTCGGTTTCTAAAATATAATTTTCATCCTTGACTGGCCGGTCTAGCTATAGCAAACTCTCAGGTGTGGGGGAGTCAACCTCGTATAGATCTATACATAATATCCCACTCTCCCTCCAGGAGACTCTGGTTATAACCACATGAAGTACGATGTACACTAGGTAGGTATGAGCGAAGGAGTGTCTCATAAGAGCCTTAATAGAATTTACGAAAATATTAATTCCCATTATTTAACGTTATAAATAATGTTACTAGTGTATATTTACGACACGGAATAATTCCTGTCATAATTTACACAGTTTACTAGGAGTGTTTGAAAACTGTTATTGACAGACAACTTATGACACACAAAATTTTGTTCAAAAGTGAGTTTGTCCCATTTTTACTACCTTTGTCAAAAATCGTCAATTTTTACCATTGTTGCCAAAAATAGCCTATTTTTATCATTGCTGTAAAAAATAGCTCATTTTTACAATTGTTGTAAAAAATAGCCCATTTTTACCATTGTTGCCAAAAATAGCCTATTTTTATCATTGCTGTAAAAAATAGCTCATTTTTACAATTTTTGTAAAAAATAGCCCATTTTTACCATTATTGTAAAAAATAGCCCATTTTTACCATTTTTGTCAAAAATAGTCCATTTTTACCGAAATGGTCATAAATGACCCATTTTTACCAAAATTGTCATAAAATACTCATTTTTACTAAAATTGTCATAATGACCCATTTTTATTAAAATTGTCATAAATGGACCATTTTACAAGTTTTAGTGATACCATTTTTATGTATCCAAAATGTTACCAGTTTTAGTGTAACTTCTCATATTTTGCCAACTTTCACAACATTTATATCCAAATATGTCTTAACATTTTCCTTGATATTATGGGAATTTTATCACACAATGAAGATAACCTTTTGAACATAACAACAAATCATATAAGCTACACAAGATAACTTTGTTTCCGATAACTTGAGACTTGTACAAAATTTGGAGTTCATGGACCTTTAGCATGAGAGCACGACATTTCAACAAACATAACATATAAAACATACACATGCAAACAAATATCCAAGGATTAAAACAAGATTTTTGACTTGTATCCCCCCTCCCCCCCAAAGAAGGAAAACTCAAAAACAAGGGGTATGAAGCTTACCTTGGGGCCTTTTCGGTTTGTAGAAGGAAAATAATGAAGGATTTTCGAGCCCTAGCTTGTGACTTGAAGAGATCTTCGAAGTGAGGGGTGTTCTAAGAGCATATACACAAAAAGGGAGTTGTAAGAAGGATGATCGTAACATAGACTTGAAATAGAACATCTAGAGATGAATATGGACTTACCAAGGGGTTTAAAACTCGATCTTTGATGATGATGAATCTCGAAAATGCTTAGAGGAAACAATGAGGACTTGAGATAAATGAGATAAGAGTGAAAGTTTGAAGTGAAAAATGGAGAGGGGATGGTGGTGGTTCGTCCGGTTTAAGAGAGAAGGGAGGGAAGATCCATCACTGATACATGGTGGACAAAAACTACCCTCCTAGATGCATGCTAGTCAATTGCATGGATATATGATGTGCAATATTGATGTGGCAACTATATTATCCCCATAGTTGAGGTGGAAACCATTTTCGGCCCCAATAAGGGGGCCTAATAGTGATTTTTGGCCTTACAAACCCCATTAGAGGGTTTTGGGCCCAAAATAGTACTTAATAGAGGTATTCGGCCCATTATAGTCTACAAAGAATTATTGCGGTCCAATAAGGCCCAATAAGGGTTTTATGGCTCAAAAGGCCATTTGGAAGGGCTACCGGCCCATTAGGGCCCATTAATAAGGTCTTGGTCTAATAAGAGCTTTGGACTGACAACTCTTGGGCTAAGGCTGCAAGTTGAGTGGAATTGACTTATTTGGTTGATTTTCGGGCTTTTATGAGGTTGGTTCGTCCTAAATACCAATGTATGGAAGTATGAATTTAGTAGCATTGAAGTTTGATTCATACCAAACATAGTGTTACAGTGTTACACAAGAAATTATCTTGTATAAAGATAGACATCCTAGCCCTAAATTTCTAGTTGTGACATCATCCCCTGTTAGAGGGAATTTCATCCCGAAATTCGTTCCAGAGCAATTCTTAAGAATTTGGGAAAATATGGGGGTATTTTTGCATCATCTGATCCTCGTGTTCCCATGTGAATTCAGGTCCGCATAGGGCACTCCATTGAACGTTCACAATAGGAATACGGCTTTGTTTCGTACGTTTCACTTCTCTATCCATGATTTCAATTAGTTCCTCAACGAAAATGAGATTTTCATTCACCTCAATCTTGCTAAGTGGAATAACGAGGGTTTCATCCGATAGGCATTTTTTTAAGTTTGATGCATGGAAGACGGGGTGTACTTTGCTAAGCTCTGGTGGTAGCTGCAGCATATAGGCTACTAGAACGATCCTGGAAAGGATCTCGAATGGTCCTATGTATCATGGATTTTACTTTCCTCGCCTTCTGAATCATATCATCGCTTTCCTCAGAGAGACTTTTAGCAACACATGATCTCCTACTTGAAATTCCAGGGGTTTTCGCCTTTGGTCTGCGTAACTCTTCTGTCGATCTCGAGATACCTGGTGTCGTGCTCTGATCTAGACGATTTTCTCCATTGTTTCCCGGATGATTTTGGGTCCTGTAAGAGTGTTGTTTGTTACCTGACCTCTTGTTATTTACGTGTCTCCTACCTCCGCCCATCAAAGAGGTGATCTGTATTTTCGTCCGTATAAGGCCTCGAAGTGAGCGACCTTAATGCTTGTATGGTAGCTATTGTTGTATGAGAATTCAATTAATGGCAAGTGGGTATCCCATACCTTGCTGAAATCTATCACACAGGCTTGGAGCATATCTTCTAGTGTTTGAATGGTTCATTGACTTTGGTCGTCAGTCTGGGGGTGGTAGGTAGTGCTCATATCCAACTGAGTTCTTAATGCTTTATGGAGCGACTACTAAAATCATGAGGTGAACCTACTGTCCTGGTCAGAGATAATAGATATCGGAACTCCATGCATTCCCACCACCTCCCTTCTGTAGATCCGTGTCAGTCTTTCCATCTTATATGTCTCCTTTATTGGCAGAAAATGGGCAGATTTAGTCAACCGATCAACAACCACCCATATGTCATCTAGTCCTTCTGTCGTCTTAGGCAAATTGGTTATGAAATCCATTGTTATTCTCTCTCATTTCCACTCGGGTATGACAAGTTATTATAGCAAACACGAGGGATTTTGATACTCTACCTTCACTTTAGCGCAAGTCGGACAGTTTCTCACATAAGTAGGAATCTCTGCTTTCATATTCGGCCGCCAATAATGTTGTTTGATATCCAGGTACATTTTGTCGGAGCCCGGATGGACGGAGTATCTTGACTTGTGGGCTTCACTCATGACCACGTCTCTAAACCCTCCAAATTTTGGGGTCCAGATTTGGTCCATGAGATAGTATTCTCCGCCCTCTTTGATGGTTAAGTTCTTTTCCATCCCACGTAACGCTTCATTTGCAACGTTTCTGGTTTCAAGGATTCTTGTTGAGCCTCCTTGATTTATGAAGCCAAGTGGGAATGGATGGTTATCGATAGTGTGCGCACTCAGCAACCAGAGTACTCCTTCTGGCTTAAGGCATCAGTTACCATGTTAGCTTTGCTCGGATGGTACCTAATCTCATATTCATAGTCATTTAGTAGCTCAACCCATCTTCGCTACCTCATGTTTAATTCTTTTTAATTCAGAATGTGTTGGAGGCTTTTGTGGTATGTGTAAATTGTGCACTTTCTCCCATAGAGATAGTGTCTACTAATTTTTAAAGCAAAGACCACCACTCCTAGCTCGAGATCGTGGGTAGTATAATTCACATCATGGTTTTTTAGTTGCATGGACACATAGGCAATCACCTTTCCATGTTGCATTAGTACACAACCCAAACCTTGGTTGGAAGCGTCGCAATATACTACAAAATCCTCCATTCCCTGTGGAAGTGACAAGATCAGCTCATTGTAGATGGCTTGATTTAAGGTTTTAAAGGTCGTCTCTTGCTTCTTTTCCCAAGTGAAAGGTACACCCTTTTGAGTTAGAGTGGTGAGAGGTTTAGCGATCTTTGAGAAATTTTGAATGAACCTCCTGTAATACACAGCGAGGCCCAAAAATTTCCTGATCTTAGTGGGGGTTTTCGGAGTTGCCTAGCCCTCAATTGCCTTAACCTTAGATAGGTCCACATGAATTCCCTCTTTACTGGCCACGTGTCTTAGAAAATCCACCTTGCATATCCAGAACTCGCACTTGGAGAATTCCGTGTATAGTTTTTCCACCCTCAGGGTCTCCAAAACCTGCCATAGATGTTGGCTTTGTTCCTCCTTGCTCCGAGAATAAACCAATATGTCGTCGATAAAGACTATCACAAAGTTGTCATTGAACGATTGGCAGACTCGGTTCATTAGATCCATAAATGCCGCGGGTGCATTCGTCAGACCGAAAGGCACAACCACGAATTCATAGTGCCCGTAACGAGTTCGGAAGGCAGTTTTAGGGATATATTCTTCTCGGACTCGCAATTGATGGTATATGGATCTCAAATCTATCTTCGAGAAGTAACTGGCTCTTTGCAATTGGTCAAATAGATCGTTGATCCTAGGAAGAGGGTATCGATTTTTGACCGTGAGCTTGTTGAGTTCCCAGTAGTCGATATGCATACGGAAGGAACCATCTTTCTTCTTGACAAACAAACTCGGAGCTCCCCAAGGAGAGAAACTCAGTCTTATGAATCCTTTATATAGCAGCTCGCTCAATTGACTAGGTAGCTCTTGCATTTCTGCAGGGGTTAATCTATATGGTGCCTTGGCAATTGGCGTAGCTCCGGGTACGAGGTCAATTTGAAACTCGACCTGTCGTTCGGGGGGTATTCCCGGGAGGTCTTCAGGAAATATGGTGGAGAATTACATACCACCGGGATATCCTTGATGTTCTTCCCCTCTTTCTGTTTGTCCACTATGTGGGCTAGAAAGGCGTGATTCTTTTTATCCAGACACTTTTGTGCCTTGATGCATGAGATAAGTCGGAGATTTGTACCGGGTTTATCGCGGTAGATAATTAGTGTTTTGTTTGTGGGTAGGTGAAGGAGAACAACCTTCTCGTGGCACATAATATCAGCATGGTGGGGCCTTAACCAATCCATACTGATGATTACATCTAAGCTTTTAATATTAACTGACATGAAGTTGATTGGAAACAAGTGATTATTAAATGTTAACGTGCAGCCTATGAAAATGTCGTTTGTTGTTTCATTCCTCCCATTAGCCATTCCACTGTGAAGGCTTTGTTTAACTTTTAAGGACTTTGATTTACTAAGTTCTTAAAGTTATGGCTCACGAAATTGCGTTCCACCCCACTATTGAACAAAATGCATGCATATATGTTGTTGAGGGGAAACATACCAGTGACTACGGTCGGATCCTGCACAACCTCCCCGTGTCCCATTGTTAGGACCCTGCCTGATCCCCCGACACCTTGATTATTGGCATTGGGATAATTTAGCTTGAAATGGCCAGTCTCCCTGCACCCGTAACATATGCGACTAGCCCCGACATTGTTGGTTTGGTTATTTTATGTGAGCTGAGATCTGTAGTACCGGGCAATATGCCCTTTTCAATTGAAATTGGTGCACTGTAAGTATCAACAAGCATCGTTGTGGTGGAAATTGCATTTATCACACTTTGGTAGGGTGTCTGCGTATGACCTTGCAGGTGTTGGTGTAGTCGATGTTGGTACAGATGGTGTTGGTGTGGTCTGAGTAGTAGTAGCGTGGACTGCTACAGTTTGCTGCTTCTTAGATGATTCTTGATTATGTCGCCTTTTTCTTTTGTTTCCCTTATTGTTCTTGTTGTTGTCCTCCTTCTTCGTTTTAGTGCCGGAAGTCTTTGTGCCCTTTCCATCCCCATGGTCGTACAACTTTTGTGCCAGACGTTTGACCCTGTTGAAGGTCGAGGGGATAGCATCAATTAGATTACTCTGGATTGGAGGATTTAACCCCAAAATAAACCACTAAACCTTTTTGCTTTCAGAAATTATATTTCCTTGGCACAAGAGTGTCAGTTCACTAAATCGGGCAACGTATCCTTCAATGTCGGAGTTCTGCACGGTAAGATTCCACAATTCCTGTTCGAGCTTTTGTACTTTGCCTCGGGAACAGTACGCAACCAACATCATAGATTTGAGATCTTCCCATGACATGAAATTTGCGACTGGGATATTTAGGGCCTTGATGTGGCCGTTCCACAAGAAAGACCCCTGTCAGCAAATGTGCAAGCTGCAAATCTTACTTTGCTCTCATTTGGACACCCGCAAATCTCGAAAACAGACTCAGTCTTTTTGATCCATCGGTGAGAGCTATTACCTCTCCACTACCATTGAATGACTTTGCTTTTGCATTGGTGAAGTCCTTGTAGGTACATATTCTTTGGCGCCCTGAGTTATCCCTGTGGTTAGAACTATCTGCCCCATTCCCGTTACCTCCTCCATTTGTACCCTGGTTGATGTGGGCTAATGTTGTAGTGACTGCAGCTGAGACGGCTACTTTGAAGGTAGAAGAGTTCATCTCCGGTGGAGGCGGCGACATTGGTGGTGTTGCTATAGTGTTTTTGCGAATATGTCGTCTAGGCATTTCCTACTATGAGACAGGAATGATGATGAGTTTATGGAAACCCCTTATTTTAGCGGTTACGGTGGTTCAAGTGTACTTATGATTGAACTGTATTATATCAAATATAAATGAAAAGAGAGAACATAGTAGATAACAACATCACAATAAAAACACATAATTGTTTCATTAAATGGTAACTTCTTAGTACATAAATACATGAAAGTTAACCTTTGAAAGGTCATAGAGGATAAAAATCTGATATCATAACGACCGCGCGAGTAGTATGATCACTTAATCGTAGGGTCAGTCCTACATACGTAAAGTAAAAGAAAAAGAAGCCCCATCAATAGCAGTGAGGAGTAGGATGGGTCCTATTCAAGTTGGGAGGCGTCTGGTGGTGCCGACGACGAAGTAGAAGTACCCTGGAGTCTGGCTAGCTGGTGCTCGGTGACCCGCATCCTTGCCTCTAATGTGGGTTGCCACTCCTGGTTTTCCCTCACTATGTTCTAGGTCTGCCTCTCTGCCCACTCCACCGCGGTCCTCATTTTGTCTATCTGATTGGCGGTCGCTTGGGCCTGAATGCCAATATCTCTGGTCCGTCTGACCATAACTGGAAGAGCTCGGTTAGCTGGCCCTCCATGGCTAAGGTCATAAAATCTCTGTTCCAAGCCAAACAGTGGACGTTTCCCGTGATGCCTACTCCACCTCCATATATCGTGGGCCCAACGGGATATAGGGTTATTGGAGCCCATCCGATGTGCGGGTACCCTAGCCATGTAAGGTGGGTCGATGACTTCAGACTCTGCATTCGAGTCATTCTCTTCCTCCTCATTGACTTCCTCGTTGACTTCTTCCTCTTCTGGGTCTTCCATAGGCTCCTCTTCCGGGTCCTACTCTATCAATCCACCATTTCCCTGATTGGGAAAGTAGGGGTCGCCTGACAAGTGAAATCCTGCCATGTTGTCTATAGAAGAATATAAGTACAAAATGAGATATTAGAAGATACATGAAGATTCCACACAATGCCAAAATACTCCTATAGTATTTTATTGTTTATGTTTGAATCTTTAAAACTTTGGGTATAAGGTTGGTAAGTTTTAGATTCGTTGTCCACCCCGATTACTCCCAAACACATGTTGGTCGTATTTTGAATAAATATAGTTGATCATGTTATATTTATCCCCAATACGATTACATTATTGTCTGGGTTTAACCGTCATGTCCAACTATTCTAAAGACTTTTAGTTGTTTCTTATTATGACCCCACTCCTAATATGCACAGACATGTATGCATTTTATTTTTGTTCAGAGTATTTTAGTCCCATTGTATTTATACTTCCATATCTTGTATGGTTAGATATGCTAGTTCACTATAAACATGGCTCTGATACCAATCTGTCACACCCCCGAACCGGGACAGTGGAAATGTCCGGGGGTGGGTGACTTCATCTTGTAATATCATAACAATTGAATATGAATGAAACATAGCAACCATCATCATACATTAAAGATACCAACATGTATTATTTACAACTTTGAATTTATTCATGAAAACACATCCAAAAATAACATAATGTATGACAATTCAAAAATACAACAATCATCCAAAGTCCATAGCCGAAAACCTGCTCACCGAGTCCATGCGAATACAAGTCGTTTTGAAAAACGTTAGCATAGAATGTTGGTGAGTTCATAAGCATAATTGTGAGAAAATTTTGTAATAGTGTGTGAAACTCCAGAAAATCTGATATATTATGTAAAAATAGTTTGAGAGACTCGTTTCAGATCATGTATAAATGCATGTGTATTCCTTGTGTTATCTTGTTTGAAATTATCTAGTGAGTTTTTTTTTCCAGAAAGTCCTATATTTTTTGTTATACGAAAAGTTGTGGTCTTAAAACCCTAAGACCGGAGTGGTGAAATTAGTTACAAAATAGTCGACACATAGTTTTGTACTTTGTAAAATGAGTAGAGTGTATGTTTTGCGTAAATTTCAGAATAATATTGTTATTGTCTATGTGAGTCATTACAACCATACTAATGTGACTAGAGCGACTGTCTTGACGTTCTTCAGGCGTCGGTTTCTAAAGATAATTGTCACCATAGATTGGCATGTCTAGCTGTAGCGAATAACTCCGGTATGGGAGTGTCAACCCCGTATAGATCTATACACAATATCCCGCTCTCCCTCCAGGAGACTCTGGTTATAATTACAGGACTTACGATGTACACTAGGTAGGTACAAGTAAACGAATGTCTCACAAGAGCCTTAACAGAATTTACGCAAATATTGAATCTCATTATTTAACATTATAAAGAATGTTACTAGTGTATATTACGACTGTAGTTTTCCAACACGCAATAATTCTTGTCATAATTTACACAGTTTACTAGGAGTGTTTGAAAACTGTTATTGACAGACAACTTATGACACATAGATTTTTGTTCAAAAGTGAGTTTGTCCCCTTTTTACTACTTTTGTCAAAAATAACTCATTTTTACCATTGTTGTAAAAAATAGCCCATTTTTACTATTATTGCTAACAATAGCCCATTTTTACAATTGTTGTAAAAAATAGCCCATTTTTACCATTGGTAAAAAATAGCCCATTTTTACCATTTTTGTCAAAAATAGTCAATTTTTACCGAAATGGTCATAAATGACCCATTTTACCAAAATTGTCATAAAATACTTATTTTTACTAAAATCGTCATAATAACCCATTTTTATTAAAATTGTCATAAATGGCCCATTTTACAAGTTTTAGTGATACCATTTTTATATATCCAAAATGTTACCATTTTTAGTGTAACTTCTCATATTTTGCCAACTTTCACAACATTTATATCCAAATATGTCTTAACATTTTCCTTGATATTATGGTAATTTTATCACACAATGAAGATAACCTTTTGAACATAACAACAAATCATATAAGCTACACAAGACAACTTTGTTTCCAATAACTTGAGACTTGTACAAAATCTCGAGTTCATGGACCTTTAGCATGAGATCATGACATTTCAACAAACATAACATATAAAACATACACATGCAAACAAATATCCAAGGATTAAAACAAGATTTTTGACTTGTATCCCCCCTCCCCCCCAAAGAAGGAAAACTAAAAAACAAGGGGTATGAAGCTCACCTTGGGGCTTTTTCGGTTTGTAGAAGGAAAAATAATGAAGGATTTTCGAGCCCTAGCTTGTGACTTGAAGAGATCTTCGAAGTGAGGGGTGTTCTAAGAGCATATACACAAAAAAGGGAGTTGTAAGAAGGATGATCGTAACATAGACTTGAAATAGAACATCTAGAGATGAATATGGACTTACCAAGGGGCTTAAAAACTCAATCTTTGATGATAATGAATCTCGAAAATGTTTGGAGGAAACAATAAGGACTAGAGAGAAATAAGATAAGAGTGGAAGTTGGAAGTGAAAAATGGAGAGGGGATGGTGGTGGTTCGGCCGATATAAAAAAGAAGGGAAGGAAGATCCATCCTTGATACATGTTGGACCAAACTACCCTCCTAGTTGCATGCTAGTCAATTGCATAGATAGATGATGTGCAATATTGAGGGGGCAACTATATTATCCCCATAGTGTTTTCTCTCTCTTTTTTTATTAACCAAACCCTAACCGACCCAAGAGGGGTCCCGACCCAAGTTTAGTCCAAAAATGTTAGTGGGATTCGAAATTGACTTGGTCGATGGAGTTTTGGCCCAATAGTGTTCTAGGAAGGGTATTAGCCCAAATTAAGGGGTTTTCGGTCCAAAATAGGCCCAAGTGTGAGTTTATGGAATTTAAATAAGAACTTTTGGCCCAATAAGGCCTAATAGCGTTTTTGGTTTCATAAGGCCCATTAGAGGCTTTCAGCCTAATGAATGGCCCAATAATGAATTGTGGCCCATAAATGCTAAACATAAGGTTTTTGGCCCAATAAGGGGGCCCAATACTGATTTTTGGCCTTACAAAGCCTATTAGATGGTTTTGGGCCTAAAATAGTGCATAATAGAGGTATTCGGCCCATTATAGTCTAAGAAGAATTCTTGCGATCCAATAAGTCCCAATAAGGGTTTTACGACTCAAAAGGCCAATTGGAAGGGCTACCGGCCCATTAGGGCCAATTAAGAAGGTCTTGGTCCAATAAGAGGTTTGGACTGACAGCTCTTGGGCTAAGGCCCAAAGTTGAGTGTAATTGACTTATTTGGTTGAGTTTCGGGCTTTTATGAGGTTGTTTCGTCCTAATTACCAATGTATGGAAGTATGAATTTAGTAGCATTGAAGTTTGATTCATATCAAACGTATTGTTACAATGTTACACAGGAAATTATCTTGTACAAAGAGAGACATCCTAACCCTAAATTGCTAGTTGTGACATATTTATACAAAAAAATATGGTTTTTAAATGAAAAAAAATAGTTTATACGGTTTCAAAAGTAAAAAATTTGTTTATATTGTTTCAAATGGAAAATAAACAACATTAAACAAAATTTGAAAAAATAATGTTCGATTTGTAACAAAAAAAATTGAGTTTCAAAATTGAAATAACAATAAAACTTAATGAAAAAAAATGAAAAAACTGGAAACTTAGAGGGTGTTTGGGATTAGGGATGTCAACGGGACTAAACGGGAGCGGAAATAGCTCCCCCCGCTCCCGCCCCCAAAATCAGTTATTGCCCCCGCTCCCGGTCCCGCCCCCGGCTCCCCCGTTTACAAAGCCCCCGCTCCCGCCCCCGGTTACCTCAATCGCCCCCGTTCCCCCGGTTTATAAATTTTGTTTTTTTGTTTTTTTTTTTTGTTTTTTTGTTTTTGTTTTTGTTTTTTTTTTGTTTTTTTTTTTTTTTTTTTGGCTAAAAAACTACTTTGGTTTAGGCTAAAAAGTCTATTTTTAATAACTTTAAAAGTTTAAAACATAATCTTTTAGAAACTAAAAAATTAAAAATCCAATATTACGAATCCAACATTACAAAACGATAATTCCAACAATCTTAAAAATATAAAATATGATAAATCCAATATTACAAATATAAAATAATTACATATCCAAAAATATATGATCAATTTACAACATCTTCAACATCCATTAATTGGAAACGGGAAACTGAAACCTAACCAAAACATCTAGAAAATATATTTTGTATATGTATTTTATATTAAATATATATTTTTTCAATAATGATACAACAGGGGCCCTCGCAGGAGTACGGGACGGAAATACCAACTCCCGACTCCGGTCCTGAAAATAAGCGGGGTTTAATTCTGCCCTCACTCCCGCTCCTGCTCCCGGATTTTTTAAAAATTTAGTCCCGTACGGGATCGGGGTCCCACGGTGGTTTTTGACATCCCTATTTGGGATAACTTTTAAAACAACTTTTGGCTTTTAACTTTTCCAAAAAGTTAAAAAAGATCAAAAAGATGTTTGGGTATTGAAAAAATCTTTTAAAATGATTTTTTTGTATAGAAGGAAAAGAGAGTTTTAAAAGTCACAAATCCTATCTTTTTGTGACTTTTGAGACTTTTTAACTTGAAAAGTTCACTTTTACCCTAAAAGCAAATACAAACACTTTTTAAAGATTTTCTTTTGTAAAAAGTCACTAGCCAAAAAATGGTTTTACAAAAAGGACTTTTAACCTTAAAAAGTATTTTCAAACACCCCCTTAATATCTTTTGTGTAACTTTTTTTTCTTTCAATTTTGAATGTTAGTCTGGCCATATCAACATGTCATGTTAGTAGGTAATTAGGTTGATTGGTCAAGTGGTCGAAATTATAACAAAATGGAAACGAAGTATCAAATTTGTGAAAAAAATAACACAGTTTTAAAATTGAATTTCCGTGTGAACTTATTGACTTTTGTGGTATGTATAGATTTCTTTATATTTAGTAGGTTTTTATAAATTTGTTTTGTAAAATATTACAATTAACAAAGATTATAAAACATAGACAAAATTATAAAAATAGTCTCTGTGGTTTGCCAAAAGTCACAAAGTTAATCCTTGCTATTTTTTTTTACGAACAAAATCAGTCTGTGCTAATTTTTTCAAAGTTCAAAGTGAAGGTTCCAAAGTGATATTTTAAAACGTAAAGTGGTGAAAAAGACACAAACTCATAAACATAAAATATAAATGATCCTTATGGTTTTTTCATAGTTACAAACTTAGACCCTGCTACTGGAAAATACCAAAATACCCTTACACTAATAGATGAATAGTAACGTCGTTAGCAAAAAAGGGTCGTTCATGCATGTTTTAAAAATCATAGGGACCATGTTCATAAAAAAAAAAAAAAAAAAAAAAAAAAAAAAAAAAAAAAAAAACCGAGATTGACTTTGAGAATTTAACAAATCATAGGGACCATTTTTTTAATTTTGTCTAAAACATATCTATTCAGTTACAACAATAGAAATTTATAATTTCAAAATTGAAGCACAAAGTTGTATTAAGTATAAAATCAAATATAATGTAAAAAATACATATAAACACAACAAATAATGTTATAATTATAGTTAAAATAATATAAAAATAATGTTGAAAAGTAGTATTTTATGTTGAATCGGAGTCAACTACTTTCATTAATCCTCATGCCTGCAACCAAAACCTCCATGAAAGAGATTCCCAGTTTAAAACGCAGCTCAACTGCTTTCCCCCAAAATAATACTAATTTAATTGAGTAGTAATCGATCCATTTGTTTTATTACTTCAAAAAAAATATGTAGAGCGAGATCCACAACACCATTGAAGAAGAGAAAAAATGTTCGTGTTCCCGTTGTATCTCTCCTACAGCTATCTACTGATCTGCTACGCCGGCGTTCACTTAGCATCTACCGCCGTCGGCAAGAACATCTTCCTCTTATCCGGTCAGAGCAACATGTCCGGTCGAGGTGGGGTCGTGAATTCCACATGGGACGGCTACATCCCACCTGAATCTTCACCTAACCCCGCCATCCTCCGCCTCACCGCCAACCTCACCTGGGTACCAGCGGCGGAGCCACTCCACCGAGACATTGACATTGCAAAAGTATGCGGTGTTGGTCCTGGAATGGCATTCGCGAATTACTTGTTGAGAAAGAATCCGAGCATTGGAGTGGTGGGGCTGGTTCCTTGTGCGATTGGAGGGACGAATATCAGCGAGTGGGTTCGCGGTGGGGATCTTTACAAGCAGATGATGAGGCGGGCGGCGGCGGCGGTTGCCGGTGGAGGCACCATCCGTGGGTTGCTGTGGTATCAAGGGGAAAGTGATACGCTCACTCTTGAAGATGCCGAAGCGTACAAGAGCAGATTGCGTCGTTTTTTCTTTGATGTGCGTGAGGATCTTCATTTGCCTGTTCTTCCCATAGTTCAGGTAACTCCATGTTTTTATCTTAATACAAGTAAACAATTTTTAAAATTTTAATTTACTACTAATACTAATAGTAATACCATACAACCTTGAACCTACACAAAATTTTATAATATAAATAAAAAGGCATAGGTTCAAACACAAAATTTTCAATCCTTTTGTATGTTTGTGGTTCTGATTGGCTGTTGATTCCACCCCTTGACACCATAACCATAAGTCAGACCACTCCCCAACCCATTCTATTTTTTTTTGAAAAAACATAAATAATAATTGGTTTGAATGTCCGATGTTTATTTTTGCTAAAAATGTAAGATTAAGCAATTTGTCCGACTTTCAATCTAGCGGACAAAACAATTTTGATTCGGATTTACCGAGATCGATATTCCGACTAGTGACGTTAGGGAAATGTCAAACTGAGGTTATCATTGAGATTTTTTCTAATATTTATTAAAATAGGCAAAATTCCTAACAATTCACTGCATTTAGTCATTTTTATCTAAATATTCAGTTTCATAAAAAGAAAATTAACTTATCGAACCATAATATAATATGTATTTGAAAACAACAAAAAAAACTAGTTTTGAAAAATTGACCATCAAGTCTAGAATAGATATTCCGGAATAAAATAAAAAATTAGAGAAATTAAATTGTTTCGTACCTTTTACACCTATAAATATTTCTATCCATTAACATTATGATATGTGTCATTATCCCACCATTCAATTTACCTTTATTATATTATTCATAATAATATATTTAACTTCAGATAAAGCGCCCCCCCCCCCCCCCCCCCCCCCCCCCCCCCCCCCCCCACCTTATTTTTTTTTTTTATTTTTTACCTTGAAAAATGTATTTTTGTAAATACACATTACATAACGGTATCTATGGTGGACTGTGTATGAGTTGTTTTGGACCCAAACCGAACCCAAATCGAAAATGGTCGGTTTCTACGTTTCAAAACCCAATAGAATCGGTTCAGTTTCTTGGATTTTGTAGTCGATTTTGATGGTTCTTCGGTTTCTTGTGTTCAACCCATATTCTTAATAAAGATTAAAAGCAAAGACTGTCAGAGCCTTATGATATTCTTCATCCGAGCACCTCATGTTAATCTGCCCCAAGACCTATAGGGGAGGTTTATCTCAAAACAATAATGATATTTTGGACGTACCATTTTAACCTTGAGCTTATGTATGCAATTCCACACCACAACCACTACACACCCATCGATGGGGCTAGAATATGTATAGAATTAGCCTAACGGTTTCTGTTTCGGATGTATGGTTAACCTTAATTTAAGTACTCACAATTACAGTACAGGTAGCACTGGCATCTGAATCTGGACCATACACAAATGTGGTGAGAGAGGCCCAATTAGAAATGAAGCTTGCGAATCTAAAGACTGTTGATGCAATGGGTTTAAGCTTGCAACAACCAGAAAATTTACATCTTACCACACCATCTCAAGTATCTCTCGGAAAGATGTTAACTAAAGCCTTCCTACAAATTTGTCATTACCACCACTTGTAAACAATTCTTACAACAAATTAAACATTATTATTGATTATTATCCCGTTAATATGAGGAGATGTAGACTGATGAGTTAAAAGGTTTTTATATTACTTTTCTTAAAAAAAATATCCCAAGAAATTGTGGTACACATTAACTCTTGTATTTATTTGTAAGTTTGAATAATCAATATCTATAAAAGAATATGAATCATAAAAATGTGGCATTGCTTTGAAAGAGGATAATTTGTTATTATGGATTATTGATTACTATATTTACATTGTTAATTTCAAAAAACCAATGTAAAGCTACTGATTGGGCCAATTGTCCAAATACTAGACGTTCCACCTTGGGTTATCGTATGTTTAATTGTTAAAATCTTATCTCATGGTCATTTAATTGTTAAAATCTTATCTCATGGTCATCCAACCGACAAGGTATGATCTCTAGGTCTAGTGCTAAAGTTTAGTATCAAAGCAATGCAAACGTCATTGTTAAGACTAGTTGGATTCGCAACCTCCTTCTTGAGCTTCGTTATATACCACTTTTCGCTACTCTCATATATTATGATAACCTTAGTGCAGTCTACTTATCCACCAACCCAATTCATCATCATCGCACCATATATATATATATATATATATATATATATATATATATATATATATATATATATATATATATATATATATATATATATATATATATATATATATACATTGAATTCATGCGCCACAAGGTTGCCATAAAACAAAATCACGTCCTTCATGTCTCTTCCTCCTCTCAGTGTGCTAACATCTTTACTAAGGGCTTTCTTCGTTGATTTTTCTTGATTTATGAACAAGTATGAACGTTCGATCAAGACCTTCCATTACGACCTTGAAGGGATGTTAGTCCTACATTATGTTATATTATTTTTATTATCTTGTATTATATTGTATTAGTGTATTTTTTTAGTGTGACCCATTTATTTAGTCAGACTACTTTGTATTTAGCCCCATTTCCTTATATTGCAATTATAAATTGGAGGAATATAATTTTGTTTTCCATGGGAAAATATTCTACTGGTTGGCTTGAATGTGAAATTTCAAGTATTTAACTAGGAAATATTTCTTTCAACGTTTATCTATATGGGTATTTAGCTTAAGAGAATTGGAATCTCTCAATCCTCACAAACTATTATTTACTAGAGCTAGCCCAAAGTCGTAAACCTTCAACACATCTTCATTTCTCCAATCAAAACCTACAATTGGAAGTCGTACATTTAGTGGTGAAGGTTGTATGAATTTCAGTCTATAAGAAAAAATATTTGAAGATGTTACATTTATAAGCCTATGAAAAATCATGCTCACAACACATGACAAGTGCTATTTATCCAAAATTTTATCAAATCAATATTAGGAATTATCAACTCCGGAAGCAATTCATGACAAGAGATGGTATTGATTGATCTAAGAAACAATTTCATGAATGAGCTCCCGCATCCTTTGAATAAAATAAGGCAAATGTTGTTGTGAACCAATCAGTCCACTTTTGGTCGCTTTTTATTTTCATTCCCTTATTGGCAACAAGATAATCATTTACCTTGTTTACAATATTCTTAAAATGCAATTAGCATAGCTCATGTCACTTATGATATCATGTTAGCATGACAAAACAAAGTATCACACAACGGTACATGCCACAAAGTTACATATATAATCTAAAGTTTTGAAAACAAGAATGCAAAACAAATAATCAAAATAACTCTTTGATTAATTGGAAAATCACTCAAAACCAATGTTTTTACAATCTGTTCTCATAATCATAAACTCGATTATGGACACATATATATAGCTTAACATACCAACTTGTATTAGACTAGGAAACTTATGACCAACTTGCCATAAATTAGATTGCTTGGACCCCAAGACTTAGGATTCCAACAATCACCCCCGAATCTCTGAATCCTTCTAGAGAATTCTTCAACACCGATCAACATCCTATTATCTCTTTTCACCACCCCAACCTCTTTAATCAAGCTTGTTTGAAGAGCACTTTTCCACCAAACAACAAGACAAGGTCACGACACCTTTACCGTCTTCCGTCACTCGCAAGATGAACTAAATCAAAGTCACCCACTTTGATGTCTTCCCATCCATTTATTCTGTGCCTCTGGTTAGTCTCTCTCTACCTTAGAACAAGCCATATCAAGAAAAATTAGGACTTCTGTTGAGATGCTTCAACTCGCGCTCAGAAACAACTCACACCCCCTTAAATCAAACCCGGTTCCCACTGTATCTGCCCCACAACGAAAGGCTACGGTTTTCTTGAAACCGACTCTCAAACCGGCACAGTCTTCACCTCGCTCTGATACCAATTAAAGTTTTGAAAACAAGAATGCAAAACAAATAACCAAAATAACTCTTTGATTAATTGGAAAATCACTCAAAACCAATGTTTTTACAATCTGTTCTCATAATCATAAACTTGATTATGGACACGTATATATAGCTTAACATACCAACTTGTATTAGACTAGGAAACTTATGACCAACTTGCCATAAACTAAACTTTCCATAAATTAGATTGCTTGGACCCCAAGACTTAGGATTCCAACATAATCTCCATCTAGTCACCATTTCTTACTATAAATATGCATGATACAACAACTGATACGTACTCTTCTTGGTTACCATGATATGTACAAACGTGCAACGAAAAAAAAACACAAACAAAAGTAGGTAATGTAACGATACAAATTTTGCAATTTTTTTTCATTTTTAATTAATAAACACACTTGCATAAACCATGAAATTCCAACATAACTGTTTTCAAATCCACATTCATTACAACTTGTTTAAATCATCAGAGTATCCCAAAACGTATTAGCGAAAGAGAGATAGAGTGCACGCCGCGCCATCACGCTTTGCCCTTGCCCTTGAGCTCAGATGTACCCGAAACAAATCCGCAAACGGTAAGCTTGAAAGCTTAGTGATTTCCCCAGAGCACACCCACACACAAACACGTACAACATATCATACTAGCTAATCAATTATACAGAACACATAAGCCATGCTAACAACACATAAGGAAGCCCTGAAACCCCCCATGGTCTTACTCCGGGTGCCATGGAAACCCCCGCAGGGTCTTAACCCAATGCCTCGGGAACCCCCAGGGTCTTTGACCTAGGAAGCCAAGGAAACCCTCTAAGGTCTTACACCTAAGTGCCTCGGGAACCCCCCGAGGTCTTTGACCTAGGATGCCAAGGAAACCCTCCAAGGTCTTACACCTAAGTGCCTCAGGAACCCCCCGAGGTCTTCCATACACGATACACAGAAACAAATAGCACATTGTATATCAAATAATACAAATAGCATATACTTAACAATTAATGGGTCGGCGTTGGTGCCGTTGACCCATTAGTATGGTAAGGAAACTCACCTCTGTTTGCTGAATACAAAAGCTACTCTCCTAACAGTCTCCACCCTCCCGTGCTGAATAATAGTATTAGATTATGTTAAGACTTTGATTAACCATGGAAAACCCAAACTCCCAACACTTCCATAAGGCCCAAGTATCCATCCCTTGCTAATGGGCCCAAAGTCCAAGTCCAAAATCCTTAATGGGCCACTTAGCCCAATAAAGCCCAATCAATATATATATGGCCCACAACAAATGATATAGCCCATAATTCACCGATTGCAACCAAATACAATAACCAAAATAAGGCCCAAAGGCTTAAAGGACCAAAACAGATTTGGCCCAACTGTGATGCGTATGCTCGACGTACCATCCTGGTACGCGCAGCGTACTGCAGTCTTGGGACTACGTGCAACGTACACTAGGTTACGGCCAACGTACAACCAGTTTATCCCCTTCTCCATTAAGTGCTTAATACTCATTTCCTTTACATCCAAAAGCCAGATCTAATTTTGATAAGACGTCCTAAGGCATAAAGTTGGCAACTTTAGGCCTTTGCATGCCTCATATACACCCAACACCTCCATTAAGACCTTTCCAAGGTCTTTAACCCTTGCATGAGGCCAAAAATCCCAGCAAGACTCAATTTTTATGGTTCTAAAGGACCAAGGGACCTCATATATGTCTTTCCCATCATATGGAGTTGCTTAACTCACAAATGGAGGTCCAAAATCAACCAAAAGGGATAAGGTAGAAAACCCTAGCTAAATCTAGAGATTTAAGATGAAAGATCCAAGCTTTTTACCTCCAGAAGCTTTGCAAGATGACTATGATGCTGGTTCTTGAGGCACCAACTCGTTCCAAGCTTGTTTAACCTCCTCTTCTTCTTGGAATGAACACTAGAAGGGCCACAAATGCGCTTTTTAAAGCTCAAAATGGTCTCACAAGTTTCTATGGAATGTAAGGACGTTCTAAAGTTGTAGAGGCTCTCTAGGGTTAAGTCCAAGGGACTTAAGGTCACTTAAATAGGCCTCATGTCTGAAAATTAGGGTTTTGGACCCCTGGCACGTACACCCAACCTACCTCCAGCTCCTACGCGACCAGCCATGCATAATACACTTGGTGTACACTTAAGTACGCCCAACGTACTCAAGGGACCAATTATGCTAAAATGTAATTCTTGAGGGTTTCAAGACATACCAGATTTAGGGTGTTACATCTCTTCCCCACTTAGACTAGACTTTGTCCTCGAAGTCCGTAGCTGTAAATAGTTTGGGATAATGCTCCCGCATCTTCTCCTCCAGCCCCCAAGTCCATTTGGAACCTTTCAGGTGCTGCCATTGTACCTTTACCAACTTCACTTCTTTGTTCCAAAGACCCTTCATTTTCCTGTCTAAGATGGAGAACAACTTCTCGACATAGTTCAGGCTCCCATCCACCTGAATGTCATCCAAGGAAACAACTGCGACCTTGTCAGCAACACACTTCCAAAGCTGAGACACGTGGAAGGTGTTGCGGATCTGACTAAAATCCTCTGGCAACTCCAAGCAATATGTCACCTTGCTCACTCAGGCCGTGATCCTGAACGGGCCTATGAACCTAGGCCCCAACATGCCCCTCTTTCGAAATATGATAATCCCTTTCCAGGGTGACACTTTCAACAATACAAAACCCCCTACCTAAAACTCGAGATCCGAAAGCCGTCGGCCAGCATAACTTTTTTGACAGCTCTGCGCGACTCGCAACCAGTCGCGCACCTGCTAAATCAATCTGATAGTATTAAGCACTACCTCAGTGCTCCCCATGACCCGTTGTCCAACCTCATCCCAACACACTGGAGTCCTGCACCTCCAACCATATAACATCTTGAATGGGGCTCGTTCAATACTAGCATGATAACTATTGTTTTATGAGAACTCCGCTAGTGGTAGGTATGTATCCTAACTCCCTCCAAAAACCAATACACATGCTCGAAGCATGTCCTCCAGCATCTGGATCGTCCTCTAACTCTGACTGTCAGTTTGAGGGTGGTATGTTGTACTGAAATGTAGCTGAGTGCCCAGTTCCTCGTGGAACTTCTTCCAAAATTTGGAAGTAAACTGGACATCGTTGTCATAGACTACAAACATGGGCACCCCATATCTAGCCACCACCTCACGAACATAAATATCTGCCAACTTCTCTGTGGATATACTCTCGGAAATCAGAATAAAGTGGGAGCTCTTCATTAGTCTGTCTATGATCACCCATATAGCGTCCACTCCCCTCGCCATCCTAGGAAACTTCGTGATGAAGTCCATGGTGGTTTCTTCCCACTTCCATATGGGGATGGGTAGTGGCCAAACCTTTCCATGAGGTCGCTGATGCTCGGCCTTGACCTTCCTACAGACCAAGCACCACTCCATGAACCAGGCGATCTCCCGCTTCATGCAGGGCCACCAATAACTCAGCCTCAAGTCCCTATACATCTTCGTAGCTCCTGGGTGTATAGAGAACTTGGAATTGTGTGCCTCCTCTAATAGCCTCTGCCTCACCCCCTGTCACTAGTACCCATACCCGACCATACTGCATCAAAAGGCCTCAACTATCCTTAACAAACCCTCTGCCTCACTCCCCCTATCACTGGTACCCATACCCGACCACACTGCATCGAAAGGCCGCAACTATCCTTAACAAATAGAGGATGTTGTCCCTGTATTTTCTCTATCTTCCAATTCTCTTTCTTCGCCCCCTCGACTTGAGCCTCCCTGATCATATCCAACAAAGGCGAAATCACAGTCATCCTCATACAAATGTCCCTAATCGGGGACCCTACTGTCTTGCGGCTCAATGCATCGGCCACCATGTTGGCCTTCCCTGGGTGGTATTGAATTTTGCAATCTTAATCTTTCAACACATCCAACCACCTCCTCTATCGCATGTTGAGGTTCTACTGATCCATCAAATACTTCAGACCCTTGTGATCGGTATAGATAGTGAACCACACTCCATATAAATAGTGCATCGAAATCTTGAGGGCAAACACCACTGCCCCTAATTCCAGGTCATGAGTGGGGTAATTCGACTCATGAGGCTTCAACTACCTTGAGGCGTAAGCTATCACATGCCCTCTCTGCATCAGTACCACACCTAACCCTGAGATCAATGCATCACAGTGCACCACCAAATCATCTAACCCCTCAGGTAGTAATAGAATCAGAGCCTCGCATAACCTCCATCTCAGTGTCTCAAAAGCCATCTGTTGATATGCACCCCACCAAAAAGTCACATTTTTCTTTGTCAAGCGGGTCAATGACACAACAATCTTAGAGAAATCCTGGATAAATCTACAATAGTAGCCGGCCTAGCCCAAGAAGCTATGAATCTATGATGCATTCCTCGGTACTTCCAACCACATCACAACCTCAACCTTGGCTGGATCAACCAAAATACCCTCCTGATTGATGACATGCCCCAAAATCCCGCAGCCATAAATCACACTTGGAGAACTTCGCATAAAGTTTCTCCATCCTTAGTGTATATAATACCTCCCTCAAATGCTGCTCGTGTTGCTCCCTGGTCTTAGAATAGACCAGAATATCATCGATAAAAACAATCACCGATCGATCCAACATCGACCTACATGATCTGTTCATGAGGTCCATGAACGTTGTTGGGGCATTGGTGAGCCCGAACGACATTACCACAAACTCATAGTGCCCATACCGAGTCTTGAAAGCCGTCTTCGGTATATCCTCATCCCAAATCCTCATCAGATGATACCCAGACCAAAGGTCAATCTTGGGAAACCAAGACGCACCCTGAAGTTGATCAAACAAATCATCGATCCTCAGCAAGTGATAACGGTTCTTCACCGTTAGTTTGTTCAACTCCCTATAATCGATGCACATTCTGTGTGATCCATCCTTCTTTTTCATGAAAAGGATAGATGTCGCCCACGGGGAACTGCTTGGACGAACGAACCCTCGGTCTAGAACCTCTTGAAGCTGCGTGGATAACTCTTGCATTTCTGGTGGTGCCAACCGGTACGGTGCCTTTGCTATTGGAGCGGAACCCCGCACCAAGTCGATACAAAATTCCACTTGCCTCTCCAGAGGCACCCCTGGTCGCTCTTCGAGGAAAACATCCCGAAAATCCTGTACAACTAGTACACTGTCCACATCTGTCACCGTCTCTATCCTCGCATCCGAGATATAAGCCAGAAATCCCGAGCAACCTTGCTGTAAAAACCTCCTAGCTCTCGATGCCGAACATTGGGTCGGTCCCTGTGAGGCCCTCTCCCCATGAATAACCAATTCTCCCCCACTTGGGGTTCGAACCCTGACCAACTGGCACTCGTAATCAATCATGGCCCTGTTGGCCCCCAACCAATCCATCCCGACAATCACCTTCAGCCCTCGTAACGGTATCGAGACTAGGTCGACATGAAACCTCTCGCCAAGCACATTCAGGACATAGTCTCGATACACCTTTGCAACACTAACAATGCGGTCATCTGCAATCTCTACCTCGAGTGGGGAATCTAGAGCTCTGGGCGTGTCCCGGAACTTCTTGCTAAGTGCAAGAGATACAAACAATCGGGTAGCATCTGAATCAAACAAAACATGTACTGACATACCGTTGACCAAAAAGGTCCATATACAAGCATAATATATACATAAGTCATACAAATCATAAGGAGCATGGAATAATAGATACGTACCAGCCACAACGTCTGGTGCTGCCCGAGCCTTCTCAGTGGTCAACTGAAATGCGCGAGTCTTTACCACCGGAACATCCTCCTTGGTAGGGCGGCCATCGGTACTCCTCAGTGTGGCGGGCGCAGGCACCGCCAATGCTCCTCCCCCTCCCTGCAACTTCGGCAATCGACCCACTTGTGGCCGGTCTGGTTGCAGCGAAAACATATCAAGCCCTTCTTGGGGCAGTCCCTACTCACATAGCCCGACTGACCACAAGTATAACACACCATGCCCTATCCCCTACATGCTCCTCTATGTGACCTCCCACACTTGGCACACTAGCCCCGACAAGATGATTCCGAGGTCTTTGGATTTTTAGCCTGACCTACTGCTGCTTGGGCCTGCTCAAGCTTCCGCTTCATGCGGAAGTGCAACTCCATCTCCCGCTCATGGGCCTTCTCTACCATCTCATTCATGGTTTTGCACCCCGTAAAGCTCAGAAACTTCTGAATATCATCCATCAGCATGGAGTGATATCGGATCCGCCTCATCTCGTCATCAGTAGCATACTACGGAATCAACAAGGCTCGTTCCCGAAACTTGGCAGTGATCTTTGCCACATTCTCAATGGTCTGATGCAAGTCATGAAACTCCCTCACTAGTCGTTGCACCTCAATAGGTGGTGAAAACTCTGAATCAAACTCGGACCATGCCATATCCACCACCCCGACTGGCCCCAATTGGCTAGTAACCTCGCCCCACCAATCTCGGGCCCTATCCCTCAACAATCAACATGCAAGAAGCAAACCTGACCTTTGCCGCATCCGAGCAGGAACTCGTGTACTGCATGTTCTCGATATCTGCCACCCAGTGTAGGCTGACAATGGGGTCCCTAACCCTAAAAAACTCCGGCACCCCACACGCCTTGAACTCTCAAAACGAAGGAGTTCGGGCCCCAATCTGACCCACCACCATCTCAGTCCTGAAGGATCTGAGCCTCTCCTCCATAATCTCCATAACGCCATCCTTGACCGTCCCGAAAATGATCGGGGTCGCATCAAGGATGCCCTTTGTAACCTCGGCTACAATGAGCTTATGCAGCCTCTCATCGATGACATAAGTACTGTCTCCTGATCCCGCCTCGGATCTAGACCCCGATCCTGATCCTCCTGCTCCAAATTGTGTCATCATCATGTTGGACTGAAATGTCATAAATCATAATGATCAGGATTTCCATATAAGGGATCTTCTCACATCGGTCCTCCTTGAAGTCGTCAGGTCTAACAGTGCTTCGGGTACAGGTCCTGTGCTTCCAGTAGTACGGGCCTAATACTACCTTCCACACCTATCTGTACCTTTCCCCACTGCTCTATCTGATAACTCCAATTTGTCCCACAACCAAACCATATCCCATAATTACCGAGTACATCAATCTCAGGCTGTCCTAAGGTTTACTCTACTCATATCAATCAAACCCATCATAACAGGTTACCTTTATGCTGTTGGGTTATGAGCATTCTAACACTCCTAAGTGTACATGCAACCCTAAATACCTTGGATCTATGTTTTCTCTATTATACATACAAATATGAACATCCAAGGTATTATCCTAATCTAGCATACAAAACTATCAATATAACAAGATAGAATACATACCTATTTGATGTAGAATGTCTTCATGAAGCTTGAGTGCCTAGTGCCCCAAGTGTGACACCTCAAATGGTTCACACAACACCATAAACACTTGGAATAACTTAGAGAGAATTCTACACTTCATGAAATCGGCTAGCCCTCTCTAGAATAATACTAGTGTCTCTAGTGGCCGATTTTGGTCAAGAATAAGATCTATATATAGTGTTACAATTAGGGTAAACTCTAATTGTCATGACTTTCCATTTCCTTGGATCCATGGGTTCAAGTACACCATGGAGCATCCATGGAGCATCATATGGGTTTTGGCCCAACTAGATAATCCATGGAGCATTAGTCCACTATATAAGTATGGATGATTTACAAAATCAACCCATATATTTAATTAGTCTTCTTTTGATCACTTAATTAATCCTAGATTAATTCTTGATCAATACTAATTAAATAATCTTATTATTCTTATTATTAATATACTAGAACTTATAATATATTAATAACCATAAGTGTCTTATTTCTCTCATTATAGTCTATCCAAGTGCATGATGCCATGCAACCCAAATGGACCATGCCAGGTCGGGTCAAGTCTTACCAATTATAGTTATGGACTTAGACATTAATCCAACAGTCTCCCACTTGGATAAGTCTAAAACTATTATTGCGTATGACTTCAGGAACCAACTGGCAATCGTAGCTCTCAAAAGCTTCTGTCGAACTTTGACCTTGTAGATGAACTCTGACCTTTATCAATGACTTGTCCATTAGATAAGGGATCATATATTCCTCCATTGTAGATATCATATGAACTGAGACATGGATTATAATCATTCTCTCTGTCCATTTGTTGTTTCCCGATTTCCGATTTATAACGACTGACTAATTGAACAAATCAAATCAGTCCTGGCCCGGCCGAGCACTTCCATTTGTCATCATCAAATCATCGAGGGGCCCACAGATATCGCTTTTATCCCAAAGGTAAAAGGAATGGATAAACTTCGACTCATATGGCTTGTTCTACTACTTGTTGAATCAAACACAAAGGCACGTTTTATAGCACCGAGTTAGCAAATGCGGTGTCGTGCAATCAATGTACAACCAACTCATAGTAACAACTCATATCTATAGGTTTGAAGAATATAAGATATTATCATCTCATGATCACTCGTGATAAAATCCATGAAGTGATTCCAATGAGCACGGGTTGAATCCAATACTCAGAACTTATGAGCACTCATGAGTGTTGAAGCCCTTTGTCCAACATCTTAGACCTCTACAAGCCAACCCATGACAGTCTTGATTCATATCTATTTCCAACATATGACCGACTGTGGATGGTTTGAATAACTTAGTCATTCCGGAAGAATAACCTAGTTTATTCTGGAAGTCAAAACATGCAAAATGAAACACATGAATAATTGAATCCAATATGGTATGAAAACCTATGAACATAAATAAAACACCTTTTATTTATCACCATATGATTACACATTATTCATTGTATACTGTTTCAGCTATCAACTTTATTCTTGAATTTAAAAACAATAGTTGTCTCATGATCCAAGCATGTACACTATGTTTTCTAAACACTAGTCATGCCGTACCCCAAGTATGCATACTATGTTTGTATATGATATTTACTTTGTGAACTAGATCCATTGAACATAACTTTAATGATTCTCTATTCACACTCCCAAATCCTTACTGCAAATGCAAGAATTCCAAATTCATGTCATTTACTGAAATCTGTTAGATTCTAAACTTATATGCATTGATCCTCTTGTAATGATTACGCACAGAGTCATAAGGACTTGACAACAATCATTTACAGAGTATTCCAAAGGAGATCAACTCCTTGGAAACATCCTTCTTGCATTAAATTTACTAATCTTAAACAGATTGATAATTTCTGACTTTGAAACATTTCCAGATTCCATTTTGACTATCACTTCTGAACAAGAGTTGCCTCCTTACAGATTATGTCAATATGGTCCTTCCAGAATTATCACTATACTTCCAACTATCCTTGAGCAACCAATCTTTGGTAAACCTTAGATTGTCCTCGACAATTGTTTAAACCTTTTAGTCATATCCAGTTCTAAACCTTTCCCCTTCTTAATGCCCCAGGCATTTGGAAACTTTTAGAACGGATAACTATAGCACATGTAATCGATCCTATATCCGAAGCATATGGGACACGATTCATGATGTCTCACATAAAGACTAAACCAGTCTTTTGCTATAACATTTCCATTTCTATTTGCCAAGTTCTCATAATTCAGATTATGAAAAGGGATGCCGTAATCATAATCGAATTTAAGAATGCAAATAATGGACCCATATATAGAATTTCCTTATGTTGAGCCATTCCAACATGAAATTCATATATATTTCCTTGACTAAATGATTAAAACCTCACGATCTAAGCTTATAGATTTGAGATGAAATATAATTTCCTCTCCCTTAATTATAGCAAAACAACTTTTCCCAATTGAAACCTTTTGTTGTATATAATTAACATTGCTAACTTGCAATACTTATCATAATTATCATGCTCCCACTAACATGATGATTATTAGCATAACACTTATGCTCCCACTAGCTTTGACATCTATTCAGAAAGCTCGACTTCTAGAAATCAATACTTTATTGACTTTCTTACCAAAGTTCAGATTTCTGATACTGGATTGTTTTGATAAGACTTTATCAAAAACATACACCTTCCCTTAGATAGCACACTTGTGTGTCTAAACAATTATGAAGAGGGATGCCGTAATCATAATGCTTAGACCTTTTTGCCACTTCTCACAAGTCCAGGTTAGTGTGCCGGTAAACCACACACGCTCCACTAACGACTTTGAGAATGCAAATATCACAATTGCTATCTAACTAAAAGCTACTTAGTGAAAGTGTTTCCTCACCATCATTTTCATGAATCGGAGAGACACCTTATGACACTTAGATTTAATGGTGTATGTGTTCTTATCCATGTGAATTGTTAAAACCATAGTCACAAGACAAGGATAATGACAAATCCAAACTCATATGGATTGAACTCAATCTTAACTTCTTGCCACCTGGCAGCTCAAGGGCCTACCATTGCTTCCAAGTTGTTGTGCAACCAATTGAGAACTCTAAGAACTCATATGCAAAGCCAACTTTGATTGGAATGGGCACAGAATATGTCAACACGATAGGCTATAAACCTTAAGGCGTGTGCTAGTGAAGAACTTCAGGTTTTATTCTTGATTAGTTCTTGAGAATTTCAAGACTTTTAAGACTCCCACTGTCCTCTTGACCTATAAGAATCCCTTGTCAAACATCCAAGAGATAGTGCGGATTCTAAACACTTCACACAATTGGCCTTAGTTGGTCTTTGTTTTATCCAAAACATCACAACTTACCAATTTCAAATGTACAAGAGTGGAAAACTTTTACTCTTACATTTGATAAGTGTTTTTAAACCTTCTTAAAGACATGTCACTCAAATTACAATCTTGGAGTATGACTCTAAGACTTGTATTGGAACGAAGTATGACTCATCTTCTTGATTTAACCATTTCAACAATTCAAGATCCCTTCTTCTTAGTCATAAGAATGCACTAAGACTTCCTTAGAGAACTAATTTTTTGATATGGTTTCTTAATCATTAAGATGATCACAAAAATGATACTAAAGTACTCTCCCATCTCTTCAGATTTGAGAAACTTTTATCTTTCTGCCTAGTTTGATTCTTCTTATTCGCTCTGCCATGCATTGGAACCTTTTCCAATGTCTCAGAGTTACACTTAAGCTTGTAAGTATAATCATATTTACTGAGCTTTAGTAAACTATGACGAATAGTCTTATCAATCTTTTGTGGTGGACTTAATCAGTGCACATGACTATGTACTCGATCCCTTAGTCCATTACTTGACTCACACATTCATGTGAACAAGTAATCAGTCTTAATTTTCCAATACTTGAAAGTTCTCATTCATCATGCTATACAACTTGCATGATTCCAAGTTCCGGTCCAACTGAAACTTGGATGATGAGAATCTTTCCTTACTTGGTAAATTTAGACATTACTACAAATGAAAGAATCAATTTCATACTTCCACGCTTGCTATTAATGGAATCATATAAGCAACAATTTTTTCTCAAATGCCATTGTAAGGATATTTTAAAATAACTAAAATGAAAAATTTTCTTTTATTTTAAAACTATGCGGAAAAACTTATCCTTACAATCCATATGAAAACTTGTTGTTATCTATTCCTAAGCAATATCTCATAACTCCTAAGAAGTAGCTCAAGAATCCGATTTTCAAACTACGCGATAGAAATCCATCTACGCGATCAGATTCAGCATATTCTTTCTTTAAGTTTCTTCACTTTTCTTTGATTCTTAAAACATTACCATGTGACCCAGTCACATCATGTATCAGGAATCTCAGAATAGAAACTTAACAGAGTTAGATTAGTGGACTTTACCTGAAGTAGAGTCAAACTTATTGACTTTAACATCCTTAGGTAAATTTGGCAGCTTCGCAACTAATGACCATTCCTTTGGCAATATAAACATATGGACCCTTTGATAATGGTACACGGGACTATCACAGACTTAGCTTTTCTCTTTACCATTTGTTCAACCGAGTTGACTATGGCCGATCCCTTTCCATTGGGAAGAGAATGCTTTTCTGGATTTCCTGTGTCACTATTGTTAATGTCCATAAAGTTTTAGGAAGTTGATCTTAGCAAATAGATAAGATCATTAAGGGACTTGTCATAGTCTGTTTCATAGATGTCCCAAAGGAACTCACTATGTGACTTAGAAAGTAGTTGAGCCACTAACTTTCTCAAGACTTGGACACCCAACTCTCCCGACTTGTCAATATGTGACTACATCTCCAAGATGTGATCACACCTAGACCTTGCCTTGCCATTAGGGCTTGAGTGACCTTAAACTTTTCAAGAACTTGTGGGTTAGGAAGAATAATCGGAGGAGGAGAAAGAAGTATGATATCCATGGGACATCATCTTCATTGGGAAAGCTTGTTTCAAGAGATTTGGGAAGATCATAAATGTCTAAACCAGGCATGTTTTGGGAGATATTCAAGATAGTTGATCTTAAAGTCCTTAATATGACACCCAATATGAAATATTAAGGCTAGGACCCAACAAACCATTTTATAACTTAGAAGAGGTATGCCGTAATCCAAGCTATAAAACAATTTGAAGGTAGGTGAATGACGATTCACCAATTTCCACCAAGATAAACGAAATGTATTATTAGGTTTTAATTGGTTTTGAAACTCCTAGATCTTTTGAGATTCATTGAACTGTTCAATGGCATGTTTCAATCTCGAGAGTGCCCTTCAGGTTTTGTGACTGGGATGCCAAGGATCACAAAACAAGGTGTGAAGTAACCATGCAAATTACTTGGTACCCTTAATAAATTACCCCTCAATCGATGTGCCGGTTAACCAGACACGCTCCATCGATACTATGATAAATATTAAGTCACCCTTTACCTACCTTGTTAAGTCCAAGTTAGTGTGTCGATTGACCACACACGCTCCACTAATGACTTAGACAAAGTGTAAAGTGTAATTTCATGGATTAGCACCTTATTCACATTTTCCTAAGTAACTAAGATTGGGTATTATTAAGAGTTTAGTTACTTAGTATTTATCATTAATACTTTTAATGAAGGGAGAATTATAGTCCTGTCAAACCCGTTCGGCTAACGACCCTCCACCAGTCACGCAAGCGGTGGGTGAGAGTGGACACCCATTAAGTTGCCATTTTATAGGCAACAACCTTATACCCACCTTATAGACCGGCTTCGTGAATGAGGCGTACTAGCGGTAAGACCGACTTTACTCTTATACATATATATATTATTAACTTATAATATTATAAAGTATAAGGGTTGAATTTTAATTTTTAAAATTCTAAGGGCTAACTTGGAATTAGAGTATTCATAAGAGAAAACTTTACAAATTCCAAAACTTGAGGGCAAGTTTTGAAACTATTCAAAACTAATTAATTCCATAACTTATGTGTTTAAAGTAGTTTTAATCCAAAAACTCTTCAAGTTCCATAACTTGAGGACAAGTTATGGAAGACTTTAAACTAATAAAAGAATTAATTTTTCTTTATTTTATAACTTATGGAATTAATTATGGTTACATTTTTTTTTATTATTTTTTTATTTAATGAAGAGACTCTTGGTCCTCCATAACTTGAGGACAAATTATGGAGTCATAACTCCAATTAATTAGAACTAGACTCTTCATTTTGTAACCTTTGCCAACTTTTATGAGTTTTATGAAACTTAAATGTGACTTCTCATATAACTTGAGGACAAGTTACAAAACACATTTTAGAATCAACTCTTAGATTAATTTGGATTGAAAACAACTTTTTCACTCAACTTTTCTATTAATCTAAGCAACTCATAAGAACAAGATAATTCAAATCAAACTTTTTCATGTAATTAGTCTAAACTTTAAACTAATACAAAACACGAATCTATTGACAATTATCTTTGAAATTGGATTAGCATGAACATTACCACATCAAAAACAAGTTTATAAGTTCAAAACATCTTAGGGTAATGTTCCTAGTCCAATTCCGGCCAAAAAGATCGGATTTATGCTGTCTGGGGGTCCAACTCGTCGAGTGCATGAACCGACTCGGCGAGTTGGATCGTTTTGATCATTTTTTTAGGCATGGACTCGCCAAGTCCCTTGATGGACTCGCCGAGTCTGATGATCAAACAGCAACAATTTCGATTTTTTAAGCAGTTTTGCAAGTATAATAAGAAAACAAACCTGGCTCTGATACCACTGTTGGGTTATAAACATTCTAACACTCCTAAGTGTACATGCAACCCTAAATACCTTGGATCTATGTTTTCTCTATTATACATACAAATATGAACATCCAAGGTATTATCCTAATCTAGCATACAAAACTATCAATATAACAAGATAGAATACATACGTCTTTGATGTAGAATGTCTTCATGAAGCTTGAGTGCCTAGTGCCCCAAGTGTGACACCTCAAATGGTTCACACAACACCATAAACACTTGGAATAACTTAGAGAGAATTCTACACTTCATGAAATCAGCTAGCCCTCTCTAGAATAATACTAGTGTCTCTAGTGGCCGATTTTGGTCAAGAATAAGATCTATATATAGTGTTACAATTAGGGTAAACTCTAATTGTCATAACTTTCTGTGACATCCCCAAAATCTCGGCCCGAAAAGACCGATTTCATTTATGCTTTTTAAAATAATTTTCAGAGTAAATCCTTTTAATTTTAAAAGAGATGCGGAATTTGTTCCCAAAAACAAAACATGATAAAATAGATATTTATCAAAACATTTCATAAAGAAATATGATTTCATTTCATAATCAAAAGTCGGGATGTCATGTTCCGATACAGATCATAAAGCATAAACGATAGCATTACAAGTCTTTCAACAAATATATACATATACAGACTTGTAAACAAAACAACTGATGTTCGCCCATCTTAAGCTCTTGCGCCACTTCCTGTAAAATAAATCAACTGAGTGGGTCAGGCTTGGGAGCCTGGTGAGCATGTAGGGTTTTCAACCCACAATAAATAATTTAATTAATTATTATCAACCAACAATAACCCAGTTACCCATTCCCGTTATTCTCACTTTATGTCCCTAAAATAACTAACACAAGGGACCTAGTCTAAGAATATTTCATCGGGGCGACTACACATGCTTTGGGGGTTCCTCAGCAATATAAGTCAAATAAGGCAACCATGGGGGGGATGGAATACAGCGAATGAACACCCAAGTTCATTAACACCTACAGGTTATGAGCCTGCTAGCGTTCCACTGGACTATCTAGAAAAGTCCGTGGTCGTCATCTAAATTCCGCTAGATGACTGGATCAAAACAACATCGAGGCCTCTCATCTGTTTATTACACACCAACTATCTACCCATATTCTACCCAACATATTAGTAGATAAAATATACATTTTTATACGTAGTTTCAAAACCTGTATAGCATGCTCAATCAAAACATTTTTCACATAACAGATGAGGCATACACACATAACACATATTTCATAGAGAATACTTCAGATCTATAAGATAGAAGAGAGTGAATATACACTCACACGTATAACAACCAAATATATACACATAACACGTATTTTATAGGAAATACTTCATAATATTGTGTTGGAATGAAAGTAACTACACACTCACTTGATCAAAAGATGATCGGGCAGCACTACGGCTTGCAGAAGAGGTGTTTCTCCGTAGATCTGGAAGATCTTCACAAAACCGGGCTCCTCGCGGGCAGCATTTCGGCTCGGGAATAACGCTCTTCGGGATTCTCGGGGCTTCAGATCTTGCTTCGGGGCTTGAGAATATTACCGGGGCTTCGGGGTATAAACGGCACGCAAAACGAGGCAAAACTTAGAGAGAAAGAAGAGTTTGAACAAGAGAAAATGGCTGAAATCGAGTTCTATTTATAGGCTGCTGGGTCTGGGATTACGCGGGGCGTACTCGGGTTACGCGGGGCGTACTTTGACGTCACTGCGTGCGTCGACTGGTGGCACTCGAGTATTGGTCAGACAAGTTGCAACCGACTGAGTACGCGGGGCGTACTCAAATTACACGGGGCGTAATTGACTTGTCAATTTTCTAAATTGCGTAACTTTCGCATACGAGCTCCGTTTTCGACGTTCTTTATATCCACGCGAAGGTAAGACCATACTCTACAACTTTCATTTAGACTCCATTGGCTAATTTTGACTTTTATTTTTATTATTTATTTTTAGAAGGCCAGGACAGAAAAACTTCGTTATAAATTCATAACTTCTTCGTCTGACGTCCGTTCTCACCTAAATTTTCATCGTTTCGCTACTAACAATGAGATCTTCGATTCTCATTTAGATTGTTTCGGCTAAAAACCGCTCGATCTCAAATCGAGTATTCGGGCTGCATACTGCTAAGTCGAAACTTAGAAAAATCATAACTTCCTCATACGAAGTCAGATTTGGGCGTTCCTTTTATGCACGCTCTCGGTTTAACGAAATCTACGACTTTCGTTTAGATCGCTAAGGCTAAATATCGCTCTATCTTAAATTCATATTTTACGTCACTCATTGTCATACCGGTTCTGTCTCGAAACTTCGACAGGTCATAACTTCTTCGTTATAACTCGGATTTTGGCATTCCTTATATCTCCGGAATCCTTGTTTCAACCACTACAACTTTATGCAAAGATGTCGGGCTTATCTCACACTTTAATTTTGACGCTTATTTTATTCTTAATTCATTAAATTATAAAAATCAAGAAAATAAACACATAAATCACATAATTCACATAATTCACAAATAATAAATTTTTATTATTTCAAATTTAGTTACAAAGGTTAACCTAGACTATTACATTGCTAAAAATGGCAAGCCCAGAAACACGGGCGTTACAATTCTCTCCACCTTAGAATGATTCCGTCCCCGGAATCACACATCAACAAACAAATGCGGATAGCGACTCCTCATGTCACTCTCCGTCTCCCAGGTGAGATTTGGCCCATTCGTGTGTTTCCATCGGACAAGCACTAACTCCACCATCCTACGTCGCAATTTCTTAGTCTTTCGGTCAACAATTGCCTCTGGTTCTTCAATCAACCTTTTGTTCTCATCGATTCTCAACTCCGAAAGTGTAATCATGTCGGGAACTTCCCCCGTGAACTTTCGTAAATAACACACATGAAAAGTGTTATGAATTCCACTCAGTTCTTCTGGTAGTAAGAGCTTGTAAGCTTGGTTCCTAATCCTCTGAAGAACTTTAAACGGTCCAATAAACCTTGGACTCAACTTTCCCCTTTTACCAAATCTTATAAGTCCCTTCCACGGCGAGACTTTAAGCAAAACCGAATCCCCAACTTCAAAAGTCGTCGGTCTTCGCTTTTTGTCAGCATAACTCTTTTGACGATCTTGAGCTGCTAACATTCTTTCCCTAATTATTTTCAACTTTTCAGCAGTCTGATGAACCATCTCCGGTCCCATAAACTGCTTTTCCCCAGCCTCAAGGCAACAAGATGGCGTACGACACTTTTGTCCATACAAAGCTTGGTAAGGTGCCATCTCAATGCTCGAGTGAAAACTATTGTTATAGGAAAATTCTACCAACGGTAAATGTTCATCCCAATTACCTAGGAATTCCAAGGTACATGCTCTCAGCATATCTTCAAGTGTTTGTATCGTTCGTTCGCTCTGACCATCGGTCTGCGGATGGTAAGCTGTACTTAAACACAACTTGGTACCCAATTCTTCTTGTAGACTTTTCCAAAATCGCGAGGTGAAACGACTATCACGATCCGACACAATTGTTAACGGAACACCGTGAAGCCTCACAATTTCCTTTACGTAAGAATTCGAAAGCTTTTCCATAGACCATTTCTCCTTGGCTGCTATGAAATGTGCACTCTTAGTGAATCGATCAACGACCACCCAAATCATGTCGTGACCATTCTTTGTTCTGGGCAGTTTAGTGACAAAATCCATGGCAATGTCTTCCCACTTACCCATAGGCACAGGTAAAGGTTCTAAACTCCCGTACGGTTTCTGATGTTGTGTCTTGACTCTCGCACAAGTCACACACTCGGCCACATACTTTGCAACATCAAGCTTCATCGTCGGCCACCAGTAGTAGGGTTTCAGGTCCCTATACATTTTAGTGCTACCGGGATGAATCGAATACATGGTCTTGTGAGCTTCTTCCATCAGAAGATCTCTAATTCCTCCTGACTTAGGTACCCAAATACGATCTTGGAATACCTTCAGTCCATGACCGTTTGTACTAAACACCAACGTTTTACCCATACGTTCCTCCTTTCGGTTATTTTTCTCAGAAGCTTCCTCTTGAGCTTTCTTTATACTTTCCACAATGGTCGAGACAACTTCAATTCTCAACGCTCTTGGCCTTTTCCTTTCAAGATTGACTTTCCGACTGAGAGCATCAGCAACAACATTAGCCTTACCAGGGTGGTAAAGTATCTCGCAGTCGTAGTCCTTGAGTAATTCCAGCCAGCGTCGTTGCCTCATATTCAATTCCTTCTGATTAAAGAGATATTGGAGACTCTTATGATCAGTGAAAAGTTTGCACTTAGTGCCATAGAGGTAATGCCTCCATATCTTCAGAGCGAAAACTACCGCTGCCAACTCCAAATCATGAGTCGGGTAGTTCTTTTCATGCTCTTTTAGTTGTCGAGACGCATAGGCTATCACCTTTTCTCTTTGAGTTAAAACACAACCCAATCCAACCCCAGACGCATCGCTATAAACAGCAAAGTCTTCAACTCCTTCGGGTAGAGAAAGTATCGGTGCCTCGCATAGTTTCTTCTTTAGCTTCTCGAATGCTTCTTTATGCTTCTCACTCCAAGCATAAGCAGCTCCTTTGTGGGTCAAAGCTGTCAATGGAGTAGCAATCGAAGAAAAGCCTTGGATAAACCTTCGGTAATATCCGGCTAATCCTAAAAAGCTTCGAATCTCCGTGGGACTTTTCGGTTGTTCCCACTTCATTACAGCTTCAATCTTTGCTGGATCAACCATTATCCCTTCCTGGTTGACCACGTGACCCAAGAATTGGACTTCACGAATCCAAAAATCACATTTGGAGAACTTAGCATATAGCTTCTCCTTCTTCAAAACTTCTAACACTTCTTGCAAGTGTCTGCCATGCTCCTCCTGGCTTTTTGAGTAAATCAGAATGTCGTCGATGAACACTATCACGGATTTATCAAGGAACGGATTACAAACCCTATTCATTAAATCCATGAATGCTGCCGGAGCATTGGTTAGTCCAAACGACATAACCAAGAACTCGTAGTGTCCATATCTAGTTCTGAACGCAGTCTTCTCTATATCCTGCTCTCTTACTTTCAGCTGATGATATCCTGACCTAAGATCGATCTTCGAGAAATAGCTCGAACCTTGCAATTGATCAAATAGGTCATCAATCCTTGGCAACGGATATCTATTCTTTATTGTTGCCTTGTTCAGCTCTCTGTAATCAATGCACAGTCTCATACTTCCATCTTTCTTCTTCACGAATAACACCGGAGCTCCCCAGGGCGATGAACTAGGTCTAATGAAACCTTTGTCCAACAACTCTTGAAGTTGCATCATCAGCTCCTTCATCTCCGTTGGTGCTAATCGATAAGGTGCTTTTGCTATTGGCATGGTTCCTGGTAGCAAGTCTATTCTGAACTCTACTTGTCTATCAGGTGGTAATCCAGGAAGATCTTCGGGAAATACTTCCGGATAATCACACACCACAGGAATACTCTGCATCACCTTCTTTTCCTTCTTAGCATCAATCACGAATGCTAAATATGATGTACATCCCTTGGTCAAACACTTTCTGGCTTTCATTAGGGAAATGATTCCAGAATTCACTCGGCGCTTGTCCCCATACACCATAAACGATTCATTTCCAGGCGGGTTTACTTTAACTATCTTCTTTTTGCATAAAATTTCGGCATCATTGGCGCTGAGCCAATCCATTCCCAACACGATGTCGAAACCATTAAGTTCGATAGGCAATAATTCCTCATGGAACTTATTCCCATTCAAGTCGATTAAGATGTTTTTCATACGATGGCTAACAGGTACAAACTTGCCACTAGCAACTTCGACTAATAAAGCATTATCTAGTCTATCAACAGGCAAAGCTAGTTTTCTACCAAATTCATGCGATATAAAGGAGTAGTTGGCTCCAGAATCAAATAAAATTTGGGCAGGCAAATTGTTAACGAGAAAGGTACCTGAAGCGACATCAGCTTCATCCTTAGCAGCTTCCAGTGTCATCTGGAATGCTCTCGCCTTCGGCTTTGGTGGAATGTTGGGCTTAGCTGCCTCCTTCTTCTTCGGACAGTCTTTCAAAATATGCCCCTCTTCATTACAACCAAAACACATCCTTTTGTTGTTCGGACATTCATTGGCAAAATGTCCAACCTTTCCACACTTGTAGCAAGTTACATCCTCGCTACATTTCCCGAAGTGCTTTTTCTTACACTTTTCACACCACTTCGCTTCCCCTCCTTTACCCCCACCAAACCTTTTCGAATCAGATTTCGAAAATTTACTTTTCTTACTGGAACCAGATGTTCCCTCAAACTTCCTCTTCTCACCAACCTCAAACTTGTTGGTGGTTCTCCCCTTGATCATGTTCTCAACAGACTTGGCAGCCCAGATAGCTGCCTCTAGAGTATGTGCCTGACGTACTGGCACCTCATACTCCCATGGGAGTCCCTTCGCATACCGGTCCACCTTCGTCAGCTCGTCTGGAACGATACGCAAAGCAAACTCCATCTTATCGGTGAAGTTATTGGTGTATTCATCAACTGACATACTGCCCTTAGTCAATGTCAGGAACTTGTTCTCCAACTCCAACAGATTTTGAGCCGAGCAGAACTTGCGCTTAAACTGCACCAAGAACTCTGCCCATGACAATTGCAGTGACTCATTAGGGTTCAAAGTCTTCCCTAGAGTGTTCCACCAACGAACGGCTCCACCTCGTAATTGACGCACAGCATAGATGGTTTGCAACTTACCTCTGCAGCCACACGTCATGAAGGCTAGCTCCATTTCGGAGATCCAATCCATAACCCCAATCGGATCCTCCTTTCCATTGAAGGTTGATGGTTTGCAAGTCAAAAAGTCCTTGTACTTGCATCCCATTCCATCATTCCTTTCATCGCGGTTATCTTGCCTAACTATCGGTGGGTTGGCTTGACCAACTGATCCACTGAAGTTTCCACCTTCCGAGTGCCCTTCATTTAATTCAGGCTCTTCCACACGAATCGACAGTTCTTCACGATTTTGTTGAAGCAACCGTCTAGTTTCCTCCATCTGACGATCCAACATCGTCTGAATCATCAATTGCACACCAGCCATGGTTATTGGCTCAGGTGCTGCTGCTACAACAGGTCTTTGTTCAATCACTGGTGGTTGATTCCTATTTTCATCAGCATTTCCAACTCCACTTCTTGTTCTCACCATTTTTGATCTACACACCGAATAAGGTGAAATTAGATCCTTATTCACGATAGATATTCAAATCATCCTTATCACACCGAAACATTTACATGCTAGTTCTAATATCGTAGACGTACGCTTAGAATCCTACACACATAAGGTTTCTAGATCCGGTCGGCAACAGACCATAGATCCGAACAAATAATATCATATATGGCAACATATAACATTTAGCACCTAAAGCATTTTAGGCAACTTTCCTAAAATAAACTAGTGCTTGTGTCTTAAAACATAACAGACACATCTCAAAATTCCACTTAGCATTCTAAGTTTAAGTCTAGAAATCCTACAAATTCCTAGTTCGCTTAAACTAATGCTCTGATACCAACTGTGACATCCCCAAAATCTCGGCCCGAAAAGACCGATTTCATTTATGCTTTTTAAAATAATTTTCAGAGTAAATCCTTTTAATTTTAAAAGAGATGCGGAATTTGTTCCCAAAAACAAAACATGATAAAATAGATATTTATCAAAACATTTCATAAAGAAATATGATTTCATTTCATAATCAAAAGTCGGGATGTCATGTTCCGATACAGATCATAAAGCATAAACGATAGCATTACAAGTCTTTCAACAAATATATACATATACAGACTTGTAAATAAAACAACTTGATGTTTGCCCATCTTAAGCTCTTGCACCACTTCCTGTAAAATAAATCAACTGAGTGGGTCAGGCTTGGGAGCCTGGTGAGCATGTAGGGTTTTCAACCCACAATAAATAATTTAATTAATTATTATCAACCAACAATAACCCAGTTACCCATTCCCGTTATTCTCACTTTATGTCCCTAAAATAACTAACACAAGGGACCTAGTCTAAGAATATTTCATCGGGGCGACTACACATGCTTTGGGGGTTCCTCAGCAATATAAGTCAAATAAGGCAACCATGGGGGGGATGGAATACAGCGAATGAACACCCAAGTTCATTAACACCTACTGGTTATGAGCCTGCTAGCGTTCCACTGGACTATCTAGAAAAGTCCGTGGTCGTCATCTAAATACCGCTAGATGACTGGATCAAAACAACATCGAGGCCTCTCATCTGTTTATTACACACCAACTATCTACCCATATTCTACCCAACATATTAGTAGATAAAATATACATTTTTATACGTAGTTTCAAAACCTGTATAGCATGCTCAATCAAAACATTTTTCACATAACAGATGAGGCATACACACATAACACGTATTTCATAGAGAATACTTCAGATCTATAAGATAGAAGAGAGTGAATATACACTCACACGTATAACAACCAAATATATACACATAACACGTATTTTATAGGAAATACTTCATAATATTGTGTTGGAATGAAAGTAACTACACACTCACTTGATCAAAAGATGATCGGGCAACACTACGGCTTGCAGAAGAGGTGTTTCTCCGTAGATCTGGAAGATCTTCACAAAACCGGGCTCCTCGCGGGCAGCATTTCGGCTCGGGAATAACGCTCTTCGGGATTCTCGGGGCTTCAGATCTTGCTTCGGGGCTCGAGAATATTACCGGGGCTTCGGGGTATAAACGGCACGCAAAACGAGGCAAAACGTAGAGAGAAAGAAGAGTTTGAACAAGAGAAAATGGCTAAAATCGAGTTCTATTTATAGGCTGTTGGGTCTGGGATTACGCGGGGCGTACTCAAATTACGCGGGGCGTACTCAGTACGCGGGGCGTACTCGGGTTACGCGGGGCGTACTTTGACGTCACTGCGTGCGTCGACTGGTGGCACTCGAGTATTGGTCAGACAAGTTGCAACCGACTGAGTACGCGGGGCGTACTCAAATTACGCGGGGCGTAATTGACTTGTCAATTTTCTAAATTGCGTAACTTTCGCATACGAGCTCCGTTTTCGACGTTCTTTATATCCACGCGAAGGTAAGACCATACTCTACAACTTTCATTTAGACTCCATTGGCTAATTTTGACTTTTATTTTTATTATTTATTTTTAGAAGGCCGGGACAGAAAAACTTCGTTATAAATTCATAACTTCTTCGTCTGACGTCCGTTTTCGCCTAAATTTTCATCGTTTCGCTACTAACAATGAGATCTTCGATTCTCATTTAGATTGTTTCGGCTAAAAACCGCTCGATCTCAAATCGAGTATTCGGGCTGCATACTGCTAAGTCGAAACTTAGAAAAATCATAACTTCCTCATACGAAGTCAGATTTGGGCGTTCCTTTTATGCACGCTCTCGGTTTAACGAAATCTACGACTTTCGTTTAGATCGCTAAGGCTAAATATCGCTCTATCTTAAATTCATATTTTACGTCACTCATTGTCATACCGGTTCTGTCTCGAAACTTCGACAGGTCATAACTTCTTTGTTATAACTCGGATTTTGGCATTCCTTATATCTCCGGAATCCTTGTTTCAACCACTACAACTTTATGCAAAGATGTAGGGCTTATCTCACACTTTAATTTTGACGCTTATTTTATTCTTAATTCATTAAATTATAAAAATCAAGAAAATAAACACATAAATCACATAATTCACATAATTCACAAATAATAAATTTTTATTATTTCAAATTTAGTTACAAAGGTTAACCTAGACTATTACATTGCTAAAAATGGCAAGCCCAGAAACACGGGCGTTACAATTAAAAGTGGGTTAGATCTGATCCCACATCGGCTGGGAAGGAGAACTAAGCATTTCTTATAAGGGGTGTGGATACCTTCCCTAACACAACGCGTTTTAAAGCCGTGAGGGCAGCAGATCCCATAAGAACTTTGCAGTTAAGCGTGCTCGGGTGGGAGTAGTACCAGGATGGGTGACCCCCTGGGAAGTCCTCGTGCCGAGTGGCCTAAAGCGGACAATATTGTGATACGTGCCAGAGGGGGGTGTTACACTTTCCATTTCCTTGGATCCATGGGTTCAAGTACACCATGGAGCATCCATGGAGCATCATATGGGTTTTGGCCCAACTAGATAATCCATGGAGCATTAGTCCACTATATAAGTATGGATGATTTACACAATCAACCCATATATTTAATTAGTCTTCTTTTGATCACTTAATGCCGGGTCGGGTCAAGTCTTACCAATTATAGTTATGGACTTAGACATTAATCCAACATATGCATGCAAACTATACACAGAAAAAGGATCAAATAGACTTTCAAATAAAATATTCTACCCTAGGACCACAACCAAATAAGGAACAGGAAATAAGGCAAAATCAATCATTCTGAGGCTATAAGCTCATAACCGTATACAATTCTAAAAACATTCACATAGAGGCTCAAATATTAGTATGACATGGCTAACATATTGGGGAACTACTTACTTGGGTGGGCTGATCACGTGCGTTGCACTCTCTTCTTTTCATTTCCTTTTGGAAAATCCTTTTTGTGTTACTTTTGAAAACAATTTACCATTTCCTTAGTTTGAGTCCAGACACAATTGAGAGTGTGCTCGAATCCCTCAAACCAAGGCTCTGATACCAAGATGTAACGACCTAAATTTTACAAAGAAAATTTTCATTTTTAATTAATAAACACACATGCATAAACCATGAAATTCCAACATAATTGTTTTCAAATCCACATTCATTACAACTTGTTTAAATCATCAAAGTGTCCCAAAAAGTATTAGTGAAAGAGAGAAAGAGTGTACACCGTGCCATCATGCCTTGACTTTGCCCTTGGATTAAAATGTACCTGAAACAAATCCTCAAACGGTAAGCTTGAAAGCTTAGTGAGTTCCCCAGAGCACACCCACACACAAACACGTACACCATATCATACTAGCTAATCAGCTACACAAAACACATAAGCCATGCATAACAACACATACAGAAGCCCTGTAAACTCTCCAAGGTCTTACTCCGGGTGCCATGGGAACCCCCACATGGTCTTATCCCAATGCCTTAGGACCCCCCCCCCCCCCCCCCGCGGGGTCTTTGACCTAGGAAGCCAAGGAAACCCTCCAAGGTCTTACACCTAAGTGCCTTGGGAACCCCCCGAGGTCTTTGATCTAGGATGCCAAGGAAACCCTCCAAGGTCTAACACATAAGTGCCTCGGGACACCCCCCCCCCCCCCCCCCCCCCGAGGTCTTCCATACACGATACACGATAAAACAACTAGAACATTGTATATCAAATAATACAAATAGCATATACTTAACAATTAATGGGCCGATGTTGGTGCCTTTTACCCATTAGTATGGTGAGGAGACTCACCTCTGTCTGCTGAATACAAAAGCTACTCTCTTAACAGTCTCCACCTCTCGTGTTGAATAATAATATTAGATTATGTTAGGACTTTGATTAACCATGGAAAACTCAAACTCCCAACGCTTCCATAAGGCCATTATCCATCCCTTGCTAATGGGCCCAAAGTCCAAGTCCAAAATCCTTAATGGGCCACTTAGCCCAGTAAAGCTCAATCAATATATCTATGGCCCACAACAAATGATATAGCCCATAATTCACAGATTGCAACCAAATATAATAAGCAAAATGAGGCCCAAAGGCTTAAAGGACCAAAACAGATTTGGCCCAATTGTGATGCGTATGCTCGACGTACCATCCTGGTACGCGCATCGTACTGGGGTCTTGGGACTACGCGTAACGTACACTGGGTTACGCCCAACGTACAACCAGTTTAATCCCCTTCTCCATTAAGTGCTTAATACTCGTTTCCTTTACATCCAAAAGCCAGATCTAAGTTTGATAAGATGTCCTAAGGCATAAAGTTGGCAACTTTACGCCTTTGCATGCCTCATATACACCCAACACCTCCATTAAGACCTTTCCAAGGTCTTTAACCCATGCATGAGGCCAAAAATTCTAGCAAGACTTAATTTTTATGGTTCTAAAGGACCAAGGGACCTCATATATGTCTTTCCCATCATATGGAGTTGCTTAACTCATAAATGGAGGTCCAAAATCAACCAAAAGGGACAAGGTAGAAAACCCTAGCTAAATCTTGAGATTTAAGATGAAAGATCCAAGCTTTTTACCTCCAGAAGCTTTTCAAGATGACTATGATGCTGGTTCTTGAAGCACCAACTCGTTCCAAGCTTGTTTAACCTGCTCTTCTTCTTGGAATGAACACTAGAAGGGCCACAAATGCGCTTTTTAAAGCTAAAAATGGTCTCACAAGTTTCTTTGCAGTGTAAGGACATTCTAAAGTTGTGGAGGCTATCTAGGATTAAGTCCAAGGGACTTAAGGTCACTTAAATAAGCCTCAAGTCCGAAAATTAGGGTTTTGGACCCCTAGCATGTACGCCCAACGTACCTCCAGCTCCTCCACGACTAGCCTTGCATAGTACGCTAAGCGTACACTTAAATATGCCCATCATACTCAAGGGACTAATTATGCTAAAATGTAATTCTTAAGGGTTTGAAGACATACCAGATTTAGGGTGTTACAGGTAATAAATGAGGCAATATAGGCTTGGCCATGCATCAAGGACTCGTAAACATGGTATACACCATGTGATACAATAACACATTGTCCAAATGAACACAACTTTTACACCTATTGTATCTGGTATCCTAAAACATGATTTTGGAGCAATAACCACATTTATATATTCTAATCAACCAAAAGGTTGTCTGGTACCTCTTCCCTGGATATATCTTATTAACGAGGCATCTGTTTACAAGTAGATAAACAAGTACCAATTTTTTAAAAAGAAAATCTCAAAAGGTGTCAAAGAATGAAAGCATGTTTAATTTTAAAACCTGGAGAGGTTGTGTAACATCCCGAAATATCAAGAGTAGAGTTGAAGGGCTAAAAGAGTAAATTGAAAAAGGGAACTCAACGAGTAGGGTCGCGATTTGGTCGCGTGAGTTTGTGATTGGGTTAAAAGTTCTTCATTTCATTCTAAATTGACATCTAATTTCCAAGGACCCAAAAAGCCTTGGGTACCTAAAATCTTTCATTGATTGCAGGTTTTATGTGACGAGCAATATGATAACAAATGGTACATCGATAGTGGTTGCTCTCATCACATGACTGGAAAGAAGGAGAACTTAAGAGATTTTCAAAGTCTCAAAAATGCTGGAGTAGTAAAGTTTGGGAACAATCAAAAATGTTAAGTCAAAGCATATGGAAAAATCACAATTAGACAATTCACAGTGAATCATGTTGCATATGTTGAAGGTCTTCAACATAACTTGATAAGTGTTTCTCAACTTGTTGTGGGCACTGGCAATCAAGTTCGTTTCAACGAAGAAGGAAGTGTTATTTCGAATGTTAACATAAACGAAATATTACTGAAATCTAAAAGGAAATGTGACATGTTTACTTTGGACATCAATCCAATTGTAGGCAAACCAGCAGTATGTTTACTTTCGAAAGCTACATCTGATTTGAGCTGGTTATGGCATCGAAGACTTTCACATCTCAATTTTCGAAACATAAACAAACATGTGGTACAAGACCTGGTAAGAGGTTTACCTGTACTTAAATTTGATAATGATTCTTTATGTGCAGCTTGTGAAGTTGGCAAGCAACATAAACAAGGTCATCCAATTACAATTTATTCAAAGATTGTTGCACCTGTGGAGTTATTACATATCGATTTATGTGGTCCTTCGACTGTATCAACTCTCAACAATAAACGGTACATTTTAGTCATTGTTGATGATTTTTCAAGATTCACATGGGTTTATTTTCTCAGGCTCAAATCTAAAGTTGCAAAAATTATGATTGATTTTATCAAAAAGATGGAAATCACGTTGGGAAACCCTCATCGAAAAAATCAAGAGTGATCATGGAACTGAATTCAAAAACAAAATTCTTGATTCCTTTTTAGTGGAAAAAGGAATTTCGCATAATTTCTCATCTCCATACACACCACAACAAAATGGTGTTGTAGAACGGAGAAATCGCTCATTATGCGAAGCGGAAAGAACCATGTTGGCATATGCGAATTTACCTCAATATCTATGGGATGAACCTGTTTCAACTACTTGTTTTACTCAAAACAGATCGTTCATTCATCGTAGATTTAATATTACGCCATACAAAATTCTGAATAATCGAAAACCTAATGTGAAGTTCTTTCATGTTTTTGGATGTAGGTGATTTATTATGAATTGCAAGGATCATCTTTCGAAATTTCAAGCAAAAGCTGATGAAGGGATTTTTCTTGGATATTCGCACAATTTAGTGGCTTATCAAGTGTTAAAAACGTTCAATCTTAGATTCGATGATTATTATGTTAAATCAAATGAACATCAATTTTCGAATTATCCAATTTTACAAGAAACACAAATTGAAACTGATTCTATACAAATGGATGATATTGATTATGATTTAAGTTTTGGCATCTCAGATCATGCAGTTGATGCTGAAGTTCATGCTCCTGATAATCACATTCCAGAATTCTCAAAACTTACTGATGCATCATCATCAACTCCTCAAGAAGGCGAACCAATGAATGATAATCCTTTGGAAAGAGAGTAATTAGATTTGAATACTTTGAATGATGAAGAGCATTCTTTCGAGGGGGAGCAAGAACAATTGAATGCTGAAATTGAGGGGGAGCATGTTGTTGAGGGGGAGAATAATGTTGATGATGCATGTTCGAATGCAGGCTCAGAATATGATGAAGTATTCGAAGATGCTCCTTTGGAATTTGATCCAACATATCCACCCACGGAAAAATGGACTAGAGACCATCTAAAGGATCAAGTGATTGGGAATCCACACGAAGGAGTGTTAACAAGAGCTCAAATTCGTGCAAAGAATGAGGTATTAAATACTCATCAAGAATTTTGTATGTTTAATGTTTTCATTTCTAAAATTGAACCAAAAAGAGTTAAGAATGCAATGGAACACTCAGATTGGGTTGTTGCAATGCAATCAGAATTGTCTGAATTCAAACGAAACAAGGTTTGGAGATTAATTCCTAAACCTGAAAATGTTTTGATTGTCGGGTTAAAATGGATTTTTAAAAATAAAACCGAAAAAAATGGAAAATTTATTCGAAATAAAGTCAGACTTGTTGTAAAAGGCTATTCTCAATAAGAAGGAATCGATTATGAAGAAACTTTTGCCCCTGTCGCGAGACTCAAGGCGGTTCGAATATTTCTGGCTTATGTAGCTCACAAAGATTTTGATGTTTATCAAATGGATGTGAAACGTGCATTTCTTAATGGAGAGCTTGAAGAAACGGTTTGTGTGGAATAACTGTTAGGTGCATTTCATGTACCCATTTTGTAGCTTTATTTTATAAAAGAACATTGCATATAGGCTTAAACTCATGCATTTTGCATGGTTTTTGGGATTTTTCATGAGGCAATTTCATTCAAATACTTTTGTGATATTTTAGGGACTTTTGGAGGAAGGATATTGTTGGAGGAGCTAAATAAAAGTTGCGACAAAATTTCAGGACTTGCGGAGCACCGAGGAGCAAGATATCAAAGAAATGGGGATTTTGACTTTACAGATGTTTACACGGCCGTGTAAATGGAAGCCTTGCATTTACGCGGTCCGTGTAAATGACAGTGTTAATTTACGCGGGCCGTGTAAACGTAAATGTGGGTTTTAAAGCAGTTTTTCACCATTCTTAAATGGGGGAACCAACTTTTTACTTAGGGGGTCGACTTTTGGAGTAGAGAAGGCGATTTCTTGAGGATTTTGGAGTTGATTAACAATTGGGAACATTTGATTTCATTTTGTAAGAACTTTAATTTCATTTTCTAGATCTGTGATCTTGTTCTATCCATGAGTGGCTAGAACCCTAAATTCTCCAACTTTATGTCTTGACATTTGGATGTGATTTCAATCATATGACTTGATGTTTGCTTTCAATTTTCTATCTAGTGAATTTGATTTTGTCTCAATTGAATGTTTGATTCTAATTGTGATTCTTATTGGCCATTTGGATTAGGATTAGATCATTCAAGTTATCTAATTGCAAAATCCGTAATTGTTTTGTAGATTGGACTAGGTAACAAGCACTAAACGGATTTCTATTGAATGAATTTAGTGTAAATCTTATTCACACATTCTTATGCTCCCGAGCTTATGAGGATTATTGAGTGTTGTTAGGAACATTCACATAAAGTTTAATGCAATCTTTCAACCTAATTTTAAGAGCTTGTTTAGATTAGATTGGTAAGGTTAGGATTAATCAAAGAGCTTGTTTTGGTTAATTATTGTGGTGAATGGGAAGTGTTAGAGCTTGTTAACACTTTCAAGTACCAACTTAGATAGAATTAAACAAATATCTTGTCATCCATGGAATCACATTGCTAATTTGTCTTGCATAGAGTTGGAGTTCTCACAAATCCTGAATTTGTTTCATTTAATTGATCATTTACTTATTGCTTTATTCTTTTGTTTAAATCATTGCATACCAACCCCCCATTTATGTGACCATTATTGTACCTTCCGCAAAAAGGTATAAACATTTGTTCCGTGTCTCTGTGGATCGACCCTACTTACCTTGTATTACATTTCTAGTACAAAGTAGTAGTGTTTAAGGAGTTATTTTACCCCTTTATTTGTTGGGTTTGATACGCTCAACAATAACCCCCAGGTTTTATTAGCGAAGAATTTCCTAATCATGTTTATATTTTAGATAATACAATTTATGGTCTAAAACAAGCACCACGAGCATGGTATGCAACTCTTACATCATTTTTTAAACAATCTAAATTTAAACAAGGATCTATTGATCCTACACTAATTCGAAAGAAAGTAGGGAATCATCTTATGCTTGTTCAAATTTATGTTGATGATATTATTTTTGGCTCGACTGACCCTGCTTTGTCTAAAGAATTTGAAGACTTGATGAAAAGCAAGTTTGAAATGAGCATGGTGGGAAAAATCAATAATTTCATTGGATTGAATATTCGTCAAAATAGAGAAGGGAGTTTTATCAATCAAGAAAAATATACGAAAAATCTATTTGAAAAGTTTGGATTGACGAATAGCATAAAGCTTCGTGTACCAATGGCAACGGGCATAAAGTTAACATCATCGTTAGACAAACCTGCTGTTGATTTAACGTTGTATAGGAGCATGATACGTTCGTTACTTTATCTTACAGCAAGTCGATCTGATATCATGTTTTCTGTGTGTAATTGTGCTAGGTATCAGTCTAATCCACGCGAACCACATCTTACTGATGTGAAGAATATTTTTCGTTATCTTAAAGGCACTATTTCGTTAGGATTATGGTATCCTTCGAAAACAGGATTCTTCGTTCAAGCATACTCAGATGCAGACTTGGGTGGTTGTAATCTTGATCAAAAAAGCACAAGTGGAGGATGTCAATTACTTGATGGCAAATTAGTCAGTTGGCAGTCGAAAAAGCAAACATGTGTGTCGATTTCCACGGCTGAGGCAGAATAAATGGTTGCTGCTACATGCACTTCACAAATAATATGGATTCAAAGTCAATTACGTGATTATGCAATTAATATGAAAAAGATTCCATTATATTGTGATAATCCTGTGCAGCATTCGAAGACTAAACACATAGCTCTTCGTTATCATTTCATTAAAGATCATGTGGAGGATGGAAATATTGAAGTTCATTTTGTAAAAACAACTGATCAGTTAGCTGATATTTTCACAAAAGCTTTGGATGAAAAGTATCTAGTGCGAATAATAGAAGGTCTGGGAATGATCGATGAAAATTATGTTCCGTGCAAAAAAGATGAATACTAAGTGAAAAAGAATGAGTCAGAGGCGATGAACAAAGTTATTTAACATTCAACGGTTACTGTTCATAGTCAACGCTTCGACCGCTTCGAATTCGCATGATTGTCACTGATCTTTAGCGTTGCATCAGTGGTTACTGTTAATAGTCAATGCTTCGAACGCTTTGAATTTGTACATTTGTTACTTTTCAAAGAATGTCAAATTTTGTTTGTTTGCAACACATCAAAAACACGAAAAGATTTTTTTTGTTTTGTTTTTAAATTTTCGAAAAATTAAAAATCCAAAAAGATTTTCTTTTGTTTTGTCTTTAAAATTTTTGAAAAATTAAAAATCCAAAAAAATTTTCATTTTTTTTGTCTTAATTTTCGAAAAATTCAAAAACAACAAAAATATTTTTAATTTTAATTTTTTTTTTTTTTTTTTTTTTTTTTTTTTTTTTTTTTTTTTTTACAGATTTTGATGATGATTTGGAAGGGAAAACGCAGGCAGTATAGGGGACAAGTAAATTTTTTTTTCGTATTCATCATTATCTTTCTCATTATTCGAATTAGTTACGTTGTCCCTAGAAGCATTCTGATGCATGTTGACCAAAGCCTCCATGACTCAATGTGTGTGTACAAAAGCCTTAATGAACTTTTTCATACGAAAAATTCTTCCCAATCAGGCTTATATTCACATTAGTCTCTGAGCTACCTTACTCTTCTCACAATGAGTTAAGAGTTTTATGTTTGGTCCAAAACATAACAGAGGTATTTTTCGTGTCTTACACCAATCTTTTTCATCAATACATTCTTACACAATCACACACAAAGACATATGTCTGAGAGGTCTCTGATCAAACCCATCGAGACTTAGACATATCAAAATTCTGTGTTAATGATCTGACATCATGAGTCCTTGATGAAAGTGAAACCCAAACATCTTGAAACTTAAGGAATTCACGGGGGACATTGTTCGAGATATTAATGAAACTTTTGTTTCTGTACCAAAATTCAAAACTCCAAATCATATTCATTTAGAATGCGTGGTCGTGATCAAACATTCGAAACCCAAGATGGTTGTTACCCAAAAAAATCTAGAACATAATTTTTTTTTGAATATGATCTCAGTGTGAGTTTTATTCGCATATCCTTGTCATGATCATATTGTTCAAAGCAAATTTGTCACTGACTACACTGGTCAAACAAGTAATTTTTATTACAATTTATCACCTTATGTTTAGGATGACATGTAACGAAATTTTAAACCAACCCAAGAATTACTTTTAAAAGAAGCCATTTGATGCTTATCAAAAAGTAGTCGATTGCATTTCACGGGAACATACACAAGCTGTTGATCATCTCTCTTGATGATTAACGAAGCAACCTTTGTCCGGGGTTTAACTGCATTCGTGTCAAATTGAAATTTTGACATCACTACATTCCAAAAAAAATTTAATTGTTTCTTGTCTAACCTTTCTTTGGCACACTACACACACGAAATCCTTGAGGTTCTGAGTAATACCAACTCAGGCTGATGATTTCGAACACCTGTCATATGACTTCGCTTTTCATCCCAAAAGTGAAAGAGCCTTGCCTCCATTCGAAGGGTTCTAACAGTTACTATTCAATAAAGGGGATAGTGACATGTTGTGTAACCGTGACGTATGGTATTCAACCCGGTTTTCTAGGAGATGTCACAGATGCTTTTTAACGCATGGCTAACTTTCCGCAAAACTGGTCCGATTTTCAAGGTGTCACGTTGGATTTCATTAAATGCATCCCGCTTCAAATTCAAATCATCCAACGTTACATATAAAAGGAGGTTTAGAGTACATTCTATGCTTACGCGATCAAACACTTCAAAATTCCCAAAATTCTCTGTTCTTCATCTTCTTCAAACCCTAACAATGGTGACTACTTCTCATGTTGATGTTTCCAGAGAAGATACATCCTCAGTACCAATAATGAAGATTCAATCTACCAACTATTATGTAAATGGTGAACTTTCAGAATGTTCGGAGGAATTCAAAATGTTGATTGTTGCATTAAAACACTCTGTTTTATCAATAGCGATGTTCACCTCTTTTTCTGTTCCATTATCCTGGCTTTCTCAAGCATGATCCACAACTACCTATAATAAAGCCACTGATGCGATTACCTTTCTTTTAATCAATGATAAGAAGGTTAGGCTTTCCAAGAAACTGTTTTGCTAGATTCTTGATATTCCAAATACACCTTCGTTTCTTGAATTTCAATTCTCTCAAATCATACACATGTTTAATGAAATGGGATATCAGCCCCCATTGTCTAAGATCAATGATTTTAAGAAATATGGTCTTCCAAAAATATGGAACTTTTGTTTTTAATATTTTTGCGTTGTCTAACTGGAAGAACAGTTGGCTTGGATAAAGGACGAATGGAGATATATGCCATGGAGGCTGGTTTGTACTATGATCTTCCTGCTGATTATTCAACACAGCTATGGCAGGAGTTCCAGAAAGGGGTAGAACACACAAATGTTGTCCATGGCATTTCGTGTGCTCGGTACTGGAGTCTTATTTTACAAAATTTCTACAACAAAGATGATATTCTGGTTTCTAATGAAGACGAAAAGGTTAGTTTTCAATCTTATCATTTTCCAAAGGAGGTCGTTGATGATGCTGATGAATTCCCAAGTGTTGCTCGGATTCCCGATGCAATGCTTAAAAGTGTGGATCCTTCGAATCCTGTCTTGCAGGCATATGTAAAAACTTTCGATTCTTCTATTCGTATGGGAATTTTACTACCACGCGAAGCCAAGAAGACTAAGAAGTCAAAGAAAGATAAGCCTACTTCTCCTGCGAAGAAAGTGAATAGTTCAACCTCATCCAAATCCACAAAGCAGACGTCAGAAACTATTATTGTGACAGTCGATGCAACAACAGTGATTACACCAGTTGTGGAAGAGTCACAAGAAGATGTGGTGATTCCTTCGAAAACAGGGATGTTTCGAAGAATCAAGATGAAATCCAAGCACAAACGCAAGTCTTCATCCAAGAAATTGCTTCGTAAACCTCAACCTTCTCATCAAGGTGTAATGTTTCGTGAGGTTCCAGTTCTTGTTTCTCCTGCATCCAAGAAAAGGGCAGCCGAAGATATGGCGAATCATTTATCCCAACCAACGAAGAAGAAGCCGAAGAAGGCTAGGAAGATTGTTTTATCAAGTGAGTCTACCGAAGAAGATGAGCGAGTACCAGAAACTCCAGAGACCACTATTCTTACAAGCTCAATTCCAGAGACCACGGTCATATTCACCCCTGAAGTTTTGATTGCCAGGTCACTTGTTGAGGAGGTACGAACTTCAGGCTTGGGTGAAAATATTTCAAAGAATGTGTGACAACCGTCAAATTCTGGTCAATTCAAAGTCAAATAAAGTCAACAAGTCAGCTCAACTAACCCTTGTGTACTAGGACTTACGTTCAGTATTTACTAAACAACTCGCTATTCTGATAAGAAAACATAAATCGAAAAGTACGTACAACTACATCTCTTTAACCTAAAAACTGCGGTAAGTGGCAAGCCAAACCGATAAAACAATGATGCTTACTCATCGGGAGTGTGTAAGATCCTTAAACAAGGCTTAACAGGGTTTACGAACCATGCGTTGCGATGCCGGGCACTCACAACTGTCCCACATGGAACCTCTCTCAATCGTTTTCACTCTATCTCTCTCTATGTCAAATCTCTCCCAAATCCCTCTAAGTATGTGAAATCTCTCTCTAATATCTCTTTGTATGAGAAATCTCTCCAAGAATGTCAAATCTCTCCCAAATCTCTCCAAGTATGTGAAATCTCTCTCTAATATCTCTTTGTATGAGAAATCTCTCCAAGAATGTCAAATCTCTCCAAGTATGTGAAATCTCTCTCAAATATCTCTCTGTATGAGAAATCTCTCCAAGAATGTCAAATCCCAACCAAATCTCTCCAAGTATGTGAAAACTCTCGCAAATATCTCTTTGTATGAGAAATCTCTCCAAGAATGTCAAATCTCTCCCAAATCTCTCCAAGTGTGAGAAATCTCTCCCAAATCTCTCTCAAAAGTTCCCGTAACTTTTTGGGATCATTCGGGTCATTCCGACCCTTAACCGGGTCAAAAACGGCTCAAAACGGGGCGAAAACGAGAAAAATAGGCTTTAGGAACCGAAACCAAGAAGAGAGGCCTCTTAGGCGAGGACCGAGCCTCTGTTGGCTGAGGCATGCGAGACCGAGCCTCGGTCTCTGCTCCTCTCGGTCTCTGCTTCTTTCTCTCCTCTCTGTTCTCTTCTCTGCTTTCGGTCTCTGTCGCCTTCTCTCCTGGACGAACCGAGCCTCTGTTGGCCGAAAACGGAGGACCGAATCACTGTAGCTGAGACCGAGCCTCGGTCTCTGTCGCTTCTCACTCTCTGTTCGCCTTCCTCTTCTCTATGTCGCTTCTTCACTCTCTGTCTCTACCCGCCTCTCGGTCTCTACTCCGCATCTGTGTCTCTTCTCTTCTCTCGGTCTCTCTTCTCCTCTCTCGGTTCCCTCTCTCTCCTTTCTCCCCTCTCGGTTCCTACTCTCCCTCTTCTTCCCTCTCGGTTTCTACCCTCCCTCCTCTCGGTTTCAGCATCAGAAGGCCGAACCTCGGCCAGAATTCGGAAATTTGTCACTTTTAGCCCATTTTTGATATTTTTAACATTTTAAGCCCGTTTTTCGTGATTTTAAAGCGGGATTTTCTCCAGAAATTATATTTTAACATAATAAACTCTAAATATTCATAATTTAAACATAGTTTGATGAAAATCATTATTTAAATAATAAAAATCAAATGGTGAATTATTAAAGGTGGAGTGTTGACTTCGCCTTATCCAATGTCACAAGCAACCACCCCACACCCACTCTTTGACTAACCACACCTCCCCACCTTACCTAGGTCACTTCAATGTCCCTTACACTCAATTTACACTCATTCCCATGTTTTTAGAGCTGGAACAAACATCCTCTCTCCTCATTTCTCTCATTTGCCCTCATTTCACTAAGTATCAAACACCACTTTTCTCTCAAACTTTTCCCACTTCAATTTCGAGATTCAAGGCTGATTTTCAAGTGTTCTTCCACTCTTAGTAATTATAATTCATCCTCCTTATGATTATTTCACTTCATTCTACTCAAATCAAGAATATCTTACACAAACTCCATCATATTAGCGTTAGAGCTTCGAATCTTCAAGTGATTCTTCAAGTGTTCTTGGGTTGAACACTTCTCTTCTTCAACACTTATCTACTGAAATCACTCAAGGTGAGTTCATACCCCTACATTTTCATGTTTTCTCAAGTTTTCAGGGGGAGAATACAAGTTAAAACACCAAGAACATAACTAAATTTTTCTAACAGCCTTCATCAGAAAAGTTCAACTCCATTCACAGACTGTTTTGGACAACTTAAACATTTTATTTTTCAAAACTGTACAAGGTGCAAATACTTCAAGTTCTTAACTTTAAAATGACTACTTGCACATCTCCATACGATTTTTCTACAATTTATGGTGAATTTTACAAAACTGCCTATCATTTCAAACACCAATCCGGACCAGTCTGTGATTATGGACTTTTTCACCCAAATTTGAGGTCATTAAAAATCTTGATAAAAATTATGAGTAAACTAGACACATTTTTTGAACTCTCAGAATTTACGGATCTAGTTTTCGACTTCGTATGATTTTTCTATGATTTTTCTAAAACAGTGCTGAAAGACTAAGAATTAATTAACAGCTTCTAACTATCAAAACACTTTGTAACATGTTGAGCAAAGTGTTAAAACTTTGATAACTTCATATATTACATGTATTTCTTGTTATGATATAATTATATAATAGGAAATTACCTGCTGAATTTATAAGGATCCTCCATCATAATCATTAGTACAAGACAAAACAAGTTAAACATAGCTATAATGTACTATACATTTGACTTCCATAGAATGAGATTCTTAAACACCACAAAGAAATATACTAAACTATAATAGGTATAGTTAGGGTACATATACATTTCAAACATTTTAATAAACTATAATAGGTATAGTTTATGATCATTTACATAACATACTCGTACAAAAAAGGGTACAAATACAAAGTGACGGGTTTCTATACAAAAAGGGGTACAAATACAAAGTGTCGGGTCTCTATACAAAAAGGGGGTACCGATACAAAGTACCAGGTTCACTTAAGATAGTTATTATGATATTAAAACTATATTTCATCTAGAATTGTTAGACTTCAACTATAATCGCTGAGCGTATATGTTTGAGTCCTATAAGAATTTAGTCTTGATTGGCCTAGAATTGGTGGTGCCCGCCTCATCTCCTGTTCCTCGTTGGGTTGTGGACCTAGGGCAGACCCACTATATTCAACGCTTTATCTAATTTAAATCTTATATAACTTATATACGCTGGACGATTATAGAGGAACTCTACGGGTCATTCTAGGGTTCATTAATGCATCATAAAGGAATATTTCTATTCACACTTAACTAAGAAAATATTGGATTTTCTAGAAATCAAACTATATTTCATCTAGAATTGTTAGATTTCAACTATAATCGCTGAGCGTATATGTTTGAGTCCTATAAGAATTTAGTCTTGATTGGCCTAGAATTGGTGGTGGCCGCCTCATCTCCTGTTCCTCGTTGGGTTGTGGACCTAGGGCAGACCCACTATATTCAACGTTTTATCTAATTTAAATCTTATATAACTTATATACGCTGGACGATTATAGAGGAACTCTACGGGTCATTCTAGGGTTCATTAATGCATCATAAAGGAATATTTCTATTCACACTTAACTAAGAAAATATTGGATTTTCTGCAAACCAAACTATATCGATTTTACAAGGAAAACGGTTTCTACTTCAAACAAAACTCTTATGAACTCACCAACTTAATTGTTGACACTTTTCAAAACTAATTGTATTCTCAGGAAATCCGTGAAACAGGAAAACTTCATCGCTTTGAGGATGGGACGTTAAACCGTCAACAATTTATTTTTGTCATCATAATGTAATTGTTTTTGAAACATGTAAACATATACTTTGGTGTAACTTTTTCAATTATATATATGGTGGTTGTATTTACTTTGAGCACTATTATATTCGTTGTTGTGATACTGTACATGAAGTCCTCCACCCCCGTACGTTTTCGCCATCCTTGGTTTGGGGGTGTGACAGATTGGTATCAGAGCATTGTTTATAGTGAGCTAAGTATATCGAACCACATAAGATATACAAACTATAAATGCATTGGGACTAAGGTCTCTGATTTAAAGTTTTCAAAACAACTATACCTTTAGGAATAAATAGCTTTTGTTAAAAGTATACATGCATGCATACATACTAAGGTCAGCATCATTTTAGGACAAAACAAAAGTAATGATTGTTGGATATCACAGGTAAGCCTGGGGATGTATGGTCAGTCTTGGGAGTGGCATAGCCTGATCAACTATGCTGGTCCGAGGAGTGATTAGCATATGCCCAAGAATGGTTGTGATGTGGCAACAAGTCTAAAAACTTACCAACACTACCACAATGAAATACCATAGGGGTATTTTGGCATTATTATAATTACATATGTGAGAACTAAATAGATCTTTATCAATAGGTCAATAGTTGCTTAGTGGATACATTAAAATTTTATGTATCCAGGATGTCATAGACTTAGAATATGTGGATCTTTGCTCTACTTCCTGTTCTCGTTGGATTGGGGATTTAGAGTTAGGGTCGTTTATTCGAAGGTCTATCCTGTCCCGAATACATATAACTAGTATGCACTAAACAATATGTTGAAGTACCTGATAAAGATCATCATATAATTAGCTAATTAGTACGTTTGCTTAGTTATTTCTTATATCCCCATTTCTCGCGAAGATATCATGGCTGGATTCCATCCACACGACGACCCGTACTACCCTAACCACGACAATACCAAATGGATCGGAGAGGAGCCAGAGAATGATTACCCAACCCCTGTAGATGGTCACCAAGCTGAAGGCTATGCTGATGGTTCTGACTCCGACCCTGAAGTGGAGAACTTAACCCCGATGACTCTTGTTCCGAATCCCAACCCTCGACCGGCTTTTCAAGGCCCGACGCCTCCTTGGGTAGAGTGCTTGGAAACCTGGAGCGAAGAACAAGACCAACATATGTCGTTTAATAGAGAACGAAGCTTCTACAACATAAACGAAGGAAGCTCAGCAGATAGATTTTTCCAATCCTGGTCCGTAGAGTTGCCCGAAACGAGATTCAGGGTAGAACAACTCTCCATAGTATCGCAGAGGTTGATGCAAATGCAATAATACATACGATCCGCACCAATCGCCTTGAGCACACTCGTGAAAAATTTAAGAGAGACCACAAAACCTACTAACTCATGAAGTTCATTCATATGGACTTCCTTTATGAATTATATATAAGGAAATCTTAAATCGGAGAATAATGCAGGAAAAATCTAATTCTATAACAACTGACTTGTCTTTACTAGTAGAAACTTACCATCTGATCATTTTTTTTGCAAACTCTTGACAGAACGATGCCACCAAGGAAAAGACCCAGACCTTCGGGCAGCACAGCGCCACCACCTCCGACGCCACCTCCTCAGTTTGATCCCGAAATGTTCCAAGCTGCAGTAACAGTAGCCGTGGTAGCTGCAATGTCACAAATTGGCACAAATAGCACTGGTGGTGCTGGATCTGGAGCCACAAACCCTAACCACGGGGATAGTGCAGGACGCACAAGGGAATGCACTTACAAGGACTTCACAAATGGCAAACCCGATTCCTTCGATGGAAGTGGGGGTGTCCTCGCACTAATTCAATGGTTCGAGAGGACCGAAGCAATCTTTGAGATTTGTGCTTGCCCCGAAGCGAGCAAAGTCAAGTACGCGACATTCACCTTCATCGAAAGAGCTCTCACTTGGTGGAACGGCAGAGTTAAGTCGCTTACGCTTGCAGTGGCTAACTCGTTAAGTTGGGAGGACTTAAAGAAGATGATGCTGAAGGAATATTGCTCAAGAGGTGAAGTGCAAAAGCTGGAGCAAGAACTATGGAATCTCAGAATGGCAGGCTCCGACCTTACAACTTACACCAACCGATTTTGTGATCTAGCACTCCTTTGTCCCGCTATGGTCACCCCGAAAGACAAAAATTTGGAGAGATACCCCTGGGGATTGTCCCCCGAAATTCAAGATAGCGTGCTGGCCTCAACACCAACTACCTTCGACAGCGCCAAGGAGTTAGCACAACAACTCATTGACCATCATGCCAACCATGACACTATGACAACCACCCTTACCCAAGCAAGAGGAGGGAACAGCGAAAGAAAGTTTTGGGACAACAAGAAGGACCAATCAGCCCAAGGCCTCGCTAAGAAGCAACAGATCTTTGCTGTTCATGCTGCCACAACCCTCACCACGCCAACTCCCATGAAACCATACGTTGGAACCCTTCCGAAATGCAACAAGTGTAACTTCCACCACACTGGGGCTTGCCGAAAGATGCATTGCAAAAACTGCGAAAGAGAGGGGCACACTGTTCGTTTATGTAAGGCACCAGCGCGACCCATCAACCAGGTCCCTGGCTTTGGAGTAAGCCCAACCTGTTACAAGTGTGGAGAAACGGGTCACTTTAAAAGGGAATGCCCAAGAACAAGAGATGCCGATGGTGGTGGAAGAGTGCTTGCAATCACCGAGGGAGAAACCACCCCGGAACTGCCCGCAAATATCAGTACGTGTTTCTAACATCGACATTTAAAACCCTAATTTCTTTATATGTTAAATCTAGCATCGATTAAAGCATGCATAGTAATAATCATGTGACATCGGGCGAGTTTTTCCTCACCATAATCAATTTCTTGCACTACGAAAAGTTTCCCCAATCTTTCCTCTAAATTCTTGGATCCCCATTCGAAGGGCAAAATTTCGGGACGAAATTCCCTTTAACGGGGGGATGATGTGACAACCGTCAAATTCTGGTCAATTCAAAGTCAAATAAAGTCAACAAGTCAGCTCAACTAACCCTTGTGTACTAGGACTTACGTTCAGTATTTACTAAACAACTCGTTATTCTAATAAGAAAACATAAATTGAAAAGTACGTACAACTAGATCTCTTTAACCTAAAAACTGCGGTAAGTGGCAAGCCAAACCGATAAAACAATGATGCTTACTCATCGGGAGTGTGTAAGATCCTCAAACAAGGCTTAATAGGGTTTACGAACCATGCGTTGCGATGCCGGACACTCACAACTGTCCCACATGGAACCTCTCTCAATCGTTTTCACTCTATCTCTCTCTATGTCAAATCTCTCCCAAATCCCTCTAAGTATGTGAAATCTCTCTCTAATATCTCTTTGTATGAGAAATCTCTCCAAGAATGTCAAATCTCTCCCAAATCTCTCCAAGTATGTGAAATCTCTCTCTAATATCTCTTTGTATGAGAAATCTCTCCAAGAATGTCAAATCTCTCCAAGTATGTGAAATCTCTCTCAAATATCTCTCTGTATGAGAAATCTCTCCAAGAATGTCAAATCCCTCCCAAATCTCTCCAAGTATGTGAAAACTCTCGCAAATATCTCTTTGTATGAGAAATCTCTCCAAGAATGTCAAATCTCTCCCAAATCTCTCCAAGTGTGAGAAATCTCTCCCAAATCTCTCTCAAAAGTTCCCGTAACTTTTTGGGATCATTCGGGTCATTCCGACCCTTAACCGGGTCAAAAACAGCTCAAAACGGGGCGAAAACGAGAAAAATAGGCTTTAGGAACCGAAACCAAGAAGAGAGGCCTCTTAGGCGAGGACCGAGCCTCTGTTGGCTGAGGCATGCGAGACCGAGCCTCGGTCTCTGCTCCTCTCGGTCTCTGCTTCTTTCTCTCCTCTCTGTTCTCTTCTCTGCTTTTGGTCTCTGTCGCCTTCTCTCCTGGACGAACCGAGCCTCTGTTGGCCGAAAACGGAGGACCGAATCACTGTAGCTGAGACCGAGCCTCGGTCTCTGTCGCTTCTCACTCTCTGTTCGCCTTCCTCTCCTCTCTGTCGCTTCTTCACTCTCTGTCTCTACCCGCCTCTCGGTCTCTACTCCGCATCTGTGTCTCTTCTCTTCTCTCGGTCTCTCTTCTCCCTCTCGGTTCCCTCTCTCTCCTTTCTCCCCTCTCGGTTCCTACTCTCCCTCTTCTTCCCTCTCGGTTTCTACCCTCCCTCCTCTCGGTTTCAGCATCAGAAGGCCGAACCTCGGCCAGAATTCGGAAATTTGTCACTTTTAGCCCATTTTTGATATTTTTAACATTTTAAGCCCGTTTTTCGTGATTTTAAAGCGGGATTTTCTCCAGAAATTATATTTTAACATAATAAACTCTAAATATTCATAATTTAAACATATTTTGATGAAAATCATTATTTAAATAATAAAAATCAAATGGTGAATTATTAAAGGTGGAGTGTTGACTTCGCCTTATCCAATGTCACAAACAACCACCCCACACCCACTCTTTGACTAACCACACCTCCCCACCTTACCTAGGTCACTTCAATGTCCCTTACACTCAATTTACACTCATTCCCATGTTTTTAGAGCTGGAACAAACATCCTCTCTCCTCATTTCTCTCATTTGCCCTCATTTCACTAAGTATTAAACACCACTTTTCTCTCAAACTTTTCCCACTCCAATTTCGAGATTCAAGGCTGATTTTCAAGTGTTCTTCCACTCTTAGTAATTATAATTCATCCTCCTTATGATTATTTCACTTCATTCTACTCAAATCAAGAATATCTTACACAAACTCCATCATATTAGCGTTAGAGCTTCGAATCTTCAAGTGATTCTTCAAGTGTTCTTGGGTTGAACACTTCTCTTCTTCAACACTTATCTACTGAAATCACTCAAGGTGAGTTCATACCCCTACATTTTCATGTTTTCTCAAGTTTTCAGGGGGAGAATACAAGTTAAAACACCAAGAACATAACTAAAAGTTTCTAACAGCCTTCATCAGAAAAGTTCAACTCCATTCACGGACTGTTTTGGACAACTTAAACATTTTATTTTTCAAAACTGTACAAGGTGCAAATAGCTCAGGTTCTTAGCTTTAAAATGACTACTTGCACATCTCCATACGATTTTTCTACAATTTATGGTGAATTTTACAAAATTGCCTATCATTTCAAACACCAATCCGGACCAGTCTGTGATTATGGACTTTTTCATCCAAATTTAAGGTCATTAAAAATCTTGATAAAAATTATGTGGAAACTAGACACATTTTTTGAACTCTTAGAGTTTACGGATCTAGTTTTCGACTTCGTATGATTTTTCTATAATTTTTCTAAAACAATGCTGAAAGACTAAGAATTAATTAACAGCTTCTAACTATCAAAACACTTTGTAACATGTTGAGCAAAGTGTTAAAACTTTGATAACTTCATATATTACATGTATTTCTTGTTATGATATAATTATATAATAGGAAATTACTTGCTGAATTTATAAGGATCCTCCATCATAATCATTAGTACAAGACAAAACAAGTTAAACATAGCTATAATGTACTATACATTTGACTTCCATAGAATGAGATTCTTAAACACCACAAAGAAATATACTAAACTATAATAGGTATAGTTTATGATCATTTACATAACATACTCGTACAAAAAAGGGTACAAATACAAAGTGCCGAGTCTCTATACAAAAAGGGGTACAAATACAAAGTGCCGGGTCTCTATACAAAAAGGGGGTACCGATACAAAGTACCAGGTTCACTTAAGATAGTTATTATGATATTAAAACTATATTTCATCTAGAATTGTTAGACTTCAACTATAATCGCTGAGCGTATATGTTTGAGTCCTATAAGAATTTAGTCTTGATTGGCCTAGAATTGGTGGTGCCCGCCTCATCTCCTGTTCCTCGTTGGGTTGTGGACCTAGGGCAGACCCACTATATTCAACGTTTTATCTAATTTAAATCTTATATAACTTATATACGCTGGACGATTATAGAGGAACTCTACGGGTCATTCTAGGGTTCATTAATGCATCATAAAGGAATATTTCTATTCACACTTAACTAAGAAAATATTGGATTTTCTAGAAATCAAACTATATTTCATCTAGAATTGTTAGACTTCAACTATAATCGTTGAGCGTATATGTTTGAGTCCTATAAGAATTTATTCTTGATTGGCCTAGAATTGGTGGTGCCCGCCTCATCTCCTGTTCCTCGTTGGGTTGTGGACCTAGGGCAGACCCACTATATTCAACGTTTTATCTAATTTAAATCTTATATAACTTATATACGCTGGACGATTATAGAGGAACTCTACGGGTCATTCTAGGGTTCATTAATGCATCATAAAGGAATATTTCTATTCACACTTAACTAAGAAAATATTGGATTTTCTGCAAACCAAACTATATCGATTTTACAAGGAAAACGGTTTCTACTTCAAACAAAACTCTTATGAACTCACCAACTTAATTGTTGACACTTTTCAAAACTAATTGTATTCTCAGGAAATCCGTGAAACAGGAAAACTTCATCGCTTTGAGGATGGGACGTTAAACCGTCAACAATTTATTTTTGTCATCATAATGTAATTGTTTTTGAAACATGTAAACATATACTTTGGTGTAACTTTTTCAATTATATATATGGTGGTTGTATTTACTTTGAGCACTATTATATTCATTGTTGTGATACTGTACATGAAGTCCTCCACCCCCGGACGTTTCCGCCATCCTTGGTTTGGGGGTGTGACAGAATGCAACTCAAGGTTCATTTATCTCTACTCCTTTTGAAACATTCGTTTATGTTCCACCAACATCAACCATTCCTTCTACTTCAACTACTATATCTCCAATATTTGAACACATCCTCAATCAACCAATCACTTCCATGTTTTCTTCTCAATCCACTGATACCCCCAAACCAACTTCACCCACTGAAACAGATCAAGAAGGGTTTGGAGGAACACTCAAAGACTTGGAATTTCAAGATGAAGAAGAAGATTTCCCTGATCACATGCTCATGACCATGAAACAATACAAGATTTAAAATCAAAAGTTAAACTCCATTATTCAATCCCAAGCTGATCTTGGAGGATGTTCATCAATTTCTAGTCTGGAGGTTGATTCAATGCTAAAGATATGTGAGTCCAGAATTATTGCTAAAGTGTCAGGGATGTTGAAGGCTTCTGAGACAGTGCTGATGGAGAAGGTTAATTATTCTGATCAAACCAATGAGCTTCATCTTAAAAATCAAAGATCTGATTTTTTGGGAGAATTGAACGATCTAAGAAGTGTACCAAAAGAACGACATGTTCTTTTTGTTCAGGAGGTTAAGAAGGTTAGAGAATATGTGAATTCGAAGATTCAAGAGCTTTATGAAGAGATGAACAAAGAAATTATATATGTTCAACATGATTATGCGTCCTTACATCAGAAGGTCGATATCATATGTGATGCAGTGACAAAGTTCGTTAAAATGTATGAAGGTTTGAGTCCACAATTTTCTCAAATCTCCAAATCTGAAGCTAAAAATTTTGAATGAGTGATGAAGCTATTGAAAGAGCTGAAGAAGATATCCACAAAACCAGTTTCATCATCCTTGATTACTCCTGAATTTTTGTCCCAAAAGTTTGTGCAGTGCGAAGCTATTCTTAACAAGCAACTTGCTCCACTCTTTCGCATATCCAGTCTTCTTCCCACAACAACTGCCCCTCCTGTTTTCATAGGGGTGCAAGGGGGAGAAAGGAAGTCAATAGAAGAAGAATCGAAAGTGGTGGGCAAGATATTTTCTTTGAACATTCCATCTACGAAGCCAGTGTTTGTGTCTGCTCAACCAGTGACTTCAACAATTGTTACAACATTTCCAACTACACGAACAATTTTGAAAGGAATTGTTATTGGTAAACCTTTGGAGTCTGGTGGGAGTGGTTCGAAGCCAAAAGACTTAGCTGAAAAATCTGCTTCGAAAGACAAAGGCCAATCAATCTTAATTGAAAAATCCAAGGAAGAAAAGAAGGCTGAAGCTGAAGCTGAACTCGAGAGAATGAGGCTTGTTCAAAGCATCATGACTCAGAGGGTTAGAGATCCGAAGGGTATGAACAAAGGTGATCCAACTAAGCATTATAATTATGAAACAGTCGAAGCATTGGTTGCCTTTAACCACATGTACTCATTCGAAAAGAAGCCAAAATAGAGTTATGTGGTTACAAACACTGATTCTTGTCAGTTGGATTTCCCTATCAATGAGATGATGTTCATCATGCCTCAATTTAAAGTAGAAGGGAATTTCAAAGGCAAGAATGAAGGAACCCAAATGAAGATTAGATTTCATGCTGTTATGGGGAAAGCACCTAAGTAAGTCACTAATCAATATTAAGAAGGTGATTAGCATGAAGAAAGATGTGGTCTTCGAAAATATAGTTCAAAATGTTAAATACATTGTGGCCAGGGCAAATGGTAAATCATGCGAATTCACCATTGCTGACTTTCCTCTAATGAACTTGTATGATCTTATACAAGTTGCATTGCTTCTCAAAGACAAATCTTTCTCATTTTTGCAAAATACTGATCCTGAAGAATTCAAACTTAGAGTTACTCACATCAAAATATTCATTAAAAACTACTATGAGTGCCTTGCACTAACTGATGTGGAGCTTGCTACTGCGAAGGGGATGGAAGTTAAAGTTCCAATGGCTTCTTCATTGACTCAGGCTGAGTTAAAGAAGTATGCAGATGGTGAAATATGTTTAAAGCCATTTGGAATTGTTTTTGCTGGGAAAGATAAAGCTGGAAAAGCTAAAAGGTTTTTGTTTCAAGCCAGTGAAGTGGAGAGATATTCAACATCTCAATATACGAACTTAATTGTTCGTATGAACCACTGTAAGAAGAATAATGAAGGCGATAAGAAGGAAATGAAGAAGATTATTTCATGGTACACTGAAGTTCGAAGAGTTTTGCTTTACTCCATCACTCTACTTACAAACTGAAGACTTCGACTTTTATTACAAAGGGGGAGATTGTTAGAGTCAAAGTGTTGTAATAGTCGAAGTTTGTATTTAGAGTCTTCGAATCTTTCTGTATTTTTATTTTACTAAGGCATATTATTCGAAGCATAATGTTTTAGTCCTTAGTATATTTTTGTACGCTTTACTCTCCTATAAATAGGAATAGTTACTAGTGTCTTAGAAACGAAGTCTTTACATAATATTCTTTGTAATCTGTAAACTTTGATAAAGCGTAATAGAGCCAAACATATCATATTTACATCGGTGTTCAAATATCACATACTTACTTTGAATTAACTTCATAATTCATTATATACTTGATTCTTTGATTCATCACAAGAAGTTTGAAATCGGCTTCAAAAGGCGGTGCACTAGGTTGACCGACCATGGAAAAAGGGATAGAAAGAACCATAGAAGAAAAGAAATAGAAGAAAGATAGCGTGAAAATAAGGTGCTAAGCATCCTTATAAAGAGAGGGAAAGGTGGGATGTTTAAAATCCCTGACATGGTGACATAACTGACAGCCATGATGAGCGATCACGTCACCGATAAAATCGAAACGACAGATAAACCAGAAACGGACATGTATACAGAGTAGTTGAGTCCAGAACACCGTTGCTAGCTCAGCAATGCTATGATTGCTGGACTATGGGACTTGATAACATTCCCTAGCAAGCACGAAAGGAACCGCACCCAGCCGCGACAGAATGCCTCAAGGCATAGTGCGCCCGACAGGACAGACCCGACGGAGCTTAGCGCTCGCCAACACCCCTAAAAGCAAGGTGCTCCCACATAAAGTCTCACACCTCTTGGGGCATCTTCTACTCTGGGACATATGTAATGGTCAAGCGATAAAGAAAATGTTCAGGGCGTTACCGCCAGAACCAATCATAGTGCTCTAACAGATAGAGGAGCACGATCCTCCAATCAGCCCTCCTGATCCTATCGACTCTAACAATCCTGTCCTGTATGGACGATCAGAAGTGCCTAATATAAAAGGCTACACTTAAAGCCCTAACAGGTAAGCTATCTTCTCCAAGTAATACACAAAAACCCTAAAGTACTGTCACAACTAGCATTGTAGGCTAGGAAATTATGTCTACATGTAATCAACTCTTGTTGTATCTTGTAACTCCAAGTTTGATGTTATACATATTACTCATTCAAAAAAAGCTATTCGAATCAAAACACACACATGAAGCCCTAAACCTAATTCAATATACTACATTCACTCGACTTTGGGTTGTAACCCTAACTTCCCGGTTGAAACCTATTATTGGGTCAGGAATCATTTATTGGGCCTAATGGGCCAAAACACTCTCAATTGAATTATTTTGTGCTAAGAATCCTCATTTGGACCCTAATTGGACCCACATTCATTAAACTATAGCATTTTGGGCCATAAGACTTTTCATGGGCCTAAAATGTCTTACTTTGTTTTCATTGACCGTATTGGGCCAAAAGCCACACAAATAATTGTAATGGGCCGAAAACCAATTGTTTTTACCTTTTTGGGCCATGAACTCATGATTGGGCCTACATGGATCGAAAAACCTCTATTGGGCCAATCCAATATCAAGCCCAAAAGCCATATTTTTCTTTCTACCCTCTATTCTCCGTTTAATAAAAAAATCATTTGAACAAAACTTTGACACCTCATCTTTACTTAGTGGTAATCTAGGTAAAATATTCCACATGTAACTAAGCATCTATACTCTAAACCATCATGTATTAAGCAAAGCAAATCACCTCTTTATCTTCTCTTCATAACTCTTGGCCATAAGGATCTCCACCACCACCTTTATTTCACTCTCAAACTCACCCAAAAATTCTCTCTAGAACCCTCTAGAAAATCCCATTTTCCTCAACAATTCATGTGTACTTGTGTGAAAGTACAAGGACTACTTCATCCAAAAACCATTCATCTTGGTAAGCTACTTCCACTCAAGAGGTTTAACTTCATGTTTATGTTAAACTTAGTACTCATTAACTCTTTAAATCGTGATTTATGCATCTTAAATATCCTAGAATTCGAAGAAATCCTCAAGGAAGTAAGATTGGCCGAAAACAACATCATTTCCTCATATCTCTTCATCAAAACCGATCCAAACCCCAAAGTGAGTTCATACCCCTTTGATTTTGATTTTTACTATGTTTTGGGGGAGGATGCAGGTTGCTTTGTGTTAGATCTATGTTTCTATGCATGATTATGTATGTTTTCCATGTTGTATGTTGTGTTTATTTATTGAAACCAGTGTTCTAAAAGGTGTGCCATGGCGTGAGGCGTGGCTTCATCGTTATGAAAAGTCACATAACGTTGTTGTTAGGCGTGGCAAGGCGTGATATGGCACGCCATGGCGTGTTATGTCGCGTGTTTTTTCGTTTGAGACATAATTTTTTGCTCTTTGTTATGTCTTTTCTAATTGGAGATACAAGTATTGTGGTTTTTGTTAATTTTTTGTTATTAGTTATTGATCTAACACTTCTAAAAAGTTGTTATATTTAATATAAATTTATATTTGTATGGTAATATAATTATAAATTGATACAAAATCGCCACCTTACATCACGCCTTGAAAAACGTTATGTCTTGCCATGGCTCATTAATGTTGAGGCTTGTCCTTGCCGCCATGCCACGCCTCAAGCCATTTAGAACCTTGGTTGAAACTTCATAAATATCGAAAGATCTACAAAAATATGGTGACGTTTGTAAATCAAAACACTTTATGCAACTTATCATGAAGATGAAAGGATTAAACATATTAAATATGTTTGAAAAACTAAATAAAATCTTAGAAAGGGTCACTTTTGACAAAATAAACAGAAAGTGAGGTTCTTAAGTAACTCATGGTTTTAAGAGGACCAAAATGGGTCATTTTTAAATAAAAACGGATTTTTATAAAGTTCATAGTTTTAAAAGGGCAAAGATTCTAAATTTCACAAAATGGGCCTCAAATTACGCCTTCACGGTTTCATGGGCTAAATTTGTAAATTTTTTACTTTTGTGGATTTAATTTTCATTTTAAACAAATTTGAGCCAAAAATGTTATTTTTCGCTTAAATGGGCTGGAAATGCCAGTTTTATTAAACTTGGGCCGAAAAGGTAATTTATACACATTTGGGCTGAAAATGTCAATTTTCATAAAATTGGGCTGAAAATGTTATTTCTAATAAAAGTGGGCTAAAAATGTCATCTTATTTTGAAACAAGCCCTTAAATGTAAACTTTTGGTCTTAAGGGATTTAAAGTGTCATTTTTACCAAAAATGTGCCTTAATTGTAAATTTTCGATTTTATGGACCAAAAATATCATTATTACAAAAGTGTGCCTTTTAAGTCATTTTGGTAAACAATTGAGCTTAGATGATCAACGTAATAACAAACGGAACGAATACATCACTTACATTTTTAATTGGGTTGGAATATACCTTACATACTTATTTGGCCAAGTGGCCCATTTGCATGTTTAAGTGGGCCTGGAATACGCATTGCATGTCTATCAGGCCTTTATGGTCCAATTACATGCTTATTGGCCATGAAATATACCTTACAAGTTGTTTGGGCCTTAGTGGCCCATTTACATGCTTGTTGGGCCCAGTAGACTTAAAACGTACACAAAACATTATTCACTGCGTTACATAGTGTAATACAATATTCGTGTAAATTCAATTAAGGCTCTTATGAGGTATTTCATTCATTCGTACCTATCTAGTGTACAACTGTAAGCCTATAGTTATAACCATAGTCTCCTGGAGGGAGAGCAAGAGTTTGTGTATAGATCTATACGGGGTTGACACCCCCACACTTGAGTTGTTCGCTACAGTTAGAGTAGGCCAGTCTAGGGTGACAAACATTACCTTAAACAAGTCGGCGCTTGAAAAACGTCATGACAAGCGGATCAGTAATTATCAAGTATGGTTATAACGACTCACATAGAGATTAACTCCACTGAAAATTTACGGAATACATATACAGTTTTGACTATACGAAAACATACATATATACACGGGTATCTGGTCTTATGATTTTAAGACCACAACACTTTTACAATCAGAAAATATTGGATTTCTGGGAAAAACATACAATTATACAATACCCTCTAATTACAACAGAAAATATAGGACTTTCTGGAATGCTCTTTTTACACGTTTTCAAAATTGAAACACACATGCTAAACACAAGATTTGATACTATACTTTCAAACTATTTTACAGAAAATATTGGATTTTCTGGTGTTTACTAAATGATACAAAAAATTTCATTCAAACATGCTTATGAACTCACCAACATTATATATGTTGACGTTTTCAAAATAACTTGTATTCCTATGAAATCATTAAGCATGTGGACATCAAGAACATGTGGAATTTGTTGCATTTTGTTGCTTTCATAAACCTTATATTTTTGGGATGTGACATATGTAAATAGTTACAATGATGTAAACTCAGTATTGTTGTATTATTTTGCATGTAATGATGATACTCGCCTTGTTTCAATTATATTCACAGTGATGATACTAGAAGATGAAGTCACCGAACCCCCATACGTTTCCGTCATTTCTTCAGTTCGAGGGTGTGACAAGTACCCAACCGACTTGACCCTCGGAGTGTCTTTCCGAGAGCTCCTCCTGGGAAACGATTGACAACCTCTTTTCAATGTGACCTCGCAGGATCAGCGAAGCTATTCTTTCCGGAGTTCGAGCAGACGGAGTCCATGGTCATAGCATAGCATTTGTTGTGTGGACTAGTTATTTCACGATAAAATAACCATAATATGTATACGAAATGTTTACACTAGTTTATTTCTAACAGTTTGTTAAATTGTTAAATAACATTTTTATAAACTAAACTTATTGTATTTTTTTTGTAAAAGGAAAATATATTTGTATAAACAAAGTATATAGACACATGTATCCCCACACCCAACCCCCCCCCCCCCCACCCCCACCCGCGAAATAATTAAAATTATTAAAAAAGGGTCGTAGGCACTTACCCTTGAAGCGTGAGTTCGATTTGTACGGAATCGGTTTATTTGAAAATTTTGTCGTGAGAAACCGCAAAGCCACAATTCTTGAACTTTGAAATACTTTCGAGGCCATTTCGTACCAAATTTAAACTACAGGGGGCTGTTTGGTTATTTAATTAACCAATGTATGACTGATTTTGTTAAGAATTTTCAAAAAGGGGCTGAAATGATTATTTTTATTCAAAGTTTGAAGATTGGGATTTATTATGTTACAAAAATAACCAAAGGAGGGGTTATTTTTAATAAATGGGTTCAATGTTTGGGAGTTCGGGACTGATTTCTAAAATGAATGTTGCAGTAGGGGGTTATTTTGTCAATTCGTCAAAGTTGAAAGGAAATTAGGGCTTTTTTGTGCCCCTTTCTGTTTGTTGATTCGGCAAAGGAAAAGAACGAATGAAAGCAGACGAACGAAGAGGACAAAAGGGAAGCACGAAGGCTCGCAGGCGGCACGGGGTTTCGTCGGTCGATTCGCGAGCAGAGATCGTGTCCGGGGTCTAAGAGGCCAAAGGGAAGGAAGGGAGAAGCAGCGAGGCTACTCGTGGCCTCGGTCGGTGCAGCGAGGAGCGCTCTTCTCGTCCGGCTGCGAGGTGCGAAGGAAAGGGAGTCGGGTAAGGCGTCACGAGTAAGCAGCAGCGACGAAGACGAGGGTGTTGGCGTCGTTACTCCACCGAAGGATGAAGGGGAATGCAAGGCAAGCTACTCTGCGGTGAAACCCGAAGGGATAGTGGTTCAATCGATGGAAAAAATGGAGAGGGGCAGCAATCGAAGGAGAAAAGTAGAAATAGAGTGGTTTTTCTTTTGTGATCAGTTGGTTTTCTGAACCTCAACCCTTGGCTGTCGGAAGAAGCTTCAACTCAGGTGGAGTCTTTCTCGGTTAAAATTGAAGAAGGAAGAGGAAGGATAGTAGCAATAATGGTCTTCAGGGGGTGTTTGTGGTGGTTCTCAACGGGAAAGAGAGGGAGGGGCCAGACGGGGGCTTCCACCTCCGATTTCTGCTCCGGGTGTATCCCACTTCGATGGTGGGTCTAGGGTAGAAGAAGAACAGTAGGAATCTATTTTATTTTTTTGAATGTTTGGTTTTTTCAGTTGACAGGTAAAAGAAAATGAAGCAAAAAAAAGTGTTGTTCTTCGTGTTTGTAGGTATACACGAGAACAAGAACAAAATTTTCTTGGCTGAGAATGAAGACGTAGGCAGAAAATAAAAAGTTGGAGGTGTTTGGGTGTTAGATTGTTATCATTGTACATGGTTTAGTGTTGTGTTGAAGAAAGAGTGTAAGAAATCTTCAAGTTGACAGCCAAGTAAGGAGGCTTGCAAGTAATGTTGTGTGTAGACTTGGAAGCAATGCTTTGGTTTAATCATTCAATTATTTATGTGTATTGGTGTATATTTTTAATAGATTTAATTTACATTTCTAGGTTAAATAATATTGAATGTATGAGACATTTTATGACAATAATACATATATAATATTTACGTACCCTTATATTTAAAGTTTATCATGTATGTTTGTAAGATATATAAAGAATTGGATATTTATATATAGTAAGTGTCAAAATTCTCGTATATGTTAGTATTTGGTATTTGGAAAATGATATATGACATATATTTACATATGTATATTTTTAGTGTCGTTAATATATATATATATATATATATATATATATATATATATATATATATATATATATATATATATATATATATATATATATATATATATATATATATATATATATATATTGTGAACATTTAATGTTTATCGACACATTACCACAAAAAAAAAACTCTAGTAAACACATTTTTCATTTGACCATAACAACATGTCTCATATTTTTATATATAGTTGCAGTGGTGATTCTTGAAACACATACAGAATTGAATTTCCATATACCGATCTCCGTGAAATCGCGTTTAATGTTTTGCAATTAAATTACATGAAATGCCTAATTTTTCAAATTTTATAAACATTTTTACTATAATTATTTCAAATATGAAATTAAATATTAGACTATAGTCTGGGTCCAAAAACTTTCTTGAAATTTCCATATAAAGTGTGCAAGTCCCTCAACGGACAAAAACAATTTTAGTAGTTTTAAGAAAATAAGTATTATACCGGTTTGGATTATTAAAACGATTGTATTTTTTGCATACGAACTCCGTTTTGGACGTTTTTTATATTTTCGGAAACATAGAAACATGTACTACGAGACTAGAATGTTTGCTTTGCTCACAACTGCATAATACAAAATTTTAGTTTTTCAGACGTATTAACTACGATTGCAGTTTGAGTTGTTTAATTTGTTTGTCAGTTTGCATATTTTGTCACACCCCCAAACTAGAATAGCAGAAACATGCGGGGGTGGATGACTTTCATATATTGTATCATAAGAGTTGGATAATAGTAAATAAAGCAAACATATCCATCATATATATAACTGGAGAAGTTAGATCATTGTAAGTTTTACATGTTTCAAAAGGTAATTACAATATGATGACAAAAAGACTTGTTTGATGTCTTAGCGCCCCATCCCCAATAGCTAGTGTTTACATGTTTTACTGATTTTATGAGAATACAAGTTGTTTGAAAAAGTGCCAACAATTAAGTTAGTGAGTTCATAAGAGTTAGTTGTGAAAAATAGTAAGCCTTTCCGTGAAAAGATGTCGTGCTTGTTTCCAGAAAATCCGATATTTTATAATAAATGAAATGTAAGCCGTTCACTTGTAAAATAAGGGTGTTTGTTCCAGAAAATTCAATATTTTCTAATAATAAGATGTAAGTCGTTTCCTTGTAAAAATAATAATGTTTTTACTCCAGAAAATCCGATATTTTCTAATGAATGTAAGTTGTAAAAGTTCCAAAACCGAAATGTACTAGTATTTTCCATACAGTAAAGTAGAAATATTTAGTTTTATTCGTATATAAAACCGTTTGAAGCAGTGTATTTCTGTGTAAAATAAACGTATCGTCGTTTCACTATGTGAGTTTCTATAACCGTGCTAGCCATAATTTTCCGGCCTCGACGTTCTTCAGGCGTTGAAATGATATGACATTTGTCACCCATAACCTGCCTGTCTGACTATAGCTAGTAGTTAGGGTGCGGGATCATCATTCTCGTATAGATCTATACACAAGTATCACCCTTTCTGTTCGGAGACTTGAGTTATAAAACAAGACTTCCATGGATACCTAGGTAGGTACGACGAAGACAAGGTCTCACAAATTTCCAACGAGTTACGTGTTTTCGTAATGAAAAATGTTCGTACATGAAATTGTTACTCCTTTCGTTTGATGGGTTTTGAGCATTCTAACACTTCCTAAGTGTACATGCAACCCTAATAACCTTGGATCTATGTTTGTCTAATTTGTCATGCAAGGTTGAATTCCAAGGTTATATCCTATCTAGCATACATGGGGAACAATTTTAACATAAAGTATAGATAGAATAACTTACCTTGTTGTTGCTTGTGTTCCTTGAAACCTTGTGAGCCTAGCACCTCAAGTGGTGATGCCTCAAATGCTTCACACAACACCAAATGCTCTTGGAAGAACTTATGAGAGAATACACACTCTTCAAAATCGGCCAAGCCCCCTTATTACTTAGTGTAACCGATTTGGGAGGAGATCATATTCCTTATATAGTGTTGACACATCTAGGGTTAAACCTTAATGTGTCATGACTCTTCATTTCCATGATCCATGGGTTTGTAACTCCCATGGAGCATCCATGGAGCATCCTATGGGTGGAACCCAACTTGATGATCCATGGAGCCTTTTAGCCCACTATACAAGATATGGATGATTTACTTAATCAACCCATATATTTAATTAGTTATCTTTTGATCACTTAATTAATTCTAAATTAATTCTTGATCAAACTAATCAAATAATATTATTAATATATTAGAACTTATAATATATTAATAATCTCCAAGCGTTATTTCTCTCATTTAGTTTATCCAATTGCATGGTGCCATGCAACCCAAATGGACCATGCCGGGTCGGGTCAAGTACATACCAGAAATAGTTATGGACTTAGACACCTTATCCAACAGTCTCCCACTTGGATAAGTCTAGTAACTATTACTGCAAGTATGATTTCAGGAACCGATCGGCAATCGTAGCTCTTTACAAGGTTTCTTGAAACTTGAGAAGATGATGGTACGCCATTTAAGATAAGTGATCATATAATCCTCCGTTCTAGATATCAGTCGGACAAATACATGGAACAATGTCTTACTTATTGTCCAACATTTGTTTCCCGATTTCCGATTTGTTTGACAAAGAACTTTATTGAACACATCAATCTAGTTCTGACCGGGCCCGGTACATAGGTCAAAACAAAATCATCGAGGGGCCCAGATATCAGCTTCTAATCCAAGAAGGAACAGATAAACTTCGACTCATATGTTTGTTCTACTACTTATTGAATTACACATAAGAGCACGATTTTATAACATCGAGTTACCAATGCGTTTTTCGTACAATCAATGCATAACCAACTCGTAAGTAACAAATCATATCTCTAGGTTTAAAGATTTATATGATATTACCGTCTCACGATCAGTCGAAATAGAATTCCATGAAGTGATTCCAGTGAGCGTGGGTTGAGTCCAATGCTCAGAACTTATGAGCACTCATGATTGTTGTAGCCTTGTCCCAGACCTCTACAACCAAACATGACAGTCTTGATTCATACCTACTTCCGACATATGACCGACTGTGGAGGTTTGAATAATATGTTATACCAAACAAAATTATTCTGGAAGTCAAAACATGCAAAAGAAATATAGTAAACGATCGACAAGAGATAGCAACACTTTACTCATAAATAAAACACTTTTATTCATCATCAAATGTCAATTACACTTTACAAATTTCGAGATTATCTAACTACTAAATCTAATATCATCCTTCAGCCCTATGCTCCGAGCATGCTGGAGATGCTTAACCCGAGTCAGTCCCTTCGTGAGGGGATCTGCTGGGTTCTCATCCGATGATACCCTCTTTGCCACGAGGATTCCTTCTTCGATCCGATGTCTGATGAAATGGTATTTTCTGTCGATGTGTCTGGATCTCCCGTGATCCCTTGGTTCCTTGGCTAAGGCAACAGCACTTTCACTATCACAGAAAATTTCCATCGTCTCTTTAATAGCTGGTACAACTCCAAGGTCTCCAATGAAGTTCCTCAGCCATAACGCCTCCTTTGCCGCTTCGCTAGCTGCAATATACTCTGATTCACAAGTTGAATCTGCCACTGTCTCTTGCTTGGAACTCTTCCAAGAAATTGCTCCTCCATTTAGGGTAAAGACCCAGCCCGACTGAGAGCGGAAGTTATCCCTATCAGTCTGGAAGCTAGCATCACTATACCCTACAACTCTCAAGTCATCACTCCCACCGAGGGTAAGGACCCAGTCCTTAGTCCTTCGTAGGTACTTGAGAATATTCTTTACCGCAATCCAGTGTGCCTTGCCAGGGTTCCCCTGAAACCTGCTAACCATGCTCAAGGCAAAGGCTACATCAGGTCGAGTACACGTCATAGCATACATGATCGAACCTACAGCCGAAGCATAAGGTATTCGACTCATTTCTGCTATCTCAGCCTCAGTGCTAGGGCTTTGTGTCTTACTCAGCTTGGCGCTACTCTGGATGAGCAACTCTCCTTTCTTGGAGTCTTGCATTCTGAATCTCTTCAGAACCTTCTCCAAGTAGGTACTTTGACTAAGTCCAATTAGTCTTTTACTCCGATCTCTCAAAATCCTTATCCCCAAAATATAGGCAGCTTCACCAAGGTCCTTCATAGCGAAACACTTTCCAAGCCAGGACTTTACTTCCTGCAAGGTTGGAATGTCGTTTCCTATGAGTAGTATGTCATCCACATACAATACCAAAAAGCTAACTATACTCCCACTAGCCTTGACATATACACAAGATTCATCTTCACTCCTAGAAAAGCCAAATTCCTTGACCTTTTCATCAAAGCAAAGATTCCATCTGCGAGGTGCTTGCTTTAATCCATAAATGGATTTCTCAAGCTTACACACTCTATTAGGGTACTCGTTACTGACAAAACCCTCTGGCTGACTCATGTAAACATCTTCAGCCAACTTTCCATTAAGGAAAGCGGTTTTGACATCCATTTGCCAAATTTCATAGTCATGAAATGCGGCTATGGCTAACAGAACCCGAATAGACTTAATCTTGGCTACCGGAGAAAAGGTCTCATCATAGTCCACTCCAGGAATTTGAGAGAAACCCTTTGCAACCAGTCTAGCCTTATAAGTGTGTACTTTACCATCCATGTCGGTCTTCTTTTTGAAGACCCATTTGCACCCTACAGTCTTTCGACCTGGTACATTCTCAACCAAGTTCCAAACTTGATTGTCATACATGGATTGTATCTCGCTATCCATAGCCTCTTTCCATTTGGCAGACTCGGGGCCCGCCATGGCTTCCTCGTAGCTGTTAGGGTCATCTTGACTTACTAGTGTCTCATCACTAATAAGTGTCTCACCTTCTGCAGTAATATGGAATCCATAGTAATGCTTAGGTGCACTCCTAACTCTCGTGGAACGCCTCAGAGGTACAGATTCGTCAATTGGCTCAACAGGAGTTTCCTCCTCAAGTTGAGGGCTAGAGTTTGAAGTTCCTTCACCACTTGACTCTTGAATTTCTTCAAGATCAACTTGCCTCCCACTGTCTCCTTGGCTTATAAACTCTCTTTCTCGAAAGACTCCTCTTCTTGCTACAAAGACCACATTGTCACTAGGTCTGTAGAAGAGGTAACCAAAGGATTGTTGTGGGTAGCCGATGAAAATACACCTCTCGCTTCGGGGTTCGAGCTTATCATGAGTCTCACGTCTCACGAAAGCCTCGCATCCCCAAATCTTGATGTGGTCTAGTTTAGGTACTTTACCAGTCCACATCTCGTGAGGAGTTTTGGCAACTTTCTTTGTAGGGACTAGATTAAGGATATGGGCGGCAGTCTCTAAGGCATACCCCCAGAATGAGATTGGTAGCGAAGCTCGACTCATCATGGAACGAACCATGTCCAACAAGGTTCGATTACGCCTCTCAGCCACACCATTCAACTGCGGTGTCCTGGGAGGTGTCAATTGTGAGACAATCCCACATTCCTTTAGACAGTCGAGGAACTCTGAACTAAGATACTCACTACCTCGATCGGATCGAAGCATCTTAATGTTCCTGCCCAATTGATTCTCGACTTCCTGTTTAAATTCCTTAAACTTCTCGAAAGTCTCTGACTTATGCTTGATTAAGTAGACATATCCATATCTACTATAATCATCGGTAAAAGTCAAATAATAACGATTAGCATCCCTTGTGGCATGTTTGAATGGTCCACACACATCCGTGTGTATAAGGTCCAACAAACCTTCACCCCTTTCACACGAGCCTGTGAAGGGTGACTTTGTCATTTTTCCAAGTAAGCATGATTCGCAACTATCATTTGACTTTAGGTCAAACGACTCCAAGACTCCATCCTTTTGGAGTTGGCCTATGCGTTTCTTGCTTATATGTCCAAGACGACAATGCCATAATGATGCTTTATCCAAGTTATTATTATTAGTAGAATCAATACACAAAACATTATTTCCTAAGTTATCTACAATAGATACAGCTTCATACACACCATCACAAGGTAATGCTTTAAAATAAAGTACATTATTAAAGAAAGCATTAATCGAACCAACTTCATTATCAAACGAAAAGGTGAAACCTTGTTTGTACAATGCATGAAAGGAAATAATATTTCTTGCCATTTCTGGCGAATAACAACATTTATTCAAATCTAAATTTAACCCACTACTTAGCGATAAAGTATAAACTCCAATCTTGGTGACAGGTGTAACTTTCCTATTCCCCATGATTAAGTTTATTCTTCCTTGCTCCACATTCTCACTTCTTCCTAGTCCCTGCAAGTCACAACAAATATGAATTCCGCAACCTGTATCAAGGACCCAAGATTTCGAATGGGGTGAGTTATTAGAAATGATAGTGTAAATACCTGCATGGTTGGGTTTGACTTTCCCATCCTTCACATCTTGCTGGTACTTTGGGCAGTTCCGCTTCAATTGAGCTTTTTCGTGGCAATAGAAGCATTCAGCCTCTTTTGGGTCAGAAGAAGGAGTAATGAAACCTTTCTTGGTTCCACTTGAAGAAGAGCCATCAAGGGTCCGAGCCTTGGTACCCTTTGAAGATCTCTTTCTCTTCCTCCCTCGACTCTGCCCGATTTCCAAGACCGGAGTTGTTTCTGGAGTAGGAGTGATAGCAACCGACTTCCCCTTAAGACCTGTTTCTGCGGTCTTGAGAAGTCCCTGAAGTTTGCTGAGGGTGACCTCTTCCTTGTTCATGTGATATGTCATGCGGAATTGATCATAGCACGATGGTAAGGAGTGCAAAATGATATCTATTGCAAGCTCCTCAGGGAAGTTCACATTGAGCTTCAGCAACCGATCCACATACCTTTGCATTTTCTGCATGTGGCTCGTGACGGACTCTCCGTCCTTCATCATGGTTGTTATCATGGAGCAGATGACTTCGTACCTCTCTTGTCGTGCACTTTGATGGTATCTTTCCATCAAATCTTGGTGCATTTCATAAGGGTAGAAGTCTTCATAAGACTTTTGGAGTTCAGCTGTCATGGTGGCTAACATGATGCAAGCCACCTTGGTTGCATCTCTTTCATGAGTATGAAAGTCAGCTGTAACAGCTCAAATTTTCAAATAAAATTTTCATTTAAAACAAAACATCATTATTCGACAAAAGAGTTTATTCCAAAAGTATAAATAATAAATCTCCAAGATCTTCAACAATGGCAGTGTGTACGTGTCACGCCGGCGCCTTCCCACGGTCATCACTAGTACCTGAAAAACGTAAACACAACTAGTAAGCATAAATGCTTAGTGAGTCCCCCAGTATACGACTTACCCACATACGCCTTCCGGCCCGGACCTTTCGGTCCACATAACATTGCCTTCCGGCCCATAACATAATCGCCTTCCGGCCCATAACATATCGCCTTCCGGCCCGTATTAAATTGCCTTCCGGCCCATAGTATTTTGCCTTCCGGCCCATAATAGAATAAAACATAACACATGTAACATAACGCACATATCACATAAGTCACACATCATACCGTTCTTTCTATCACATAAAGTCTCGCCTTCCGGCCCGTATAAGCATACATCACATATAAGCATACATCACATATAAAGCATCAACCTCTCTAGACCTAGCATAAATGTAACACATACGACCTTCCGGTCACGCAGTCAAACCCTTCCGGGTGAAGTATAGTGAGAAGACTCACCTCATAGTATGCAAGCTATAAACCCTTCGAGCTACTCGCACTCGATCCGCTAATCCGCAGGTTCCCTATAATACCACATACCTTTATTAATGATCTTATCAAACAAGACAACTGACCCTACTAAGTTACATGCAGGTCAACAGTCAATCTTGACCAGACTCGTCGAGTGCAAAGGGCAACTCGGCGAGTATAGGCACCCCGACTCCACTCGCCGAGTCTAAAGAACGACTCGACGAGTTCTAGTAGATCTTCAAGCTACTCGCCGAGTCTGAAGAACAACTCGGCGAGTCCTAGTGAATCTTCAAGCTACTCGCCGAGTCTGAAGAATAACTCGGCGAGTCCTAGCCATGCAGTCAATCCGCTGCCTCCTGTATTTCGCATGATTTCGAAGTATATAGATATTGGGCTTCCTGGACTTTCACATATACTATTGCAGGGGTTTTTAAACACATATAACAACACTATAATCTGACAATTCCTTAAATGGGTTTCCTAAACCCTAAATTCGCATACCACGTAAAAACTACAGATTATGATCCGAAGATTACCTGGAAACGCGTTTCCTGTGTCCCCAACCTCCAGTACTCGACTCCTTGGACTTCCTTTGATCACCACCTTGCCCCTCCTTGTCTAACAATCTCTTCAAGCCTCCTCTAGCCCTCACTCTTGCTCCAGATGCCCACAAACTCCCAAAGTATCTTCAACCGGCCAAAAGACGCGACATGACGGCCATAAGATCATTATATACGATTCAGAATTGAAACGGCTAGGGTTCAGCTGAATCAGCGTCGACTCGCCGAGTCCCTATTTGGACTCGTCGAGTCCAGTCGCGTATCTGCGACCAAGACCATGGCCCTACTCGGCGAGTCTTGCACCAACTCGCCGAGTCCCCTCCTAAAAGTGCCCCGAAAATAATTTAAAGAAATACCTGAAATTCCGGGCTGTTACAACTCTCCCCCACTAGAAATAGACTTCGCCCTCGAAGTCTCATTCTGCGAATAATTCCGGATGTTGCTCCCGCATTTCTCTTTCCGGCTCCCAAGTCATCTCCGATCCCTTCCGATGTTGCCACTGAACCAACACCAGAGGTATCTCCTTGTTCCGTAGAACCTTGATCTTCCGATCCCTGATAGCTACTGGTCTTTCGGCATAATTCAGGCTTGCATCCACCTGAATATCTTCCAACGGAACCACTGCTGCCTCATCGGCTATACACTTCCTCAACTGTGATACGTGGAAGGTATTGTGAATCTGACTCAGCTCCACTGGCAACTCCAACCGATAAGCTACCCGACCTACCCTTGCAATTACCCGAAATGGACCTATGAACTGGGGCCCCAATTTGCCCCTCTTCCTGAACCGGATCACCCCTTTCCAAGGAGAAACCTTTAGGAGAACGAAGTCGCCGACCTGGAATTCGAGCTCGGACCGGCGTCTGTCCGCATAACTCTTCTGTCGGCTCTGGGCGGTCAATAACCTCTGCCTCACTCGTTGAATCTGTTCGGTCGTTTGAAGTACGATCTCTGTACTGCCCATCACTCTCTGTCCCACTTCTCCCCAGCAAATGGGAGTCCGACACCTCCTACCATACAACAACTCAAAAGGTGGCATACCAATGCTCGAATGATGGCTGTTGTTGTAGGAAAACTCAGCCAACGGCAGATGCGCATCCCAGCTACCCCCGAAGTCTAACACACACGCTCTAAGCATGTCTTCCAATGTCTGAATCGTCCGCTCGTTCTGACCGTCGGTCGGGGGATGGTATGCGGTACTAAAATGCAGTTTAGTACCCAACTCCTCATGGAATTTCTTCCAGAACCTGGAAGTGAAACGTACATCGCGGTCCGAAACAATCGAGGTCGGCACTCCATGCCGAGATACTATCTCTCTCACGTATAACTCTGCCAATTTCTCTGCTGATGAACTTTCGCTAATGGCAAGGAAGTGTGCACTCTTTGTTAGCCTATCCACAATCACCCAAATCGCATCGACTCCCCTGGCAGTTCTCGGCAATTTAGTGATGAAATCCATCGTGATCTGCTCCCACTTCCACTCAGGAATCTCCAAAGGTTGCAACTTACCGTGCGGTCTCTGATGCTCGGCCTTAACCCTACGGCAGGTCAAACACCTCTCAACGAACCAGGCGACGTCTCTCTTCATGCAAGGCCACCAGTACTCCTTTCTCAAATCCAAATACATTTTTGTAGCACCGGGATGGATTGAGAATTTCGATCTGTGTGCCTCCTCCATCAAAGTAACACGCGTACCGCCCACGAATGGTACCCAGATCCGACCCTGAAATGTCATAAGTCTCCGTCCATCCATAACGAACTCTGAAATCAACCCAACGACCCGCTCCTGTTTCTGCACCCCAGATTTCACAACCTCGGCCTGTGCCCCACGAATAGCATCTAATATCGGAGTCATCACCGTCAATCTCAAACATACGTCCCGCAATGGAGTGCTCTCCATCCTACGACTCAATGCATCGGCTACTACATTAGCCTTGCCTGGGTGGTATAGGATCTCACAGTCATAATCCTTAACCACGTCTAACCATCTCCTCTGACGCATGTTTAGGTTTGGTTGATCCATCAAATACTTCAAACTCTTATGGTCCGTGTATATGGTACAACGAACCCCGTACAGGTAGTGACGCCAAATTTTGAGGGCGAACACTACTGCCCCCAACTCTAAGTCATGCGTGGGATATCTCGCTTCGTGAGGCTTCAGCTGCCTCGATGCATAGGCTATCACATGGCCCCTCTGCATCAACACTGCACCCAGTCCCGAAATTGATGCGTCGCAATATACAACAAAGTCTTCCATCCCTTCCGGAAGAGCTAATACTGGGGCTTCGCACAGTCTCTGACGAAGTGTCTCGAAGGAAGTCTGCTGCTCGGATCCCTATGAAAATGTAACACCCTTCTGGGTCAATCTGGTGAGTGGCACCGCGATCTTGGAGAAGTCCCTAATGAACCTCCGATAGTACCCTACCAACCCAAGGAAACTCCTGATCTCCGAAGGTGACTTCGGTGCCTCCCAACTCATCACCGCTTCCACCTTGGCCGGATCAACCAATATCCCTGCCTGATTTACAACGTGCCCCAGAAATTGAACCTCCCGTAACCAGAAGTCACATTTGGAGAATTTTGCATATAGCTTCTCCGACCTCAGTACCTCAAGGACCTCCCTCAAATGTCCCTCATGCTGCTCCCTAGACCGCGAATACACCAGAATGTCGTCGATGAACACAATCACAGACCGATCCAGCATCGGCCTGCATACCCTGTTCATGAGATCCATGAACACTGCTGGGGCATTGGTGAGCCCAAAAGGCATCACCACGAACTCGTAATGCCCATACCGCGTCCTAAAGGCTGTCTTCTGGACGTCCTCATCCCGCACTCTTACCTGATGGTACCCTGATCTCAAATCAATCTTGGAAAACCAAGATGCCCCTTGCAACTGATCGAATAGATCATCGATCCTCGGTAACGGATAACGGTTCTTGACTGTCACCTTGTTCAGCTCCCGGTAATCGATACACATCCGGTGTGAACCATCCTTCTTCTTGACGAACAGAATCGGTGCTCCCCACGGCGAGCTACTCGGCCGAATAAATCCCTTCCCCAACAACTCTTGAAGTTGCGAGGACAATTCTTGCATCTCTGGAGGTGCAAGACGATAAGGCACCTTCGCAATAGGCGCAGCCCCTGGAACTAGATCGATACCAAACTCTACTTGCCTCGCAGGCGGTACTCCCGGCAAATCCTCGGGAAAAACATCTGGGAACTCGCGCACCACTGGAACCTCCTTCAGTGTCTTCGGTCTCTCGGAACTCTCCCGCGTATCCATCACATACGCCACAAAACCGTTACATCCCCGCTGTAGGCATTGCCTCGCCCTAGCGGCCGAACAAAAGCTGATCCCGAACGGGTACCCTCGCCGTATACCGTAAGAACTTCCCCACTAGGGTCTCGTATAGTCACCAGCTGACGTTCGCAGTCGATAACAGCGCTGAATCGGCTTAACCAGTCCATGCCTACAATGACACAGACATCCCCCATCGCAATAGGAATGAGGTCAATCGGAAACGCGACCCCGAAGATCTCTAGCACACATCCTCGAAGAACCTCCGTAGCACGAATCACCCTCTCAGCCGCAATAGAAACGCTCAAAGGCCGCCTTAACGGCTCACGACTAATGTCGATGTGCTGACTAAAAGCTAACGATACAAACGATCTACTCGCACCCGAATCAAATAACACTAGAGCAGGCATAGAGTTCACAAGGAAAGTACCTACACATACATTAACATAAGCATAGCATTTCGACTTTTAAGTAAATACGTGAATGATAACATACCTGCCACAACATCGGGCGCAGCGCGGACTTCCTCCGCAGTCAGCTGAAAGGCTCTCCCGCGAGCCCTCGGGGCCTCGACCTTCGCCGGTCGGGTCTCAGTAGTCCGGGTAGTAGGTGTAGCTCCCTGACGAAGTTGCGGACACTCGGCCTTCCGATGGCCTGTCTGGTTGTAGTGAAAGCAAACCATAAACCCCTTAGGGCAATCCCTGGCAATATGTCCCTCCTTGCCACACTTGTAGCAACCACCAGCTCGACACGCCCCCTCGTGACTCTTGCCGCACTTCGCGCAAGTGCGACCCTTCGAACCTCCCATCCTCGAATCAGCGAACTTAGTCCGCTTGGCTGCCGGCTGAGACTGGGCCGGCCGTCGATCCACCTGCCGAGACTCAGCCTCCTCCCTCGCTTGAGTCTCCAGCTCGATCTCGCGCTTCCTGGCGTTTGCCTGAAGCTCAGTGAAAGTACGATAGGTGGAGTTTGACACAAACTCCCGGATCTCCCTCTTCAAAACACCCAAATAGCGGCTCATCCGCGACTGCTCCGTAGATACCAGCTCGGGGCAGAACATTGCCCTCTCATGAAACTTCCGTGTGATCACTGCCACGGAATCAGTACCCTGCTTAAGGGTCAAGAACTCCTGAATCAATCGCTCCCTCTCTACCGGGGGAACGTACTCATCCCTGAACATCTCCGTAAACCTCTCCCATGTCACCGCCGAAATCTCTGCCTGAGTGAAGTTCGCCGTCACGAACTTCCACCAATCCTTCGCTCCCAGACGAAGCTGGTTCAAGGCGAACCGTACCCTCAAGTGCTCCGGGCATGAGCAGGTATAGAAGCACCCCTCGATGTCGGCGATCCACCTCATAGCTGCAATCGGATCCTGCGTCCCATCAAATTCAGGGGGTTTTGTGTTGCTGAATTCCCTGAATAGCAATGAATCACCCCCTTGCGGCCTAGCAGCAGCCACAGCTGCGGTAGCGGCAGCGACTGCAGCTTCAGTAAGTGCGGCGTACCGCTCCTCGAACTCCTCCATCAGAGTGGTCTTAATAGACCCAAACATCTCCGGGATCTCAGCCCGAACTGCCGCAGCTACCTCTTCCTGAATAATCTGACGAATCTCCTCGTCACTCGCACCGCTCGAACTCGCCCCATTGCGTGTGATGACCATGATGTCTCTGAAATATAACATAAAATCATCAGAGACTCCACCAAGTACAATTGTACTCGATACGCGCCCTACTCAGTCTCCGATTTCCAGGGATTCTTACTTGGGTCTTCCACCGATCCAGTGTCTTCGGTAGTACGGGCCCAATACTACCGACCACACCGCATCAGTATTCGTCCCAAGTCTTCCTCCCCAATTCCCGAATAATGAGTACTCTACCTCTAGTATGCACTATCTACTTGCACGCTACCAAATATCTCATATAAACAATCTCCCTAGACTAAGGCATCACAAAACAGGCAATTTTAGTCCTATCATGTATACCTAGTCTTCTAGCATGCATAACAATTCATAATTCAGTGCATAACATAACATTGTAAGGTATTCTGGGGATCTTTACCGTTCGGACGCTGGCTGCTCGTACACACTGTTCCATCCTTGTTTTACCGCCTTACCATTTATAAAATGTTGTGTCCTTATTATTTAAAAAAAACAATTTCCTTAAATCCCCGGTCTGAGTTCAGTTGCACCCAAAAGTACACCCGAATCCCTCAAACCAAGGCTCTGATACCAATTGTAACAGCTCGAATTTTCAAATAAATTTTTCATTTAAAACAAAACATCATTATTCGACAAAAGAGTTTATTCCAAAAGTATAAATAATAAATCTCCAAGATCTTCAACAATGGCAGTGTGTATGTGTCACGCCGGCGCCTTCCCACGGTCATCACTAGTACCTGAAAAACGTAAACACAACTAGTAAGCATAAATGCTTAGTGAGTCCCCCAGTATACGACTTACCCACATACGCCTTCCGGCCCGGACCTTTCGGTCCACATAACATTGCCTTCCGGCCCATAACATAATCGCCTTCCGGCCCATAACATATCGCCTTCCGGCCCGTATTAAATTGCCTTCCGGCCCATAGTATTTTGCCTTCCGGCCCATAATAGAATAAAACATAACACATGTAACATAACGCACATATCACATAAGTCACACATCATACCGTTCTTTCTATCACATAAAGTCTCGCCTTCCGGCCCGTATAAGCATACATCACATATAAGCATACATCACATATAAAGCATCAACCTCTCTAGACCTAGCATAAATGTAACACATACGACCTTCCGGTCACGCAGTCAAACCCTTCCGGGTGAAGTATAGTGAGAAGACTCACCTCGTAGTATGCAAGCTATAAACCCTTCGAGCTACTCGCACTCGATCCGCTAATCCGCAGGTTCCCTATAATACCACATACCTTTATTAATGATCTTATCAAACAAGACAACTGACCCTACTAAGTTACATGCAGGTCAACGGTCAATCTTGACCAGACTCGTCGAGTACAAAGGGCAACTCGGCGAGTATAGGCACCCCGACTCCACTCGCCGAGTCTAAAGAACGACTCGACGAGTTCTAGTAGATCTTCAAGCTACTCGCCGAGTCTGAAGAACAACTCGGCGAGTCCCCTCCTAAAAGTGCCCCGAAAATAATTTAAAGAAATACCTGAAATTACGGGCTGTTACATCAGCGATCTCCTGGGGAGTTGCAGTGGACTCGTCAATTTCCTTAAGCTCCTTGTCAAGGACATATTCTTTGTCCTCGTAGCGGGTAATCATCCTGATGTTTCTGATCCACTTATTGAAGTTGGATCCATCAAAGGTGACTTTCCCACATAGACTCATAAGAGTAAAGGAGCCATTAGGATTCGAGCCAGAAGCATTGTTTGAAGACATCTGAAAAGAAGAACAAGTTTAGTTTAGATTTAAGAGAGTCCTTAATAAAACACCCAAATGTAATATTAAGGCTAGGATCCAATCACAATATAATATAACTTAGAAGAGGTATGCCGTAATCTAAGCTATACCATATTTGAAAGGTAGGTGAATGACGATTCACCAATTTCCACCACGAAAACCGAAATATTAAATATTTAGTTTTTATTGGTTTTAGAAATTCCTAGATTCTTTGAGATCCAATGAACTTTTCAAAGGCATGTTTCGATCTCGGGAGTGCCCTCCAGGTTTTGTGACTGGGATGCCGAGGATCACAAAACGAGGTGTGAAGTAACCATGCAAATCACTTGGTACCTTTAAAGTTTATCACTCAATCGATGTGCCGGTAAACCACACACGCTCCACCGATACTATAATAAACCTTAAGTCACCCTTTACCTACCTTGTTAAGTCCAAGTTAGTGTGCCGGTTAACCACACACGCTCCACCAACGACTCAGACAAAGTGTAAAGTGTAATTTCATGGATTAGCACCTTATTCACATTTTTCCTAAAGTAACTAAGATTGGGAATTTAATAAACATTTAGTTACTTTATATATTCATCATACTTTGAATGAGAATTTATAAGTCCTTGTCTTACCCGTTCGGCTAACGACCCTCCACCAGTCAACCAAGCGGTGGGTGAGAATATTCACCCATTAAGTCACCATTTTATAGGCAACAACCTTATACCCACCTTATAGACCGGCTTCGTGAATGAGGCGTACTAGCGGTAAGACGACTTGTTCTTATACATATATATAATTATTAAATTATCATAATATAAGTATAAGGGTTGAATTTTAACTTTTAAAATTCTAGGGGTTGGAACTAAAGTTTTAACTTAACTTTACTTGTTCCAAAACTTGAGGGCAAGTTTTGTAACTTTCAAAACTTTTCATTTCTTGTAACTTATGAGTTTAATAGAGTCATAAAATGAAGACTCTTCATTTTTATAACTCTTGTGTTTTCTTTATGGTTTTTAACTCAAGTGACTCTTGGTTTTCCATAACTTAAGGATAAGTTATGGAATCCATTAAAACACATTATGATTAAGAATTAAACTACCAAATAGGTTACAAATAATTCCTATGATCATCTAAAACATCATAAGAACAAGAACATGAATATGAACATAATCAAAATTACATAAAACTTTGTAATTTTGATAACTAGTTGTTGTAAATGAATTAGCAAAACATTACACCACCAAAAACAAGTTTATATTTACTAAAACAGTTTAGGGTAATGTTTCTAATTCATTTTCCAGCAACTGAATCGAAATTCTGCACTCATTCGACCCTACTCGCCGAGTGCATGAACATGACTCGCCGAGTTGGTTGAAGATACACATGGACTCGACGAGTCCCCCCTATAGACTCGACGAGTCCGATCGCAGACAGCAAATTTCCGATTCTGTTTTCAACTTTTAAGCACAAATAAGAACAAACAAGCCTAGGCTCTGATACCACTGATGGGTTTTGAGCATTCTAACACTTCCTAAGTGTACATGCAACCCTAATAACCTTGGATCTATGTTTGTCTAATTTGTCATGCAAGGTTGAATTCCAAGGTTATATCCTATCTAGCATACATGGGGAACAATTTTAACATAAAGTATAGATAGAATAACTTACCTTGTTGTTGCTTGTGTTCCTTGAAACCTTGTGAGCCTAGCACCTCAAGTGGTGATTCCTCAAATGCTTCACACAACACCAAATGCTCTTGGAAGAACTTATGAGAGAATACACACTCTTCAAAATCGGCCAAGCCCCCTTATTACTTAGTGTAACCGATTTGGGAGGAGATCATATTCCTTATATAGTGTTGACACATCTAGGGTTAAACCTTAATGTGTCATGACTCTTAATTTCCATGATCCATGGGTTTGTAACTCCCATGGAGCATCCATGGAGCATCCTATGGGTGGAACCCAACTTGATGATCCATGGAGCCTTTTAGCCCACTATACAAGATATGGATGATTTACTTAATCAACCCATATATTTAATTAGTTATCTTTTGATCACTTAATTAATTCTAAATTAATTCTTGATCAAACTAATCAAATAATATTATTAATATATTAGAACTTATAATATATTAATAATCTCCAAGCGTTATTTCTCTCATTTAGTTTATCCAATTGCATGGTGCCATGCAACCCAAATGGACCATGCCGGGTCGGGTCAAGTACATACCAGAAATAGTTATGGACTTAGACACCTTATCCAACATCGTTATGTTTGTAAAATATAAAAATAAACTTATTTTTATATAATAGTTTCTTTGTTCCTAAAACGGTAAAATAATGAAAATGTTTCTCAAATTATACCTACTATAGTTTTAAAGTATATGTTTTGACGACATAAAAACCGTTGCGTTTTGAGGTAATTTACATGTAATTATTTGAACTGTTTGGTGGTGACATTGTTTTGCATACTAGTAATCTTTACGTAAAATGCATAAAAAGGTAAGAAAATGTAAATAATAGTTTGTATATTTACACAAGTTTCCTTGTGTTTTACTTATATTTACACAAGGAATGTACCTTGAATTTGAAACTTCATAACCATGGAATTATTTCTAGTAACAAGTTTCAGTGGAACATTCTGTAGTATCAAAGGCTCGGTCTTTGTGACTTTAGAACCTCGACATCATAAAAGGACAATGCATGGAAAGATCAAATTCCACAACATCTCAGATTACGAAAAAAATTTGGAATTATGAAATCAACATCATTTTTGTAATGTCTAATTGATCTGTTCACAAAGGAAGGACCATCGAGAGGCATAATATGGATGTTCATGACATGACATGACTGATGTTATCTAATTCAAGTGGTTACTTGATTACTCGAAACATTATACAATGAATAAATTCATAATTTGTATAGTGATTAAATAATATGAATTTATTTATGATCAGTGTGTATGATACCATAATTATTGTGTTTCACTTTGTATGTTTTACTTACATGAGTAATTTTGATATTATTCAAAACTTCACAATCGTTCATACTTTTGGAAGTAAGTAATTAATTAAGACGATCATGAATTGATTGTAGGTTTTTGATTGAGGTTAAGAAATTGCAATTGGAATTGCTAAAATATTCATGAGTACTTTGAAAATAGAGATTTAAGTATTGGATAAACTCACACTTAGAGATTACTTCATGGATTCAATCACAAGTAATTCTAAGATGAAAATATCTTATATTCTTAAAGTGTATATATATATATATATATATATATATATATATATATATATATATATATATATATATATATATATATATATAGTTCATAGTTTACCAATCAGTTGTGCATTAGTTTGCTCAAATGCGTCTCGAAACTAGGTGTTATAAAAGGGTTATCCCATTTGTGATTTGATATGTAAATCATATGACTATATAGTTAATGTAGTTTGTTCCTTTGGCCTGAATAAGGAAAAACGATATCTTTAGGCCCCTCGGTGATTTGAGTTGATCTATGAAAACCAGGAGCTTAGTCCGGATTAAATTGATGTGTTGAATTTTGTAGTCTAAATGGATCACAAATTTGGAAATAAAATAAATAAACATATGATTGATCACTTAATCCATGACTCAGTTCATACGATATCTTGTAGAACGAAGGAATAGTTGATCACTTATATTAGGGTAAAAGTTTGATTTGAATGAGAGTTCGAAAGTCGCTTTGGAAAGCACTCTTTTTTGTTTAGTTCAAGTTTTATACATGCAATTGTAGTTACAGACTTATCCAAGTGAGATACTGTTGGATTAAGGCGTCCAAGCCAGTAACTAAATTGGTATATTCTTGTAGTTAAAAGCAAAGTCCTTTTTGGGTTGTCCTCATGACCAGAAATAGCTAGAAATGATTTCATGAGAGATAAGTATAATTTATTAGATTATTATATGATTAATAACATAATTAGAAATTATTGGAAAATATTTTGTTAATATACTATGTGATTAATATATTTATTGGAAAAAGACATTTGATTTGTTGATTTATTATGTGACTAATAAATTAATATGAGATCATCTGTTAAATAATTGATTTGTCAATTTATATGGTTAATAAATTAATATGAAATAAGGATGTCAACGGGGGCAAACGAGACGGGGATTGCATTCCCCGCCCCCGACCCTAAAATTTTCATGTTCCGCCGCCCCCAAAATCTCCATCCTTTCCTCCCCCGCCCCTCCCCCGAATTCCTCTTCTGACCCCCGCCCCCGTCCCCGTTCCCCCGCCCCCGATTGATTTTAGGCTACCTTATTTGGGCCAAAAGAAGTTCTTGTTTAGGCTAAAAGAAACTATTTTTTGGGTTGCATATATATATCTATATATATATATATATATATATATATATATATATATATATATATATATATATATATATATATATATATATATATATATATATAACATAATTTTACATGTTACAAACAAATTAAAAACATGTTTTTTGTTGTATTTTTGTACGTAAAAATCATTTTATTGTTTATTATATTTATATAATTAATATTTGTCAATTTATATAATTTTTAACGGGGCCTCCATGGGGGTTTCAGGACGGGAGTACCAACCCCTTCCCCGCCCTCGAAATTAAAACGGGTGTTAACCTTGCCCCCGCCCCCGCCGCCGCGCCTGTCTCCAATTGTTTTCAATAAATGCCCCCATACGGGATAGGGCCCCCATGGGATCGGGGTCCCACGAGACTTTTTGACATCTCTAATATGAAATCAATTAGAATTGATTAATTATTAATCATAATTAATATGGAATTGATTTGGGATTAATTAGAATTAATTAAAGCTGCAAGGGGTGAATTGTAATTGTTCAATAGTTGAACAAAAGAGGCAATTCTAGAACAATCTTAGGGTGGACGGTTTTGGGGTCATTTCTACGGTTTTCAGAAGTCTCCTGGTTGTTAAAAAGAAAATGATTTGAATTGGAATTAAATTTATTATTTAATTATCCAAATCTTGTTGTGCTTGTAAGTTACCTACACTATAAATAGGACTCATTGGCTTCCAATTTTAGTGGACCACATTACCAAAATGCATATGAACAAAATTTGCCTCATATCTCCTCTCTCCTCCTCATTCTAAGGTTTCTTGTTTTGGGCGTGAGCTATTAGAGGCATCATCTTTTTGGTACTTGTTTTCCAAGAAACTTCAAGATGATTTGATTTGATTGTTTTCTAGATTAATCAAAAGGTATGTAACCCTAATCTTTATGTTAAATTTGATTTTCATAGCCTCTCTCTAGGATTTTTTGATGTTCATAGTTTATTGTTATCAATAGTGAAAACATAGATCCTTTCAAGGTTGCATGTGAACTTAAGGGTTTAAGTATTTTTCCACCATATGATATATTTATATATAACCAAGAAAATCTATCAACTGTGCACATTCGAATGATAAGCATATAATTATTGGATGTCACTACTCACTACAAGTAGGTTTGAGTAAATATCATGGACTATACAATCTCAAGACATGTTTACAAAATTTGTGAAGGGTTTGTCGTGAGGTTCATACAGATATCCTAAGATTCTCATCTTGTACATCACGGGAAGTGACATATGCTAGTTGATGAAGAGCTGTGATGCATTTTTGCAAGGGAGTAAAGCCAACTGTACATTTAGAATCTGCACGTTGTTAGAAATATGCACATGCTGCCATGACATCTTTAACTATACGCTGAAAAAAAAAATCGTTCATATGGAACTGTCGACAAAAATAATATCCCTGAAAAGTCGTGTGTTATTCAAAATAATCTTGAATAAGTATTTTGTGAGCAGCTTCACAATTTACCTATACAAACCTTCTTTTATTTTTGGTGATCATTTTGGATTGAGATGATTCTTGGTTAAAATTGATAGTCATATATGAATACAAAATTGTTTCCATAATGGGAGATGTTTGCAAAATATACATGTGTGTTGGGCAACCCGTACCGAGGTGACGACACGGTGTTTGTAGAGTCCACCTCGGATTCGTTGGGCCTCACCAAATGCCACTCCGTGTAGCCTTAGTGATGATTTTAGCTAGCAGGGGTCTCTATGGTAGTGGTGGAGGTGATTCAAGATGACCTTGTTGGCGATCTTAGATGGTTGCGGCGACTCAGTGTTTGCAACTAGATTTTATGGAGGGTATAAACTGGCATAGTGTGCATGCAATTTCATCGCTTGGGCTATTATTTTAGGGTTCAATTTGTGATTTCCTCTCCAATCTCATATGTGATTTAGGGGAATTTCAGATTGAGTTATGCAATTGTTTATTGATTTATTTTTTTTCCAAAAAGCTAATAAGTTTTAAAAAGTATTTGATAAGCGTATAAACACATTTTAAAAATGTATTTTGTAAAACCCTAAAATAATTTATTTTATAGAAAAAAAATTATTACTTATAAGAAAAAACTAATAACTTATACACCTAAAGCGTTATTTCTACCTTTAATAAACCTACTAAGTTGATCCAAATATTTTTAACTTATAATTTATTAACTTATTTTTTTAAACCAAATAAGCTTTTCGTATATTTTTTAACTTATAGGTTTTTATAACCATATAAACAAATAAACACTCATATCAAAAAGTGCTTATTATATGTATGTATATATATATATATATATATATATATATATATATATATATATATATATATATATATATATACACACACACATTAAATTCAAAGGGACTTATCAATAGTAAAGTTTCAATGTTTATACTTTTGCCACTAAATTTTTTATTTCTCCTTTAGATGTCATCATTTATAATTGTTATTTATGTTTTATTATTCGCTCATTCTAGAATCTGTCATTGCTTTGGCTTACTCACCTTCTCAATCATACGTCTGTTTCCCACCTGCTTTGCTTTCCACTCTATCATCGGCCTCGTCCTCTATTCCCTCTATTTTTCCCCTTCTTCCTCCTCCACACTTTACCATATTAACTTTGATGGGTTTTGGGCATAACAACAATTCATAAGTGTACATGCAACCCTAATGCTTTTGATCTAGGTTTTCTCTTTAAACATGCAAACTTGAACATAAAATAAGAAACCCTAGGAGAGGTATACTATTTTTGAAATTCATATAAAACTAGGGTTAGGTTACACACCTTTATTCTTATATTGTAATAACAATAAATCCCTTTTAGATCTTGAAGCTTGAGAACTTAGTGTCACAAGTGTAACACCTTTAATGGCTCATAAATACATAATGCAAGAGAATGTTATGAGAGAGGAGGAGATGATCAAATTTTTAGTTTCTTCTTCCGAAGAGTTGGCCGAAAATCATAGCCTTATGGGCTCTTTATATAGTGTACTAAGGATGCTATGGATTAACCCTAATTTCAAATATGGTAATTATCCATCTCCTTTGGTTATCCATATATGATAAGATATTCTAGAAACTCTAGAATAATATTACATATACCATGACATTTTCGTCCACCACCTTTCCTAGGAATTTTCTGGACTCTTTTGCTCAACTATTGAACAATTTCACTTTTAGTCCCTGTACTATTACTTAATTCCTTTAATCCCAAAATCAATTCCAAATTAATTTCTGATTAAATACTAATTAATAATAAGATTACTAATTAATATATTATTTCAATAACATATTAATAAATCATTTATTCCAATTTATTAATCAATTAATAAATTCTTCATCTTCCTTAATTAATCATCCTGTCTAGTTGCATGTGTGAAGGCAACCCAAAAGGACCATGCCACCATCAATTCAACTACATACCAATTATAGTTGTCGGCTTAGACACCAAAACGCTCTCCAACTTGGATAAGTCTAATAACTATAGTTGCAAGTATGACTTCAAAAACTGATAAGCAATCGTAGCTCTTATATCTTTTATCAAACTATAACCTAGTCAGTTGCATGTCCTAAGATAAGTGATCATATAATCCTCTGTTCTGCAAGATATCATGTGAACATTGATGGGTTTTGTACATAAGAACATTCCTAAGTGCGCATACAAACCCTAATGCTTGGATCTAGGTTTCTCTATTAAACATGCTTCCAATCCAAGACTTCTAATGACTTATTAGGTGTAAGAACAACACAAAAAACAGATCTAGAAACATAACTTTGATTCTCTTGTTTGATCTTGTTGTCTTGGAGCTTCTAGAGTCACAATTGTCACTCCTCTAATGGCTTACAAACACCAAATAGCAAGGAGGATGATTTGGGAGAGAGGAGAGGGAAGGAATTCGGCCAGAGTCTCTCTACTTTTGATGGGGTGTCAAATTCCCTCAGCCATAGGGTCTATTTATACTTGTAGACTCCTTAAAGGTTATAGCTTAAACCCTAATTGGATAACTTAGACTTTAAATTAATCCATATCCTTTCCTTGATAACCCTATGGACGATTTTGGCTTATCCTAGCCTTAGAAATCGTCCAATCCTTTATCAATAAGGATTTACAGTCTAAAGTTTAACTATCAAGCAATTGACAGTTTATACCCTCTTATTTAATTAATCTCTTTAAGTCACCAAATTAATTCCAATTAATTCTATGACTTATATTAATATATTATTCTTTATATTATTCTCATAATATACTAATAATATTTACTCTCTCTTATGAATCATCCTATCAAGTTGCTATGGTGAAGGCAACTCAAAAGGACCATGCACAATCGGGTCAAATACTTGCCTAATATAGTTGCAGCCTTAGACACTATTCCAACAAACATATGACATGGAACAAAATCATTCTTATTGTTCAAAAGTTTGTTTCCTAATTTCTTATTTGTAATGACAACAAATTTAATTGAATACATCAATTCAATCCTGACACATAAGTCAACACCAAATCATCGAAGGGCCCAAGATATCGCTTTCCCATCTTAGGGAAAAAGGAACAGATAAACTTTGACTCCTATACTTGTGCTATTTACTCATTAAATCATGCACAACAATATGTTTTATAATACCAAGTTACTGATGCGTTTACGCATTATCAATGCACAACCAACTCGTAAACAACTCATATATCTCGGTTTAAAGATTATACGATATTATCATCTCAAAATTACTTGTGATAAATTCCATGAAGTAATTCACTAAGAATGGGTTAATCTAATACTTATATCCCTATTTCAAAATTACTCATGAATATTACAACGAACTATTGTTATGTCTAAACACTTAGACAATCTACAATCCAATTCATGACAACCTTAATTCACTACTTACTTCCAAAGTATGATCGTCTATGGATGTTTGGATAATCCAATTATTCGAGAAGTAAAACATGCGAAAGAAACACAAATATAAACAATTGACAACAGATAGGAAACAATACTCATAAATAAATCTCATTTATTTAATCATCAAATGTCCATTACATTTATTTGTTACAAATTTCTAAGTAAATATCTAATGACTAAAACTAATATAATCCTTTAGACCAATTCTCCTTATGTGTTGAACATGCTTAATCCTTTGTGAGGGGATCGACATGATTCTCTTATGATGATACCCTCTTAACCACGAGGCTTCCTTCTTCTACACAATGTCTGACAGAGTGATATTTTCTATCGATATGCCTAGATCTACCATGATGTCTTGGTTCCTTGGTCAAGGAAACCACTCCCTCATTATCATAGAAAATTTCCATCGACTCTCCAATGAAACTTCCCTTTCTTTGAATTCTCTGTTAGGTCATACATTGTGGTTTATACTTTGATTTTCATAAGTTATTATAGTTCTCGGTCTAGGACCGAAAACACCATGTTTTGGAGTTGTTTGGACCAAAACCGTATGCGATTTCGGTTAGGATTAATATTGTTTTGTTTGGGTTTTGGGCTTGGGATTTGTTATTAGGTCTAGGTATAAATAGTGTTATTTTAGCCTAGATAGAAGTGAGGGACGTTTTGTGTAACAGCCCGGAATTTCAGGTATTGTTTTAAAACTATTTTTGGGACATTTTAGGAAGGGACTCGGCGAGTTGGTGCCTGACTCGCCGAGTAGGACCACAGGCTTGGTCGCGGATGCGCGACTGGACTCGACGAGTCCAGATATGGACTCGGCGAGTCGACGCTGTTCAGCAGAAGCCCTAGCCGTTTAGTTTGGAACGTATATAATGCCTCTTAGGCCGTCATTGTACGTTTTTTTGGCCGACTGTGAAGAACCTAAGCATCTGTGGACGACTAGAGGAGAAAGGAAGGCTATTGGGACCTGGAGGAGATTGTTAGGAAAGTAGAGGCAAGGTTTTGGTCAAAGAAGATCAAGAGGATTGAGTTCTGAAGGTTGGGGACACAGAGAACACGTTTTTCAGGTAATACTCGGACCATTTCTGTTGTTTTGGTGGTGTACACGAATCTAGGGTTTATGAGACCCATTTGGGGATTAGATAGATTATTATGTTGTTACCCAATCGTTTATACCCCAGTAATAGGATGCTTAGAGGTCCAGAAAGTCCCATGATTGCATGTCTCGAGACCATGCGTATTTCAGGAGGCAGATGATCGACTGCATGGCATGGACTCGCCGAGTCCAATGATCAGACTCGGCGAGTAGCTTGAAGATTTACTGGGACTCGCCGAGTTGTTCTTCAGACTCGGCGAGTAGCTTGAGGATTCATTGGAACTCGTCGAGTTGTTCTTCAGACTCGACGAGTGGAGTCGGGGTGGCCCCGCGATTCTTCCACGGGGATCTCGTCGAGTCAAGGGGGATACTCGACAAGTAGAAAGGGAACATCAAGGAAAGTTGGGGAGGACGTCTCGACTCGTCGAGTCACCTTTGTACTCGACAAGTCCGGTCCAGTTGACCGTTGACCAGAGTTGACCTGCATATAATTTCTTAAGGTCAGTTGTCTTGAATGATGAGAGTATTAATAAGGGTATATGGTATTATAGGGAGTCTGCAGATCGGCGGATCGAGTGCGAGTGATTTCAAGAGTTGATAGTTTTCATTACCACGAGGTGAGTCTTCTCACTATACTGTACCCGGAAGGGTTTGACTGTATGACCAGAAGGTCGGATATGTTATGTGTTATATATATGCTATAATTGAAAAGAATAGTTGTTATGCATGCTATGTACGTTTTTATGGGCCGGAAGGCAATGTATTATGTGACAGAAAGGTCAGGTATGATATATGATATATGTGCTATATGTGTTAGAGTAAATGTATTATGTGCTGTATATGTTTATGGGCCGGAAGGCAAAATGTTTATGGGCCGGAAGGCAAAATGTTTATGGGCCGGAAGGCAAAATGTTATGGGCCGGAAGGCAATATATTATGGGCCGGAAGGCAATTATCTTATGGGCCGGAAGGCGATTATCTCATGGGCCGGAAGGCGTTGCACTGTGGACCGGAAGGCGTTGCACTGTGGACCGGAAGGTCCGGCCCTGGAAAGGCGTATATGTGTAAGTGGTATACTGGGGAACTCACTAAGCATTTATGCTTACAAGTTGTTATGTATGTGTTTCAGGTACTAGCGAGGACCGTGGGAAGGCGTCGGCATGATGCATACACACTGCTGCTATTTGAGATCTTGGGGATTTTATATATGTATTTGATATGAAACATGGAATAAATACTATTGGTTGAATGAAATCACTTATTTTAAATGTAAAAAATTTATTTGAAAATTTGCGTTGTTACAATTGGTATCAGAGCCTTGGTTTGAGGGATTCGGGTGTACCTTCGGGTGTAACTGAACTCAAACCGAGGATTTGAGGAAAAATCTTTTAAAAATAATAAAGGCATAAACTTTTATAAATGGTAAAGTGGTAAACAAGAAAGAAGCAGTGTGTACGATCAGCCAGTGCCCGAACGGTAAAGATCCCCAGAATACCTTACAATGTTATGTTATGCAATGAATTATGAATTGTTATGCATGCTAGAAGACTAGGTGTTCATGATAGGACTAGAGTGGCCTGATTTGTGATGCCTTAGTCTAGGGAGTTTGCCGATATGAGATATTTGATAGCGTGCAGGTAAATATGGCATATTAAAAGTAGAGTACTCACTATTCGGGGTTTGGGGAGGAAGAGTTGGGACTAATGCTGATACGGTGTGGTCGGTAGTATTGGGCCCGTACTACCAAAGACACCGGGTCGGTGGGCGACCCAAGTAAGAATCCCTGGATGTCAGAGACTGAGTAGGGTTGCGTTATCGAGTGCATCAGTACTTGATGGAGTCTCTGATAATCTTATGTTATATTTCAGAGGCATTATGGTTACGACACGCCACAGAGCGAGTTCGAGCGGTGTGAGTGACGAGGAGATTCGTCAGATGATTCAGGAGGAGGTTGCTGTGGCGGTTCGGGCTGAGATCCCGGAGATGTTTGGGTCTATTAAGACCACCCTGATGGAGGAGTTTGAGGAACGGTATGCCGCACTGACTGAAGCTGCAGTCGCTGCCGCTACCGCAGCGGTGGCCGCTGCCAGGCCGCAAGGGGGCGATTTGTTGCTATTCCGGGAATTCAGCAACACGAAACCCCCTGAGTTCGATGGGACGCAGGATCCGATTGCTGCGATGAGGTGGATCGCTGATATTGAGGGGTGCTTCTACACTTGCTCATGCCCGGAGCACCTGAGGGTACGGTTCGCTTTGAACCAGCTCCGTCTGGGAGCGAAGGATTGGTGGAAGTTCGTGACAGCGAACTTCACTTCGGCGGAGATTACGGCAGTGACATGGGAGAGGTTTACTGGCATGTTCAGGGATGAGTACGTTCCCCCAGTGGAGAGGGAACGATTGATTCAGGAGTTCTTAACCCTTAAGCAGGGTACTGATTCCGTTGCGGTGGTCACACGGAAGTTTCACGAGAGGGCGATGTTTTGCCCCGAGCTGGTGTCTACAGAGCAGTCACGGATGAGCCGGTACTTGGGTGTGTTGAGGAGGGATATCTGGGAGTTTGTGTCAAACTCCACCTATCGTACTTTCACTGAGCTTCAGGCGAATGCCAGGAAGCGCAAGATCGAGTTGGAGACCCAGGCCAGGGAGGAGGCCGAGTCTCGGCAGGTGGACCGGCGACCGGCTCAGTCTCAGCCGGCAGCCAAGCGGTTCAAGTCCGCTGATTCGAGGATGGGAGGTTCGAAGGGCCGCACTTGCGGAAAGTGCGGCAAGAGTCATGAGGGGGCGTGTCGAGCGGGTGGTTGCTACAAATGTGGCAAGGAAGGACACATTGCCAGGGATTGTCCTAAGGGGTTTATGGTTTGCTTTCATTGCAACCAGACAGGCCATTGGAAGACCGAGTGCCCGCAGCTTCATCGGGGATCTACACCTACTACCAGAGCTACCGAGACACGACCGGCGAAGGTCGAGGCCCCGAGGGCTCGCGGAAGAGCCTTTCAGCTGACTGCGGAGGAGGTCCGCGCTGCACCCGATGTTGTGGCAGGTATACTGTAATTCGCGTATTTATTTAAAGTTGAAATGTTATGCTTATGTTAATACATGTGTAGGTACTTTTCTTGTGAACTCTATGCCTGCTCTTGTGTTATTTGATTCGGGTGCGAGTAGATCCTTTGTATCTTTAGCTTTTAGTCAACATATCAGCATTAGTCGTGAGCCGTTAAGTCGGCCTCTGAGCGTTTCTATAGTGGCCGAGAGGATGGTTTGTGCTACGGAGGTTCTTCGGGGATGCGTACTAGAGATTTTTGGGGTTGCGTTTCTGGTTGACCTAATTCCTATTGCGATGGGTGATGTCTGTGTCATCGTGGGCATGGACTGGTTGAGTCGATTCAGCGCTGTCATCGACTGTGAGCGCCAGCTGGTGACTATACGAGACCCTAGTGGGGGAGTTCTTACGGTATACGGCGAGGGTACCCGTTCGGGATCAGCTTTTTGTTCGGCCGCTAGGGCGAGGCAATGCCTACAGCAGGGATGTAAGGGTTTTGTGGCGTATGTGATGGATACGCGGGAGACTTCCGAGAGACCGAGGACACTGGAGGAGGTTCCAGTGGTGCGCGAGTTTCCAGATGTTTTTCCCGAGGAGTTGTCGGGAGTACCTCCTGCGAGGCAAGTAGAGTTTGGTATCGATCTGATTCCGGGGGCTGCGCCTATTGCGAAGGTGCCTTATCATCTTGCACCTCCGGAGATGCAAGAGCTGTCCTCGCAACTCCAGGAGTTGCTGGGGAAGGGATTTATTCGGCCGAGTAGATCGCCGTGGGGAGCACTGATTCTGTTCGTCAAGAAGAAGGATGGTTCACACCGGATGTGTATTGATTACCGGGAGTTGAACAAGGTGACGGTCAAGAACCGCTATCCGTTACCGAGGATCGATGATCTATTCGATCAGTTGCAAGGGGCATCTTGGTTTTCCAAGATCGATCTGAGATCAGGGTACCATCAGGTAAGAGTGCGGGATGAGGACGTCCAGAAGACAGCATTTAGGACGCGGTATGGGCATTACGAGTTCGTGGTGATGCCTTTCGGGCTCACCAATGCCCCGGCAGTGTTCATGGACCTCATGAACAGGGTATGCAGGCCGATGCTGGATCGGTCTGTGATTGTATTTATCGACGACATCCTGGTGTATTCGCGATCTAGAGAACAGCATGAGGGGCATTTGCGGGAGGTCCTTGAGTTACTGAGGTCGGAGAAGCTATATGCAAAGTTCTCTAAATGTGACTTCTGGTTGCGTGAGGTCCAATATCTTGGACATGTTGTTAATCAGGCAGGGATATTGGTCAATCCGGCCAAGGTTGAGGCTGTGATGAGTTGGGAGGTATCGAAGTCACCTTCTGAGATCAGGAGTTTTCTTGGGTTGGCGGGGTACTATCGGAGGTTTATTAAGGACTTCTCCAAGATCACTGTGCCGCTCACCAGATTGACCCGGAAGGGCGTTGCATTCACATGGGGACCCGAGCAACAGAAGTCCTTCGAGACACTTCGCCAGAGACTGTGCGAAGCCCCGGTGTTAGCTCTCCCGGAAGGGATGGAAGATTTTATCGTATATTGCGACGCATCGATTTCGGGACTGGGTGCGGTGTTGATGCAGAGAGGTCATGTGATAGCTTATGCATCGAGGCAGCTAAAGCCTCATGAGGCGAGATATCCCACACATGATTTAGAGTTGGGGGCAGTGGTGTTCGCTCTCAAGATATGGCGTCACTACCTGTATGGGGTTCGATGTACGATATACACGGACCATAAGAGTTTAAAGTATTTGATGGATCAGCCCAACCTAAATATGCATCAGAGGAGGTGGTTGGATGTGGTCAAGGATTATGATTGTGAAATCCTGTACCACCCGGGCAAGGCTAATGTGGTAGCCGATGCATTGAGCCGCAGAGCGGAGAACACTCCATCGCGAGATGTATGTCTGAGACTGACAGTGATGACTCCGATATTGGATGCTATTCGTGGGGCACAGGCCGAGGTTGTGAGATCCGAAATACAGAAGAAAGAGCGGGTCGCTGGGTTAGTTTCGGAGTTCGTTAAGGATGGACGAGGACTTCTGACGTTTCAGGGTCGGATTTGGGTACCATTCGTGGGCGGTACGCGTGCTACTTTGATGGAGGAGGCTCATAGATCGAAATTCTCAATCCATCCCGGTGCTACGAAGATGTATTTGGACTTGAGAAAGGAATATTGGTGGCCTTGCATGAAGAGAGACGTCGCTTGGTTCGTTGAGAGGTGTTTGACCTGCCATAGGGTTAAGGCCGAGCACCAGAGACCGCATGGTAAGTTGCAGCCCTTGGAGATTCCTGAGTGGAAGTGGGAACAGATTACGATGGATTTCATCACCAAATTGCCGAGAACTGCCAGAGGAGTCGATGCAATTTGGGTGATTGTGGATAGGTTGACGAAGAGTGCACACTTCCTTGCCATTAGCGAGAGTTCATCAGTGGAGAAGTTGGCGGAGTTATACGTGAGAGAGATAGTATCTCGGCATGGAGTGCTGATCTCGATTGTTTCAGACCGTGATGTACGCTTCACTTCCAGGTTCTGGAAGAAATTCCATGATGAGCTGGGTACTAAACTGCATTTTAGTACCGCATACCATCCCCAGACAGACGGTCAGAGCGAGCGGACGATTCAGACATTGGAAGACATGCTTAGAGCGTGTGTGTTAGACTTCGGGGGTAGTTGGGATGCGCATTTGCCTTTGGCTGAGTTTTCCTACAACAACAGCCATCATTCGAGCATTGGTATGCCACCTTTTGAGTTGTTGTATGGTAGGAGGTATCGGACTCCCATTTGCTGGGGAGAGGTGGGACAGAGAGTGATGGGCAGTACAGAGATCGTACTTCAGACGACCGAGCAGATTCAGCAGGTTAGGCAGAGGTTATTGACCGCCCAGAGCCGACAGAAGAGTTATGCGGATAGACGCCGGTCCGAGCTAGAATTCCAGGTTGGCGACTTCGTTCTCCTGAAGGTTTCTCCCTGGAAGGGAGTGATCCGGTTTAGAAAGAGGGGCAAATTAGGGCCCCGGTTCATAGGTCTATTTCGGGTAATTGCAAGAGTAGGTCGGGTAGCTTATCGGCTAGAATTGCCAGCAAAGTTGGGACAGATTCATAATACCTTTCACGTATCACAGTTGAGGAAGTGTATAGCCGATGAACCGGCAGTGGTTCCGTTAGAGGACATTCAGGTGGATGCGAGCCTGAATTACGCCGAGAGACCGGTAGCTATCAGGGATCGGAAGATCAAGGTTATGCGGAACAAGGAGGTACCTCTGGTGTTGGTTCAGTGGCAACACCGGAAGGGATCGGAGATGACTTGGGAGCCGGAGCGTGAAATGCGGGAGCAACATCCGGAGTTATTCGCAGAGTGAGACTTTGAGGGCGAAGTCTAGTTCTAGTGGGGGAGAGTTGTAACAGCCCGGAATTTCAGGTATTGTTTTAAAACTATTTTTGGGACATTTTAGGAAGGGACTCGGCGAGTTGGTGCCTGACTCGCCGAGTAGGACCACAGGCTTGGTCGCGGATGCGCGACTGGACTCGACGAGTCCAGATATGGACTCGGTGAGTCGACGCTGTTCAGCAAAAGCCCTAGCCGTTTAGTTTGGAACGTATATAATGCCTCTTAGGCCGTCATTGTACGTTTTTTTGGCCGATTATGAAGAACCTAAGCATCTGTGGACGACTAGAGGAGAAGGGAAGGCTATTGGGACCTGGAGGAGATTGTTAGGCAAGTAGAGGCAAGGTTTTGGTCAAAGGAAGATCAAGAGGATTGAGTTCTGAAGGTTGGGGACACAGAGAACACGTTTTCCAGGTAATACTCGGACCATTTCTGTTGTTTTGGTGGTATACATGAATCTAGGGTTTATGAGACCCATTTGGGGATTAGATAGATTATTATGTTGTTACCCAATCGTTTATACCCCAGTAATAGGATGCTTAGAGGTCCAGAATGTCCCATGATTGCATGTCTCGAGACCATGCGTATTTCAAGAGGCAGATGATCGACTGCATGGCATGGACTCGCCGAGTCCAATGATCAGACTCGGCGAGTAGCTTGAAGATTTACTGGGACTCGCCGAGTTGTTCTTCAGACTCGGCGAGTAGCTTGAGGATTCATTGGAACTCGTCGAGTTGTTCTTCAGACTCGACGAGTGGAGTCGGGGTGGCCCCGCGATTCTTCCACGGGGATCTCGTCGAGTCAAGGGGGATACTCGACAAGTAGAAAGGGAACATCAAGGAAAGTTGGGGAGGACGTCTCGACTCGTCGAGTCACCTTTGTACTCGACAAGTCCGGTCCAGTTGACCGTTGACCAGAGTTGACCTGCATATAATTTCTTAAGGTCAGTTGTCTTGAATGATGAGAGTATTAATAAGGGTATATGGTATTATAGGGAGTCTGCAGATCGGCGGATCGAGTGCGAGTGATTTCAAGAGTTGATAGTTTTCATTACCACGAGGTGAGTCTTCTCACTATACTGTACCCGGAAGGGTTTGACTGTATGACCAGAAGGTCGGATATGTTATGTGTTATATATATGCTATAATTGAAAAGAATAGTTGTTATGCATGCTATGTACGTTTTTATGGGCCGGAAGGCAATGTATTATGTGACAGAAAGGTCAGGTATGATATATGATATATGTGCTATATGTGTTAGAGTAAATGTATTATGTGCTGTATATGTTTATGGGCCGGAAGGCAAAATGTTTATGGGCCGGAAGGCAAAATGTTTATGGGCCGGAAGGCAAAATGTTATGGGCCGGAAGGCAATATATTATGGGCCGGAAGGCAATTATCTTATGGGCCGGAAGGCGATTATCTCATGGGCCGGAAGGCGTTGCACTGTGGACCGGAAGGCGTTGCACTGTGGACCGGAAGGTCCGGCCCTGGAAAGGCGTATATGTGTAAGTGGTATACTGGGGAACTCACTAAGCATTTATGCTTACAAGTTGTTATGTATGTGTTTCAGGTACTAGCGAGGACCGTGGGAAGGCGTCGGCATGATGCATACACACTGCTGCTATTTGAGATCTTGGGGATTTTATATATGTATTTGATATGAAACATGGAATAAATACTATTGGTTGAATGAAATCACTTATTTTAAATGTAAAAAATTTATTTGAAAAGTTGCGTTGTTACATTTTGGGGGTATCCATATGCTAGGAACATGATTTTGGAGAGAAACAAGAGAGAACCTAGTGTAATCAAGAATCTTATGTACCTGACTATTCAATAATAGTGTGCATTGAAGATTAACTATTGCGTTCTTATTCCATATTTGATCTTGCATCATTCACTTGATTGGGATTCTGCACCATCAAGTGAATTCAATTGATACATCAAAGCATTTTGGGTTTTACAATTGGTATCAGAGCTTAGATCGTTATCAATCGAATTGGCAAGATATTAAGAGTTTCTTGGAATTTTATCTTGGATTTCCGAGTGTCTTTAAATTATTTTGGACGAAATTTAGGCCATTTTTCTTCGTGTTCTTCATATTTTTGGATGTTTGGTCAAGTTTAGTATTAAAGATTTGAAAATCTAATGTTTTTGGCAAGTTTTGGGTATTTTTGGTCAAATTTTGCGAGATCTCGGTCTGACTCCTCGGTCTTCGATCAAAATTTCGGATTTCTCGGCGGTGGCCTCGCTCTCGGATTAGGGTTTCAGCATTTTCGATTGGCCTCACACGTTCTCGGTCCGAAGTCCTCGACCTCGCTCGTTCTCGGTCTGAAGCCTCGGTGTTTTCGATCAGCAGTTCTCGGTCTCGTTTTTCGGTCTATTGTTCTTGGTGCGAGACATCTCGACCAACATTATAAGCTTCGCAATTTCGGTCCTACATATTTGGATTTAGCGTTTTCAGTCTCGGTTAGAATGAGAAGCCTCACATTCTCGGTCTAAAAATCACGTTTTCGATATTAAAGCCTCGTTTTCGGTATTAAAGCCTCATTTTCGATATTAAAGCTTTGTATTTGGTCAAAAAGCCTCACATTTGGTCAAATACTCTCATTTTTTGTTTTGAAATTTCGTTTTCGGTCTAGAAACTTTTTTTCGATCAAGATTATTTTTTGGGACAAAAGGTTTTATTTTTGACATTTGACTTTTCAAGTTTAACTTTTTAAGTTTGACTTTCGAGGTTTCAATTCAAAGGACATTTTTTTTGTTTCATAATCACTTTTATTTTTAGTAAATTATTTTTTTTGTGAATAATAAGTTCTTTAATCACCAAGGTTAATGAAGCTTCATGCTCTCAGTCCTGTGAAGCTAAAATTAAAATTTATCATGATCAACATGAATTATTAATTAGGAAAATTGAGAACCTTAAATAAGAAGGATACACTCTCAGGAAGGGCCAAAAACCTCTAAAAGAACAACTAGTGGCCAAGACAAGAGACTTTAGACAGCTTCAGGAAGACTATAGTAACAACTGTGAGAACTATAACCATGTTAAGAGACAGCTTACCAGTCTAACTGCTGAGCTTAACACATTAAAAACTAAGTTTGAAAATACAAAATTTAATTTAAAAAAATTTGATGTGTCAAGTAAGAAAGTTAAGACTATGATTGAGAAACAATTAAAATTTAAAGATAATCAAAATAAGGGTCTAGGGTATCATAGTGTTCCACCTCCCTTCAATGACAACTATACCCCACCCCTTGAAACCAATGAGGTAGAGATACCTGCTCAGTATGGCCAGTCCCTTGTACCAGCTTCAGTTAAGACTAAACAATCTGGCCCAACTGATAATATTGAGGTGAATGATACTATTGTTTCTACCTCATGTGCAAAGCAGGTCACAGTGTAAGATGGGAATGAGCAGAACACAAATAATTCTTGTTCTGCTGATAATGATTCAAAAAATCGTGATGAGGTGAACGATTCAAATGCTTCTAGTTCATGTGCAGTTAAAGAAGCAGTGCAAAATGGGAGTAAGCAGAACAAAATCAATTATGAGTATGCTAAAAGTGTTTCAAAAGCTTGTGATGATAACACTCCTGTTGTTGAAAAATCCAAGCCATGAAAATCTGTCAAGCAGTCTAATAAATGTTCTTGTGCTTGTTCTTGTGGAAGTTCTTCAACATGAACTTCAGTTGGACAAGGACCAAGTCACAATCTAATTTATATGAAAATACAGACCTGCTTTAACTGTGGGACTCCCGGTCACATTGCCAGAAATTTCTGACATCGTTTGTATGTTCCTTAATACAAACAAGGTTGGCAAAACGCGCCAAGAGGGACATCCTCCATAAGAAAGGTCATGTTCACGCAATGGTGGTTGGAATGCGAAAAAGGCCAAGATTCAAAATCCCGTGGACAGGAAGGGAATGTCTGACAAGAAGCCAAATTCAAGAAATGGCTCGGTTAAACCAAGATCAGTTAGTTCGAAGTCATCTCGGCGATTAGTCTCCATCTCTAAAGCAAGTGATAAGGCATCCATCCGATCAAACAAGAAATGGTTAAACCGGCTATAGTAGTGTACCAAAGGTTCATACTCCCAAATCATCTAATGATCCTAACATTTCTCCTTCTTTTGTGTTTGATAAATAGGATATGTCATGGGAGAGAGTACCTTGTGTAGATGATAAAGATCAACCCGGCTTCAAAATGGAATGGGTCCCAGAGACCAATTAATCCCGCACTCTGTTTTGGAGAAACTATGGAGGAAAATCATCAAATTTCGGTTTGTTAATAGTGGTTGTTCCAAGCATATGATAGGAGACATCTCTCAACTACACAACATTCAAAACTTTAAGTGAGGGTATGTGTCCTTTACGGGAAAGTCTTAAAGAAGAGGATCACAAATGGGGATCGTTCTTAATGATGTGAAGAATTTTTGAGTTTGTTAAATTTGTTCCAGAATTGAAACACAGCTAAAGCTGAATTCGTTGTTGCACCTGCTTGTTGTTATCAAGTTATCTGAATGTGTCTTGAATTGCTGAATTACGTTTGAGTTTTCTTCTCGATACTTCTAAGTTTTTCTTAAAATGATTTGTTTTAAAGAATTTTTTTTTATTTTTGCATATTTATTTTAATTTCTTCTCTATACACAAATTAAGGGGAGAAATCAAATTATATATATATATATATATATATATATATATATATATATATATATATAATGAAAAATTACAAAAATATATTTTTCTTTCATAAATACTCTTGGGAAGTGATATGAGATTTAGTGATAAAGGGCAAGTTAAATTGCTTGACAACTTTGATCCTAAAAGTTTCTGGTTTTTTGTACATTTTGTTTCTTATTTTTATTTTTTTGTTAAATTTGTTCATATTTTTCTTCTATACACAAATTTAGGGGGAGAATTAAAAAATCATAAAATTAAAAAAAAAATCCAAAAAATATGATTATTTATGTTTTAATTTCTTTTTTCAGAAAATTAAAAATCCAAAAAATTGTTTTTGAGTTGAGCGTCTTTTCATTTTACTTAGTTTTATTATGTGCTAAGTTTTTTTTTTTATCTCAAAATTTCTTTTGTCTAGAAATGTGAATTCAAAAGAAGAGACTCAATGAGAATGTATCGGAATTTTTTGAGCAATGAGAAGAAACTTGGAAAGGAATTGACGGAGGATTCAAATACGAGTGATAGACTATTTCATATGAGACTTATACCAGTCTTAATAAGAGTCTACGCATCAAATGTTAATGATTAAAAGTCATTTTCACCATGACTAATGCGAAACACCCAACCATTCTTCACCCATATATAAATTTTCTCCATTAAATCATTTCCACGTACCAGTACCCTCTGAGGCTCTAGTATAAAACAACTCGGCTGATGGTTACCAAAAATTATGTGTTTATGATCTTGGAAGTCAATGTTACCATGATTCTAAGTGAAACCCAAAATCCAAAATCCATCCATTTCTGAATTGACAGTGAACATTTTAATTTTCTAGATATTTTCACCCATGAAATTGACAGATAATGGTTCATACCTTGTGTGGCACTATACAAAATGTCAGTTAGGCGGTTTCTCTCTAAGAACTTTTGTATTTAAAGAATTCAAAGTCTGAAACTGTACAAATTGTTAAATTGGTTTTTTCATCTTTCTTTACCTAAGAACTGTCACAACACAAGGGTGATTCACCTAACATGGAAACGGATATCGCTGAATGTCTCACCAAGGGCCAAGTTAACTTGCTAACCTGAAAAACTGTATTGAGATCTTTAATCGAGGATATGCAGAGGCTAACATTAAACTAGCCATGAGTAGTTCTCCGATACTCATCAAACCAAAGTGCGTTCCTCCGTGTTCACACGGATACTACGAGAAGTCTCCATCTAAGCCAAGGTTGGGTCCTTGAACAACTGTGGTGAGAAGGGTTTTATAACTCTATGATCCACAGGGACTTTTTAGTCATTTTTTACTTTTCAAGACGCATCGGTGATTGACAAAGAACATTTATTCGAAGGAACAAGAAGTGAAGATCATCATTTAACACTCAATCTTTCAACACCAGAAGCAAGGTGAAGTTGTATTAGAAGTCATCTGACGAATTGCATTGAAGCCTCCTCAATGTGAACTTGCTGAAATGATCTAGAAGAATTGGTCTCTCTGTCATTATCTCTGAAGTTTTTCAAAGATGCAAGTGCTAATTTTTAAGAATCTATATAAGAAGCCTCCACACCCAATGTGTGTTGAAAGTCATATTTTTAGAAGGAAGTCCAACTACTAAAGATGAAGTTATTCATGAAGATTCATATTTTCATATTAAAGTTGTGAAGAAATCGAAGATAAAAGTTGAAGCCAAGAACAAAGTGAAGATTGTTCGGACATAAGAAAAGAAAGCTATAAACCAAAGGGGATATTGTTAGGTCATAAATTATGGTTTATACTTTTCTTTTCATAAGTTATTATAGCTCTTGGTCTAGGACCAAAAACACCATGTTTTGGTGTTGTTTGGACCGAAATCGCATGTGATTTCGGTTAGGCTTAATATTGTTCTGTTTGGGTTTTGGGCTTGGGCTTTGTTATTAGGTCTAGGTATAAATAGTGTTATTTTAGCCTAGATAGAAGTGAGGGACGTTTTAGAGGCTGTCATATGCTAGGAACATGATTTTGGAGAGAAACAAGAGAGAACCAAGTGCAATCAAGAATTTTATGTACCTGACTATTCAATAATAGTGTGCATTGAAGATTAACTATTGTGTTCTTATTCCATATTTGATCATCCATCATTCACTTGATTGGGAATCTGCACCATCAAGTAAATCCGATTGATACATCAAAGCATTTTGGGTTTTACATTCTCCATGTTAAAAAGCATTAGCATCTTATGTAAATACCTCCTTTGACTAAGTCCAGTTAGTCTTCTACTCCTATTTCTCAAAATCCTTATTCGTAGAATATAAGCAGCATCTCCCATATCCTTCATAGAAAAACACTTTCCAAGCCAGGACTTAACTTCCTGCAAGGTTGGAATGTCGTTTCCTATAAGTAGTATGTTATCAACATACAATACCAAGAATGTGACTATACTCCCACTAGCTTTCACATATACACAAGATTCATCTTCACTTCTAGAGAAACCAAACTCTTTGACTTTCTCATCAAAGGAAATATTCCATCTACGAGAAGCTTGTTTCAATCCATATATTGATTTCTCACGCTTACACACTCTATTGGGGTATTTAACATCCACAAAACCCTTTGGCTGACTCATGTAAACATCCTCAACCAACTTTCCATTAAAGAAAGCGGTTTTGACATCCATCTGCCAAATTTCATAGTCATGAAATGCAGCTATGGCTAACACAACCCTAAGAGATTTAATCTTTCCCACTAGAGAGAAGGTATCATCATAGTTAATCATTAGGGTTTAAGTAAATCCCTTCGTAACTAGTCGAGCCTTGAAGGTGTGTACCTTTCCTTCCATGTCGGTCTTCTTCTTGAAGATCCATTTGCACCCAACTGTCTTTCAACCTGATACATTGTCAACCAAGTTCCAAACTTGATTGTCACACATGGACTGGATCTCAATGTCCGTTGCTTCTTTCCATTTAGCAGACTCAGGGCACGCCAAGCTTCCATGTAGTTAGAAGGTTCATCCAAATTTACCAGTGCATTATCACTGATAAACATATCACCATCCGTAGTTATATGGAAACCATAAAACTCTGGTGTCATTCTAACTCGAGTGGAATGTCTAAGAGGTAACAACTTATTAATAGGTTCAACATGAATTTCTTCCTCGGGTTGAGTGCTAGTGTTAGAGGTTCCTTCATTGCTTGACTCTTGAATTTCTTCAAGATCAATTGCACTCCCACTATCCTATTTTCATATGTTTTTTTTTCTCTCTCTCTCTATCTCTATCTCTCTCTCTCTCTCTCCCCCTTTCTCAAGACTCATCACCGTGCTACAAAGACCATGTTCTCACTAGGTCTGTAGAACAAACCCAAAGGACTTCTGTGGATAGCCGATGAAAATACATCGCTCACTTCGAGGTTCAAGCTTTTCGTGAGTCTCTCGTCTAACGAAAGCTTTCCAACCTCAAACCTCGATATGTGCTAATGAGGGAACCTTCCCTATCAATATTTTGTGAGGTGTTTTGGCAACCTTCTTTATGTGAACAAGATTTAGAATGTGGGTGGCAGTCTCTAAGGCATACCCTCAAAATGAGATTGGTATTGAAGCTCGACTCACTATGGAACGAACCATGTATAATAAGGTTTGATTACACCTCTCAACCACACCATTAAGTTGTGTTGTCCTAGGATGTGTCAATTGTGAAACAATTCCACATTCCTTGAGGTAGTCATGGAACTCAATACTAAGATACTCACCACGTCTATCGAATCTGAGCATCTTCATCTTCCTACCCAATTGATTTTCGACTTCATGCTTGAATTCTTTGAACTTTTCAAAGGTTTCTAACTTATGTTTGATTAAGTAGACATATCCATATATGCTATAATCAACGGCAAAAGTCATATAAAATCGATTTGCATCCCTTGTGGTGGATCTGAAGGGCCCACACACATTCGTGTGTATGAGATCCAACAATCCCTCAACTTTTTCACATGAACCCATGAAAGGTGATTTAGTCATCTTTCCAAGTAAACAAGATTCTCATGTATCATCCGAACTCAACTCAAATGATTCCAACACTCTATCCTTTTGGAGTTGGGCAATGCATTTCTTGTTGACATATCCAAGACGACAATTCCATAAGCATACCTTTTCTAAACCATTAGACGAATCAATTTGCAACACATTATTTCCTAAATTTTCTACAACCATGACAATTTCATATATTCCATCACAAGGTAAAGCTTCAAAATAAAATACAACATTATAGTAAGCATGAATAGAACCATTCTCATTATCAAAATAATATCTAAAACCTTGATTATATAAACCATGAAATGAAATAATATTTCTTGTCATTTCTGATGAGTAGCAATAATTATTTAAATCTAAACATAACCCACTACTAAGCACTAAAGAATAAACACCAATCTTAATTTGTAACAGGCGGCGATCTCCTATTGCCCATAATTAGGTTCATCTTCCCATGCTCCACATTTTTACTTCTTCTTAGTCCCTGCAAGTTAGAGCAAATGTGAAAACCACTCCCTATATCAAGAACCCAAGATTTTGAATGTGAAGAGTTTTTAGATAGAATAGTGTAAATGCATGCAGAGGTTGGCTAAACCATGCCATCCTTTATGTCTTGCAAGTACTTGGGGCAGCTTCATTTCCAATTCCCTTTGTCATGGAAATAAAAGCAAGTAGCCTCCTTCGGATCTGAGACAGGGGGAGCTTCGGAACTAGATTTTCCCTTAGGGCCATTACTTGATGACCCGACATGAGACTCTCCCTTCCAGTTCTATTTCGAGGGAGCTTTCATATTCTTCCCTTTCCCTTGACCTATGGCCAAGATAGGAGAAGCAACAGTAAGTGTAGAGGCAACACTTTTTTCCTTCATTCCACTTTCGGCTGTTCTCAACAAGCTTTGGATTTGACTCAATGTGGTTTGCTCATTGTTCAAATGATAAGTCATAAAAAAACTTATCATAATAGCTAGGCAATGAGTGCAAGATTATCTCAATAGCCAATTCCTCATCAAAGTTAACATTGAGCTTCAACGGCCGATCCACATAATGTTGCATGCGTTGCGAGGTGGTCATGACGGACTCTCCATCATTCATCTTGCTTGTTATGAGTGATTTGACTATTTCCTACCTTTCTTGACGGGCCCATTGATGGTACTTCTCCATCAAGTCCTTGCACATCTCATAAGGCCAATAGTCCCCATGGAACCTTTGTATCTCGGGAGTCATAGTAGCCACCATGGTACTGATGGGTTTTAGCCATAAGTACTTTCCTATGTGCGCATGCAAAACCCTAATGCTTGGATCTACGCTTTCTAATCAAACATGCTTTGAATCCAAGACTTCTAATGACTATTTAGGTGTAATAACAATATTGAAACAGATCTAGAATCATACCTTTGATTTCCTTGTTGACCTTGTTGTCTTGGAGCTTCTAGAGTCACAATTGTCACTCCTCTAATGGCTTACAAACACCAAATAGAAAGGAGGATGATTTGAGAGAGAGGAGAGGGGAGGAATTCGGCCAGAGTATCTTTACTTTGGATGGGGTACCGAATTCTCTATCCCATAGGGTCTATTTATACTTGTAGACTCCTTAAGGGTTACAGCTTAAACCCTAATTGGATAACTTAGACTTTAAGTGATCCTAATCCTTACTTTGGATAACCCTTGGAAGAATTTGAGGCTATCCCAAGCCCTAGAATTCGTCCATCCTCTATCCAATAAGGATTTACAGTCTAAAGTGTAACTATCAAACAATTGATAGTTTATACCCTCTTATTTAATTAATCTCCTTAAGTCACCAAATTAATACTAATTAATCTATGACTTATATTAATCAAATAACTATATATTATTCTTTATATTATTCTCATAATATACTAATAATATTTACTCTCTCTCAATAAATCATCCTATCAAGTTGCTATGGTGAAGGCAACCCAAAAGGACCATGCACAATCGGGTCAAATACTTGTCTAATATAGTTGCAGCCTTAGACACTATTCCAACAGTCTCCCACTTGGATAAGTCTAGTAACTATATGCGCAAGTACATTCCGATTTGCAATCGTAGCTCTCAAAAACGCTGTCAAACTCTGATCTAATCAATCTTTTCCTTTAGATAAGGGATAGTACAGTCCTCTGTTAAATATCATGTTGACAATACTATGGAATAGTTAGTGTAGCATTTGGTTTCTCGATCTCCGATTTATTTGACATAGAACTTAATCGAACACATCAATTCAGTTCTGACCGGGCCCGACACATAAGTCAAATCAAATCATCGAGCGGCCGAGATATCGCTTTTTCCTTCTTAGGATAAAAGTTACAGATAAACTTCGACTTATATGCATTTACTTATTCATTAACCAACTACACACAACAATGCGTTTTATAACATCGAGTTACCAATGCGTTTTCGCATTATCAATGTACAATCAATTAACCAATAACAAACCATATATCTAGGTTTTAAGACTATATGATATTATCGTCTTGCAATCACCCTTTTATATCATATTCCATAAGGTGATTCCAGCAAGCGCGGGTTTGTTCCAATGCTCAAACCTAGTTCATAAGCACCCATGAACATTGCAGCAATCTTTTGCTATGTCTAACACCATTTAGACACTCTACGCACCTATTCATGACAATCTTCATTCATATCTACTTCCGACATATGAACGATTGTGGACTATTTGAACAATTCGATTATTCTTAATAAACTCAATTATTCTGGAAGTCAAAACATGCAAAGTGAAACAATAGTTAAACAATTAACATAAGACAGTAACATTACTTATAAATAAAACTCCTTTATTTAATCATCAAATGTTAATTACATTTATCTATTACACGTTTCTAATACTATCTAATCTATGCTAATATCATCCTTCAGCCCAATACTCCTAGCATGCTGCAAATGCTTAACCCTACTCAGTCTCTTCGTAAGCGGATTTGCTGGGTTATCTTCCGATGATATTCTCTTCACTACGAGTTGTCCTTCTTCTACACGATGTCTAATGAAGTGATATTTTCTGTCGATATGTTGTGATCTACCATGATCTCTCGGTTCCTTGGTCAAGGAAACCGCACCTTCATTATCACAGAAAATCTCCATGGGCTCCTTTATGGCAGGTACAACTCCAAGATCACCAATGAAGTTCTTTAGCCATATTGCCTCCTTCGACGCTTCGCTCGCCGCGATGGACTCTGGTTCACACATTGAATCAGCTACGGTTTCTTGCTTAGAACTCTTCCAAGTTACTGCTCCTCCATTCAGGGTAAAGACCCAGCCCGACTGCGAACGGTAGTTGCCCCTGTCGGTCTGAAAACTGGCGTCACTATACCCTCGCACCTTCAAGTCATCACTCCCTCCAAGGACTAAGAACCATTCCTTCGTCCTCCGAAGGTACTTAAGGATATTCTTCACCGCAACCCAATGGGCTCTGCCAGGATTCCCTTGATATCTACTAACCATGCTCAAAGCAAAGGCTACATCAGGGCGAGTACAAGTCATAGCGTATATGATTGAGCCAACTGCGGAAGCGTATGGAACTCGGCTCATTTCAGCTATCTCGTCTTCGGTACTCGGACTTTGAGTCTTACTAAACTTGGCATTGCTTTGTATCGGTAATTCTCCCTTTTTTGAGTTTTCCATACTAAAACGTTTTAGTACTTTCTCTAAGTAAGTGTTCTGACTAAGTCCTATTAGTCTCTTACTTCTTTCTCTTACTATCCTTATTCCCAAAATATAGGAAGCCTCTCCGAGGTCCTTCATAGCGAAGCACTTCCCGAGCCAGGACTTAACTTCCTGCAGAGTCGGGATGTCATTTCCTATGAGTAATATGTCATCGACATATAGAACGAGAAAGCTTACTACACTCCCACTGGCTTTGACATATACACACGATTCATCTTCGCTTCGTACAAATCCAAACTCTTTGACTTTCTCATCGAAGCAAATATTCCATCTACGAGACGCTTGCTTTAGTCCATAAATAGACTTCTCAAGCTTACACACTCTATTCGGATGCTTCGGATCCACAAACCCTTCTGGCTGATCCATGTAAACATCCTCAGCCAACTTCCCGTTAAGGAAAGCGGTCTTGACATCCATTTGCCTAATCTCATAATCATGAAATGCAGCAATAGCTAGCATCACTCTAATAGATTTTATCTTTGCAACTGGTGAGAAGGTCTCTTCATAGTCAACTCCGAGAGTTTGAGTAAAGCCCTTCGCAACTAGTCGCGCTTTAAACGTGTGTACTTTTCCATCCACATCGGTCTTCTTCTTGAAGATCCATTTGCACCCAACGGTCTTACGTCCAGGCACATTATCAACCAAATTCCAAACTTGGTTATCATACATGGATTGGATCTCGCTATCCATTGCCTCTTTCCATTTCGCAGACTCCGGGCCTGCCATGGCTTCCTTATAGCTATTAGGTTCATCAAGGTTTATTAGTGTACTATCACTAATATACGTGTCCCCTTCGGTAGTAATATGAAAACCATACAACTGGGGTTGAAACCTAACTCTTTCGAAACATCTAATAGGTAATGATATGTCAATTGGTTCAACCGGAGTTTCCTCCACGGGTTGAGCGCCAGCGGTTGAGGTTCCTTCATCTATCGACTCTTGAATCTCTTCAAGATCGATTTGCCTCCCACTGTCTCCTTGGCCTATGAGTTCTCGCTCTCGGAAAACTCCTCTCCTTGCAACAAAGACAACATTGTCCTTCGGTCTATAGAAGAGATATCCAAAGGATTTCTGCGGGTAGCCGATGAAAATACATCGCTCACTACGAGGTTCGAGCTTGTCGTGAGTATCTCATCTTACGAAATCCTCGCAACCCCAAAACTTGATATGTGCTAACGAAGGAGCTTTCCTCGTCCATATCTCGTGAGGTGTTTTAGCAACCTTCTTAGTAGGGACTCGGTTAAGGATATGGGCGACAGTCTCTAAGGCATACCCCCAAAAAGAGATAGATAGCGAAGCACGACTCATCATAGAGCGAACCATGTCCAACAAGGTTCGATTACGCCTTTCTGCCACACCATTCAATTGTGGTGTCCTAGGTGGTGTCAATTGTGAAACTATTCCACACTCCTTGAGATAATCGTGGAATTCAAGACTTAGGTACTCTCCTCCTCGATCGGATCGAACCATCTTGATCTTCCTGCCCAATTGATTCTCCACTTCATTCTTGAACTCTTTGAACTTTTCAAAAGTTTCTGACTTTTGCTTGATTAAGTAGATATACCCATATCTACTATAGTCATCGGTAAAAGTCACGTAGAAGCGGTTACCATCCTTCGTGGTAGATCTAAACGGTCCACACACAGCGGTATGTATGAGGTCCAATAGACCCTTACCCCTTTCGCACGTACCAGCGAAGGGTGACTTAGTCATCTTTCCTAGTAAACAAGACTCGCATGTGTCATCTTCCCTAAGGTCGAATGACTCCAACACTCCATCCTTTTGGAGTTGGGCTATGCGTTTCTTGTTGACATGTCTAAGACGACAATGCCATAAGGATGCCTTATCCATACTATTGGAAGAATCCAAGTACAAAACATCATTTCCTAAGTTATCAACAATCATAACAGTTTCATAAATTCCATTACATGGTATAGCTTCAAAGTAAAAGATACCATTTAGATAAGCTAAAATAGAACCATTCTCATTATTAAAAGAAAATCTAAAACCTTGTCTAAACAAACCATGAAAAGAAATGATGTTTCTAGCCATTTCTGGCGAATAGCAACAATTGTTCAAATCTAAAGATAAACTATTCCTAAGCACTAAAGAATACACTCCAATCTTGGTCACAGGCAACGATCTTCTGTTCCCCATGATTAGATTTATTCTTCCATGCTCCACGTCTCTACTTCTTCTTAGTCCCTGCACATTAGAACAAATGTGATAACCACAACCGGTATCAAGAACCGAAGAAGTATTGTGGGAATCATTAGATTTAATTGTATATATACCTGCGAAAGATGGCTTGATCTTTCCTTCCTTGATGGCTTGCAGGTACTCCGGGCAGCTTCTCTTCCAATGTCCTATCTTGTGGCAGTGGTGGCACTCTACCTCCTTCGGATTAGAATAGGGCTTAGCGGGATCAGCTTTGGTTCCACTAGAAGAGGCACCATCTCGGGCTTTCACCTTGCGATGGTTCTTTGAAGAAGCCTTCCTCTTTTTTCCTTTTCCAAGTCCAGTTGCCAAGATAGGAGCAGCGGGCGGATTGGGAGTTGGTGCAACAAACTTGTCCTTGAAGTTGATCTCAGCAACCCTCAAGATACCTTGGAGTTTGCTTAGGGTGACCTCTTCTTTGTTCATGTGATAGGTCATCCTAAATTGATTGTAGCTCGGAGGCAAAGAGTGAAGCACCATGTCGATCGCCAAGTCTTCCCCAAAGTCAACATTTAACTTGCGAAGGCGGTCGACATACCTTTGCATCTTTTGCAAGTGCACGGTAAGAGATTCTACATGACCCATCTTAGCGGAAATCATGTTCGTGAAAATCTCATAACGCTCTTGTCTCGCGTTTTGATGGTATCTCTCCAATAAGTCTTGGTGCATTTCGTACGGATACATGTCCTCGTAGGACTTTTGGAATTCAGAGTTCATAGTCGCGATCATGATGCAATGCACTTTCGTTGCATCACGCTCGTGAGTTTCGAAAGCGGTGATTTCGGCGGGAGTAGCGATTTCGGGGTTGATTTTCTCGAGCTTCTCATCGAGGACATACTCCTTATCCTCATAGCGAGCAATCGTGTGAATGTATCTTATCCATTCGCTAAAGTTCGTTCCATCAAAGGTGACATTTTGACAAAGGCTCATCAAAGTGAAAGAACTCGCAGCAGCATTGTGACATCCCCAAAATCTCGGCCAGAAAAGACCGATTTTCATTTATGCTTTTAAATATTTTCAGAGTAAATCCTTTTGATTTGAAAGAGTTGCGGAATTTGTTCCCAAAAACAAAACATGATAAAACAATGTTTACCAAAGCATTTCATAAAAGAAATGTATTTTCATTATAATCAAAACTCGGGGTGTCATGTTCCGATACAGACCAATAAGCATAAACGAATACATTACAAGTCATATAACAAGTATAAACATATGCGGACTTGTAAACAAATCAACTTGATGGTTCATCCATCTCATGCCCTTCCGCCACTTCCTGTAATACAATTTAAAACTGAGTGGGTCAGGCTTGGGAGCCTGGTGAGCATATAGGGTTTTCAACCCACAATAAATAATTAAATTAATTATTATCAATCAACAATAACCCAGTTACCCATTCCCGTTATTCTCACTTTACGTCCCTAAAATAACTAACACAAGGGACCTAATCTAAGAACATTTTCATCGGGGTGACAACACATGCTGCGGGGTTTCCTCAGCAATATAAGTCAAATAAGGCAACCATGAGGGGGATGGAATACAGCGAATGAACACCCAAGTTCATTAACACCTACAGGTTATGAACCTGCTAGCGTTCCACATGACTATCTAGAAAAGTCCGTGGTCGTCATCTAAATTCCGCTAGATGACTGGATCAAACAACAACGAGGCCTCTCATCTGTTTATTACACACCAACTATCTACCCATGTTCTACCCAACATATTAGTAGATAAAAACATACATTTTATACATATTTTCAAAACCTGTATAGTATGCTTGATCAAAACATTTTCCATATAACAGATATGGCACACGCACATAACACGTATTTCATATAGAAATAATCATATCTATAAGATAGAAGAAAGTGAATATACATTCACACACATAACAACAAAATATACACCTAACACGTATCTCGTATAAAATACTTCATAGTTATACGTTATGAGAAAGTAACAACGCATTCACACGTATAAACGACAATAAACTTAATACCCTCGAACCATACTTGTATTATTATTGCGTTTATGAAAGGTAGTATACACTCACTTGATCAGAAGATGATCGGACAGCACTACGACTCGCAAAAGTAATAATCCTCTGTAGATCTGGAAGATCTCTACGAAAATCGAACTTCTCGCGGGCAGAGCTTCGGCTCGGAAACCGCACTTCTCGGGATCTTCGGGATCTCGGGACTCGGGAATATTACCGGGGCTTCGGGATGGCTTCGGGAGTAAAACCGCAGAGCTTCGGCACAAAAACGAGAGGAAATTAGCAAATAAACCCGGAACCCTCGCATCCTATTTATAGGAGGCTGGAAGCCTCTCGTACGCGGGGCGTACAGGCTCCGAAATGCGTCACTGCATGCGTCATCCGAAGTGTCGACACTTTGGCTGTACACGGGGTGTACTCGAGTACGCGGCGCGTACCTCGGATCAGAGCTGTGACTCGTCTTCGGATAATGCTTCCGAATTTTCAATTAAAAATAAACACAAATTAATTAATAAACTTCGGAAATTCATATCTTCTTCATACGAAGTCCGTTTTCGACGTTCTTTATATCCACGGAAAGGTGAGACTACGCTATACAACTTTCGTTTGGACTCCGTCGGCTAATTTTGACTTTATTTTTATTATTTATTTTTAATAGGCCGGGACAGAAATTTTCGTTAAATTCATAACTTCTTCGTTTGACGTCCGTTCTTGCCTAGCTTTTTATCGCTTTGATACTAACAACGAGATCTTCGATTCTCGTTTAGATCACTAAGGCTAAATATCGCTTTAACGTAAATTTCACTTTTTACGTTATTCAGCGTTGCCGGTTCTGTCGCAAAACTTCGACAGGTCATAACTTCCTCGTTATAACTCGGATTTCGGCATTCTTTATATCTTCGGAAACCTTGTTTCAACTACTACAACATTATCTAAAGATATCAAGTTTATTTTACACTTAAATTTTGACGCTTATTTTTATTCTTAATTAATCAAACCACATAATTAAGCAATTAAGCATAAAACACATAATACTCAAATAATACAATCTTATTATTTCAAAACGGGTTACAAAGGTTAACCTAGACCATTATATTGCTAAAAATGGCAAGCCTGGAAACACAGGCGTTACAAGCATTGTTAGCGTTCGACATCTACAAATAGAAAGGACAAAGATAGATTAGAATATGAATCCCTAATATTCACCCAATAAGAAATTAGGGCCAGGATCCAACAACAATATTTACACATTAAAAAAGGGATGCCGTAATCTAACATGCAAACATTTTGAAGGTAAGTGAATGACGATTCACTAATTCTCCACCATGAAAAACATAACTTTAAGTCCTAAATGTATTGAGAATTCCTAGGTTCGGATGAGATTCATTGAAACTGTTCAATGGCATGTTTAAATCTCGATATGCCCCTCTTGTTTGTGATTGGGATACCGAGGATCACAAAGCGGATGTGAATTACCATACAAATTAAACGTGGTGCCTTCATTGTAACGATCACCTATTTGATGTGCCGGTAAACCACACACGCTCCATCGAACTATGATAAACAATGAATCACCCTTTACCACATTCGCTTAGAACCAATTAGTGTGCCGGTAAACCACACACGCTCCACTAACTTCTTAGCAAGGTGCAAAGTGTAATTTCGTGGGATTGCATCAATTCACTTTTCCTAAAGTAACTAAGATTGGGAATTTTAATAAAACATGTAGTTACCTTGTATTTCTTATTATACTTTTAATGAGAGGATGAGGTTGCCCTATCCTACTCGTTCGGCTAACGACCCTCCACCAATCAAGCAAGCGGTGGGTGTGAGTGTACACCCATTAAGCGTCATTTTATAGGCCGCAACCTTATACACACCTTATAGACCGGCTTCGTGAATGAGACCTACTAACGGTAAGACTAGCATTTAAGTTATACATACATACATACATACATATATATATATATATATATATATATATATATATATATATATATATATATATTAATCTTGTAATATTGTATTAGTATAGGGTTGTATTTTAAACTTGTAAAATTCTAGGATTTAAAATTTAAATTGTCTAAATTAAACTTTTAATCACAAAACATAAATTTCAATACTTGAAGACTAGTTTTAAACATTTAAAACATAAAGGATCAAATAATAAATAATTTAATCACATAATTTTCCATATTTGATTAATAATTATCATATAAGAAAATCAAATATTTTATTAATTGATAATTATCTTCAATTAGATCAAAAATATAGTCATATATATCACAAAATCGGATTAAGACTGATTAGATATGATTAAGGTAAGTTTCCATGAATACATCCGAAAGAGCTGTGTGACCGTTTTCAAAGAACACCATTAGGAGTTTATGATCCTCTCTCAACGACTCAAAACTAAATCCACTGTTTATAAATTGTTACCCGTTTGGTATAAGCTTAGTAATTAACAAGCAATTCGCAAATGTGACAAAAGTGTTTGAACAGATAAAATTATAAATTAAACGGGGGGAATAATCTTTGCTTTGAAGTCGGGTAAATTATATTCTACTGCATTTCTTTGATTTATCGATCGCTTTTAAGAAAAAAAAAGAACCAAAAGACACACAACGTACTATACCCCACGTACACACCCACAGCCAATAGAGATATGCTACTATTGTATCTCTCCTACGCTATTCTATGGATCTCCTCCGCCGTTCCGGTAGTTATCGCCGCCGCCGGCAAGAGCATTTTCATCTTGGCCGGCCAAAGCAACATGTCAGGCAGAGGTGGCGTCGTGAATGACACCTGGGACAACTACATTCCACCGGAATCTTACCCTAATCTCGCCATCCTCCGTCTCAGTGCCGACCTCAACTGGCAACTAGCCACGGAGCCTCTTCACCGTGACATTGACACCGCCAAAGCATGCGGCGTTGGGCCTGGGATGGCCTTTGCGAGTTCGTTGTTGAGAATGGATTCGAGCGTTGGGGTGGTGGGTTTGGTTCCTTGCGCAGTCGGAGGGACTAATATTAGCCAATGGGCACGTGGCGGGGAGCTTTACAAGCAGCTTATACGGCGGGCGGAGGCGGCGTTGGAGGGTGGAGGCACCATCCAAGGGATGCTGTGGTTTCAAGGGGAGAGTGACACGGTGAACAGAGAAGATGCGGAGTCGTATAAGACAAGGCTGCAAAATTTTTACCTTCATGTACGTGCCGATCTCCTTTTGCCGGTGCTTCCTATAATTCAGGTATTTATATCCATTTCAATATAATAATAATAATAAAATAAAATATGAAAATTTTAAACCCATATATGATACAAATATCATTACATTCTTATAGTCTTTTTACCTAAAAAATGATTATATTGTTTTAAACGGGCATGGTATGCAGGTAGCATTGGCATCTGGGGAAGGAGAATACGTAGAGATGGTGAGAGAAGGGCAACTAGGAATGGACCTGGTGAACCTACGAACCGTTGATGCAAAGGGTCTGAGCCTGGAACCAGATGTGTTGCACCTCACCACACCATCTCAGTTCTCTCTTGGCCACATGTTAGCCAACGCTTTCCTTCAAACGCGGCCTTCTGCTCTTGCTGTCACGAGTAGTCATGTTTCAAGATTAACAATCTTCCCAAAGATTCTTTTCTCTGGGCTATTCGCTAATTTCTTAGGCTCGAGACTGGTGTTTTAATTTTACTTATTAATTTATTGTAAAGGGAATATGATCATTCATTAAAGCATGTAATGCATTAAATTGCACGGAAGAAGTTTTTTACGAACGATTTTATTAATATGTGGGTCTAGTGGCTTAAACCTAGAATGCTTTTTTTTTTTTTAAAGAAGTATATATATATATATATATATATATATATATATATATATATATATATATATATATATATATATATATATATATATATATATATATATATATATATAAGATATAGAGACGTTTTTGACTTGTTTTGTTTTACAAGTACTGATGTTGCGTTGCATTACCCCTAGCTTCTGGTTATTTTTTATTGAAACGTCATGATTTGAACTTGGATATATCATATAGGAATTAAGGAGATTAAGCCACCTTATGGTGTAGAATACTTTGTTAATGACAAAATTTTACTAATGAACCAATTCGGAGTAGAAAAATCTCACACTAAAATTGATCATTGGTAAAGACCCAATCTGTCGTACGTCACTATTTGTTGCTATGTGTGTGTGTTCATTTAAAGCATTTGTAATATTTTTTTGGGTAGTTTTCCGTTTAAATTTATATTTTTACCAAATAATAATTACTTAATATTGCTAACTTGGTTAATCTATATTTTTATCAAAAAATATAGATTACATATTTAATAAATAATGAAATATTGTTATGGCATGACGTTTGTAAAAACTTCATTAAAATATTTATAACATAGGTTGGAACTTGCAAGTCGAATTAAAATTTATAGTTGGATTTTAACTGAAATGGTGATGTATATTTGATTATATGTTGATTTTTTCATTATAAAAAAAACCAGAAACCATATTTAAAAGAAAAAATAAAAAGAAAATTCAAAAGGATTTGCATGATCCTTTTCCTTCTTTTCTTTCTTTAGTACCGGTCTCGCATGTGTGTCTCTGTGACGTGTATGTGAACCACCTCCCAAAATGTGACGTATGTATCAAAGCAAGCATCGAATGCGTCTCACAGTTCCACGTGGCACTGTGGCGCCACGCTGGTCTCTAAGTGCATTAAAAAACGGAAATGAAAATTCTCGTACATATATGGAAGAGCACATAAGTTTCCTCCTTCTGAAGACAAATACAAAGAAATTAGATGAATACATCAAAGGTAAGAACTAAAGAACTCAAAAGCTTAATTTATGTTTTTCTTTGGCTTCATGTACACCAACGTTTATGTTTTCATGACTAGGCAAACATTCATGATCTGAATTTAAATTATAGGGAACTGAACGTATAAACGAGGAAGGCGCTTTGGAAATCAAGGTGGATTCCGTTGATTACAGGTCACCGGCGGGGTACGACGAGAAAAATAAGCCGGAGAAGGAGAAGGTGGAAGTCACTCATGTCATAAATCCCGACAGTCGAGATCCTGCAAGTAACTATGCTAACCCTGGCGAGGCTTTGTCGAGTCAATATCACCCAGAGAAAAATAAGCAAAAGATTTAAATACCAATATTAATTGCAACGTTTCTTTATTTTGAATGGTGTACGATGTTTGTGTGTAGTAAGTATTGAGATTTGAGACTCTGGATGATCTTCTACGTACGTTGTGAATATTCCCCAAACTCGTAAAATAAAGCTTCTCTTGACTATATAGTATCAACACTCATAAAACCAAAGCTATGGACCTATTGATACGACAACTCTTACATTCATTGAATGCCACAATCTTAATTCAAACCACTTGATCAAAGTAGTCCAGCTGTTTCGGAAAACCAACAATCTAGGGAACCAACAGTAAACCGTTTATATTTAACTTTAGTTTATGCGGGTGCTTAAGGATGTCAACGGGGGCAAACGGGATGGGGATTGCATCCCTGCCCCCGAAATTTTCCCGTTCCCCGCCCCCACCCCCGAAATATTCAGCCTTTCTATCCCGCCCCCGCCCCCGAATCCCCTTTATTACCCCCGCCCCCATCCCCGTTCCCCCGTTTCCGATTGATTTTGGGGTACTTTTTTTTGGGTTAAAAGAAGTTGTTATTTAGGTTTAAAGAAGCTATTTTTTAGGTAACAAATAATTATTTATAGTAGAATTTTACATGTTAAAAATAAAAAAGTTACAGCATTTTAAAAAATTTTACTAACAACTTAAAAACATGTTTTTTGATAAATTTTGGAAGCTTAAAATCATGTTATTGTTTATTATATTTATACCAATAATATATGTAAATATATGTGTAATTTATTAACGGGGTCCCCATGGGGGTTTCGGGACGGGATTGCCTACCCCCGCCCCCGCTCCCGAAAATAAAACGGGGGTTGACATTGCCCCCACCCCCGCCCCCACCCCCGATTGTTTTTAAAAAAATCCCCCAAACGAGACGGGGCCCCCACGGGAACAGGTCCCACGGAACTTTTTGACATCCCTACCAGTGCTTGACCAATTAATTTGGGGCATTTTAACTAAAATTTCCATATAAAAATCAAAATGAAGGAAGAATTGATTCAATAAAAATAAAAAATTAGACAAAACAATAACTCATTAATCTACAATAACTCATTGTTAGGAAGAATTGATTCAATAAAAATAAAAAATTAGACAAAACAATAACAAAAATCTACAATAACTCATTTAACAATATGTAAAATAGAGTATAAGTGAAAACAATAACTCATCTAAAATCTGTAACAAACTAACAATCAACATTGTGGTGGATCTTGTTCTTGTTCGAAGCAGATTAGCGTAATCAAACCAAAAAGATTTTCAGTTTTGTAAATTCTAATTGGTTGTTTTCAGTTCTGTAACAATAACTCATCTAAGAAACTAGGGTTGTTTTCAGTTTTAGCAAACATAAATAAAATAAAAATAAATAAATAAAAAATAAAAAATGTTCGTGTTCCCTTGTCCTACTGTCCGGTCCTTAAGTGACAGCTTCAAGAGCTAAACAAATCATCAACTCGATTTCACAGCTAACTTAAAAAAACAGAAAGTAAATTAGGAATTGAGAACTGAGATTTGTAAATTCTAATTCCTAAATCCTAATTCCAATTTCCAAAAGGAGATGAATCCGAACAAGAGAACAATAGTTGAACATCAGAAGAAACAAGAAAGAACATGAGAAGAAATCAAGAACGAACATGATTCCATACCTTATTTCCGGTCATCCGGATACCGGTGACAGCTGTTGCGGAGTGCGGTGGTGATGATGGGTAAGATATGGAGGTAGTGGTGATGGGTAAGATACGAATGACAGAATCGATTTTGAGTTGTCGCTTTCGAGAAATTGGAGAAATAGGATTACTGAGTCACTTGTGAAATCGGGAGGGGCCACAACCCAATTTTGACACTAAAAGGCCTATAATTAAAAGTTCTGAAGTTATATTTAGGGATTTCAATGAGACTGCATGCACGCATGATCTAGTAACTAGTACACTACTAGATAAACGCCCCGTGGGTAAAATTTACTATTTGCCATGAATACCAACATTTTTCTATATTTAAAGTAACTACGGAATAACTATACATTTTCTACGGATTACCAATAAGGCCCACTTTGACTGATATTGACTTTATCACCAATGAATTTCCTACCACCTAGATTACCTATGGATTTTTCATAGGTATTTCATCTGATTACTTTTTATTTCAAAAGAAATAGAAAAAAAATTATAATTATTTTAGTTTTTTCTATCCAAAATATTGAAAAATCTCATTACATTAAACTTATAATAATATTGAAATTCAACCACAAAACTAATAACATTACAATAATACTAATAAACATCCTCTAATATGTTAAAAGAGTATCAAATACAAATACATATTACTAATGAATATTGTCTAATACTACATTAAATGTGTCTAATAATACACATTAAAGTGTCAACTACAATTTTTAAATAAGTGTGTACAAACATAAAACTAATAATTATTTGGTTGACTACTTGGCAAATTACCGGGTAAGTTGAATCGATGAAAGCCGACAAGTGTTCTTCAATTTGAGTTTTGAATCGAAGGCCGCCAATTGTTCATGTTTCAACACACCATACTCAATGATCACAAAAAAATACAAGTCATAATTGAGAATATTTTTGAAAGTACAACGCTATAAGTAAGACAAAATGATAGTAGGGTGTTATAATAAGAATGTATATCTTGCATTTAACTAGCTCAATAATAAAAACACATTTTCTAACTAGTAGAAAAACAGTTTTTTACGACCCACAATGCATGTCGTAAAACACTTAAACAACGTGCAAATGTGTGTTAAGGAAGACCCTGTCATAACGAGAGACAACACGCTTTTATGCGCCGTCTATTTACAACGCGCATTTATGACATGCATTTACAACGCCGATTATGACACACAATGCGTATCAAGGAAGGCTCTGTCATAAAGGAAGACGACACACATTTACGTGTCGTAACCTTACGACGCGCGTGTTTATGACACGCAATGCATATCAAGGAAGCTCATGTCATAAAGGAAGATGACACGTATTTTTGCATGTCATAATTTTAAATGTTTTTAAAATTATATATTTTTGATAGATTTACTAATTTTCAATTTAAATAACACATTAAAAGTTTCATAATACAAAATAAAATACCATAAACAATAAAGATAATTTATTGCACTAATATATCAAATACAAATAATCATTCCAATAGTACTTAAATGTAGCACATTGCACACCTACTACCTGTTGACTTGCCAGAGCTGAAATCTTTGACCAACAGGTGGTTACAAAAGTTTCCTTTTGTTATCTATTCATTCTAGTGCACTATTTATTTATTTGCTTTCCTTGATCAATCAACTTTTAATGCTAATAGCTTCATCTAATTTACTTTTTAATGTAAAAGTAAAACATATGCAACTTACACCTTCTTAAGTTATGGAAAATTTATAGAAGGTTACATATGTCTTAGGATAATATCATTTCTATAAATTGATTTATTCTATGTTAGGTAATGGTTGTTGAAAGTTGTTGGTATAGGTATAGGTATAGAAGCATGATTATCTATCTTGATTATATTTGGTGTTAGTTATGTTTATCTTTGTACATAATATAATGTGTTTGATGACTAATAAAATTCAATAGAGGCAAAGTAAGGAACAAATCCTATTTACAAAATGATCCAAAGAATCATTTTAATGTTTTATTATATTGCATGTTAAGTTACCGAATTGCCATGTGCAGGTTCTGACAACTCTAGCAACCTCCTTCCATACCCTGCAGCCTCTCAAAGTTCCTGCATTCAGGTTATTCTTTTAGAAAGGAAATTATCAAAGGATGATTTAGTCATGGGTTTCTTTTAATGTTGTACATGTTTTGTTTTCTATAATAAATAGTATGCAATATTAGCAATGTGTTACATTTAAGTACTATTGGAATGCTTATTTGTATTTGACATATTAGTGCAATCAATTATAAGTTATAATATATAAATATGAAATCCTATTATTTAATTAGTATTGATCAAGAATTAATTTGGAATTAATTTTGTGGTCAAAAGAGACTAATTAAATATATAGGGATTGACTATGTAAATCATTATTCTTATAATGTGAGTTAATGATCCCTGATTCCTTATATTGGGCGTAACCCATATGGTGACTCATGGATACTCCATAGAGGTTAAAACCTATGGATCATGAGGAATGTGGAAAGTCATGTACATTAGGGTTTACATGGTGTAACCCTAATGTAACCACACTATATAAGAAGCCCTTTGTTCCAAGAAAATGGCACCTAGAGGATTGACAAAAGAGTGGCTGATTTTTGTGAGCATTAGAAGTCCTCTTCCAAGTTTCCAAGTGTTAGTGGTGATTTGTGATTCCACTTGAGGTATTCACACTATTGATGCTAATCTCTTAAAGCTCCAAGAAATAAGCTACAACAAAAGGTATGTTATCTAAATTGTTTTTATTACCCGCGTATCAAAGTTTTGTATGCTAGTTAGGGTAATACCTTGGAAACTTCAAGTTTGCATGTATAATAGAGAAAACATAGATCCAAGGTATTTAAGGTTGCATACACACCTTAGGAGTGTTAGAATGCTTAAAACCCTTCAGAAAGCCCATACTATGGCCCAAACCGAGAAGTGTCAAGCCCAAAACATCCTTATGTTAAGTATGTGGGGCGTACTCAGCTCGTACGCCCAACGTACTCCCCTACTTACTAAATCTATTCATTAGGCACTTAATCAATTAAGACTTTATGCCAAACTCTCAGATATGGTTCCTAAGGGTGACTTATCACATAAAGTTGACAACTTTACACACATGCATGGCTTAATGGGACCCCATACTCCAAAAGATGCTAAATAGATATATTAATACATGCATGGACCAATATACTTCATAAAGTTTTCATTTCTATGATCAATGGGCCTAAATGGAGCTAAGATCTAACATCCATTGCTTTTAGAATAAATCAAAAACTCATCTTTAACTCAAAAGATTCAAAAGTGCATAAAAGACAACATAAACTAGATCTAACATAAAAGGACATAAAGGTGAAAGCTTTATACCTTAAATAGATAGGAATGATGATGATGAAGTTAGATCTACAAGCCCAAGATACTCCCAAGCAACCATCAAGAGTTCTTCTTCTTCGTCTTTCACTAAAACACCACCAAAATCTCACTAATATGCTTAAAATATCACAAGAGGCACTTAGGGTTTGATTTTAGGGCACAAGATGATGGAGGTTTAAAATATATTGAGACCAATCAACACTCTCAAACCATGGATTTTTGCATCATACAAGGTTTCCTTATAATTCTTCATGAGTGTGATTAAATGAAATAGAAGGAACACATGGAAAATATTACTTACCTTTTGTGGAACTAAGGAACTTCAAGATATTGGATTGAAAGGTGTAATGCTTGGTTCCGGTATGAACTTATTTCCCTAAATTGTTGACTTTTCTTGTTGAACTGGACGATCTGGAAGCTTCAACTTGGCGTGTAGAGTGGACTTTGGCCATGGGGAATTAATGAACCAACTTGGCGAGTTGAGGTGCTTGAACTCGGTGAGTTGGCGACTGGGAAGGAAGCCCTAATTTTTACGGTGTTGCACCCTATTTAAAGGCCTCAAGTATCTTGGTTGGCCTCCTTATCAGCCTCCTCTATCTAAAAAAACCTTAAAGAGTGTATCCTCGTCCTTGTGAGTGTGAGAGGTTGAAGAGGGCCTTAAGTGTTGATAATTTTGCATACTTTTTGAGAAGATTTGAAGTTGAAGGTGCATAGTTTGGAGGGAAGACTTAGATCCTGAATTTCCCCACTCATTTCAGTCTTTTGGTGGTATCAAGTTTATACCTTGCTTTATTATTGTTTAGATCTCTTTATTTTGGGGTTTTATCTTGATTTAGGTCTCATGGTTGAGTTATCCAAGAAGTTGAGTGTTCTAGGGGTTGTCATGTTAGATCTAGCCATTTATGACCTCATTTGGCTTAAAGTTGCAAACTTTACTAGGTCCTAGGTCTCATTTATGCAATAAGTCCTTTATTAAGCCCATATTAAGCCCTAGGTTTTCTTTTTAGCATGCATGGACATAAAGTTGGAAACTTTATGTGATTTCCCAACCTTTGGAGGTCAAATGTGCATTTTGGGACTTTTTCTTTGGAGTTTAAAGGCTTAATGAGTCAAGTATCTCCTTAATGAGTCTAGGGTTGGGGTTTGATTCATTTTGATGGTTCCTAAGGGTAAAGTTGGAAATTTTACTCTACTAGACATCATTTTGAAGGAGATCTAAGAATTGGAGTTCCTAGATTTGATGGAAACAACTTAATGCATTAAGCTGTTGGATTTTTGGCTAACTCAGCGAGTTCATTAGTGAACTCGGCAAGTTGATAGGATTTTTCCTTATATGTGTAGTTAATGGAGAACACGACAAGTTGAAGGACAACTCGGGGTGTTGGGTCAACGCGGGTCATTGACTTTAACTTTTGACTTTAGTCTTTGTCCAAGTTTGACCTACAAGACATGCACATACTCCTCTTCCCATTCCTTACCCTACCACATCCACCCATACACCCACCCCACATCCACCTCTACACCTACATGCCCACCTCCACCCCACCCCCATCACATCCCACACCTACCTTACCCTACCTTATCCAACATACCCTACCCTACCACCACCCACCCTACCCTATACCTACCAATACCTACATAAATCCTACCCCACCCCAAACCTACACCTAAAGACATATACGTATACAAACCCTACACCTACATCCATACCTATACATACACTCACATCCCCATGCCAACGACACCAATATCAAAGCTCACCCCACCCCTACAACAATATCCACAAACACATGCTTTCCTCGTGCCTATGCCAACAAGCACACATAGGTCTGATCTGTTAAGAGTTTAATAAAGGAAAGTTTTATCATTTTGAAAATAATAACAAGTTATAAAAATCAATAAATGGTTTTTTGGTTATATTATATAATTTACTTTCTAATTCCTATCATAAATATGCAAACCAAACAAAAAACAGATTTCATTCCATGTCAACCGAAGCATGATTGATTCCAGCTCCTTCGTATTCTAATTCATTTGATAAATTTCATTCTTTCATTCTAAGAACCAAACACCCCATAGAGTAATAAGACACTAGTAAACTACATGCACGCCATAGCTATAACATTTCTTTTACGAAACTCTCAAATGTATTGTTATATAAAGTGTTACATATTATATTTTTATTTTTTGCAAAAAAAAAAAAAAAAAAAAAAAAAAAAAAAAAAAAAGAAGCTTTTTTTCGGTCTGGACCAGTTTTCTTCGACCGAGTTTAGGACCATAAGACCCAAGTCAGGACAAGACCCAATGCAATTTAGCCAAACTTGGTTTCTCCATTGGGACGAAAGACTTAAACCCTGTATAGGACCATAATTCAGTGATTATAGTCGACTATCACCAAAACCGGATACTTAAATTTACTCATTATGATTATATTTTCCATTTCATATTACATGAAAGTTTTCTATGCTTTTTATTTTGTATTAATTTTATGTTATTAATTAAGTATCACACATGCTTATAAAGCTAACATTTTTTCTTGAATCACATGCATTTGAAACCCCATTTTTTAACTTCCTCAAACCACATTCATTTGAAGCTCCATTTTTTAACTAATGCAACTCAAAAGTTTTCTTCATTATGATTTAACACTCAAAAGTTTTATAACTTATATTATGTTTAATTAGCATTTAGTGAAAATTTTACTATAAAAAGACCAATCTTTTGTATCTTTTGTGTTATATAAAATCTTACATGTATGAAGGATTTGAAGATATTGAGATTCAAAAGTTTTCATATAATTGAAGCATTCATGATCCAAATATGATGATTTGAAGAAATGGGTTATGTCGTATCGATGGTTATTGTAATATGATTTTTTTCTTTCAACCAAAACAAATGAATCTTTTATATATTCTTTCTTTATATTCAATTTCTCATTTAATCTTTATATGTCATTTGTGTGTATTACTCAATCTAGAATGTTTTGCTTGGAATATCTTTCTGATTCTTCTTTTTCAAGGAAAATATTTTGATTGCAAGTTAGTGAAGAATTGTCATCAAGTTTCTATGGTTGAATGGTGTTAAATGAAGAAAGAAGATTCATAAAATGGATATAGGTTTTTTTTGTTTGAGCAAAGTTGACGAATGTTAGTCTTTTCTTTTGATTTAAATGTATGCATATGTAACATTTTTATATTCAACTACCTAATACTCTTATTTATTTGATTATAGTTTTTCTATTTTGATTATGTTTATTTTTTATTTTTATTTTTTTTTGTTGGGTTATCCTACATAACATATTTAATAGATAATATTTAAAAGATAACATAATTTTAAACATTTGATATTTAATTATGATAGACTTATCATGATATGTTCTTTATATAAAAGTAACTTATCCATATTACTATGGTAAGAATTACATATGACATTTACGAATGTGTATATATATATATATATATATATATATATATATATATATATATATATATATATATATATATATATATATGTGATTTGTTTAACATGTATATGCACCTATTTATGTTATAAATTTATAATTAAATACATTTTTGTTTAATACTTGAAAGGATTAAAATGATGCATCAAAACCAATTATTTAGACGAATATAATAATAATAATAATAATAATAATAATAATAATAATAATAATAATAATACATTTCCAAGTGCCGCATTCATTTGAAACTCACGCTACAACTCAAGAGTTTTCTAATTTATATATATTTATTAGTTACAACTCAATAGTTTTTAACTTATGATTAGTAATTAGTAATCATTAATAACTTTTTATTTTCCTTTCTTTTATAAGGTTGTAAAGTTTTGCTCTCTAATAACATTAATGTATTTGAAGAGATTTGTGATTTAAATATGAAGAATTAATATAAATATTATAATAGATGTTTTAGTGTTTTTATGTTATTAAAAGTTAAATTGTTTATTTTTCATATGTTTTATTATTCGTTGTATATATATCTTTTTTTAATACAAATGTTATAATAAATGTTTTTCTATTTTTATGTTACTAAAAGTTACAGTTCATATTTTTGTTCATACGTTTTGTTACCCGTTATATTATCATTCATTTGATATATAATTTACACAATTTTAAATGGTTTATAAAATTATCAAATAATTGTATATATCACGACTTAAAAATAAAACTATAATGTTTAATAAAACTAATATATTAACTATATGTTTGCTTTACTACTAACATTTTATTTCAAAATAGAAATATTAAATAATAATTTGGTAAAAATTATTATTGTATCTATATAATTTTTTTCTCGCGCAACGCACGGAAATTCGCCTAGTTTTCATTAAAGTAGGGATGTTCCGGTTTTCCTATGGTTGTTAATTGAATGCTAGATTTGAGAGAAACATCATGAAAGAATCTTAAAAGAAGATTTTGACCTTTTATGCCTGAAGCGGAATCTTACAAGATACATTTACCATTTTGTGGGAAAGCAAAGATCTTGAATGCATGTGCGTATATTGTGGGATACTGGCTCGAGGAAGAAAACAAAGAATCTTGAGCAAGATTCATTTACTATTATTCCAAAACTACCCTTGTGATGGTTACACTTGCGGTGTAGAATAGAAGGACAGAAGTGGTACCATTAATTAGGAGAGCTTTTGGGCACGGGAAAGGCCAATTCAGGACTACTTTGTCCATGTCCCCTTGCTCTGTTTAAATACCAACAAAAAAATACATCAGACATTAGTTATGTCACATTCTTTTGTATAAATTAAGCACTTTTGGCCCCAAATCGCATCAAATATGACAAGTTGGCGTATTTGATAAATATATGAACATTCAGAAAATATATGGTTTTGTTAGAAACTTAGAATATGTTATTCGATTTGTGAATAACATCTGATGATGAATAAATAGTTTTATAATGCACATTTTATTTGATTCCAAACTACATAGCATTATAATTCTTACAATGAACCCATGATTAAGACACATAAACAATGTGTTTATGTGTCTAATTAATCATTACAATTAAATCAATCCCAAATCCCAACTTCCATGAACCCATTTTCACTAGCACATCCCCTAAACATCCCTACACAGTTAAACCCATACGCCACCTCGCCGGAGTTGGACACCGCAATCAACCCTGCTTTCCCTTCATCTAACCTTTCCTTAATCACAAAGTCCACCGCCTCCTGCAACCGCAGCCCTTTATACTCCATCACCGCCGCCACTTCACGGGCAAGAGTCCCCCGGATTATGGCTTCACCTTCCCCAGTGCACGAGACCCCACATAAGTCACATGCATAGGTCCCTGCGCCTATAAGTGGTGAGTCACCTATCCGGCCCATTCTCTTGTTTAGAAGCCCACCGGTTGATGTTGCAGCGGCGCACCGCCCTTGGCTGTCGACCACCACACAACCGACTGTCTCTGGTGCGTAGATGCTGATCGGAAGCCCGTTCATCTGTATTGGACTCTGTACTCCGGTTCCACATACTTTCGGTATCCTATAATCAAACTGTTTCGAAACCAAGTAAGAAAAGATATTGAGATTGAAGATGTATTATAGCACATTACCACGCTTTTTAATTCATTCATCGTAAACGATAGGGAAGGTAGTTACCACAATGGAATCGGCTTCTTTTGCTAATTTGAGCATTTCAACGTTGTCCTGGGTGATGAAGTAGTCGTTTTCCACCCGATCTACACCCTAAAAATGCAGAAAGTAAAATGTAAGTCATCGGAACACAATTACACAACTGTGATAAGATTTAGCACTTTATTTAAGAGAAATTTTGGTGTAGAAAGGGAGTTTATGAATGAAATTAGTGAGGTACCATTTGTTTGGCGAACTTCTCGGCTCCGGAAAAGGCGAGATAGGAATGCGGGGATTTGTCCATGACTAAGCGAGCTAAGGAGACGGGATTCTTCACGGTTGTGAGCCCTGAAACGGCGCCGCATCGTCTGCCGGGACCATCCATGATACTGGCCTCCATTTCCACAGTACCATTCTCGGTCAATGCAGATCCACGACCTGAATTGAACAGAGGATCCGTTTCCAATTCACGAACCTACATTAAATTCAATTAATCACTCGAATTCGTTATTACGTACGGACAAATAATCCAAAGAACCAAATGAAATCGATGCGACGTTAACCTAGATCTGAAAATTGCAAGTCTCAATTCTCAAACACATGGCATGCAAAACGAAATTGCGACTCCACAATCCACATGATTCTCGACAATGTATTGCAAATCATGAAAAATATTGAGGTGCATCATAGAGAGGAACGAAGAAGAAAGCTTACGACGAGTTCAACGACGTCAATGGCGGGAACAGAAGAACGAAGAGCAGCGATTCCGAGATTAAGGCAGCGTGTGAGAAGTTGCTTCGCCTGTTCTTGGCGTTCGGTCGGAAGGTTAGGATCAACACCGGCGCCGCCGTGTACTGCAATTGCCCACCCAGCCATTGTATCTCTCTTTGTAGATGTATATGTATATGTATCTCTTTGAAATGTTTCAGAAAACTGTTGTTGCCTTGTGAAATCTTCGAATTAGGTTTAGCGTAATCAGAAAGGTGGCGGGATGGGGTATTTATAGGGGTTTCCGGATTTCAAATTTACTTATTAAATCTGACTTTATGTTGACAGAATATATTTTAAGTTTTTATAAATCAATAACAAATGTGAGAACGTAACCTTAAAACGAATTAAATCCGGTTCAAAATTTTAGTAAGTTGTTAAGTTGGATTAAGCTTGATTAGCTGGAAGACACGATGGATGCTCACGTGTTTAATGCCAACGAAGCTTCTAATTTGATTCTTATCATGCTGAATGAGATTTGGTTCATGCTCCTACTTTATTAGGTTAATATTATAAATGTTTTATAATCTATCACTGAAGTTAATAATGTAATGAGGAAATGTCATTACTTCAAATTAAAATGGCAAATTCGTGTTTTGTTGAAGACCGGCTTTGACACAAGCTGAATTAATGATTATTAAAAGAAAAAATGGATTGGTCAAAGTTGGGGTTTGATTGTCTCTATCTGACCAATGAGATTACCTTTATGTAATTTGGGGAAGGCTTATTTGAGGTGTTACTATTGTCATCTTTTATTTGAAGTGCTACTTTAATTAAGTAATTTATTTGTGAGTTGCACTTGTGATATCGATTAAATCCATTGTTGTGTCATCAAATCAATCGGATTTATTTCTGGTGTGTCATTGGACTTCGTTACATGTCTACTTTGAGGAGTTGAAAGAAGAAACAATTGACCATCTTTTGTTAATTTGTGATTTGGCAAAATTGATGTCGATCCACATCGGAACCAGTATGCTTTGAATTTCATCGATCCATCATGAGTTAAAGAAGTTATTACCTTATTTAATCACATTAGGAGTTCACCAGTGCTAAATGTAATTATGATTTTTACCTTATTGCTCGGAATGTTAGGATGATACGGAGTTATAGAATACATGACTCATATCTCAAAATATAAATATTGTAAATCACTGTAGACAATAGATAAAATCAAATGCAATGTAGAAATCCTATAAAAATCCATGGAATAATTTAGTTGACTCATTAACGTTGGTATTAATTTGAAATTTTATACAAATCTTGAATCAATAGTCACAGATTATTCAAATATTATCTATTTTCAATAATAATAATAATAATAATAATAATAATAATAATAATATATTTTACAGTATGCTAGATTACATTGGGTATAACCTTGTACTCAACAAAGAGTAGTATAGTTACAACCAAACCGGTTTCCTTACAAGATGACCGGATGACCCGGCAAACAAATATTTTAGATATAGACATGGAAGGTGATAAGGATCCATGGTGGTGATTGGCTAGATGATGAGTTAGAATAGGATTTATTATTATTATATTAGATTCAGATTAAAGAGTGCTTAATATGCATTGAGGATGGAATGAGTCTTACCTTATACTTTGATGGGACTACAAACACCCCATTTTGAATTCGAATTCTCATATGGAGATGCCACGAATGGAAAACGAACCATCATCTCTACATCGGGCCTTCAAGATACGATGAGACGTAAGTTATACACTTAAACAAAATACAAAATTGTTTTTCATTGATATGTAAAAGACAATAGATATCATTAACGTATGTAATAGTAACTCTGGTTACATTATAAGAAAATTTCAATTTATCTACAAAAATAAATTCATAGTAAAAAGCTTAAATTTCGTAGCTAAAGTTGAATAATTATGGAATTTAATACACAAATTTTTAATTAGACCCCATAGCTTATTTCTTGTGGCAAATTGTTTAGTTACGGAATTATAATTCCGTAGCAATTTTACGATGACAGCTTCTACGGCGTCTATTTCATTGTAATTTGAGTTTCATTGTATTTTTATAGCAATTTCCGTAGCAAATTTTCTGTAAGTAATTCCGTAGCAATTTTTCATTAATAATATTTCGTAGTGATTTTTCTGTAGCAATTTTTCCGTAACCAATTTTGTAGCATTTTTTTCCGTAACCAACTACGTAGCAATATTTTCGTAGCGAATTCTGTAGCAATTTTTCCATATCCAATTCCGTAGCAATTTTTCCATACAAAATTCCTTAACAATTTTTCCATAACAAAATACGTAGCAATTTTTTCGTAACGAATACCATAGAAATTGTTCCGGACCATTATTCATTAAATTTTAGTTATTCAATTTGACTATTTATATCAATTTTATAACAATACAATTAGTATAAAACCAAAAGTAACAAAATACTTCTATAAAAACTAAAAGAAATATTTAATACATCAAAAGATACATATTTCAAAATCAAATTGCTACAAATTAAACATGAAATACTATTCCGTACATAATATTCTATTAAAAGTTTTGATGCGACAAAACTAAATATGGTTAAAGAATGTTTTCCCATCCATTCAACACAAAAGTTGTACGCCTCTATTTGTATACTGTACGGATTTACACGTCTTAAAATAAATACTTTTTATTTTGATATATTGATATTTTAATTTGATTTAGCAGTAAATATAATGCACAAAATATGAGTTAAGATGTTGCCGAAGTTACCAAATGTAACTCATAGTGTATAAGCCATTGTTCAAAAGAATACCTCGCATTACAAAAACCAAAAAAGTTAATAATATTCTAAAATATTATTTGTAAATTGAAAACTAAAACTCTAAAACCATACTATGAGGGAATTAGAAATGAAATTGAAAGGAGGGACGAGTTGCAAAGACGGTCTTTATGACCCTGTAACAAATTCGGTCAACCAAGATTTGATTAAAGAAAATACTCTAAAATATAAATAAAATTCACACCTGCAATTCGATCAAAATATGATCATATTGAAGGCCAATTATGTAGGCCAAATATGACTGTAATTTGATCAAAATATGATCATATTGAATGTCATTTATATTTTATATTCTAAAATATAAATGAAATTGTATGGGAATTGCATTCCTATACAACTATGTTATTTTTTAAGTTGTACAATATTTAATAAAACTAGGTTATGATCCACGTTTAACACGGTAAATTAAATATATATCATATTAATAGGTGGTTTTGTTTTAGGTTGAAAAAAAAAAATATCAGTTATATTAATTCAAAACTTTTTATTAATTGATTTTCTTATTTAATAAGTTTTAAAATTCAAAAACTTATCTCAAATTTATTCATTTTATGTGGGATATATTGGAAGATAAATTATGAATAATATTGAATTTAATTTTGACTCTTAAATATTTTGTTGATTTAATGGGATTAGATTATATTTTATAGGTTAATAACTTAATTATTGATATACCTATTTAAAGAGATTTAAAAAAACAAATAAGTAAATAAAATATAAACAGGTTTGAATTTGGAAATTAAAACCTATAAATAATGGAGTTAAATTAAGAACAATGTTAATTAAAGAAACTAATATCATGTATATAATTAGAATGATATGTTTTAATTGATAAAATAATTACTGAATTTCAAGGTTCTATAATTATTACAGATTCTATAATTAAATATAATTGTGTTTAAATTTTATTTGAGAATGATGATGTCAGTAATTTGATCTGAGGATGAAAAACAGAGTAATAAAACACAATCAAGGGCCCTGATTGCTTTATAAGTGAATTAAGAGTTCTCTTTTAATAATATTTAGAGATATATTGGAAGATAAATTATGAATAATATTGAATTTAATTTTGACTCTTAAATATTTTACTGATTTAATGGGATTAGATTATATTTTATAGCTTAATAACTTAATTATTGATATGTTTGTTTAATGAGATTTAATAAAACAAATAAGTAAATAAAATATAAACGGCTTTGAATTTGGAAATCAGAACCTATAAATAAGGGAGTTAAATTAAGAACAATATTAATTAAAGAAACTCATATCATGTATATAAATATAATGATATGTTTCAATTGATAAAATAATTACTGAATTTCAAGGTTCTATAATTATTACAGATTCTATAATTAAATATAATTGTGTTTGAATTTTATTTGGAAATGATGATATCAACAATTTGATCTAAGGGTGAAAAACAGAATAATAAAACACAATCAAGGGCCCTGATTACTTTATAAATGAATTAAAGGTTCTCTTTTAATAATATTTAAAGATTAAACAGCTGATTTTGAATTCACAAGTTTAAATAATTTGATTTTTTAGTAAATTAAAAAAGCTGTCACATTATGCTTTACACATAATAACAACTTTGGTTTTTTTTTCATAATCTTTCCAACGGTGTCCTTAAGTTCCATTTACAGTCCTTGACCCATGTAAAGACAATGTGCTCTTATCTTACATTATTTTCTTTTTTCATTGAAAAAATGTGTAAATAAGTAATAAAATATATATATATATATATATATATATATATATATATATATATAATATGAGAGCCATAGTCATTTCACAAAGGTCAAGAATCACATCCGTAACAGAAATATAACTTGAGGAAGACAATGGGAAGATTTTAAAAAATGGATTAATCGTAAATATGTTATATTCATGTATGCAATTTCATGTAGATGTTAAAATTGAAAGATAAATATTTTAAGATGGCTTTAGGCTCAAAATGGGGGTAGCACCATGAAGGTGAAGATTCTGAAACGACACATTCTCACCATTGCCAAATATAAACCCTCAAGAATGGTTCTTTCTTGCAGGTTTGACGAGGAATCCAAATTTCACACAGTGACGCAACAATGTATCCAATTGTTATCCTCTGAAATCATGACAGTATTTGGAAATATCAGAACTAATTAAGAGACATTCCATAAATGTAATAGTGAATTGATGAGAATTGGATTAATAGTTATAAGATATTGTATAAGCAATCTGGTCAACTCTTGTTTCTGTTAGGTTTTGCTAACATCTTTCTAACAATAGCTTGGAAGGATTAGGATGATTACTTAGATAAGGAATATGGAGGGTAAAGGAAGGAAAATGATAGAAGTGCTGTCAATTTTTGTAACATCCTGTTTTCAGGCCGTTTTCTTTTCGAAATAGAGATCAAGGATTGGGTATCAGCAGGGTTAGAACCCTTGAAGAAGTTAGTCTTGGGCTCATTCTATGACATCCCAATTTCACGGCCAGAAAAAACCGATTCCGTTTATGCTTTTATAACAAAATCATAGTAATCTTTCAAAGAAAAGTGTTGCGAAATTTGTTCCCAGAAAAACATGATAAACATATTATCAAAGCATTTCTGAAGAAATGTATTTTGTTTATATTAAAACTTTGGGATATAATTCTCAATATAGAAACATAAGCATAAACAGACCTTACATTCATTTACACTAATGATCCACATCTCTTTTAATCTCTCAGTGTAATGTAGCTTCGTATCGACGTATGTGATACAAATCAGCTGAGTGGGTCGGGTTGGGAAACCTGGTGAGCCCACAATAATATAATTATTATGTTTAATCATCAAACAATCAACCCAATTACCCATCTCTATTATCTTCTTTATACTTAAAGATTTTATCCTAAGAATCATTTGTCCCTCATTCATTCCTTAGGATCTTCTTAAGGAATAGACACGAAGTCCATCGTTGTCAGGGTTTATCTAACAAGCAGTAAGTCCATAGTTGCCAAGGTTATTAAATTACAACTGGTGAACATGTAGTTCAAAACATCTGGTAAACACGTAGTTCAAAAATACCTGGTGAACACTTAGTTCAAAAATACTTAATGAACACATAGTTCAAAAACACCTGGTGAATACTTAGTTCAAAAATACCTAATGAACACTTAGTTCAAAAACACCTACAGGTTACGAGCCTGCTATCGTTCCACTGGACTGTCTAGAATAGTCTGTGGTCATTGTCTATACTCTGCTAGGTGACTAGATCATCTTAAACATCGATATCTCTCATCAATTTTTATTTCATCACACATCATCTAATTCATCTACCCATGTTTTACCCAACATATTTGTAGATATAAAATACATATACAGTTTAAATCAATTAAAACATGTATAAAATTGTTCATCCAACATAAATAGCAAGTATACAGATAATATGCACACATAACACGTAATTTATATTAAATATTTCATATCTATATATGTGTAAGATAAAAGTAACTATGCACTCACATTAGTAGCGTGATTTGATAGAATCTAACTATAAACGATCAGCGGTTTGTAGTTGTCAGGCTCGGGAAGGGAAACGGCTTCAGCAAACGAGAGAGAGGAAAAAGGTTTTGGTGTAAAGAATCTTAGGGTCAAAATGGCTATTTATAGGCTATTTTTGGCCTTTCACATCGTGATCCATACAAGCTCACATCGTGAGCTTGATCCTGCTCACCTCGTAGACCCGCCATCTGCGTTTATAACTCTGAAAGGTGTCTGGATGACTTCTCACGTCGTGAGAATGATATGCTCATGATGTGAGCTTCTAAGAGTAGTCTCGTAGGCTTCCCAGGTGTTTTCTAGGCTTGAATAGTGTTCATTTGACTCCTCACGTCATGAGAATTAATGCTCACGTCGTGAGTCCATTCGGATTAGGGTTTCTGACACGTGTCATGCTCTCAGATAGTTGCATCTTCCGAAGGTCATAACTTTTGCATACGAGCTCCGTTTTTGATGTTTTTTATATCCACGCGTAGGTGGAGACGTACTCTACAGGTTTCATTTAGACCCCTAAGGATAAAATGTAATTTATCATAGACTCACTTTTTACAATCCTGGTGTCATTTCCATTTTGTCGCGAAACTTCGACAAGTCATAACTACTTCATTATAACTCGGATTTCAGCGTTCTTTATATGTACGTAAACCTTGTAACATATACTAAAACTTAATTAAGATTATTTATTCTAAATAATCATCTATAAAAAATTCATTTTTTACGCTTATCTTCACTAAATTGACTAGCCCAAATCTGTGGGCGCTACACATTCGGAGGAGGACGCTATATTAGATATTCGAGTATTCGGTTTTGATATGGAGAAAAAAGGGGTACTTCGGTAATTTTCAATTTGGGATTTTATGGAAAATGGATTTTAGTTCGGGATATCTTATGGCGAGTGTGAATTGATGATAGTGTTGAGTGTCTCGATGCCTTTCTATGGATATACGGATGGTTGAAATCATAGTTATATCGAGTGAGTTATGGCCTTTAGAGGATTTAGGGTTTGGGAGAAAATCTTAGTACATGGGGCATACCAGGGAGGTACGTGAGACGTACTGATGCGAAGCCAGTTACGTGGGGCATAGCGAGGAGAACACATAGCGTAGTGTTAATGATGAGTTGGGTGCGAGACCTCGTACGCGAGGCGTACGAGAAGGTACGTTGAGCGTATGAGGGACAGGTTGAAACCCGTAATTTTTAGGGTTGTAACCTATATAATCATAATTTTGGTCCTTTTTCTTCATTTACAATGTATCCTCCATACCTTAGAAACCCTAAATCGACCTTGTTGCCTCTTGAGGGTGCTCTTGAGCTCTTGGAAGGATTTGGTGCTCTTTTATGCTTTTAGGAAGGAAAGAAGATGAGTTTGAAGTTGCCTGGCTTGGTGGAGTGACCTTAGATCCAGAGACATCATCGTGTGGAGAAGCCATTTGAGGTATCAAGTTTCAATCTTGTCTTGTGTATGATTATATCTCCTCATGGCTATATTATTGTGATTTTGGCCTTCTTTTTTAGATAATAGATAAGTTAAGTTGTTTAAAGGTTCATCCTTTAAGATCTGAGGTTGTCTGTGTATCTTTGAGCATAAAGGTGCAAGATTTATGTGTATTATAAGGTCATGCATGTATTAAGCTATCCATTAAGTCCCTTTCTAGCCAAAGAGTTTCATTTAGCCATTTCTGTACGTAAAGTTGGCAACTTTATGTGGTATTCCAACTCAAGGTGGTCAGATATGTGGTTTGGGAAGTTTTATCTTAACGGATTAAGTAGTATTGAGGTTTGGGCTGGATAAGGTGAGTACGTTGGGCGTACAAGCAGGTACGCACAACGTACAAGCCTCCAAGCGAGTACACCGCGCGTACATGCTTGTACGCCTCGTGTACTATGTCTGAGTGGGTTTGTGTATTTGGGCTTCGGTTTGGGCTATCTTCTTGGGCCTAGTTGCTTGGTGCTTTGTTGGGCCATCTGAGAAAGTGTGTTTTGGATTAGGGTTAAGTCGTAGGCTTTAGGGTAAGGCCCAAGTAAAGGTTTGGGCCTAATTTGGAAAATTGTGCCATTAGTGGACCTTTATGGACCTTTTTAGTCTTGGGCCTTGGTGTGTAACACCCCAAAAATCGATGCCAAAAATTTCATTTTTAATCAAGAGATTCATAACATAGTTTACCAAACATGGCCAATGTCATATCAGTTTATAAAAACCATAACAACGTGTATGAAGACCATATCATCAAAAGTAATGAAAATCATAGTATAATCCCATAAAACTCCATGCGGAAACCATATATGTGTGTGTGATGCGCTGCTACACCGCCGACTCTTTCCTTTTAGACGAAGAGGTAACTGAAACCAAAACTGAAACTGTAAGCACAAAGCTTAGTGATTTCCCCCATCATACAATCACATAACATGCATACTGTCGGGCAATTATGGGTTGCCTGACCTACCCATGTCAAGCCAACCATATCAAGCCATTCTAGGGTGTTGACCTACCCATGTCGGGTTGTTATGGGGTGCCAACTACCCTCCAGTCTATCTCAACTGGCAACGGGGACTATTTCACCCCTACATCTATCATACAAAACAAATATAGTAATACGGTCAGGCATATCTGGAGTACTGACCTACCCTTTGGTCCTAACGACCGAGTCAAGGAAAAACTACTCCCTACTACTACCACTAACTCATATAGCACATCACATAAGCATGTTTCATAAGCATATCACATAAGCATATCTCATAAGCATATCACATAAGCATACCAAGATAATTATCACAAAGACAATTATCTATCGATCACTCTTGTTGGTGGGCCAACATTGTAGCCTTAGACCCACCCCTACTGGAAGGTAACTCACCTCGATGTCGTGTAGTGTCTTTATTGTCCTCAGTGTGAAATTCGGCTCTCCTTGACTCCTCAATCCCTACACGACAACCTTGTTAAGTTATTATTGTACTCACAACCCCTACAATGGTCAAATTGAATCCAAGTCAAAGTCAAAGTCAAACCCTGGTCAGGTCAACTCTTTGGTTTACCAGACTCGCCGAGTTGGTCCGCTAACTCACCGAGTCCCTTCGTCCACATAATACTACAAACCCGTCCCCACTCATCGAGTCTAGCAAGAGCTCAACGACTTCACCTTCAAGAACACTTCAGTCAATCTTTAACCGCCGACGAGTTCTTCCTTAAACTCGTCGAGTTCATCTTCAGAATATGAATGCATCCAGTCTATGACTCACCGAGTTGTATGAACAACTTGTCGAGTTCATCTTCAAAGATTGGAAGATTGCCTTGGACTCGCCGAGTTTGCTCGAACACTCATCAAGTCCCATGATTCCCAGGTCCTTTATGAGCCTAAACAACCAAGGAACCTTCCACACTACCATCTGGTCCATCGACAAAAAGGATTTGGTGGTCATTACACCCCGACTTGCCGAGTCCCAAGAACAACTCGTCGAGTCCATCCTTGATCATTACTATACAGTCGATTTAAATGGGTCCTAACACATCAAAACCATAGATCTGGCCTCCTAATGTACATTTTACACATAAATTTCAAGATTGGTGCACATGCAAGGGGTCTTTGGCTCAAAAAGCCATAAAATATGTTCTACAAAGTGCATGGGGCTCTCATGGCCATAGAGTTGGCACCTTTATGCCATGAGACCCCTCCAATGACCCAGATTTGAAGTCAAGACTCCATATAACCCTTCATAAATCCGAAAATGGATTAGAAAGCCCTAAAGATACTCAAAATCCAAGCACTAAGGATGAATAAACACATGGAAGACCAAGACAGGGGCATTTTACCTTGAATGAGCTGGAAATGGAACAAAATCTCTGGATCTCCAAGCCCCAACTCGAACTCTCAAGCTTCCTTCCTCTTTTCAAGCTTCACAATCCACCAAAATGCACCAAAATGGCCTTAGGACACTCTCACAAGGCTAGGGTTTCGAGATAATGCTTTCTGGGAGTAATATGGATTGTGGAGGATGAGATAAGTTATTTAAATAGGGCACAAACCCTCAAAATTAAGGTTTCACCCAAACAGTACCTACTCGTCGAGTCAGTCTCCCAACTCGTCGAGTAGGTCATTTAAACTCCCTGCGAATCACGACTCTACTCGATGAGTTAGGCCACCAGCTCGTCGAGTCCCAGAGAAAAACATAAGCATACCAGGGATCGGGTGTTACATGGTGGGCCTAATGAGTTGGGTCGGTAGTGGGCATGGTTAGTTGGTCCATGTTTGGGCATAGTGTTGGGGTTTAGCCTTGCTTAGTTATTGATTATGGTGTTAGGTTGTTTGTCTCAGTTCGGGAACCAATTCGCGGCAGCAACAGCAGTGTAGGATTACTCGCGTAGCAGATGAGGTGAGTCTTCTCACTATACTTACCTGTATGGTAATGTATGAGTGATCGGAGGGTCTTATTTGTGTTATTTACTAGAGGGTCTTATTTATGTTGTTGACCGGAGGGTCTTAATTATATTATTTGCCGGAGGGTCTTATTTGTATTACTGACTGGAGGGTCTTATCTGCTTTATGTGTTATTATGCATTATGTCTTTGTAACTTATGTTGTTATATTATTTTATATATATGTTGAGCTATGACCGGAGGGTCTATACCGACACATGGGACCGTAGGGTCTTCACTGAGACACGTGACCAGAGGGTCCTTATCGAGATATAGCCATGAGAGGCATATTATTTGTGTATGTGGTACTTTAGGGAACTCACTAAGCTTCGTGCTTACCGTGTCGATTTAAATGTGTTTAGGTACTTCTATAGATCCCGGGAAGGCGGAGGCATGATTGTACACATCCATCGGCTTATGAAGAATTGAGGATTTTGGGATACTCTGATATTGTTTTGATAATATATTACAATTTATGTGATGACTTGAATTTATGAGTAATACTTTGAGAATTAAAAATGAAAATTTTGTCTTGAAATTTGAGGTCTTACAGTTTTAAATTGAAAATTGTAATACCTGAAAATGTTTACATAATTGCAATTGGGATTCTAGAGATTTTATGTCATGCAAAAGGGTGTAGAGTTTTAAAGCAGTGATGTGCACGAAAGTACCCATTAATTTTAATATTTATAACCTAACAAATTTAGACTAACTATGCACTTATAGGCAGTGTACCTAGTCAGATTACAGTATAGCTTAGGTAAGTCGGGTGTCAATCACAGGGAACAGTGGATTAATTTAATATATTTGATTATAGGTTACAGGTTACATGAAAGGAATAAAGAAATAAATCTCAAACTAACAATTAATTAACTACTCTCGATAAACTAACAGGAAAGCAAATCTCTTCAGGTACTTTGATTTAGACAAATTACACCTTAAAAACATAGACAATTGCATACACAAATTCATTTATTCATGTTCACCGATTCCTAAAATGATTAGATTCGCGTTCACTATAATTAATCCTTTAGCAAGCAAGTCAATTCAAACAGTGATCAGTTGGTTAAACTAACGTGCTTCCTAGTGTTCAGTTCGTATCGAGCAAGACTTGTAAATATAGTTAATCAAATTAGGCATTCAATTAACCTCTTGTTGATGGTCATCAAACAAGGCTCACACATTAACTTACTTATTCCCAAGTTAATCCTAGTTTCACATTCGTTATTCCTAGACTTATAATCTCGATGGTCACCAAAATCATAAGAGACAAGCAATCAAGCATATGTTCATACAACTCAATTCACTTAACAATTAACAGCAAATAATTATCATTAATACGTAAGGATCTTTTAACAAGCTTGGAAAGATAAATTAAACACAAACAAACTATTCAATATAGCAATTAGTCCAATAACCAAGGTTTCATTCAATCATAAACAAAAAGTAAAAGGTTTTTACACCCAAATCAGAAACTAAACACATAATAGTATCACAATGGAATGCTAAACATGGTCACGTTAACAAACCACATGATTACCGACATGAATCCGCTCTCCAATCCTTCCGATCTCTGCTCCCGTTAGCTTAACGGCCTTCTGGCCACCTCCTAGACCCTCAAAACGGCAACTATGAAGTTTTCTTGTTGCACAAGTCGAAGTGGAATATCATAGATTATTGAAATTGGTGGAATGATATGGGGTATTTATAGTTGATGGAGATGGAATTATATGAAATATTAGAGTTGGATTGGAATAAGGAAACTAATGTGGCTTAGGGATTAAGCAAATAAAGATAAGGAAAGTGGTGCTTGGGGAATAAGTAACTTGGAGGGAATTTCCGTCCAGCTTTTATGCTTCATCTTCAAGACCGATTTTGGATAAGATAAGTGTTGAATTAGCCAAAAGTCCCTCTCACATAAGTCGTAGGAAATTTCGTCTAGTTTTCAGAACATTTTTAACCTCGTCAATTGGACTTATGAGTCATCAGATATACCCGAAACACTGAAGAGGGGTCAATCTGCCAGCAATATCCTTTTTGCATCTTTTCAGCTCCATTCTCTTTCTTTTGCATTCCATCTCCCATTTTTACTGTAATTAAATATTTCAAAGCATATTAAGTATATTTTAGTTCTAAATAATAATAATAAAGGCTAAAATGTTAAGATATGTTTCACATAAATCTATATATAAAAAGACACATATCAAGCAGATTTTAGAGCAGGGGATATGAAGTCGGATGGAGGTTTAGATGTGTCTGTTAATCCTAATGATGAATGTTCATCGAGTGATTTGTATTTTAAAAAAGAAAGGCAATTGTTTGTTCAATTTCATCAAAATATGATCCCAACATGCAATTATGCCCAAGTGTTTAAACTTAGAATTACTTATAAATATTAAACTTAGTATTAATCACATTAATAGACACAGATGAATGATTAAAACCACTTGGACACTCAAAGTACCATTCAATTTTCCATTCATGATGACTGGAGACAACAAGTCATGTACTACATTTGAACCATCTGCAGTTGGTGTGGCAACATCCATAACATATAAAAGGTATCTGGACAACCAATATACATATACATTAGAAAAAAAAAAAGAATAAAAGCCCAATTTGAATATTTCAATTTTAAATGGCATCTTAGTTTTGTATATGCATTAGAAACTCCATATTAAGAAGCAATTTTGTCACCAACCACTTCCATGACCTATGAAGCAACAACTTCCTTTGTTGAACATTTTAGACTTTCATTACTACTTCTAACACCAAGTTATATGTTATAGTTACAACCATAATGCCACGCAAGAGAAAGAAATTTTGACATATGATATTAGAAACATCCAAGAGATGTAATAATAAGAAAAAAAAAAGTAGTCTATACTTAAAAACAATATGAAAATAGTAATTAAAATTTATCTTCCGCCTTCATTCTAATCAGTATGTAAGCGAGCAAAATGTAGATCCCAACATGCGACTCTGCCTAAGTGTTAAATTTCGAATTACTCATAAATATTAAACTTAGTATTAATCACATTAATAGACACGGATGAATGATTCAATTCCCCTATTAAGCCCCTTTCAGTTTTGCATATATTAGTACTTCTCATGTTAGTTTTCAGATTTGATATTCGTTTTGTGTTTCTATCTAGATTTCTCAGTTGCGAGCTTAATGAATGTTTGGTTTTAAATTCTTGTTAGTCTGATCACCTAGCTAGGGTTTTAATAATCCCGTTAATCAGTTAATAGAATCTGCAACTGTTCTTGTCGACTGGTAAAATTAACAAGTATTAGATTGGTTCCGTTTTGGGATTTAACTTTCGTATGAACTGTAAAAATCATAGCTTTACGCTTCTGAGCTTGTGAGAAGTATTTGGTATTTGTATCACCCGGAATCTTGAGGAGCAATTGTATGGAATGAATTCCATTTTAAGGATTGGAACATGGCGTATTGGAGGAACCAACACGACATGTCTTGTTAAGGGCAAACGCAAAGTTTATTGAGTCAACGCGGCATGTTATGGTGTCCCAACATG